>NC_064930.1:126674988-128067806 GCF_023897955.1 Schistocerca gregaria | reverse complement strand
AAAACCTGAGAAATCCGTCCGTTTTCGTCATTTGTTATCGAATCGACTTAAAGCGAGATCGTCACATTTTCCGCTCTTCTCTCTGAAACACTTGTACTTATCGTCTGCAAAGCTATGTCGCGTGCTGCGGTATGCGGAGACACTAAAAGCACCATAGTAGAACACAGATGAAGCTTCTAAGTTGATGTAATAGCCAGTAAGAAGTAGTACAATTCAAGTTTTAGGTATCGTTTATTGACTTTTTAGCTGGCTTTGGTGCCTTGGACATGAGCTAGGACCTTAAGATTCTGCATGAAAGGAGGACTAGCAGCCGAGTTGCACGGGAGAATGTGAAAAGTGTTTATATTTAGTAAAAACCTGAGAAATCCGTCCGTTTTCGTCATTTGTTATCGAATCGACTTAAAGCCAGATCGTCACATTGGCCGCTCCTCTCTCTGAAACGCTCGTAGTTATCGACTACAAAGCTATGTCGCGTGCTGCGGTACGCGGAGACACTAAAAGCACCATAGTAGAACACAGATGAAGCTTCTAAGTTGATGTAATACAAAGGAAGAAGTAGTACAATTCAAGTTTTAGGTATCGATTATTGACTTTTTAGCTGGCTTTGGTGCCTTGGACATGAGCTAGGACCTTAACATTCTGCATGAAAGGAGGACTAGCAGCCGATTTGCACGGGAGAATGTGAAAATTCTTCACATGTAGTAAAAACCCGAGAAATCCGTCCGTATTCGTCATTTGTTATCGAATCGACTTAAAGCCAGATCGTCACATTGGCCGCTCTTCTCTCTGAAAAAGTTGTACTTATCGTCTGCAAAGCTATGTCGCGTGCTGCGGTATGCGGACACACTAAAAGCACCATAGTAGAACACAGATGAAGCTTCTAAGTTGATGTAATAGCCAGTAAGAAGTAGTACAATTCACGTTTTAGGTATCGGTTATTGACTTTTTACCCTTCTTTGATGCCTTGGACATGAGCTAGGAAATTAAGATTTTGCATGAAGGAGGACTAGCAGCCGAGTTGCACGGGAGAATGTGAATAGTGTTCATATGTAGTAAAAACCTGAAACATCCGTCCGTTTTCGTCATTTGTTATCGAATCGACTTAAAGCCAGATCGTCACATTGGCCGCTCTTCTCTCTGAAACGGTTGTACTTATCGTCTGCAAAGCTATGTGGCGTTCTGCGGTATGCGGAGACAGTAAAAGCACCATAGTAGAACACAGATGATGCTTCTAAGTTGATGTAATAGCCAGTAAGATATAGTACAATTCAAGTTTTAGGTATCGATTATTGACTTTTTAGCTGGCTTTGGTGCCTTGGACATGAGCTAGGACCTTAAGATTCTGCATGAAAGGAGGACTGGCAGCCGATTTGCACGGGAGAATGTGAAAAGTGTTCATATGTAGTAAAAACCTGAGACATCCGTCCGTTTACGTCATTTGTTATCGAATCTATTTAAAGCCAGATCGTCACATTGGCCGCTCTTCTTCTCTGAAACGGTTGTACTTATCGTGTGCAAACCTATGTCGCGTATTGCGGTATGCGGAGACAGTAAATGCACCATAGTAGACCACAGATGAAGCTTCTAAGTTGATGTAATAGAAAGTAAGAAGTAGTACAATTCAAGTTTTAGATATCGATTATTGACTTTTTTAGCTGGCTTTGGTGCCTTGGACATGAGCTAGGACCTTAAGATTCTGCATGTAAGGAGGACTAGCAGCCGAGTTGCACGGGAGAATGTGAAAAGTGTTCATATGTAGTAAAAACCTGAGAAATCCGTCCGTTTTCGTCATTTGTTATCGAATCGACTTAAAGCCAGATCGTCACATTTTCCGCTCTTCTCTCTGAAACACTTGTACTTATCGTCTGCAAAGCTATGTCGCGTGCTGCGGTATGCGGAGACACTAAAAGCACCATAGTAGAACACAGATGAAGCTTCTAAGTTGATGTAATACAAAGGAAGAAGTAGTACAATTCAAGTTTTAGGTATCGATTATTGACTTTTTAGCTGGCTTTGGTGCCTTGGACATGAGCTAGGACCTTGACATTCTGCATGAAAGGAGGACTAGCAGCCGATTTGCACGGGATAATGTGAAAAGTCTTCACATGTAGTAAAAACCCGAGAAATCCGTCCGTATTCGTCATTTGTTATCGAATCGACTTAAAGCCAGATCGTCACATTGGCCGCTCTTCTCTCTGAAACGGTTGTACTTATCGATTGCAAAACAATGTCGCGTGCTGCGGTATGCGGAGACAGTAAAAGCACCATAGTAGAACACAGATGAAGCTTCTAAGTTGATGTAATAGCCAGTAAGTAGTAGTACAATTCAAGTTTTAGGTATCGATTATTGACTTTTTAGCTGGCTTTGGTGCCTTGGACATGAGCAAGGACCTTAAGATTCTGCATGAAAGGAGGACTAGCAGCCGAGTTTCACGGGAGAATGTGAAAAGTGTTCATACGTAGTAAAAACCTGAGAAATCCGTCCGTTTTCGTCATTTGTTATCGAATCGACTTCAAGCCAGATCGTCACATTGGCCGCTCTTCTCTCTGAAAAAGTTGTACTTATCGTCTGCAAAGCTATGTCGCGTGCTGCGGTATGCGGACACACTAAAAGCACCATAGTAGAACACAGATGAAGCTTCTAAGTTGATGTAATAGCCAGTAAGAAGTAGTACAATTCAAGTTTTAGGTATCGGTTATTGACTTTTTACCCTTCTTTGATGCCTTGGACATGAGCTAGGAAATTAAGATTTTGCATGAAGGAGGACTAGCAGCCGAGTTGCACGGGAGATTGTGAATAGTGTTCATATGTAGTAAAAACCTGAGACATCCGTCCGTTTTCGTCATTTGTTATCGAATCGACTTAAAGCCAGATCGTCACATTGGCCGCTCTTCTCTCTGAAACGGTTGTACTTATCGTCTGCAAAGCTATGTGGCGTTCTGCGGTATGCGGAGACAGTAAAAGCACCATAGTAGAACACACATGATGCTTCTAAGTTGATGTAATAGCCAGTAAGATATAGTACAATTCAAGTTTTAGGTATCGATTATTGACTTTTTAGCTGGCTTTGGTGCCTTGGACATGAGCTAGGACCTTAAGATTCTGCATGAAAGGAGGACTGGCAGCCGATTTGCACGGGAGAATGTGAAAAGTGTTCATATGTAGTAAAAACCTGAGAAATCCGTCCGTTTTCGTCATTTGTTATCGAATCGACTTAAAGCCAGATCGACACATTGGCCGCTCTTCTCTCTGAAACGGTTGTACTTATCGATTGCAAAACTATGTCGCGTGCTGCGGTATGCGGAGACAGTAAAAGCACCATAGTAGAACACAGATGAAGCTTCTAAGTTGATGTAATAGCCAGTAAGAAGTAGTACAATTCAAGTTTTAGGTATCGATTATTGACTTTTTAGCTGGCTTTGGTGCCTTGGACATGAGCTAGGACCTTAAGATTCTGCATGTAAGGAGGACTAGCAGCCGAGTTGCACGGGAGAATGTGAAAAGTGTTCATATGTAGTAAAAACCTGAGAAATCCGTCCGTTTTCGTCATTTGTTATCGAATCGACTTAAAGCCAGATCGTCACATTTTCCGCTCTTCTCTCTGAAACACTTGTACTTATCGTCTGCAAAGCTATGTCGCGTGCTGCGGTATGCGGAGACACTAAAAGCACCATAGTAGAACACAGATGAAGCTTCTAAGTTGATGTAATACAAAGGAAGAAGTAGTACAATTCAAATTTTAGGTATCGATTATTGACTTTTTAGCTGGCTTTGGTGCCTTGGACATGAGCTAGGACTTTAACATTCTGCATGAAAGGAGGACTAGCAGCCGATTTGCACGGGATAATGTGAAAAGTCTTCACATGTAGTAAAAACCCGAGAAATCCGTCCGTATTCGTCATTTGTTATCGAATCGACTTAAAGCCAGATCGTCACATTGGCCGCTCTTCTCTCTGAAAAAGTTGTACTTATCGTCTGCAAAGCTATGTCGCGTGCTGCGGTATGCGGACACACTAAAAGCACCATAGTAGAACACAGATGAAGCTTCTAAGTTGATGTAATAGCCAGTAAGAAGTAGTACAATTCACGTTTTAGGTATCGGTTATTGACTTTTTACCCTTCTTTGATGCCTTGGACATGAGCTAGGAAATTAAGATTTTGCATGAAGGAGGACTAGCAGCCGAGTTGCACGGGAGAATGTGAATAGTGTTCATATGTAGTAAAAACCTGAAACATCCGTCCGTTTTCGTCATTTGTTATCGAATCGACTTAAAGCCAGATCGTCACATTGGCCGCTCTTCTCTCTGAAACGGTTGTACTTATCGTCTGCAAAGCTATGTGGCGTTCTGCGGTATGCGGAGACAGTAAAAGCACCATAGTAGAACACAGGTGATGCTTCTAAGTTGATGTAATAGCCAGTAAGATATAGTACAATTCAAGTTTTAGGTATCGATTATTGACTTTTTAGCTGGCTTTGGTGCCTTGGACATGAGCTAGGACCTTAAGATTCTGCATGAAAGGAGGACTGGCAGCCGATTTGCACGGGAGAATGTGAAAAGTGTTCATATGTAGTAAAAACCTGAGACATCCGTCCGTTTACGTCATTTGTTATCGAATCTATTTAAAGCCAGATCGTCACATTGGCCGCTCTTCTTCTCTGAAACGGTTGTACTTATCGTGTGCAAACCTATGTCGCGTATTGCGGTATGCGGAGACAGTAAATGCACCATAGTAGACCACAGATGAAGCTTCTAAGTTGATGTAATAGCCAGTAAGAAGTAGTACAATTCAAGTTTTAGATATCGATTATTGACTTTTTAGCTGGCTTTGGTGCCTTGGACATGAGCTAGGACCTTAAGATTCTGCATGTAAGGAGGACTAGCAGCCGAGTTGCACGGGAGAATGTGAAAAGTGTTCATATGTAGTAAAAACCTGAGAAATCCGTCCGTTTTCGTCATTTGTTATCGAATCGACTTAAAGCCAGATCGTCACATTTTCCGCTCTTCTCTCTGAAACACTTGTACTTATCGTCTGCAAAGCTATGTCGCGTGCTGCGGTATGCGGAGACACTAAAAGCACCATAGTAGAACACAGATGAAGCTTCTAAGTTGATGTAATACAAAGGAAGAAGTAGTACAATTCAAGTTTTAGGTATCGATTATTAACTTTTTAGCTGGCTTTGGTGCCTTGGACATGAGCTAGGACCTTAACATTCTGCATGAAAGGAGGACTAGCAGCCGATTTGCACGGGATAATGTGAAAAGTCTTCACATGTAGTAAAAACCCGAGAAATCCGTCCGTATTCGTCATTTGTTATCGAATCGACTTAAAGCCAGATCGTCACATTGGCCGCTCTTCTCTCTGAAACGGTTGTACTTATCGATTGCAAAACTATGTCGCGTGCTGCGGTATGCGGAGACAGTAAAAGCACCATAGTAGAACACAGATGAAGCTTCTAAGTTGATGTAATAGCCAGTAAGAAGTAGTACAATTCAAGTTTTAGGTATCGATTATTGACTTTTTAGCTGGCTTTGGTGCCTTGGACATGAGCTAGGACCTTAACATTCTGCATGAAAGGAGGACTAGTAACCGATTTGCACGGGAGAATGTGAAAATTCTTCACATGTAGTAAAAACCCAAGAAATCCGTCCGTATTCGTCATTTGTTATCGAATCGACTTAAAGCCAGATCGTCACATTGGCCGCTCTTCTCTCTGAAAAAGTTGTACTTATCGTCTGCAAAGCTATGTCGCGTGCTGCGGTATGCGGACACACTAAAAGCACCATAGTAGAACACAGATGAAGCTTCTAAGTTGATGTAATAGCCAGTAAGAAGTAGTACAATTCAAGTTTTAGGTATCGGTTACTGACTTTTTACCCTTCTTTGATGCCTTGGACATGAGCTAGGAAATTAAGATTTTGCATGAAGGAGGACTAGCAGCCGAGTCGCACGGGAGAATGTGAATAGTGTTCATATGTAGTAAAAACCTGAGACATCCGTCCGTTTTCGTCATTTGTTATCGAATCTATTTAAAGCCAGATCGTCACATTGGCCGCTCTTCTTCTCTGAAACGGTTGTACTTATCGTGTGCAAACCTATGTCGCGTATTGCGGTATGCGGAGACAGTAAATGCACCATAGTAGACCACAGATGAAGCTTCTAAGTTGATGTAATAGCCAGTAAGAAGTAGTACAATTCAAGTTTTAGATATCGATTATTGACTTTTTAGCTGGCTTTGGTGCCTTGGACATGAGCTAGGACCTTAAGATTCTGCATGTAAGGAGGACTAGCAGCCGAGTTGCACGGGAGAATGTGAAAAGTGTTCATATGTAGTAAAAACCTGAGAAATCCGTCCGTTTTCGTCATTTGTTATCGAATCGACTTAAAGCCAGATCGTCACATTTTCCGCTCTTCTCTCTGAAACACTTGTACTTATCGTCTGCAAAGCTATGTCGCGTGCTGCGGTATGCGGAGACACTAAAAGCACCATAGTAGAACACAGATGAAGCTTCTAAGTTGATGTAATACAAAGGAAGAAGTAGTACAATTCAAGTTTTAGGTATCGATTATTGACTTTTTAGCTGGCTTTGGTGCCTTGGACATGAGCTAGGACTTTAACATTCTGCATGAAAGGAGGACTAGCAGCCGATTTGCACGGGATAATGTGAAAAGTCTTCACATGTAGTAAAAACCCGAGAAATCCGTCCGTATTCGTCATTTGTTATCGAATCGACTTAAAGCCAGATCGTCACATTGGCCGCTCTTCTCTCTGAAACGGTTGTACTTATCGATTGCAAAACTATGTCGCGTGCTGCGGTATGCGGAGACAGTAAAAGCACCATAGTAGAACACAGATGAAGCTTCTAAGTTGATGTAATAGCCAGTAAGAAGTAGTACAATTCAAGTTTTAGGTATCGATTATTGACTTTTTAGCTGGCTTTGGTGCCTTGGACATGAGCTAGGACCTTAAGATTCTGCATGAAAGGAGGACTAGCAGCCGAGTTTCACGGGAGAATGTGAAAAGTGTTCATACGTAGTAAAAACCTGAGAAATCCGTCCGTTTTCGTCATTTGTTATCGAATCGACTTCAAGCCAGATCGTCACATTGGCCGCTCTTCTCTCTGAAAAAGTTGTACTTATCGTCTGCAAAGCTATGTCGCGTGCTGCGGTATGCGGACACACTAAAAGCACCATAGTAGAACACAGATGAAGCTTCTAAGTTGATGTAATAGCCAGTAAGAAGTAGTACAATTCAAGTTTTAGGTATCGGTTATTGACTTTTTACCCTTCTTTGATGCCTTGGACATGAGCTAGGAAATTAAGATTTTGCATGAAGGAGGACTAGCAGCCGAGTTGCACGGGAGAATGTGAATAGTGTTCATATGTAGTAAAAACCTGAGACATCCGTCCGTTTTCGTCATTTGTTATCGAATCGACTTAAAGCCAGATCGTCACATTGGCCGCTCTTCTCTCTGAAACGGTTGTACTTATCGTCTGCAAAGCTATGTGGCGTTCTGCGGTATGCGGAGACAGTAAAAGCACCATAGTAGAACACACATGATGCTTCTAAGTTGATGTAATAGCCAGTAAGATATAGTACAATTCAAGTTTTAGGTATCGATTATTGACTTTTTAGCTGGCTTTGGTGCCTTGGACATGAGCTAGGACCTTAAGATTCTGCATGAAAGGAGGACTGGCAGCCGATTTGCACGGGAGAATGTGAAAAGTGTTCATATGTAGTAAAAACCTGAGAAATCCGTCCGTTTTCGTCATTTGTTATCGAATCGACTTAAAGCCAGATCGACACATTGGCCGCTCTTCTCTCTGAAACGGTTGTACTTATCGATTGCAAAACTATGTCGCGTGCTGCGGTATGCGGAGACAGTAAAAGCACCATAGTAGAACACAGATGAAGTTTCTAAGTTGATGTAATAGCCAGTAAGAAGTAGTACAATTCAAGTTTTAGGTATCGATTATTGACTTTTTAGCTGGCTTTGGTGCCTTGGACATGAGCTAGGACCTTAAGATTCTGCATGTAAGGAGGACTAGCAGCCGAGTTGCACGGGAGAATGTGAAAAGTGTTCATATGTAGTAAAAACCTGAGAAATCCGTCCGTTTTCGTCATTTGTTATCGAATCGACTTAAAGCCAGATCGTCACATTTTCCGCTCTTCTCTCTGAAACACTTGTACTTATCGTCTGCAAAGCTATGTCGCGTGCTGCGGTATGCGGAGACACTAAAAGCACCATAGTAGAACACAGATGAAGCTTCTAAGTTGATGTAATACAAAGGAAGAAGTAGTACAATTCAAATTTTAGGTATCGATTATTGACTTTTTAGCTGGCTTTGGTGCCTTGGACATGAGCTAGGACTTTAACATTCTGCATGAAAGGAGGACTAGCAGCCGATTTGCACGGGATAATGTGAAAAGTCTTCACATGTAGTAAAAACCCGAGAAATCCGTCCGTATTCGTCATTTGTTATCAAATCGACTTAAAGCCAGATCGTCACATTGGCCGCTCTTCTCTCTGAAAAAGTTGTACTTATCGTCTGCAAAGCTATGTCGCGTGCTGCGGTATGCGGACACACTAAAAGCACCATAGTAGAACACAGATGAAGCTTCTAAGTTGATGTAATAGCCAGTAAGAAGTAGTACAATTCACGTTTTAGGTATCGGTTATTGACTTTTTACCCTTCTTTGATGCCTTGGACATGAGCTAGGAAATTAAGATTTTGCATGAAGGAGGACTAGCAGCCGAGTTGCACGGGAGAATGTGAATAGTGTTCATATGTAGTAAAGACCTGAAACATCCGTCCGTTTTCGTCATTTGTTATCGAATCGACTTAAAGCCAGATCGTCACATTGGCCGCTCTTCTCTCTGAAACGGTTGTACTTATCGTCTGCAAAGCTATGTGGCGTTCTGCGGTATGCGGAGACAGTAAAAGCACCATAGTAGAACACAGGTGATGCTTCTAAGTTGATGTAATAGCCAGTAAGATATAGTACAATTCAAGTTTTAGGTATCGATTATTGACTTTTTAGCTGGCTTTGGTGCCTTGGACATGAGCTAGGACCTTAAGATTCTGCATGAAAGGAGGACTGGCAGCCGATTTGCACGGGAGAATGTGAAAAGTGTTCATATGTAGTAAAAACCTGAGACATCCGTCCGTTTACGTCATTTGTTATCGAATCTATTTAAAGCCAGATCGTCACATTGGCCGCTCTTCTTCTCTGAAACGGTTGTACTTATCGTGTGCAAACCTATGTCGCGTATTGCGGTATGCGGAGACAGTAAATGCACCATAGTAGACCACAGATGAAGCTTCTAAGTTGATGTAATAGCCAGTATGAAGTAGTACAATTCAAGTTTTAGATATCGATTATTGACTTTTTAGCTGGCTTTGGTGCCTTGGACATGAGCTAGGACCTTAAGATTCTGCATGTAAGGAGGACTAGCAGCCGAGTTGCACGGGAGAATGTGAAAAGTGTTCATATGTAGTAAAAACCTGAGAAATCCGTCCGTTTTCATTTGTTATCGAATCGACTTAAAGCCAGATCGTCACATTTTCCGCTCTTCTCTCTGAAACACTTGTACTTATCGTCTGCAAAGCTATGTCGCGTGCTGCGGTATGCGGAGACACTAAAAGCACCATAGTAGAACACAGATGAAGCTTCTAAGTTGATGTAATACAAAGGAAGAAGTAGTACAATTCAAGTTTTAGGTATCGATTATTGACTTTTTAGCTGGCTTTGGTGCCTTGGACATGAGCTAGGACCTTAACATTCTGCATGAAAGGAGGACTAGCAGCCGATTTGCACGGGATAATGTGAAAAGTCTTCACATGTAGTAAAAACCCGAGAAATCCGTCCGTATTCGTCATTTGTTATCGAATCGACTTAAAGCCAGATCGTCACATTGGCCGCTCTTCTCTCTGAAACGGTTGTACTTATCGATTGCAAAACTATGTCGCGTGCTGCGGTATGCGGAGACAGTAAAAGCACCATAGTAGAACACAGATGAAGCTTCTAAGTTGATGTAATAGCCAGTAAGAAGTAGTACAATTCAAGTTTTAGGTATCGATTATTGACTTTTTAGCTGGCTTTGGTGCCTTGGACATGAGCTAGGACCTTAAGATTCTGCATGAAAGGAGGACTAGCAGCCGAGTTTCACGGGAGAATGTGAAAAGTGTTCATACGTAGTAAAAACCTGAGAAATCCGTCCGTTTTCGTCATTTGTTATCGAATCGACTTCAAGCCAGATCGTCACATTGGCCGCTCTTCTCTCTGAAAAAGTTGTACTTATCGTCTGCAAAGCTATGTCGCGTGCTGCGGTATGCGGACACACTAAAAGCACCATAGTAGAACTTAGATGAAGCTTCTAAGTTGATGTAATAGCCAGTAAGAAGTAGTACAATTCAAGTTTTAGGTATCGGTTATTGACTTTTTACCCTTCTTTGATGCCTTGGACATGAGCTAGGAAATTAAGATTTTGCATGAAGGAGGACTAGCAGTCGAGTTGCACGGGAGAATGTGAATAGTGTTCATATGTAGTAAAAACCTGAGACATCCGTCCGTTTTCGTCATTTGTTATCGAATCGACTTAAAGCCAGATCGTCACATTGGCCGCTCTTCTCTCTGAAACGGTTGTACTTATCGTCTGCAAAGCTATGTGGCGTTCTGCGGTATGCGGAGACAGTAAAAGCATTATAGTAGAACACACATGATGCTTCTAAGTTGATGTAATAGCCAGTAAGATATAGTACAATTCAAGTTTTAGGTATCGATTATTGACTTTTTAGCTGGCTTTGGTGCCTTGGACATGAGCTAGGACCTTAAGATTCTGCATGAAAGGAGGACTGGCAGCCGATTTGCACGGGAGAATGGGAAAAGTGTTCATATGTAGTAAAAACCTGAGAAATCCGTCCGTTTTCGTCATTTGTTATCGAATCGACTTAAAGCCAGATCGACACATTGGCCGCTCTTCTCTCTGAAACGGTTGTACTTAGCGATTGCAAAACTATGTCGCGTGCTGCGGTATGCGGAGACAGTAAAAGCACCATAGTAGAACACAGATGAAGCTTCTAAGTTGATGTAATAGCCAGTAAGAAGTAGTACAATTCAAGTTTTAGGTATCGATTATTGACTTTTTAGCTGGCTTTGGTGCCTTGGACATGAGCTAGGACCTTAACATTCTGCATGAAAGGAGGACTAGTAGCCGATTTGCACGGGAGAATGTGAAAATTCTTCACATGTAGTAAAAACCCGAGAAATCCGTCCGTATTCGTCATTTGTTATCGAATCGACTTAAAGCCAGATCGTCACATTGGCCGCTCTTCTCTCTGAAACGGTTATACTTATCGATTGCAAAACTATGTCGCGTGCTGCGGTATGCGGAGACAGTAAAAGCACCATAGTAGAACACAGATGAAGCTTCTAAGTTGATGTAATAGCCAGTAAGAAGTAGTACAATTCAAGTTTTAGGTATCGATTATTGACTTTTTAGCTGGCTTTGGTGCCTTGGACATGAGCTAGGACCTTAAGATTCTGCATGAAAGGAGGACTAGCAGCCGAGTTTCACGGGAGAATGTGAAAAGTGTTCATACGTAGTAAAAACCTGAGAAATCCGTCCGTTTTCGTCATTAGTTATCGAATCGACTTCAAGCCAGATCGTCACATTGGCCGCTCTTCTCTCTGAAAAAGTTGTACTTATCGTCTGCAAAGCTATGTCGCGTGCTGCGGTATGCGGACACACTAAAAGCACCATAGTAGAACACAGATGAAGCTTCTAAGTTGATGTAATAGCCAGTAAGAAGTAGTACAATTCAAGTTTTAGGTATCGGTTATTGACTTTTTACCCTTCTTTGATGCCTTGGACATGAGCTAGGAAATTAAGATTTTGCATGAAGGAGGACTAGCAGCCGAGTTGCACGGGAGAATGTGAATAGTGTTCATATGTAGTAAAAACCTGAGACATCCGTCCGTTTTCGTCATTTGTTATCGAATCTATTTAAAGCCAGATCGTCACATTGGCCGCTCTTCTTCTCTGAAACGGTTGTACTTATCGTGTGCAAACCTATGTCGCGTATTGCGGTATGCGGAGACAGTAAATGCACCATAGTAGACCACAGATGAAGCTTCTAAGTTGATGTAATAGCCAGTAAGAAGTAGTACAATTCAAGTTTTAGATATCGATTATTGACTTTTTAGCTGGCTTTGGTGCCTTGGACATGAGCTAGGACCTTAAGATTCTGCATGTAAGGAGGACTAGCAGCCGAGTTGCACGGGAGAATGTGAAAAGTGTTCATATGTAGTAAAAACCTGAGAAATCCGTCCGTTTTCGTCATTTGTTATCGAATCGACTTAAAGCCAGATCGTCACATTTTCCGCTCTTCTCTCTGAAACACTTGTACTTATCGTCTGCAAAGCTATGTCGCGTGCTGCGGTATGCGGAGACACTAAAAGCACCATAGTAGAACACAGATGAAGCTTCTAAGTTGATGTAATACAAAGGAAGAAGTAGTACAATTCAAGTTTTAGGTATCGATTATTGACTTTTTAGCTGGCTTTGGTGCCTTGGACATGAGCTAGGACTTTAACATTCTGCATGAAAGGAGGACTAGCAGCCGATTTGCACGGGATAATGTGAAAAGTCTTCACATGTAGTAAAAACCCGAGAAATCCGTCCGTATTCGTCATTTGTTATCGAATCGACTTAAAGCCAGATCGTCACATTGGCCGCTCTTCTCTCTGAAACGGTTGTACTTATCGATTGCAAAACTATGTCGCGTGCTGCGGTATGCGGAGACAGTAAAAGCACCATAGTAGAACACAGATGAAGCTTCTAAGTTGATGTAATAGCCAGTAAGAAGTAGTACAATTCAAGTTTTAGGTATCGATTATTGACTTTTTAGCTGGCTTTGGTGCCTTGGACATGAGCTAGGACCTTAAGATTCTGCATGAAAGGAGGACTAGCAGCCGAGTTTCACGGGAGAATGTGAAAAGTGTTCATACGTAGTAAAAACCTGAGAAATCCGTCCGTTTTCGTCATTTGTTATCGAATCGACTTCAAGCCAGATCGTCACATTGGCCGCTCTTCTCTCTGAAAAAGTTGTACTTATCGTCTGCAAAGCTATGTCGCGTGCTGCGGTATGCGGACACACTAAAAGCAACATAGTAGAACACAGATGAAGCTTCTAAGTTGATGTAATAGCCAGTAAGAAGTAGTACAATTCAAGTTTTAGGTATTGGTTATTGACTTTTTACCCTTCTTTGATGCCTTTTACATGAGCTAGTAAATTAAGATTTTGCATGAAGGAGGACTAGCAGCCGAGTTGCACGGGAGAATGTGAATAGTGTTCATATGTAGTAAAAACCTGAGACATCCGTCCGTTTTCGTCATTTGTTATCGAATCGACTTAAAGCCAGATCGTCACATTGGCCGCTCTTCTCTCTGAAACGGTTGTACTTATCGTCTGCAAAGCTATGTAGCGTTCTGCGGTATGCGAAGACAGTAAAAGCACCATAGTAGAACACAGATGATGCTTCTAAGTTGGTGTAATAGCCAGTAAGATATAGTACAATTCAAGTTTTAGGTATCGATTATTGACTTTTTAGCTGGCTTTGGTGCCTTGGACATGAGCTAGGACCTTAAGATTCTGCATGAAAGGAGGACTAGCAGCCGAGTTGCACGGGAGAATGTGAAAAGTGTTCATATTTAGTAAAAACCTGAGAAATCCGTCCGTTTTCGTCATTTGTTATCGAATCGACTTAAAGCCAGATCGTCACATTGGCCGCTCTTCTCTCTGTAACGCTCGTAGTTATCGACTGCAAAGCTATGTCGCGTGCTGCGGTACGCGGAGACACTAAAAGCACCATAGTAGAACACAGATGAAGCTTCTAAGTTGATGTAATACAAAGGAAGAAGTAGTACAATTCAAGTTTTAGGTATCGATTATTGACTTTTTAGCTGGCTTTGGTGCCTTGGACATGAGCTAGGACCTTAACATTCTGCATGAAAGGAGGACTAGCAGCCGATTTGCACGGGAGAATGTGAAAATTCTTCACATGTAGTAAAAACCCGAGAAATCCGTCCGTATTCGTCATTTGTTATCGAATCGACTTAAAGCCAGATCGTCACATTGGCCGCTCTTCTCTCTGAAACGGTTGTACTTATCGATTGCAAAACTATGTCGCGTGCTGCGGTATGCGGAGACAGTAAAAGCACCATAGTAGAACACAGATGAAGCTTCTAAGTTGATGTAATAGCCAGTAAGAAGTAGTACAATTCAAGTTTTAGGTATCGATTATTGACTTTTTATCTGGCTTTGGTGCCTTGGACATGAGCTAGGACCTTAAGATTCTGCATGAAAGGAGGACTAGCAGCCGAGTTTCACGGGAGAATGTGAAAAGTGTTCATACGTAGTAAAAACCTGAGAAATCCGTCCGTTTTCGTCATTAGTTATCGAATCGACTTCAAGCCAGATCGTCACATTGGCCGCTCTTCTCTCTGAAAAAGTTGTACTTATCGTCTGCAAAGCTATGTCGCGTGCTGCGGTATGCGGACGCACTAAAAGCACCATAGTAGAACACAGATGAAGCTTCTAAGTTGATGTAATAGCCAGTAAGAAGTAGTACAATTCAAGTTTTAGGTATCGATTATTGACTTTTTAGCTGGCTTTGGTGCCTTGGACATGAGCTAGGACCTTAAGATTCTGCATGAAAGGAGGACTAGCAGCCGAGTTTCACGGGAGAATGTGAAAAGTGTTCATACGTAGTAAAAACCTGAGAAATCCGTCCGTTTTCGTCATTAGTTATCGAATCGACTTCAAGCCAGATCGTCACATTGGCCGCTCTTCTCTCTGAAAAAGTTGTACTTATCGTCTGCAAAGCTATGTCGCGTGCTGCGGTATGCGGACACACTAAAAGCACCATAGTAGAACACAGATGAAGCTTCTAAGTTGATGTAATAGCCAATAAGAAGTAGTACAATTCAAGTTTTAGGTATCGGTTATTGACTTTTTACCCTTCTTTGATGCCTTGGACATGAGCTAGGAAATTAAGATTTTGCATGAAGGAGGACTAGCAGCCGAGTTGCACGGGAGAATGTGAATAGTGTTCATATGTAGTAAAAACCTGAGACATCCGTCCGTTTTCGTCATTTGTTATCGAATCGACTTAAAGCCAGATCGTCACATTGGCCGCTCTTCTCTCTGAAACGGTTGTACTTATCGTCTGCAAAGCTATGTGGCGTTCTGCGGTATGCGGAGACAGTAAAAGCACCATAGTAGAACACAGATGATGCTTCTAAGTTGATGTAATAGCCAGTAAGATATAGTACAATTCAAGTTTTAGGTATCGATTATTGACTTTTTAGCTGGCTTTGGTGCCTTGGACAAGAGCTAGGACCTTAAGATTCTGCATGAAAGGAGGACTAGCTGCCGATTTGCACGGGAGAATGTGAAAAGTGTTCATATGTAGTAAAAACCTGAGAAATCCGTCCGTTTTCGTCATTTGTTATCGAATCGACTTAAAGCCAGATCGACACATTGGCCGCTCTTCTCTCTGAAACGGTTGTACTTATCGATTGCAAAGCTATGTCGCGTGCTGCGGTATGTGGACACACTAAAAGCACCATAGTAGAACACAGATGAAGCTTCTAAGTTGATGTAATAGCCAGTAAGAAGTAGTACAATTCAAAATTTAGGTATCGATTATTGACTTTTTAGCTGGCTTTGGTGCCTTGGACATGAGCTAGGACCTTAAGATTCTGCATGAAAGGAGGACTAGCAGCCGAGTTGCACGGGAAAATGTGAAAAGTGCTCATACGTAGTAAAAACCTGAGAAATCCGTCCGTTTTCGTCATTTGTTATCGAATCGACTTCAAGCCAGATCGTCGCATTGGCCGCTCTTCTCCCTGAAAAAGTTGTACTTATCGTCTGCAAAGCTATGTCGCGTGCTGCGGTATGCGGACACACTAAAAGCACCATAGTAGAACACAGATGAAGCTTCTAAGTTGATGTAATAGCCAGTAAGAAGTAGTACAATTAAAGTTTTAGGTATCGGTTATTGACTTTTTACCTTTCTTTGGTGCTTTGGACATGAGCTAGGAAATTAAGATTTTGCATGAAGGAGGACTAGCAGCCGAGTTGCACGGGAGAATGTGAAAAGTGTTCATATGTAGTAAAAACCTGAGAAATTCGTCCGTTTTCGTCATTTGTTATCGAATCGACTTAAAGCCAGATCGTCACATTGGCCGCTCTTCTCTCTGAAACGGTTGTACTTATCGTCTGCAAAGCTATGTCGCGTGCTGCGGCATGCTGAGACACTAAAAGCACCATAGCAGAACACAGATGAAGCTTCTAAGTTGATGTAATAGCCAGTAAGAAGTAGTACAATTCAAGTTTTAGGTATTGAATATTGACTTTTTAGCTGGCTTTGGTGCCTTGGACTTGAGCTAGGACCTTAAGATTCTGCATGAAAGGAGGACTAGCAGCCGAGTTGCTCAGGAGAATGTGAAAAGTGTTCATATGTAGTAAAAACCTGAGAAATCCGTCCGTTTTCGTCATTTGTTATCGAATCGACTTAAAGCCAGATCGTCACATTGGCCGCTCTTCTCTCTGAAACGGTTGTACTTATCGTCTGCAAACCTATGTCGCGTGCTGCGGTATGCGGAGACACTAAAAGCACCATAGTAGAACACAGATGAAGCTTCTAAGTTGATGTAATAGCCAGTAAGAAGTAGTACAATTCAAGTTTTAGGTATCGGTTATTGACTTTTTACCCTTCTATGATGCCTTGGACATGAGCTAGGAAATTAAGATTTTGCATGAAGGAGGACTAGCAGCCGAGTTGCACGGGAGAATGTGAATAGTGTTCATATGTAGTAAAAACCTGAGACATCCGTCCGTTTTCGTCATTTGTTATCGAATCGACTTAAAGCCAGATCGTCACATTGGCCGCTCTTCTCTCTGAAACGTTTGTACTTATCGTCTGCAAAGCTATGTGGCGTTCTGCGGTATGCGGAGACAGTAAAAGCACCATAGTAGAACACAGATGATGCTTCTAAGTTGATGTAATAGCCAGTAAGATATAGTACAATTCAAGTTTTAGGTATCGATTATTGACTTTTTAGCTGGCTTTGGTGCCTTGGACATGAGCTAGGACCTTAAGATTCTGCATGAAAGGAGGACTGGCAGCCGATTTGCACGGGAGAATGTGAAAAGTGTTCATATGTAGTAAAAACCTGAGAAATACGTCCGTTTTCGTCATTTGTTATCGAATCGACTTAAAGCCAGATCGACACATTGGCCGCTCTTCTCTCTGAAACGGTTGTACTTATCGATTGCAAAGCTATGTCGCGTGCTGCGGTATGTGGACACACTAAAGGCACCATAGTAGAACACAGATGAAGCTTCTAAGTTGATGTAATAGCCACTAAGAAGTAGTACAATTCAAGTTTTAGGTATCGATTTTTGACTTTTTAGCTGGCTTTGGTGCCTTGGACATGAGCTAGGACCTTAAGATTCTGCATGAAAGGAGGACTAGCAGCCGAGTTTCACGGGAGAATGTGAAAAGTGTTCATACGTAGTAAAAACCTGAGAAATCCGTCCGTTTTCGTCATTAGTTATCGAATCGACTTCAAGCCAGATCGTCGCATTGGCCGCTCTTCTCTCTGAAAAAGTTGTACTTATCGTCTGCAAAGCTATATCGCGTGCTGCGGTATGCGGACACACTAAAAGCACCATAGTAGAACACAGATGAAGCTTCTAAGTTGATGTAATAGCCAGTAAGAAGTAGTACAATTAAAGTTTTAGGTATCGGTTATTGACTTTTTACCCTTCTTTGGTGCTTTGGACATGAGCTAGGAAATTAAGATTTTGCATGAAGGAGGACTAGCAGCCGAGTTGCACGGGAGAATGTGAAAAGTGTTCATATGTAGTAAAAACCTGAGAAATCCGTCCGTTTTCGTCATTTGTTATCGAATCGACTTAAAGCCAGATCGTCACATTGGCCGCTCTTCTCTCTGAAACGGTTGTACTTATCGTCTGCAAAGCTATGTCGCGTGCTGCGGCATTTTGAGACAGTAAAAGCACCATAGCAGAACACAGATGAAGCTTCTAAGTTGATGTAATAGCCAGTAAGAAGTAGTACAATTCAAGTTTTAGTTATTGAATATTGACTTTTTAGCTGGCTTTGGTGCCTTGGACTTGAGCTAGGACCTTAAGATTCTGCATGAAAGGAGGACTAGCAGCCGAGTTGCTCAGGAGAATGTGAAAAGTGTTCATATGTAGTAAAAACCTGATAAATCCGTCCGTTTTCGTCATTTGTTATCGAATCGACTTAAAGCCAGATCGTCACATTGGCCGCTCTTCTCTCTGAAACAGTTGTACGTATCGTCTGCAAAGCTATGTCGCGTGCTGCGGTATGCGGAGACACTAAAAGCACCATAGTAGAACACAGATGAAGCTTCTAAGTTGATGTAATAGCCAGTAAGAAATAGTACAATTCAAGTTTTAGGTATCGTTTATTGACTTTTTAGCTGGCTTTGGTGCCTTGGACATGAGCTAGGACCTTAAGATTCTGCATGAAAGGAGGACTAGCAGCCGAGTTGCACGGGAGAATGTGAAAAGTGTTCATATTTAGTAAAAACCTGAGAAATCCGTCCGTTTTCGTCATTTGTTATCGAATCGACTTAAAGCCAGATCGTCACATTGTCCGCTCTTCTCTCCAAAACACTTGTACTTATCGTCTGCAAAGCTATGTCGCGTGCTACGGTATGCTGATACACTAAAAGCACCATAGTAGAACACAGATGAAGCTTATATGTTGATGTAATAGCCAGGAAGTAGTAGTACAATTCAAGATTTAGGCATCGATTATTGACCTTTTAGCTGGCTTTGGTGCCTTGGACATGAGCTAGGAACTTAACATTCTGCATGAAAATAGGAACAGCAGCCGATTTGCACGGGAGAATGTGAAAAGTGTTCATATGTAGTAAAAACCTGAGAAATCCGTCCGTTTTCGTCATTAGTTATCGAATCGACTTCAAGCCATATCGTCGCATTGGCCGCTCTTCTCTCTGAAAAAGTTGTACTTATCGTCTGCAAAGCTATATCGCGTGCTGCGGTATGCGGACACACTAAAAGCACCATAGTAGAACACAGATGAAGCTTCTAAGTTGATGTAATAGCCAGTAAGAAGTAGTACAATTAAAGTTTTAGGTATCGGTTATTGACTTTTTACCCTTCTTTGGTGCTTTGGACATGAGCTAGGAAATTAAGATTTTGCATGAAGGAGGACTAGCAGCCGAGTTGCACGGGAGAATGTGAAAAGTGTTCATATGTAGTAAAAACCTGAGAAATCCGTCCGTTTTCGTCATTTGTTATCGAATCGACTTAAAGCCAGATCGTCACATTGGCCGCTCTTCTCTCTGACACGGTTGTACTTATCGTCTGCAAAGCTATGTCGCGTGCTGCGGCATGCTGAGACAGTAAAAGCACCATAGCAGAACACAGATGAAGCTTCTAAGTTGATGTAATAGCCAGTAAGAAGTAGTACAATTCAAGTTTTAGTTATTGAATATTGACTTTTTAGCTGGCTTTGGTGCCTTGGACTTGAGCTAGGACCTTAAGATTCTGCATGAAAGGAGGACTAGCAGCCGAGTTGCTCAGGAGAATGTGAAAAGTGTTCATATGTAGTAAAAACCTGATAAATCCGTCCGTTTCCGTCATTTGTTATCGAATCGACTTAAAGCCAGATCGTCACATTGGCCGCTCTTCTCTCTGAAACAGTTGTACGTATCGTCTGCAAAGCTATGTCGCGTGCTGCGGTATGCGGAGACACTAAAAGCACCATAGTAGAACACAGATGAAGCTTCTAAGTTGATGTAATAGCCAGTAAGAAGTAGTACAATTCAAGTTTTAGGTATCGTTTATTGACTTTTTAGCTGGCTTTGGTGCCTTGGACATGAGCTAGGACCTTAAGATTCTGCATGAAAGGAGGACTAGCAGCCGAGTTGCACGGGAGAATGTGAAAAGTGTTCATATTTAGTAAAAACCTGAGAAATCCGTCCGTTTTCGTCATTTGTTATCGAATCGACTTAAAGCCAGATCGTCACATTGTCCGCTCTTCTCTCCAAAACACTTGTACTTATCGTCTGCAAAGCTATGTCGCGTGCTACGGTATGCTGATACACTAAAAGCACCATAGTAGAACACAGATGAAGCTTATATGTTGATGTAATAGCCAGGAAGATGTAGTACAATTCAAGATTTAGGCATCGATTATTGACCTTTTAGCTGGCTTTGGTGCCTTGGTCATGAGCTAGGAACTTAACATTCTGCATGAAAATAGGAACAGCAGCCGATTTGCACGGGAGAATGTGAAAAGTGTTCATATGTAGTAAAAACCTGAGAAATCCGTCCGTTTTCGTCATTTGTTATCGAATCGACTTAAAGCCAGATCGTCACATTGGCCGCTCTTCTCTCTGAAACGCTCGTAGTTATCGTCTGCAAAGCTATGTCGCGTGCTGCGGTACGCGGAGACACTAAAAGCACCATAGTAGAACACAGATGAAGCTTCTAAGTTGATGTAATACAAAGGAAGAAGTAGTACAATTCAAGTTTTAGGTATCGATTATTGACTTTTTAGCTGGCTTTGGTGCCTTGGACATGAGCTAGGACCTTAACATTCTGCATGAAAGGAGGACTAGCAGCCGATTTGCACGGGAGAATGTGAAAAGTCTTGACATGTAGTAAAAACCCGAGAAATCCGTCCGTATTCGTCATTTGTTATCGAATCGACTTAAAGCCAGATCGTCACATTGGCCGCTCTTCTCTCTGAAACGGTTGTACTTATCGATTGCAAAACTATGTCGCGTGCTGCGGTATGCGGAGACACTAAAAGCACCATAGTAGAACACAGATTAAGCTTCTAAGTTGATGTAATAGCCAGTAAGAAGTAGTACAATTCAAGTTTTAGGTATTGAATATTGATTTTTTAGCTGGCTTTGGTGCCTTGGACATGAGCTAGGACCTTAATATTCTGCATGAAAGTAGGACTAGCATCCGAGTTGCACGGGAGAATGTGAAAAATGTTCAAATGTAGTAAAAACCTGAGAAATCCGTCCGTTTTCGTCATTTGTTATCGAATCGACTTAAAGCCAGATCGTCACATTGGCCGCTCTTCTCTCTGAAACGGTTGTACTTATCGTCTGCAAAGCTATGTCGCGTGCTGCGGTATGCGGACACACTAAAAGCACCATAGTAGAACACAGATGAAGCTTCTAAGTTGATGTAATAGCCAGTAAGAAGTAGTACAATTCAAGTTTTAGGTATCGACTATTGACTTTTTAGCTATCTTTGGTGCCTTGCACATGAGCTAGGACCTTAAGATTCTGCATGAACGGAGGATTAGCAGCGGAGTTGCACGGGAGAATGTGAAAAGTGTTCATATGTAGTAAAAACCTGAGACATCCGTCCGTTTTCGTCATTTGTTATCGAATCGACTTAAAGCCAGATCGTCACATTGGCCGCTCTTCTCTCTGAAACACTTGTACTTATCGTCTGCAAAGCTATGTCGCGTGCTGCGGTATGCTGAGACACTAAAAGCACCATAGTAGAACACAGATCATGCTTCTAAGTTGATGTAATAGCCAGTAAGAAGTAGACAATTCAAGTTTTAGGTATTGAATATTGAATTTTTAGCTGGCTTTGGTGCTTGGACATGAGCTAGGACCTTAATATTCTGCATGAAAGGGGGACTAGCAGCCGAGTTGCACGGGAGAATGTGAAAAGTCTTCAAATGTAGTAAAAACCTGAGAAATACTTCCGTTTTCGTCATTTGTTATCGAATCGACTTAAAGCCAGATCGTCACATTGGCCGCTCTTCTCTCTGAAACGGTTTTACTTATCGATTGCAAAGCTATGTCGCGTGCTGCGGTATGCGGAGACACTAAAAGCACCATAGTGGAACACAGATGAAGCTTCTAAGTTGATGTAATAGCCAGTAAGAAGTAGTACAATTCAAGTTTTAGGTATCGATTATTGACTTTTTTATGTGGCTTTGGTGCCTTGGACATGAGCTAGGACCTTAACGTTCTGCATGAAAGGAGGACTAGCAGCCGATTTGCACGGGAGAATGTGAAAAGTCTTCACATGTAGTAAAAACACGAGAAATCCGTCCGTTTTCGTCATTTGTTATCGAATCGACTTAAAGCCAGATCGTCACATTGGCCGCTTTTCTCTCTGAAACGGTTGTACTTATCGATTGCAAAACTATGTCGCGTGCTGCGGAATGCGGAGACACTAAAAGCACCATAGTAGAAGACAGATCAAGCTTCTAAGTTGTTGTAATAGCCAGTAAGAAGTAGTACAATTCTAGTTTTAGGTATTGAATATTGTATTTTTAGCTGGCTTTGGTGCCTTGGACATGAGCTAGGACCTTAATATTCTGCATGAAAGGAGGACTAGCATCCGAGTTGCACGGGAGAATGTGAAAAGAGTTTAAATGTAGTAAAAACCTAAGAAATCCGTCCGTTTTCGTCATTTGTTATCGAATCGACTTAAAGCCAGATCGTCACATTGGCCGCTCTTCTCTCTGAAACGCTTGTACTTATCGTCTGCAAAGCTATGTCGCGTGCTGCGGTATGCTGAGACACTAAAATCACCATAGTAGAACACAGATGAAGCTTCTAAGTTGATGTAATAGCCAGTAAGAAGTAGTACAATTCAAGTTTTAGGTATCGGTTATTGACTTTTTACCCTTCTTTGATGCCTTGGACATGAGCTAGGAAATTAAGATTTTGCATGAAGGAGGACTAGCAGCCGAGTTCTACGGGAGAATGTGAATAGTGTTCATATGTAGTAAAAACCTGAGACATCCGTCCGTTTTCGTCATTTGTTATCGAATCGACTTAAAGCCAGATCGTCACATTGGCCGCTCTTCTCTCTGAAACGGTTGTACTTATCGTCTGCAAAGCTATGTGGCGTTCTGCGGTATGCGGAGACAGTAAAAGCACCATAGTAGAACACAGATGATGCTTCTAAGTTGATGTAATAGCCAGTAAGATATAGTACAATTCAAGTTTTAGGTATCGATTATTGACTTTTTAGCTGGCTTTGGTGCCTTGGACATGAGCTAGGACCTTAAGATTCTGCATGAAAGGAGGACTGGCAGCCGATTTGCACGGGAGAATGTGAAAAGTGTTCATATGTAGTAAAAACCTGAGAAATCCGTCCGTTTTCGTCATTTGTTATCGAATCGACTTAAAGCCAGATCGACACATTGGCCGCTCTTCTCTCTGAAACGGTTGTACTTATCGATTGCAAAGCTATGTCGCGTGCTGCGGTATGTGGACACACTAAAAGCACCATAGTAGAACACAGATGAAGCTTCTAAGTTGATGTAATAGCCAGTAAGAAGTAGTACAATTCAAGTTTTAGGTATCGATTATTGACTTTTTAGCTGGCTTTGGTGCCTTGGACATGAGCTAGGACCTTAAGATTCTGCATGAAAGGAGGACTAGCAGCCGAGTTGCACGGGAAAATGTGAAAAGTGCTCATACGTAGTAAAAACCTGAGAAATCCGTCCGTTTTCGTCATTTGTTATCGAATCGACTTCAAGCCAGATTGTCGCATTGGCCGCTCTTCTCTCTGAAAAAGTTGTACTTATCGTCTGCAAAGCTATGTCGCGTGCTGCGGTATGCGCACACACTAAAAGCACCATAGTAGAACACAGATGAAGCTTCTAAGTTGATGTAATAGCCAGTAAGAAGTAGTACAATTAAAGTTTTAGGTATCGGTTATTGACTTTTTACCTTTCTTTGGTGCTTTGGACATGAGCTAGGAAATTAAGATTTTGCATGAAGGAGGACTAGCAGCCGAGTTGCACGGGAGAATGTGAAAAGTGTTCATATGTAGTAAAAACCTGAGAAATCCGTCCGTTTTCGTCATTTGTTATCGAATCGACTTAAAGCCAGATCGTCACATTGGCCGCTCTTCTCTCTGAAACGGTTGTACTTATCGTCTGCAAAGCTATGTCGCGTGCTGCGGCATGCTGAGACAGTAAAAGCACCATAGCAGAACACAGATGAAGCTTCTAAGTTGATGTAATAGCCAGTAAGAAGTAGTACAATTCAAGTTTTAGTTATTGAATATTGACTTTTTAGCTGGCTTTGGTGCCTTGGACTTGAGCTAGGACCTTAAGATTCTGCATGAAGGAGGACTAGCAGCCGAGTTGCTCAGGAGAATGTGAAAAGTGTTCATATGTAGTAAAAACCTGATAAATCCGTCCGTTTTCGTCATTTGTTATCGAATCGACTTAAAGCCAGATCGTCACATTGGCCGCTCTTCTCTCTGAAACAGTTGTACGTATCGTCTGCAAAGCTATGTCGCGTGCTGCGGTATGCGGAGACACTAAAAGCACCATAGTAGAACACAGATGAAGCTTCTAAGTTGATGTAATAGCCAGTAAGAAGTAGTACAATTCAAGTTTTAGGTATCGTTTATTGACTTTTTAGCTGGCTTGGGTGCCTTGGACATGAGCTAGGACCTTAAGATTCTGCATGAAAGGACGACTAGCAGCCGAGTTGCACGGGAGAATGTGAAAAGTGTTCATATGCAGTAAAAACCTGAGAAATCCGTCCGTTTTCGTCATTTGTTATCGAATCGACTTAAAGCCAGATCGTCACATTTTCCGCTCTTCTCTCTGAAACACTTGTACTTATCGTCTGCAAAGCTATGTCGCGTGCTGCGGTATGCGGAGACAGTAAAAGCACCATAGTAGAACACAGATGAAGCTTCTAAGTTGATGTAATAGCCAGTAAGAAGTAGTACAATTCAAGTTTTAGGTATCGATTATTGACTTTTTAGCTGGCTTTGGTGCCTTGGACATGAGCTAGGACCTTAAGATTCTGCATGAAAGGAGGACTAGCAGCCGAGTTTCACGGGAGAATGTGAAAAGTGTTCATACGTAGTAAAAACCTGAGAAATCCGTCCGTTTTCGTCATTAGTTATCGAATCGACTTCAAGCCAGATCGTCACATTGGCCGCTCTTCTCTCTGAAAAAGTTGTACTTATCGTCTGCAAAGCTATGTCGCGTGCTGCGGTATGCGGACACACTAAAAGCACCATAGTAGAACACAGATGAAGCTTCTAAGTTGATGTAATAGCCAGTAAGAAGTAGTACAATTCAAGTTTTAGGTATCGGTTATTGACTTTTTACCCTTCTTTGATGCCTTGTACATGAGCTAGGAAATTAAGATTTTGCATGAAGGAGGACTAGCAGCCGAGTTGCACGGGAGAATGTGAATAGTGTTCATATGTAGTAAAAACCTGAGACATCCGTCCGTTTTCGTCATTTGTTATCGAATCGACTTAAAGCCAGATCGTCACATTGGCCGCTCTTCTCTCTGAAACGTTTGTACTTATCGTCTGCAAAGCTATGTGGCGTTCTGCGGTATGCGGAGACAGTAAAAGCACCATAGTAAAACACAGATGATGCTTCTAAGTTGATGTAATAGCCAGTAAGATATAGTACAATTCAAGTTTTAGGTATCGATTATTGACTTTTTAGCTGGCTTTGGTGCCTTGGACATGAGCTAGGACCTTAAGATTCTGCATGAAAGGAGGACTAGCAGCCGAGTTTCACGGGAGAATGTGAAAAGTGTTCATACGTAGTAAAAACCTGAGAAATCCGTCCGTTTTCGTCATTAGTTATCGAATCGACTTCAAGCCAGATCGTCGCATTGGCCGCTCTTCTCTCTGAAAAAGTTGTACTTATCGTCTGCAAAGCTATATTGCGTGCTGCGGTATGCGGACACACTAAAAGCACCATAGTAGAACACAGATGAAGCTTCTAAGTTGATGTAATAGCCAGTAAGAAGTAGTACAATTAAAGTTTTAGGTATCGGTTATTGACTTTTTACCCTTCTTTGGTGCTTTGGACATGAGCTAGGAAATTAAGATTTTGCATGAAGGAGGACTAGCAGCCGAGTTGCACGGGAGAATGTGAAAAGTGTTCATATGTAGTAAAAACCTGAGAAATCCGTCCGTTTTCGTCATTTGTTATCGAATCGACTTAAAGCCAGATCGTCACATTGGCCGCTTTTCTCTCTGAAACGGTTGTACTTATCGTCTGCAAAGCTATGTCGCGTGCTGCGGCATGCTGAGACAGTAAAAGCACCATAGCAGAACACAGATGAAGCTTCTAAGTTGATGTAATAGCCAGTAAGAAATAGTACAATTCAAGTTTTAGGTATCGTTTATTGACTTTTTAGCTGGCTTTGGTGCCTTGGACATGAGCTAGGACCTTAAGATTCTGCATGAAAGGAGGACTAGCAGCCGAGTTGCACGGGAGAATGTGAAAAGTGTTCATATTTAGTAAAAACCTGAGAAATCCGTCCGTTTTCGTCATTTGTTATCGAATCGACTTAAAGCCAGATCGTCACATTGTCCGCTCTTCTCTCCAAAACACTTGTACTTATCGTCTGCAAAGCTATGTCGCGTGCTACGGTATGCTGATACACTAAAAGCACCATAGTAGAACACAGATGAAGCTTATATGTTGATGTAATAGCCAGGAAGAAGTAGTACAATTCAAGATTTAGGCATCGATTATTGACCTTTTAGCTGGCTTTGGTGCCTTGGACATGAGCTAGGAACTTAACATTCTGCATGAAAATAGGAACAGCAGCCGATTTGCACGGGAGAATGTGAAAAGTGTTCATATGTAGTAAAAACCTGAGAAATCCGTCCGTTTTCGTCATTTGTTATCGAATCGACTTAAAGCCAGATCGTCACATTGGCCGCTCTTCTCTCTGAAACGCTCGTAGTTATCGTCTGCAAAGCTATGTCGCGTGCTGCGGTACGCGGAGACACTAAAAGCACCATAGTAGAACACAGATGAAGCTTCTAAGTTGATGTAATACAAAGGAAGAAGTAGTACAATTCAAGTTTTAGGTATCGATTATTGACTTTTTAGCTGGCTTTGGTGCCTTGGACATGAGCTAGGACCTTAACATTCTGCATGAAAGGAGGACTAGCAGCCGATTTGCACGGGAGAATGTGAAAAGTCTTCACATGTAGTAAAAACCCGAGAAATCAGTCCGTATTCGTCATTTGTTATCGAATCGACTTAAAGCCAGATCGTCACATTGGCCGCTCTTCTCTCTGAAACGGTTGTACTTATCGATTGCAAAACTATGTCGCGTGCTGCGGTATGCGGAGACACTAAAAGCACCATAGTAGAACACAGATTAAGCTTCTAAGTTGATGTAATAGCCAGTAAGAAGTAGTACAATTCAAGTTTTAGGTATTGAATATTGATTTTTTAGCTGGCTTTGGTGCGTTGGACATGAGCTAGGACCATAATATTCTGCATAAAAGGAGGACTAGCATCCGAGTTGCACTTGAGAATGTGAAAAATGTTCAAATGTAGTAAAAACCTGAGAAATCCGTCCGTTTTCGTCATTTGTTATCGAATCGACTTAAAGCCAGATCGTCACATTGGCCGCTCTTCTCTCTGAAACGGTTGTACTTATCGTCTGCAAAGCTATGTCGCGTGCTGCGTTATGCGGACACACTAAAAGCACCATAGTAGAACACAGATGAAGCTTCTAAGTTGATGTAATAGCCAGTAAGAAGTAGTACAATTCAAGTTTTAGGTATCGATTATTGATTTTTTAGCTATCTTTGGTGCCTTGCACATGAGCTAGGACCTTAAGATTCTGCATGAACGGAGGATTAGCAGCGGAGTTGCACGGGAGAATGTGAAAAGTGTTCATATGTAGTAAAACCCTGAGACATCCGTCCGTTTTCGTCATTTGTTATCGAATCGACTTAAAGCCAGATCGTCACATTGGCCGCTCTTCTCTCTGAAACGGTTGTACTTATCGTCTGCAAAGCTATGTCGCGTGCTGCGGCATGCTGAGACAGTAAAAGCACCATAGCAGAACACAGATGAAGCTTCTAAGTTGATGTAATAGCCAGTAAGAAGTAGTACAATTCAAGTTTTAGTTATTGAATATTGAATTTTTAGCTGGCTTTGGTGCTTGGACATGAGCTAGGACCTTAATATTCTGCATGAAAGGGGGACTAGCAGCCGAGTTGCACGGGAGAATGTGAAAAGTCTTCAAATGTAGTAAAAACCTGAGAAATACGTCCGTTTTCGTCATTTGTTATCGAATCGACTTAAAGCCAGATCGTCACATTGGCCGCTCTACTCTCTGAAACGGTTTTACTTATCGATTGCAAAGCTATGTCGCGTGCTGCGGTATGCGGAGACACTAAAAGCACCATAGTAGAACACAGATGAAGCTTCTAAGTTGATGTAATAGCCAGTAAGAAGAAGTACAATTCAAGTTTTAGGTATCGATTATTGACTTTTTTATCTGGCTTTAGTGCCTTGGACATGAGCTAGGACCTTAACGTTCTGCATGAAAGGAGGACTAGCAGCCGATTTGCACGGGAGAATGTGAAAAGTCTTCACATGTAGTAAAAACACGAGAAATCCGTCCGTTTTCGTCATTTGTTATCGAATCGACTTAAAGCCAGATCGTCACATTGGCCGCTTTTCTCTCTGAAACGGTTGTACTTATCGATTGCAAAACTATGTCGCGTGCTGCGGAATGCGGAGACACTAAAAGCACCATAGTAGAAGACAGATCAAGCTTCTAAGTTGTTGTAATAGCCAGTAAGAAGTAGTACAATTCTAGTTTTAGGTATTGAATATTGAATTTTTAGCTGGCTTTGGTGCCTTGGACATGAGCTAGGACCTTAATATTCTGCATGAAAGGAGGACTAGCATCCGAGTTGCACGGGAGAATGTGAAAAGAGTTTAAATGTAGTAAAAACCTAAGAAATCCGTCCGTTTTCGTCATTTGTTATCGAATCGACTTAAAGCCAGATCGTCACATTGGCCGCTCTTCTCTCTGAAACGCTTGTACTTATCGTCTGCAAAGCTATGTCGCGTGCTGCGGTATGCTGAGACACCAAAATCACCATAGTAGAACACAGATGAAGCTTCTAAGTTGATGTAATACAAAGGAAGAAATAGTACAATTCAAGTTTTAGGTATCAATTACTGACTTTTTAGCTGACTTTGGTGCCTTGGACATGAGCTACGACCTTAACATTCTGCATGAAAGGAGGACTAGCAACCGATTTGCACGAGAGAATGTGAAAAGTCTTCACATGTAGTAAAAACCCGAGAAATCTGTCCGTTTTCGTCATTTGTTATCGAATCGACTTAAAGCCAGATCGTCACATTGGCCGCTCTTCTCTCTGAAACGGTTGTACTTATCGTCTGCAAAGGTATGTCGCGTGCTGCGGTATGCGGAGACACTAAAATCACCATAGTAGAACACAGATGAAGCTTCTAAGTTGATGTAATAGCCAGTAAGAAGTAGTACAATTCAAGTTTTAGGTATCGATTATTGACTTTTTAGCTATCTTTGGTGCCTTGGACATGAGCTAGGCCCTTAAGATTCTGCATGAAAGGAGGATTAGCAGCGGAGTTGCACGGGAGAATATGAAAAGTGTTCATATGTAGTAAAAACCTGAGAAATCCGTCCGTTTTCGTAATTTGTTATCGAATCAACTTAAAGCTAGATCGTCACATTGGCCGCTCTTCTCTCTGAAACGGTTGTACTTATCGTCTGCAAAGCTATTTCGCGTGCTGCGGTATGCTGAGACACTATGAGCACCATAGTAGAACACAGATGAAGCTTTTAAGTTGATGTAATTTCCAGTAAGAAGTAGTACAATTCAAGTTTTAGGTATTCAATATTGAATTTTTAGCTGGCTTTGGTGCCTTGGACATGAGCTAGGACCTTAAGATTCTGCATGAAAGGAGGACTAGCAGCCCTGTTGCATGGGAGAATGTGAAAAGTGTTCATATGTAGTAAAAACCTGAGAAATCCGTCCGTTTTGGTCATTTGTTATCGAATCGACTTAAAGCCAGATCTTCACATTGGCCGCTCTTATCTCTGAAACGGTTGTACTTATCGTCTGCAAAGCTATGTCGCGTGCTGCGGTATGTGGTGACACTAAAAGCACCATAGTAGAACACAGATGAAGCTTCTAAGTTGATGTAATAGCCAGTAGGAAGTAGTACAATTCCAGTTTTAGGTATCGATTATTGACTTTTTAGCTGGCTTTGGTGCCTTGGACATGAGCTAAGACCTTAACGTTCTGCATGAAAGGAGGACTAGCAGCCGATTTGCACGGGAGAATGTGAAAAGTCTTCACATGTAGTAAAAACCCGAGAAATCCGTCCGTTTTCGTCATTTGTTATCGAATCGACTTAAAGCCAGATCGTCACATTGGCCGCTCTTCTCTCTGAAAAAGTTGTACTTATCGTCTGCAAAGCTATGTCGCGTGCTGCGGTATGCGGACACACTAAAAGCACCATAGTAGAACACAGATGAAGCTTCTAAGTTGATATAATAGCCAGTAAGAAGTAGTACAATTCAACTTTTAGGTATCGGTTATTGACTTTTTACCCTTCTTTGATGCCTTGGACATGAGCTAGGAAATTAAGATTTTGCATGAAGGAGGACTAGCAGCCGAGTTGCACGGGAGAATGTGAATAGTGTTCATATGTAGTAAAAACCTGAGACATCCGTCCGTTTTCGTCATTCGTTATCGAATCGACTTAAAGCCAGATCGTCACATTGGCCGCTCTTCTCTCTGAAACGGTTGTACTTATCGATTGCAAAGCTATGTCGCGTGCTGCGGTATGTGGACACACTAAAAGCACCATAGTAGAACACAGATGAAGCTTCTAAGTTGATGTAATAGCCAGTAAGAAGTAGTACAATTCAAGTTTTAGGTATCGATTATTGACTTTTTAGCTGGCTTTGGTGCATTGGACATGAGCTAGGACCTTAAGATTCTGCATGAAAGGAGGACTAGCAGCCGAGTTGCACGGGAAAATGTAAAAAGTGTTCATACGTAGTATAAACCTGAGAAATCCGTCCGTTTTCGTCATTTGTTATCGAATCGACTTCAAGCCAGATCGTTGCATTGGCCGCTCTTCTCTCTGAAACGGTTGTACTTATCGTCTGCAAAGCTATGTCGCGTGCTGCGGTATGCGGACACACTAAAAGCACCATAGTAGAACACAGATGAAGCTTCTAAGTTGATGTAATAGCCAGTAAGAAGTAGTAGAATTAAAGTTTTAGGTATCGGTTATTGACTTTTTACCCTTCTTTGGTGCTTTGGACATGAGCTAGGAAATTAAGATTTTGCATGAAGGAGGACTAGCAGCCGAGTTGCACGGGAGAATGTGAAAAGTGTTCATATGTAGTAAAAACCTTAGAAATCCGTCCGTTTTCGTCATTTGTTATCGAATCGACTTAAAGCCAGATCGTCACATTTTCCGCTCTTCTCTCTGAAACACTTGTACTTATCGTCTGCAAAGCTATGTCGCGTGCTGCGGTATGCGGAGACACTAAAAGCACCATAGTAGAACACAGATGAAGCTTCTAAGTTGATGTAATACAAAGGAAGAAGTAGTACAATTCAAGTTTTAGGTATCGATTATTGACTTTTTAGCTCGCTTTGGTGCCTTGGACATGAGCTAGGACCTTAACATTCTGCATGAAAGGAGGACTAGCAGCCGATTTGCACGGGATAATGTGAAAAGTCTTCACATGTAGTAAAAACCCGAGAAATCCGTCCGTATTCGTCATTTGTTATCGAATCGACTTAAAGCCAGATCGTCACATTGGCCACTCTTCTCTCTGAAACGGTTGTACTTATCGATTGCAAAACTATGTCGCGTGCTTCGGTATGCGGAGACAGTAAAAGCACCATAGTAGAACACAGATGAAGCTTCTAAGTTGATGTAATAGCCAGTAAGAAGTAGTACAATTCAAGTTTTAGGAATCGATTATTGACTTTTTAGCTGGCTTTGGTGCTTTGGACATGAGCTAGGAAATTAAGATTTTGCATGAAGGAGGACTAGCAGCCGAGTTGCACGGGAGAATGTGAAAAGTGTTCATATGTAGTAAAAACCTGAGAAATCCGTCCGTTTTCGTCATTTGTTATCGAATCGACTTAAAGCCAGATCGTCACATTGGCCGCTCTTCTCTCTGAAACGGTTGTACTTATCGTCTGCAAAGCTATGTCGCGTGCTGCGGCATGCTGAGACAGTAAAAGCACCATAGCAGAACACAGATGAAGCTTCTAAGTTGATGTAATAGCCAGTAAGAAGTAGTACAATTCAAGTTTTAGTTATTGAATATTGACTTTTTAGCTGGCTTTGGTGCCTTGGACTTGAGCTAGGACCTTAAGATTCTGCATGATAGGAGGACTAGCAGCCGAGTTGCTCAGGAGAATGTGAAAAGTGTTCATATGTAGTAAAAACCTGATAAATCCGTCCGTTTTCGTCATTTGTTATCGAATCGACTTAAAGCCAGATCGTCACATTGTCCGCTCTTCTCTCCAAAACACTTGTACTTATCGTCTGCAAAGCTATGTCGCGTGCTACGGTATGCTGATACACTAAAAGCACCATAGTAGAACACAGATGAAGCTTATATGTTGATGTAATAGCCAGGAAGAAGTAGTACAATTCAAGATTTAGGCATCGATTATTGACCTTTTAGCTGGCTTTGGTGCCTTGGACATGAGCTAGGAACTTAACATTCTGCATGAAAATAGGAACAGCAGCCGATTTGCACGGGAGAATGTGAAAAGTGTTCATATGTAGTAAAAACCTGAGAAATCCGTCCGTTTTCGTCATTTGTTACCGAATCGACTTAAAGCCAGATCGTCACATTGGCCGCTCTTCTCTCTGAAACGCTCGTAGTTATCGTCTGCAAAGCTATGTCGCGTGCTGCGGTACGCGGAGACACTAAAAGCACCATAGTAGAACACAGATGAAGCTTCTAAGTTGATGTAATACAAAGGAAGAAGTAGTACAATTCAAGTTTTAGGTATCGATTATTGACTTTTTAGCTGGCTTTGGTGCCTTGGACATGAGCTAGGACCTTAACATTCTGCATGAAAGGAGGACTAGCAGCCGATTTGCACGGGAGAATGTAAAAAGTCTTCACATGTAGTAAAAACCCGAGAAATCAGTCCGTATTCGTCATTTGTTATCGAATCGACTTAAAGCCAGATCGTCACATTGGCCGCTCTTCTCTCTGAAACGGTTGTACTTATCGATTGCAAAACTATGTCGCGTGCTGCGGTATGCGGAGACACTAAAAGCACCATAGTAGAACACAGATTAAGCTTCTAAGTTGATGTAATAGCCAGTAAGAAGTAGTACAATTCAAGTTTTAGGTATTGAATATTGATTTTTTAGCTGGCTTTGGTGCGTTGGACATGAGCTAGGACCTTAATATTCTGCATAAAAGGAGGACTAGCATCCGAGTTGCACTTGAGAATGTGAAAAATGTTCAAATGTAGTAAAAACCTGAGAAATCCGTCCGTTTTCGTCATTTGTTATCGAATCGACTTAAAGCCAGATCGTCACATTGGCCGCTCTTCTCTCTGAAACGGTTGTACTTATCGTCTGCAAAGCTATGTCGCGTGCTGCGGTATGCGGACACACTAAAAGCACCATAGTAGAACACAGATGAAGCTTCTAAGTTGATGTAATAGCCAGTAAGAAGTAGTACAATTCAAGTTTTAGGTATCGATTATTGATTTTTTAGCTATCTTTGGTGCCTTGCACATGAGCTAGGACCTTAAGATTCTGCATGAACGGAGGATTAGCAGCGGAGTTGCACGGGAGAATGTGAAAAGTGTTCATATGTAGTAAAAACCTGAGACATCCGTCCGTTTTCGTCATTTGTTATCGAATCGACTTAAAGCCAGATCGTCACATTGGCCGCTCTTCTCTCTGAAACACTTGTACTTATCGTCTGCAAAGCTATGTCGCGTGCTGCGGTATGCTGAGACACTAAAAGCACCATAGTAGAACACAGATCATGCTTCTAAGTTGATGTAATAGCCAGTAAGAAGTAGTACAATTCAAGTTTTAGGTATTGAATATTGAATTTTTAGCTGGCTTTGGTGCTTGGACATGAGCTAGGACCTTAATATTCTGCATGAAAGGGGGACTAGCAGCCGAGTTGCACGGGAGAATGTGAAAAGTCTTCAAATGTAGTAAAAACCTGAGAAATACGTCCGTTTTCGTCATTTGTTATCGAATCGACTTAAAGCCAGATCGTCACATTGGCCGCTCTTCTCTCTGAAACGGTTTTACTTATCGATTGCAAAGCTATGTCGCGTGCTGCGGTATGCGGAGACACTAAAAGCACCATAGTAGAACACAGATGAAGCTTCTAAGTTGATGTAATAGCCAGTAAGAAGAAGTACAATTCAAGTTTTAGGTATCGATTATTGACTTTTTTATCTGGCTTTGGTGCCTTGGACATGAGCTAGGACCTTAACGTTCTGCATGAAAGGAGGACTAGCAGCCGATTTGCACGGGAGAATGTGAAAAGTCTTCACATGTAGTAAAAACACGAGAAATCCGTCCGTTTTCGTCATTTGTTATCGAATCGACTTAAAGCCAGATCGTCACATTGGCCGCTTTTCTCTCTGAAACGGTTGTACTTATCGATTGCAAAACTATGTCGCGTGCTGCGGAATGCGGAGACACTAAAAGCACCATAGTAGAAGACAGATCAAGCTTCTAAGTTGCTGTAATAGCCAGTAAGAAGTAGTACAATTCTAGTTTTAGGTATTGAATATTGAATTTTTAGCTGGCTTTGGTGCCTTGGACATGAGCTAGGACCTTAATATTCTGCATGAAAGGAGGACTAGCATCCGAGTTGCACGGGAGAATATGAAAAGAGTTTAAATGTAGTAAAAACCTAAGAAATCCGTCCATTTTCGTCATTTGTTATCGAATCGACTTAAAGCCAGATCGTCACATTGGCCGCTCTTCTCTCTGAAACGCTTGTACTTATCGTCTGCAAAGCTATGTCGCGTGCTGCGGTATGCTGAGACACTAAAATCGCCATAGTAGAACACAGATGAAGCTTCTAAGTTGATGTAATACAAAGGAAGAAGTAGTACAATTCAAGTTTTAGGTATCAATTACTGACTTTTTAGCTGACTTTGGTGCCTTGGACATGAGCTACGACCTTAACATTCTGCATGAAAGGAGGACTAGCAACCGATTTGCACGAGAGAATGTGAAAAGTCTTCACATGTAGTAAAAACCCGAGAAATCTGTCCGTTTTCGTCATTTGTTATCGAATCGACTTAAAGCCAGATCGTCACATTGGCCGCTCTTCTCTCTGAAACGGTTGTACTTATCGTCTGCAAAGGTATGTCGCGTGCTGCGGTATGTGGAGACACTAAAATCACCATAGTAGAACACAGATGAAGCTTCTAAGTTGATGTAATAGCCAGTAAGAAGTAGTACAATTCAAGTTTTAGGTATCGATTATTGACTTTTTAGCTATCTTTGGTGCCTTGGACATGAGCTAGGCCCTTAAGATTCTGCATGAAAGGAGGATTAGCAGCGGAGTTGCACGGGAGAATATGAAAAGTGTTCAAATGTAGTAAAAACCTGAGAAATCCGTCCGTTTTCGTAATTTGTTATCGAATCAACTTAAAGCTAGATCGTCACATTGGCCGCTCTTCTCTCTGAAACGGTTGTACTTATCGTCTGCAAAGCTATTTCGCGTGCTGCGGTATGCTGAGACACTATGAGCACCATAGTAGAACACAGATGAAGCTTTTAAGTTGATGTAATTTCCAGTAAGAAGTAGTACAATTCAAGTTTTAGGTATTCAATATTGAATTTTTAGCTGGCTTTGGTGCCTTGGACATGAGCTAGGACCTTAAGATTCTGCATGAAAGGAGGACTAGCAGCCCTGTTGCATGGGAGAATGTGAAAAGTGTTCATATGTAGTAAAAACCTGAGAAATCCGTCAGTTTTGGTCATTTGTTATCGAATCGACTTAAAGCCAGATCTTCACATTGGCCGCTCTTATCTCTGAAACGGTTGTACTTATCGTCTGCAAAGCTATGTCGCGTGCTGCGGTATGCGGAGACAGTAAAAGCACCATAGTAGAACACAGATGAAGCTTCTAAGTTGATGTAATAGCCAGTAAGATATAGTACAATTCAAGTTTTAGGTATCGATTATTGACTTTTTAGCTGGCATTGGTGCTTTGGACATGAGCTAGGACCTTAACATTCTGCATGAAAGGAGGACTAGCAGCCGATTTGCACGGGAGAATGTGAGAAGTCTTCATGTGTAGTAATAACCCGAGAAATCCGTCCGTTTTCGTCATTTGTTATCAAATCGACGTAAAGCCAGATCGTCACATTGGCCGCTCTTCTCTCTGAAACGGTTGTACTTATCGATTGCAAAACTATGTCTCGTGCTGCGGTATGCGGAGACACTAAAAGCACCATAGTAGAACAAAGATGAAGCTTCTAAGTTGATGTAATAGCCAGAAAGAAGTAGTACAATTCAAGTTTTAGGTATTCAATATTGAATTTTTAGCTGGCTTTGGTGCCTTGGACATGAGCTAGGACCTTAAAATTCTACATGATAGGAGGACTAGCAGCCCTGTTGCACGGGAGAATGTGAAAAGTGTTCATATGTAGTAAAAACCTGAGAAATCGGTCCATTTTCGTCATTTGTTATCGAATCGACTTAAAGCCAGATCGTCACATTGGCCGCTCTTCTCTCTGAAACGGTTGTACTTATCGTCTGCAAAGCTATGTCGCGTGCTGCGGTATGTGGTGACACTAAAAGCACCATAGTAGAACACAGATGAAGCTTCTAAGTTGATGTAATAGCAAGTAGGAAGTAGTACAATTCCAGTTTTAGGTATCGATTATTGACTTTTTAGCTGGCTTTGGTGCCTTGGACATGAGCTAAGACCTTAACGTTCTGCATGAAAGGAGGACTAGCAGCCGATTTGCACGGGAGAATGTGAAAAGTCTTCACATGTAGTAAAAACCCGAGAAATCCGTCCGTTTTCGTCATTTGTTATCGAATCGACTTAAAGCCAGATCGTCACATTGGCCGCTCTTCTCTCTGAAAAAGTTGTACTTATCGTCTGCAAAGCTATGTCGCGTGCTGCGGTATGCGGACACACTAAAAGCACCATAGTAGAACACAGATGAAGCTTCTAAGTTGATATAATAGCCAGTAAGAAGTAGTACAATTCAACTTTTAGGTATCGGTTATTGACTTTTTACCCTTCTTTGATGCCTTGGACATGAGCTAGGAAATTAAGATTTTGCATGAAGGAGGACTAGCAGCCGAGTTGCACGGGAGAATGTGAATAGTGTTCATATGTAGTAAAAACCTGAGACATCCGTCCGTTTTCGTCATTCGTTATCGAATCGACTTAAAGCCAGATCGTCACATTGGCCGCTCTTCTCTCTGAAACGGTTGTACTTATCGATTGCAAAGCTATGTCGCGTGCTGCGGTATGTGGACACACTGAAAGCACCATAGTAGAACACAGATGAAGCTTCTAAGTTGATGTAATAGCCAGTAAGAAGTAGTACAATTCAAGTTTTAGGTATCGATTATTGACTTTTTAGCTGGCTTTGGTGCATTGGACATGAGCTAGGACCTTAAGATTCTGCATGAAAGGAGGACTAGCAGCCGAGTTGCACGGGAAAATGTGAAAAGTGTTCATACGTAGTAAAAACCTGAGAAATCCGTCCGTTTTCGTCATTTGTTATCGAATCGACTTCAAGCCAGATCGTTGCATTGGCCGCTCTTCTCTCTGAAACGGTTGTACTTATCGTCTGCAAAGCTATGTCGCGTGCTGCGGTATGCGGACACACTAAAAGCACCATAGTAGAACACAGATGAAGCTTCTAAGTTGATGTAATAGCCAGTAAGAAGTAGTAGAATTAAAGTTTTAGGTATCGGTTATTGACTTTTTACCCTTCTTTGGTGCTTTGGACATGAGCTAGGAAATTAAGATTTTGCATGAAGGAGGACTAGCAGCCGAGTTGCACGGGAGAATGTGAAAAGTGTTCATATGTAGTAAAAACCTGAGAAATCCGTCCGTTTTCGTCATTTGTTATCGAATCGACTTAAAGCCAGATCGTCACATTTTCCGCCCTTCTCTCTGAAACACTTGTACTTATCGTCTGCAAAGCTATGTCGCGTGCTGCGGTATGCGGAGACACTAAAAGCACCATAGTAGAACACAGATGAAGCTTCTAAGTTGATGTAATACAAAGGAAGAAGTAGTACAATTCAAGTTTTAGGTATCGATTATTGACTTTTTAGCTCGCTTTGGTGCCTTGGACATGAGCTAGGACCTTAACATTCTGCATGAAAGGAGGACTAGCAGCCGATTTGCACGGGATAATGTGAAAAGTCTTCACATGTAGTAAAAACCCGAGAAATCCGTCCGTATTCGTCATTGGTTATCGAATCGACTTAAAGCCAGATCGTCACATTGGCCACTCTTCTCTCTGAAACGGTTGTACTTATCGATTGCAAAACTATGTCGCGTGCTTCGGTATGCGGAGACAGTAAAAGCACCATAGTAGAACACAGATGAAGCTTCTAAGTTGATGTAATAGCCAGTAAGAAGTAGTACAATTCAAGTTTTAGGAATCGATTATTGACTTTTTAGCTGGCTTTGGTGCCTTGGACATGAGCTAGGACCTTAAGATTCTGCATGAAAGGAGGACTAGCAGCCGAGTTTCACGGAAGAATGTGAAAAGTGTTCATACGTAGTAAAAACCTGAGAAATCCGTCCGTTTTCGTCATTAGTTATCGAATCGACTTCAAGCCAAATCGTCACATTGGCCGCTCTTCTCTCTGAAAAAGTTGTACTTATCGTCTGCAAAGCTATGTCGCGTGCTGCGGTATGCGGACACACTAAAAGCACCATAGTAGAACACAGATGAAGCTTCTAAGTTGATGTAATAGCCAGTAAGAAGTAGTACAATTCAAGTTTTAGGTATCGGTTATTGACTTTTTACCCTTCTTTGATGCCTTGGACATGAGCTAGGAAATTAAGATTTTGCATGAAGGAGGACTAGCAGCCGAGTTGCACGGGAGAATGTGAATAGTGTTCATATGTAGTAAAAACCTGAGACATCCGTCCGTTTTCGTCATTTGTTATCGAATCGACTTAAAGCCAGATCGTCACATTGGCCGCTCTTCTCTCTGAAACGGTTGTACTTATCGTCTGCAAAGCTATGTGGCGTTCTGCGGTATGCGGAGACAGTAAAAGCACCATAGTAGAACACAGATGATGCTTCTAAGTTGATGTAATAGCCAGTAAGATATAGTACAATTCAAGTTTTATGTATCGATTATTGACTTTTTAGCTGGCTTTGGTGCCTTGGACATGAGCTAGGACCTTAAGATTCTGCATGAAAGGAGGACTGGCAGCCGATTTGCACGGGAGAATGTGAAAAGTGTTCATATGTAGTAAAAACCTGAGAAATCCGTCCGTTTTCGTCATTTGTTATCGAATCGACTTAAAGCCAGATCGACACATTGGCCGCTCTTCTCTCTGAAACGGTTGTACTTATCGATTGCAAAGCTATGTCGCGTGCTGCGGTATGTGGACACACTAAAAGCACCATAGTAGAACACAGATGAAGCTTCTAAGTTGATGTAATAGCCAGTAAGAAGTAGTACAATTCAAGTTTTAGGTATCGATTATTGACTTTTTAGCTGGCTTTGGTGCCTTGGACATGAGCTAGGACCTTAAGATTCCACATGAAAGGAGGACTAGCAGCCGAGTTGCACGGGAATATGTGAAAAGTGCTCATACGTAGTAAAAACCTGAGAAATCCGTCCGTTTTCGTCATTTGTTATCGAATCGACTTAAAGCCAGATCGTCACATTTTCCGCTCTTCTCTCTGAAACACTTGTACTTATCGTCTGCAAAGCTATGTCGCGTGCTGCGGTATGCGGAGACACTAAAAGCACCATAGTAGAACACAGATGAAGCTTCTAAGTTGATGTAATAGCCAGTAAGAAGTAGTACAATTCAAGTTTTAGGTATCGATTATTGACTTTTTAGCTGGCTTTGGTGCCTTGGACCTGAGCTAGGAACTTAACATTCTGCATGAAAGGAGGACTAGCAGCCGATTTGCACGGGATAATGTGAAAAGTCTTCACATGTAGTAAAAACCCGAGAAATCCGTCCGTATTCGTCATTTGTTATCGAATCGACTTAAAGCCAGATCGTCACATTGGCCGCTCTTCTCTCTGAAACGGTTGTACTTATCGATTGCAAAACTATGTCGCGTGCTGCGGTATGCGGAGACAGTAAAAGCACCATAGTAGAACACAGATGAAGCTTCTACGTTGATGTAATAGCCAGTAAGAAGTAGTACAATTCAAGTTTCAGGTATCGATTATTGACTTTTTAGCTGGCTTTGGTGCCTTGGACATGAGCTAGGACCTTAAGATTCTGCATGAAAGGAGGACTAGCAGCCGAGTTTCACGGGAGAATGTGAAAAGTGTTCATACGTAGTAAAAACCTGAGAAATCCGTCCGTTTTCGTCATTAGTTATCGAATCGACTTCAAGCCAGATCGTCACATTGGCCGCTCTTCTCTCTGAAAAAGTTGTACTTATCGTCTGCAAAGCTATGTCGCGTGCTGCGGTATGCGGACACACTAAAAGCACCATAGTAGAACACAGATGAAGCTTCTAAGTTGATGTAATAGCCAGTAAGAAGTAGTACAATTCAAGTTTTAGGTATCGTTTATTGACTTTTTACCCTTCTTTGATGCCTTGGACATGAGCTAGGAAATTAAGATTTTGCATGAAGGAGGACTAGCAGCCGAGTTGCACGGGAGAATGTGAATAGTGTTCATATGTAGTAAAAACCTGAGACATCCGTCCGTTTTCGTCATTTGTTATCGAATCGACTTAAAGCCAGATCGTCACATTGGCCGCTCTTCTCTCTGAAACGTTTGTACTTATCGTCTGCAAAGCTATGTGGCGTTCTGCGGTATGCGGAGACAGTAAAAGCACCATAGTAGAACACAGATGATGCTTCTAAGTTGATGTAATAGCCAGTAAGATATAGTACAATTCAAGTTTTAGGTGTCGATTATTGACTTTTTAGCTGGCTTTGGTGCCTTGGACATGAGCTAGGACCTTAAGATTCTGCATGAAAGGAGGACTAGCAGCCGAGTTGCACGGGAGAATGTGAAAAGTGTTCATATGTAGTAAAAACCTGAGAAATCCGTCCGTTTTCGTCATTTGTTATCGAATCGACTTCAAGCCAGATCGTCGCATTGGCCGCTCTTCTCTCTGAAAAAGTTGTACTTATCGTCTGCAAAGCTATGTCGCGTGCTGCGGTATGCGGACACACCAAAAGCACCATAGTAGAACACAGATGAAGCTTCTAAGTTGATGTAATAGCCAGTGAGAAGTAGTACAATTAAAGTTTTAGGTATCGGTTATTGACTTTTTACCCTTCTTTGGTGCTTTGGACATGAGCTAGGAAATTAAGATTTTGCATGAAGGAGGACTAGCAGCCGAGTTGCACGGGAGAATGTGAAAAGTGTTCATATGTAGTAAAAACCTGAGAAATCCGTCCGTTTTCGTCATTTGTTATCGAATCGACTTAAAGCCAGATCGTCACATTGGCCGCTCTTCTCTCTGAAACGGTTGTACTTATCGTCTGCAAAGCTATGTCGCGTGCTGCGGCATGCTGAGACAGTAAAAGCACCATAGCAGAACACAGATGAAGCTTCTAAGTTGATGTAATAGCCAGTAAGAAGTAGTACAATTCAAGTTTTAGTTATTGAATATTGACTTTTTAGCTGGCTTTGGTGCCTTGGACTTGAGCTAGGACCTTAAGATTCTGCATGAAAGGAGGACTAGCAGCCGAGTTGCTCAGGAGAATGTGAAAAATGTTCATATGTAGTAAAAACCTGATAAATCCGTCCGTTTTCGTCATTTGTTATCGAATCGACTTAAAGCCAGATCGTCACATTGGCCGCTCTTCTCTCTGAAACGGTTGTACTTATCGTCTGCAAACCTATGTCGCGTGCTGCGGTATGCGGAGACACTAAAAGCACCATAGTAGAACACAGATGAAGCTTCTAAGTTGATGTAATAGCCAGTAAGAAGTAGTACAATTCAAGTTTTAGGTATCGATTATTGACTTTTTAGCTGGCTTTGGTGCCTTGGACATGAGCTAGGAACTTAACATTCTGCATGAAAGGAGGACTAGCAGCCGATTTGCACGGGATAATGTGAAAAGTCTTCACATGTAGTAAAAACCCGAGAAATCCGTCCGTATTCGTCATTTGTTATCGAATCGACTTAAAGCCAGATCGTCACATTGGCCGCTCTTCTCTCTGAAACGGTTGTACTTATCGATTGCAAAACTATGTCGCATGCTGCGGTATGCGGAGACAGTAAAAGCACCATAGTAGAACACAGATGAAGCTTCTAAGTTGATGTAATAGCCAGTAAGAAGTAGTACAATTCAAGTTTTAGGTATCGATTATTGACTTCTTAGCTGGCTTTGGTGCCTTGGACATGAGCTAGGACCTTAAGATTCTGCATGAAAGGAGGACTAGCAGCCGAGTTTCACGGGAGAATGTGAAAAGTGTTCATACGTAGTAAGAACCTGAGAAATCCGTCCGTTTTCGTCATTAGTTATCGAATCGACTTCAAGCCAGATCGTCACATTGGCCGCTCTTCTCTCTGAAAACGTTGTACTTATCGTCTGCAAAGCTATGTCGCGTGCTGCGGTATGCGGACACACTAAAAGCACCATAGTAGAACACAGATGAAGCTTCTAAGTTGATGTAATAGCCAGTAAGAAGTAGTACAATTCAAGTTTTAGGTATCGGTTATTGACTTTTTACCCTTCTTTGATGCCTTGGACATGAGCTAGGAAATTAAGATTTTGCATGAAGGAGGACTAGCAGCCGAGTTGCACGGGAGAATGTGAATAGTGTTCATATGTAGTAAAAACCTGAGACATCCGTCCGTTTTCGTCATTCGTTATCGAATCGACTTAAAGCCAGATCGTCACATTGGCCGCTCTTCTCTCTGAAACGTTTGTACTTATCGTCTGCAAAGCTATGTGGCGTTCTGCGGTATGCGGAGACAGTAAAAGCACCATAGTAGAACACAGATGATGCTTCTAAGTTGATGTAATAGCCAGTAAGATATAGTACAATTCAAGTTTTAGGTATCGATTATTGACTTTTTAGCTGGCTTTGGTGCCTTGGACATGAGCTAGGACCTTACGATTCTGCATGAAAGGAGGACTAGCAGCCGAGTTGCACGGGAAAATGTGAAAAGTGTTCATACGTAGTAAGAACCTGAGAAATCCGTCCGTTTTCGACATTTGTTATCGAATCGACTTCAAGCCAGATCGTCGCATTGGCCGCTCTTCTCTCTGAAAAAGTTGTACTTATCGTCTGCAAAGCTATGTCGCGTGCTGCGGTATGCGGACACACAAAAATCACCATAGTAGAACACAGATGAAGCTTCTAAGTTGATGTAATAGCCAGTGAGAAGTAGTACAATTAAAGTTTTAGGTATCGGTTATTGACTTTTTACCCTTCTTTGGTACTTTGGACATGAGCTAGGAAATTAAGATTTTGCATGAAGGAGGACTAGCAGCCGAGTTGCACGGGAGAATGTGAAAAGTGTTCATATGTAGTAAAAACCTGAGAAATCCGTCCGTTTTCGTCATTTGTTATCGAATCGACTTAAAGCCAGATCGTCACATTGGCCGCTCTTCTCTCTGAAACGGTTGTACTTATCGTCTGCAAAGCTATGTCGCGTGCTGCGGCATGCTGAGACAGTAAAAGCACCATAGCAGAACACAGATGAAGCTTCTAAGTTGATGTAATAGCCAGTAAGAAGTAGTACAATTCAAGTTTTAGTTATTGAATATTGACTTTTTAGCTGGCTTTGGTGCCTTGGACTTGAGCTAGGACCTTAAGATTCTGCATGAAAGGAGGACTAGCAGCCGAGTTGCTCAGGAGAATGTGAAAAGTGTTCATATGTAGTAAAAACCTGATAAATCCGTCCGTTTTCGTCATTTGTTATCGAATCGACTTAAAGCCAGATCGTCACATTGGCCGCTCTTCTCTCTGAAACGGTTGTACTTATCGTCTGCAAACCTATGTCGCGTGCTGCGGTATGCGGAGACACTAAAAGCACCATAGTAGAACACAGATGAAGCTTCTAAGTTGATGTAATAGCCAGTAAGAAGTAGTACAATTCAAATTTTAGGTATCGTTTATTGACTTTTTAGCTGGCGTTGGTGCCTTGGACATGAGCTAGGACCTTAAGATTCTGCATGAAAGGAGGACTAGCAGCCGAGTTGCACGGGAGAATGTGAAAAGTGTTCATATGTAGTAAAAACCTGAGAAATCCGTCCGTTTTCGTCATTTGTTATCGAATCGACTTAAAGCCAGATCGTCACATTTTCCGCTCTTCTCTCTGAAACACTTGTACTTATCGTCTGCAAAGCTATGTCGCGTACTGCGGTATGCGGAGACACTAAAAGCACCATAGTAGAACACAGATGAAGCTTCTAAGTTGATGTAATAGCCAGTAAGAAGTAGTACAATTCAAGTTTTAGGTATCGATTATTGACTTTTTAGCTGGCTTTGGTGCCTTGGACATGAGCTAGGAACTTAACATTCTGCATGAAAGGAGGACTAGCAGCCGATTTGCACGGGATAATGTGAAAAGTCTTCACATGTAGTAAAAACCCGAGAAATCCGTCCGTATTCGTCATTTGTTATCGAATCGACTTAAAGCCAGATCGTCACATTGGCCGCTCTTCTCTCTGAAACGGTTGTACTTATCGATTGCAAAACTATGTCGCGTGCTGCGGTATGCGGAGACAGTAAAAGCACCATAGTAGAACACAGATGAAGCTTCTAAGTTGATGTAATAGCCAGTAAGAAGTAGTACAATTCAAGTTTTAGGTATCGATTATTGACTTCTTAGCTGGCTTTGGTGCCTTGGACATGAGCTAGGACCTTAAGATTCTGCATGAAAGGAGGACTAGCAGCCGAGTTTCACGGGAGAATGTGAAAAGTGTTCATACGTAGTAAAAACCTGAGAAATCCGTCCGTTTTCGTCATTAGTTATCGAATCGACTTCAAGCCAGATCGTCACATTGGCCGCTCTTCTCTCTGAAAAAGTTGTACTTATCGTCTGCAAAGCTATGTCGCGTGCTGCGGTATGCGGACACACTAAAAGCACCATAGTAGAACACAGATGAAGCTTCTAAGTTGATGTAATAGCCAGTAAGAAGTAGTACAATTCAAGTTTTAGGTATCGGTTATTGACTTTTTACCCTTCTTTGATGCCTTGGACATGAGCTAGGAAATTAAGATTTTGCATGAAGGAGGACTAGCAGCCGAGTTGCACGGGAGAATGTGAATAGTGTTCATATGTAGTAAAAACCTGAGACATCCGTCCGTTTTCGTCATTTGTTATCGAATCGACTTAAAGCCAGATCGTCACATTGGCCGCTCTTCTCTCTGAAACGTTTGTACTTATCGTCTGCAAAGCTATGTGGCGTTCTGCGGTATGCGGAGACAGTAAAAGCACCATAGTAGAACACAGATGATGCTTCTAAGTTGATGTAATAGCCAGTAAGATATAGTACAATTCAAGTTTTAGTATCGATTATTGACTTTTTAGCTGGCTTTGGTGCCTTGGACATGAGCTAGGACCTTACGATTCTGCATGATAGGAGGACTAGCAGCCGAGTTGCACGGGAAAATGTAAAAAGTGTTCATACGTAGTAAGAACCTGAGAAATCCGTCCGTTTTCGTCATTTGTTATCGAATCGACTTCAAGCCAGATCGTCGCATTGGCCGCTCTTCTCTCTGAAAAAGTTGTACTTATCGTCTGCAAAGCTATGTCGCGTGCTGCGGTATGCGGACACACAAAAATCACCATAGTAGAACACAGATGAAGCTTCTAAGTTGATGTAATAGCCAGTGAGAAGTAGTACAATTAAAGTTTTAGGTATCGGTTATTGACTTTTTACCCTTCTTTGGTACTTTGGACATGAGCTAGGAAATTAAGATTTTGCATGAAGGAGGACTAGCAGCCGAGTTGCACGGGAGAATGTGAAAAGTGTTCATATGTAGTAAAAACCTGAGAAATCCGTCCGTTTTCGTCATTTGTTATCGAATCGACTTAAAGCCAGATCGTCACATTGGCCGCTCTTCTCTCTGAAACGGTTGTACTTATCGTCTGCAAAGCTATGTCGCGTGCTGCGGCATGCTGAGACAGTAAAAGCACCATAGCAGAACACAGATGAAGCTTCTAAGTTGATGTAATAGCCAGTAAGAAGTAGTACAATTCAAGTTTTAGTTATTGAATATTGACTTTTTAGCTGGCTTTGGTGCCTTGGACTTGAGCTAGGACCTTAAGATTCTGCATGAAAGGAGGACTAGCAGCCGAGTTGCTCAGGAGAATGTGAAAAGTGTTCATATGTAGTAAAAACCTGATAAATCCGTCCGTTTTCGTCATTTGTTATCGAATCGACTTAAAGCCAGATCGTCACATTGGCCGCTCTTCTCTCTGAAACGGTTGTACTTATCGTCTGCAAACCTATGTCACGTGCTGCGGTATGCGGAGACACTAAAAGCACCATAGTAGAACACAGATGAAGCTTCTAAGTTGATGTAATAGCCAGTAAGAAGTAGTACAATTCAAATTTTAGGTATCGTTTATTGACTTTTTAGCTGGCTTTGGTGCCTTGGACATGAGCTAGGACCTTAAGATTCTGCATGAAAGGAGGACTAGCAGCCGAGTTGCACGGGAGAATGTGAAAAGTGTTCATATGTAGTAAAAACCTGAGAAATCCGTCCGTTTTCGTCATTTGTTATCGAATCGACTTAAAGCCAGATCGTCACATTTTCCGCTCTTCTTTCTGAAACACTTGTACTTATCGTCTGCAAAACTATGTCGCGTACTGCGGTATGCGGAGACACTAAAAGCACCATAGTAGATCACAGATGAAACTTCTAAGTTGATGTAATAGCCAGTAAGAAGTAGTACAATTCAAGTTTTAGGTATCGATTATTGACTTTTTAGCTGGCTTTGGTGCCTTGGACATGAGCTAGGACCTTAAGATTCTGCATGAAAGGAGGACTAGCAGCCGAGTTTCACGGGAGAATGTGAAAAGTGTTCATACGTAGTAAAAACCTGAGAAATCCGTCCGTTTTCGTCATTAGTTATCGAATCGACTTCAAGCCAGATCGTCACATTGGCCGCTCTTCTCTCTGAAAAAGTTGTACTTATCGTCTGCAAAGCTATGTCGCGTGCTGCGGTATGCGGACACACTAAAAGCACCATAGTAGAACACAGATGAAGCTTCTAAGTTGATGTAATAGCCAGTAAGAAGTAGTACAATTCAAGTTTTAGGTATCGGTTATTGACTTTTTACCCTTCTTTGATGCCTTGGACATGAGCTAGGAAATTAAGATTTTGCATGAAGGAGGACTAGCAGCCGAGTTGCACGGGAGAATGTGAATAGTGTTCATATGTAGTAAAAACCTGAGACATCCGTCCGTTTTCGTCATTTGTTATCGAATCGACTTAAAGCGAGATCGTCACATTGGCCGCTCTTCTCTCTGAAACGTTTGTACTTATCGTCTGCAAAGCTATGTGGCGTTCTGCGGTATGCGGAGACAGAAAAAGCACCATAGTAGAACACAGATGATGCTTCTAAGTTGATGTAATAGCCAGTAAGATATAGTACAATTCAAGTTTTAGGTATCGATTATTAACTTTTTAGCTGGCTTTGGTGCCTTGGACATGAGCTAGGACCTTACGATTCTGCATGAAAGGAGGACTAGCAGCCGAGTTGCACGGGAAAATGTGAAAAGTGTTCATACGTAGTAAAAACCTGAGAAATCCGTCCGTTTTCGTCATTTGTTATCGAATCGACTTCAAGCCAGATCGTCGCATTGGCCGCTCTTCTCTCTGAAAAAGTTGTACTTATCGTCTGCAAAGCTATGTCGCGTGCTGCGGTATGCGGACACACAAAAATCACCATAGTAGAACACAGATGAAGCTTCTAAGTTGATGTAATAGCCAGTGAGAAGTAGTACAATTAAAGTTTTAGGTATCGGTTATTGACTTTTTACCCTTCTTTGGTGCTTTGGACATGAGCTAGGAAATTAAGATTTTGCATGAAGGAGGACTAGCCGCCGAGTTGCACGGGAGAATGTGAAAAGTGTTCATATGTAGTAAAAACCTGAGAAATCCGTCCGTTTTCGTCATTTGTTATCGAATCGACTTAAAGCCAGATCGTCACATTGGCCGCTCTTCTCTCTGAAACGGTTGTACTTATCGTCTGCAAAGCTATGTCGCGTGCTGCGGCATGCTGAGACAGTAAACGCACCATAGCAGAACACAGATGAAGCTTCTAAGTTGATGTAATAGCCAGTAAGAAGTAGTACAATTCAAGTTTTAGCTATCGTTTATTGACTTTTTAGCTGGCTTTGGTGCCTTGGACATGAGCTAGGACCTTAAGATTCTGCATGAAAGGAGGACTAGCAGCCGAGTTGCACGGGAGAATGTGAAAAGTGTTCATATGTAGTAAAAACCTGAGAAATCCGTCCGTTTTCGTCATTTGTTATCGAATCGACTTAAAGCCAGATCGTCACATTGGCCGCTCTTCTCTCCAAAACACTTGTACTTATCGTCTGCAAAGCTATGTCGCGTGCTGCGGCATGCTGAGACAGTAAACGCACCATAGCAGAACACAGATGAAGCTTATATGTTCATGTAATAGCCAGGAAGAAGTAGTACAATTCAATATTTAGGCATCGATTATTGACCTTTTAGCTGACTTTGGTGCCTTGGACATGAGCTAGGAACTTAACATTCTGCATGAAAATAGGAACAGCAGCCGATTTGCACGGGAGAATGTGAAAAGTGTTCATATGTAGTGAAAACCCGAGAAATCCGTCCGTTTTCGTCATTTGTTATCGAATCGACTTAAAGCCAGATCGTCACATTTGCCGCTCTTCTCTCTGAAACGCTCGTAGTTATCGTATGCAAAGCTATGTCGCGTGCTGCGATACGCGGAGACACTAAAAGCACCATAGTAGAACACAGATGAAGCTTCTAAGATGATGTAATACAAAGGAAGAAGTAGTACAATTCAAGTTTTAGGTATCGATTATTGACTTTTTAGCTGGCTTTGGTGCCTTGGACATGAGCTAGGACCTTAACATTCTGCATGAAAGGAGGACTAGCAGCCCATTTGCACGGGAGAATGTGAAAAGTCTTCACATGTAGTAAAAACCCGAGAAATCCGTCCGTATTCGTCATTTGTTATCGAATCGACTTAAAGCCAGATCGTCACATTGGCCGCTCTTCTCTCTGAAACGGTTGTACTTATCGATTGCAAAACTATGTCGCGTGCTGCGGTATGCGGAGACACTAAAAGCACCATAGTAGAACACAGATGAAGCTTCTAAGTTGATGTAATAGCCAGTAAGAAGTAGTACAATTCAAGTTTTAGGTATTGAATATTGAATTTTTAGCTGGCTTTGGTGCCTTGGACATGAGCTAGGACCTTAATATTCTGCATGAAAGGAGGACTAGCATCCGAGTTGCACGGGAGAATGTGAAAAGTGTTCAAATGTAGTAAAAACCTGAGAAATCCGTCCGTTTTCGTCATTTGTTATCGAATCGACTTAAAGCCAGATCGTCACATTGGCCGCTCTTCTCTCTGAAACGGTTGTTCTTATCGTCTGCAAAGCTATGTCGCGTGCTGCGGTATGCGGAGACACTAAAAGCACCATAGTAGAACACAGATGAAGCTTCTAAGTTGATGTAATAGCCAGTAAGAAGTAGTACAATTCAAGTTTTAGGTATCGATTATTGACTTTTTAGCTATCTTTGGTGCCTTGCACATGAGCTAGGACCTTAAGATTCTGCATGAACGGAGGATTAGCAGCGGAGTTGCACGGGAGAATGTGAAAAGTGTTCATATGTAGTAAAAACCTGAGACATCCGTCCGTTTTCGTCATTTGTTATCGAATCGACTTAAAGCCAGATCGTCACATTGGCCGCTCTTCTCTCTGAAACGGTTGTACTTATCGTCTGCAAACCTATGTCGCGTGCTGCGGTATGCGGAGACACTAAAAGCACCATAGTAGAACACAGATGAAGCTTCTAAGTTGATGTAATAGCCAGTAAGAAGTAGTACAATTCAAATTTTAGGTATCGTTTATTGACTTTTTAGCTGGCTCTGGTGCCTTGGACATGAGCTAGGACCTTAAGATTCTGCATGAAAGGAGGACTAGCAGCCGAGATGCACGGGAGAATGTGAAAAGTGTTCATATGTAGTAAAAACCTGAGAAATCCGTCCGTTTTCGTCATTTGTTATCGAATCGACTTAAAGCCAGATCGTCACATTTTCCGCTCTTCTCTCTGAAACACTTGTACTTATCGTCTGCAAAGCTATGTCGCGTACTGCGGTATGCGGAGACACTAAAAGCACCATAGTAGAACACAGATGAAGCTTCTAAGTTGATGTAATAGCCAGTAAGAAGTAGTACAATTCAAGTTTTAGGTATCGATTATTGACTTTTTAGCTGGCTTTGGTGCCTTGGACATGAGCTAGGAACTTAACATTCTGCATGAAAGCAGGACTAGCAGCCGATTTGCACGGGATAATGTGAAAAGTCTTCACATGTATTAAAAACCCGAGAAATCCGTCCGTATTCGTCATTTGTTATCGAATCGACTTAAAGCCAGATCGTCACATTGGCCGCTCTTCTCTCTCAAACGGTTGTACTTATCGATTGCAAAACTATGTCGCGTGCTGCGGTATGCGGAGACAGTAAAAGCACCATAGTAGAACACAGATGAAGCTTCTAAGTTGATGTAATAGCCAGTAAGAAGTAGTACAATTCAAGTTTTAGGTATCGATTATTGACTTTTTAGCTGGCTTTGGTGCCTTGGACATGAGCTAGGACCTTAAGATTCTGCATGAAAGGAGGACTAGCTGCCGAGTTTCACGGGAGAATGTGAAAAGTGTTCATACGTAGTAAAAACCTGAGAAATCCGTCCGTTTTCGTCATTAGTTATCGAATCGACTTCAAGCCAGATCGTCACATTGGCCGCTCTTCTCTCTGAAAAAGTTGTACTTATCGTCTGCAAAGCTATGTCGCGTGCTGCGGTATGCGGACACACTAAAAGCACCATAGTAGAACACAGATGAAGCTTCTAAGTTGATGTAATAGCCAGTAAGAAGTAGTACAATTCAAGTTTTAGGTATCGGTTATTGACTTTTTACCCTTCTTTGATGCCTTGGACATGAGCTAGGAAATTAAGATTTTGCATGAAGGAGGACTAGCAGCCGAGTTGCACGGGAGAATGTGAATAGTGTTCATATGTAGTAAAAACCTGAGACATCCGTCCGTTTTCGTCATTTGTTATCGAATCGACTTAAAGCCAGATCGTCACATTGGCCGCTCTTCTCTCTGAAACGTTTGTACTTATCGTCTGCAAAGCTATGTGGCGTTCTGCGGTATGCGGAGACAGTAAAAGCACCATAGTAGAACACAGATGATGCTTCTAAGTTGATGTAATAGCCAGTAAGATATAGTACAATTCAAGTTTTAGGTATCGATTATTGACTTTTTAGCTGGCTTTGGTGCCTTGGACATGAGCTAGGACCTTACGATTCTGCATGAAAGGAGGACTAGCAGCCGAGTTGCACGGGAAAATGTGAAAAGTGTTCATACGTAGTAAAAACCTGAGAAATCCGTCCGTTTTCGTCATTTGTTATCGAATCGACTTCAAGCAAGATCGTCGCATTGGCCGCTCTTCTCTCTGAAAAAGTTGTACTTATCGTCTGCAAAGCTATGTCGCGTGCTGCGGTATGCGGACACACAAAAATCACCATAGTAGAACACAGATGAAGCTTCTAAGTTGATGTAATAGCCAGTGAGAAGTAGTACAATTAAAGTTTTAGGTATCGGTTATTGACTTTTTACCCTTCTTTGGTACTTTGGACATGAGCTAGGAAATTAAGATTTTGCATGAAGGAGGACTAGCAGCCGAGTTGCACGGGAGAATGTGAAAAGTGTTCATATGTAGTAAAAACCTGAGAAATCCGTCCGTTTTCGTCATTTGTTATCGAATCGACTTCAAGCCAGATCGTCACATTGGCCGCTCTTCTCTCTGAAAAAGTTGTACTTATCGTCTGCAAAGCTATGTCGCGTGCTGCGGTATGCGGACACACTAAAAGCACCATAGTAGAACACAGATGAAGCTTCTAAGTTGATGTAATAGCCAGTAAGAAGTAGTACAATTCAAGTTTTAGGTATCGTTTATTGACTTTTTAGCTGGCTTTGGTGCCTTGGACTTGAGCTAGGACCTTAAGATTCTGCATGAAAGGAGGACTAGCAGCCGAGTTGCTCAGGAGAATGTGAAAAGTGTTCATATGTAGTAAAAACCTGATAAATCCGTCCGTTTTCGTCATTTGTTATCGAATCGACTTAAAGCCAGATCGTCACATTGGCCGCTCTTCTCTCTGAAACGGTTGTACTTATCGTCTGCAAACCTATGTCGCGTGCTGCGGTATGCGGAGACACTAAAAGCACCATAGTAGAACACAGATGAAGCTTCTAAGTTGATGTAATAGCCAGTAAGAAGTAGTACAATTCAAATTTTAGGTATCGTTTATTGACTTTTTAGCTGGCTTTGGTGCCTTGGACATGAGCTAGGACCTTAAGATTCTGCATGAAAGGAGGACTAGCAGCCGAGTTGCACGGGAGAATGTGAAAAGTGTTCATATGTAGTAAAAACCTGAGAAATCCGTCCGTTTTCGTCATTTGTTATCGAATCGACTTAAAGCCAGATCGTCACATTGGCCGCTCTTCTCTCTGAAACGGTTGTACTTATCGATTGCAAAACTATGTCGCGGGCTGCGGTATGCGGAGACAGTAAAAGCACCATTGTAGAACACAGATGAAGCTTCTAAGTTGATGTAATAGCCAGTAAGAAGTAGTACAATTCAAGTTTTAGGTATCGATTATTGACTTTTTAGCTGGCTTTGGTGCCTTGGACATGAGCTAGGACCTTAAGATTCTGCATGAAAGGAGGACTAGCTGCCGAGTTTCACGGGAGAATGTGAAAAGTGTTCATACGTAGTAAAAACCTGAGAAATCCGTCCGTTTTCGTCATTAGTTATCGAATCGACTTCAAGCCAGATCGTCACATTGGCCGCTCTTCTCTCTGAAAAAGTTGTACTTATCGTCTGCAAAGCTATGTCGCGTGCTGCGGTATGCGGACACACTAAAAGCACCATAGTAGAACACAGATGAAGCTTCTAAGTTGATGTAATAGCCAGTAAGAAGTAGTACAATTCAAGTTTTAGGTATCGGTTATTGACTTTTTACCCTTCTTTGATGCCTTGGACATGAGCTAGGAAATTAAGATTTTGCATGAAGGAGGACTAGCAGCCGAGTTGCACGGGAGAATGTGAATAGTGTTCATATGTAGTAAAAACCTGAGACATCCGTCCGTTTTCGTCATTTGTTATCGAATCGACTTAAAGCCAGATCGTCACATTGGCCGCTCTTCTCTCTGAAACGTTTGTACTTATCGTCTGCAAAGCTATGTGGCGTTCTGCGGTATGGGGAGACAGTAAAAGCACCATAGTAGAACACAGATGATGCTTCTAAGTTGATGTAATAGCCAGTAAGATATAGTACAATTCAAGTTTTAGGTATCGATTATTGACTTTTTAGCTGGCTTTGGTGCCTTGGACATGAGCTAGGACCTTACGATTCTGCATGAAAGGAGGACTAGCAGCCGAGTTGCACGGGAAAATGTGAAAAGTGTTCATACGTAGTAAAAACCTGAGAAATCCGTCCGTTTTCGTCATTTGTTATCGAATCGACTTCAAGCCAGATCGTCGCATTGGCCGCTCTTCTCTCTGAAAAAGTTGTACTTATCGTCTGCAAAGCTATGTCGCGTGCTGCGGTATGCGGACACACAAAAATCACCATAGTAGAACACAGATGAAGCTTCTAAGTTGATGTAATAGCCAGTGAGAAGTAGTACAATTAAAGTTTTAGGTATCGGTTATTGACTTTTTACCCTTCTTTGGTACTTTGGACATGAGCTAGGAAATTAAGATTTTGCATGAAGGAGGACTAGCAGCCGAGTTGCACGGGAGAATGTGAAAAGTGTTCATATGTAGTAAAAACCTGAGAAATCCGTCCGTTTTCGTCATTTGTTATCGAATCGACTTAAAGCCAGATAGTCACATTGGCCGCTCTTCTCTCTGAAACGGTTGTACTTATCGTCTGCAAAGCTATGTCGCGTGCTGCGGCATGCTGAGACAGTAAAAGCACCATAGCAGAACACAGATGAAGCTTCTAAGTTGATGTAATAGCCAGTAAGAAGTAGTACAATTCAAGTTTTAGTTATTGAATATTGACTTTTTCGCTGGCTTTGGTGCCTTGGACTTGAGCTAGGACCTTAAGATTCTGCATGAAAGGAGGACTAGCAGCCGAGTTGCTCAGGAGAATGTGAAAAGTGTTCATATGTAGTAAAAACCTGATAAATCCGTCCGTTTTCGTCATTTGTTATCGAATCGACTTAAAGCCAGATCGTCACATTGGCCGCTCTTCTCTCTGAAACGGTTGTACTTATCGTCTGCAAACCTATGTCGCGTGCTGCGGTATGCGGAGACACTAAAAGCACCATAGTAGAACACAGATGAAGCTTCTAAGTTGATGTAATAGCCAGTAAGAAGTAGTACAATTCAAATTTTAGGTATCGTTTATTGACTTTTTAGCTGGCTTTGGTGCCTTGGACATGAGCTAGGACCTTAAGATTCTGCATGAAAGGAGGACTAGCAGCCGAGTTGCACGGGAGAATGTGAAAAGTGTTCATATGTAGTAAAAACCTGAGAAATCCGTCCGTTTTCGTCATTTGTTATCGAATCGACTTAAAGCCAGATCGTCACATTTTCCGCTCTTCTCTCTGAAACACTTGTACTTATCGTCTGCAAAGCTATGTCGCGTACTGCGGTATGCGGAGACACTAAAAGCACCATAGTAGAACACAGATGAAGCTTCTAAGTTGATGTAATAGCCAGTAAGAAGTAGTACAATTCAAGTTTTAGGTATCGGTTATTGACTTTTTACCCTTCTTTGATGCCTTGGACATGAGCTAGGAAATTAAGATTTTGCATGAAGGAGGACTAGCAGCCGAGTTGCACGGGAGAATGTGAATAGTGTTCATATGTAGTAAAAACCTGAGACATCCGTCCGTTTTCGTCATTTGTTATCGAATCGACTTAAAGCCAGATCGTCACATTGGCCGCTCTTCTCTCTGAAACGTTTGTACTTATCGTCTGCAAAGCTATGTGGCGTTCTGCGGTATGCGGAGACAGTAAAAGCACCATAGTAGAACACAGATGATGCTTCTAAGTTGATGTAATAGCCAGTAAGATATAGTACAATTCAAGTTTTAGGTATCGATTATTGACTTTTTAGCTGGCTTTGGTGCCTTGGACATGAGCTAGGACCTTACGATTCTGCATGAAAGGAGGACTAGCAGCCGAGTTGCCCGGGAAAATGTGAAAAGTGTTCATACGTAGTAAAAACCTGAGAAATCCGTCCGTTTTCGTCATTTGTTATCGAATCGACTTCAAGCCAGATCGTCGCATTGGCCGCTCTTCTCTCTGAAAAAGTTGTACTTATCGTCTGCAAAGCTATGTCGCGTGCTGCGGTATGCGGACACACAAAAATCACCATAGTAGAACACAGATGAAGCTTCTAAGTTGATGTAATAGCCAGTGAGAAGTAGTACAATTAAAGTTTTAGGTATCGGTTATTGACTTTTTACCCTTCTTTGGTGCTTTGGACATGAGCTAGGAAATTAAGATTTTGCATGAAGGAGGACTAGCAGCCGAGTTGCACGGGAGAATGTGAAAAGTGTTCATATGTAGTAAAAACCTGAGAAATCCGTCCGTTTTCGTCATTTGTTATCGAATCGACTTAAAGCCAGATCGTCACATTGGATGCTCTTCTCTCTGAAACGGTTGTACTTATCGTCTGCAAAGCTATGTCGCGTGCTGCGGCATGCTGAGACAGTAAACGCACCATAGCAGAACACAGATGAAGCTTCTAAGTTGATGTAATAGCCAGTAAGAAGTAGTACAATTCAAGTTTTAGTTATTGAATATTGACTTTTAGCTGGCTTTGGTGCCTTGGACTTGAGCTAGGACCTTAAGATTCTGCATGAAAGGAGGACTAGCCGCCGAGTTGCTCAGGAGAATGTGAAAAGTGTTCATATGTAGTAAAAACCTGATAAATCCGTCCGTTTTCGTCATTTGTTATCGAATCGACTTAAAGCCAGATCGTCACATTGGCCGCTCTTCTCTCTGAAACGGTTGTACGTATCGTCTGCAAAGCTATGTCGCGTGCTGCGGTATGCGGAGACACTAAAAGCACCATAGTAGAACACAGATGAAGCTTCTAAGTTGATGTAATAGCCAGTAAGAAGTAGTACAATTCAAGTTTTAGGTATCGTTTATTGACTTTTTAGCTGGCTTTGGTGCCTTGGACATGAGCTAGGACCTTAAGATTCTGCATGAAAGGAGGACTAGCAGCCGAGTTGCACGGGAGAATGTGAAAAGTGTTCATATTTAGTAAAAACCTGAGAAATCCGTCCGTTTTCGTCATTTGTTATCGAATCGACTTAAAGCCAGATCGTCACATTGGCCGCTCTTCTCTCTGAAACGGTTGTACTTATCGTCTGCAAAGCTATGTCGCGTGCTACGGTATGCTGATACACTAAAAGCACCATAGTAGAACACAGATGAAGCTTATATGTTCATGTAATAGCCAGGAAGAAGTAGTACAATTCAATATTTAGGCATCGATTATTGACCTTTTAGCTGGCTTTGGTGCCTTGGACATGAGCTAGGAACTTAACATTCTGCACGAAAATAGGAACAGCAGCCGATTTGCACGGGAGAATGTGAAAAGTGTTCATATGTAGTGAAAACCTGAGAAATCCGTCCGTTTTCGTCATTTGTTATCGAATCGACTTAAAGCCAGATCGTCACATTTGCCGCTCTTCTCTCTGAAACGCTCGTAGTTATCGTATGCAAAGCTATGTCGCGTGCTGCGGTACGCGGAGACACTAAAAGCACCATAGTAGAACACAGATGAAGCTTCTAAGTTGATGTAATACAAAGGAAGAAGTAGTACAATTCAAGTTTTAGGTATCGATTATTGACTTTTTAGCTGGCTTTGGTGCCTTGGACATGAGCTAGGACCTTAACATTCTGCATGAAAGGAGGACTAGCAGCCGATTTGCACGGGAGAATGTGAAAAGTCTTCACATGTAGTAAAAACCCGAGAAATCCGTCCGTATTCGTCATTTGTTATCGAATCGACTTAAAGCCAGATCGTCACATTGGCCGCTCTTCTCTCTGAAACGGTTGTACTTATCGTCTGCAAAGCTATGTCGCGTGCTGCGGCATGCTGAGACAGTAAAAGCACCATAGCAGAACACAGATGAAGCTTCTAAGTTGATGTAATAGCCAGTAAGAAGTAGTACAATTCAAGTTTTAGTTATTGAATATTGACTTTTTAGCTGGCTTTGGTGCCTTGGACTTGAGCTAGGACCTTAAGATTCTGCATGAAAGGAGGACTAGCAGCCGAGTTGCTCAGGAGAATGTGAAAAGTGTTCATATGTAGTAAAAACCTGATAAATCCGTCCGTTTTCGTCATTTGTTATCGAATCGACTTAAAGCCAGATCGTCACATTGGCCGCTCTTCTCTCTGAAACGGTTGTACTTATCGTCTGCAAACCTATGTCGCGTGCTGCGGTATGCGGTGACACTAAAAGCACCATAGTAGAACACAGATGAAGCTTCTAAGTTGATGTAATAGCCAGTAAGAAGTAGTACAATTCAAATTTTAGGTATCGTTTATTGACTTTTTAGCTGGCTTTGGTGCCTTGGACATGAGCTAGGACCTTAAGATTCTGCATGAAAGGAGGACTAGCAGCCGAGTTGCACGGGAGAATGTGAAAAGTGTTCATATGTAGTAAAAACCTGAGAAATCCGTCCGTTTTCGTCATTTGTTATCGAATCGACTTAAAGCCAGATCGTCACATTTTCCGCTCTTCTCTCTGAAACACTTGTACTTATCGTCTGCAAAGCTATGTCGCGTACTGCGGTATGCGGAGACACTAAAAGCACCATAGTAGAACACAGATGAAGCTTCTAAGTTGATGTAATAGCCAGTAAGAAGTAGTACAATTCAAGTTTTAGGTATCGATTATTGACTTTTTAGCTGGCTTTGGTGCCTTGGACATGAGCTAGGAACTTAACATTCTGCATGAAAGGAGGACTAGCAGCCGATTTGCACGGGATAATGTGAAAAGTCTTCACATGTAGTAAAAACCCGAGAAATCCGTCCGTATTCGTCATTTGTTATCGAATCGACTTAAAGCCAGATCGTCACATTGGCCGCTCTTCTCTCTGAAACGGTTGTACTTATCGATTGCAAAACTATGTCGCGTGCTGCGGTATGCGGAGACAGTAAAAGCACCATAGTAGAACACAGATGAAGCTTCTAAGTTGATGTAATAGCCAGTAAGAAGTAGTACAATTCAAGTTTTAGGTATCGATTATTGACTTTTTAGCTGGCTTTGGTGCCTTGGACATGAGCTAGGACCTTAAGATTCTGCATGAATGGAGGACTAGCAGCCGAGTTTCACGGGAGAATGTGAAAAGTGTTCATACGTAGTAAAAACCTGAGAAATCCGCCCGTTTTCGTCATTAGTTATCGAATCGACTTCAAGCCAGATCGTCACATTGGCCGCTCTTCTCTCTGAAAAAGTTGTACTTATCGTCTGCAAAGCTATGTCGCGTGCTGCGGTATGCGGACACACTAAAAGCACCATAGTAGAACACAGATGAAGCTTCTAAGTTGATGTAATAGCCAGTAAGAAGTAGTACAATTCAAGTTTTAGGTATCGGTTATTGACTTTTTACCCTTCTTTGATGCCTTGGACATGAGCTAGGAAATTAAGATTTTGCATGAAGGAGGACTAGCAGCCGAGTTGCACGGGAGAATGTGAATAGTGTTCATATGTAGTAAAAACCTGAGACATCCGTCCGTTTTCGTCATTTGTTATCGAATCGACTTAAAGCCAGATCGTCACATTGGCCGCTCTTCTCTCTGAAACGTTTGTACTTATCGTCTGCAAAGCTATGTGGCGTTCTGCGGTATGCGGAGACAGTAAAAGCACCATAGTAGAACACAGATGATGCTTCTAAGTTGATGTAATAGCCAGTAAGATATAGTACAATTCAAGTTTTAGGTATCGATTATTGACTTTTTAGCTGGCTTTGGTGCCTTGGACATGAGCTAGGACCTTACGATTCTGCATGAAAGGAGGACTAGCAGCCGAGTTGCCCGGGAAAATGTGAAAAGTGTTCATACGTAGTAAAAACCTGAGAAATCCGTCCGTTTTCGTCATTTGTTATCGAATCGACTTCAAGCCAGATCGTCGCATTGGCCGTTCTTCTCTCTGAAAAAGTTGTACTTATCGTCTGCAAAGCTATGTCGCGTGCTGCGGTATGCGGACACACAAAAATCACCATAGTAGAACACAGATGAAGCTTCTAAGTTGATGTAATAGCCAGTGAGAAGTAGTACAATTAAAGTTTTAGGTATCGGTTATTGACTTTTTACCCTTCTTTGGTGCTTTGGACATGAGCTAGGAAATTAAGATTTTGCATGAAGGAGGACTAGCAGCCGAGTTGCACGGGAGAATGTGAAAAGTGTTCATATGTAGTAAAAACCTGAGAAATCCGTCCGTTTTCGTCATTTGTTATCGAATCGACTTAAAGCCAGATCGTCACATTGGATGCTCTTCTCTCTGAAACGGTTGTACTTATCGTCTGCAAAGCTATGTCGCGTGCTGCGGCATGCTGAGACAGTAAACGCACCATAGCAGAACACAGATGAAGCTTCTAAGTTGATGTAATAGCCAGTAAGAAGTAGTACAATTCAAGTTTTAGTTATTGAATATTGACTTTTAGCTGGCTTTGGTGCCTTGGACTTGAGCTAGGACCTTAAGATTCTGCATGAAAGGAGGACTAGCCGCCGAGTTGCTCAGGAGAATGTGAAAAGTGTTCATATGTAGTAAAAACCTGATAAATCCGTCCGTTTTCGTCATTTGTTATCGAATCGACTTAAAGCCAGATCGTCACATTGGCCGCTCTTCTCTCTGAAACGGTTGTACGTATCGTCTGCAAAGCTATGTCGCGTGCTGCGGTATGCGGAGACACTAAAAGCACCATAGTAGAACACAGATGAAGCTTCTAAGTTGATGTAATAGCCAGTAAGAAGTAGTACAATTCAAGTTTTAGGTATCGTTTATTGACTTTTTAGCTGGCTTTGGTGCCTTGGACATGAGCTAGGACCTTAAGATTCTGCATGAAAGGAGGACTAGCAGCCGAGTTGCACGGGAGAATGTGAAAAGTGTTCATATTTAGTAAAAACCTGAGAAATCCGTCCGTTTTCGTCATTTGTTATCGAATCGACTTAAAGCCAGATCGTCACATTGGCCGCTCTTCTCTCTGAAACGGTTGTACTTATCGTCTGCAAAGCTATGTCGCGTGCTACGGTATGCTGATACACTAAAAGCACCATAGTAGAACACAGATGAAGCTTATATGTTCATGTAATAGCCAGGAAGAAGTAGTACAATTCAATATTTAGGCATCGATTATTGACCTTTTAGCTGGCTTTGGTGCCTTGGACATGAGCTAGGAACTTAACATTCTGCATGAAAATAGGAACAGCAGCCGATTTGCACGGGAGAATGTGAAAAGTGTTCATATGTAGTGAAAACCTGAGAAATCCGTCCGTTTTCGTCATTTGTTATCGAATCGACTTAAAGCCAGATCGTCACATTTGCCGCTCTTCTCTCTGAAACGCTCGTAGTTATCGTATGCAAAGCTATGTCGCGTGCTGCGGTACGCGGAGACACTAAAAGCACCATAGTAGAACACAGATGAAGCTTCTAAGTTGATGTAATACAAAGGAAGAAGTAGTACAATTCAAGTTTTAGGTATCGATTATTGACTTTTTAGCTGGCTTTGGTGCCTTGGACATGAGCTAGGACCTTAACATTCTGCATGAAAGGAGGACTAGCAGCCGATTTGCACGGGAGAATGTGAAAAGTCTTCACATGTAGTAAAAACCCGAGAAATCCGTCCGTATTCGTCATTTGTTATCGAATCGACTTAAAGCCAGATCGTCACATTGGCCGCTCTTCTCTCTGAAACGGTTGTACTTATCGATTGCAAAACTATGTCGCGTGCTGCGGTATGCGGAGACACTAAAAGCACCATAGTAGAACACAGATGAAGCTTCTAAGTTGATGTAATAGCCAGTAAGAAGTAGTACAATTCAAGTTTTAGGTATTGAATATTGAATTTTTAGCTGGCTTTGGTGCCTTGGACATGAGCTAGGACCTTAATATTCTGCATGAAAGGAGGACTAGCATCCGAGTTGCACGGGAGAATGTGAAAAGTGTTCAAATGTAGTAAAAACCTGAGAAATCCGTCCGTTTTCGTCATTTGTTATCGAATCGACTTAAAGCCAGATCGTCACATTGGCCGCTCTTCTCTCTGAAACGGTTGTACTTATCGTCTGCAAAGCTATGTCGCGTGCTGCGGTATGCGGAGACACTAAAAGCACCATAGTAGAACACAGATCATGCTTCTAAGTTGATGTAATAGCCAGTAAGAAGTAGTACAGTTCAAGTTTTAGGTACTGAATATTGAATTTTTAGCTGGCTTTGGTTCTTGGACATGAGCTAGGACCTTAATATTCTGCATGAAAGGGGGACTAGCATCCGAGTTGCACGGGAGAATGTGAAAAGTCTTCAAATGTAGTAAAAACCTGAGAAATACGTCCGTTTTCGTCATTTGTTATCGAATCGACTTAAAGCCAGATCGTCACATTGGCCGCTCTTCTCTCTCAAACGGTTGTACTTATCGATTGCAAAGCTATGTCGCGTGCTGCGGTATGCGGAGACACTAAAAGCACCATAGTAGAACACAGATGAAGCTTCTAAGTTGATGTAATAGCCAGTAAGAAGTAGTACAATTCAAGTTTTAGGTATTCAATATTGAATTATTAGCTGGCTTTGGTGCCTTGGACATGACCTAGGACTTTAGGATTCTGCATGAAAGGAGGATTAGCAGCGGAGTTGCACGGGAGAATATGAAAAGTGTTCATATGTAGTAAAAACCTGAGAAATCCGTCCGTTTTCGTCATTTGTTATCGAATCGACTTAAAGCCAGATCGTCACATTGGCCGCTCTTCTCTCTGAAACGGTTGTACTTATCGATTGCAAAGCTATGTCGCTTGCTGCGGTATGCGGAGACACTAAAAGCACCATAGCAGAACACAGATGAAGCTTCTAAGTTGATGTAATAGCCAGTAAGAAGTAGTACAATTCAAATTTTAGGTATTCAATATTGAATTTTTAGCTGGCTTTGGTGCCTTGGACATGAGCTAGGACCTTAAGATTCTGCATGAAAGGAGGACTAGCAGCCCTGTTGCACGGGAGAATGTGAAAAGTGTTCATATGTAGTAAAAACCTGAGATATCGGTCCGTTTTCGTCATTTGTTATCGAATCGACTTAAAGCCAGATCGTCACATTGGCCGCTCTTCTCTCTGAAACGGTTGTACTTATCGTCTGCAAAGCTATGTCGCGTGCTGCGGTATGCGGAGACACTAAAATCAGCATAGTAGAACACAGATGAAGCTTCTAAGTTGATGTAATAGCCAGTAAGAAGTAGTACAATTCAAGTTTTAGGTATCGATTATTGAATTTTTTATCTGGCTTTGGTGCCTTGGACATGAGCTAGGACCTTAACGTTCTGCATGAAAGGAGGACTAGCAGCCGATTTGCACGGGAGAATGTGAAAAGTCTTCACATGTAGTAAAAACACGAGAAATCCGTCCGTTTTCGTCATTTGTTATCGAAACGACTTAAAGCCAGATCGTCACATTGGCCGCATTTCTCTCTGAAACGGTTGTACTTATCGATTGCAAAACTATGTCGCGTGCTGCGGAATGCGGAGACACTAAAAGCACCATAGTAGAAGACAGATCAAGCTTCTAAGTTGTTGTAATAGCCAGTAAGAAGTAGTACAATTCAAGTTTTAGGTATTGAATATTGAATTTTTAGCTGGCTTTGGTGCCTTGGACATGAGCTAGGACCTTAATATTCTGCATGAAAGGAGGACTAGCATCCGAGTTGCACGGGAGAATGTGAAAAGAGTTCAAATGTAGTAAGAACCTAAGAAATCCGTCCGTTTTCGTCATTTGTTATCGAATCGACTTAAAGCCAGATCGTCACATTGGCCGCTCTTCTCTCTGAAACGCTTGTACTTATCGTCTGCAAAGCTATTTCGCGTGCTGCGGTATGCTGAGACACTATGTGCACCATAGTAGAACACAGATGAAGCTTTTAAGTTGATGTAATTTCCAGTAAGAAGTAGTACAATTCAAGTTTTAGGTATCGATTATTGACTTTTTAGCTGGCATTGGTGCTTTGGACATGAGCTAGGACCTTAACCTTCTGCATGAAAGGAGGACTAGCAGCCGATTTGCACGGGAGAATGTGAGAAGTCTTCATATGTAGTAAAAACCCGAGAAATCCGTCCGTTTTCGTCATTTGTTATCAAATCGACGTAAAGCCAGATCGTCACATTGGCCGCTCTTCTCTCTGAAACGGTTGTACTTATCGATTGCAAAGCTATGTCTCGTGCTGCGGTATGCGGAGACACTAAAAGCACCATAGTAGAACAAAGATGAAGCTTCTAAGTTGATGTAATAGCCAGAAAGAAGTAGTACAATTCAAGTTTTAGGTATTCAATATTGAATTTTTAGCTGGCTTTGGTGCCTTGGACATGAGCTAGGAAATTAAGATTCTGCATGATAGGAGGACTAGCAGCCCTGTTGCACGGGAGAATGTGAAAAGTGTTCATATGTAGTAAAAACCTGAGAAATCGGTCCATTTTCGTCATTTGTTATCGAATCGACTTAAAGCCAGATCGTCACATTGGCCGCTCTTCTCTCTCAAACGGTTGTACTTATCGTCTGCAAAGCTATGTCGCGTGCTGCGGTATGCGGTGACACTAAAAGCACCATAGTAGAACACAGATGAAGCTTCTAAGTTGATGTAATAGCCAGTAGGAAGTAGTGCAATTCAAGTTTTAGGTATCGATTATTGACTTTTTAGCTGGCTTTGTTGCCTTGGACATGAGCTAGGACCTTAAGATTCTGCATGAAAGGAGGACTAGCAGCCGAGGTGAACGGGAGAATGTGAAAAGTGTTCATATGTAGTAAAAACCTGAGAAATCCGTCCGTTTTCGTCATTTGTTATCGAATCGATTTCAAGCCAGATCGTCACACTGGCCGCTCTTCTCTCTGAAAAATTTGTACGTATCGTCAGCAAAGCTATGTCGCGTGCTGCGGTATGCGGAAACACTAAAAACACCACAGTAGAACACAGATGAAGCTTCTAAGTTGATGTAATAGCCAGTAAGAAGTAGTACAATTCAAGTTTTAGGTATCGATTATTGACTCTTTAGCTATCTTTGGTGCCTTGGACATGAGCTAGGGCCTTAAGATTCTGCATGAACGGAGGATTAGCAGCGGAGTTGCACGGGAGAATGTGAAAAGTGTTCATATGTAGTAAAAACCTGAGACACCCGTCCGTTTTCGTCATTTGTTATCGAATCGACTTAAAGCCAGATCGTCACATTGGCCGCTCTTCTCTCTGAAACGGTTGTACTTATCGTCTGCAAAGCTATGTCGCGTGCTGCGGTATGCGGAGACACTAAAATCACGATAGTAGAACACAGATGAAGCTTCTAAGTTGATGTAATACCCAGTAAGAAGTAGTACAATTCAAGTTTTAGTTATCAATTACTGACTTTTTAGCTGACTTTGGTGCCTTGGACATGAGCTAGGACCTTAACATTCTGCATGAAAGGAGGACTAGCAGCCGATTTGCACGGGAGAATGTGAAAAGTCTTCACATGTAGTAAAAACCCGAGAAATCCGTCCGTTTTCGTCATTTGTTATCGAATCGACTTAAAGCCAGATCGTCACATTGGCCGCTCTTCTCTCTGAAACGGTGGTACTTATCGTCTGCAAAGTTATGTCGCGTGCTGCGGTATGCTTAGACAATAAAAGCACCATAGTAGAACACAGATCAAGCTTCTAAGCTGATGTTATAGCCAGTAAGAAGTTGTACAATTCAAGTTTTAGGTATTGAATATTGAATTTTTAGCTGGCTTTGGTGCCTTGGACATGAGCCAGGACCTTAATATTCTGCATGAAAGTAGGACTAGCAGCCGAGTTGCACGGGAGAATGTGAAAAGTCTTCAAATGTAGTAAAAACCTGAGAAATCCGTCCGTTTTCGTCATTTGTTATCGAATCGACTTAAAGCCAGATCGTCACATTGGCCGCTCTTATCTCTGAAACGGTGTTACTTATCGTCTGCAAAGCTATGTCGCGTGCTGCGGTATGCGGAGACACTAAAAGCACCATAGTAGAACACAGATGAAGCTTCTAAGTTGATGTAATAGCCAGTAAGAAGTAGTACAATTCAAGTTTTAGGTATCGATTATTGACTTTTTAGCTGGCTTTGGTGCCTTGGACATGAGCTACGACCTTAAGATTCTGCATGAAAGGAGGACTAGCAGCCGAGGTGAACGGGAGAATGTGACAAGTGTTCATATGTAGTAAAAACCTGAGAAATCCGTCCGTTTTCGTCATTTGTTATCGAATCGATTTCAAGCCAGATCGTCACATTGGCCGCTCTTCTCTCTGAAAAATTTGTACGTATCGTCAGCAAAGCTATGTCGCGTGCTGCGGTATGCGGAAACACTAAAAACACCATAGTAGAACACAGATGAAGCTTCTATGTTGATGTAATAGCCAGTAAGAAGTAGTACAATTCAAGTTTTAGGTATCAATTACTGACTTTTTAGCTGACTTTGGTGCCTTGGACATGAGCTAGGACCTTAACATTCTGCATGAAAGGAGGACTAGCAGCCGATTTGCACGGGAGAATGTGAAAAGTCTTCACATGTAGTAAAAACCCGAGAAATCCGTCCGTTTTCGTCATTTGTTATCGAATCGACTTAAAGCCAGATCGTCACATTGGCCGCTCTTCTCTCTGAAACGGTGGTACTTATCGTCTGCAAAGCTATGTCGCGTGCTGCGGTATGCTTAGACACTAAAAGCACCATAGTAGAACACAGATCAAGCTTCTAAGTTGATGTAATAGCCAGTAAGAAGTTGTACAATTCAAGTTTTAGGTATTGAATATTGAATTTTTAGCTGGCTGTGGTGCCTTGGACATGAGCCAGGACCTTAATATTCTGCATGGAAGTACGACTAGCAGCCGGGTTGCACGGGAGAATGTGAAAAGTCTTCAAATGTAGTAAAAACCTGAGAAATACGTCCGTTTTCGTCATTTGTTATCGAATCGACTTAAAGCCAGATCGTCACATTGGCCGCTCTTCTCTCTGAAACGGTTGTACTTATCGTCTGCAAAGCTATGTCGCGTGCTGCGGTATGCGGAGACACTAAAATCACGATAGTAGAACACAGATGAAGCTTCTAAGTTGATGTAATAGCCAGTAAGAAGTAGTACAATTCAAGTTTTAGTTATCAATTACTGACTTTTTAGCTGACTTTGGTGCCTTGGACATGAGCTAGGACCTTAACATTCTGCATGAAAGGAGGACTAGCAGCCGATTTGCACGGGAGAATGTGAAAAGTCTTCAAATGTAGTAAAAACCCGAGAAATCCGTCCGTTTTCGTCATTTGTTATCGAATCGACTTAAAGCCAGATCGTCACATTGGCCGCTCTTATCTCTGAAACGGTGTTACTTATCGTCTGCAAAGCTATGTCGCGTGCTGCGGTATGCGGAGACACTAAAAGCACCATAGTAGAACACAGATGAAGCTTCTAAGTTGATGTAATAGCCAGTAAGAAGTAGTACAATTCAAGTTTTAGGTATCGATTATTGACTTTTTAGCTGGCTTTGGTGCCTTGGACATGAGCTACGACCTTAAGATTCTGCATGAAAGGAGGACTAGCAGCCGAGGTGAACGGGAGAATGTGACAAGTGTTCATATGTAGTAAAAACCTGAGAAATCCGTCCGTTTTCGTCATTTGTTATCGAATCGATTTCAAGCCAGATCGTCACATTGGCCGCTCTTCTCTCTGAAAAATTTGTACGTATCGTCAGCAAAGCTATGTCGCGTGCTGCGGTATGCGGAAACACTAAAAACACCATAGTAGAACACAGATGAAGCTTCTATGTTGATGTAATAGCCAGTAAGAAGTAGTACAATTCAAGTTTTAGGTATCAATTACTGACTTTTTAGCTGACTTTGGTGCCTTGGACATGAGCTAGGACCTTAACATTCTGCATGAAAGGAGGACTAGCAGCCGATTTGCACGGGAGAATGTGAAAAGTCTTCACATGTAGTAAAAACCCGAGAAATCCGTCCGTTTTCGTCATTTGTTATCGAATCGACTTAAAGCCAGATCGTCACATTGGCCGCTCTTCTGTCTAAAACGGTTGTACTTATCGTCTGCAAAGCTAAGTCGCGTGCTGCGGTATGCGGAGACACTAAAATCACCATAGTAGAACACAGATGAAACTTCTAAGTTGATGTAATAGCCAGTAAGAAGTAGTACAATTCAAGTTATAGGTATCGATTATTGACTTTTTAGCTATCTTTGGTGCCTTGGACATGAGCTAGGAACTTAAGATTCTGCATGAAAGGAGGACTAGCAGCGGAGTTGCACGGGAGAATGTGAAAAGTGTTCATATGTAGTAAAAACCTGAGACACCCGTCCGTTTTCGTCATTTGTTATCGAATCGACTTAAAGCCAGATCGTCACATTGGCCGCTCTTCTCTCTGAAACGGTGGTACTTATCGTCTGCAAAGCTATGTCGCGTGCTGCGGTATGCTTAGACACTAAAAGCACCATAGTAGAACACAGATCAAGCTTCTAAGTTGATGTAATAGCCAGTAAGAAGTTGTACAATTCAAGTTTTAGGTATTGAATATTGAATTTTTAGCTGGCTGTGGTGCCTTGGACATGAGCCAGGACCTTAATATTCTGCATGGAAGTAGGACTAGCAGCCGGGTTGCACGGGAGAATGTGAAAAGTCTTCAAATGTAGTAAAAACCTGAGAAATACGTCCGTTTTCGTCATTTGTTATCGAATCGACTTAAAGCCAGATCGTCACATTGGCCGCTCTTCTCTCTGAAACGGTTGTACTTATCGTCTGCAAAGCTATGTCGCGTGCTGCGGTATGCGGAGACACTAAAATCACGATAGTAGAACACAGATGAAGCTTCTAAGTTGATGTAATAGCCAGTAAGAAGTAGTACAATTCAAGTTTTAGTTATCAATTACTGACTTTTTAGCTGACTTTGGTGCCTTGGACATGAGCTAGGACCTTAACATTCTGCATGAAAGGAGGACTAGCAGCCGATTTGCACGGGAGAATGTGAAAAGTCTTCAAATGTAGTAAAAACCCGAGAAATCCGTCCGTTTTCGTCATTTGTTATCGAATCGACTTAAAGCCAGATCGTCACATTGGCCGCTCTTCTCTCTGAAACGGTTGTACTTATCGTCTGCAAAGCTAAGTTGCGTGCTGCGGTATGCGGAGACACTAAAATCACCATAGTAGAACACAGATGGAGCTTCTAAGTTGATGTAATAGCCAGTAAGAAGTAGTACAATTCAAGTTATAGGTATCGATTATTGACTTTTTAGCTATCTTTGGTGCCTTGGACATGAGCTAGGAACTTAAGATTCTGCATGAAAGGAGGACTAGCAGCGGAGTTGCACGGGAGAATGTGAAAAGTGTTCATATGTAGTAAAAACCTGAGACACCCGTCCGTTTTCGTCATTTGTTATCGAATCGACTTAATGCCAGATCGTCACATTGGCCGCTCTTCTCTCTGAAACGGTGGTACTTATCGTCTGCAAAGCTATGTCGCGTGCTGCGGTATGCTTAGACACTAAAAGGACCATAGTAGAACACAGATCAAGCTTCTAAGTTGATGTAATAGCCAGTAAGAAGTTGTACAATTCAAGTTTTAGGTATTGAATATTGAATTTTTAGCTGGCTGTGGTGCCTTGGACATGAGCCAGGACCTTAATATTCTGCATGAAAGTAGGACTAGCAGCCGAGTTGCACGGGAGAATGTGAAAAGTCTTCAAATGTAGTAAAAACCTGAGAAATACGTTCGTTTTCGTCATTTGTTATCGAATCGACTTAAAGCCAGATCGTCACATTGGCCGCTCTTCTCTCTGAAACGGTTGTACTTATCGATTGCAAAGTTATGTCGCGTGCTGCGGTATGCGGAGACACTAAAAGCACCATAGTAGAACACAGATGAAGCTTCTAAGTTGATGTAATAGCCAGTAAGAAGTAGTACAATTCAAGTCTTAGGTATTCAATATTGAATTTTTAGCTTGCTATGGTGCCTTGGACATGAGCTAGGACGTTAAGATTGTGCATGAAAGGAGGACTAGCAGCCGAGTTGCCCAGGAGAATGTGAAAAGTGTTCATATGTAAAAAAATACCTGAGAAATCAGTCCGTTTTCGTCATTTGTTATCGAATCGACTTAAAGCCAGATCGTCACATTGGCCGCTCTTCTCTCTGAAACGGTTGTACTTATCGTCTGCAAAGCTATGTCGCGTGCTGCGGTATGCGGAGACACTAAAATCACCATAGTAGAACACAGATGAAGCTTCTAAGTTGATGTAATAGCCAGTAAGAAGTAGTACAATTCAAGTTTTAGGTGTCGAATATTGACTTTTTAGCTGGCTTTGGTGCCTTGGACATGAGCTAGGACCTTAAGAATCTGCATGAAAGGAGGATTAGCAGCGGACTTGCACGGGAGAATGTGAAAAGTGTTCATATGTAGTAAAAACCTGAGACATCCGTCCGTTTTCGTCATTTGTTATCTTATCGACTTAAAGCCAGATCGTCACATTGGCCGCTCTTCTCTCTGAAACGGTTGTACTTATCGTCTGCAAAGCTATGTCGCGTGCTGCGGTATGCGGAGACAGTAAAAGTACCATAGTAGAACACAGATGAAGCTTCTAAGTTGATGTAATAGCCAGTAAGATATAGTACAATTCAAGTTTTAGGTATCGATTATTGACTTTTTAGCTGGCATTGGTGCCTTGGACATGAGCTAGGACCTTAAGATTCTGCATGAAAGGAGGACTAGCAGCCGAGTTGCACGGGAGAATGTGAAAAGTGTTCATATGTAGTAAAAACCTGAGAAATCCGTCCGTTTTCGTCATTTGTTATCGAATCGTTTTAAAGCCAGATCGTCACATTGGCCGCTCTTCTCTCTGAAACGGTTGTACTTATCGTCTGTAAGGCTATGTCACGTGCTGCGGTATGCTGAGACACTAAAATCACCATAGTAGAACACAGATGAAGCTTCTAAGTTGATGTAATAGCCAGTAAGAAGTAGTACAATTCAAGTTTTAGGTATTGAATATTGACTTTTTAGCTGGCTTTGGTGCCTTGGACATGAGCTAGGACCTTAAGATTCTGCATGAAAGGAGGACTAGCAGCCGAGTTGCACGGGAGAATGTGAAAAGTTTTCATATGTAGTAAAAACCTGAGAAATCGGTCCGTTTACGTCATTTGTTATGGAACCGACTTAAAGCCAGATCGTCACATTGGCCGCTCTTCTCTCTAAAACGGTTGTACTTATCGTCTGCAAAGCTATGTCGCGTGCTGCGGTATGCGGACACACTAAAAGCACAATAGTAGAACACAGATGAAGCTTCTAAGTTGATGTAATAGCCAGAAAGATATAGTACAATTCAAGTTTTAGGTATCGATTATTGACTTTTTAGCTGGCTTTGGTGCCTTGGACATGAGCTAGGACCTTAACATTCTGCATGAAAGGAGGACTAGCAGCCGAGTTGCACGGGAGAATGTGAAAAGTGTTCATATGTAGTTATAACCTGAGAAATCCGTCCGTTTTCCTCATTTGTTATCGAATCGACATAAAGCCAGATCGTCGCATTAGCCGCACTTCTGTCTGAAACGGTTACATTTATCGTCTGCAAAGCTATATCTCGTGCTGCGGTATGCGGAGACACTAAAAGCACCATCGTAGAACACAGATGAAGCTTCTAAGTTGATGTAATAGCCAGTAAGAAGTAGTAAAATTCGAGTATTAGGTATTGAATATTGAATTTTTTGCCGGATTTTGTGCCTTGGACATGAGCTAGGACCTTAATATTCAGCATGATAGGAGGACTAGCAGCCGAGTTGCACGGGAGAATGTGAAAAGTGTTCAAATGTAGTAAAAACCTGAGAAATCCGTCCGTTTTCGTCATTTGTTATCGAATCGACTTAAAGCCAGATCGTCACATTGGCCGCTCTTCTCTCTGAAACACTTGTACTTATCGTCTGCAAAGCTATGTCGCGTGCTGCGGTATGCTGAGACACTAAAAGCACCATAGTAGAACACAGATCAAGCTTCGAAGATGATGTAATACCCAGTAAGACGTAGTACAATTCAAGTTTTAGGTATCGATTATTGACTTTTTAGCAGGCTTTGGTGCCTTGGACATGAGCTAGGACCTTAACATTCTGCATGATAGGGGGACTAGCAGCCGATTTGCACGGGAGAATGTGTAAAGTGTTCATATGTAGTAAAAACCTGAGAAATCCGTTCGTTTTCGTCATTTGTTATCGAATCGACTTAAAGCCAGATCGTCACATTGGCCGCTATTCTCTCTGAATCGGTTGTTCTTATCGCCTGCAAAGCTATGTCACGTGCTGCGGTATGCGGAGACACTAACATCACCACAGTAGAACAAAGATGAAGCTTCTAAGTATATGTAATACAAAGGAAGAAGTAGTACAATTCAAGTTTTAGGTATTGAATATTGATCTTTAGCAGGCTTTGGTGCTTTGGACATGAGCTAGGACCTTAAGATTCAGCATGAAAGGAGGACTAGCAGCCGAATTGCACGGGAGAATGTGTAAACTGTTCATATGTAGTAAAAACCTGAGAAATCCGTCCGTTTTCGTCATTTGTTATCGAATCGACTTAAAGCCAGATCGTCACATTGGCCGCTCTTCTCTCTGACACGGTTGTACTAATCGTCTGCAAAACTATGTCGCGTGCTGCGGTATGCGGAGGAACTAAAAGCACCGTAGTAGAACACAGATGAAGCTTCTAAGTTGATGTAATAGCCAGTAAGAAGTAGTACAATTCAAGTTTTAGGTATTGATTATGGACTTTTTAGCTGGCTTTGGTGCCTTGGACATGAGCTAGGTCCTTAACATTCTGCATGAAAGGAGGACTAGCAGCCGAGTTGCACGGGAGAATGTGAAAAGTGTTCATATGTAGTAAAAACCTGAGAAATCCGTCCGTTTTCGTCATTTGTTATCGAATCGACTTAAAGCCAGATCGTCACATTGGCCGCTCTCCTCTCTGAATCGGTTGTACTTGTCGTCTGCAAAGCTATGTCACGTGCAGCGGTATGCGGAGACACTAAAATCAGCACAGTAGAACACAGATGAAGCTTCTAAGTTGATGTAATATCCAGTAAGAAGTAGTACAATTCAAATTTTAGGTATCGATTATTGACATTTTAGCTGGCTTTGGTGCCTTGGACATGAGCTAGGACCTTAAGATTCTGCATGAAAGGAGGACTAGCAACCGAGTTGCACGCGAAAATGTGAAAAGTGTTCATATGTAGTAAAAACCTGAGAAATCCGTCCGTTTTCGTCATTTGTTATCGAATCGACTTAAAGCCAGATCGTCACATTGGCCGCTCTTCTCTCTGAAACGGTTGTACTTATCGTCTGCAAAGCTATGTCGCGTGCTGCGGTATGCTGAGACACTAAAAGCACCATAGTAGAACACAGTGTGTGTGTGTGTTTGAGGTTTACGGGCGCTAAACAGCGTGGTCATCAGCGCCCATGCGCATAGAAACAGGAACACAGGCGGTGAAGGGACGAAGACGGAGACGCCGAACAAGGAGAACGGCTAAAAAACACAGGCCTGACGCAGTTCCAAATGCGCACATACAGAGGCAAAACAAGAGGAGAAGAAACACACTAAAAAAGGAAAGGAAACACAAGGAAAAGAGAACAGATACCGAAGTGAAACAAGGAGGTAATCGTGACTGGCGGACCTCTTACCTAAGAACTGGGTGAGTCAGTCACCCAGCAGCACATTAAAACCTTCTCCCTAAAATCCGAGGCAACAGATTGGACAGGACACAAAACCGTAAAACCTTAACCACAGTCGCTGCGTCGTCTTGCAAAATAGAGGGCAAATCCGGTGGCAAGGAAACCACCGCCCTCTGGTCAGAGAATAAAAGACAGTCAAGTAAAATGTGGCGGACAGTAATCTGGACGCCACAAGCACTGCAGATTGGGGGGTCCTCCCGCCGGAGTAAAAAACTATGCGTGAAGGGACTGTGTCCAATGCGGAGGCGAGTGAGGAGAACCTCATCCCGCCTGTATGACTGGTAGGACGTACGCCATGGTCGCGTAGTGGCCTTTACCAGACGCAGCTTATTGTCAGAAACTGCCAACCACTCCTCTTCCCATTGATGCATAACACGAAAACGCAAAAGGGAGGTTACAGCATGGAGGGGGACGGCACATTCAACAACGTGAGGGAGGGAACATGCATCTTTGGCAGCCACATCCGCCAGTTCGTTGCCCCTAATACCCACGTGCCCCGGCACCCAGCAGAAAGAAACCTCCTTCCCCTGCCGTTGCAGGTGGAGTAGGGCATCATGGATGTTCTGGACGACCGTATCCGCTGGGTACAAGTGTTGAATGGTCTGAAGGGCACTCAGGGAGTCAGAACAGATGAGGAACTTAATACTGGGAACACATCTCATCTGCTCCAATGCCCGCAGTATTGCAAATAATTCGGCATCGAGGATGGTAAACACCGCAGGAAGCCGTAACTTGACGACTCGATCAGGGAAAACAACAGCACAACCAACAGTGTCCCCCTGTTTAGAGCCATCTGTGAATACAGGTACATGGTCCGGATGCTGGTTTAAAATATCGTAAAATAAGGAGGTAAAAACAAACGCCGGAGTGCAGTTCCTCCGGTTCTCCGAGAAGTCTAAAAGGATGCTGGGCCTCTGGAGCAACCAGGGAGGCAGGCGAGTAAAACCTTGTCGTTGGGGGGCCACACGCTCCACACCAAGGGACTCAAGCAAATGCTTGGCACGAATCCCAAATGGTTTTGTTGCCCTGGGACGACTGGAAAAGAGACGTTCCATAGGCGGTCGGGCTACGGTAGGGTACGCAGGGGAGGTAGGACAGGCAAGGAAATGACACACCCGTCGCACCATGAGGAGTTTCCGCCGGATGGCGAGCGGCGGTTCCCCTGCCTCAGCACACAGGCTGGGGATGGGACTGGTACAGAAGGCACCAGTGGCCAGCCTGATACCCTCATGGTGTACTGCGTCAAGGATCTTCAGATACGAAGGCCTTGCTGACCCATACACGGTGCAAGCATAGTCAAGACGCGATCGGACGAAAGCCCTATAAAACTGCAGCAGACGCGCCCGATCTGCTCCCCAGGACCGATGGCTCAGACACTTCAAAATATTCAGTGCCTTCAGGGCCCGCACCTTGAGGTCTTTAAGGTGAGGCAACCACGACAACTTGGAATCAAAAGTGAGGCCCAGGAACCTCACAGTGTCTCTAAAAGGAAGAACGGTGTCCCTCAGACGCAATTCAGGGGAGGTAAAAGGACGCCGAGAACGATTAAAATGAACACACACAGATTTGTCTGCAGAAAAGGTAAAACCCGTCTTTGCAGTCCATGCCTCTAAGCGCTTCATCGTAAGCTGTAACTGCCGACTAGCACTGACAAAACTGGAGGAAGAACAGAAAACAGCAAAATCGTCCACAAACAAGGAGCATTGGGCAGGACTCCGGATAGTGGACGTGATACTGTTAATAGCAACGGCAAAGAGGGTGACACTTAAAACGCTGCCCTGAGGAACACCATTCTCCTGCACGTACAAATCCGATAGCACATTACCAACCCGATACCGAAAGAGGCGGTGAGAAAGAAAGGACCGAATGAAGATGGGGAGACGGCCACGAAAGCCCCACTCATGGAGTTGATTGAGGATAAGGCGGCGCCAAGTAGTGTCATACGCCTTATTAATGTCAAAGAAGACCCCTAGACAATGCTGGTTACGTAGAAAGGCCTGCTGGATGGCGGCCTCAAGCAGGGTCAAGTTGTCTATAGTGGAACGACATCTCCGAAAGCCACACTGAGAGGGGCTAAGGAGCTGCCTGGTCTCGAGCAGCCAAACCAGGCGGCGGTTGACCATGCGTTCCAACGTCTTCCCAACACAGCTCGTCAAGGCAATACTCCGATAACTACTGGGATGCGTTCGGTCCTTCCCTGGTTTGAGGAGGGGAATCAAAATTGCCTCCCTCCACGAGTCAGGGTATGTGCCAGATAACCATATCATATTGAAACAGTTCAGGAGAACTTCCTTGGATGGCAGCGACAGGTGCCGCAGCATGCTGTACCGGATTTGATCATGACCAGGCGCAGTATCATGAGCCACAGACAGCGCAGAATCCAGTTCCCACATTGTGAAGGGGCAGTTATAGGGTTCAGAATTTAGAGACCGGAAGTCCAAGTGACCCCTTTCGACGGCAGTGCGGTAGCGGCAGAAATCTGGATCACAGTTAATAGTGGCGGTAGATTCCGCAAAATGCATGGCCAGTGTCTGGGCAATGTCTCTCGGCGCCGTGAGGAGACATCCCTGATGCAGCAATGCCGTGACAGGTAGCTGGCTGAGTTTCCCGGAAATCCTCCTGATGGCTTCCCATACTTTCGTAGAACTAGTGGAGCGAGAGATGGAATTCAAGAACGATTGCCATGACCGTCGTTTGCTCTCTTTAATCACCCGCCGCGCTCTGGCCCTTGCCACTCGAAAGGCCGCAAGATTGTCAGCTGAGGGACGGCACTTGAAGCGGCGCAGTGCTGCACGGCGGGCGCGGATGGCTGAGTGGCACTCAGTGGTCCACCAAGGGACAGGACGCCTCTTGGGATGACCGGATGACCGTGGGATGGACAATTCAGCAGCATGAGAGATCACGGCTGCAACATGGTCTACCCATTCGTGGACGCTGGCACGGTGTTCCAAAACAGCCAGTTGGCTGAAAAGTGTCCAGTCAGCTCTGCAAAGGTGCCACCGGGGCGGCACTGGTAATGCCACAGCCTCATCCAGGAGGCGAATCCAGAGGGGGAAGTGGTCACTAGAATGGAGGTCAGCTGCAGCCTCCCACAGAGCAGAATCCGCGAGTGCTGGAGAGCAAAAGGAAAGGTCAATAGCCGATGACGATCCGGAAGCAGTACAGAAATGAGTGGGAGCACCAGAGTTGAGGAGGCACAGTTCTTCAGACATCATGACGCTTTCCACAATGCGACCCCTGGGGCAAGTAGTCGGAGAGCCCCATAAGACATTATGAGCGTTGAAGTCCCCCAGAAGAAGAAATGGGCGAGGGAGTTGGCTAATAAGGTCCGTGAGAGCCTCAGTGTCTATCGCATCCGGAGGTGGTAAATAAACAGAACAGACTGTGAGCCTCCGACCCACAAGAATGTCAACTGCAACTGCTTGCAAGTCGGTGACGAGAGGGAGCTCAGATGAGGGGTGCACATCACGGACAAAAACTGCAACACCACCCTTTGCCCTTTGCCCTGTCAGATCATCTTTTCGATATGCGGTATAGCCGCGTAAAGAAGGAGAATCAGTGGCCCGAAAATGTGTCTCTTGGAGACATTAGCACAAGGGGCACTCTCGTATGAGGAGTTGTAATTCGGCCACATGCGTCCTGAAACCATTCAGGTTCCACTGTAATACGGAAGCCAGTGATCAGGGTGGCTGAACTTTCACCCTGCCTCTGTGCTTTGGAGGAGAGACCGTACTGGCCGGAGATTTATTCCTGGGGCGAGAAGATCGCCCCCGGTCGACATCAATGTCCATAAGAGCCGATGACGACCCACGGGAGATGTCAGACAGTACGATGGCATCATCATCGGACCGACGCTGACTAGTCTCCTCAGGTGGCAGAACCTTCATCTTCTGAGGCTTTGTCTTGGGGGGCTTGGAATGCAGAGCCTTGTCAACAGTTGGAGGTTGACTCGCCTGGGCAGAAGGCGCCATATGGGGGGAGGCTGGAAGTACCTCAATGTCAGCAACCACGGCCTTGTCCAATGTAGCGGGGAGAGCCGCAGATTGCAAAACAACCGCAGCAGCACAAGTGCACTGGCAAGCGCAGGTTTTAGTGCTAACACTAGCAACCTCCGTTTGTGTAGCAACAGTGGCCAGTTGTACCGGTTTTTTGAGAGCGGAAGCGAAAGATGTGGAAAACACAGGAGGTTGCATGGCCTTAAAGATCTTCTTGGCCTCACCATAGGGGATGCGCTTAGAGGTTTTAATCTCCTGTACCTTCCGCTCTTCGAGATAGATGGGGCAGATCCGGCTCCAGACAGGGTGACTCCCAGAGCAATTCACGCACTTCACAGGCGAGGAACAATCGGCTCCGTCATGGGCAGGCTGACCACATTTACCACACGTGGCTATTCCATTGCACCCCAACGTAGTATGCCCAAAGCGCTGACATTTAAAACAGCGCATTGGGTTGGGGAAATATGGCCGTACGGACAAACGTAAGAACCCCGCTTTAACATGCTCCGGGAGTCTCGGGCAACTGAATGTGAGAATAAACGAGTCAGATTTGACGAGGTCCCCATTGACTCGTTTCATAATGTGCTGCACGTCAACAATTCCTTCGTCAGCCCACTCAGATTTTAGCACGTCTATGGGGATATTCACCAAGTCCCTACACGTCACAACACCCTTACTATAGTTCAAAGTGGAGTGGAGCTCGGTCTCGACAGCGTACTCTCCTAGACAATTTGCTTTCCGAAGGGCAGCGACTTGATGGGAACTAGAAGTTTCAACTAACAGAGTCCCATTGCGCAGTCGCTTTACAGATTTCAGTGTTCCTGCAATTCCCTCAAGACCCTTGTGGATGTAAAAGGGAGAAACCCTCTCAAAGCTACCCTCCTTCCTTTTAATAATCAAAAACACATTCTGATTATCAGCATGTGCTCCGTTACTACATTCTGTTAAACCTCTAGCAACACCAGGCGCTGGAGGACTCGCAGCGCGTAGCCGCTTTTTCGATTGGGTGTGTTTTCCTACAAGCGGCCCACCCAAGCCACTGGTAGGGGGAAAAGTAGAGGTCGAAGGGTCCATTGTGGTCCCACGAGCAGCTAGGGAACTAAAAGTCCGCTCAGACAGAGCCCCGCGTGCCTGAGTAAGCCTTATACAACTGGGGTGCGGCAGGTGCCCCAGAGGTTGCCCGCTTGCGACTGTTCCACCCCAACAGCCATGCATCTTCTAGGCGCGGAGCACACCGAAAGATTGAGGGGTTTTTATAGAGGTTGGCCTTCCTCGCAATCCAGGCGGTCAAGCCAAGATTACCATTCCCCGCAGCACACAACGTTTCACCGCCGCGCCGTACGGTGGTCGCTGAGGCATGTCCGGGGGTTACGGTGACAGGAGACTGGTGGCGCTGACCAGTCCCCAGCTCAGGACCCCGGGGTCGCCAAGCCCGTACTCAGCAAGTGAATGCTGAGCCCCTGGGGGCAGTAGAACACAGATCAAGCTTCTAAGTTGATGTAATAGCCAGTAAGAAGAGGTACAATTCAGGTTTTAGGTATTGAATATTGATCTTTAGCTGGCTTTGGTGCCTTGGACATGAGCAAGGACCTTAAGATTCAGCATGAAAGGAGGACTAGCATCCGAGTTGCACGGGAGAAAGTGTAAAGTGTTCATATGTAGTAAAAACCTGAGAAATCGGTCCGTTTTCGTCATTTGTTATCGAATCGACTTAAAGCCAGATCGTCACATTGGCCGCTCTTCTCTCTGAAACGGTTGTACTTATCGTCTGTAAGGCTATGTCACGTGCTGCGGTATGCTGAGACACTAAAATCACCATAGTAGAACACAGATGAAGCTTCTAAGTTGATGTAATACCCAGTAAGACGTAGTACAATTCAAGTTTTAGGTATCGATTATTGACTTTTTAGCTGGCTTTGGTGCCTTGGACATGAGCTAGGTCCTTAACATTCTGCATGAAAGGAGGACTAGCAGCCGAGTTGCACGGGAGAATGTGAAAAGTGTTCATATGTAGTAAAAACCTGAGAAATCCGTCCGTTTTCGTCATTTGTTATCGAATCGACTTAAAGGCAGATCGTCACATTGGCCGCTCTCCTCTCTGAATCGGTTGTACTTGTCGTCTGCAAAGCTATGTCACGTGCAGCGGTATGCGGAGACACTAAAATCACCACAGTAGAACACAGATGAAGCTTCTAAGTTGATGTAATATCCAGTAAGAAGTAGTACAATTCAAATTTTAGGTATCGATTATTGACATTTTAGCTGGCTTTGGTGCCTTGGACATGAGCTAGGACCTTAAGATTCTGCATGAAAGGAGGAATAGCAGCCGAGTTGCACGCGAGAATGTGAAAAGTGTTCATATGTAGTAAAAACCTGAGAAATCCGTCCGTTTTCGTCATTTGTTATCGAATCGACTTAAAGCCAGATCGTCACATTGGCCGCTCTTCTCTCTGAAACGGTTGTACTTATCGTCTGCAAAGCTATGTCGCGTGCTGCGGTATGCTGAGACACTAAAAGCACCATAGTAGAACACAGATCAAGCTTCTAAGTTGATGTAATAGCCAGTAAGAAGTGGTACAATTCAAGTTTTAGGTATTGAATATTGATCTTTAGCTGGCTTTGGTGCCTTGGACATGAGCTAGGACCTTAAGATTCAGCATGAAAGGAGGACTAGCATTCGAGTTGCACGGCAGAAAGTGTAAAGTGTTCATATGTAGTAAAAACCTGAGAAATCCGTCAGTTTTCGTCATTTGTTATCGAATCGACTTAAAGCAAGATCGTCACATTGGCCGCTCTTCTCTCTGAAACGGTTGTACTTATCGTATGCAAAACTATGTCGCCTGCTGCGGTATGCGGAGAAACTAAAAGCAGAGTAGTAGAACACAGATGAAGCTTCTAAGTTGATGTAATAGCCAGTAAGAAGTAGTACAATTCAAGTTTTAGGTATTGATTATGGACTTTTTAGCTGGCTTTGGTGCCTTGGACATGAGCTAGGACCTTAAGATTCTGCACGACAGGAGGACTAGCAGCCGAGTTGCACGGGAGAATATGAAAAGTGTTCATATGTAGTAAAAACCTGAGAAATCGGTCCGTTTTCGTCATTTGTTATCGAATCGACTTAAAGCCAGATCGTCACATTGGCCGCTCTTCCCTCTGAAACGGTTGTACTTATCGTCTGCAAAACTATTACGCGTGCTGCGGTATGCTGAGACACTAAAAGCAGCATAGTAGAACACAGATGAAGCTTCTAAGTTGATGTAATAGCAAGGAAGAAGTAGTACAATTCAATTTTAGGTATCGATTATTAACTTTTTAGCTGGCTTTGGTGCCTTGGACATGAGGTAGGACCTTAACATTCTGCATGAAAGGAGGACTAGCAGCCGATTTGCACGGGAGAATGTGAAAAGTGTTCATATGTAGTAAAAACCTGAGAAATCCGTCCGTTTTCGTCATTTGTTATCGAATCGACTTAAAGCCAGATCGTCACATTGGCCGCTCTTCTCTCTGAAACGGTTGTACTTATCGATTGCAAAGCTATTGCAAAGCGAATTGTAAATGGTTGCGAAAACACACTTGACCTCTTGGCCACAAACAATCCAGAGCTGATAGAGAGCATCATGACTGATACAGGGATTAGTGATCACAAGGTCATTGTAGCTAGGCTCAATACCATTTCTTCCAAATCCATCAGAAACAAACGCAAAATAATTTTATTTAAAAAAGCGGATAAAGTACCACTAGAAGCCTTCCTAAAAGACAATTTCCATTCCTTCCGAACTGACTATGCGAATGTAGACGAGATGTGGCTCAAATTCAAAGATATAGTAGCAACAGCAATTGAGATATTCATACCTCATAAATTGGTAAGAGATGGAACGGATCCCCCGTGGTACACAAAAAAGGTCCGAACGCTGTTGCAGAGGCAACGGAAAAAGCATGCGAAGTTCAGAAGAACGCGAAATCCTGAAGATGGGCTAAAATTTACAGACGCGCGAAATTTGGCACGTACTTCGATGCGAGATGCCTTTAATAGGTTCCACAACGAAACATTGTCTCGAAATTTGGTAGAAAATCCGAAGAAATTCTGGTCGTATGTAAAGTACACAAGCGGCAAGACGCAGTCAATACCTTCGCTGCGCAGTGCCGATGGTACTGTTATCGACGACTGCGCCGCTAAAGCGGAGTTATTGAACGCAGTTTTCCGAAATTCCTTCACCAGGGAAGACGAATGGAATATTCCAGAATTTGAAACACGAACATCTGCTAGCATGAGTTTCTTAGAAGTAGATACCTTAGGGGTTGCGAAGCAACTCAAATCGCTTGATACGGGCAAGTCTTCAGGTCCAGATTGTATACCGATTAGGTTCCTTTCAGATTACGCTGATACTATAGCTCCCTACTTAGCACTCATATACAACCGCTTGCTCACCGATAGATCTATACCTACAGATTGGAAAATTGCGCAGGTCGCACCAGTGTTCAAGAAGGGTAGTGGGGGTAATCCATTTAACTACAGACCTATATCATTGACGTCGGTTTGCAGTAGGGTTTTGGAGCATATACTGTATTCAAATATCATGAATCACCTCGAAGGGAACGATCTACTGACACGTAATCAGCATGGCTTCAGAAAACATCGCTCTTGTGCAACGCAGCTAGCTCTTTATTCGCACGAAGTAATGGCCGCTATCGACAGGGGATCTCAAGTTGATTCCGTATTTCTAGATTTCCGGAAAGCTTTTGACACCGTTCCTCACAAGCGACTTCTAATCAAGCTGCGGAGCTATGGGGTATCGTCTCAGTTGTGCGACTGGATTCGTGATTTCCTGTCAGGAAGGTCGCAGTTCGTAGTAATAGACGGCAAATCATCGAGTAAAACTGAAGTGATATCAGGTGTTCCCCAGGGAAGCGTCCTGGGACCTCTACTGTTCCTGATCTATATAAATGACCTGGGTGACAATCTGAGCAGTTCTCTTAGGTTGTTCGCAGATGATGCTGTAATTTACCGTCTAGTAAGGTCATCCGAAGACCAGTATCAGCTGCAAAGCGATTTAGAAAAGATTGCTGTATGGTGTGTCAGGTGGCAGTTGACGCTAAATAACGAAAAGTGTGAGATGATCCACATGAGTTCCAAAAGAAATCCGTTGGAATTCGATTACTCGATAAATAGTACAATTCTCAAGGCTGTCAATTCAACTAAGTACCTGGGTGTTAAAATTACAAACAACTTCAGTTGGAAGGACCACATAGATAATATTGTCGGGAAGGCGAGCCAAAGGTTGCGTTTCATTGGCAGGACACTTAGAAGATGCAACAAGTCCACTAAAGAGACAGCTTACACTACACTCGTTCGTCCTCTGTTAGAATATTGCTGCGCGGTGTGGGATCCTTACCAGGTGGGATTGACGGAGGACATCGAGAGGGTGCAAAGAAGGGCAGCTCGTTTTGTATTATCGCGTTATAGGGGAGAGAGTGTGGCCGATATGATACACGAGTTGGGATGGAAGTCATTACAGCATAGACGTTTTTCGTCGCGGCGAGACCTTTTTACGAAATTTCAGTCACCAACTTTCTCTTCCGAATGCGAAAATATTTTGTTGAGCCCAACCTACATAGGTAGGAATGATCATCAAAATAAAATAAGAGAAATCAGAGCTCGAACAGAAAGGTTTAGGTGTTCGTTTTTCCCGCTCGCTGTTCGGGAGTGGAATAGTAGAGAGATAGTATGATTGTGGTTCGATGAACCCTCTGCCAAGCACTTAAATGTGAATTGCAGAGTAGTCATGTAGATGTAGATGTAGATGTATGTCGCGTGCTGCGGTATGCGGAGACACGAAAAGCACCATAGTAGAACACAGATGAAGCTTCTAAGTTGATGTAATAGCCAGTAAGAAGTAGTACAATTCAAGTTTTAGGTATCGATTATTGACTTTTTAGCTGGCTTTGGTGCCTTGGACATGAGCTAGGACCTTATGATTCTGCATGAAAGGAGGACTAGCAGCCGAGTTGCACGGGAGAATGAGAAAAGTGTTCATATGTAGTAAGAACCTAAGAAATCCGTCCACTTTCGTCATTTGTTATCGAATCGACTTAAAGCCAGATCGTCACATTGGCCGCTCTTCTCTCTGAAACGGTTGTACTTATCGTCTGCAAAGCTATGTCGCGTGCTGCGGTATGCGGAGACACTAAAAGCACCATAGTAGAACACAGATGACGCTTCTAAGTTGATGTAATACCCAGTAAGACGTAGTACAGTTCAAGTTTTAGGTATCGATTATTGACTTTATAGCTGGCTTTGGTGCCTTGGACATGACCTAGGACCTTAACATTCTGCATGAAAGGAGGACTAGCAGCCGAGTTGCACGGGAGAATGTGAAAAGTGTTCATATGTAGTAAAAACCTGAGAAATCGGTCCGTTTTCGTCATTTGTTATCGAATCGACTTAAAGCCAGATCGTCACATTGGGCGCTCTCCTCTCTGAATCGGTTGTACTTATCGTCTGCAAAGCCATGTCACGTGCTGCGGGATATGGAGACACTAAAATCACCACAGTAGAACACAGATGAAGCTTCTAAGTTGATGTAATAACCAGTAAGAAGTAGTCCAATTCAAGTTTTAGGTATCGATTATTGACTTTTTAGCTGGCTTTGGTGCCTTGGACATGAGCTAGGACCTTAACATTCTGTATGAAAGGAGGACTAGCAGCCGAGTTGCACTGGAGAATGTGAAAAGTGTTCATATGTAGTAAAAACCTGACAGATCCGTCCGTTTTCGTCATTTGTTATCGAATCGACTTAAAGCCAGATCGTCACATTTTCCGCTCTTCTCTCTGAAACGGTTGTACTTATCGTCTGCAAAGCTATGTCGCGTGCTGCGGTATGCGGAGACACTAAAAGCACCATAGTAGAACACAGATGAAGCTTCTAAGTTGAGGTAATACCCAGTAAGACGTAGTACAAATCAAGTTTAAGGTATCGATTATTGACTTTATAGCTGGCTTTGGTGCCTTGGACATGAGCTAGGACCTTAAGATTCTGCATGAAAGGAGTACTAGCAGCCGAGTTGCACGGGAGAATGTGAAAAGTGTTCATATGTAGTAAACACCTGAGAAATACGTCCGTTTTCGTCATTTGTTATCGAATCGACTTAAAGCCAGATCGTCACATTGGCCGCTCTCCTCTCTGAATCGGTTGTACTTATCGTCTGCAAAGCTATGTCACGTGCTGCGGGATCTGGAGACACTAAAATCACCACAGTAGAACACAGATGAAGATTCTAAGTTGATGTAATAGCCAGTAAGAAGTAGTCCAATTCAAGTTTTAGGTATCGATTATTGACTTTTTAGCTGGCTTTGGTGCCTTGGACATGAGCTAGGACCTTAACATTCTGTATGAAAGGAGGACTAGCAGCCGAGTTGCACGGGAGAATGTGAAAAGTGTTCATATGTAGTAAAAACCTGAGAAATCCGTCCGTTTTCGTCATTTGTTATCGAATCGACTTAAAGCCAGATCGTCACATTTTCCGCTCTTCTCTCTGAAACGGTTGTACTTATCGTCTGCAAAGCTATGTCGCGTGCTGCGGTATGCGGAGACACTAAAAGCACCATAGTAGAACACAGATGAAGCTTCTAAGTTGATGTAATAGCCAGTAAGAAGTAGTACAATTCAAGTTTTAGGTATCGATTATTGACTATTTAGCTGGCTTTGGTGCCTTGGACATGAGCTAGGACCTTAAGATTCTGCATGAAAGGAGGACTAGCAGCCGAGTTGCAAGGGAGAATGTGAAAAGTGTTCAAATGTAGTTAAAACTTGAGAAATCCGTCCGTTTTCGTCATTTGTTATCGAATCGACTTAAAGCCAGATCGTCACATTGGCCGCTCTTCTCTCTGAAACACTTGTACTTATCGTCTGCAAAGCTATGTCGCGTGCTGCGGTATGCTGAGACACTAAAAGAACCATAGTAGAACACAGATCAAGCTTCTAAGTTGATGTAATAGCCAGTAAGAAGTAGTAAAATTCGAGTTTTAGGTATTGAATATTGAATTTTTTGCTGGATTTTGTGCCTTGGACATGAGCTAGGACCTTAATATTCAGCATGAAAGGAGGACTAGCAGCCGAGTTGCACGGGAGAATGTGAAAAGTGTTCAAATGTAGTAAAAACCAGAGAAATCCGTCCGTTTTCGTCATTTGTTATCGAATCGACTTATAGCCAGATCGTCACATTGGCCGCTCTTCTCTCTGAAACACTTGTACTTATCGTCTGCAAAGCTATGTCGCGTGCTGCGGTATGCTGAGACACTAAAAGCACCATAGTAGAACACAGATGAAGCTTCTAAGTTGATGTAATAGCCAGTAAGAAGTAATACAATTCGAGTTTTAGGTATTGAATATTGAATTTTTAGCTGGATTTTGTGCCTTGGAAATTAGCCGGGAACTTAAGATTTTGCATGAAGGAGGACTAGCAGCCGAGTTGCACGGAAGAATGTGTAAAGTTTTCATATGTAGTAAAAACCCGAGAAATCCTTCCATTTTCGTCATTTGTTATCGAATCGACTTAAAGCCAGATCGTCACATTGGCCGCTCTTCTCTCTGAAACGGTTGTACTTATCGATTGCAATGCTATGTCGCGTGCTGCGGTATGCGGAGACACTAACTGCACCATAGTAGAACACAGATGAAGCTTCTAAGTTGATGTAATAGCCAGTAAAAAGTAGTACAATTCAAGTTTTAGCTATCGGTTATTGACATTTTACCCTTCTTTGGTGCCTTGGACACGAGCTAGGAACTTAAGATTTTGCATGAAGGAGGACTAGCAGCCGAGGTGCACGGGTGAATGTAAAAAGTGTTCAAAAGTAGTAAAAACCTGAGAAATACGTCCGTTTTCGTCATTTGTTATCGAATCGACTTAAAGCCAGATCGTCACATTTTCCGATCTTCTGTCTGAAACGCTTGTACTTTTCGTCTGCAAAGCTATGTCGCGTGCTGCGGTATGCGGAGACACTAAAAGCACCGTAGTAGAACACAGATAAAGCTTCTAAGTTGATGTAATACCCAGTAAGACGTAGTACAATTCAAGTTTTAGGTATCGATTATTGACTTTTTTGCTGGCTTTGGTGCCTTGGATATGAGCTACGACCTTAACATTCTGCATGATAGGGGGACTAGCAGCCGAGTTGCACGGGAGAATGTGTAAACTGTACATATGTAGTAAAAACCTGAGAAATCCGTCCGTTTTCGTCATTTGTTATCGAATCGACTTAAAGCCAGATCGTCACATTGGCCGCTATTCTCTCTGAATCGGTTGTTCTTATCGCCTGCAAAGCTATGTCACGTGCTGCGGTATGCGGAGACACTAAAATCACCACAGTAGAACAAAGATGAAGCTTCTAAGTTGATGTAATATCCAGTAAGAAGTAGTACAATTCAAGTTTTAGGTATTGAATATTGATCTTTAGCAGGCTTTAGTGCTTTGGACATGAGCTAGGACCTTAAGATTCAGCATGAAAGGTGGACTAGCAGCCGAGTTGCACGGGAGAATGTGTAAACTGTTCATATGTAGCAAAAACCTGAGAAATCCGTCCGTTTTCGTCATTTGTTATCGAATCGACTTAAAGCCAGATCGTCACATTGGCCGCTCTTCTCTCTGAAACGGTTGTACTAATCGTCTGCAAAACTATGTCGCGTGCTGCGGTATGCGGAGGAACTAAAAGCACCGTAGTAGAACACAGATGAAGCTTCTAAGTTGATGTAATAGCCATTAAGAAGTAGTACAATTCAAGTTTTAGGTATTGATTATGGACTTTTTAGCTGGCTTTGGTGCCTTGGACATGAGCTAGGACCTTAAGATTCTGCATGAAAGGAGGGCTAGCAGCCGACTTGCACGGGAGAATGTGAAAAGTGTTCATATGTAGTAAAAACCTGACAAGTAGGTCCGTTTTCGTCATTTGTTATCGAATCGCCTTAAAGCCAGATCGCCACATTGGCCGCTCTTCTCTCTGAAACGGTTGTACTTATCGATTGCAAACCTATGTCGCGTGCTGTGGTATGCGGAGACACTAAAAGCACCATAGTAGAACACAGATAAAGCATCTAAGTTGATGTTATAGCCAGTAAGAAGTAGTACAATTCAAGTTTTAGGTATCGATTATTGACGTTTTAGCTGGCTTTGGTGCCTTGGACATGAGCTAGGACCTTATGATTCTGCATGAAAGGAGGACTAGCAGCCGAGTTGCACGGGAGAATGAGAAAAGTGTTCATATGTAGTAAGAACCTAAGAAATCCGTCCACTTTCGTCATTTGTTATCGAATCGACTTAAAGCCAGATCGTCACATTGGCCGCTCTTCTATCTGAAACGGTTGTACTTATCGTCTGCAAAGCTATGTCGCGTGCTGCGGTATGCGGAGACACTAAAAGCACCATAGTAGAACACAGATGACGCTTCTAAGTTGATGTAATACCCAGTAAGACGTAGTACAATTCAAGTTTTAGGTATCGATTATTGACTTTATAGCTGGCTTTGGTGCCTTGGACATGACCTAGGACCTTAACATTCTGCATGAAAGGAGGACTAGCAGCCGAGTTGCACGGGAGAATGTGAAAAGTGTTCATATGTAGTAAAAACCTGAGAAATCGGTCCGTTTTCGTCATTTGTTATCGAATCGACTTAAAGCCAGATCGTCACATTGGGCGCTCTCCTCTCTGAATCGGTTGTACTTATCGTCTGCAAAGCCATGTCACGTGCTGCGGGATCTGGAGACACTAAAATCACCACAGTAGAACACAGATGAAGCTTCTAAGTTGATGTAATAACCAGTAAGAAGTAGTCCAATTCAAGTTTTAGGTATCGATTATTGACTTTTTAGCTGGCTTTGGTGCCTTGGACATGAGCTAGGACCTTAACATTCTGTATGAAAGGAGGACTAGCAGCCGAGTTGCACGGGAGAATGTGAAAAGTGTTCATATGTAGTAAAAACCTGACAGATCCGTCCGTTTTCGTCATTTGTTATCGAATCGACTTAAAGCCAGATCGTCACATTTTCCGCTCATCTCTCTGAAACGGTTGTACTTATCGTCTGCAAAGCTATGTCGCGTGCTGCGGTATGCGGAGACACTAAAAGCACCATAGTAGAACACAGATGAAGCTTCTAAGTTGATGTAATAGCCAGTAAGAAGTAGTACAATTCAAGTTATAGGTATCGATTATTGAATTTTACCTGGCTTTGGTGCATTGGACAGGAGCTAGGACCTTATGATTCTGCATGAAAGGAGGACTAGCAGCCGAGTTGCACGGGAGAATGAGAAAAGTGTTCATATGTAGTAAAAACCTGAGAAATCCGTCCACTTTCGTCATTTGTTATCGAATCGACTTAAAGCCAGATCGTCACATTGGCCGCTCTTCTCTCTGAAACGGTTGTACTTATCGTCTGCAAAGCTATGTCGCGTGCTGCGGTATGCGGAGACACTAAAAGCACCCCAGTAGAACACAGATGAAGCTTCTAAGTTGATGTAATACCCAGTAAGACGTAGTACAATTCAAGTTTTAGGTATTGAATATTGATCTTTAGCAGGCTTTAGTGATTTGGACATGAGCTAGGACCTTAAGATTCAGCATGAAAGGTGGACTAGCAGCCGAGTTGCACGGGAGAATGTGTAAACTGTTCATATGTAGTAAAAACCTGAGAAATCCGTCCGTTTTCGTCATTTGTTATCGAATCGACTTAAAGCCAGATCGTCACATTGGCCGCTCTTCTCTCAGAAACGGTTGTACTTATCGTCTACAAAGCTATGTCGCGTGCTGCGATATGCGGAGACACTAAAAGCACCATAGTAGAACACAGATGAAGCTTCTAAGTTGATGTAATACCCAGTAAGACGTAGTACAATTCAAGTTTTAGGTATCGATTATTGACTTTTTAGCTGGCTTTGGTGCCTTGGACATGAGCTAGGTCCTTAACATTCTGCATGAAAGGAGGACTAGCAGCCGAGTTGCACGGGAGAATGTGAAAAGTGTTCAAATGTAGTAAAAACCAGAGAAATCCGTCCGTTTTCGTCATTTGTTATCGAATCGACTTATAGCCAGATCGTCACATTGGCCGCTCTTCTCTCTGAAACACTTGTACTTATCGTCTGCAAAGCTATGTCGCGTGCTGCGGTATGCTGAGACACTAAAAGCACCATAGTAGAACACAGATGAAGCTTCTAAGTTGATGTAATAGCCAGTAAGAAGTAATACAATTCGAGTTTTAGGTATTGAATATTGAATTTTTAGCTGGATTTTGTGCCTTGGAAATTAGCCGGGAACTTAAGATTTTGCATGAAGGAGGACTAGCAGCCGAGTTGCACGGAAGAATGTGTAAAGTTTTCATATGTAGTAAAAACCCGAGAAATCCTTCCATTTTCGTCATTTGTTATCGAATCGACTTAAAGCCAGATCGTCACATTGGCCGCTCTTCTCTCTGAAACGGTTGTACTTATCGATTGCAATGCTATGTCGCGTGCTGCGGTATGCGGAGACACTAACTGCACCATAGTAGAACACAGATGAAGCTTCTAAGTTGATGTAATAGCCAGTAAAAAGTAGTACAATTCAAGTTTTAGCTATCGGTTATTGACATTTTACCCTTCTTTGGTGCCTTGGACACGAGCTAGGAACTTAAGATTTTGCATGAAGGAGGACTAGCAGCCGAGGTGCACGGGTGAATGTAAAAAGTGTTCAAAAGTAGTAAAAACCTGAGAAATACGTCCGTTTTCGTCATTTGTTATCGAATCGACTTAAAGCCAGATCGTCACATTTTCCGATCTTCTGTCTGAAACGCTTGTACTTTTCGTCTGCAAAGCTATGTCGCGTGCTGCGGTATGCGGAGACACTAAAAGCACCGTAGTAGAACACAGATAAAGCTTCTAAGTTGATGTAATACCCAGTAAGACGTAGTACAATTCAAGTTTTAGGTATCGATTATTGACTTTTTTGCTGGCTTTGGTGCCTTGGATATGAGCTACGACCTTAACATTCTGCATGATAGGGGGACTAGCAGCCGAGTTGCACGGGAGAATGTGTAAACTGTACATATGTAGTAAAAACCTGAGAAATCCGTCCGTTTTCGTCATTTGTTATCGAATCGACTTAAAGCCAGATCGTCACATTGGCCGCTATTCTCTCTGAATCGGTTGTTCTTATCGCCTGCAAAGCTATGTCACGTGCTGCGGTATGCGGAGACACTAAAATCACCACAGTAGAACAAAGATGAAGCTTCTAAGTTGATGTAATATCCAGTAAGAAGTAGTACAATTCAAGTTTTAGGTATTGAATATTGATCTTTAGCAGGCTTTAGTGCTTTGGACATGAGCTAGGACCTTAAGATTCAGCATGAAAGGTGGACTAGCAGCCGAGTTGCACGGGAGAATGTGTAAACTGTTCATATGTAGCAAAAACCTGAGAAATCCGTCCGTTTTCGTCATTTGTTATCGAATCGACTTAAAGCCAGATCGTCACATTGGCCGCTCTTCTCTCTGAAACGGTTGTACTAATCGTCTGCAAAACTATGTCGCGTGCTGCGGTATGCGGAGGAACTAAAAGCACCGTAGTAGAACACAGATGAAGCTTCTAAGTTGATGTAATAGCCATTAAGAAGTAGTACAATTCAAGTTTTAGGTATTGATTATGGACTTTTTAGCTGGCTTTGGTGCCTTGGACATGAGCTAGGACCTTAAGATTCTGCATGAAAGGAGGGCTAGCAGCCGACTTGCACGGGAGAATGTGAAAAGTGTTCATATGTAGTAAAAACCTGACAAGTAGGTCCGTTTTCGTCATTTGTTATCGAATCGCCTTAAAGCCAGATCGCCACATTGGCCGCTCTTCTCTCTGAAACGGTTGTACTTATCGATTGCAAACCTATGTCGCGTGCTGTGGTATGCGGAGACACTAAAAGCACCATAGTAGAACACAGATAAAGCATCTAAGTTGATGTTATAGCCAGTAAGAAGTAGTACAATTCAAGTTTTAGGTATCGATTATTGACGTTTTAGCTGGCTTTGGTGCCTTGGACATGAGCTAGGACCTTATGATTCTGCATGAAAGGAGGACTAGCAGCCGAGTTGCACGGGAGAATGAGAAAAGTGTTCATATGTAGTAAGAACCTAAGAAATCCGTCCACTTTCGTCATTTGTTATCGAATCGACTTAAAGCCAGATCGTCACATTGGCCGCTCTTCTATCTGAAACGGTTGTACTTATCGTCTGCAAAGCTATGTCGCGTGCTGCGGTATGCGGAGACACTAAAAGCACCATAGTAGAACACAGATGACGCTTCTAAGTTGATGTAATACCCAGTAAGACGTAGTACAATTCAAGTTTTAGGTATCGATTATTGACTTTATAGCTGGCTTTGGTGCCTTGGACATGACCTAGGACCTTAACATTCTGCATGAAAGGAGGACTAGCAGCCGAGTTGCACGGGAGAATGTGAAAAGTGTTCATATGTAGTAAAAACCTGAGAAATCGGTCCGTTTTCGTCATTTGTTATCGAATCGACTTAAAGCCAGATCGTCACATTGGGCGCTCTCCTCTCTGAATCGGTTGTACTTATCGTCTGCAAAGCCATGTCACGTGCTGCGGGATCTGGAGACACTAAAATCACCACAGTAGAACACAGATGAAGCTTCTAAGTTGATGTAATAACCAGTAAGAAGTAGTCCAATTCAAGTTTTAGGTATCGATTATTGACTTTTTAGCTGGCTTTGGTGCCTTGGACATGAGCTAGGACCTTAACATTCTGTATGAAAGGAGGACTAGCAGCCGAGTTGCACGGGAGAATGTGAAAAGTGTTCATATGTAGTAAAAACCTGACAGATCCGTCCGTTTTCGTCATTTGTTATCGAATCGACTTAAAGCCAGATCGTCACATTTTCCGCTCATCTCTCTGAAACGGTTGTACTTATCGTCTGCAAAGCTATGTCGCGTGCTGCGGTATGCGGAGACACTAAAAGCACCATAGTAGAACACAGATGAAGCTTCTAAGTTGATGTAATAGCCAGTAAGAAGTAGTACAATTCAAGTTATAGGTATCGATTATTGAATTTTACCTGGCTTTGGTGCATTGGACAGGAGCTAGGACCTTATGATTCTGCATGAAAGGAGGACTAGCAGCCGAGTTGCACGGGAGAATGAGAAAAGTGTTCATATGTAGTAAAAACCTGAGAAATCCGTCCACTTTCGTCATTTGTTATCGAATCGACTTAAAGCCAGATCGTCACATTGGCCGCTCTTCTCTCTGAAACGGTTGTACTTATCGTCTGCAAAGCTATGTCGCGTGCTGCGGTATGCGGAGACACTAAAAGCACCCCAGTAGAACACAGATGAAGCTTCTAAGTTGATGTAATACCCAGTAAGACGTAGTACAATTCAAGTTTTAGGTATTGAATATTGATCTTTAGCAGGCTTTAGTGATTTGGACATGAGCTAGGACCTTAAGATTCAGCATGAAAGGTGGACTAGCAGCCGAGTTGCACGGGAGAATGTGTAAACTGTTCATATGTAGTAAAAACCTGAGAAATCCGTCCGTTTTCGTCATTTGTTATCGAATCGACTTAAAGCCAGATCGTCACATTGGCCGCTCTTCTCTCAGAAACGGTTGTACTTATCGTCTACAAAGCTATGTCGCGTGCTGCGATATGCGGAGACACTAAAAGCACCATAGTAGAACACAGATGAAGCTTCTAAGTTGATGTAATACCCAGTAAGACGTAGTACAATTCAAGTTTTAGGTATCGATTATTGACTTTTTAGCTGGCTTTGGTGCCTTGGACATGAGCTAGGTCCTTAACATTCTGCATGAAAGGAGGACTAGCAGCCGAGTTGCATGGGAGAATGTGAAAAGTGTTCATATGTAGTAAAAACCTGAGAAATCCGTCCGTTTTCGTCATTTGTTATCGAATCGACTTAAAGCCAGATCGTCACATTGGCCGCTCTCCTCTCTGATTCGGTTGTACTTATCGTCTGCAAAGCTATGTCACGTGCAGCGGTATGCGGAGACACTAAAATCACCACAGTAGAACACAGATGAAGCTTCTAAGTTGATGTAATATCCAGTAAGAAGTAGTACAATTCAAATTTTAGGTATCGATTATTGACATTTTAGCTGGCTTTGGTGCCTTGGACATGAGCTAGGACCTTAAGATTCTGGATGAAAGGAGGACTAGCAGCAGAGTTGCACGCGAGAATGTGAAAAGTGTTCATATGTAGTAAAAACCTGAGAAATCCGTCCGTTTTCGTCATTTGTTATCGAATCGACTTAAAGCCAGATCGTCACATTGGCCGCTCTTCTCTCTGAAACACTTGTACTTATCGTCTGCAAAGCTATGTCGCGTGCTGCGGTATGCTGAGACACTAAAAGAACCATAGTAGAACACAGATCAAGCTTCTAAGTTGATGTAATAGCCAGTAAGAAGTAGTAAAATTCGAGTTTTAGGTATTGAATATTGAATTTTTTGCTGGATTTTGTGCCTTGGACATGAGCTAGGACCTTAATATTCAGCATGAAAGGAGGACTAGCAGCCGAGTTGCACGGGAGAATGTGAAAAGTGTTCAAATGTAGTAAAAACCAGAGAAATCCGTCCGTTTTCGTCATTTGTTATCGAATCGACTTATAGCCAGATCGTCACATTGGCCGCTCTTCTCTCTGAAACACTTGTACTTATCGTCTGCAAAGCTATGTCGCGTGCTGCGGTATGCTGAGACACTAAAAGCACCATAGTAGAACACAGATGAAGCTTCTAAGTTGATGTAATAGCCAGTAAGAAGTAATACAATTCGAGTTTTAGGTATTGAATATTGAATTTTTAGCTGGATTTTGTGCCTTGGAAATTAGCCGGGAACTTAAGATTTTGCATGAAGGAGGACTAGCAGCCGAGTTGCACGGAAGAATGTGTAAAGTTTTCATATGTAGTAAAAACCCGAGAAATCCTTCCATTTTCGTCATTTGTTATCGAATCGACTTAAAGCCAGATCGTCACATTGGCCGCTCTTCTCTCTGAAACGGTTGTACTTATCGATTGCAATGCTATGTCGCGTGCTGCGGTATGCGGAGACACTAACTGCACCATAGTAGAACACAGATGAAGCTTCTAAGTTGATGTAATAGCCAGTAAAAAGTAGTACAATTCAAGTTTTAGCTATCGGTTATTGACATTTTACCCTTCTTTGGTGCCTTGGACACGAGCTAGGAACTTAAGATTTTGCATGAAGGAGGACTAGCAGCCGAGGTGCACGGGTGAATGTAAAAAGTGTTCAAAAGTAGTAAAAACCTGAGAAATACGTCCGTTTTCGTCATTTGTTATCGAATCGACTTAAAGCCAGATCGTCACATTTTCCGATCTTCTGTCTGAAACGCTTGTACTTTTCGTCTGCAAAGCTATGTCGCGTGCTGCGGTATGCGGAGACACTAAAAGCACCGTAGTAGAACACAGATAAAGCTTCTAAGTTGATGTAATACCCAGTAAGACGTAGTACAATTCAAGTTTTAGGTATCGATTATTGACTTTTTTGCTGGCTTTGGTGCCTTGGATATGAGCTAGGACCTTAACATTCTGCATGATAGGGGGACTAGCAGCCGAGTTGCACGGGAGAATGTGTAAACTGTACATATGTAGCAAAAACCTGAGAAATCCGTCCGTTTTCGTCATTTGTTATCGAATCGACTTAAAGCCAGATCGTCACATTGGCCGCTATTCTCTCTGAATCGGTTGTTCTTATCGCCTGCAAAGCTATGTCACGTGCTGCGGTATGCGGAGACACTAAAATCACCACAGTAGAACAAAGATGAAGCTTCTAAGTTGATGTAATATCCAGTAAGAAGTAGTACAATTCAAGTTTTAGGTATTGAATATTGATCTTTAGCAGGCTTTAGTGCTTTGGACATGAGCTAGGACCTTAAGATTCAGCATGAAAGGAGGGCTAGCAGCCGACTTGCACGGGAGAATGTGAAAAGTGTTCATATGTAGTAAAAACCTGACAAGTAGGTCCGTTTTCGTCATTTGTTATCGAATCGCCTTAAAGCCAGATCGCCACATTGGCCGCTCTTCTCTCTGAAACGGTTGTACTTATCGATTGCAAACCTATGTCGCGTGCTGTGGTATGCGGAGACACTAAAAGCACCATAGTAGAACACAGATAAAGCATCTAAGTTGATGTTATAGCCAGTAAGAAGTAGTACAATTCAAGTTTTAGGTATCGATTATTGACGTTTTAGCTGGCTTTGGTGCCTTGGACATGAGCTAGGACCTTATGATTCTGCATGAAAGGAGGACTAGCAGCCGAGTTGCACGGGAGAATGAGAAAAGTGTTCATATGTAGTAAGAACCTAAGAAATCCGTCCACTTTCGTCATTTGTTATCGAATCGACTTAAAGCCAGATCGTCACATTGGCCGCTCTTCTATCTGAAACGGTTGTACTTATCGTCTGCAAAGCTATGTCGCGTGCTGCGGTATGCGGAGACACTAAAAGCACCATAGTAGAACACAGATGACGCTTCTAAGTTGATGTAATACCCAGTAAGACGTAGTACAATTCAAGTTTTAGGTATCGATTATTGACTTTATAGCTGGCTTTGGTGCCTTGGACATGACCTAGGACCTTAACATTCTGCATGAAAGGAGGACTAGCAGCCGAGTTGCACGGGAGAATGTGAAAAGTGTTCATATGTAGTAAAAACCTGAGAAATCGGTCCGTTTTCGTCATTTGTTATCGAATCGACTTAAAGCCAGATCGTCACATTGGGCGCTCTCCTCTCTGAATCGGTTGTACTTATCGTCTGCAAAGCCATGTCACGTGCTGCGGGATCTGGAGACACTAAAATCACCACAGTAGAACACAGATGAAGCTTCTAAGTTGATGTAATAACCAGTAAGAAGTAGTCCAATTCAAGTTTTAGGTATCGATTATTGACTTTTTAGCTGGCTTTGGTGCCTTGGACATGAGCTAGGACCTTAACATTCTGTATGAAAGGAGGACTAGCAGCCGAGTTGCACGGGAGAATGTGAAAAGTGTTCATATGTAGTAAAAACCTGACAGATCCGTCCGTTTTCGTCATTTGTTATCGAATCGACTTAAAGCCAGATCGTCACATTTTCCGCTCATCTCTCTGAAACGGTTGTACTTATCGTCTGCAAAGCTATGTCGCGTGCTGCGGTATGCGGAGACACTAAAAGCACCATAGTAGAACACAGATGAAGCTTCTAAGTTGATGTAATAGCCAGTAAGAAGTAGTACAATTCAAGTTATAGGTATCGATTATTGAATTTTACCTGGCTTTGGTGCATTGGACAGGAGCTAGGACCTTATGATTCTGCATGAAAGGAGGACTAGCAGCCGAGTTGCACGGGAGAATGAGAAAAGTGTTCATATGTAGTAAAAACCTGAGAAATCCGTCCACTTTCGTCATTTGTTATCGAATCGACTTAAAGCCAGATCGTCACATTGGCCGCTCTTCTCTCTGAAACGGTTGTACTTATCGTCTGCAAAGCTATGTCGCGTGCTGCGGTATGCGGAGACACTAAAAGCACCCCAGTAGAACACAGATGAAGCTTCTAAGTTGATGTAATACCCAGTAAGACGTAGTACAATTCAAGTTTTAGGTATTGAATATTGATCTTTAGCAGGCTTTAGTGATTTGGACATGAGCTAGGACCTTAAGATTCAGCATGAAAGGTGGACTAGCAGCCGAGTTGCACGGGAGAATGTGTAAACTGTTCATATGTAGTAAAAACCTGAGAAATCCGTCCGTTTTCGTCATTTGTTATCGAATCGACTTAAAGCCAGATCGTCACATTGGCCGCTCTTCTCTCAGAAACGGTTGTACTTATCGTCTACAAAGCTATGTCGCGTGCTGCGATATGCGGAGACACTAAAAGCACCATAGTAGAACACAGATGAAGCTTCTAAGTTGATGTAATACCCAGTAAGACGTAGTACAATTCAAGTTTTAGGTATCGATTATTGACTTTTTAGCTGGCTTTGGTGCCTTGGACATGAGCTAGGTCCTTAACATTCTGCATGAAAGGAGGACTAGCAGCCGAGTTGCATGGGAGAATGTGAAAAGTGTTCATATGTAGTAAAAACCTGAGAAATCCGTCCGTTTTCGTCATTTGTTATCGAATCGACTTAAAGCCAGATCGTCACATTGGCCGCTCTCCTCTCTGATTCGGTTGTACTTATCGTCTGCAAAGCTATGTCACGTGCAGCGGTATGCGGAGACACTAAAATCACCACAGTAGAACACAGATGAAGCTTCTAAGTTGATGTAATATCCAGTAAGAAGTAGTACAATTCAAATTTTAGGTATCGATTATTGACATTTTAGCTGGCTTTGGTGCCTTGGACATGAGCTAGGACCTTAAGATTCTGGATGAAAGGAGGACTAGCAGCAGAGTTGCACGCGAGAATGTGAAAAGTGTTCATATGTAGTAAAAACCTGAGAAATCCGTCCGTTTTCGTCATTTGTTATCGAATCGACTTAAAGCCAGATCGTCACATTGGCCGCTCTTCTCTCTGAAACGTTTGTACTTATCGTCTGCAAAACTATGTCGCCTGCTGCGGTATGCGGAGAAACTAAAAGCAGAGTAGTAGAACACAGATGAAGCTTCTAAGTTGATGTAATAGCCAGGAAGAAGTAGTACAATTCAATTTTAGGTATCGATTATTGACTTTTTAGCTGGCTTTGGTGCCTTGGACATGAGGTAGGACCTTAACATTCTGCATGAAAGGAGGACTAGCAGCCGATTTGCACGGGAGAATGTGAAAAGTGTTCATATGTAGTAAAAACCTGAGAAATCCGTCCGTTTTCGTCATTTGTTATCGAATCGACTTAAAGCCAGATCGTCACATTGGCCGCTCTTCTCTCTGAAACGGTTGTATTTATCGATTGCAAAGCTATGTCGCGTGCTGCGGTATGCGGAGACACGAAAAGCACCATAGTAGAACACAGATGAAGCTTCTAAGTTGATGTAATAGCCAGTAAGAAGTAGTACAATTCAAGTTTTAGGTATCGATTATTGACTTTTTAGCTGGCTTTGATGCCTTGGACATGAGCTAGGACCTTATGATTCTGCATGAAAGGAGGACTAGCAGCCGAGTTGCACAGGAGAATGAGAAAAGTGTTCATATGTAGTAAAAACCTGATAAATCCGTACACTTTCGTCATTTGTTATGGAATCGACTTAAAGCCAGACCGTCACATTGGCCGCTCTTCTCTCTGAAACGGTTGTACTTATCGTCTACAAAGCTATGTCGCGTGCTGCGGTATGCGGAGACACTAAAAGCACCATAGTAGAACACAGATGAAGCTTCTAAGTTGATGTAATACCCAGTAAGACGTAGTACAATTCAAGTTTTAGGTATCGATTATTGACTTGGTGCCTTGGACATGACCTAGGACCTTAACATTCTGCATGAAAGGAGGACTAGCAGCCGAGTTGCACGGGAGAATGTGAAAAGTGTTCATATGTAGTAAAAACCTGAGAAATACGTCCGTTTTCGTCATTTTTTATCGAATCGACTTAAAGCCAGATCGTCACATTGGCCGCTCTCCTCTCTGAATCGGTTGTACCTATCGTCTGCAAAGCTATGTCACGTGCTGCGGGATCTGGAGACACTAAAATCACCACAGTAGAACACAGATGAAGCTTCTAAGTTGGTGTAATAACCAGTAAGAAGTAGTCCAATTCAAGTTTTAGGTATCGATTATTGACTTTTTAGCTGGCTTTGGTGCCTTGGACATGAGCTAGGTCCTTAACATTCTGCATGAAAGGCGGACTAGCAGCCGAGTTGCACGGGAGAATGTGAAAAGTGTTCATATGTAGTAAAAACCTTGAGAAATCCGTCCGTTTTCGTCATTTGTTATCGAATCGACTTAAAGCCAAATCGTCACAATGGCCGCTCTTCTCTCTGAAACGGTTGTACTTATCGTCTGCAAAGCTATGTCGCGTGCTGCGGTATGCGGAGACACGAAAAGCACCATAGTAGAACACAGTTGAAGCTTCTAAGTTGATGTAATAGCCAGTAAGCAGTAGTACAATTCAAGTTTTAGGTATCGATTATTGACTTTTTAGCTGGCTTTGGTGCCTTGGACATGAGCTAGGACCTTATGATTCTGCATGAAAGGAGGACTAGCAGCCGAGTTGCACGTTAGAATGAGAAAAGTGGTCATATGTAGTAAAAACCTGAGAAATCCGTCCACTTTCGTCATTTGTTATCGAATCGACTTAAAGCCAGATCGTCACATTGGCCGCTCTTCTCTCTGAATCGGTTGTACTTATCGTCTGCAAAGCTATGTCGTGTGCTGCGGTATGCGGAGACACTAAAAGCACCATAGCAGAACACAGATGAAGCTTCTAAGTTGATGTAATAGCCAGTAAGAAGTAGTACAATTCAAGTTTTAGGTATCGATTATTGAATTTTACCTGGCTTTGGTGCATTGGACATGAGCTATTACCTTATGATTCTGCATGAAAGGAGGACTAGCAGCCGAGTTGCTCGGGAGAATGAGAAAAGTGTTCATAAGTAGTAAAAACCTGAGAAATCCGTCCGTTTTCGTCATTTGTTATCGAATCGACTTAAAGCCAGATCGTCGCATTGGCCGCTCTTCTCTCTGAAACGGTTGTACTTATCGTCTGCAAAGCTGTGTCGCGTGCTGCGGTATGCGGAGACACTAAAAGCACCATAGTAGAACACAGATGAAGCTTCTAAGTAGATGTAATACCCAGTAAGACGTAGTACAAATCAAGTTTTAGGTATCGATTATTGACTTGGTGCCTTGGACATGACCTAGGACCTTAACATTCTGCATGAAAGGAGGACTAGCAGCCGAGTTGCACGGGAGAATGTGAAAAGTGTTCATATGTAGTAAAAACCTGAGAAATACGTCCGTTTTCGTCATTTGTTATCGAATCGACTTAAAGCCAGATCGTCACATTGGCCGCTCTCCTCTCTGAATCGGTTGTACTTATCGTCTGCAAAGCTATGTCACGTGCTGCGGGATCTGGAGACACTAAAATCACCACAGTAGAACACAGATGAAGCTTCTAAGTTGATGTAATAACCAGTAAGAAGTAGTCCAATTCAAGTTTTAGGTATCGATTATTGACTTTTTAGCTGGCTTTGGTGCCTTGGACATGAGCTAGGACCTTAAGATTCTGCATGAAAGGAGGACTAGCAGCCGAGTTGCACGCGAGACTGTGAAAAGTGTTCATATGTAGTAAAAACCTGAGAAATCCGTCCGTTTTCGTCATTTGTTATCGAATCGACTTAAAGCCAGATCGTCACATTGGCCGCTCTTCTCTCTGAAACGGTTGTACTTATCGTCTGCAAAGCTATGTCGCGTGCTGCGGTATGCTGAGACACTAAAAGCACCATAGTAGAACACAGATCAAGCTTCTAAGTTGATGTAATAGCCAGTAAGAAGTGGTACAATTCAAGTTTTAGGTATTGAATATTGATCGTTAGCTGGCTTTGGTGCCTTGGACATGAGCTAGGACCTTAAGATTCAGCATGAAAGGAGGACTAGCATCCGAGTTGCACGGGAGAAAGTGTAAAGTGTTCATATGTAGTAAAAACCTGATAAATCCGTCAGTTTTCGTCATTTGTTATCGAATCGACTTAAAGCCAGATCGTCACATTGGCCGCTCTTCTCTCTGAAACGGTTGTACTTATCGTCTGCAAAACTATGTCGCCTGCTGCGGTATGCGGAGAAACTAAAAGCAGAGTAGTAGAACACAGATGAAGCTTCTAAGTTGATGTAATAGCCAGTAAGAAGTAGTACAATTCAAGTTTTAGGTATTGATTATGGACTTTTTAGCTGGCTTTGGTGGCTTGGACATGAGGTGGAACCTTAAGATTTTGCATGAAAGGAGGACTAGCAGCCGCGTTGCACGCGAGAATGTGAAAAGTGTTCATAAGTAGTAAAAACCTGAGAAATCCGTTCGTTTTCGTCATTTGTTATCGAATCGACTTAAAGCCAGATCGTCACATTGGCCGCTCTTCTCTCTGAAACGGTTGTACTTATCGTCTGCAAAGCTATGTTGCATGCTGCGATATGCGGAGAAACTAAAAGCACCATAGTAGAACACCGATGAAGCTTCTAAGTTGATGTAATAGCCAGTAAGAAGTAGTACAATTCAAGTTTTAGGTATCGATTATTGAATTTTACCTGGTTTTGGTGCATTGGACATGAGCTAGGACCTTATGATTCTGCATGAAAGGAGGACTAGCAGCCGAGTTGCACGGGAGAATGAGAAAAGTGTTCATATGTAGTAAAAACCTGACAAATCCGTCCGCTTTCGTCATTTGTTATCGAATCTACTTAAAGCCAGATCGTCACATTGGCCGCTCTTCTCTCTGAAACGGTTGTACTTATCGTCTGCAAAGCTATGTGCGTGCTGCGATTTGCGGAGACACTAAAAGCACCATAGTAGAACACAGTTGAATCTTCTAAGTTGATGGAATAGCCAGTAAGGAGTAGTACAATTCAAGTTTTAGGTATCGATTATTGACTTTTTTTCTGGCTTTGGTGCCTTGGACATGAGCTACGACCTTAAGATACTGCATGAATGGAGGACTAGCAGCCGAGTTGCACGGGAGAATATGAAAAGTGTTCGTATGTAGTAAAAACCTGAGAAATCGGTCCGTTTTCGTCATTTGTTATCAAATCGACTTAAAGCCAGATCGTCACATTGGCCGCTCTTCTCTCTGAAACGGTTGTACTTATCGTCTGCAAAACTATTTCGCGTGCTGCGGTACGCTGAGACACTAAAAGCACCATAGTAGAACACAGATGAAGCTTCTAAGTTGATCTAATAGCCAGTAAGAAGTAGTACAATTCAATTTTAGGTATCGATTATTGACTTTTTAGCTGGCTTTGGTGCCTTGGACATGAGGTAGGACCTTAACATTCTGCATGAAAGGAGGACTAGCAGCCGATTTGCACGGGAGAATGTGAAAAGTGTTCATATGTAGTAAAAACCTGAGAAATCCGTCCGTTTTCGTCATTTGTTATCGAATCGACTTAAAGCCAGATCGTCACATTGGCCGCTCTTCTCTCTGAAACGGTTGTACTTATCGATTGCAAAGCTATGTCGCGTGCTGCGGTATGCGGAGACACGAAAAGCACCATAGTAGAACACAGATGAAGCTTCTAAGTTTATGTAATAGCCAGTAAGAAGTAGTACAATTAAGTTTTAGGTATCGATTATTGACTTTTTAGCTGGCTTTGGTGGCTTGGACATGAGCTAGGACCTTATGATTCTGCATGAAAAGAGGACCAGCAGCCGAGTTGCACAGGAGAATGAGAAAAGTGTTCGTATGTAGTAAAAACCTGAGAAATCCGTCCGTTTTCGTCACTTGTTATCGAATCGACTTAAAGCCAGATCGTCACATTGGCCGCTCTTCTCTCTGAAACGCTTGTACTTATCGTCTGCAAAGCTATGTCGCGTGCTGCGGTATGCGGAGACACTAAAATCACCATAGTAGAACACAGATGAAGCTTCTAAGTTGATGTAATAGCCAGTAAGAAGTAGTACAATTCAAGTTTTAGGTATCGATTATTGACTTTTTAGCTGGCTTTGGTGCCTTGGACATGAGCTAGGACATTAAGATTCTGCATGAAAGGAGGACTAGCAGCCGAGTTGCACGGGAGAATGAGAAAAGTGTTCATATGTAGTAAAAACCTGAGAAATCCGTCCGCTTTCGTCATTTGTTATCGAACCTACTTAAAGCCACATCGTCACATTGGCCGCTCTTCTCTCTGAAACGGTTGTACTTATCGTCTACAAAGCTATGTCGCGCGCTGCGATATGTGGAGACACTAAAAGCACCATAGTAGAACAGAGATGAAGCTTCTAAGTTGATGTAATAGCCAGTAAGAAGTAGTACAATTAAAGTTTTAGGTATCGGTTATTGACTTTTTACCCTTCTTTGGGCCTTGGACACGAGCTAGGAACTTAAGATTTTGCATTATGGAGGACTAGCAGCCCAGTTGCACGGGAGAATGTGAAAAGTGTTCATATGTAGTAAAAACCTGAGAAATCCGTCCGTTTTCGTCATTTGTTATCGAATCGACATAAAGCCAGATCGTCACATTGGCCACTCTTCTCTCTGAAACGGTTGTACTTTTCGTCTGCAAAGCTATGTCGAATGCTGCGGTATGCTGAGACACTAAAAGCACCATAGTAGAACACAGATCAAGCTTCTAAGTTGATGTAATAGCCAGTAAGAAGTAGAACAATTCAAGATTTAGGTATTGAATATTGATCTTTAGCTGGCTTTGGTACCTTGGACATGAGCTAGGACCTTAAGATTCAGCATGAAAGGAGGACTAGCAGCCGAGTTGCACGGGTGAATGTGAAAAGTGTTCATATGTAGTAAAAACCTGAGAAATCCGTCCTTTTTCGTCATTTGTTATCGAATCGACTTAAAGCCAGATCGTCACATTGGCCGCTCTTCTCTCTGAAACGGTTGTACTTATCGTCTGCAAAGCTATGTCGCGTGTTGCCGTAGGCGGAAACAGGAAAACCACCATAGTAGAACAGACATGAAGCTTCTAAGTTGATGTAATAGCCAGTAAGAAGTAGTACAATTCAAGTTTTAGGTATCGATTATTGACTTTTTAGCTGGCTTTGGTGCTTTGGACATGAGCTAGGACTTTAAGATTCTGCATAAAAGGAGGACTAGCAGCCCAGTTGCACGGGCGAATGTGAAAAGTGTTCATATGTAGTAAAAACCTGAGACATCCGTCCGTTTTCGTCATTTGTTATCGAATCGACTTAAAGCCAGATCGTCACATTTTCCGCTCTTCTCTCTGAAACGGTTGTACTTATCGTCTACAAAGCTATGTCGCGTGCTGCGGTATGCGGAGACACTAAAAGCACCATAGTAGAACACAGATGAAGCTTCTAAGTTGATGTAATATCCAGTAAGAAGTAGTGCAATTCAAGTTTTAGGAATCGATTATTGACTTTTTAGCTGGCTTTGGTGCCTTGGACATGAGCTAGGACCTTAAGTTTCTGCATGAAAGGAGGACTAGCAGCCGAGTTGCATGGGAGAATGTGAAAAGTGTTCATATGTAATAAAAACCTTGAAAATCCGTCCGTTTTCGTCATTTGTTATCGAATCGACTTAAAGCCAGATCGTCGCATTGGCCGCTCTTCTCTTTGAAACGGTTGTACTTATCGTCTGCAAAGCTATGTCGCGTGCTGCGGTATGTGGAGACACTAAAAGCACCATAGTAGAACACAGATGAAGCTTCTAAGTTGATGTAATAGCCAGTAAGAAGTAGTACAATTCAATTTTTGAGGTATCGATTATTGACTTTTTAGCTGGCTTTGGTTCCTTGGACATGAGCTAGGACCTTAACATTCTGCATGAAAGGAGGGCTAGCAGCCGATTTGCACAGGAGAATGTGAAAAGTGTTGATAAGTAGTAAAAACCTTAGAAATCCGTCCATTTTCGTCATTTGTTATCGAATCGACTTAAAGCCAGGTCGTCACATTGGCCGCTCTTCTCTCTGAAACGCTTGTACTTATCGTCTGCAAAGCTATGTCGCGTGCTGCGGTATGCAGAGACACTAAAAGCACCATAGTAGAACACAGATGAAGCTTCTAAGTTGATGTAATACCCAGTACGAAGTAGTACAATTCATGTTTTAGGTATCGATTATTGACTTTTTAGCTGGCTTTGGTGCCTTGGACATGAGCTAGGACCTTACGATTCTGCATGAAAGGAGGGCTAGCAGCCGAGTTGCACGGGAGAATGTGAAAAGTGTTCATATGTAGTAAAATCCTTAGAAATCCGTCCGTTTTCGTCATTTGTTATCGAATCGACTTAAAGCCAGATCTTCACATTGGCCGATCTTCTCTCTGAAACGGATGTACTTATCGTCTGCAAAGCTATGTCGCGTCCTGCGGTATGCGGACACACTAAAAGCACAATAGTAGAACACAGATGAAGCTTCTAAGTTGATGTAATAGCCAGTAAGAAGTAGTAAAATTCAAGTTTTAGGTATCGGTTATTGACTTTTTAACCTTCTTTGGTGCCTTGGACACGAGCTAGGAAGTTAAGACTTTGCATGAAGGAGGACTAGCAGCCGAGTTGCACGGGAGAATGTGAAAAGTGTTCATATGTAGTAAAAACCTGAGAAATCCGTCCGTTTTCGTCATTTGTTATCGAATCGACTTAAAGCCAAATCGTCACATTGGCCGCTCTTCTCTCTGAAACGCTTGTACTTATCGTCTGCAAAGCTATGTCGCGTGCTGCGGTATGCGGAGACCCTAAAATCACCATAGTAAAACACAGATGAAGCTTCTAAGTTGATGTAATAGCCAGTAAGAAGTAGTACAATTCAAGATTTAGGTATCGATTATTGACTTTTTAGCTGGCTTTGGTGCCTTGGACATGAGCTAGGACATTAAGATTCTGCATGAAAGGAGGACTAGCAGCCGAGTTGCACGGGAGAATGAGAAAAGTGTTCATATGTAGTAAAAACCTGAGAAATCCGTCCGCTTTCGTCAATTGTTATCGAACCTACTTAAAGCCAGATCGTCACATTGGCCGCTCTTCTCTCTCAAACGGTTGTACTTATCGTCTACAAAGCTATGTCGCGCGCTGCGATATGTGGAGACACTAAAAGCACCATAGTAGAACAGAGATGAAGCTTCTAAGTTGATGTAATAGCCAGTAAGAAGTAGTACAATTAAAGTTTTAGGTATCGGTTATTGACTTTTTACCCTTCTTTGGGCCTTGGACACGAGCTAGGAACTTAAGATTTTGCATGATGGAGGACTAGCAGCCCAGTTGCACGAGAGAATGTGAAAAGTGTTCATATGTAGTAAAAACCTGAGAAATCCGTCCGTTTTCGTCATTTGTTATCGAATCGACATAAAGCCAGATCGTCACATTGGCCACTCTTCTCTCTGAAACGGTTGTACTTATCGTCTGCAAAGCTATGTCGAATGCTGCGGTATGCTGAGACACTAAAAGCACCATAATAGAACACAGATGAAGCTTCTAAGTTGATGTAATAGCCAGTAAGAAGTAGAACAATTCAAGTTTTAGGTATTGAATATTGATCTTTAGCTGGCTTTGGTGCCTTGGACATGAGCTAGGACCTTAAGATTCAGCATGAAAGGAGGACTAGCAGCCGAGTTGCACGGGTGAATGTGAAAAGTGTTCATATGTAGTAAAAACCTGAGAAATCCGTCCGTTTTCGTCATTTGTTATCGAATCGACTTAAAGCCAGATCGTCACATTGGCCGCTCTTCTCTCTGAAACGGTTGTACTTTTCGTCTGCAAAACTATGTCGCGTGCTGCGGCATGCAGAGAATCTAAAAGCACCGTAGTAGAACAAAGATGAAGCTTCTAAGCTGATGTAATAGCCAGTAAGAAGTAGTACAATTCAAGTTTTAGGTATTGATTATTGACTTTTTAGCTGTCTTTGGTGCCTTGGACATGGCCTAGGACCTTAAGATTCTGCATGAAAGGAGGACTAGCAGCCGAGTTGCAAGGGAGAATGTGAAAAGTGTTCATATGAAGCAAAAACCTGAGAAATCGGTCCGTTTTCGTCATTTGTTATCGAATCGACTTAAAGCCAGATCATCACATTGGCCGCTCTACTCTCTGAAACGGTTGTACGTATCGTCTGCAAAGCTATGTCGCGTTCTGCGGTATGCGGAGACACTACAATCACCATAGTAGAACACAGATGAAGCTTCTAAGTTGATGTAATAGCCAGTAAGAAGTAGTACAACTCAAGTTTTAGGTATCGATTATTGACTTTTTAGCTGGCTTTGGTGCCTTGGACATGAGCTAGGACCTTAAGATTCTGCATGAAAGGAGGACTAGCAGCCGAGTTGCAGGGGAGAATGTGAAAAGTGTTCATATGTAGTAAAGACCTGAGAAATCCGTCTGTTTTCGTCATTTGTTATCGAATCGACTTAAAGCCAGATCGTCACATTGGCCGCTCTGCTCTCTGAAACGGTTGTACTTATCGTCTGCAAAGCTATGTCGCGTGTTGCCGTAGGCGGAAACAGGAAAACCACCATAATAGAACAGACATGAAGCTTCTAAGTTGATGTAATAGCCAGTAAGAAGTAGTACAATTCAAGTTTTAGGTATCGATTATTGACTTTTTAGCTGGCATTGGTGCTTTGGACATGAGCTAGGACTTTAAGATTCTGCATAAAAGGAGGACTAGCAGCCCAGTTGCACGGGAGAATGTGAAAAGTGTTCATATGTAGTAAAAACCTGAGACATCCGTCCGTTTTCGTCATTTGTTATCGAATCGACTTAAAGCCAGATCGTCAATTTGGCCGCTCTTCTCTCTGAAACGGTTGTAGTTATCGTCTACAAAGCTATGTCGCGTGCTGCGGTATGCGGAGACACTAAAAGCACCATAGTAGAACACAGATGAAGCTTCTAAGTTGATGTAATAGCCAGTAAGAAGTAGTACAATTCAAGTTTTAGGTATCGATTATTAACTTTTTAGCTGGCTTTGGTGCCTTGGACATGAGCTAGGTCCTTACGATTCTGCATGAAAGGAGGACTAGCAGCCGAGTTGCACGGGAAAATGTGAGAAGTGTTCATATGTAATAAAAACTTTAAAAATCCGTCCGTTTTCGTCATTTGTTATCGAATCGACTTAAAGCCAGATCGTCACTTTGGCCGCTCTTCTCTTTGAAACGGTTGTACTTATCGTCTGCAAAGCTATGTCGCGTGCTGCGGTATGTGGACACACTAAAAGCACCATAGTAGAACACAGATGAAGCTTCTAAGTTGATGTAATAGCCAGTAAGAAGTAGTACAATTCAAGTTTTAGGTATCGATTATTGACTTTTTAGCTGGCTTTGGTGCCTTGGACATGAGCTAGGACCTTACGATTCTGCATGAAAGGAGGGCTAGGAGCCGAGTTGCAGGGGAGAATGTGAAAAGTGTTCATATGTAGTAAAGACCTGAGAAGTCCGTCTGTTTTCGTCATTTGTTATCGAATCGACTTAAAGCTAGATCGTCACATTGGCCGCTCTTCTCTTTGAAACGGTTGTACTTATCGTCTGCAAAGCTATGTCGCGTGCTGCGGTATGTGGAGACACTGAAAGCACCATAGTAGAACACAGATGAAGCTTCTAAGTTGATGTAATAGCCAGTAAGAAGTAGTACAATTCAAGTTTTAGGTATCGATTATTGACTTTTTAGCTGGCTTTGGTGCCTTGGACATGAGCTAGGACCTTACGATTCTGCATGAAAGGAGGGCTAGGAGCCGAGTTGCACGGGAGAATGTGAAAAGTGTTCATATGTAGTAAAGACCTGAGAAATCCGTCTGTTTTCGTCATTTGTTATCGAATCGACTTAAAGCCAGATCGTCACATTGGCCGCTCTTCTCTCTGAAACGCTTGTACTTATCGTCTGCAAAGCTATGTCGCGTGCTGCGGTATGCGGAGACACTAAAATCACCATAGTAGAACACAGATGAAGCTTCTAAGTTGATGTAATAGCCAGTAAGAAGTAGTACAATTCAAGTTTTAGGTATCGATTATTGACTTTTTAGCTGGCTTTGGTGCCTTGGACATGAGCTAGGACATTAAAATTCTGCATGAAAGGAGGACTAGCAGCCGAGTTGCACGGGAGGATGAGAAAAGTGTTCATATGTAGTAAAAACCTGAGAAATCCGTCCGCTTTCGTCAATTGTTATCGAACCTACTTAAAGCCAGATCGTCACATTGGCCGCTCTTCTCTCTCAAACGATTGTACTTATCGTCTACAAAGCTATGTCGCGCGCTGCGATATGTGGAGACACTAAAAGCACCATAGTAGAACAGAGATGAAGCTTCTAAGTTGATGTAATAGCCAGTAAGAAGTAGTACAATTAAAGTTTTAGGTATCGGTTATTGACTTTTTACCCTTCTTTAGGCCTTGGACACGAGCTAGGAACTTAAGATTTTGCATGATGGAGGACTAGCAGCCCAGTTGCACGAGAGAATGTGAAAAGTGTTCATATGTAGTAAAAACCTGAGAAATCCGTCCGTTTTCGTCATTTGTTATCGAATCGACATAAAGCCAGATCGTCACATTGGCCACTCTTCTCTCTGAAACGGTTGTACTTATCGTCTGCAAAGCTATGTCGAATGCTGCGGTATGCTGAGACACTAAAAGCACCATAATAGAACACAGATGAAGCTTCTAAGTTGATGTAATAGCCAGTAAGAAGTAGAACAATTCAAGTTTTAGGTATTGAATATTGATCTTTAGCTGGCTTTGGTGCCTTGGACATGAGCTAGGACCTTAAGATTCAGCATGAAAGGAGGACTAGCAGCCGAGTTGCACGGGTGAATGTGAAAAGTGTTCATATGTAGTAAAAACCTGAGAAATCCGTCCGTTTTCGTCATTTGTTATCGAATCGACTTAAAGCCAGATCGTCACATTGGCCGCTCTTCTCTCTGAAGCGGTTGTACTCTTCGTCTGCAAAACTATGTCGCGTGCTGCGGCATGCAGAGAATCTAAAAGCACCGTAGTAGAACAAAGATGAAGCTTCTAAGCTGATGTAATAGCCAGTAAGAAGTAGTACAATTCAAGTTTTAGGTATTGATTATTGACTTTTTAGCTGTCTTTGGTGCATTGGACATGGGCTAGGACCTTAAGATTCTGCATGAAAGGAGGACTAGCAGCCGAGTTGCAAGGGAGAATGTGAAAAGTGTTCATATGAAGTAAAAACCTGAGAAATCCGTCCGTTTTCGTCATTTGTTATCGAATCGACTTAAAGCCAGATCGTCAATTTGGCCGCTCTTCTCTCTGAAACGGTTGTACTTATCGTCTACAAAGCTATGTCGCGTGCTGCGGTATGCGGAGACACTAAAAGCACCATAGTAGAACACAGATGAAGCTTCTAAGTTGATGTAATAGCCAGTAAGAAGTAGTACAATTCAAGTTTTAGGTATCGATTATTAACTTTTTAGCTGGCTTTGGTGACTTGGACATGAGCTAGGTCCTTACGATTCTGCATGAAAGGAGGACTAGCAGCCGAGTTGCACGGGAGAATGTGAGAAGTGTTCATATGTAATAAAAACTTTAAAAATCCGTCCGTTTTCGTCATTTGTTATCGAATCGACTTAAAGCCAGATCGTCACTTTGGCCGCTCTTCTCTTTGAAACGGTTGTACTTATCGTCTGCAAAGCTATGTCGCGTGCTGCGGTATGTGGACACACTAAAAGCACCATAGTAGAACACAGCTGAAGCTTCTAAGTTGATGAAATAGCCAGTAAGAAGTAGTACAATTCAAGTTTTAGGTATCGATTATTGACTTTTTAGCTGGCTTTGGTGCCTTGGACATGAGCTAGGACCTTACGATTCTGCATGAAAGGAGGGCTAGGAGCCGAGTTGCAGGGGAGAATGTGAAAAGTGTTCATATGTAGTAAAGACCTGAGAAGTCCGTCTGTTTTCGTCATTTGTTATCGAATCGACTTAAAGCCAGATCGTCACATTGGTCGCTCTTCTCTCTGAAACGGTTGTACTTCTCGTCTGCATAGCTATGTCGCGTGCTGCGGTATGTGGAGACATTGAAATCACCATAGTAGAACACAGATGAAGCATCTAAGTTGATGTAATAGCCAGTAAGAAGTAGTCCAATTCAAGTTTTAGGTATCGATTATTGACTTTTTAGCTGGCTTTGGTGACTTGGACATGAGCTAGGACCTTAAGATTCTGCATGAAAGGAGGACTAGCAGCCGAGTTGCACGGGAGAATGTGAAAAGTGTTCATATCTAAAAAAAAAAAAAAACCTGAGAAATCCGTCCGTTTTCGTCATTTGTTATCGAATCGACTTAAAGCCAGATCGTCACATTGGTCGCTCTTCTCTCTGAAACGGTTGTACTTATCGTCTGCAAAGCTATGTCGCGTGCTGCGGTATGCTGAGACACTAAAAGCACCATAGTAGAACACAGATCGTGCTTCTAAGTTGATGTAATAGCCAGTAAGAAGTAGTACAATTCAAGTTTTAGGTATCGATTATTGACTTTTTAGCTGGCTTTGGTGCCTTGAACATGAGCTAGGACCTTAACATTCTGCATGAAAGGAGGACTAGCAGCCGAGTTACACGGGAGAATGTGAAAACTGTCCATATGTAATAAAAACCTTAGAAATCCGTCCGTTTTCGTCATATGTTATCGAATCGACTTAAAGCCAGATCGTCACATTGGCCGCTCTTCTCACTGAAACGGTTGTACTTATCGTCTGCAAAGCTATGTCGCGTGCTGCGGTATGTGGAGAGAGTAAAAGCACCATAGTAGAACACAGATGAAGCTTCTAAGTTGATGTAATAGCCAGTAAGAAGTAGTACAATTCAAGTTTTAGGTATCGATTATTGACTTTTTAGCTGGCTTTGGTGCCTTGGACATGAGCTAGGACCTTAAGATTCTGCATGAAAGGAGGACTAGCAGCCGAGTTGCACGGGAGAATGTGAAAAGTGTTCATATGTAAAAAAATACCTGAGAAATCCGTCCGTTTTCGTCATTTGTTATCGAATCGACTTAAAGCCAGATCGTCACATTGGTCGCTCTTCTCTCTGACACGGTTGTACTTATCGTCTACAAAGATATGTCGCGTGCTCCGGTATGCGGAGACCCTAAAATCACCATAGTAGAACACAGATGAAGCATCTAAGTTGATGTAATAGCCAGTAAGAAGTAGTACAATTCAAGTTTTAGGTATCGATTATTGACTTTTTAGCTGGCTTTTGTGCCTTGGACATGAGCTAGGACTTTAAGATTCTGCATGAAAGGAGGACTAGCAGCCGAGTTGCAAGGGAGAATGTGAAAAGTGTTCATATGTAGTAAAAACCTGAGACATCCGTCCGTTTTCGACATTTGTTATCGAATCGACTTAAAGCCAGATCGACACATTGGCCGCTCTTCTCTCTGAAACGGTTGTACTTATCGTCTGCAAAGCTATGTCGCGTGCTGCGGTATGCTGAGACACTAAGAGCACCATAGTAGAACACAGATCACGCTTCTAAGTTGATGTAATAGCCAGTAAGAAGTAGTACAATTAAAGTTTTAGGTATCGGTTATTGACTTTTTACCCTTCTTTGGGCCTTGGACACGAGCTAGGAACTTAAGATTTTGCATGATGGAGGACTAGCAGCCCAGTTGCACGAGAGAATGTGAAAAGTGTTCATATGTAGTAAAAACCTGAGAAATCCGTCCGTTTTCGTCATTTGTTATCGAATCGACATAAAGCCAGATCGTCACATTGGCCACTCTTCTCTCTGAAACGGTTGTACTTATCGTCTGCAAAGCTATGTCGAATGCTGCGGTATGCTGAGACACTAAAAGCACCATAATAGAACACAGATGAAGCTTCTAAGTTGATGTAATAGCCAGTAAGAAGTAGAACAATTCAAGTTTTAGGTATTGAATATTGATCTTTAGCTGGCTTTGGTGCCTTGGACATGAGCTAGGACCTTAAGATTCAGCATGAAAGGAGGACTAGCAGCCGAGTTGCACGGGTGAATGTGAAAAGTGTTCATATGTAGTAAAAACCTGAGAAATCCGTCCGTTTTCGTCATTTGTTATCGAATCGACTTAAAGCCAGATCGTCACATTGGCCGCTCTTCTCTCTGAAGCGGTTGTACTCTTCGTCTGCAAAACTATGTCGCGTGCTGCGGCATGCAGAGAATCTAAAAGCACCGTAGTAGAACAAAGATGAAGCTTCTAAGCTGATGTAATAGCCAGTAAGAAGTAGTACAATTCAAGTTTTAGGTATTGATTATTGACTTTTTAGCTGTCTTTGGTGCATTGGACATGGGCTAGGACCTTAAGATTCTGCATGAAAGGAGGACTAGCAGCCGAGTTGCAAGGGAGAATGTGAAAAGTGTTCATATGAAGTAAAAACCTGAGAAATCCGTCCGTTTTCGTCATTTGTTATCGAATCGACTTAAAGCCAGATCGTCAATTTGGCCGCTCTTCTCTCTGAAACGGTTGTACTTATCGTCTACAAAGCTATGTCGCGTGCTGCGGTATGCGGAGACACTAAAAGCACCATAGTAGAACACAGATGAAGCTTCTAAGTTGATGTAATAGCCAGTAAGAAGTAGTACAATTCAAGTTTTAGGTATCGATTATTAACTTTTTAGCTGGCTTTGGTGCCTTGGACATGAGCTAGGTCCTTACGATTCTGCATGAAAGGAGGACTAGCAGCCGAGTTGCACGGGAGAATGTGAGAAGTGTTCATATGTAATAAAAACTTTAAAAATCCGTCCGTTTTCGTCATTTGTTATCGAATCGACTTAAAGCCAGATCGTCACTTTGGCCGCTCTTCTCTATGAAACGGTTGTACTTATCGTCTGCAAAGCTATGTCGCGTGCTGCGGTATGTGGACACACTAAAAGCACCATAGTAGAACACAGATGAAGCTTCTAAGTTGATGAAATAGCCAGTAAGAAGTAGTACAATTCAAGTTTTAGGTATCGATTATTGACTTTTTAGCTGGCTTTGGTGCCTTGGACATGAGCTAGGACCTTACGATTCTGCATGAAAGGAGGGCTAGGAGCCGAGTTGCAGGGGAGAATGTGAAAAGTGTTCATATGTAGTAAAGACCTGAGAAGTCCGTCTGTTTTCGTCATTTGTTATCGAATCGACTTAAAGCCAGATCGTCACATTGGTCGCTCTTCTCTCTGAAACGGTTGTACTTCTCGTCTGCATAGCTATGTCGCGTGCTGCGGTATGTGGAGACATTGAAATCACCATAGTAGAACACAGATGAAGCATCTAAGTTGATGTAATAGCCAGTAAGAAGTAGTCCAATTCAAGTTTTAGGTATCGATTATTGACTTTTTAGCTGGCTTTGGTGACTTGGACATGAGCTAGGACCTTAAGATTCTGCATGAAAGGAGGACTAGCAGCCGAGTTGCACGGGAGAATGTGAAAAGTGTTCATATCTAAAAAAAAAAAAAAACCTGAGAAATCCGTCCGTTTTCGTCATTTGTTATCGAATCGACTTAAAGCCAGATCGTCACATTGGTCGCTCTTCTCTCTGAAACGGTTGTACTTATCGTCTACAAAGCAATGTCGCGTGCTGCGGTATGCGGAGACACTAAAATCACCATAGTAGAACACAGATGATGCTTCTATGTTGATGTAATAGAAGGTAAGAAGTAGTACAATTCAAGTTGTAGGTATCGATTATTGACTTTTTAGCTGGCTTTGGTGCCTTGGACATGAGCTAGGACCTTACGATTCCGCATGAAAGTAGGACTAGCAGCCGAGTTGCACGGGAGAATGTGAAAAGTGTTCATATGTAAAAAAATACCTGAGAAATCCGTCCGTTTTCGTCATTTGTTATCGAATCGACTTAAAGCCAGATCGTCACATTGGTCGCTCTTCTCTCTGACACGGTTGTACTTATCGTCTACAAAGATATGTCGCGTGCTCCGGTATGCGGAGACCCTAAAATCACCATAGTAGAACACAGATGAAGCATCTAAGTTGATGTAATAGCCAGTAAGAAGTAGTACAATTCAAGTTTTAGGTATCGATTATTGACTTTTTAGCTGGCTTTTGTGCCTTGGACATGAGCTAGGACTTTAAGATTCTGCATGAAAGGAGGACTAGCAGCCGAGTTGCACGGGAGAATGTGAAAAGTGTTCATATGTAGTAAAAACCTGAGACATCCGTCCGTTTTCGACATTTGTTATCGAATCGACTTAAAGCCAGATCGACACATTGGCCGCTCTTCTCTCTGAAACGGTTGTACTTATCGTCTGCAAAGCTATGTCGCGTGCTGCGGTATGCTGAGACACTAAAAGCACCATAGTAGAACACAGATCGTGCTTCTAAGTTGATGTAATAGCCAGTAAGAAGTAGTACAATTCAAGTTTTAGGTATCGATTATTGACTTTTTAGCTGGCTTTGGTGCCTTGAACATGAGCTAGGACCTTAACATTCTGCATGAAAGGAGGACTAGCAGCCGAGTTACACGGGAGAATGTGAAAACTGTCCATATGTAATAAAAACCTTAGAAATCCGTCCGTTTTCGTCATATGTTATCGAATCGACTTAAAGCCAGATCGTCACATTGGCCGCTCTTCTCACTGAAACGGTTGTACTTATCGTCTGCAAAGCTATGTCGCGTGCTGCGGTATGTGGAGAGAGTAAAAGCACCATAGTAGAACACAGATGAAGCTTCTAAGTTGATGTAATAGCCAGTAAGAAGTAGTACAATTCAAGTTTTAGGTATCGATTATTGACTTTTTAGCTGGCTTTGGTGCCTTGGACATGAGCTAGGACCTTAAGATTCTGCATGAAAGGAGGACTAGCAGCCGAGTTGCACGGGAGAATGTGAAATGTGTTCATATGTAGTAAAAACCTGAGAAATCCGTCCGTTTTCGTCATTTGTTATCGAATCGACTTAAAGCCAGATCGTCACATTGGCCGCTCTTCTCTCTGAAACGCTTGTACTTATCGTCTGCAAAGCTATGTCGCGTGCTGCGGTATGGGGACACACTAATATCACCATAGTAGAACACAGATGAAGCATCTAAGTTGATGTAATAGCCAGTAAGAAGTAGTTCAATTCAAGTTTTAGGTATCGATTATTGACTTTTTAGCAGGCTTTGGTGCCTTGGACATGAGCTAGGACCTTAAGATTCTGCATGAAAGGAGGACTAGCAGCCGAGTTGCACGGGAGAATGTGAAAAGTGTTCATATGTAGTAAAAACCTGAGAAATCCGTCCGTTTTCGTCATTTGTTATCGAATCGACTTAAAGCCAGATCGTCACATTGGCCGCTCTTCTCACTGAAACGGTTGTACTTATCGTCTGCAAAGCTATGTCGCGTGCTGCGGTATGTGGAGAGAGTAAAAGCACCATAGTAGAATACAGATGAAGCTTCTAAGTTGATGTAATAGCCAGTAAGAAGTAGTAGAATTCAAGTTTTAGGTATCGATTATTGACTTTTTAGCTGGCTTTGGTGCCTTGGACATGAGCTAGGACCTTAAGATTCTGCATGAAAGGAGGACTAGCAGCCGAGTTGCACGGGAGAATGTGAAATGTGTTCATATGTAATAAAAACCTGAGAAATCCGTCCGTTTTCGTCATTTGTTATCGAATCGACTTAAAGCCAGATCGTCACATCGGCCGCTCTTCTCTCTGAAACGCTTGTACTTATCATCTGCAAAGCTATGTCGCGTGCTGCGGTTTGCGGAGACACTAAAATCACCATGGTAGAACACAGATGAAGCATCTAAGTTGATGTAATAGCCAGTAAGGAGTAGTACAATTCAAGTTTTAGGTATCGATTATTGACTTTTTAGCTGGCTTTGGTGCCTTGGACATGAGCTAGGACCTTAAGTTTCTGCATGAAAGGAGGACTAGCAGCCGAGTTGCACGGGAGAATGTGAAAAGTGTTCATATGTAGTAAAAACCTGAGACATCCGTCCGTTTTCGTCATTTGTTATCGAATCGACTTAAAGCCAGATCGACACATTGGCCGCTCTTCTCTCTGAAACGGTTGTACTTATCGTCTGCAAAGCTATGTCGCGTGCTGCGGTATGCTGAGACACTAAAAGCACCATAGTAGAACACAGATCGAGCTTCTAAGTTGATGTAATAGCCAGTAAGAAGTAGTACAATTCAAGTTTTAGGTATTGAATATGGACCTTTTAGCTGGCTTTGGTGCCTTGGACATGAGCTAGGAACTTAAGATTCTGCATGAAAGGAGGACTAGCAGCCGAGTTGCACGGGAGAATGTGAAAAGTGTTCATATGTAGTAAAAACCTGAGAAATCCGTCCGTTTTCGTCATTTGTTATCGAATCGACTTAAAGCCAGATCGTCACATTGGCCGCTCTTCTCACTGAAACGGTTGTACTTCTCGTCTGCAAAGCTATGTCGCGTGCTGCGGTATGCGGAGACACTGAAATCACCATAGTAGAACACAGATGAAGCATCTAAGTTGATGTAATAGCCAGTAAGAAGTAGTCCAATTCAAGTTTAGGTATCGATTATTGACTTTTTAGCTGGCTTTGGTGACTTGGACATGAGCTAGGACCTTAATATTCTGCATGAAAGGATTACAAGCAGCCGAGTTGCATGGGGGAATGTGAAAAGTGTTCAAATGTAGTAAAAACCTGAGAAATACGTCCGTTTTCGTCATTTGTTATCGAATCGACTTAGAGCCAGATTGTCACATTGGGCGCTCTTCTCTCTGAAACGCTTGTACCTATCGTCTGCAAAGCTATGTCGCGTGCTGCGGTATGCGGAGACACTAAAATCACCATAGTAGAACACAGATGAAGCATCAAAGTTGATGTAATAGCCAGTAAGAAGTAATCCAATTCAAGTTTTAGGTATCGATTATTGACTTTTTAGCTGGCTTTGGTGCCTTGGACTTGAGCTAGGACCTTAAGATTCTGCATTAAAGGAGGACTAGCAGCCGAGTTGCATGGGAGAATGTGAAAAGTGTTCATATGTAGTAAAAACCTGAGAAATCCGTCCGTTTTCGTCATTTGTTATCGAATCGACTTAAAGCCAGATCGTCACATTGGCTGCTCTTCTCTCTGAAACGGTTGCACTTATCGTCTGCAAAGCTATGTCGCGTGCTGCGGTATGCGGAGACACTAAAATCACCATAGTAGAACACAGATGAAGCATCTAAGTTGATGTAATAGCCAGTAAGAAGTAATCCAATTCAAGTTTTAGGTATCGATTATTGACTTTTTAGCTGGCTTTGGTGCCTTGGACATGAGCTAGGACCTTAAGATTCTGCATGAAAGGAGGACTAGCAGCCGAGTTCCACGGGAGAATGTGAAAAGTGTTCATATGTAGTAAAAACCTGAGAAATCGGCCGTTTTCGTCATTTGTTATCGAATCGACTTAAAGCCAGATCGACACATTGGCCTCTCTTCTCTCTGAAACGGTTGTACTTATCGTCTGCAAAGCTATGTCGCGTGCTGCGGTATGCTGAGACACTAAAAGCACCATAATAGAACACAGATGAAGCTTCTAAGTTGATGTAATAGCCAGTAAGAAGTAGTACAATTCAAGTTTTAGGTATTGAATATGGAACTTTTAGCTGGCTTTGGTGCCTTGGACATGAGCTAGGACCTTAAGATTCTGCATGAAAGGAGGACTAGCAGCCCAGTTGCACGGGAGAATGTGAAAAGTGTTCATATGTATTAAAAACCTGAGACATCCGTCCGTTTTCGTCATTTGTTATCGAATCGACTTAAAGCCAAATCGTCACATTGGCCGCTCTTCTCTCTGAAACGGTTGTACTTATCGTCTGCAAAGCTATGTCGCGTGCTGCGGTATGCGGACACACTAAAAGCACCATAGTAGAACACAGATGAAGCTTCTAAGTAGATGTAATAGCCAGTAAGAAGAAATAAAATTCAAGTTTTATGTATCGGTTATTGACTTTTTACCCTTCTTTGGTGCCTTGGACACGAGCTAGAAACTTAAGATTTTGCATGAAGGAGGACTAGCAGCCGAGTTGCACGGGAGAATGTGAAAAGTGTTCATATGTAGTAAAAACCTGTGAAATCCGTCCGTTTTCGTCATTTGTTATCGAATCGACTTAAAGCCAGATCGTCACATTGGCTGCTCTTCTCTCTGAAACGGTTGTACTTATCGTCTGCAAAGCTATGTCGCGTGCTGCGGTATGCGGAGACACTAAAAGCACCATAGTAGAACACAGATGAAGCTTCTAAGTTGATGTAATAGTCAGTAAGAAGTAGTACAATTCAAGTTTTAGGTATCGATTATTGACTTTTTAGCTGGCTTTGGTGACTTGGACATGAGCTAGGACCTTAAGATTCTGCATGAAAGGAGGACTAGCAGCCGAGTTGCACGGGAGAATGTGAAACGTGTTCATATATAGTAAAAACCTGAGACATCCGTCCGTTTTCGTCATTTGTTATCGAATCGACTTAAAGCCAGATCGACACATTGGCCGCTCTTCTCTCTGAAACGGTTGTACTTATCGTCTGCAAAGCTATGTCGCGTGCTGCGGTATGCTGAGACACTAAAAGCACCATAATAGAACACAGATGAAGCTTCTAAGTTGATGTAATAGCCAGTAAGAAGTAGTACAATTCAAGTTTTAGGTATTGAATATTGACCTTTTAGCTGGCTTTGGTGCCTTGGACATGAGCTAGGACCTTAAGATTCTGCATGAAAGGAGGACTAGCAGCCGAGTTGCACGGGAGAATGTGAAAAGTGTTCATATGTAGTTAAAACCTGAGGAATCCGTCCGTTTTCGTCATTTGGTATCGAATCGACTTAAAGCCAGATCGTCACATTGGCCGCTCTTCTCTCTGAAACGGTTGTACTTATCGTCTGCAAAGCTATGTCACGTGCTGCGGTATGCGGAGACACTAAAAGCACCATAGTAGAACACCCATTAAGCTTCTAAGATGATGTAATACCCAGTAAGAAGTAGTAAAATTCAAGTTTTAGGTATCGATTATTGACTTCTTAGCTGGCTTTGGTGCCTTGGACATGAGATAGGACCTTAACATTCTGCATGAAAGGAGGACTAGCAGCCGAGATGCACAGGAGAATGTGAAAAGTGTTCATATGTAGTAAAAACCTGAGAAATCCGTCCGTTTTCGTCATTTGTTATCGAATCGACTTAAAGCCAGATCGTCACATTGGCCGCTTATCTCTCTGAAACGGTTGTACTTATCGTCTGCAAAGCTATGTCGCGTGCTGCGGTATGCGGAGACACTAAAAGCACCATAATAGAACACAGATGAAGCTTCTAAGTTGATGTAATAGCCAGTAAGAAGTAGTACAATTCAAGTTTTAGGTATCGATTATTGACTTTTTAGCTGGCTTTGGTGCCTTGGACATGAGCTAGGACCTTAAGATTCTACATGAAAGGAGGACTAGCAGCCGAGTTCCACGGGAGAATGTGAAACGTGTTCATATGTAGTAAAAACCTGAGAAATCCGTCCGTTTTCGTCATTTGTTATCGAACCGACTTAAAGCCAGATCTTCACATTGGCCGCTCTTCTCTCTGAAACGGTTGTACTAATCGTCTGCGAAGCTATGTCACGTGCTGCGGTATGCGGAGACACTAAAATCACCACAGTAGAACACAGCTGAAGCTTCTAAGTTGATGTAATATCCAGTAAGAAGTAGTACAATTCGCGTTTTAGGTATCGATTATTGACTTTTTAGCTGGCTTTGGTGCCTTGGACATGAGCTAGGACATTAAGATTCTGCATGAAAGGAGGACTAGCAGTCGAGTTGCACGGGAGAATGTGAAAAGTGTTCATATGTAGTAAAAACCTGAGAAATCCATCTGTTTTCGTCATTTGTTATCGAATCGACTTAAAGCCAGATCGTTACATTGGCCGCTCTTCTCTCTGAAACGGTTGTACTTATCGTCTGCAAAGCTATGACGCGTGTTGCCGTAGGCGGAAACAGGAGAAGCACCATAGTAGAACACAGATGAAGCTTCTAAGTTGATGTAATAGCCAGTAAGAAGTAGTCCAATTCAAGATTTAGGTATCGATTATTGACTTTTTAGCTGGCATTGGTGCCTTGGACATGAGCTAGGACCTTAAGATTCTGCATGAAAGGAGGACTAGCAGCCGAGATGCACGGGAGAATGTGAAAAGTTTTCATATGTAGTAAAAACCTAAGAAATTCGTCCGTTTTCGTCATTTGTTATCGAATCGACTTAAAGCCAGATCGTCATATTGGCCGCTCTTCTCTCTGAAACGGTTGTACTTATCGTCTAAAAAGCTATGTCGCGTGCTGCGGTGTGCGGAGACACTAAAATCACCATAGTAGAACACAGATGAAGCAACTAAGTTGATGTAATAGCCAGTAAGAAGTAGTCCAATTCAAGTTTTAGGTATCGATTATTGACTTTTTAGGTGGCTTTGGTGCCTTGGACATGAGCTAGGACGTTAAGATTCTGCATGAAAGGAGGACTAGCAGCCGAGTTGCCAAGGAGAATGTGAAAAGTGTTCATATGTAAAAAAATACCTGAGAAATCCGTCCGTTTTCGTCATTTGTTATCGAATCGACTTAAAGCCAGATCGTCACATTGGTCGCTCTTCTCTCTGACACGGTTGTACTTATTGTCTACAAAGATATGTCGCGTGCTCCGGTATGCGGAGACACTAAAATCACCATAGTAGAACACAGATGAAGCTTCTAAGTTGTTGTAATAGCCAGTAAGAAGTAGTACAATTCAAGTTTTAGGTATCGATTATTGACTTTTTAGCTAGCTTTGGTGCCTTGGACATGAGCTAGGACATTAAGATTCTGCATGAGAGGAGGACTAGCAGCCGAGTTGCACGGGAGAATGTGAAAAGTGTTCATTTGTAGTAAAAACCTGAGAAATCCGTCCGTTTTCGTCATTTGTTATCGAATCGACTTAAAGCCAGATCGTCACATTGGCCACTCTTCTCTCTGAAACGGTTGTACTTATCGTCTGCAAAGCTATGTCACGTGCTGCGGTATGCGGAGACACTAAAATCACCACAGTAGAACACAGATGAAGCTTCTAAGTTGATGCAATATCCAGTAAGAAGTAGTACAATTCGCGTTTTAGGTATCGATTATTGACTTTTTAGCTGGCTTTGGTGCCTTGGACATGAGCTACGATCTTAAGATTCTGCATGCATGAGGACTAGCAGCTCAGTTGCACGGGAGTATGTGAAAAGTGTTCATATGTAGTAAATACCTGAGAAATCCGTCCGTTTTCGTTATTTGTTATCGAATCGAGTTAAATCCAGATCGACACATTGGCCGCTTTTCTCTCTGAAACGGTTGTACTTATCGTCTGCAAAGCTATGTCGCGTGCTGTGGTATGCTGAGACACTAAAAGCACTATAGTAGAACACAGATCAAGCTTCTAAGTTGATGTAATAGCCAGTAAGAAGTAGTACAATACAAGTATTAGGTATTGAATATTGACCTTTTAGCTGGCTTTTGTGCCTTGGACATGAGCTGGGACCTTAAGATTCTGCATGAAAGGAGGACTAGCAGCCGAGTTGCACGGGAGAATGTGAAAAGTGTTCATATGTAGTAAAAACCTGAGAAATCCGTCCGTTTTCGTCATTTATTATCGAATCTACTTAAAGCCAGATCGTCACATTGGCCGCTCTTCTCTCTGAAACGGTTGTACTTATCGTCTGCAAAGCTATGTCTCGTACTGCGGTATTCGGAGACGCTAAAAGCACCATAGTAGAACACAGATGAAGCTTCTAAGATGATTTAATAGCCAGTAAGAAGTAGTACAATTCAAGTTTTAGGTATCGGTTGTTGACTTTTTACACTTCTTTGGTGCCTTGGACATGAGCTAGGACCTTAAGATTCTGCAATAAAGGAGGACTAGCAGCCGAGTTGCACGGGAGAATGTGAAAAGTGTTCATATGTAGTAAAAACCTGAGAAATCGGTCCGTTTTCGTCATTTGTTATCGAATCGACTTAAAGCCAGATCGTCACATTGGCCGCTCTTCTCTCTGAAACGGTTGTACTTATCGTCTGCAAAGCTATGTCGCGTGTTGCCGTAGGCGGAAACAGGAAAAGCCCCATAGTAGAACACAGATGAAACTTCTAAGTTGATGTAATAGCCAGTAAGAAGTAGTCCAAATCAAGATTTAGGTATCGATTATTGACTTTTTAGCTGGCTTTGGTGCCTTGGACATGAGCTAGGACCTTAAGAATCTGCATGAAAGGAGGACTAGCAGCCGAGTTGCACGGGAGAATGTGAAAAGTTTTCATATGTAGTAAAAACCTAAGAAATTCGTCCGTTTTCGTCATTTGTTATCGAATCGACTTAAAGCCAGATCGTCACATTGGCCGCTCTTCTCTCTGAAACGGTTGTACTTGTCGTCTGCAAAGCTATGTCGCGTGCTGCGGTATGCGGAAACACTAAAAGCACCATAGTAGAACACAGATGAAGCTTCTAAGTTGACGTAATAGCCAGGATGAAGTAGTACAAATCAAGTTTTATGTGTCGGTTATTGACTTTTTAGCTGGCTTTGGTGCCTTGGACAAAAGCTAGGACCTTAACATTCTGTATGAAAGTAGGACTAGCAGCCGATTTGCATGGGAGAATGTGAAAAGTGTTCATATGTAGTAAAAACCCGAGAAATCCGTCCGTTTGTCATTTGTTATCGAATCGACTTAAAGCCAGATCGTCAAATTAGCCGCTCTTCTCTCTGAAACGGTTGTACTTATCGATTGCAAAGCTATGTCGCGTGCTGCGGTATGCGGAGACACTAAAAGCACCATAGTAGAACACAGATGAAGCTTCTAAGTTGATGTAATAGCCAGTAAAAAGTAGTACAATTCAAGTTTTAGGTATCGATTATTGACTTTTTAGCTAGCTTTGGTGCCTTGGACATGAGCTAGGACCTTAAGATTCTGCATGAAAGGAGGACTAGCAGCCGAGTTGCACGGGAGAATGTGAAAAGTGTTCATATGTAGTTAAAACCTGAGAAATCCGTCCGTTTTCGTCATTTGTTATCGAATCGACTTAAAGCCAGATCGTCACATTGGCCGCTCTTCTCTCTGAAACGGTTGTACTTATCGTCTGCAAAGCTATGTCACGTGCTGCGGTATGCGGAGACACTAAAAGCACCATAGTAGAACACCCATTAAGCTTCTAAGATGATGTAATACCCAGTAAGAAGTAGTAAAATTCAAGTTTTAGGTATCGATTATTGACTTCTTAGCTGGCTTTGGTGCCTTGGACATGAGATAGGACCTTAACATTCTGCATGAAAGGAGGACTAGCAGCCGAGATGCACAGGAGAATGTGAAAAGTGTTCATATGTAGTAAAAACCTGAGAAATCCGTCCGTTTTCGTCATTTGTTATCGAATCGACTTAAAGCCAGATCGTCACATTGGCCGCTCATCTCTCTGAAACGGTTGTACTTATCGTCTGCAAAGCTATGTCGCGTGCTGCGGTATGCGGAGACACTAAAAGCACCATAGTAGAACACAGATGAAGCTTCTAAGTTGATGTAATAGCCAGTAAGAAGTAGTACAATTCAAGTTTTAGGTATCGATTATTGACTTTTTAGCTGGCTTTGGTGCCTTGGACATGAGCTAGGACCTTAAGATTCTACATGAAAGGAGGACTAGCAGCCGAGTTGCACGGGAGAATGTGAAACGTGTTCATATGTAGTAAAAACCTGAGAAATCCGTCCGTTTTCGTCATTTGTTATCGAACCGACTTAAAGCCAGATCTTCACATTGGCCGCTCTTCTCTCTGAAACGGTTGTACTAATCGTCTGCGAAGCTATGTCACGTGCTGCGGTATGCGGAGACACTAAAATCACCACAGTAGAACACAGCTGAAGCTTCTAAGTTGATGTAATATCCAGTAAGAAGTAGTACAATTCGCGTTTTAGGTATCGATTATTGACTTTTTAGCTGGCTTTGGTGCCTTGGACATGAGCTAGGACATTAAGATTCTGCATGAAAGGAGGACTAGCAGTCGAGTTGCACGGGAGAATGTGAAAAGTGTTCATATGTAGTAAAAACCTGAGAAATCCATCTGTTTTCGTCATTTGTTATCGAATCGACTTAAAGCCAGATCGTTACATTGGCCGCTCTTCTCTCTGAAACGGTTGTACTTATCGTCTGCAAAGCTATGACGCGTGTTGCCGTAGGCGGAAACAGGAGAAGCACCATAGTAGAACACAGATGAAGCTTCTAAGTTGATGTAAAGTTCCAGTAAGAAGTAGTCCAATTCAAGATTTAGGTATCGATTATTGACTTTTTAGCTGGCTTTGGTGCCTTGGACATGAGCTAGGACCTTAAGATTCTGCATGAAAGGAGGACTAGCAGCCGAGATGCACGGGAGAATGTGAAAAGTTTTCATATGTAGTAAAAACCTAAGAAATTCGTCCGTTTTCGTCATTTGTTATCGAATCGACTTAAAGCCAGATCGTCATATTGGCCGCTCTTCTCTCTGAAACGGTTGTACTTATCGTCTACAAAGCTATGTCGCGTGCTGCGGTGTGCGGAGACACTAAAATCACCATAGTAGAACACAGATGAAGCTTTTACGTTGATGTAATATCCAGTAAGATGTAGTACAATTCATGTTCTAGGTATCGATTATTGACGTTTTACCCTTCTTTGGTGCATTGGACATGAGCTAGGACCTTAAGATTCTGCATGAAAATAGGACTAGCAGCCGAGTTGCATGGGAGAATGTGAAAAGTGTTCATTTGTAGTAAAAACCTGAGAAATCCGTCCGTTTTCGTCATTTGTTATCGAATCGACTTAAAGCCAGATCGTCACATTGGCCACTCTTCTCTCTGAAACGGTTGTACTTATCGTCTGCAAAGCTATGTCACGTGCTGCGGTATGCGGAGACACTAAAATCACCACAGTAGAACACAGATGAAGCTTCTAAGTTGATGCAATATCCAGTAAGAAGTAGTACAATTCGCGTTTTAGGTATCGATTATTGACTTTTTAGCTGGCTTTGGTGCCTTGGACATGAGCTACGACCTTAAGATTCTGCATGCATGAGGACTAGCAGCTCAGTTGCACGGGAGTATGTGAAAAGTGTTCATATGTAGTAAATACCTGAGAAATCCGTCCGTTTTCGTTATTTGTTATCGAATCGAGTTAAATCCAGATCGACACATTGGCCGCTCTTCTCTCTGAAACGGTTGTACTTATCGTCTGCAAAGCTATGTCGCGTGCTGTGGTATGCTGAGACACTAAAAGCACTATAGTAGAACACAGATCAAGCTTCTAAGTTGATGTAATAGCCAGTAAGAAGTAGTACAATACAAGTATTAGGTATTGAATATTGACCTTTTAGCTGGCTTTTGTGCCTTGGACATGAGCTGGGACCTTAAGATTCTGCATGAAAGGAGGACTAGCAGCCGAGTTGCACGGGAGAATGTGAAAAGTGTTCATATGTAGTAAAAACCTGAGAAATCCGTCCGTTTTCGTCATTTATTATCGAATCTACTTAAAGCCAGATCGTCACATTGGCCGCTCTTCTCTCTGAAACGGTTGTACTTATCGTCTGCAAAGCTATGTCTCGTACTGCGGTATTCGGAGACGCTAAAAGCACCATAGTAGAACACAGATGAAGCTTCTAAGATGATTTAATAGCCAGTAAGAAGTAGTACAATTCAAGTTTTAGGTATCGGTTGTTGACTTTTTAGCTGGCTTTGGTGCCTTGGACATGAGCTAGGACCTTAAGATTCTGCAATAAAGGAGGACTAGCAGCCGAGTTGCACGGGAGAATGTGAAAAGTGTTCATATGTAGTAAAAACCTGAGAAATCGGTCCGTTTTCGTCATTTGTTATCGAATCGACTTAAAGCCAGATCGTCACATTGGCCGCTCTTCTCTCTGAAACGGTTGTACTTATCGTCTGCAAAGCTATGTCGCGTGTTGCCGTAGGCGGAAACAGGAAAAGCCCCATAGTAGAACACAGATGAAACTTCTAAGTTGATGTAATAGCCAGTAAGAAGTAGTCCAAATCAAGATTTAGGTATCGATTATTGACTTTTTAGCTGGCTTTGGTGCCTTGGACATGAGCTAGGACCTTAAGAATCTGCATGAAAGGAGGACTAGCAGCCGAGTTGCACGGGAGAATGTGAAAAGTTTTCATATGTAGTAAAAACCTAAGAAATTCGTCCGTTTTCGTCATTTGTTATCGAATCGACTTAAAGCCAGATCGTCACATTGGCCGCTCTTCTCTCTGAAACGGTTGTACTTGTCGTCTGCAAAGCTATGTCGCGTGCTGCGGTATGCGGAAACACTAAAAGCACCATAGTAGAACACAGATGAAGCTTCTAAGTTGACGTAATAGCCAGGATGAAGTAGTACAAATCAAGTTTTATGTGTCGGTTATTGACTTTTTAGCTGGCTTTGGTGCCTTGGACAAAAGCTAGGACCTTAACATTCTGTATGAAAGGAGGACTAGCAGCCGATTTGCATGGGAGAAAGTGAAAAGTGTTCATATGTAGTAAAAACCCGAGAAATCCGTCCGTTTGTCATTTGTTATCGAATCGACTTAAAGCCAGATCGTCAAATTAGCCGCTCTTCTCTCTGAAACGGTTGTACTTATCGATTGCAAAGCTATGTCGCGTGCTGCGGTATGCGGAGACACTAAAAGCACCATAGTAGAACACAGATGAAGCTTCTAAGTTGATGTAATAGCCAGTAAAAAGTAGTACAATTCAAGTTTTAGGTATCGATTATTGACTTTTTAGCTAGCTTTGGTGCCTTGGACATGAGCTAGGACCTTATGATTCTGCATGAAAGGAGGACTAGCAGCCGAGTTGCACGGGAGAATGTGAAAAGTGTTCATATGTAGTAAAAACCTGAGAAATCCGTCCGTTTTCGTGATTTGTTATCGAATCGACTTAAAGCCAGATCGTCACATTGGCCGCTCTTCTCTCTGAAACGGTTGTACTTATCGCCTTCAAAGGTATGTCGCGTGTTGCCGTAGGCGGAAACAGGAAAAGCACCATAGCAGAACACAGATGAAGCTTCTAAGTTGATGTAATAGCCAGTAAGAAGTAGTCCAATTCAAGATTTAGGTATCGATTATTGACTTTTTAGCTGGCTTTGGTGCCTTGGACATGAGCTAGGACCTTAATATTCTGCATGAAAGGATTACAAGCAGCCGAGTTGCATGGGGGAATGTGAAAAGTGTTCAAATGTAGTAAAAACCTGAGAAATACGTCCGTTTTCGTCATTTGTTATCGAATCGACTTAAAGCCAGATTGTCACATTGGCCGCTCTTCTCTCTGAAACGGTTGTACTTATCGTCTGCAAAGCTATGTCGCGTGCTGCGGTATGCGGACACACTAAAAGCACCATAGTAGAACACAGATGAAGCATCTAAGTTGATGTAATAGCCAGTAAGAAGTAATCCAATTCAAGTTTTAGGTATTGAATATTGACCTTTTAGCTGGCTTTGGTGCCTTGGACATGAGCTAGGACCTTAAGATTCTGCATTAAAGGAGGCCTAGCAGCCGAGATGCATGGGAGAATGTGAAAAGTGTTCATATGTAGTAAAAACCTGAGAAATCCGTCCGTTTTCGTCATTTGTTATCGAATCGACTTAAAGCCAGATCGTCACATTGGCTGCTCTTCTCTCTGAAACGGTTGCACTTATCGTCTGCAAAGCTATGTCGCGTGCTGCGGTATGCGGAGACACTAAAATCACCATAGTAGAACACAGATGAAGCATCTAAGTTGATGTAATAGCCAGTAAGAAGTAATCCAATTCAAGTTTTAGGTATCGATTATTGACTTTTTAGCTGGCTTTGGTGCCTTGGACATGAGCTAGGACCTTAAGATTCTGCATGAAAGGAGGACTAGCAGCCGAGTTCCACGGGAGAATGTGAAAAGTGTTCATATGTAGTAAAAACCTGAGAAATCGGCCGTTTTCGTCATTTGTTATCGAATCGACTTAAAGCCAGATCGACACATTGGCCGCTCTTCTCTCTGAAACGGTTGTACTTATCGTCTGCAAAGCTATGTCGCGTGCTGCGGTATGCTGAGACACTAAAAGCACCATAATAGAACACAGATGAAGCTTCTAAGTTGATGTAATAGCCAGTAAGAAGTAGTACAATTCAAGTTTTAGGTATTGAATATGGAACTTTTAGCTGGCTTTGGTGCCTTGGACATGAGCTAGGACCTTAAGATTCTGCATGAAAGGAGGACTAGCAGCCCAGTTGCACGGGAGAATGTGAAAAGTGTTCATATGTATTAAAAACCTGAGACATCCGTCCGTTTTCGTCATTTGTTATCGAATCGACTTAAAGCCAAATCGTCACATTGGCCGCTCTTCTCTCTGAAACGGTTGTACTTATCGTCTGCAAAGCTATGTCGCGTGCTGCGGTATGCGGACACACTAAAAGCACCATAGTAGAACACAGATGAAGCTTCTAAGTAGATGTAATAGCCAGTAAGAAGAAATAAAATTCAAGTTTTATGTATCGGTTATTGACTTTTTACCCTTCTTTGGTGCCTTGGACACGAGCTAGAAACTTAAGATTTTGCATGAAGGAGGACTAGCAGCCGAGTTGCACGGGAGAATGTGAAAAGTGTTCATATGTAGTAAAAACCTGTGAAATCCGTCCGTTTTCGACATTTGTTATCGAATCGACTTAAAGCCAGATCGTCACATAGGCTGCTCTTCTCTCTGAAACGGTTGTACTTATCGTCTGCAAAGCTATGTCGCGTGCTGCGGTATGCGGAGACACTAAAAGCACCATAGTAGAACACAGATGAAGCTTCTAAGTTGATGTAATAGTCAGTAAGAAGTAGTACAATTCAAGTTTTAGGTATCGATTATTGACTTTTTAGCTGGCTTTGGTGACTTGGACATGAGCTAGGACCTTAAGATTCTGCATGAAAGGAGGACTAGCAGCCGAGTTGCACGGGAGAATGTGAAACGTGTTCATATATAGTAAAAACCTGAGACATCCGTCCGTTTTCGTCATTTGTTATCGAATCGACTTAAAGCCAGATCGACACATTGGCCGATCTTCTCTCTGAAACGGTTGTACTTATCGTCTGCAAAGCTATGTCGCGTGCTGCGGTATGCTGAGACACTAAAAGCACCATAATAGAACACAGATGAAGCTTCTAAGTTGATGTAATAGCCAGTAAGAAGTAGTACAATTCAAGTTTTAGGTATTGAATATTGACCTTTTAGCTGGCTTTGGTGCCTTGGACATGAGCTAGGACCTTAAGATTCTGCATGAAAGGAGGACTAGCAGCCGAGTTGCACGGGAGAATGTGAAAAGTGTTCATATGTAGTTAAAACCTGAGAAATCCGTCCGTTTTCGTCATTTGTTATCGAATCGACTTAAAGCCAGATCGTCACATTGGCCGCTCTTCTCTCTGAAACGGTTGTACTTATCGTCTGCAAAGCTATGTCACGTGCTGCGGTATGCGGAGACACTAAAAGCACCATAGTAGAACACCCATTAAGCTTCTAAGATGATGTAATAACCAGTAAGAAGTAGTAAAATTCAAGTTTTAGGTATCGATTATTGACTTCTTAGCTGGCTTTGGTGCCTTGGACATGAGATAGGACCTTAACATTCTGCATGAAAGGAGGACTAGCAGCCGAGATGCACAGGAGAATGTGAAAAGTGTTCATATGTAGTAAAAACCTGAGAAATCCGTCCGTTTTCGTCATTTGTTATCGAATCGACTTAAAGCCAGATCGTCACATTGGCCGCTCATCTCTCTGAAACGGTTGTACTTATCGTCTGCAAAGCTATGTCGCGTGCTGCGGTATGCGGAGACACTAAAAGCACCATAGTAGAACACAGATGAAGCTTCTAAGTTGATGTAATAGCCAGTAAGAAGTAGTACAATTCAAGTTTTAGGTATCGATTATTGACTTTTTAGCTGGCTTTGGTGCCTTGGACATGAGCTAGGACCTTAAGATTCTACATGAAAGGAGGACTAGCAGCCGAGTTGCACGGGAGAATGTGAAACGTGTTCATATGTAGTAAAAACCTGAGAAATCCGTCCGTTTTCGTCATTTGTTATCGAACCGACTTAAAGCCAGATCTTCACATTGGCCGCTCTTCTCTCTGAAACGGTTGTACTAATCGTCTGCGAAGCTATGTCACGTGCTGCGGTATGCGGAGACACTAAAATCACCACAGTAGAACACAGCTGAAGCTTCTAAGTTGATGTAATATCCAGTAAGAAGTAGTACAATTCGCGTTTCAGGTATCGATTATTGACTTTTTAGCTGGCTTTGGTGCCTTGGACATGAGCTAGGACATTAAGATTCTGCATGAAAGGAGGACTAGCAGTCGAGTTGCACGGGAGAATGTGAAAAGTGTTCATATGTAGTAAAAACCTGAGAAATCCATCTGTTTTCGTCATTTGTTATCGAATCGACTTAAAGCCAGATCGTTACATTGGCCGCTCTTCTCTCTGAAACGGTTGTACTTATCGTCTGCAAAGCTATGACGCGTGTTGCCGTAGGCGGAAACAGGAGAAGCACCATAGTAGAACACAGATGAAGCTTCTAAGTTGATGTAATAGCCAGTAAGAAGTAGTCCAATTCAAGATTTAGGTATCGATTATTGACTTTTTAGCTGGCTTTGGTGCCTTGGACATGAGCTAGGACCTTAAGATTCTGCATGAAAGGAGGACTAGCAGCCGAGATGCACGGGAGAATGTGAAAAGTTTTCATATGTAGTAAAAACCTAAGAAATTCGTCCGTTTTCGTCATTTGTTATCGAATCGACTTAAAGCCAGATCGTCATATTGGCCGCTCTTCTCTCTGAAACGGTTGTACTTATCGTCTACAAAGCTATGTCGCGTGCTGCGGTGTGCGGAGACACTAAAATCACCATAGTAGAACACAGATGAAGCAACTAAGTTGATGTAATAGCCCGTAAGAAGTAGTCCAATTCAAGTTTTATGTATCGATTATTGACTTTTTAGGTGGCTTTGGTGCCTTGGACATGAGCTAGGACGTTAAGATTCTGCATGAAAGGAGGACTAGCAGCCGAGTTGCCAAGGAGAATGTGAAAAGTGTTCATATGTAAAAAAATACCTGAGAAATCCGTCCGTTTTCGTCATTTGTTATCGAATCGACTTAAAGCCAGATCGTCACATTGGTCGCTCTTCTCTCTGACACGGTTGTACTTATCGTCTACAAAGATATGTCGCGTGCTCCGGTATGCGGAGACACTAAAATCACCATAGTAGAACACAGATGAAGCTTCTAAGTTGTTGTAATAGCCAGTAAGAAGTAGTACAATTCAAGTTTTAGGTATCGATTATTGACTTTTTAGCTAGCTTTGGTGCCTTGGACATGAGCTAGGACATTAAGATTCTGCATGAGAGGAGGACTAGCATCCGAGTTGCACGGGAGAATGTGAAAAGTGTTCATATGCAGTAAAAACCTGAGACATCCGTCCGTTTTCGTCATTTGTTATCGAATCGACTTAAAGCCAGATCGTCACATTGGCCGCTCTTCTCTCTGAAACGGTTGTACTTATCGTCTGCAAAGCTCTGTCGCGTGCTGCGGTATGCGGACACACTAAAAGCACCATAGTAGAACACAGATGAAGGTTCTAAGTTGATGTAATAGAGAGTAAGAAGAAGTAAAATTCAAGTTTAAGGTATCGGTTATTGACTTTTTACACTTCTTTGGTGCCTTGGACACGAGCTAGGAACTTAAGATTTTGCATGGAGGAGGACTAGCAGCCGAGTTGCACGGGAGAATGTGAAAAGTGTTCATTTGTAGTAAAAACCTGAGAAATCCGTCCGTTTTCGTCATTTGTTATCGAATCGACTTAAAGCCAGATCGTCACATTGGCCACTCTTCTCTCTGAAACGGTTGTACTTATCGTCTGCAAAGCTATGTCACGTGCTGCGGTATGCGGAGACACTAAAATCACCACAGTAGAACACAGATGAAGCTTCTAAGTTGATGCAATATCCAGTAAGAAGTAGTACAATTCGCGTTTTAGGTATCGATTATTGACTTTTTAGCTGGCTTTGGTGCCTTGGACATGAGCTACGACCTTAAGATTCTGCATGCATGAGGACTAGCAGCTCAGTTGCACGGGAGTATGTGAAAAGTGTTCATATGTAGTAAATACCTGAGAAATCCGTCCGTTTTCGTTATTTGTTATCGAATCGAGTTAAATCCAGATCGACACATTGGGCGCTTTTCTCTCTGAAACGGTTGTACTTATCGTCTGCAAAGCTATGTCGCGTGCTGTGGTATGCTGAGACACTAAAAGCACTATAGTAGAACACAGATCAAGCTTCTAAGTTGATGTAATAGCCAGTAAGAAGTAGTACAATACAAGTATTAGGTATTGAATATTGACCTTTTAGCTGGCTTTTGTGCCTTGGACATGAGCTGGGACCTTAAGATTCTGCATGAAAGGAGGACTAGCAGCCGAGTTGCACGGGAGAATGTGAAAAGTGTTCATATGTAGTAAAAACCTGAGAAATCCGTCCGTTTTCGTCATTTATTATCGAATCTACTTAAAGCCAGATCGTCACATTGGCCGCTCTTCTCTCTGAAACGGTTGTACTTATCGTCTGCAAAGCTATGTCTCGTACTGCGGTATTCGGAGACGCTAAAAGCACCATAGTAGAACACAGATGAAGCTTCTAAGATGATTTAATAGCCAGTAAGAAGTAGTACAATTCAAGTTTTAGGTATCGGTTGTTGACTTTTTAGCTGGCTTTGGTGCCTTGGACATGAGCTAGGACCTTAAGATTCTGCAATAAAGGAGGACTAGCAGCCGAGTTGCACGGGAGAATGTGAAAAGTGTTCATATGTAGTAAAAACCTGAGAAATCGGTCCGTTTTCGTCATTTGTTATCGAATCGACTTAAAGCCAGATCGTCACATTGGCCGCTCTTCTCTCTGAAACGGTTGTACTTATCGTCTGCAAAGCTATGTCGCGTGTTGCCGTAGGCGGAAACAGGAAAAGCCCCATAGTAGAACACAGATGAAACTTCTAAGTTGTTGTAATAGCCAGTAAGAAGTAGTCCAAATCAAGATTTAGGTATCGATTATTGACTTTTTAGCTGGCTTTGGTGCCTTGGACATGAGCTAGGACCTTAAGAATCTGCATGAAAGGAGGACTAGCAGCCGAGTTGCACGGGAGAATGTGAAAAGTTTTCATATGTAGTAAAAACCTAAGAAATTCGTCCGTTTTCGTCATTTGTTATCGAATCGACTTAAAGCCAGATCGTCACATTGGCCGCTCTTCTCTCTGAAACGGTTGTACTTGTCGTCTGCAAAGCTATGTCGCGTGCTGCGGTATGCGGAAACACTAAAAGCACCATAGTAGAACACAGATGAAGCTTCTAAGTTGACGTAATAGCCAGGATGAAGTAGTACAAATCAAGTTTTAAGTGTCGGTTATTGACTTTTTAGCTGGCTTTGGTGCCTTGGACAAAAGCTAGGACCTTAACATTCTGTATGAAAGGAGGACTAGCAGCCGATTTGCATGGGAGAATGTGAAAAGTGTTCATATGTAGTAAAAACCCGAGAAATCCGTCCGTTTGTCATTTGTTATCGAATCGACTTAAAGCCAGATCGTCAAATTAGCCGCTCTTCTCTCTGAAACGGTTGTACTTATCGATTGCAAAGCTATGTCGCGTGCTGCGGTATGCGGAGACACTAAAAGCACCATAGTAGAACACAGATGAAGCTTCTAAGTTGATGTAATAGCCAGTAAAAAGTAGTACAATTCAAGTTTTAGGTATCGATTATAGACTTTTTAGCTAGCTTTGGTGCCTTGGACATGAGCTAGGACCTTATGATTCTGCATGAAAGGAGGACTAGCAGCCGAGTTGCACGGGAGAATGTGAAAAGTGTTCATATGTAGTAAAAACCTGAGAAATCCGTCCGTTTTCGTGATTTGTTATCGAATCGACTTAAAGCCAGATCGTCACATTGGCCGCTCTTCTCTCTGAAACGGTTGTACTTATCGTCTGCAAAGCTATGTCGCGTGCTGCGGTATGCTGAGACACTAAAAGCACCATAGTAGAACACAGATGAAGCTTCTAAGTTGATGTAATAGCCAGTAAGAAGTAGTACAATTCAAGTTTTAGGTATCAGTTAATGCCTTTTTACCTTTCTTTGGTGCCTTGGACACTTTCTAGGAAATTAAGATTTTGCATGAAGGAGGACTATCAGCCGAGTTGCACGGGAGAATGTGAAAAGTGTTCATATGTAGTAAAAACCTGAGACATTCGTCCGTTTTCGTCATTTGTTATCGAATCGACTTAAAGCCAAATCGTCACATTGGCCGCTCTTCTCTCTGAAACGGTTGTACTTATCGTCTGAAAAGCTATGTCGCGTGCTGCGGTATGCGGACACACTAAAAGCACCATAGTAGAAAACAGATGAAGGTTCTAAGTTGATGTAATAGAGAGTAAGAAGAAGTAAAATTCAAGTTTAAGGTATCGGTTATTGACTTTTTACACTTCTTTGGTGCCTTGGACACGAGCTAGGAACTTAAGATTTTGCATGAAGGAGGACTAGCAGCTGAGTTGCACGGGAGAATGTGAAAAGTGTTCATATGTAGTAAAAACCTGAGAAATCCGTCCGTTTTCGTCATTTGTTATCGAATCGACTTAAAGCCAGATCGTCACATTGGCCACTCTTCTCTCTGAAACGGTTGTACTTATCGTCTGCAAAGCTATGTCACGTGCTGCGGTATGCGGAGACACTAAAATCACCACAGTAGAACACAGATGAAGCTTCTAAGTTGATGCAATATCCAGTAAGAAGTAGTACAATTCGCGTTTTAGGTATCGATTATTGACTTTTTAGCTGGCTTTGGTGCCTTGGACATGAGCTACGACCTTAAGATTCTGCATGCATGAGGACTAGCAGCTCAGTTGCACGGGAGTATGTGAAAAGTGTTCATATGTAGTAAATACCTGAGAAATCGGTCCGTTTTCGTCATTTGTTATCGAATCGACTTAAAGCCAGATCGTCACATTGGCCGCTTTTCTCTCTGAAACGGTTGTACTTATCGTCTGCAAAGCTATGTCGCGTGCTGTGGTATGCTGAGACACTAAAAGCACTATAGTAGAACACAGATCAAGCTTCTAAGTTGATGTAATAGCCAGTAAGAAGTAGTACAATACAAGTATTAGGTATTGAATATTGACCTTTTAGCTGGCTTTTGTGCCTTGGACATGAGCTGGGACCTTAAGATTCTGCATGAAAGGAGGACTAGCAGCCGAGTTGCACGGGAGAATGTGAAAAGTGTTCATATGTAGTAAAAACCTGAGAAATCCGTCCGTTTTCGTCATTTATTATCGAATCTACTTAAAGCCAGATCGTCACATTGGCCGCTCTTCTCTCTCAAACGGTTGTACTTATCGTCTGCAAAGCTATGTCTCGTACTGCGGTATTCGGAGACGCTAAAAGCACCATAGTAGAACACAGATGAAGCTTCTAAGATGATTTAATAGCCAGTAAGAAGCAGTACAATTCAAGTTTTAGGTATCGGTTGTTGACTTTTTAGCTGGCTTTGGTGCCTTGGACATGAGCTAGGACCTTAAGATTCTGCAATAAAGGAGGACTAGCAGCCGAGTTGCACGGGAGAATGTGAAAAGTGTTCATATGTAGTAAAAACCTGAGAAATCGGTCCGTTTTCGTCATTTGTTATCGAATCGACTTAAAGCCAGATCGTCACATTGGCCGCTCTTCTCTCTGAAACGGTTGTACTTATCGTCTGCAAAGCTATGTCGCGTGTTGCCGTAGGCGGAAACAGGAAAAGCCCCATAGTAGAACACAGATGAAACTTCTAAGTTGATGTAATAGCCAGTAAGAAGTAGTCCAAATCAAGATTTAGGTATCGATTATTGACTTTTTAGCTGGCTTTGGTGCCTTGGACATGAGCTAGGACCTTAAGAATCTGCATGAAAGGAGGACTAGCAGCCGAGTTGCACGGGAGAATGTGAAAAGTTTTCATATGTAGTAAAAACCTAAGAAATTCGTCCGTTTTCGTCATTTGTTATCGAATCGACTTAAAGCCAGATCGTCACATTGGCCGCTCTTCTCTCTGAAACGGTTGTACTTGTCGTCTGCAAAGCTATGTCGCGTGCTGCGGTATGCGGAAACACTAAAAGCACCATAGTAGAACACAGATGAAGTTTCTAAGTTGACGTAATAGCCAGGATGAAGTAGTACAAATCAAGTTTTATGTGTCGGTTATTGACTTTTTAGCTGGCTTTGGTGCCTTGGACAAAAGCTAGGACCTTAACATTCTGTATGAAAGGAGGACTAGCAGCCGATTTGCATGGGAGAATGTGAAAAGTGTTCATATGTAGTAAAAACCCGAGAAATCCGTCCGTTTGTCATTTGTTATCGAATCGACTTAAAGCCAGATCGTCAAATTAGCCGCTCTTCTCTCTGAAACGGTTGTACTTATCGATTGCAAAGCTATGTCGCGTGCTGCGGTATGCGGAGACACTAAAAGCACCATAGTAGAACACAGATGAAGCTTCTAAGTTGATGTAATAGCCAGTAAAAAGTAGTACAATTTAAGTTTTAGGTATCGATTATTGACTTTTTAGCTAGCTTTGGTGCCTTGGACATGAGCTAGGACCTTATGATTCTGCATGAAAGGAGGACTAGCAGCCGAGTTGCACGGGAGAATGTGAAAAGTGTTCATATGTAGTAAAAACCTGAGAAATCCGTCCGTTTTCGTGATTTGTTATCGAATCGACTTAAAGCCAGATCGTCACATTGGCCGCTCTTCTCTCTGAAACGGTTGTACTTATCGTCTGCAAAGCTATGTCGCGTGCTGCGGTATGCTGAGACACTAAAAGCACCATAGTAGAAAACAGATGAAGGTTCTAAGTTGATGTAATAGAGAGTAAGAAGAAGTAAAATTCAAGTTTAAGGTATCGGTTATTGACTTTTTACACTTCTTTGGTGCCTTGGACACGAGCTAGGAACTTAAGATTTTGCATGAAGGAGGACTAGCAGCTGAGTTGCACGGGAGAATGTGAAAAGTGTTCATATGTAGTAAAAACCTGAGAAATCCGTCCGTTTTCGTCATTTGTTATTGAATCGACTTAAAGCCAGATCGTCACATTGGCCACTCTTCTCTCTGAAACGGTTGTACTTATCGTCTGCAAAGCTATGTCACGTGCTGCGGTATGCGGAGACACTAAAATCACCACAGTAGAACACAGATGAAGCTTCTAAGTTGATGCAATATCCAGTAAGAAGTAGTACAATTCGCGTTTTAGGTATCGATTATTGACTTTTTAGCTGGCTTTGGTGCCTTGGACATGAGCTACGACCTTAAGATTCTGCATGCATGAGGACTACCAGCTCAGTTGCACGGGAGTATGTGAAAAGTGTTCATATGTAGTAAATACCTGAGAAATCGGTCCGTTTTCGTCATTTGTTATCGAATCGACTTAAAGCCAGATCGTCACATTGGCCGCTTTTCTCTCTGAAACGGTTGTACTTATCGTCTGCAAAGCTATGTCGCGTGCTGTGGTATGCTGAGACACTAAAAGCACTATAGTAGAACACAGATCAAGCTTCTAAGTTGATGTAATAGCCAGTAAGAAGTAGTACAATACAAGTATTAGGTATTGAATATTGACCTTTTAGCTGGCTTTTGTGCCTTGGACATGAGCTGGGACCTTAAGATTCTGCATGAAAGGAGGACTAGCAGCCGAGTTGCACGGGAGAATGTGAAAAGTGTTCATATGTAGTAAAAACCTGAGAAATCCGTCCGTTTTCGTCATTTATTATCGAATCTACTTAAAGCCAGATCGTCACATTGGCCGCTCTTCTCTCTCAAACGGTTGTACTTATCGTCTGCAAAGCTATGTCTCGTACTGCGGTATTCGGAGACGCTAAAAGCACCATAGTAGAACACAGATGAAGCTTCTAAGATGATTTAATAGCCAGTAAGAAGCAGTACAATTCAAGTTTTAGGTATCGGTTGTTGACTTTTTAGCTGGCTTTGGTGCCTTGGACATGAGCTAGGACCTTAAGATTCTGCAATAAAGGAGGACTAGCAGCCGAGTTGCACGGGAGAATGTGAAAAGTGTTCATATGTAGTAAAAACCTGAGAAATCGGTCCGTTTTCGTCATTTGTTATCGAATCGACTTAAAGCCAGATCGTCACATTGGCCGCTCTTCTCTCTGAAACGGTTGTACTTATCGTCTGCAAAGCTATGTCGCGTGTTGCCGTAGGCGGAAACAGGAAAAGCCCCATAGTAGAACACAGATGAAACTTCTAAGTTGATGTAATAGCCAGTAAGAAGTAGTCCAAATCAAGTTTTAGGTATCGATTATTGACTTTTTAGCTGGCTTTGGTGCCTTGGACATGAGCTAGGACCTTAAGAATCTGCATGAAAGGAGGACTAGCAGCCGAGTTGCACGGGAGAATGTGAAAAGTTTTCATATGTAGTAAAAACCTAAGAAATTCGTCCGTTTTCGTCATTTGTTATCGAATCGACTTAAAGCCAGATCGTCACATTGGCCGCTCTTCTCTCTGAAACGGTTGTACTTGTCGTCTGCAAAGCTATGTCGCGTGCTGCGGTATGCGGAAACACTAAAAGCACCATAGTAGAACACAGATGAAGTTTCTAAGTTGACGTAATAGCCAGGATGAAGTAGTACAAATCAAGTTTTATGTGTCGGTTATTGACTTTTTAGCTGGCTTTGGTGCCTTGGACAAAAGCTAGGACCTTAACATTCTGTATGAAAGGAGGACTAGCAGCCGATTTGCATGGGAGAATGTGAAAAGTGTTCATATGTAGTAAAAACCAGAGAAATCCGTCCGTTTGTCATTTGTTATCGAATCGACTTAAAGCCAGATCGTCAAATTAGCCGCTCTTCTCTCTGAAACGGTTGTACTTATCGATTGCAAAGCTATGTCGCGTGCTGCGGTATGCGGAGACACTAAAAGCACCATAGTAGAACACAGATGAAGCTTCTAAGTTGATGTAATAGCCAGTAAAAAGTAGTACAATTTAAGTTTTAGGTATCGATTATTGACTTTTTAGCTAGCTTTGGTGCCTTGGACATGAGCTAGGACCTTATGATTCTGCATGAAAGGAGGACTAGCAGCCGAGTTGCACGGGAGAATGTGAAAAGTGTTCATATGTAGTAAAAACCTGAGAAATCCGTCCGTTTTCGTGATTTGTTATCGAATCGACTTAAAGCCAGATCGTCACATTGGCCGCTCTTCTCTCTGAAACGGTTGTACTTATCGTCTGCAAAGCTATGTCGCGTGCTGCGGTATGCTGAGACACTAAAAGCACCATAGTAGAACACAGATGAAGCTTCTAAGTTGATGTAATAGCCAGTAAGAAGTAGTACAATTCAAGTTTTAGGTATCAGTTAATGCCTTTTTACCTTTCTTTGGTGCCTTGGACACTTTCTAGGAAATTAAGATTTTGCATGAAGGAGGACTATCAGCCGAGTTGCACGGGAGAATGTGAAAAGTGTTCATATGTAGTAAAAACCTGAGACATTCGTCCGTTTTCGTCATTTGTTATCGAATCGACTTAAAGCCAGATCGTCACATTGGCCGCTCTTCTCTCTGAAACGGTTGTACTTATCGTCTGCAAAGCTATGTCACGTGCTGCGGTATGCGGAGACACTAAAATCACCACAGTAGAACACAGATGAAGCTTCTAAGTTGATGCAATATCCAGTAAGAAGTAGTACAATTCGCGTTTTAGGTATCGATTATTGACTTTTTAGCTGGCTTTGGTGCCTTGGACATGAGCTACGACCTTAAGATTCTGCATGCATGAGGACTAGCAGCTCAGTTGCACGGGAGTATGTGAAAAGTGTTCATATGTAGTAAATACCTGAGAAATCCGTCCGTTTTCGTTATTTGTTATCGAATCGAGTTAAATCCAGATCGACACATTGGCCGCTTTTCTCTCTGAAACGGTTGTACTTATCGTCTGCAAAGCTATGTCGCGTGCTGTGGTATGCTGAGACACTAAAAGCACTATAGTAGAACACAGATCAAGCTTCTAAGTTGATGTAATAGCCAGTAAGAAGTAGTACAATACAAGTATTAGGTATTGAATATTGACCTTTTAGCTGGCTTTTGTGCCTTGGACATGAGCTGGGACCTTAAGATTCTGCATGAAAGGAGGACTAGCAGCCGAGTTGCACGGGAGAATGTGAAAAGTGTTCATATGTAGTAAAAACCTGAGAAATCCGTCCGTTTTCGTCATTTATTATCGAATCTACTTAAAGCCAGATCGTCACATTGGCCGCTCTTCTCTCTGAAACGGTTGTACTTATCGTCTGCAAAGCTATGTCTCGTACTGCGGTATTCGGAGACGCTAAAAGCACCATAGTAGAACACAGATGAAGCTTCTAAGATGATTTAATAGCCAGTAAGAAGTAGTACAATTCAAGTTTTAGGTATCGGTTGTTGACTTTTTAGCTGGCTTTGGTGCCTTGGACATGAGCTAGGACCTTAAGATTCTGCAATAAAGGAGGACTAGCAGCCGAGTTGCACGGGAGAATGTGAAAAGTGTTCATATGTAGTAAAAACCTGAGAAATCGGTCCGTTTTCGTCATTTGTTATCGAATCGACTTAAAGCCAGATCGTCACATTGGCCGCTCTTCTCTCTGAAACGGTTGTACTTATCGTCTGCAAAGCTATGTCGCGTGTTGCCGTAGGCGGAAACAGGAAAAGCCCCATAGTAGAACACAGATGAAACTTCTAAGTTGTTGTAATAGCCAGTAAGAAGTAGTCCAAATCAAGATTTAGGTATCGATTATTGACTTTTTAGCTGGCTTTGGTGCCTTGGACATGAGCTAGGACCTTAAGAATCTGCATGAAAGGAGGACTAGCAGCCGAGTTGCACGGGAGAATGTGAAAAGTTTTCATATGTAGTAAAAACCTAAGAAATTCGTCCGTTTTCGTCATTTGTTATCGAATCGACTTAAAGCCAGATCGTCACATTGGCCGCTCTTCTCTCTGAAACGGTTGTACTTGTCGTCTGCAAAGCTATGTCGCGTGCTGCGGTATGCGGAAACACTAAAAGCACCATAGTAGAACACAGATGAAGCTTCTAAGTTGACGTAATAGCCAGGATGAAGTAGTACAAATCAAGTTTTATGTGTCGGTTATTGACTTTTTAGCTGGCTTTGGTGCCTTGGACAAAAGCTAGGACCTTAACATTCTGTATGAAAGGAGGACTAGCAGCCGATTTGCATGGGAGAATGTGAAAAGTGTTCATATGTAGTAAAAACCCGAGAAATCCGTCCGTTTGTCATTTGTTATCGAATCGACTTAAAGCCAGATCGTCAAATTAGCCGCTCTTCTCTCTGAAACGGTTGTACTTATCGATTGCAAAGCTATGTCGCGTGCTGCGGTATGCGGAGACACTAAAAGCACCATAGTAGAACACAGATGAAGCTTCTAAGTTGATGTAATAGCCAGTAAAAAGTAGTACAATTCAAGTTTTAGGTATCGATTATTGACTTTTTAGCTAGCTTTGGTGCCTTGGACATGAGCTAGGACCTTATGATTCTGCATGAAAGGAGGACTAGCAGCCGAGTTGCACGGGAGAATGTGAAAAGTGTTCATATGTAGTAAAAACCTGAGAAATCCGTCCGTTTTCGTGATTTGTTATCGAATCGACTTAAAGCCAGATCGTCACATTGGCCGCTCTTCTCTCTGAAACGGTTGTACTTATCGTCTGCAAAGCTATGTCGCGTGCTGCGGTATGCTGAGACACTAAAAGCACCATAGTAGAACACAGATGAAGCTTCTAAGTTGATGTAATAGCCAGTAAGAAGTAGTACAATTCAAGTTTTAGGTATCAGTTAATGCCTTTTTACCATTCTTTGGTGCCTTGGACACTTTCTAGGAAATTAAGATTTTGCATGAAGGAGGACTATCAGCCGAGTTGCACGGGAGAATGTGAAAAGTGTTCATATGTAGTAAAAACCTGAGACATTCGTCCGTTTTCGTCATTTGTTATCGAATCGACTTAAAGCCAAATCGTCACATTGGCCGCTCTTCTCTCTGAAACGGTTGTACTTATCGTCTGCAAAGCTATGTCGCGTGCTGCGGTATGCGGACACACTAAAAGCACCATAGTAGAAAACAGATGAAGGTTCTAAGTTGATGTAATAGAGAGTAAGAAGAAGTAAAATTCAAGTTTAAGGTATCGGTTATTGACTTTTTACACTTCTTTGGTGCCTTGGACACGAGCTAGGAACTTAAGATTTTGCATGAAGGAGGACTAGCAGCTGAGTTGCACGGGAGAATGTGAAAAGTGTTCATATGTAGTAAAAACCTGAGAAATCCGTCCGTTTTCGTCATTTGTTATCGAATCGACTTAAAGCCAGATCGTCACATTGGCCACTCTTCTCTCTGAAACGGTTGTACTTATCGTCTGCAAAGCTATGTCACGTGCTGCGGTATGCGGAGACACTAAAATCACCACAGTAGAACACAGATGAAGCTTCTAAGTTGATGCAATATCCAGTAAGAAGTAGTACAATTCGCGTTTTAGGTATCGATTATTGACTTTTTAGCTGGCTTTGGTGCCTTGGACATGAGCTACGACCTTAAGATTCTGCATGCATGAGGACTAGCAGCTCAGTTGCACGGGAGTATGTGAAAAGTGTTCATATGTAGTAAATACCTGAGAAATCGGTCCGTTTTCGTCATTTGTTATCGAATCGACTTAAAGCCAGATCGTCACATTGGCCGCTTTTCTCTCTGAAACGGTTGTACTTATCGTCTGCAAAGCTATGTCTCGTACTGCGGTATTCGGAGACGCTAAAAGCACCATAGTAGAACACAGATGAAGCTTCTAAGATGATTTAATAGCCAGTAAGAAGCAGTACAATTCAAGTTTTAGGTATCGGTTGTTGACTTTTTAGCTGGCTTTGGTGCCTTGGACATGAGCTAGGACCTTAAGATTCTGCAATAAAGGAGGACTAGCAGCCGAGTTGCACGGGAGAATGTGAAAAGTGTTCATATGTAGTAAAAACCTGAGAAATCGGTCCGTTTTCGTCATTTGTTATCGAATCGACTTAAAGCCAGATCGTCACATTGGCCGCTCTTCTCTCTGAAACGGTTGTACTTATCGTCTGCAAAGCTATGTCGCGTGTTGCCGTAGGCGGAAACAGGAAAAGCCCCATAGTAGAACACAGATGAAACTTCTAAGTTGATGTAATAGCCAGTAAGAAGTAGTCCAAATCAAGATTTAGGTATCGATTATTGACTTTTTAGCTGGCTTTGGTGCCTTGGACATGAGCTAGGACCTTAAGAATCTGCATGAAAGGAGGACTAGCAGCCGAGTTGCACGGTAGAATGTGAAAAGTTTTCATATGTAGTAAAAACCTAAGAAATTCGTCCGTTTTCGTCATTTGTTATCGAATCGACTTAAAGCCAGATCGTCACATTGGCCGCTCTTCTCTCTGAAACGGTTGTACTTGTCGTCTGCAAAGCTATGTCGCGTGCTGCGGTATGCGGAAACACTAAAAGCACCATAGTAGAACACAGATGAAGTTTCTAAGTTGACGTAATAGCCAGGATGAAGTAGTACAAATCAAGTTTTATGTGTCGGTTATTGACTTTTTAGCTGGCTTTGGTGCCTTGGACAAAAGCTAGGACCTTAACATTCTGTATGAAAGGAGGACTAGCAGCCGATTTGCATGGGAGAATGTGAAAAGTGTTCATATGTAGTAAAAACCCGAGAAATCCGTCCGTTTGTCATTTGTTATCGAATCGACTTAAAGCCAGATCGTCAAATTAGCCGCTCTTCTCTCTGAAACGGTTGTACTTATCGATTGCAAAGCTATGTCGCGTGCTGCGGTATGCGGAGACACTAAAAGCACCATAGTAGAACACAGATGAATCTTCTAAGTTGATGTAATAGCCAGTAAAAAGTAGTACAATTCAAGTTTTAGGTATCGATTATTGACTTTTTAGCTAGCTTTGGTGCCTTGGACATGAGCTAGGACCTTATGATTCTGCATGAAAGGAGGACTAGCAGCCGAGTTGCACGGGAGAATGTGAAAAGTGTTCATATGTAGTAAAAACCTGAGAAATCCGTCCGTTTTCGTGATTTGTTATCGAATCGACTTAAAGCCAGATCGTCACATTGGCCGCTCTTCTCTCTGAAACGGTTGTACTTATCGTCTGCAAAGCTATGTCGCGTGCTGCGGTATGCGGACACACTAAAAGCACCATAGTAGAACACAGATGAAGGTTCTAAGTTGATGTAATAGAGAGTAAGAAGAAGTAAAATTCAAGTTTAAGGTATCGGTTATTGACTTTTTACACTTCTTTGGTGCCTTGGACACGAGCTAGGAACTTAAGATTTTGCATGAAGGAGGACTAGCAGCTGAGTTGCACGGGAGAATGTGAAAAGTGTTCATATGTAGTAAAAACCTGAGAAATCCGTCCGTTTTCGTCATTTGTTATCGAATCGACTTAAAGCCAGATCGTCACATTGGCCACTCTTCTCTCTGAAACGGTTGTACTTATCGTCTGCAAAGCTATGTCACGTGCTGCGGTATGCGGAGACACTAAAATCACCACAGTAGAACACAGATGAAGCTTCTAAGTTGATGCAATATCCAGTAAGAAGTAGTACAATTCGCGTTTTAGGTATCGATTATTGACTTTTTAGCTGGCTCTGGTGCCTTGGACATGAGCTACGACCTTAAGATTCTGCATGCATGAGGACTAGCAGCTCAGTTGCACGGGAGTATGTGAAAAGTGTTCATATGTAGTAAATACCTGAGAAATCCGTCCGTTTTCGTCATTTGTTATCGAATCGAGTTAAATCCAGATCGACACATTGGCCGCTTTTCTCTCTGAAACGGTTGTACTTATCGTCTGCAAAGCTATGTCGCGTGCTGTGGTATGCTGAGACACTAAAAGCACTATAGTAGAACACAGATCAAGCTTCTAAGTTGATGTAATAGCCAGTAAGAAGTAGTACAATACAAGTATTAGGTATTGAATATTGACCTTTTAGCTGGCTTTTGTGCCTTGGACATGAGCTGGGACCTTAAGATTCTGCATGAAAGGAGGACTAGCAGCCGAGTTGCACGGGAGAATGTGAAAAGTGTTCATATGTAGTAAAAACCTGAGAAATCCGTCCGTTTTCGTCATTTATTATCGAATCTACTTAAAGCCAGATCGTCACATTGGCCGCTCTTCTCTCTGAAACGATTGTACTTATCGTCTGCAAAGCTATGTCTCGTACTGCGGTATTCGGAGACGCTAAAAGCACCATAGTAGAACACAGATGAAGCTTCTAAGATGATTTAATAGCCAGTAAGAAGCAGTACAATTCAAGTTTTAGGTATCGGTTGTTGACTTTTTAGCTGGCTTTGGTGCCTTGAACATGAGCTAGGACCTTAAGATTCTGCAATAAAGGAGGACTAGCAGCCGAGTTGCACGGGAGAATGTGAAAAGTGTTCATATGTAGTAAAAACCTGAGAAATCGGTCCGTTTTCGTCATTTGTTATCGAATCGACTTAAAGCCAGATCGTCACATTGGCCGCTCTTCTCTCTGAAACGGTTGTACTTATCGTCTGCAAAGCTATGTCGCGTGTTGCCGTAGGCGGAAACAGGAAAAGCCCCATAGTAGAACACAGATGAAACTTCTAAGTTGATGTAATAGCCAGTAAGAAGTAGTCCAAATCAAGATTTAGGTATCGATTATTGACTTTTTAGCTGGCTTTGGTGCCTTGGACATGAGCTAGGACCTTAAGAATCTGCATGAAAGGAGGACTAGCAGCCGAGTAGCACGGGAGAATGTGAAAAGTTTTCATATTTAGTAAAAACCTAAGAAATTCGTCCGTTTTCGTCATTTGTTATCGAATCGACTTAAAGCCAGATCGTCACATTGGCCGCTCTTCTCTCTGAAACGGTTGTACTTGTCGTCTGCAAAGCTATGTCGCGTGCTGCGGTATGCGGAAACACTAAAAGCACCATAGTAGAACACAGATGAAGCTTCTAAGTTGACGTAATAGCCAGGATGAAGTAGTACAAATCAAGTTTTAGGTGTCGGTTATTGACTTTTTAGCTGGCTTTGGTGCCTTGGACAAAAGCTAGGACCTTAACATTCTGTATAAAAAGGACGACTAGCAGCCGATTTGCATGGGAGAATGTGAAAAGTGTTCATATGTAGTAAAAACCCGAGAAATCCGTCCGTTTGTCATTTGTTATCGAATCGACTTAAAGCCAGATCGTCAAATTAGCCGCTCTTCTCTCTGAAACGGTTGTACTTATCGATTGCAAAGCTATGTCGCGTGCTGCGGTATGCGGAGACACTAAAAGCACCATAGTAGAACACAGATGAAGCTTCTAAGTTGATGTAATAGCCAGTAAAAAGTAGTACAATTCAAGTTTTAGGTATCGATTATTGACTTTTTAGCTAGCTTTGGTGCCTTGGACATGAGCTAGGACCTTATGATTCTGCATGAAAGGAGGACTAGCAGCCGAGTTGCACGGGAGAATGTGAAAAGTGTTCATATGTAGTAAAAACCTGAGAAATCCGTCCGTTTTCGTGATTTGTTATCGAATCGACTTAAAGCCAGATCGTCACATTGGCCGCTCTTCTCTCTGAAACGGTTGTACTTATCGTCTGCAAAGCTATGTCGCGTGCTGCGGTATGCTGAGACACTAAAAGCACCATAGTAGAACACAGATGAAGCTTCTAAGTTGATGTAATAGCCAGTAAGAAGTAGTACAATTCAAGTTTTAGGTATCAGTTAATGCCTTTTTACCTTTCTTTGGTGCCTTGGACACTTTCTAGGAAATTAAGATTTTGCATGAAGGAGGACTATCAGCCGAGTTGCACGGGAGAATGTGAAAAGTGTTCATATGTAGTAAAAACCTGAGACATTCGTCCGTTTTCGTCATTTGTTATCGAATCGACTTAAAGCCAGATCGTCACATTGGCCGCTCTTCTCTCTGAAACGGTTGTACTTATCGTCTGCAAAGCTATGTCGCGTGCTGCGGTATGCGGACACACTAAAAGCACCATAGTAGAACACAGATGAAGGTTCTAAGTTGATGTAATAGAGAGTAAGAAGAAGTAAAATTCAAGTTTAAGGTATCGGTTATTGACTTTTTACACTTCTTTGGTGCCTTGGACACGAGCTAGGAACTTAAGATTTTGCATGAAGGAGGACTAGCAGCTGAGTTGCACGGGAGAATGTGAAAAGTGTTCATATGTAGTAAAAACCTGAGAAATCCGTCCGTTTTCGTCATTTGTTATCGAATCGACTTAAAGCCAGATCGTCACATTGGCCACTCTTCTCTCTGAAACGGTTGTACTTATCGTCTGCAAAGCTATGTCACGTGCTGCGGTATGCGGAGACACTAAAATCACCACAGTAGAACACAGATGAAGCTTCTAAGTTGATGCAATATCCAGTAAGAAGTAGTACAATTCGCGTTTTAGGTATCGATTATTGACTTTTTAGCTGGCTTTGGTGCCTTGGACATGAGCTACGACCTTAAGATTCTGCATGCATGAGGACTAGCAGCTCAGTTGCACGGGAGTATGTGAAAAGTGTTCATATGTAGTAAATACCTGAGAAATCCGTCCGTTTTCGTCATTTGTTATCGAATCGAGTTAAATCCAGATCGACACATTGGCCGCTTTTCTCTCTGAAACGGTTGTACTTATCGTCTGCAAAGCTATGTCGCGTGCTGTGGTATGCTGAGACACTAAAAGCACTATAGTAGAACACAGATCAAGCTTCTAAGTTGATGTAATAGCCAGTAAGAAGTAGTACAATACAAGTATTAGGTATTGAATATTGACCTTTTAGCTGGCTTTTGTGCCTTGGACATGAGCTGGGACCTTAAGATTCTGCATGAAAGGAGGACTACCAGCCGAGTTGCACGGGAGAATGTGAAAAGTGTTCATATGTAGTAAAAACCTGAGAAATCCGTCCGTTTTCGTCATTTATTATCGAATCTACTTAAAGCCAGATCGTCACATTGGCCGCTCTTCTCTCTGAAACGGTTGTACTTATCGTCTGCAAAGCTATGTCTCGTACTGCGGTATTCGGAGACGCTAAAAGCACCATAGTAGAACACAGATGAAGCTTCTAAGATGATTTAATAGCCAGTAAGAAGCAGTACAATTCAAGTTTTAGGTATCGGTTGTTGACTTTTTAGCTGGCTTTGGTGCCTTGGACATGAGCTAGGACCTTAAGATTCTGCAATAAAGGAGGACTAGCAGCCGAGTTGCACGGGAGAATGTGAAAAGTGTTCATATGTAGTAAAAACCTGAGAAATCGGTCCGTTTTCGTCATTTGTTATCGAATCGACTTAAAGCCAGATCGTCACATTGGCCGCCCTTCTCTCTGAAACGGTTGTACTTATCGTCTGCAAAGCTATGTCGCGTGTTGCCGTAGGCGGAAACAGGAAAAGCCCCATAGTAGAACACAGATGAAACTTCTAAGTTGATGTAATAGCCAGTAAGAAGTAGTCCAAATCAAGATTTAGGTATCGATTATTGACTTTTTAGCTGGCTTTGGTGCCTTGGACATGAGCTAGGACCTTAAGAATCTGCATGAAAGGAGGACTAGCAGCCGAGTTGCACGGGAGAATGTGAAAAGTTTTCATATGTAGTAAAAACCTAAGAAATTCGTCCGTTTTCGTCATTTGTTATCGAATCGACTTAAAGCCAGATCGTCACATTGGCCGCTCTTCTCTCTGAAACGGTTGTACTTGTCGTCTGCAATGCTATGTCGCGTGCTGCGGTATGCGGAAACACTAAAAGCACCATAGTAGAACACAGATGAAGCTTCTAAGTTGACGTAATAGCCAGGATGAAGTAGTACAAATCAAGTTTTAGGTGTCGGTTATTGACTTTTTAGCTGGCTTTGGTGCCTTGGACAAAAGCTAGGACCTTAACATTCTGTATGAAAGGAGGACTAGCAGCCGATTTGCATGGGAGAATGTGAAAAGTGTTCATATGTAGTAAAAACCCGAGAAATCCGTCCGTTTGTCATTTGTTATCGAATCGACTTAAAGCCAGATCGCCAAATTAGCCGCTCTTCTCTCTGAAACGGTTGTACTTATCGTCTGCAAAGCTATGTCGCGTGCTGCGGTAAGCGGAGGCACTAAAAGCACCATAGTAGAACACAGATGAAGCTTCTAAGTTGATGTAATAGCCAGTAAGAAGTAGTACAATTCAAGTTTCAGGTATCGATTATTGACTTTTTAGCTAGCTTTGGTGCCTTGGACATGAGCTAGGACCTTAAGATTCTGCATGAAAGGAGGACTAGCAGCCGAGTTACACGGGAGAATGTGAAAAGTGTTCATAAGTAGTAAAAACCTGAGAAATTCGTCCGTTTTCGTCATTTGTTATCGAATCGACTTAAAGCCAGATCGTCACATTGGCCGCTCTTCTCTCTGAAACGCTTGTACTTATCGTCTTTAAAGCTATGTCGCATGCTGCGGTATGCTGAGACACTACAAGCAGCATAGTAGAACACAGATGAAGCTTCTAAGTTGATATAATAGCCAGTAAGAAGTAGTACAATTCAAGATTTAGGTATCGATTATTGACTTTTTAGCTGGCTTTGGTGCCTTGGACATGAGCTAGGACCTTAAGAATCTGCATGAAAGGAGGACTAGCAGCCGAGTTGTACGGGAGAATGTGAAAAGTTTTCATAAGTAGTAAAAACCTAAGAAATTCGTCCGTTTTCGTCATTTGTTATCGAATCGACTTAAAGCCAGATCGTCACATTGGCCGCTCTTCTCTCTGAAACGGTTGTACTTATCGTCTGCAACGCTATGTCGCGTGTTGCCGTAGGCGGAAACAGGAAAAGCACCATAGTAGAACACAGATGAAACTTCTAAGTTGATGTAATAGCCAGTAAGAAGTAGTCCAATTCAAGATTTAGGTATCGATTATCGACTTTTTAGCTGGCTTTGGTGCCTTGGACATGAGCTAGGACCTTAAGAATCTGCATGAAAGGAGGACTAGCAGCCGAGTTGCACGGGAGAATGTGAAAAGTTTTCATATGTAGTAAAAACCTAAGAAATTCGTCCGTTTTCGTCATTTGTTATCGAATCGACTTAAAGCCAGATCGTCACATTGGCCGCTCTTCTCTCTGAAACGGTTGTACTTGTCGTCTGCAAAGCTATGTCGCGTGCTGCGGTATGCGGAAACACTAAAAGCACCATAGTAGAACACAGATGAAGCTTCTAAGTTGACGTAATAGCCAGGAAGAAGTAGTACAAATCAAGTTTTAGGTGTCGGTTATTGACTTTTTAGCTGGCTTTGGTGCCTTGGACAAAAGCTAGGACCTTAACATTCTAAATGAAAGGAGGACTAGAAGCCGATTTGCATGGGAGAATGTGAAAAGTGTTCATATGTAGTAAAAACCCGAGAAATCCGTCCGTTTGTCATTTGTTATCGAATCGACTTAAAGCCAGATCGTCAAATTAGCCGCTCTTCTCTCTGAAACGGTTGTACATATCGATTGCAAAGCTATGTCGCGTGCTGCGGTATGCGGAGACACTAAAAGCACCATAGTAGAACACAGATGAAGCTTCTAAGTTGATGTAATAGCCAGTAAGAAGTAGTACAATTCAAGTTTTAGGTATCGATTATTGACTTTTTAGCTAGCTTTGGTGCCTTGGACATGAGCTAGGACCTTATGATTCTGCATGAAAGGAGGACAAGCAGCCGAGTTGCACGGGAGAATGTGAAAAGTGTTCATATGTAGTAAAAACCTGAGAAATCCGTCCGTTTTCGTGATTTGTTATCGAATCGACTTAAAGCCAGATCGTCACATTGGCCGCTCTTCTCTCTGAAACGGTTGTACTTATCGTCTGCAAAGGTATGTCGCGTGCTGCGGTATGCTGAGACACTAAAAGCACCATAGTAGAACACAGATGAAGCTTCTAATCTGACGTAATAGCCAGGAAGAAGTAGTACAATTCAAGTTTTAGGTATCGACTATTGACTTTTTAGCTGGCTTTGGTGACTTGGACATGAGCTAGGACCTTAACATTCTGCATGAAAGGAGGACTAGCAGCCGATTTGCATGGGAGAATGTGAAAAGTGTTCATATGTAGTAAAAACCCGAGAAATCCGTCCGTTTCGTCATTTGTTATCGAATCGTCTTAAAGCCAGATCGTCACATTAGCCGCTCTTCACTCTGAAACGGTTGTACTTATCGATTGCAAAGCTATGTCGCGTGCTGCGGTATGCGGAGACACTAAAAGCACCATAGTAGAACACAGATGAAGCACCTAAGTTGATGTAATAGCCAGTAAGAAGTAGTACAATTCAAGTTTTAGGTATCGAATATTGACATTTAGCTAGCTTTGGTACCTTGGACATGAGCTAGGACCTTATGAATCTGCATGAAAGGAGGAGTAGCAGCCGAGTTGCACGGGAGAATGTGAAAAGTGTTCATATGTAGTAAAAACCTGAGAAATCCGTCCGTTTTCGTGATTTGTTATCGAATCGACTTAAAGCCTGATCGTCACATTGGCCGCTCTTCTCTCTGAAACGGTTGTACTTATCGTCTGCAAAGGTATGTCGCGTGCTGCGGTATGCTGAGACACTAAAAGCACCATAGTAGAACACAGATGAAGCTTCTAAGTTGATGTAATAGCCAGTAAGAAGTAGTACAATTCAAGTTTTAGGAATCAGTTAATGACTTTTTACCTTTCTTTGGTGCCTTGGACACTTTCTAGGAAATTAAGATTTTGCATGAAGGAGGACTATCGGCCGAGTTGAACGGGAGAATGTGAAAAGTGTTCATATGTAGTAAAAACCTGAGACATTCGTCCGTTTTCGTTATTTGTTATCGAATCGACTTAAAGCCAGATCGTCACATTGGCCGCTCTTCTCTCTGAAACGCTTGTACTTATCGTCTGCAAAGCTATGTCGCGTGCTGCGGTATGCGGAGGCACTAAAAGCACCATAGTAGAACACAGATGAAGCTTCTAAGTTGATGTAAGAGCCAGTAAGAAGTAGTACAATTCAAGTTTTAGGTATCGATTATTGACTTTTTAGCCAGCTTTGGTGCCTTGGACATGAGCTAGGACCTTAAGATTCTGCATGAAAGGAGGACTAGCAGCCGGGTTGCACGGGAGAATGTGAAAAGTGTTCATAAGTAGTAAAAACCTGAGACATCCGTCCGTTTTCGTCATTTGTTATCGAATCGACTTAAAGCCAGATCGTCACATTGGCCGCTCTTCTCTCTGAAACGCTTGTACTTATCGTCTGCAAAGCTATGTCGCATGCTGCGGTATGCTGAGACACTACAAGCAGAATAGTAGAACACAGATGAAGCTTCTAAGTTGATGTAATAGCCAGTAAGAAGTAGTACAATTCAAGTTTTAGGTATTGATTATTGACTTTTTAGCTGGCTTTGGTGCCTTGGACATGAGCTAGGACCTTAAGATTCTGCATGAAAGGAGGACTAGCAGCCGAGTTGCACGGGAGAATGTGAAAAGTGTTCATATGTGGTAAAAACCTGAGAAATCCGTCCGTTTTCGTCATTTGTTATCGAATCGACTTAAAGCCAGATCGTCACATTGGCCGCTCTTCTCTCTGAAACGGTTGTACTTATCGTCTGCAAAGCTATGTCGCATGCTGCGGTATGCGGAGACAATAAAAGCACCATAGTAGAACACAGATGAAGCTTCTAATCTGACGTAATAGCCAGGAAGAAGTAGTACAATTCAAGTTTTAGGTATCGACTATTGACTTTTTAGCTGGCTTTGGTGCCTTGGACATGAGCTAGGACCTTAACATTCTGCATGAAAGGAGGACTAGCAGCCGATTTGCATGGGAGAATGTGAAAAGTGTTCATATGTAGTAAAAACCTGAGATATCCGTCCGTTTTCGTCATTTGTTATCGAATCGTCTTAAAGCCAGATCGTCACATTAGCCGCTCTTCACTCTGAAACGTTTGTACTTATCGATTGCAAAGCTATGTCGCGTGCTGCGGTATGCGGAGACACTAAAAGCACCATAGTAGAACACAGATGAAGCATCTAAGTTGATGTAATAGCCAGTAAGAAGTAGTACAATTCAAGTTTTAGGTATAGAATATTGACATTTAGCTAGCTTTGGTACCTTGGACATGAGCTAGGACCTTATGAATCTGCATGAAAGGAGGAGTAGCAGCCGAGTTGCACAGGAGAATGTGAAAAGTGGTTTTATGTAGTAAAAATCTGAGAAATCCGTCCGTTTTGGTCATTTGTTATCGAATCGACTTAAAGCCAGTTCGTCACAATGGCCGCTCTCCTCTCTGAAACGGTTGTACTTATCGTCTGCAAAACTATGTCGCGTGCTGCGGTATGCGGAGAAACTAAAAGCACCGTAGTAGAACACAGATGTAGCTTCTACGTTGACGTAATAGCCAGGAAGAAGTAGTACAATTCAAGTTTTAGGTATCGACTATTGACTTTTTAGCTGGCTTTGGTGCCTTGGACATGAGCTAGGACCTTAACATTCTGCATGAAAGGAGGACTAGCAGCCGAGTTGCAGGGGAGAATGTAAAAAGTGTTCATATGAAGTTAAAACCTGAGAAATCCGTCCGTTTTCGTCATTTGTTATCGAATCGACTTAGAGCCAGATCGACACATTGGCCGCTCTTCTCTCTGAAACGGTTGTACTTATCGTCTACAAAGCTATGTCGCGTGCTGCGTTATGCGGAGACACTAAAAGCACCATAGTAGAACACAGATGTAGCTTCTAAGTTGATGTAATAGCCAGTAAGAAGTAGTCCAATTCAAGATTTAGGTATCGATTATTGACTTTTTAGCTGGCTTTGGTGCCTTGGACATGAGCTAGGACTTTAAGATTCTGCATAAAAGGAGGACTAGCAGCCCAGTTGCACGAGAGAATGTGAAAAGTGTTCATATGTATTATAAACCTGAGACATCCGTCCGTTTTCGTCATTTGTTATCGAATCGACTTAAAGCCAGATCGTCACATTGGCCGCTATGCTCTCGGAAACGGTTGTACTTATCGTCTGCAAAGCTATGTCGCTTGTTGCCGTAGGCGGAAACAGAAAAGCACCATAGTAGAACACAGATGAAGCTTCTAAGTTGATGTAATAGCCAGTAAGAAATAGTAGAATTCAAGTTTTTTGTATCGATTATTGACTTTTTTGCTGGCTTTGGTACCTTGGACATGAGCTGGTACCTTAAGATTCTGCATGAAAGGAGGAGCTAGGAAATTAAGACTTTGCATGAAGGAGGACTATCAGCCGAGTTGCACGGGAGAATGTGAAAAGTGTTCATATGTAGTAAAAACCTTAGAAATCCGTCCGTTTTCGTCATTTGTTATCGAATCGACTTAAAGCCAGATCATCACATTGGCCGCTCTTCTCTCTGAAACGGTTGTACTTATCGTCTGCAATGCTATGTCGCGTGCTGCGGTATGTGGAGACACTAAAAGCACCATAGTAGAACACAGATGAAGCTTCTAAGTTGATGTAATAGCCAGTAAGAAGTAGTCCAATTCAAGATTTAGGTATCGGTTGTTGACTTTTATCTGGCTTTGGTGCCTTGGACATGAGCTAGGACGTTATGATTCTGCATGAAACGAGGACTAGCGGCCGCGTTGCACGGGAGTATGTGTAAAGTGTTCATATGTAGTAAAAACCTGAGAAATCCGTCCATTTTCTTCATTTATTATCGAATCGACTTAAAGCTAGATCGTCACATTGGCCGCTGTTCTCTCTGAAACGGTTGTACTTATCGTCTGCAAAACTATGTCGCGTGTTGCGGTATGCGGAGAAACTAAAAGCACCGTAGTAGAACACAGATGAAGCTTCTAAGTTGATGTAATAGCCAGGAAGAAGTAGTACAATTCAAGTTTTAGATATTGATTATTGACTTTTTAGCTGGCTTTGTTGCCTTGGACATGAGCTAGGACCTTAAGATTCTGCATGAAAGGAGGACTAGCAGCCGAGTTGCAAGGGAGAATGTGAAAAGTGTTCATATGTAGTAAAAACCCGAGAAGTCGGTCCGTTTTCGTCATTTGTTATCGAATCGACTTAAAGCCAGATCGTCACATTGGCCGCTCTTCTCTCTGAAACGCTTGTACTTATCGTCTGCAAAGCTATGTCGCGTGCTGCGGTATGCGGAAACACTAAAATCACCATAGTAGAACACAGATGAAGCTTCTAAGTTGATGTAATAGCCAGTAAGAAGTAGTACACTTCAAGTTTTAGGTATCGATTATTGACTTTTTAGCTGGCTTTGGTGCCTTGGACATGAGGTAGGACCGTAAGATTCTGCATGAAAGGAGGACTAGCAGCCGAGTTGCAGGGGAGAATGTAAAAAGTGTTCATATGAAGTAAAAACCTGAGAAATTCGTCCGTTTTCGTCATTTGTTATCGAATCGACTTAGAGCCAGATCGACACATTGGCCGCTCTTCTCTCTGAAACGGTTGTACTTATCGTCTACAAAGCTATGTCGCGTCCTGCGTTATGCGGAGACACTAAAAGCACCATAGTAGAACACAGATGAAGCTTCTAAGTTGATGTAATAGCCAGTAAGAAGTAGTCCAATTCAAGATTTAGGTATCGATTATTGACTTTTTAGCTGGCTTTGGTGCCTTGGACATGAGCTAGGACTTTAAGATTCTGCATAAAAGGAGGACTAGCAGCCCAGTTGCATGTTAGAATGTGAAAAGTGTTCATATGTATTAAAAACCTGAGACATCCGTCCGTTTTCGTCATTTGTTATCGAATCGACTTAAAGCCAGATCGTCACGTTAGCCGCTATGCTCTCGGAAACGGTTGTACTTATCGTCTGCAAAGCTATGTCGCTTGTTGGCGTAGGCGGAAACAGAAAAGCACCATAGTAGAACACAGATGAAGCTTCTAAGCTGATGTAATAGCCAGTAAGAAATAGTAGAATTCAAGTTTTTGGTATCGATTATTGACTTTTTTGCTGGCTTTGGTTCCTTGGACATGAGCTAGTACCTTAAGATTCTGCATGAAGGGAGGACTAGCAGCCGGGTTGCACGGGAGAATGTGAAAAGTGTTCATAAGTAGTAAAAACCTGAGAAATTCGTCCGTTTTCGTCATTTGTTATCGAATCGACTTAAAGCCAGATCGTCACATTGGCCGCTCTTCTCTCTGAAACGCTTGTACTTATCGTCTGCAAAGCTATGTCGCATGCTGCGGTATGCTGAGACACTACAAGCAGAATAGTAGAACACATATGAAGTTTATAAGTTGATGTAATAGCCAGTAAGAAGTAGTACAATTCAAGTTTTAGGTATTGATTATTGACTTTTTAGCTGGCTTTGGTGCCTTGGACATGAGCTAGGACCTTAAGATTCTGCATGAAAGGAGGACTAGCAGCCGAGTTGCACGGGAGAATGTGAAAAGTGTTCATATGTGGTAAAAACCTAAGAAATTCGTCCGTTTTCGTCATTTGTAATCGAATCGACTTAAAGCCAGATCGTCACATTGGCCGCTCTTCTCTCTGAAACGGTTGTACTTATCGTCTGCAAAGCTATGTCGCATGCTGCGGTATGCGGAGACAATAAAAGCACCATAGTAGAACACAGATGAAGCTTCTAATCTGACGAAATAGCCAGGAAGAAGTAGTACAATTCAAGTTTTAGGTATCGACTATTGACTTTTTAGCTGGCTTTGGTGCCTTGGACATGAGCAAGGACCTTAACATTCTGCATGAAAGGAGGACTAGCAGCCGATTTGCATGGGAGAATGTGAAAAGTGTTCATATGTAGTAAAAACCCGAGAAATCCGTCCGTTTTCGTCATTTGTTATCGAATCGTCTTAAAGCCAGATCGTCACATTAGCCGACTTTCACTCTGAAACGGTTGTACTTATCGATTGCAAAGCTATGTCGCGTGCTGCGGTATGCGGAGACACTAAAAGCACCATAGTAGAACACAGATGAAGCATCTGAGTTGATGTAATAGCCAGTAAGAAGTAGTACAATTCAAGTTTTAGGTATCGAATATTGACATTTAGCTAGCTTTGGTGCCTTGGACATGAGCTAGGACCTTATGAATCTGCATGAAAGGAGGAGTAGCAGCCCAGTTGCATGTTAGAATGTGAAAAGTGTTCATATGTATTAAAAACCTGAGACATCCGACCGTTTTCGTCATTTGTTATCGAATCGACTTAAAGCCAGATCGTCACAATGGCCGCTCTCCTCTCTGAAACGGTTGTACTTATTGTCTGCAAAACTTTGTCGCGTGCTGCGGTATGCGGAGAAACTAAAAGCACCGTAGTAGAACACAGATGTAGCTTCTACGTTGACGTAATAGCCAGTAAGAAGTAGTACAATTAAAGTTTTAGGTATCGGTTAATGACTTTTACCCTTCTTTGGTGTCTTGGACACGAGCTAGGAAATTAAGACTTTGCATGAAGGAGGACTATCAGCCGAGTTGCACGCGAGAATGTGAAAAGTGTTCATATGTAGTAAAAACCTGAGAAATCCGTCCGTTTTTGTCATTTGTTATCGAATCGACTTAAAGCCAGATCGTCACATTGGCCGCTCTTTTCTCTGAAACGGTTATACTTATCGTCTTTAAAACTATGTCGCGTGCTGCGGTATGCGGAGAAACTAAAAGCACCGTAGTAGAACACAAATGAAGCTTCTAAGTTGATGTAATAGCCAGCAAGAAGGAATACAATTCAAGTTTTAGGTATCGATTATTGACTTTTTAGCTGGCTTTGGTGTCTTGGACATGAGCTAGGACCTTAAGATTCTGCATGAAAGGAGGACTAGCAGCCGAGTTACACGGGAGAATGTGAAAAGTGTTCATATGTAGTAAAAACCTTAGAAATCCGTCCGTTTTCGTCATTTGTTATAGAATCGACTTAAAGCCAGATCATCACATTGGCCGCTCTTCTCTCTGAAACGGTTGTACTTATCGTCTGCAATGCTATGTCGCGTGCTGCGGTATGTGGAGACACTAAAAGCACCATAGTAGAACACAGATGAAGCTTCTAAGTTGATGTAATAGCCAGTAAGAAGTAGTAGAATTCAAGTTTTAGGTATCGATTATTGACTTTTTAGCTGGCTTTGGTGCCTTGGACATGAGCTAGGACCTTAAGATTCTGCATGAAAGGAGGACTAGCAGCCGAGTTGCACGGGAGAATGTGAAAAGTGTTCATATGTAGTAAAAACCTGAGAAATCCATCCGTTTTCGTCATTTGTTATCGAATTGACTTAAAGCCAGATCGTCACATTGGCCGCTCTTCTCTCTGAAACGGTTGTACTTATCGTCTACAAAGCTATGTCGCGTGCTGCGGTATGCGGAGACACTAAAATCACCACAGTAGAACACAGATGGAGCTTCTAAGTTGATGTAATAGCCAGTAATAAGTAGTAAAATTCAAGTTTTAGGTATCGATTATTGACTTTTTAGCTAGCATTGGTGCCTTGGACATGAGCTAGGACCTTAAGATTCTGCATGAAAGGAGGACTAGCAGCCGAGTAGCACGGGAGAATGTGAAAAGTGTTCATATGTAGTAAAAACCTGGGAAATTCGTCCGTTTTCGTCATTTGTTATCGAATCGACTTAAAGCCAGATCGTCACATTGGCCGCTCTTCTCTCTGAAACGATTGTAGTTATCGTCTGCAAAGCTATGTCGCATACTGCGGTATGCTGAGACACTACAAGCAGCATAGTAGAACACAGATGAAGTTTCTAAGTTGATGTAATAGCCAGTAAGAAGTAGTACAATTCAAGTTTTAGGTATCGATTATTGACTTTTTAGCTAGCTTTGGTGCCTTGGACATGAGCTAGGACCTTAAGATTCTGCATGAAAGGAGGACTAGCAGCCGAGTAGCACGGGAGAATGTGAAAAGTGTTCATATGAAGTAAAGGCCTGAGTAATCCGTCCGTTTTCGTCATTTGTTATCGAATCGACTTAAAGCCAGATCGTCACATTGGCCGCTCTGCTCTCAGAAACGGTTGTACTTATCGTCTGCAAAGCTATGTCGCGTGCTGCGGTATGCGGAGACACTAAAAGCACCATAGTAGAACACAGATGAAGCTTCTAAGTTGATGTAATAGCCAGTAAGAAGTAGTACAATTCAAGTTTTAGGTATCGGTTATTGACTTTTTACCCTTCTTTGGTGCCTTGGACATCAGCTAGGACCTTAAGATTCTGCATGAAAGGAGGAGTAGCAGCCGAGTTGCAGGGGAAAATGTGAAAAGTGTTCATATGTAGTAAAAACCTGAGAAATCTGTCCGTTTTCGTTATTTGTTATCGAATCGACTTAAAGCCAGATCGTCACATTGGCCGCTCTGCTCTCGGAAACGTTTGCACTTATCGTCTGCAAACCAATGTCGCGTTTTGCCGTAGGCGGAAACAGAAAAGCACCATAGTAGAACACAGATGAAGCTTCTAAGTTGATGTAATAGCCAGTAAGAAGTAGACCAATTCAAGATTTAGGTATCGATTATTGACTTTTTAGCTGGCTTTGGTGCCTTGGACATGAGCTAGGACTTTAAGATTCTGCATAAAAGGAGGACTAGCAGCCCAGTTGCACGGGAGAATGTGAAAAGTGTTCATATGTATTAAAAACCTGAGACATCCGTCCGTTTTCGTCATTTGTGATCGAATCGACTTAAAGCCAGATCGTCACATTGGCCGCTCTTCTCTCTGAAACGGCTGTACTTATCGTCTGCAAACCTATGTAGCGTGTTGCGGTATGCGGAGACACTAAAAGCACCATAGTAGAACACAGATGGAGCTTCTAAGTTGATGTAATAGCCAGTAAGAAGTAGTACAATTCAAGTTTTAGGTATCGATTATTGACTTTTTAGCTGGCTTTGGTGCCTTGGACATGAGATAGGACCTTAAGATTCTGCATGAAAGGAGGACAAGCAGCCGAGTAGCACGGGAGAATGTGAAAAGTGTTCATATATAGTAAAAACCTGGGAAATTCGTCCGTTTTCGTCATTTGTTATCGAATCGACTTAAAGCCACATCGTCTTATTGGCCGCTCTTCTCTCTGAAACGCTTGTACTTATCGTCTGCAAAGCTATGTCGCATGCTGCGGTATGCTGAGACACTACAAGCAGCATAGTAGAACACAGATGAAGCTTCTAAGTTGATGTAAAAGCCAGTAAGAAGTAGTACAATTCAAGTTTTAGGTATCGATTATTGACTTTTTAGCTAGCTTTGGTGCCTTGGACATGAGCTAGGACCTTAAGATTCTGCATGAAAGGAGGACTAGCAGCCGAGTAGCACGGGAGAATGTGAAAAGTGATCATATGTAGTAAAAACCTGAGAAATTCGTCCGTTTTCGTCATATGTTATCGAATCGACTTAAAGCCAGATCGTCACATTGGCCGCTCTTCTCTCTGAAACGCTTGTACTTATCGTCTGCAAAGCTATGTCGCATGCTGCGGTATGCTGAGACACTACAGGCAGCATAGTAGAACACAGATGAAACTTCTAAGTTGATGTAATAGCCAGTAAGAAGTAGTACAATTCAAGTTTTAGGTATCGATTATAGACTTTTTAGATGGCTTTGGTGCCTTGGACATGAGCTAGGACCTTAAGATTCTGCATGAAAGGAGGACTAGCAGCCGAGTTGCAGGGGAGAATGTAAAAAGTGTTCATATGAAGTAAAAACCTGAGAAATCCGTCCGTTTTCGTCATTTGTTATCGAATCGACTTAAAGCCAGATCGTCACATTGGCCGCTCTGCTCTCGGAAACGGTTGTACTTATCGTCTGCAAAGCTATGTCGCGTGTTGCCGTAGGCGGAAACAGGAAAAGCACCATAGTAGAACACAGATGGAGCTTCTAAGTTGATGTAATAGCCAGTAAGAAGTAGTACAATTCAAGTTTTAGGTATCGATTATTGACTTTTTAGCTGGCTTTGGTGCCTTGGACATGAGATAGGACCTTAAGATTCTGCATGAAAGGAGGACAAGCAGCCGAGTAGCACGGGAGAATGTGAAAAGTGTTCATATATAGTAAAAACCTGGGAAATTCGTCCGTTTTCGTCATTTGTTATCGAATCGACTTAAAGCCACATCGTCTTATTGGCCGCTCTTCTCTCTGAAACGCTTGTACTTATCGTCTGCAAAGCTATGTCGCATGCTGCGGTATGCTGAGACACTACAAGCAGCATAGTAGAACACAGATGAAGCTTCTAAGTTGATGTAAAAGCCAGTAAGAAGTAGTACAATTCAAGTTTTAGGTATCGATTATTGACTTTTTAGCTAGCTTTGGTGCCTTGGACATGAGCTAGGACCTTAAGATTCTGCATGAAAGGAGGACTAGCAGCCGAGTAGCACGGGAGAATGTGAAAAGTGATCATATGTAGTAAAAACCTGAGAAATTCGTCCGTTTTCGTCATATGTTATCGAATCGACTTAAAGCCAGATCGTCACATTGGCCGCTCTTCTCTCTGAAACGCTTGTACTTATCGTCTGCAAAGCTATGTCGCATGCTGCGGTATGCTGAGACACTACAGGCAGCATAGTAGAACACAGATGAAACTTCTAAGTTGATGTAATAGCCAGTAAGAAGTAGTACAATTCAAGTTTTAGGTATCGATTATAGACTTTTTAGATGGCTTTGGTGCCTTGGACATGAGCTAGGACCTTAAGATTCTGCATGAAAGGAGGACTAGCAGCCGAGTTGCAGGGGAGAATGTAAAAAGTGTTCATATGAAGTAAAAACCTGAGAAATCCGTCCGTTTTCGTCATTTGTTATCGAATCGACTTAAAGCCAGATCGTCACATTGGCCGCTCTGCTCTCGGAAACGGTTGTACTTATCGTCTGCAAAGCTATGTCGCGTGTTGCCGTAGGCGGAAACAGGAAAAGCACCATAGTAGAACACAGATGAAGCTTCTAAGTTGATGTAATAGCGAGTAAGAAGTAGTCCAATTCAAGTTTTAGGTATCGATTATTGACTTTTTAGCTGGCTTTGGTGCCTTGGACATGAGCTAGGACCTTAAGATTCTGCATGAAAGGAGGACTAGCAGCCGCGTAACACGGGAGAATGTGAAAAGTGTTCATATGTAGTAAAAACCTGAGGAATTCGTCCGTTTTCGTCATTTGTTATCGAATCGACTTAAAGCCAGATTGTCACATTGGCCGCTCTTCTCTCTGAAACGGTTGTACTTATCGTCTACAAAGCTATGTCGCGTGCTGCGGTATGCGGAGACACTAAAATCACCATAGTAGAACACAGATGGAGCTACTAAGTTGATGTAATAGCTAGTAAGAAGTAGTACAATTCAAGTTTTAGGTATCGATTATTGACTTTTTAGCTAGCTTTGGTGCCTTGGACATGAGCTAGGACCTTAAGATTCTGCATGAAAGGAGGACTAGCAGCCGAGGAGCACGGGAGAATGTGAAAAGTTTTCATATGTTGTAAAAACCTGGGAAATTCGTCCGTTTTCGTCATTTGTTATCGAATCGACTTAAAGCCACATCGTCTTATTGGCCGCTCTTCTCTCTGAAACGCTTGTACTTATCGTCTGCAAAGCTATGTCGCATGCTGCGGTATGCTGAGACACTACAGGCAGCATAGTAGAACACAGATGAAGCTTCTAAGTTGATGTAATAGCCAGGAAGAATTACTACAATTCAAGTTTTAGGTATCGATTATTGACTTTTTAGCTGGCTTTGGTGCCTTGGACATGAGATAGGACCTTAAGATTCTGCAAGAAAGGAGGACTAGCAGCCTAGTTGCAGGGGAGAATGTAAAAAGTGTTCATATGAAGTAAAAACCTGAGTAATCTGTCCGTTTTCGTCATTTGTTATCGAATCGACTTAAAGCCAGATCGTCACATTGGCCGCTCTGCTCTCGGAAACGGTTGCACTTATCGTCTGCAAAGCAATGTCGCGTTTTGCCGTAGGCGGAAACAGAAAAGCACCATAGTAGAACACAGATGAAGCTTCTAAGTTGTTGTAATAGCCAGTAAGAAGTAGACCAATTCAAGATTTAGGTATCGATTATTGACTTTTTAGCTGGCTTTGGTGCCTTGGACATGAGCTAGGACTTTAAGATTCTGCATAAAAGGAGGACTAGCAGCCCAGTTGCACGGGAGAATGTGAAAAGTGTTCATATGTATTAAAAACCTTAGACATCCGTCCGTTTTCGTCATTTGTGATCGAATCGACTTAAAGCCAGATCGTCACATTGGCCGCTCTTCTCTCTGAAACGGCTGTACTTATCGTCTGCAAACCTATGTCGCGTGCTGCGGTATGCGGAGACACTAAAATTACCATAGTAGAACACAGATGAAGCATCTAAGTTGATGTAGTAGCCAGTAAGAAGTAATCCAATTCAAGTTTTAGGTATCGATTATTGACTTTTTAGCTAGCTTTGGTGCCTTCGACATGAGCTAGGACCTTAAGATTCTGCATGTAAGGAGGACTAGCAGCCAAGTTGCACGGGAGAATGTGAAAAGTGTTCATATGTAGTAAAAACCTTAGAAATCCATCCGTTTTCGTCATTTGTTATCGAATCGACTTAAAGCCAGATCGTCACATTGGCCGCTCTTCTCTCTGAAACGGTTGTACTTATCGTCTGCAAACCTATGTCGCATGCTGCGGTATGCTGAGACTCTACAAGCAGTATAGTAGAACACAGATGAAGCTTCTAAGTTAATGTAATAGCCAGTAAGAAGTAGTACAATTCAAGTTTTAGGTATCGATTATTGACTTTTTAGCTAGCTTTGGCGCCTTTGACATGAGCTAGGACCTTAAGATTCAGAATGAAAGGAGGACTAGCAGCCGAGTAGCACGGGAGAATGTGAAAAGTGTTCATATGTAGTACAAACCTGAGAAATTCGTCCGTTTTCGTCATTTGTTATCGAATCGACTTAAAGCCAGATCGTCTTATTGGCCGCTCTTCTCTCTGAAACGCTTGTACTTATCGTCTGCAAAGCTATGTCGCATGCTGCGGTATGCTGAGACACTACAGGCAGCATAGTAGAACACAGATGAAGCTTCTAAGTTGATGTAATAGCCAGTAAGAATTAGTACAATTCAAGTTTTAGGTATCGATTATTGACTTTTTAGCTAGCTCTGGTGCCTTGGACATGAGCTAGGACCTTAAGATTCTGCATGAAAGGAGGACTAGCAGCCGAGTAGCACGGGAGAATATGAAAAGTGATCATATGTAGTAAAAACCTGAGAAATTCGTCCGTTTTCGTCATATGTTATCGAATCGACTTAAAGCCAGATCGTCACATTGGCCGCTCTTCTCTCTGAAACGCTTGTACTTATCGTCTGCAAAGCTATGTCGCATGCTGCGGTATGCTGAGACACTACAAGCAGCATAGTAAAACACAGATGAAGCTTCTAAGTTGATGTAATAGCCAGTAAGAAGTAGTACAATTCAAGTTTTAGGTATCGATTATTGACTTTTTAGCTGGCTTTGGTGCCTTGGACATGAGATAGGACCTTAAGATTCTGCATGAAAGGAGGACTAGCAGCCGAGTTGCAGGGGAGAATGTAAAAAGTGTTCATATGAAGTAAAAACATGAGTAGTCCGTCCGTTTTCGTCATTTGTTATCGAATCGACTTAAAGCCAGATCGTCACATTGGCCGCTCTGCTCTCGGAAACGTTTGCACTTATCGTCTGCAAACCAATGTCGCGTTTTGCCGTAGGCGGAAACAGAAAAGCACCATAGTAGAACACAGATGAAGCTTCTAAGTTGATGTAATAGCCAGTAAGAAGTTGACCAATTCAAGATTTAGGTATCGATTATTGACTTTTTAGCTGGCTTTGGTGCCTTGGACATGAGCTAGGACTTTAAGATTCTGCATAAAAGGAGGACTAGCAGCCCAGTTGCACGGGAGAATGTGAAAAGTGTTCATATGTATTAAAAACCTGAGACATCCGTCCGTTTTCGTCATTTGTGATCGAATCGACTTAAAGCCAGATCGTCACATTGGCCGCTCTTCTCTCTGAAAAGGCTGTACTTATCGTCTGCAAACCTATGTAGCGTGTTGCGGTATGCGGAGACACTAAAAGCACCATAGTAGAACACAGATGGAGCTTCTAAGTTGATGTAATAGCCAGTAAGAAGTAGTACAATTCAAGTTTTAGGTATCGATTATAGACTTTTTAGATGGCTTTGGTGCCTTGGACATGAGCTAGGACCTTAAGATTCTGCATGAAAGGAGGACTAGCAGCCGAGTTGCAGGGGAGAATGTAAAAAGTGTTCATATGAAGTAAAAACCTGAGAAATCCGTCCGTTTTCGTCATTTGTTATCGAATCGACTTAAAGCCAGATCGTCACATTGGCCGCTCTGCTCTCGGAAACGGTTGTACTTATCGTCTGCAAAGCTATGTCGCGTGTTGCCGTAGGCGGAAACAGGAAAAGCACCATAGTAGAACACAGATGAAGCTTCTAAGTTGATGTAATAGCGAGTAAGAAGTAGTCCAATTCAAGTTTTAGGTATCGATTATTGACTTTTTAGCTGGCTTTGGTGCCTTGGACATGAGCTAGGACCTTAAGATTCTGCATGAAAGGAGGACTAGCAGCCGAGTAACATGGGAGAATGTGAAAAGTGTTCATATGTAGTAAAAACCTGAGAAATTCGTCCGTTTTCGTCATTTGTTATCGAATCGACTTAAAGCCAGATTGTCACATTGGCCGCTCTTCTCTCTGAAACGGTTGTACTTATCGTCTACAAAGCTATGTCGCGTGCTGCGGTATGCGGAGACACTAAAATCACCATAGTAGAACACAGATGGAGCTACTAAGTTGATGTAATAGCTAGTAAGAAGTAGTACAATTCAAGTTTTAGGTATCGATTATTGACTTTTTAGCTAGCTTTGCTGCCTTGGACATGAGCTAGGACCTTAAGATTCTGCATGAAAGGAGGACTAGCAGCCGAGGAGCACGGGAGAATGTGAAAAGTTTTCATATGTTGTAAAAACCTGGGAAATTCGTCCGTTTTCGTCATTTGTTATCGAATCGACTTAAAGCCACATCGTCTTATTGGCCGCTCTTCTCTCTGAAACGCTTGTACTTATCGTCTGCAAAGCTATGTCGCATGCTGCGGTATGCTGAGACACTACAGGCAGCATAGTAGAACACAGATGAAGCTTCTAAGTTGATGTAATAGCCAGGAAGAATTACTACAATTCAAGTTTTAGGTATCGATTATTGACTTTTTAGCTGGCTTTGGTGCCTTGGACATGAGATAGGACCTTAAGATTCTGCAAGAAAGGAGGACTAGCAGCCTAGTTGCAGGGGAGAATGTAAAAAGTGTTCATATGAAGTAAAAACCTGAGTAATCTGTCCGTTTTCGTCATTTGTTATCGAATCGACTTAAAGCCAGATCGTCACATTGGCCGCTCTGCTCTCGGAAACGGTTGCACTTATCGTCTGCAAAGCAATGTCGCGTTTTGACGTAGGCGGAAACAGAAAAGCACCATAGTAGAACACAGATGAAGCTTCTAAGTTGTTGTAATAGCCAGTAAGAAGTAGACCAATTCAAGATTTAGGTATCGATTATTGACTTTTTAGCTGGCTTTGGTGCCTTGGACATGAGCTAGGACTTTAAGATTCTGCATAAAAGGAGGACTAGCAGCCCAGTTGCACGGGAGAATGTGGAAAGTGTTCATATGTATTAAAAACCTTAGACATCCGTCCGTTTTCGTCATTTGTGATCGAATCGACTTAAAGCCAGATCGTCACATTGGCCGCTCTTCTCTCTGAAACGGCTGTACTTATCGTCTGCAAACCTATGTCGCGTGCTGCGGTATGCGGAGACACTAAAATTACCATAGTAGAACACAGATGAAGCCTCTAAGTTGATGTAGTAGCCAGTAAGAAGTAATCCAATTCAAGTTTTAGGTATCGATTATTGACTTTTTAGCTAGCTTTGGTGCCTTCGACATGAGCTAGGACCTTAAGATTCTGCATGTAAGGAGGACTAGCAGCCAAGTTGCACGGGAGAATGTGAAAAGTGTTCATATGTAGTAAAAACCTTAGAAATCCGTCCGTTTTCGTCATTTGTTATAGAATCGACTTAAAGCCAGATCGTCACATTGGCCGCTCTTCTCTCTGAAACGGTTGTACTTATCGTCTGCAAAGCTATGTCGCATGCTGCGGTATGCTGAGACTCTACAAGCAGTATAGTAGAACACAGATGAAGCTTCTAAGTTGATGTAATAGCCAGTAAGAAGTAGTACAATTCAAGTTTTAGGTATCGATTATTGACTTTTTAGCTAGCTTTGGTGCCTTTGACATGAGCTAGGACCTTAAGATTCAGAATGAAAGGAGGACTAGCAGCCGAGTAGCACGGGAGAATGTGAAAAGTGTTCATATGTAGTAAAAACCTGAGAAATTCGTCCGTTTTCGTCATTTGTTATCGAATCGACTTAAAGCCAGATCGTCTTATTGGCCGCTCTTCTCTCTGAAACGCTTGTACTTATCGTCTGCAAAGCTATGTCGCATGCTGCGGTATGCTGAGACACTACAGGCAGCATAGTAGAACACAGATGAAGCTTCTAAGTTGATGTAATAGTCAGTAAGAATTAGTACAATTCAAGTTTTAGGTATCGATTATTGACTTTTTAGCTAGCTCTGGTGCCTTGGACATGAGCTAGGACCTTAAGATTCTGCATGAAAGGAGGACTAGCAGCCGAGTAGCACGGGAGAATATGAAAAGTGATCATATGTAGTAAAAACCTGAGAAATTCGTCCGTTTTCGTCATATGTTATCGAATCGACTTAAAGCCAGATCGTCACATTGGCCGCTCTTCTCTCTGAAACGCTTGTACTTATCGTCTGCAAAGCTATGTCGCATGCTGCGGTATGCTGAGACACTACAAGCAGCATAGTAAAACACAGATGAAGCTTCTAAGTTGATGTAATAGCCAGTAAGAAGTAGTACAATTCAAGTTTTAGGTATCGATTATTGACTTTTTAGCTGGCTTTGGTGCCTTGGACATGAGATAGGACCTTAAGATTCTGCATGAAAGGAGGACTAGCAGCCGAGTTGCAGGGGAGAATGTAAAAAGTGTTCATATGAAGTAAAAACATGAGTAGTCCGTCCGTTTTCGTCATTTGTTATCGAATCGACTTAAAGCCAGATCGTCACATTGGCCGCTCTGCTCTCGGAAACGTTTGCACTTATCGTCTGCAAACCAATGTCGCGTTTTTCCGTAGGCGGAAACAGAAAAGCACCATAGTAGACCACAGATGAAGCTTCTAAGTTGATGTAATAGCCAGTAAGAAGTAGACCAATTCAAGATTTAGGTATCGATTATTGACTTTTTAGCTGGCTTTGGTGCCTTGGACATGAGCTAGGACTTTAAGATTCTGCATAAAAGGAGGACTAGCAGCCCAGTTGCACGGGAGAATGTGAAAAGTGTTCATATGAATTAAAAACCTGAGACATTCGTCCGTTTTCGTCATTTGTGATCGAATCGACTTAAAGCCAGATCGTCACATTGGCCGCTCTTCTCTCTGAAACGGCTGTACTTATCGTCTGCAAACCTATGTAGCGTGTTGCGGTATGCGGAGACACTAAAAGCACCATAGTAGAACACAGATGGAGCTTCTAAGTTGATGTAATAGCCAGTAAGAAGTAGTACAATTCAAGTTTTAGGTATCGATTATTGACTTTTTAGCTGGCTTTGTTGCCTTGGACATGAGCTAGTACCTTAAAATTCTGCATGAAAGGAGGACTAGCATCCAAATTGCACGGGAGAATGTGAAAAGTGTTCATATGTAGTAAAAACCTTAGAAATCCATCCGTTTTCGTCATTTGTTATCGAATCGACTTAAAGCCAGATCGTCTATTTGGCCGCTCTTCTCTCTGAAACGCTTGTACTTATCGTCTGCAAAGCTATGTCGCATGCTGCGGTATGCTGAGACACTACAGGCAGCATAGTAGAACACAGATGAAGCTCCTAAGTTGATGTAATAGCCAGTAAGAAGTAGTACAACTCAAGTTTTAGGTATCGATTATTGACTTTTTAGCTGGCTTTGGTGCCTTGGACATGAGCTAGGACCTTAAGATTCTGCATGAAAGGAGGACTAGCAGCCGAGTTGCAGGGGAGAATGTAAAAAGTGTTCATATGAAGTAAAAACCTGAGAAATCCGTCCGTTTTCGTCATATGTTATCGAATCGACTTAAAGCCAGATCGTCACATTGGCCGCTCTTCTCTCTGAAACGCTTGTACTTATCGTCTGCAAAGCTATGTCGCATGCTGCGGTATGCTGAGACACTACAGGCAGCATAGTAGAACACAGATGAAGCTTCTAAGTTGATGTAATAGCCAGTAAGAAGTAGTACAATTCAAGTTTTAGGTATCGATAATTGACTTTTTAGCTGGCTTTGGTGCCTTGGACATGAGCTAGGACCTTAAGATTATGCATGAAAGGTGGACTAGCAGCCGAGTTGCACGGCAGAATGTGAAATGTGTTCATATGTAGTAAAAACCTGAGAAATCCGTCCTTTTTCGTCATTTGTTATCGAATCGACTTAAAGCCAGATCGTCACATTGGCCGCTCTTCTCTCTGAAACGGTTGTACTTATCGTCTGCAAAGCTTTGTCGCTTGCTGCGGTATGCTGAGACACTACAAGCACCATAGTAGAACACAGATGAAGCTTCTAAGTTGAGGTAATAGCCAGTAAGAGGTAGTACAATTCAAGTTTTAGGTATTGAATATTGACCTTTTAGCAGGCTTTGGTGCCTTGGACATGAGCTAGGACCTTAAGATTATGCATGAAAGGAGGACTAGCAGCCGAGTTGCACGGGAGAATGTGAAAAGTGCTCATATGCATTAAAAACCTTAGACATCCGTCCGTTTTCGTCATTTGTGATCGAATCGACTTAAAGCCAGATCGTCACATTGGCCGCTCTTCTCTCTGAAACGGCTGTACTTATCGTCTGCAAACCTATGTCGCGTGCTGCGGTATGCGGAGACACTAAAATTACCATAGTAGAACACAGATGAAGCATCTAAGTTGATGTAGTAGCCAGTAGGAAGTAATCCAATTCAAGTTTTAGGTATCGATTATTGACTTTTTAGCTAGCTTTGGTGCCTTCGACATGAGCTAGGACCTTAAGATTCTGCATGTAAGGAGGACTAGCAGCCAAGTTGCACGGGAGAATGTGAAAAGTGTTCATATGTAGTAAAAACCTTAGAAATCCATCCGTTTTCGTCATTTGTTATCGAATCGACTTAAAGCCAGATCGTCACATTGGCCGCTCTTCTCTCTGAAACGGTTGTACTTATCGTCTGCAAAGCTATGTCGCATGCTGCGGTATGCTGAGACTCTACAAGCAGTATAGTAGAACACAGATGAAGCTTCTAAGTTGATGTAATAGCTAGTAAGAAGTAGTACAATTCAAGTTTTAGGTATCGATTATTGACTTTTTAGCTAGCTTTGGTGCCTTGGACATGAGCTAGGACCTTAAGATTCAGAATGAAAGGAGGACTAGCAGCCGAGTAGCACGGGAGAATGTGAAAAGTGTTCATATGTAGTAAAAACCTGAGAAATCCGTCCGTTTTCGTCATTTGTTATCGAATCGACTTAAAGCCAGATCGTCTTATTGGCCGCTCTTCTCTCTGAAACGCTTGTACTTATCGTCTGCAAAGCTATGTCGCATGCTGCGGTATGCTGAGACACTACAGGCAGCATAGTAGAACACAGATGAAGCTTCTAAGTTGATGTAATAGCCAGTAAGAGTTAGTACAATTCAAGTTTTAGGTATCGATTATTGACTTTTTAGCTAGCTTTGGTGCCTTGGACATGAGCTAGGACCTTAAGATTCAGCATGAAAGGAGGACTAGCAGCCGAGTAGCACGGGAGAATGTGAAAAGTGATCATATGTATTAAAAACCTGAGACATCCGTCCGTTTTCGTCATTTGTGATCGAATCGACTTAAAGCCAGATCGTCACATTGGCCGCTCTTCTCTCTGAAACGGCTGTACTTATCGTCTGCAAACCTATGTCGCGTGTTGCGGTATGCGGAGACACTAAAAGCACCATAGTAGAACACAAATAGAGCTTCTAAGTTGATGTAATAGCCAGTAAGAAGTAGTACAATTCAAGTTTTAGGTATCGATTATTGACTTTTTAGCTGGCTTTGTTGCCTTGGACATGAGCTAGTACCTTAAAATTCTGCATGAAAGGAGGACTAGCATCCAAATTGCACGGGAGAATGTGAAAAGTGTTCATATGTAGTAAAAACCTTAGAAATCCATCCGTTTTCGTCATTTGTTATCGAATCGACTTAAAGCCAGATCGTCTATTTGGCCGCTCTTCTCTCTCAAACGCTTGTACTTATCGTCTGCAAAGCTATGTCGGATGCTGCGGTATGCTGAGACACTACAGGCAGCATAGTAGAACACAGATGAAGCTTCTAAGTTGATGTAATAGCCAGTAAGAATTAGTACAATTCAAGTTTTAGGTATCGATTATTGACTTTTTAGCTAGCTTTGGTGCCTTGGACATGAGCTAGGACCTTAAGATTCTGCATGAAAGGAGGACTAGCAGCCGAGTAGCACGGGAGAATGTGAAAAGTGATCATATGTAGTAAAAACCTGAGAAATTCGTCCGTTTTCGTCATATGTTATCGAATCGACTTAAAGCCTGATCGTCACATTGGCCGCTCTTCTCTCTGAAACGCTTGTACTTATCGTCTGCAAAGCTATGTCGCATGCTGCGGTATGCTGAGACACTACAGGCAGCATAGTAGAACACAGATGAAGCTTCTAAGTTGATGTAATAGCCAGTAAGAAGTAGTACAACTCAAGTTTTAGGTATCGATTATTGACTTTTTTGCTGGCTTTGGTGCCTTGGACATGAGCTAGGACCTTAAGATTCTGCATGAAAGGAGGACTAGCAGCCGAGTTGCAGGGGAGAATGTAAAAAGTGTTCATATGAAGTGAAAACCTGAAAAATCCGTCCGTTTTCGTCATTTGTTATCGAATCGACTTAAAGCCAGATCGTCACATTGGCCGCTCTTCTCTCTGAAACGCTTGTACTTATCGTCTGCAAAGCTATGTCGCATGCTGCGGTATGCTGAGACACTACAGGCAGCATAGTAGAACACAGATGAAGCTTCTAAGTTGATGTAATAGCCAGTAAGAAGTAGTACAACTCAAGTTTTAGGTATCGATAATTGACTTTTTAGCTGGCTTTGGTGCCTTGGACATGAGCTAGGACCTTAAGATTATGCATGAAAGGTGGACTAGCAGCCGAGTTGCACGGCAGAATGTGAAATGTGTTCATATGTAGTAAAAACCTGAGAAATCCGTCCTTTTTCGTCATTTGTTATCGAATCGACTTAAAGCCAGATCGTCACATTGGCCGCTCTTCTCTCTGAAACGGTTGTACTTATCGTCTGCAAAGCTTTGTCGCTTGCTGCGGTATGCTGAGACACTACAAGCACCATAGTAGAACACAGATGAAGCTTCTAAGTTGAGGTAATAGCCAGTAAGAGGTAGTACAATTCAAGTTTTAGGTATTGAATATTGACCTTTTAGCTGGCTTTGGTGCCTTGGACATGAGCTAGGACCTTAAGATTATGCATGAAAGGAGGACTAGCAGCCGAGTTGCACGGGAGAATGTGAAAAGTGCTCATATGCATTAAAAACCTTAGACATCCGTCCGTTTTCGTCATTTGTGATCGAATCGACTTAAAGCCAGATCGTCACATTGGCCGCTCTTCTCTCTGAAACGGCTGTACTTATCGTCTGCAAACCTATGTCGCGTGCTGCGGTATGCGGAGACACTAAAATTACCATAGTAGAACACAGATGAAGCATCTAAGTTGACGTAGTAGCCAGTAGGAAGTAATCCAATTCAAGTTTTAGGTATCGATTATTGACTTTTTAGCTAGCTTTGGTGCCTTCGACATGAGCTAGGACCTTAAGATTCAGAATGAAAGGAGGACTAGCAGCCGAGTAGCACGGGAGAATGTGAAAAGTGTTCATATGTAGTAAAAACCTTAGAAATCCATCCGTTTTCGTCATTTGTTATCGAATCGACTTAAAGCCAGATCGTCACATTGGCCGCTCTTCTCTCTGAAACGGTTGTACTTATCGTCTGCAAAGCTATGTCGCATGCTGCGGTATGCTGAGACTCTACAAGCAGTATAGTAGAACACAGATGAAGCTTCTAAGTTGATGTAATAGCTAGTAAGAAGTAGTACAATTCAAGTTTTAGGTGTCGATTATTGACTTTTTAGCTAGCTTTGGTGCCTTGGACATGAGCTAGGACCTTAAGATTCAGAATGAAAGGAGGACTAGCAGCCGAGTAGCACGGGAGAATGTGAAAAGTGTTCATATGTAGTAAAAACCTGAGAAATCCGTCCGTTTTCGTCATTTGTTATCGAATCGACTTAAAGCCAGATCGTCTTATTGGCCGCTCTTCTCTCTGAAACGCTTGTACTTATCGTCTGCAAAGCTATGTCGCATGCTGCGGTATGCTGAGACACTACAGGCAGCATAGTAGAACACAGATGAAACTTCTAAGTTGATGTAATAGCCAGTAAGAAGTAGTACAATTCAAGTTTTAGGTATCGATTATAGACTTTTTAGCTGGCTTTGGTGCCTTGGACATGAGCTAGGACCTTAAGATTCTGCATGAAAGGAGGACTAGCAGCCGAGTTGCAGGGGAGAATGTAAAAAGTGTTCATATGAAGTAAAAACCTGAGAAATCCGTCCGTTTTCGTCATTTGTTATCGAATCGACTTAAAGCCAGATCGTCACATTGGCCGCTCTGCTCTCGGAAACGGTTGTACTTATCGTCTGCAAAGCTATGTCGCGTGTTGCCGTAGGCGGAAACAGGAAAAGCACCATAGTAGAACACAGATGAAGCTTCTAAGTTGATGTAATAGCGAGTAAGAAGTAGTCCAATTCAAGTTTTAGGTATCGATTATTGACTTTTTAGCTGGCTTTGGTGCCTTGGACATGAGCTAGGACCTTAAGATTCTGCATGAAAGGAGGACTAGCAGCCGAGTAGCACGGGAGAATGTGAAAAGTGTTCATATGTAGTAAAAACCTGAGAAATTCGTCCGTTTTCGTCATTTGTTATCGAATCGACTTAAAGCCAGATTGTCACATTGGCCGCTCTTCTCTCTGAAACGGTTGTACTTATCGTCTACAAAGCTATGTCGCGTGCTGCGGTATGCGGAGACACTAAAATCACCATAGTAGAACACAGATGGAGCTACTAAGTTGATGTAATAGCTAGTAAGAAGTAGTACAATTCAAGTTTTAGGTATCGATTATTGACTTTTTAGCTAGCTTTGGTGCCTTGGACATGAGCTAGGACCTTAAGATTCTGCATGAAAGGAGGACTAGCAGCCGAGGAGCACGGGAGAATGTGAAAAGTTTTCATATGTTGTAAAAACCTGGGAAATTCGTCCGTTTTCGTCATTTGTTATCGAATCGACTTAAAGCCACATCGTCTTATTGGCCGCTCTTCTCTCTGAAACGCTTGTACTTGTCGTCTGCAAAGCTATGTCGCATGCTGCGGTATGCTGAGACACTACAGGCAGCATAGTAGAACACAGATGAAGCTTCTAAGTTGATGTAATAGCCAGGAAGAATTACTACAATTCAAGTTTTAGGTATCGATTATTGACTTTTTAGCTAGCTTTGGTGCCTTGGACATGAGCTAGGACCTTAAGATTCTGCATGAAAGGAGGACTAGCAGCCGAGTAGCATGGGAGAATGTGAAAAGTGATCGTATGTAGTAAAAACCTGAGAAATTCGTCCGTTTTCGTCATTTGTTATCGAATCGACTTAAAGCCAGATCGTCACATTGGCCGCTCTTCTCTCTGAAACGCTTGTACTTATCGTCTGCAAAGCTATGTCGCATGCTGCGGTATGCTGAGACACTACAAGCAGCATAGTAAAACACAGATGAAGCTTCTAAGTTGATGTAATAGCCAGTAAGAAGTAGTACAATTCAAGTTTTAGGTATCGATTATTGACTTTTTAGCTGGCTTTGGTGCCTTGGACATGAGATAGGACCTTAAGATTCTGCAAGAAAGGAGGACTAGCAGCCTAGTTGCAGGGGAGAATGTAAAAAGTGTTCATATGAAGTAAAAACCTGAGTAATCTGTCCGTTTTCGTCATTTGTTATCGAATCGACTTAAAGCCAGATCGTCACATTGGCCGCTCTGCTCTCGGAAACGGTTGCACTTATCGTCTGCAAAGCAATGTCGCGTTTTGCCGTAGGCGGAAACAGAAAAGCACCATAGTAGAACACAGATGAAGCTTCTAAGTTGTTGTAATAGCCAGTAAGAAGTAGACCAATTCAAGATTTAGGTATCGATTATTGACTTTTTAGCTGGCTTTGGTGCCTTGGACATGAGCTAGGACTTTAAGATTCTGCATAAAAGGAGGACTAGCAGCCCAGTTGCACGGGAGAATGTGAAAAGTGTTCATATGTATTAAAAACCTTAGACATCCGTCCGTTTTCGTCATTTGTGATCGAATCGACTTAAAGCCAGATCGTCACATTGGCCGCTCTTCTCTCTGAAACGGCTGTACTTATCGTCTGCAAACCAATGTCGCGTGCTGCGGTATGCGGAGACACTAAAATTACCATAGTAGAACACAGATGAAGCATCTAAGTTGATGTAGTAGCCAGTAAGAAGTAATCCAATTCAAGTTTTAGGTATCGATTATTGACTTTTTAGCTAGCTTTGGTGCCTTCGACATGAGCTAGGACCTTAAGATTCTGCATGTAAGGAGGACTAGCAGCCAAGTTGCACGGGAGAATGTGAAAAGTGTTCATATGTAGTAAAAACCTTAGAAATCCATCCGTTTTCGTCATTTGTTATCGAATCGACTTAAAGCCAGATCGTCACATTGGCCGCTCTTCTCTCTGAAACGGTTGTACTTATCGTCTGCAAAGCTATGTCGCATGCTGCGGTATGCTGAGACTCTACAAGCAGTATAGTAGAACACAGATGAAGCTTCTAAGTTGATGTAATAGCCAGTAAGAAGTAGTACAATTCAAGTTTTAGGTATCGATTATTGACTTTTTAGCTAGCTTTGGTGCCTTGGACATGAGCTAGGACCTTAAGATTCAGAATGAAAGGAGGACTAGCAGCCGAGTAGCACGGGAGAATGTGAAAAGTGTTCATATGTAGTAAAAACCTGAGAAATTCGTCCGTTTTCGTCATTTGTTATCGAATCGACTTAAAGCCAGATCATCTTATTGGCCGCTCTTCTCTCTGAAACGCTTGTACTTATCGTCTGCAAAGCTATGTCGCATGCTGCGGTATGCTGAGACACTACAGGCAGCATAGTAGAACACAGATGAAGCTTCTAAGTTGATGTAATAGCCAGTAAGAATTAGTACAATTCAAGTTTTAGGTATCGATTATTGACTTTTTAGCTAGCTCTGGTGCCTTGGACATGAGCTAGGACCTTAAGATTCTGCATGAAAGGAGGACTAGCAGCCGAGTAGCACGGGAGAATATGAAAAGTGATCATATGTAGTAAAAACCTGAGAAATTCGTCCGTTTTCGTCATATGTTATCGAATCGACTTAAAGCCAGATCGTCACATTGGCCGCTCTTCTCTCTGAAACGCTTGTACTTATCGTCTGCAAAGCTATGTCGCATGCTGCGGTATGCTGAGACACTACAAGCAGCATAGTAAAACACAGATGAAGCTTCTAAGTTGATGTAATAGCCAGTAAGAAGTAGTACAATTCAAGTTTTAGGTATCGATTATTGACTTTTTAGCTGGCTTTGGTGCCTTGGACATGAGCTAGTACCTTAAGATTCTGCATGAAAGGAGGACTAGCAGCCGAGTTGCAGGGGAGAATGTAAAAAGTGTTCATATGAAGTAAAAACATGAGTAGTCCGTCCGTTTTCGTCATTTGTTATCGAATCGACTTAAAGCCAGATCGTCACATTGGCCGCTCTGCTCTCGGAAACGTTTGCACTTATCGTCTGCAAAGCAATGTCGCGTTTTGCCGTAGGCGGAAACAGAAAAGCACCATAGTAGAACACAGATGAAGCTTCTAAGTTGATGTAATAGCCAGTAAGAAGTAGACCAATTCAAGATTTAGGTATCGATTATTGACTTTTTAGCTGGCTTTGGTGCCTTGGACATGAGCTAGGACTTTAAGATTCTGCATAAAAGGAGGACTAGCAGCCCAGTTGCACGGGAGAATGTGAAAAGTGTTCATATGTATTAAAAACCTGAGACATCCGTCCGTTTTCGTCATTTGTTATCGAATCGACTTAAAGCCAGATCGTCACATTTGCCGCTCTTCTCTCTGAAACGGCTGTACTTATCGTCTGCAAACCTATGTCGCGTGTTGCGGTATGCGGAGACACTAAAAGCACCATAGTAGAACACAGATGGAGCTTCTAAGTTGATGTAATAGCCAGTAAGAAGTAGTACAATTCAAGTTTTAGGTATCGATTATTGACTTTTTAGCTGGCTTTGTTGCCTTGGACATGAGCTAGTACCTTAAAATTCTGCATGAAAGGAGGACTAGCATCCAAATTGCACGGGAGAATGTGAAAAGTGTTCATATGTAGTAAAAACCTTAGAAATCCATCCGTTTTCGTCATTTGTTATCGAATCGACTTAAAGCCATATCGTCTTATTGGCCGCTCTTCTCTCTGAAACGCTTGCACTTATCGTCTGCAAAGCTATGTCGCATGCTGCGGTATGCTGAGACACTACAGGCAGCATAGTAGAACACAGATGAAGCTTCTAAGTTAATGTAATAGCCAGTAAGAATTAGTACAATTCAAGTTTTAGGTATCGATTATTGACTTTTTAGCTAGCTTTGGTGCCTTGGACATGAGCTAGGACCTTAAGATTCTGCATGAAAGGAGGACTAGCAGCCGAGTAGCACGGGAGAATGTGAAAAGTGATCATATGTAGTAAAAACCTGAGAAATTCGTCCGTTTTCGTCATATGTTATCGAATCGACTTAAAGCCAGATCGTCACATTGGCCGCTCTTCTCTCTGAAACGCTTGTACTTATCGTCTGCAAAGCTATGTCGCATGCTGCGGTATGCTGAGACACTACAGGCAGCATAGTAGAACACAGATGAAGCTCCTAAGTTGATGAAATAGCCAGTAAGAAGTAGTACAACTCAAGTTTTAGGTATCGATTATTGACTTTTTAGCTGGCTTTGGTGCCTTGGACATGAGCTAGGACCTTAAGATTCTGCATGAAAGGAGGACTAGCAGCCGAGTTGCAGGGGAGAATGTAAAAAGTGTTCATATGAAGTAAAAACCTGAGAAATCCGTCCGTTTTCGTCATATGTTATCGAATCGACTTAAAGCCAGATCGTCACATTGGCCGCTCTTCTCTCTGAAACGCTTGTACTTATCGTCTGCAAAGCTATGTCGCATGCTGCGGTATGCTGAGACACTACAGGCAGCATAGTAGAACACAGATGAAGCTTCTAAGTTGATGTAATAGCCAGTAAGAAGTAGTACAACTCAAGTTTTAGGTATCGATAATTGACTTTTTAGCTGGCTTTGGTGCCTTGGACATGAGCTAGGACCTTAAGATTATGCATGAAAGGTGGACTAGCAGCCGAGTAGCACGGCAGAATGTGAAATGTGTTCATATGTAGTAAAAACCTGAGAAATCCGTCCTTTTTCGTCATTTGTTATCGAATCGACTTAAAGCCAGATCGTCACATTGGCCGCTCTTCTCTCTGAAACGGTTGTACTTATCGTCTGCAAAGCTTTGTCGCTTGCTGCGGTATGCTGAGACACTACAAGCACCATAGTAGAACACAGATGAATCTTCTAAGTTGAGGTAATAGCCAGTAAGAGGTAGTACAATTCAAGTTTTAGGTATTGAATATTGACCTTTTAGCTGGCTTTGGTGCCTTGGACATGAGCTAGGACCTTAAGATTATGCATGAAAGGAGGACTAGCAGCCGAGTTGCACGGGAGAATGTGAAAAGTGCTCATATGCATTAAAAACCTTAGACATCCGTCCGTTTTCGTCATTTGTGATCGAATCGACTTAAAGCCAGATCGTCACATTGGCCGCTCTTCTCTCTGAAACGGCTGTACTTATCGTCTGCAAACCTATGTCGCGTGCTGCGGTATGCGGAGACACTAAAATTACCATAGTAGAACACAGATGAAGCATCTAAGTTGATGTAGTAGCCAGTAGGAAGTAATCCAATTCAAGTTTTAGGTATCGATTATTGACTTTTTAGCTAGCTTTGGTGCCTTCGACATGAGCTAGGACCTTACGATTCTGCATGTAAGGAGGACTAGCAGCCAAGTTGCACGGGAGAATGTGAAAAGTGTTCATATGTAGTAAAAACCTTAGAAATCCATCCGTTTTCGTCATTTGTTATCGAATCGACTTAAAGCCAGATCGTCACATAGGCCGCTCTTCTCTCTGAAACGGTTGTACTTATCGTCTGCAAAGCTATGTCGCATGCTGCGGTATGCTGAGACACTACAGGCAGCATAGTAGAACACAGATGAAGCTTCTAAGTTGATGTAATAGCCAGTAAGAATTAGTACAATTCAAGTTTTAGGTATCGATTATTGACTTTTTAGCTAGCTTTGGTGCCTTGGACATGAGCTAGGACCTTAAGATTCAGCATGAAAGGAGGACTAGCAGCCGAGTAGCACGGGAGAATGTGAAAAGTGATCATATGTATTAAAAACCTGAGACATCCGTCCGTTTTCGTCATTTGTGATCGAATCGACTTAAAGCCAGATCGTCACATTGGCCGCTCTTCTCTCTGAAACGGCTGTACTTATCGTCTGCAAACCTATGTCGCGTGTTGCGGTATGCGGAGACACTAAAAGCACCATAGTAGAACACAGATGAAGCATCTAAGTTGATGTAGTAGCCAGTAGGAAGTAATCCAATTCAAGTTTTAGGTATCGATTATTGACTTTTTAGCTAGCTTTGGTGCCTTCGACATGAGCTAGGACCTTAAGATTCTGCATGCAAGGAGGACTAGCAGCCAAGTTGCACGGGAGAATGTGAAAAGTGTTCATATGTAGTAAAAACCTTAGAAATCCATCCGTTTTCATCATTTGTTATCGAATCGACTTAAAGCCAGATCGTCACATTGGCCGCTCTTCTCTCTGAAACGGTTGTACTTATCGTCTGCAAAGCTATGTCGCATGCTGCGGTATGCTGAGACTCTACAAGCAGTATAGTAGAACACAGATGAAGCTTCTAAGTTGATGTAATAGCTAGTAAGAAGTAGTACAATTCAAGTTTTAGGTATCGATTATTGACTTTTTAGCTAGCTTTGGTGCCTTGGACATGAGCTAGGACCTTAAGATTCAGAATGAAAGGAGGACTAGCAGCCGAGTAGCACGGGAGAATGTGAAAAGTGTTCATATGTAGTAAAAACCTGAGAAATCCGTCCGTTTTCGTCATTTGTTATCGAATCGACTTAAAGCCAGATCGTCTTATTGGCCGCTCTTCTCTCTGAAACGCTTGTACTTATCGTCTGCAAAGCTATGTCGCATGCTGCGGTATGCTGAGACACTACAGGCAGCATAGTAGAACACAGATGAAGCTTCTAAGTTGATGTAATAGCCAGTAAGAATTAGTACAATTCAAGTTTTAGGTATCGATTATTGACTTTTTAGCTAGCTTTGGTGCCTTGGACATGAGCTAGGACCTTAAGATTCTGCATGAAAGGAGGACTAGCAGCCGAGTAGCACGGGAGAATGTGAAAAGTGATCATATGTATTAAAAACCTCAGACATCCGTCCGTTTTCGTCATTTGTGATCGAATCGACTTAAAGCCAGATCGTCACATTGGCCGCTCTTCTCTCTGAAACGGCTGTACTTATCGTCTGCAAACCTATGTCGCGTGTTGCGGTATGCGGAGACACTAAAATCACCATAGTAGAACACAGATGGAGCTACTAAGTTGATGTAATAGCTAGTAAGAAGTAGTACAATTTAAGTTTTAGGTATCGATTATTGACTTTTTAGCTAGCTTTGGTGCCTTGGACATGAGCTAGGACCTTAAGATTCAGAATGAAAGGAGGACTAGCAGCCGAGTAGCACGGGAGAATGTGAAAAGTGTTCATATGTAGTAAAAACCTGAGAAATCCGTCCGTTTTCGTCATTTGTTATCGAATCGACTTAAAGCCAGATCGTCTTATTGGCCGCTCTTCTCTCTGAAACGCTTGTACTTATCGTCTGCAAAGCTATGTCGCATGCTGCGGTATGCTGAGACACTACAGGCAGCATAGTAGAACACAGATGAAGCTTCTAAGTTGATGTAATAGCCAGTAAGAATTAGTACAATTCAAGTTTTAGGTATCGATTATTGACTTTTTAGCTAGCTTTGGTGCCTTGGACATGAGCTAGGACCTTAAGATTCAGCATGAAAGGAGGACTAGCAGCCGAGTAGCACGGGAGAATGTGAAAAGTGATCATATGTATTAAAAACCTGAGACATCCGTCCGTTTTCGTCATTTGTGATCGAATCGACTTAAAGCCAGATCGTCACATTGGCCGCTCTTCTCTCTGAAACGGCTGTACTTATCGTCTGCAAACCTATGTCGCGTGTTGCGGTATGCGGAGACACTAAAAGCACCATAGTAGAACACAGATGGAGCTTCTATGTTGATGTAATAGCCAGTAAGAAGTAGTACAATTCAAGTTTTAGGTATCGATTATTGACTTTTTAGCTGGCTTTGTTGCCTTGGACATGAGCTAGTACCTTAAAATTCTGCATGAAAGGAGGACTAGCATCCAAATTGCACGGGAGAATGTGAAAAGTGTTCATATGTAGTAAAAATCTTAGAAATCCATCCGTTTTCGTCATTTGTTATCGAATCGACTTAAAGCCAGATCGTCTATTTGGCCGCTCTTCTCTCTGAAACGCTTGTACTTATCGTCTGCAAAGCTATGTCGCATGCTGCGGTATGCTGAGACACTACAGGCAGCATAGTAGAACACAGATGAAGCTTCTAAGTTGATGTAATAGCCAGTAAGAATTAGTACAATTCAAGTTTTAGGTATCGATTATTGACTTTTTAGCTAGCTTTGGTGCCTTGGACATGAGCTAGGACCTTAAGATTCTGCATGAAAGGAGGACTAGCAGCCGAGTAGCACGGGAGAATGTGAAAAGTGATCATATGTAGTAAAAACCTGAGAAATTCGTCCGTTTTCGTCATACGTTATCGAATCGACTTAAAGCCAGATCGTCACATTGGCCGCTCTTCTCTCTGAAACGCCTGTACTTATCGTCTGCAAAGCTATGTCGCATGCTGCGGTATGCTGAGACACTACAGGCAGCATAGTAGAACACAGATGAAGCTTCTAAGTTGATGTAATAGCCAGTAAGAAGTAGTACAACTCAAGTTTTAGGTATCGATTATTGACTATTTAGCTGGCTTTGGTGCCTTGGACATGAGCTAGGACCTTAAGATTCTGCATGAAAGGAGGACTAGCAGCCGAGTTGCAGGGGAGAATGTAAAAAGTGTTCATATGAAGTGAAAACCTGAAAAATCCGTCCGTTTTCGTCATTTGTTATCGAATCGACTTAAAGCCAGATCGTCACATTGGCCGCTCTTCTCTCTGAAACGCTTGTACTTATCGTCTGCAAAGCTATGTCGCATGCTGCGGTATGCTGAGACACTACAGGCAGCATAGTAGAACACAGATGAAGCTTCTAAGTTGATGTAATAGCCAGTAAGAAGTAGTACAACTCAACTTTTAGGTATCGATAATTGACTTTTTAGCTGGCTTTGGTGCCTTGGACATGAGCTAGGACCTTAAGATTATGCATGAAAGGTGGACTAGCAGCCGAGTTGCACGGCAGAATGTGAAATGTGTTCATCTGTAGTAAAAACCTGAGAAATTCGTCCTTTTTCGTCATTTGTTATCGAATCGACTTAAAGCCAGATCGTCACATTGGCCGCTCTTCTCTCTGAAACGGTTGTACTTATCTTCTGCAAAGCTTTGTCGCTTGCTGCGGTATGCTGAGACACTACAAGCACCATAGTAGAACACAGATGAAGCTTCTAAGTTGAGGTAATATCCAGTAAGAGGTAGTACAATTCAAGTTTTAGGTATTGAATATTGACCTTTTAGCTGGCTTTGGTGCCTTGGACATGAGCTAGGACCTTAAGATTATGCATGAAAGGAGGACTAGCAGCCGAGTTGCACGGGAGAATGTGAAAAGTGCTCATATGCATTAAAAACCTTAGACATCCGTCCGTTTTCGTAATTTGTGATCGAATCGACTTAATGCCAGATCGTCACATTGGCCGCTCTTCTCTCTGAAACGGCTGTACTTATCGTCTGCAAACCTATGTCGCGTGCTGCGGTATGCGGAGACACTAAAATTACCATAGTAGAACACAGATGAAGCATCTAAGTTGATGTAGTAGCCAGTAGGAAGTAATCCAATTCAAGTTTTAGGTATCGATTATTGACTTTTTAGCTAGCTTTGGTGCCTTCGACATGAGCTAGGACCTTAAGATTCTGCATGTAAGGAGGACTAGCAGCCAAGTTGCACGGGAGAATGTGAAAAGTGTTCATATGTAGTAAAAACCTTAGAAATCCATCCGTTTTCGTCATTTGTTATCGAATCGACTTAAAGCCAGATCGTCACATTGGCCGCTCTTCTCTCTGAAACGGTTGTACTTATCGTCTGCAAAGCTATGTCGCATGCTGCGGTATGCTGAGACTCTACAAGCAGTATAGTAGAACACAGATGAAGCTTCTAAGTTGATGTAATAGCTAGTAAGAAGTAGTACAATTCAAGTTTTAGGTATCGATTATTGACTTTTTAGCTAGCTTTGGTGCCTTGGACATGAGCTAGGACCTTAAGATTCAGAATGAAAGGAGGACTAGCAGCCGAGTAGCACGGGAGAATGTGAAAAGTGTTCATATGTAGTAAAAACCTGAGAAATCCGTCCGTTTTCGTCATTTGTTATCGAATCGACTTAAAGCCAGATCGTCTTATTGGCCGCTCTTCTCTCTGAAACGCTTGTACTTATCGTCTGCAAAGCTATGACGCATGCTGCGGTATGCTGAGACACTACAGGCAGCATAGTAGAACACAGATGAAGCTTCTAAGTTGATGTAATAGCCAGTAAGAATTAGTACAATTCAAGTTTTAGGTATCGATTATTGACTTTTTAGCTAGCTTTGGTGCCTTGGACATGAGCTAGGACCTTAAGATTCTGCATGAAAGGAGGACTAGCAGCCGAGTAGCACGGGAGAATGTGAAAAGTGATCATATGTATTAAAAACCTCAGACATCCGTCCGTTTTCGTCATTTGTGATCGAATCGACTTAAAGCCAGATCGTCACATTGGCCGCTCTTCTCTCTGAAACGGCTGTACTTATCGTCTGCAAACCTATGTCGCGTGTTGCGGTATGCGGAGACACTAAAAGCACCATAGTAGAACACAGATGGAGCTTCTAAGTTGATGTAATAGCCAGTAAGAAGTAGTACAATTCAAGTTTTAGGTATCGATTATTGACTTTTTAGCTGGCTTTGTTGCCTTGGACATGAGCTAGTACCTTAAAATTCTGCATGAAAGGAGGACTAGCATCCAAATTGCACGGGAGAATGTGAAAAGTGTTCATATGTAGTAAAAACCTTAGAAATCCATCCGTTTTCGTCATTTTTTATCGAATCGACTTAAAGCCAGATCGTCACATTGGCCGCTCTTCTCTCTGAAACGGTTGTACTTATCGTCTGCACAGCTGTGTCGCGTGCTGCGGTATGCGGAGAAACTAAAAGCACCGTAGTAGAACACAGATGAAGCTTCTTAGTTGATGTAATAGCCAGTAAGAAGTTAGGTTGCGATTATTGACTTTTTAGCTGGCTTTGGTGCCTTGGACATGAGCTAGGACCTTAACATTCTGCATGAAAGGAGGACTAGCAGCCGCGTTGCTCGGGAGAATGTGAAAAGTGTTCATATGTAGTAAAAACCTGAGAAATCCGTCCGGTTTCGTCATTTGTTATCGAATCGACTTAAAGCCAGATCGTCACATTGGCCGCTCTTCTCTCTGAGACGGTTGTACTTATCGTCTGCAAAGCTATGTCGCGTGCTGCGGTATGCGGAGACACTAAAAGCACCATAGTAGAACACAGATGAAGCTTCTAAGTTGATGTAATAGCGAGTAAGAAGTAGTCCAATTCAAGTTTTAGGTATCGATTATTGACTTTTTAGCTGGCTTTGGTGCCTTGGACATGAGCTAGGACCTTAAGATTCTGCATGAAAGGAGGATTAGCAGCCGAGTAGCACGGGAGAATGTGAAAAGTGTTCATATGTAGTAAAAACCTGAGAAATTCGTCCGTTTTCGTCATTTGTTATCTAATCGACTTAAAGCCAGATCGTCACATTGCCCGCTCTTCTCTCTGAAACGGTTGTACTTATCGTCTACAAAGCTATGTCGCGTGCTGCGGTATGCGGAGACACTAAAATCACCATAGTAGAACACAGATGGAGCTACTAAGTTGATGTAATAGCCAGTAAGAAGTAGTACAATTCAAGTTTTAGGTATCGATTATTGACTTTTTAGCTAGCTTTGGTGCCTTGGACATGAGCTAGGACCTTCAGATTCTGCATGAAAGGAGCACTAGCAGCCGAGGAGCACGGGAGAATGTGAAAAGTGTTCATATGTTGTAAAAACCTGGGAAATTCGTCCGTTTTCGTCATTTGTTATCGAATCGACTTAAAGCCACATCGTCTTATTGGCCGCTCTTCTCTCTGAAACGCTTGTACTTATCGTCTGCAAAGCTATGTCGTATGCTGCTGTATGCTGAGACACTACAGGCAGCATAGTAGAACACAGATGAAGCTTCTAAGTTGATGTAATAGCCAGGAAGAATTAGTACAATTCAAGTTTTAGGTATCGATTATTGACTTTTTAGCTAGCTTTGGTGCCTTGGACATGAGCTAGGACCTTAAGATTCTGCATGAAAGGAGGACTAGCAGCCGAGTAGCACGGGAGAATGTGAAAAGTGATCATATGTAGTAAAAACCTGAGAAATTCGTCCGTTTTCGTCATTTGTTATCGAATCGACTTAAAGCCAGATCGTCACATTGGCCGCTCTTCTCTCTGAAACGCTTGTACTTATCGTCTGCAAAGCTATGTCGCATGCTGCGGTATGTTGAGACACTACAAGCAGCATAGTAAAACACAGATGAAGCTTCTAAGTTGATGTAATAGCCAGTAAGAAGTAGTACAATTCAAGTTTTAGGTATCGATTATTGACTTTTTAGCTGGCTTTGGTGCCTTGGACATGAGATGGGACCTTAAGATTCTGCATGAAAGGAGGACTAGCAGCCGAGTTGAAGGGGAGAATGTAAAAAGTGTTCATATGAAGTAAAAACATGAGTAATCCGTCCGTTTTCGTCATTTGTTATCGAATCGACTTAAAGCCAAATCGTCACATTGGCCGCTCTGCTCTCGGAAACGGTTGCACTTATCGTCTGCAAAGCAATGTCGCGTTTTGCCGTAGGCGGAAAAAGAAAAGCACCATAGTAGAACACAGATGAAGCTTCTAAGTTGATGTAATAGCCAGTAAGAAGTAGACCAATTCAAGATTTAGGTATCGATTATTGACTTTTTAGCTGGCTTTGGTGCCTTGGACATGAGCTAGGACTTTAAGATTCTGCATAAAAGGAGGACTAGCAGCCCAGTTGCACGGGAGAATGTGAAAAGTGTTCATATGTATTAAAAACCTGAGACATCCGTCCGTTTTCGTCATTTGTGATCGAATCGACTTAAAGCCAGATCGTCACATTGGCCGCTCTTCTCTCTGAAACGGCTGTACTTATCGTCTGCAAACCTATGTCGCGTGCTGCGGTATGCGGAGACACTAAAAGCACCATAGTAGAACACAGATGGAGCTTCTAAGTTGATGTAATAGCCAGTAAGAAGTAGTACAATTCAAGTTTTAGGTATCGATTATTGACTTTTTAGCTGGCTTTGTTGCCTTGGACATGAGCTAGTACCTTAAAATTCTGCATGAAAGGAGGACTAGCATCCAAATTGCACGGGAGAATGTGAAAAGTGTTCATATGTAGTAAAAACCTTAGAAATCCATCCGTTTTCGTCATTTGTTATCGAATCGACTTAAAGCCAGATCGTCACATTGGCCGCTCTTCTCTCTGAAACGGTTGTACTTATCGTCTGCAAAGCTATGTCGCGTGCTGCGGTATGTGGAGACACTAAAATTACCATAGTAGAACACAGATAAAGCATCTAAGTTGATGTAGTAGCCAGTAAGAAGTAATCCAATTCAAGTTTTAGGTATCGATTATTGACTTTTTAGCTGGCTTTGGTGCCTTCGACATGAGCTAGGACCTTAAGATTCTGCATGTAAGGAGGACTAGCAGCCGAGTTGCACGGGAGAATGTGATAAGTGTATGTATTTAAAAAATACCTGAGAAATCCGTCCGTTTTCGTCATTTGTTATCGGATCGACTTAAAGCCAGATCGTTACATTGGTCGCTCTTCTCTCTGAAACGGTTGTACTTATCGTCTGCAAAGCTATGTCGCATGCTGCGGTATGCTGAGACACTACAAGCAGCATAGTAGAACACAGATGAAGCTTCTAAGTTGATGTAATAGCCAGTAAGAAGTAGTACAATTCAAGTTTTAGGTATCGATTATTGACTTTTTAGCTAGCTTTGTGTCTTGGACATGAGCTAGGACCTTAAGATTTAAAATTAAAGGAGGACTAGCAGCCGAGTAGCACGGGAGAATGTGAAAAGTGTTCATATGTAGTAAAAACCTTAGAAATCCGTCCGTCTTCGTCATTAGTTATCGAATCGACTTAAAGCCAGATTGTCACATTGGCCGCTCTTCTCTCAGAAACGGTTGTACTTATCGTCTGTAAAACTATGTCGCGTGCTGCGGTATGCGGAGAAACTAAAAGCACCGTAGTAGAACACAGATGAAGCTTCTAAGTTGATGTAATAGCCAGGACGAAGTAGTATAATTCAAGTTTTAGGTATCGATTATTGACTTTTTAGCTGGCTTTGGTGCCTTGGACATGAGCTAGGACCTTAACATTCTGCATGAAAGGATTACTACCAGCCGCGTTGCACGGGAGAATGTGAAAAGTGTTCATATGTAGTAAAAACCTTAGAAATCCGTCCGTCTTCGTCATTTGTTATCGAATCGACTTAAAGCCAGATCGTCACATTGGCCGCTCTTCTCTCTGAAACGGTTGTACTTATCGTCTGCAAAGCTATGTCGCGTGCTGCGGTATGCGGAGACACTAAAAGCACCATAGTAGAACAGAGATGAAGCTTCTAAGTTGATGTAATAGCCATTAAGAAGTAGTAGAATTCAAGTTTTAGGTATCCATTATTGACTTTTTAGCTGGCTTTGGTACCTTGGACATGAGCTAAGACCTTAAGATTCTGCATGAAAGGAGGACTAGCAGCCGAGTTGCACGGGAGAATGTGAAAAGTGTTCATATGTAGTAAAAACCTGAGAAATCCGTACGTTTTCGTCATTTGTTATCGAATCGAGTTAAAGCCAGATCGTCACATTGGCCGCTCTTCTCTCTGAAAAAGTTGTACTTATCGTCTGCAAAGCTATGTCGCGTGCTGCGGTATGCGGACACACTAAAAGCACCGTAGTAGAAAACAGATGAAGCTTCTAAGTTGACGTAATAGCCAGTAAGAAGTAGTACAATTAAAGTTTTAGGTATCGGTTAATGACATTTACCCTTCTTTGGTGCCTTAGACACGAGCTAGGAAATTAAGATTTTGCATGAAGGAGGACTATCAGCCGAGTTTGCACGGGAGAATGTGAAAAGTGTTCATATAAAGTAAAAACCTGAGAAATCCGTCCGTTTTCGTCATTTGTTATCGAATCGACTTAAAGCCAGATCGTCACATTGGCCGCTCTTCTCTCTGAAACGGTTGTACTTATCGTCTACAAAGCAATGTCGCGTGCTGCGGTATGCGGAGACACTAAAAGCACCATAGTAGAACACAGATGAAGCTTCTAAGTTGATGTAATAGCCAGTAAGAAGTAGTACAATTCAAGTTTTAGGTATCGATTATTGACTTTTTAGCTAGCTTTGATGCCTTGGACATGAGCTAGGACCTTAAGATTCTGCATGAAAGGAGGACTAGCAGCCGAGTAGCACGGGAGAATGTGAAAAGTGTTCATATGTAGTAAAAACCAGAGAAATCCGTCCGTTTTCGTCATTTGTTATCGAATCTACTTAAAGCTAGATCGTCACATTGGCCGCTCTTCTCTCTGAAACGGTTGTACTTATCGTCTACAAAGCTATGTCGCGTGCTGCGATATGCGGAGACGTTAAAAGCACCATAGTAGAACACAGATGATGCTTCTAAGTTGATATAATAGCCAGTAAGAAGTAGTACAATTAAAGTTTTAGGTATCGGTTATTGACTTTTTACCCTTCTTTGGTGCCTTGGACACGAACTAGGAACTTAAGATTTTGCATGAAGGAGGACTAGCAGCCGAGTTGCACGGGAGAATGTGAAAAGTGTTCATATGTAGTAAAAACCTGGGAACTCCGTCCGTTTTCGTCATTTGTTATCGAATCGACTTAAAGCCAGATCGTCACATTGGCCGCTCTTCTCTCTGAAACGGTTGTACTTATCGTCTGCAAAGCTATGTCGCGTGCTGCGGTATGCGGAGACACTAAAATTACCATAGTAGAACATAGATGAAGCATCTAAGTTGATGTAGTAGCCAGTAAGAAGTAATCCAATTCAAGTTTTAGGTATCGATTATTGACTTTTTAGCTAGCTTTGGTGCCTTCGACATGAGCTAGGACCTTAAGATTCTGCATGTAAGGAGGACTAGCAGCCAAGTTGCACGGGAGAATGTGAAAAGTGTTCATATGTAGTAAAAACCTTAGAAATCCATCCGTTTTCGTCATTTGTTATCGAATCGACTTAAAGCCAGATCGTCACATTGGCCGCTCTTCTCTCTGAAACGGTTGTACTTATCGTCTGCAAAGCTAAGTCGCATGCTGCGGTATGCTGAGACACTACAAGCAGTATAGTAGAACACAGATGAAGCTTCTAAGTGGATGTAATAGCCAGTAAGAAGTAGTACAATTCAAGTTTTAGGTATCGATTATAGACTTTTTAGCTAGCTTTGGTGCCTTGAACATGAGCTAGGACCTTAAGATTCAGAATGAATGGAGGACTAGCAGCCGAGTAGCACGGGAGAATGTGAAAAGTGTTCATATGTAGTAAAAACCTGAGAAATTCGTCCGTTTTCGTCATTTGTTATCGAATCGACTTAAAGCCAGATCGTCTTATTGGCCGCTCTTCTCTCTGAAACGCTTGTACTTATCGTCTGCAAAGCTATGTCGCATGCTGCGGTATGCTGAGACACTACAGGCAGCATAGTAGAACACAGATGAAGCTTCTAAGTTGATGTAATAGCCGGTAAGAATTAGTACAATTCAAGTTTTAGGTATCGATTATTGACTTTTTAGCTAGCTTTGGTGCCTTGGACATGAGCTAGGACCTTAAGATTCTGCATGAAAGGAGGACTAGCAGCCGAGTAGCACGGGAGAATGTGAAAAGTGATCATATGTAGTAAAAACCTGAGAAATTCGTCCGTTTTCGTCATTTGTTATCGAATCGACTTAAAGCCAGATCGTCACATTGGCCGCTCTTCTCTCTGAAACGCTTGTACTTATCGTCTGCAAAGCTATGTCGCATACTGCTGTATGCTGAGACACTACAAGCAGCATAGTAGAACACAGATGAGGCTTCTAAGTTGATGTAATAGCCAGTAAGAAGTAGTACAATTAAAGTTTTAGGTATCGGTTATTGACTTTTTACCCTTCTTTGGTGCCTTGGACACGAACTAGGAACTTAAGATTTTGCATGAAGGAGGACTAGCAGCCGAGTTGCACGGGAGAATGTGAAAAGTGTTCATATGTAGTAAAAACCTGAGAACTCCGTCCGTTTTCGTTATTTGTTATCGAATCGACTTAAAGCCAGATCGTGAAATTAGCCGCTCTTCTCTCTGAAACGGTTGTACTTATCGATTGCAAAGCTATGTCGCGTGCTGCGGTATGCGGAGACACTAAAAGCACCATAGTAAAACACAGATGAAGCTTCTAAGTTGATGCAATATCCAGTAAGAAGTAGTACAATTCAAGTTTTAGGTATCGATTATTGACTTTTTGCTAGCTTTGGTGCCTTGGACATGAGCTAGGACATTATGATTCTGCATGAAAGGAGGACTAGCAGCCGAGTTGCACGGGAGAATGTGAAAAGTGTTCATATGTAGTAAAAACCAGAGAAATCCGTCCGTTTTCGTCATTTGTTATCGAATCTACTTAAAGCTAGATCGTCACATCGGCCGCTCTTCTCTCTGAAACGGTTGTACTTATCGTCTACAAAGCTATGTCGCGTGCTGCGATATGCGGAGACGTTAAAAGCACCGTAGTAGAACACAGATGATGCTTCTAAGTTGATATAATAGCCAGTAAGAAGTAGTACAATTAAAGTTTTAGGTATCGGTTATTGACTTTTTACCCTTCTTTGGTGCCTTGGACACGAACTAGGAACTTAAGATTTTGCATGAAGGAGGACTAGCAGCCGAGTTGCACGGGAGAATGTGAAAAGTGTTCATATGTAGTAAAAACCTGAGAACTCCGTCCGTTTTCGTCATTTGTTATCGAATCGACTTAAAGCCAGATCGTCACATTGGCCGCTCTTCTCTCTGAAACGGTTGTACTTATCGTCTGCAAAGCTATGTCGCATACTGCTGTATGCTGAGACACTACAAGCAGCATGGTAGAACACAGATGAGGCTTCTAAGTTGATGTAATAGCCAGTAAGAAGTAGTACAATTAAAGTTTTAGGTATCGGTTATTGACTTTTTACCCTTCTTTGGTGCCTTGGACACGAACTAGGAACTTAAGATTTTGCATGAAGGAGGACTAGCAGCCGAGTTGCACGGGAGAATGTGAAAAGTGTTCATATGTAGTAAAAACCTGAGAACTCCGTCCGTTTTCGTCATTTGTTATCGAATCGACTTAAAGCCAGATCGTGAAATTAGCCGCTCTTCTCTCTGAAACGGTTGTACTTATCGATTGCAAAGCTATGTCGCGTGCTGCGGTATGCGGAGACACTAAAAGCACCATAGTGGAACACAGATGAAGCTTCTAAGTTGATGCAATATCCAGTAAGAAGTAGTACAATTCAAGTTTTAGGTATCGATTATTGACTTTTTAGCTAGCTTTGGTGCCTTGGACATGAGCTAGGACCTTATGATTCTGCATGAAAGGAGGAATAGCAGCCGAGTTGCACGGGAGAATGTGAAAAGTGTTCATATGTAGTAAAAACCAGAGAAATCCGTCCGTTTTCGTCATTTGTTATCGAATCTACTTAAAGCTAGATCGTCACATTGGCCGCTCTTCTCTCTGAAACGGTTGTACTTATCGTCTACATAGCTATGTCGCGTGCTGCGATATGCGGAGACGTTAAAAGCACCATAGTAGAACACAGATGATGCTTCTAAGTTGATATAATAGCCAGTAAGAAGTAGTACAATTAAAGTTTTAGGTATCGGTTATTGACTTTTTACCCTTCTTTGGTGCCTTGGACACGAACTAGGAACTTAAGATTTTGCATGAAGGAGGACTAGCAGCCGAGTTGCACGGGAGAATGTGAAAAGTGTTCATATGTAGTAAAAACCTGAGAACTCCGTCCGTTTTCGTCATTTGTTATCGAATCGACTTAAAGCCAGATCGTCACATTGGTCGCTCTTCTCTCTGAAACGGTTGTACTTATCGTCTGCAAAGCTATGTCGCGTGCTGCGGTATGCGGAGACACTAAAATTACCATAGTAGAACATAGATGAAGCATCTAAGTTGATGTAGTAGCCAGTAAGAAGTAATCCAATTCAAGTTTTAGGTATCGATTATTGACTTTTTAGCTAGCTTTGGTGCCTTCGACATGAGCAAGGACCTTAAGATTATGCATGTAAGGAGGACTAGCAGCCAAGTTGCACGGGAGAATGTGAAAAGTGTTCATATGTAGTAAAAACCTTAGAAATCCATCCGTTTTCGTCATTTGTTATCGAATCGACTTAAAGCCAGATCGTCACATTGGCCGCTCTTCTCTCTGAAACGGTTGTACTTATCGTCTGCAAAGCTAAGTCGCATGCTGCGGTATGCTGAGACACTACAAGCAGTATAGTAGAACACAGATGAAGCTTCTAAGTGGATGTAATAGCCAGTAAGAAGTAGTAAAATTCAAGTTTTAGGTATCGATTATAGACTTTTTAGCTAGCTTTGGTGCCTTTGACATGAGCTAGGACCTTAAGATTCAGAATGAAAGGAGGACTAGCAGCCGAGTAGCACGGGAGAATGTGAAAAGTGTTCATATGTAGTAAAAACCTGAGAAATTCGTCCGTTTTCGTCATTTGTTATCGAATCGACTTAAAGCCAGATCGTCTTATTGGCCGCTCTTCTCTCTAAAACGCTTGTACTTATCGTCTGCAAAGCTATGTCGCATGCTGCGGTATGCTGAGACACTACAGGCAGCATAGTAGAACACAGATGAAGCTTCTAAGTTGATGTAATAGCCGGTAAGAATTAGTACAATTCAAGTTTTAGGTATCGATTATTGACTTTTTAGCTAGCTTTGGTGCCTTGGACATGAGCTAGGACCTTAAGATTCTGCATGAAAGGAGGACTAGCAGCCGAGTAGCACGGGAGAATGTGAAAAGTGATCATATGTAGTAAAAACCTGAGAAATTCGTCCGTTTTCGTCATATGTTATCGAATCGACTTAAAGCCAGATCGTCACATTGGCCGCTCTTCTCTCTGAAACGCTTGTACTTATCGTCTGCAAAGCTATGTCGCATGCTGCGGTATGCTGAGACACTACAAGCAGCATAGTAAAACACAGATGAAGCTTCTAAGTTGATGTAATAGCCAGTAAGAAGTAGTACAATTCAAGTTTTAGGTATCGATTATTGACTTTTTAGCTGGCTTTGGTGCCTTGGACATGAGATGGGACCTTAAGATTCTGCATGAAAGGAGGACTAGCAGCCGAGTTGAAGGGGAGAATGTAAAAAGTGTTCATATGAAGTAAAAACATGAGTAATCCGTCCGTTTTCGTCATTTGTTATCGAATCGACTTAAAGCCAAATCGTCACATTGGCCGCTCTGCTCTCGGAAACGGTTGCACTTATCGTCTGCAAAGCAATGTCGCGTTTAGCCGTAGGCGGAAAAAGAAAAGCACCATAGTAGAACACAGATGAAGCTTCTAAGTTGATGTAATAGCCAGTAAGAAGTAGACCAATTCAAGATTTAGGTATCGATTATTGACTTTTTAGCTGGCTTTGGTGCCTTGGACATGAGCTAATACTTTAAGATTCTGCATAAAAGGAGGACTAGCAGCCCAGTTGCACGGGAGAATGTGAAAAGTGTTCATATGTATTAAAAACCTGAGACATCCGTCCGTTTTCGTCATTTGTGATCGAATCGACTTAAACCCAGATCGTCACATTGGCCGCTCTTCTCTCTGAAACGGCTGTACTTATCGTCTGCAAACCTATGTCGCGTGCTGCGGTATGCGGAGACACTAAAAGCACCATAGTAGAACACAGATGGAGCTTCTAAGTTGATGTAATAGCCAGTAAGAAGTAGTACAATTCAAGTTTTAGGTATCGATTATTGACTTTTTAGCTGGCTTTGTTGCCTTGGACATGAGCTAGTACCTTAAAATTCTGCATGAAAGGAGGACTAGCATCCAAATTGCACGGGAGAATGTGAAAAGTGATCATATGTAGTAAAAACCTTAGAAATCCATCCGTTTTCGTCATTTGTTATCGAATCGACTTAAAGCCAGATCGTCACATTGGCCGCTCTTCTCTCTGAAACGGTTGTACTTATCGTCTGCAAAGCTATGTCGCGTGCTGCGGTATGTGGAGACACTAAAATTACCATAGTAGAACACAGATAAAGCATCTAAGTTGATGTAGTAGCCAGTAAGAAGTAATCCAATTCAAGTTTTAGGTATCGATTATTGACTTTTTAGCTGGCTTTGGTGCCTTCGACATGAGCTAGGACCTTAAGATTCTGCATGTAAGGAGGACTAGCAGCCGAGTTGCACGGGAGAATGTGAAAAGTGTATGTATTTAAAAAATACCTGAGAAATCCGTCCGTTTTCGTCATTTGTTATCGGATCGACTTAAAGCCAGATCGTTACATTGGTCGCTCTTCTCTCTGAAACGGTTGTACTTATCGTCTGCAAAGCTATGTCGCATGCTGCGGTATGCTGAGACACTACAAGCAGCATAGTAGAACACAGATGAAGCTTCTAAGTTGATGTAATAGCTAGTAAGAAGTAGTACAATTCAAGTTTTAGGTATCGATTATTGACTTTTTAGCTAGCTTTGTGCCTTGGACATGAGCTAGGACCTTAAGATTTAAAATTAAAGGAGGACTAGCAGCCGAGTAGCACGGGAGAATGTGAAAAGTGTTCATATGTAGTAAAAACCTGAGAAATTCGTCCGTTTTCGTCATTTGTTATCGAATCGACTTAAAGCCAGATCGTCACATTGGCCGCTCTGCTCTCGGAAACGGTTGTACTTATCGTCTGCAAAGCTATGTCGCGTGTTGCCGTAGGCGGAAACAGGAAAAGCACCATAGTAGATCACAGATGAAGCTTCTAAGTTGATGTAATAGCCAGTAAGAAGTAGTACAATTAAAGTTTTGGTATCGGTTAATGACATTTACCCTTCATTGGTGCCTTGGACACGAGCTAGGAAATTAAGATTTTGCATGAAGGAGGACTATCAGCCGAGTTGCACGGGAGAATGTGAAAAGTGTTCATATGTAGTAAAAACCTGAGAAATCCGTCCGTTTTCGTCATTTGTTATCGAATCGACTTAAAGCCAGATTGTCACATTGGCCGCTCTTCTCTCAGAAACGGTTGTACTTATCGTCTGTAAAACTATGTCGCGTGCTGCGGTATGCGGAGAAACTAAAAGCACCGTAGTAGAACACAGATGAAGCTTCTAAGTTGATGTAATAGCCAGGACGAAGTAGTATAATTCAAGTTTTAGGTATCGATTATTGACTTTTTAGCTGGCTTTGGTGCCTTGGACATGAGCTAGGACCTTAACATTCTGCATGAAAGGATTACTACCAGCCGAGTTGCACGGGAGAATGTGAAAAGTGTTCATATGTAGTAAAAACCTTAGAAATCCGTCCGTCTTCGTCATTTGTTATCGAATCGACTTAAAGCCAGATCGTCACATTGGCCGCTCTTCTCTCTGAAACGGTTGTACTTATCGTCTGCAAAGCTATGTCGCGTGCTGCGGTATGCGGAGACACTAAAAGCACCATAGTAGAACAGAGATGAAGCTTCTAAGTTGATGTAATAGCCATTAAGAAGTAGTAGAATTCAAGTTTTAGGTATCCATTATTGACTTTTTAGCTGGCTTTGGTACCTTGGACATGAGCTAAGACCTTAAGATTCTGCATGAAAGGAGGACTAGCAGCCGAGTTGCACGGGAGAATGTGAAAAGTGTTCATATGTAGTAAAAACCTGAGAAATCCGTACGTTTTCGTCATTTGTTATCGAATCGAGTTAAAGCCAGATCGTCACATTGGCCGCTCTTCTCTCTGAAAAAGTTGTACTTATCGTCTGCAAAGCTATGTCGCGTGCTGCGGTATGCGGACACACTAAAAGCACCGTAGTAGAAAACAGATGAAGCTTCTAAGTTGACGTAATAGCCAGTAAGAAGTAGTACAATTAAAGTTTTAGGTATCGGTTAATGACATTTACCCTTCTTTGGTGCCTTGGACACGAGCTAGGAAATTAAGATTTTGCATGAAGGAGGACTATCAGCCGAGTTTGCACGGGAGAATGTGAAAAGTGTTCATATAAAGTAAAAACCTGAGAAATCCGTCCGTTTTCGTCATTTGTTATCGAATCGACTTAAAGCCAGATCGTCACATTGGCCGCTCTTCTCTCTGAAACGGTTGTACTTATCGTCCACAAAGCAATGTCGCGTGCTGCGGTATGCGGAGACACTAAAAGCACCATAGTAGAACACAGATGAAGCTTCTAAGTTGATGTAATAGCCAGTAAGAAGTAGTACAATTCAAGTTTTAGGTATCGATTATTGACTTTTTAGCTAGCTTTGATGCCTTGGACATGAGCTAGGACCTTAAGATTCTGCATGAAAGGAGGACTAGCAGCCGAGTAGCACGGGAGAATGTGAAAAGTGTTCATATGTAGTAAAAACCTGAGAAATTCGTCCGTTTTCGTCATTTGTTATCGAATCGACTTAAAGCCAGATCGTCACATTGGCCGCTCTTCTCTCTGAAACGCTTGTACTTATCGTCTGCAAAGCTATGTCGCATACTGCTGTATGCTGAGACACTACAAGCAGCATAGTAGAACACAGATGAGGCTTCTAAGTTGATGTAATAGCCAGTAAGAAGTAGTACAATTAAAGTTTTAGGTATCGGTTATTGACTTTTTACCCTTCTTTGGTGCCTTGGACACGAACTAGGAACTTAAGATTTTGCATGAAGGAGGACTAGCAGCCGAGTTGCACGGGAGAATGTGAAAAGTGTTCATATGTAGTAAAAACCTGAGAACTCCGTCCGTTTTCGTCATTTGTTATCGAATCGACTTAAAGCCAGATCGTGAAATTAGCCGCTCTTCTCTCTGAAACGGTTGTACTTATCGATTGCAAAGCTATGTCGCGTGCTGCGGTATGCGGAGACACTAAAAGCACCATAGTAGAACACAGATGAAGCTTCTAAGTTGATGCAATATCCAGTAAGAAGTAGTACAATTCAAGTTTTAGGTATCGATTATTGACTTTTTGCTAGCTTTGGTGCCTTGGACATGAGCTAGGACATTATGATTCTGCATGAAAGGAGGACTCGCAGCCGAGTTGCACGGGAGAATGTGAAAAGTGTTCATATGTAGTAAAAACCAGAGAAATCCGTCCGTTTTCGTCATTTGTTATCGAATCTACTTAAAGCTAGATCGTCACATTGGCCGCTCTTCTCTCTGAAACGGTTGTACTTATCGTCTACAAAGCTATGTCGCGTGCTGCGATATGCGGAGACGTTAAAAGCACCATAGTAGAACACAGATGATGCTTCTAAGTTGATATAATAGCCAGTAAGAAGTAGTACAATTAAAGTTTTAGGTATCGGTTATTGACTTTTTAACCTTCTTTGGTGCCTTGGACACGAACTAGGAACTTAAGATTTTGCATGAAGGAGGACTAGCAGCCGAGTTGCACGGGAGAATGTGAAAAGTGTTCATATGTAGTAAAAACCTGAGAACTCCGTCCGTTTTCGTCATTTGTTATCGAATCGACTTAAAGCCAGATCGTCACATTGGCCGCTCTTCTCTCTGAAACGGTTGTACTTATCGTCTGCAAAGCTATGTCGCATACTGCTGTATGCTGAGACACTACAAGCAGCATGGTAGAACACAGATGAGGCTTCTAAGTTGATGTAATAGCCAGTAAGAAGTAGTACAATTAAAGTTTTAGGTATCGGTTATTAACTTTTTACCCTTCTTTGGTGCCTTGGACACGAACTAGGAACTTAAGATTTTGCATGAAGGAGGACTAGCAGCCGAGTTGCACGGGAGAATGTGAAAAGTGTTCATATGTAGTAAAAACCTGAGAACTCCGTCCGTTTTCGTCATTTGTTATCGAATCGACTTAAAGCCAGATCGTGAAATTAGCCGCTCTTCTCTCTGAAACGGTTGTACTTATCGATTGCAAAGCTATGTCGCGTGCTGCGGTATGCGGAGACACTAAAAGCACCATAGTAGAACACAGATGAAGCTTCTAAGTTGATGCAATATCCAGTAAGAAGTAGTACAATTCAAGTTTTAGGTATCGATTATTGACTTTTTAGCTAGCTTTGGTGCCTTGGACATGAGCTAGGACCTTATGATTCTGCATGAAAGGAGGAATAGCAGCCGAGTTGCACGGGAGAATGTGAAAAGTGTTCATATGTAGTAAAAACCAGAGAAATCCGTCCGTTTTCGTCATTTGTTATCGAATCTACTTAAAGCTAGATCGTCACATTGGCCGCTCTTCTCTCTGAAACGGTTGTACTTATCGTCTACAAAGCTATGTCGCGTGCTGCGATATGCGGAGACGTTAAAAGCACCATAGTAGAACACAGATGATGCTTCTAAGTTGATATAATAGCCAGTAAGAAGTAGTACAATTAAAGTTTTAGGTATCGGTTATTGACTTTTTACCCTTCTTTGGTGCCTTGGACACGAACTAGGAACTTAAGATTTTGCATGAAGGAGGACTAGCAGCCGAGTTGCACGGGAGAATGTGAAAAGTGTTCATATGTAGTAAAAACCTGCGAACTCCGTCCGTTTTCGTCATTTGTTATCGAATCGACTTAAAGCCAGATCGTCACATTGGCCGCTCTTCTCTCTGAAACGGTTGTACTTATCGTCTGCAAAGCTATGTCGCGTGCTGCGGTATGCTGAGACACTAAAAGCACTATAGTAGAACACAGATCAAGCTTCTAAGTTGATGTAATAGCCAGTAAGAAGTAGTACAATACAAGTATTAGGTATTGAATATTGACCTTTTAGCTGTTTTTGTGCCTTGGACATGAGCTGGGACCTTAAGATTCTGCATGAAAGGAGGACTAGCAGCCGAGTTGCACGGGAGAATGTGAAAAGTGTTCATATGTAGTAAAAACCTGAGAAATCCGTCCGTTTTCGTCATTTATTATCGAATCTACTTAAAGCCAGATCGTCACATTGGCCGCTCTTCTTTCTGAAACGGTTGTACTTATCGTCTGCAAAGCTATGTCGCGTACTGCGGTATTCGGAGACACTAGAAGCACCATAGTAGAACACAGATGAAGCTTCTAAGATGAAGCAATAGCCAGTAAGAAGTAGTACACTTCAAGTTTTAGGTATCGGTTGTTGTCTTTTTAGCTGGCTTTGGTGCCTTAGACATGAGCTAGGACCTTAAGATTCTGCAATAAAGGAGGACTAGCAACCGAGTTGCACGGGAGAATGTGAAAGTGTTCATATGTAGTAAAAACCTGAGAAATCGGTCCGTTTTCGTCATTTGTTATCGAATCGACTTAAAGCCAGATCGTCACATTGGCCGCTCTTCTCTCTGAAACGGTTGTACTTATCGTCTGCAAAGCTATGTCGCGTGTTGCCGTAGGCGGAAACAGGAAAAGCACCATAGTAGAACACAGATGAAACTTCTATGTTGATGTAATAGCCAGTAAGAAGTAGTCCAATTCAAGGTTTAGGTATCGATTATTGACTTTTTAGTTGGCTTTGGTGCCTTGGACATGAGCTAGGACCTTAAGATTCTGCATGAAAGGAGGACTAGCAGCCGAGTTGCTCGGGAGAATGTGAAAAGTTTTCATATGTAGTAAAAACCTAAGAAATTCGTCCGTTTTCGTCATTTGTTATCGAATCGACTTAAAGCCAGATCGTCACATTGGCCGCTCTTCTCTCTGAAACGGTTGTACTTATCGTCTGCAAAGCCATGTCGCGTGCTGCGGTATGCGGAGACACTAAAAGCACCATAGTAGAACACAGATGAAGCTTCTAAGTTGACGTAATAGCCAGGAAGAAGTAGTACAATTCAAGTTTTAGGTGTCGGTTATTGACTTTTTAGCTGGCTTTGGTGCCTTGGACAAAAGTTAGGACCTTAACATTCTGTATGAAAGGAGGACTAGCAGCCGATTTGCATGGGAGAATGTGAAAAGTGTTCATATGTAGTAAAAACCCGAGAAATCCATCCGTTTTCGTTATTTGTTATCGAATCGACTTAAAGCCAGATCGTCAAATTAGCCGCTCTTCTCTCTGAAACGGTTGTACTTATCGATTGCAAAGCCATGTCGCGTGCTGCGGTATGCGGAGACACTAAAAGCACCATAATAGAAGACAGATGAAGCTTCTAAGTTGATGTAATAGCCAGTAAGAAGTAGTACAATTCAAGTTTTAGATATCGATTATTGACTTTTTAGCTAGCTTTGGTGCCTTGGACATGAGCTAGGACCTTATGATTCTGCATAAAAGGAGGACTAGCAGCCGAGTTGCACGGGAGAATGTGAAAAGTGTTCATATGTAGTAAAAACCTGAGAAATCCGTCCGTTTTCGTCATTTGTTATCGAATCGTCTTAAAGCCAGATCGTCACATTGGCCGCTCTTCTCTCTGAAACGGTTGTACTTATCGTCTGCAAAGCTATGTCGCGTGCTGCGGTATGCTGAGACACTAAAAGCACCATAGTAGAACACAGATCAAGCTTCTAAGTTGATGTAATAGCCAGTAAGAAGTAGTACAATTCAAGTTTTAGGTATTGAATATTGAATTTTTAGCTGGCTTTGGTGCCTTGGACATGAGCTAGGACCTTAATATTCTGCATGAAAGGAGTGCTAGCAGCCGAGTTGCACGGGAGAATGTGAAAAGTGTTCATATGTAGTAAAAACCTGAGACATCCGTCCGTTTTCGTCATTTGTTATCGAATCGACTTAAAGCCAGATCGTCACATTGGCCGCTCTTCTCTCTGAAACGCTTGTACTTATCGTCTGCAAAGCTATGTCGCGTGCTGCGTTATGCGGAGGCACTAAAAGCACCATAGTAAAACACAGATGAAGCTTCTAAGTTTATGTAATAGCCAGTAAGAAGTAGTACAATTCAAGTTTTAGGTATCGAATGTTGACTTTTTAGCTAGCTTTGGTGCCTTGGACATGAGCTAGGACCTTAAGATTCTGCATGAAGGGAGGACTAGCAGCCGAGTTGCACGGGAGAATGTGAAAAGTGTTCATATGCAGTAAAAACCTGAGACATCCGTCCGTTTTCGTCATTTGTTATCGAATCGACTTAAAGCCAGATCGTCACATTGGCCGCTCTTCTCTCTCAAACGGTTGTACTTATCGTCTGCAAAGCTATGTCGCGTGCTGCGGTATGCGGAGACACTAAAAGCACCATAGTAGAACACAGATGAAGCTTCTAAGTTGATGTAATAGCCAGTAAGAAGAAGTAAAATTCAAGTTTTAGGTATCGGTTATTGACTTTTTACACTTCTTTGGTGCCTTGGACACGAGCTAGGAACTTAAGATTTTGCATGAAGGAGGACTAGCAGCCGAGTTGCACGGGAGAATGTGAAAAGTGTTCATATGTAGTAAAAACCTGAGAAATCGGTCCGTTTTCGTCATTTGTTATCGAATCGACTTAAAGCCAGATCGTCACATTGGCCGCTCTTCTTTCTGAAACGGTTGTACTTATCGTCTGCAAAGCTATGTCGCGTGTTGCCGTAGGCGGAAACAGGAAAAGCACCATAGTAGAACACAGATGAAACTTCTAAGTTGATGTAATAGCCAGTAAGAAGTAGTCCAATTCAAGATTTAGGTATCGATTATTGACTTTTTAGCTGGCTTTGGTGCCTTGGACATGAGCTAGGACCTTAAGATTCTGCATGAAAGGAGGACTAGCAGCCGAGTTGCTCGGGAGAATGTGAAAAGTTTTCATATGTAGTAAAAACCTAAGAAATTCGTCCGTTTTCGTCATTTGTTATCGAATCGACTTAAAGCCAGATCGTCACATTGGCCGCTCTTCTCTCTGAAACGGTTGTACTTATCGTCTGCAAAGCCATGTCGCGTGCTGCGGTATGCGGAGACACTAAAAGCACCATAGTAGAACACAGATGAAGCTTCTAAGTTGACGTAATAGCCAGGAAGAAGTAGTACAATTCTAGTTTTAGGTATTGAATATTGAATTTTTAGCTGGCTTTGGTGCCTTGGACATGAGCTAGGACCTTAAGATTCTCCAATAAAGGAGGACTAGCAACCGAGTTGCACGGGAGAATGTGAAAGTGTTCATATGTAGTAAAAACCTGAGAAATCGGTCCGTTTTCGTCATTTGTTATCGAATCGACTTAAAGCCAGATCGTCACATTGGCCGCTCTTCTCTCTGAAACGGTTGTACTTATCGTCTGCAAAGCTATGTCGCGTGTTGCCGTAGGCGGAAACAGGAAAAGCACCATAGTAGAACACAGATGAAACTTCTAAGTTGATGTAATAGCCAGTAAGAAGTAGTCCAATTCAAGATTTAGGTATCGATTATTGACTTTTTAGCTGGCTTTGGTGCCTTGGACATGAGCTAGGACCTTAAGATTCTGCATGAAAGGAGGACTAGCAGCCGAGTTGCACGGGAGAATGTGAAAAGTGTTCATATGTAGTAAAAACCTGAGATATCCGTCCATTTTCGTGATTTGTTATCGAATCGACTTAAAGCCAGATCGTCACATTGGCCGCTCTTCTCTCTGAAAAAGTTGTACTTATCGTCTGCAAAGCTATGTCGCGTGCTGCGGTATGCGGAAACACTAAAAGCACCATAGTAGAACCCAGATGAAGCTTCTAAGTTGATGTAATAGCCAGTAAGAAGTAGTACAATTAAAGTTTTAGGTATTAGTTAATGACTTTTTACCCTTCTTTGGTGCATTGGACACGTTCTAGGAAATTAAGATTTTGCATGAAGGAGGACTATCAGCCGAGTTGCACGGGAGAATATGAAAAGTGTTCATATGTAGTAAAAACCTGAGACATCCGTCCGTTTTCGTCATTTGTTATCGAATAGACTTAAAGCCAGATCGTCACATTGGCCGCTCTTCTCTCTGAAACGCTTGTACTTATCGTCTGCAAAGCTATGTCGCGTGCTGCGGTATGCTTAGGCAGTAAAATCACCATAGTAGAACACAGATGAAGCATCTAAGTTGATGTAATAGCCAGTAAGAAGTAGTACAATTCAAGTTTTAGGAATCGATTATTGACTTTTTAGCTGGCTTTGGTGCCTTGGATAGGAGCAAGGACTTTAAGATTCTGCATGTAAGGAGGACTAGCAGCCGAGTTGCACGGGAGAATGTGAAAAGTGTTCATATGTAGTAAAAACCTGAGAAATCTGTCCGTTTTCGTCATTTGTTATCGAATCGACTTAAAGCCAGATCGTCACAATGGCCGCTCTTCTCTCTGAAACGGTTGTACTTATCGTCTTTAAAACTATGTCGCGTGCTGCGGTATGCGGAGAAACTAAAAGCACCGTAGTAGAACACAGATGAAGCTTCTAAGTTGATGTAATAGCCAGGAAGAAGTAGTACAATTCAAGTTTTAGGTATCGATTATTGACTTTTTAGCTGGCTTTGGTGCCTTGGACATGAGCTAGGACCATAAGATTCTGCATGAAACGAGGACTAGCAGCCGAGTTGCAGGGGAGAATGTAAAAAGTGTTCATATGAAGTAAAAACCTGAGAAATCCGTCCGTTTTCGTCATTTGTTATCGAATCGACTTAAAGCCAGATCGTCACATTGGCCGCTCTGCTCTCGGAACCGGTTGTACTTATCGTCTGCAAAGCCATGTCGCGTGCTGCGGTATGCGGAGACACTAAAAGCACCATAGTAGAACACAGATGAAGCTTCTAAGTTGACGTAATAGCCAGGAAGAAGTAGTACAATTCTAGATTTAGGTATTGAATATTGAATTTTTAGCTGGCTTTGGTGCCTTGGACATGAGCTAGGACCTTAAGATTCTCCAATAAAGGAGGACTAGCAACCGAGTTGCACGGGAGAATGTGAAAGTGTTCATATGTAGTAAAAACCTGAGAAATCGGTCCGTTTTCGTCATTTGTTATCGAATCGACTTAAAGCCAGATCGTCACATTGGCCGCTCTTCTCTCTGAAACGGTTGTACTTATCGTCTGCAAAGCTATGTCGCGTGCTGCGGTATGCGGAGACACTAAAAGCACCATAGTAGAACACAGATGAAGCTTCTAAGTTGATGTAATAGCCAGTAAGAAGTAGTCCAATTCAAGATTTAGGTATCGATTATTGACTTTTTAGCTGGCTTTGGTGCCTTGGACATGAGCTAGGACCTTAAGATTCTGCATGAAAGGAGGACTAGCAGCCGAGTTGCTCGGGAGAATGTGAAAAGTTTTCATATGTAGTAAAAACCTAAGAAATTCGTCCGTTTTCGTCATTTGTTATCGAATCGACTTAAAGCCAGATCGTCACATTGGCCGCTCTTCTCTCTGAAAAAGTTGTACTTATCGTCTGCAAAGCTATGTCGCGTGCTGCGGTATGCGGAAACACTAAAAGCACCATAGTAGAACCCAGATGAAGCTTCTAAGTTGATGTAATAGCCAGTAAGAAGTAGTACAATTAAAGTTTTATGTATTAGTTAATGACTTTTTACCCTTCTTTGGTGCATTGGACACGTTCTAGGAAATTAAGATTTTGCATGAAGGAGGACTATCAGCCGAGTTGCACGGGAGAATATGAAAAGTGTTCATATGTAGTAAAAACCTGAGACATCCGTCCGTTTTCGTCATTTGTTATCGAATAGACTTAAAGCCAGATCATCACATTGGCCGCTCTTCTCTCTGAAACGCTTGTACTTATCGTCTGCAAAGCTATGTCGCGTGCTGCGGTATGCTTAGGCAGTAAAATCACCATAGTAGAACACAGATGAAGCATCTAAGTTGATGTAATAGCCAGTAAGAAGTAGTACAATTCAAGTTTTAGGAATCGATTATTGACTTTTTAGCTGGCTTTGGTGCCTTGGATATGAGCAAGGACTTTAAGATTCTGCATGTAAGGAGGACTAGCAGCCGAGTTGCACGGGAGAATGTGAAAAGTGTTCATATGTAGTAAAAACCTGAGAAATCCGTCCGTTTTCGTCATTTGTTATCGAATCGACTTAAAGCCAGATCGTCACATTGGCCGCTCTTCTCTCTGAAACGGTTGTACTTATCGTCTGCAAAGCTATGTCGCGTGCTGCGGTATGCTGAGACACTAAAAGCACCATAGTAGAACACAGATCAAGCTTCTAAGTTGATGTAAGAGCCAGTAAGAAGTAGTACAATTAAAGTTTTAGGTATCGGTTATTGACTTTTTACCCTTCTTTGGTGCCTTGGACACGAGCTAGGAACTTAAGATTTTGCATGAGGGAGGACTAGCAGCCGAGTTGCACGGGAGAATGTGAAAAGTGTTCATATGTAGTAAAAACCTGAGAAATCTGTCCGTTTTCGTCATTTGTTATCGAATCGACTTAAAGCCAGATCGTCACAATGGCCGCTCTTCTCTCTGAAACGGTTGTACTTATCGTCTTTAAAACTATGTCGCGTGCTGCGGTATGCGGAGAAACTAAAAGCACCGTAGTAGAACACAGATGAAGCTTCTAAGTTGATGTAATAGCCAGGAAGAAGTAGTACAATTCAAGTTTTAGGTATCGATTATTGACTTTTTAGCTGGCTTTGGTGCCTTGGACATGAGCTAGGACCATAAGATTCTGCATGAAACGAGGACTAGCAGCCGAGTTGCAGGGGAGAATGTAAAAAGTGTTCATATGAAGTAAAAACCTGAGAAATCCGTCCGTTTTCGTCATTTGTTATCGAATCGACTTAAAGCCAGATCGTCACATTGGCCGCTCTGCTCTCGGAACCGGTTGTACTTATCGTCTGCAAAGCCATGTCGCGTGCTGCGGTATGCGGAGACACTAAAAGCACCATAGTAGAACACAGATGAAGCTTCTAAGTTGACGTAATAGCCAGGAAGAAGTAGTACAATTCTAGATTTAGGTATTGAATATTGAATTTTTAGCTGGCTTTGGTGCCTTGGACATGAGCTAGGACCTTAAGATTCTCCAATAAAGGAGGACTAGCAACCGAGTTGCACGGGAGAATGTGAAAGTGTTCATATGTAGTAAAAACCTGAGAAATCGGTCCGTTTTCGTCATTTGTTATCGAATCGACTTAAAGCCAGATCGTCACATTGGCCGCTCTTCTCTCTGAAACGGTTGTACTTATCGTCTGCAAAGCTATGTCGCGTGCTGCGGTATGCGGAGACACTAAAAGCACCATAGTAGAACACAGATGAAGCTTCTAAGTTGATGTAATAGCCAGTAAGAAGTAGTCCAATTCAAGATTTAGGTATCGATTATTGACTTTTTAGCTGGCTTTGGTGCCTTGGACATGAGCTAGGACCTTAAGATTCTGCATGAAAGGAGGACTAGCAGCCGAGTTGCTCGGGAGAATGTGAAAAGTTTTCATATGTAGTAAAAACCTAAGAAATTCGTCCGTTTTCGTCATTTGTTATCGAATCGACTTAAAGCCAGATCGTCACATTGGCCGCTCTTCTCTCTGAAAAAGTTGTACTTATCGTCTGCAAAGCTATGTCGCGTGCTGCGGTATGCGGAAACACTAAAAGCACCATAGTAGAACCCAGATGAAGCTTCTAAGTTGATGTAATAGCCAGTAAGAAGTAGTACAATTAAAGTTTTATGTATTAGTTAATGACTTTTTACCCTTCTTTGGTGCATTGGACACGTTCTAGGAAATTAAGATTTTGCATGAAGGAGGACTATCAGCCGAGTTGCACGGGAGAATATGAAAAGTGTTCATATGTAGTAAAAACCTGAGACATCCGTCCGTTTTCGTCATTTGTTATCGAATAGACTTAAAGCCAGATCATCACATTGGCCGCTCTTCTCTCTGAAACGCTTGTACTTATCGTCTGCAAAGCTATGTCGCGTGCTGCGGTATGCTTAGGCAGTAAAATCACCATAGTAGAACACAGATGAAGCATCTAAGTTGATGTAATAGCCAGTAAGAAGTAGTACAATTCAAGTTTTAGGAATCGATTATTGACTTTTTAGCTGGCTTTGGTGCCTTGGATATGAGCAAGGACTTTAAGATTCTGCATGTAAGGAGGACTAGCAGCCGAGTTGCACGGGAGAATGTGAAAAGTGTTCATATGTAGTAAAAACCTGAGAAATCCGTCCGTTTTCGTCATTTGTTATCGAATCGACTTAAAGCCAGATCGTCACATTGGCCGCTCTTCTCTCTGAAACGGTTGTACTTATCGTCTGCAAAGCTATGTCGCGTGCTGCGGTATGCTGAGACACTAAAAGCACCATAGTAGAACACAGATCAAGCTTCTAAGTTGATGTAAGAGCCAGTAAGAAGTAGTACAATTAAAGTTTTAGGTATCGGTTATTGACTTTTTACCCTTCTTTGGTGCCTTGGACACGAGCTAGGAACTTAAGATTTTGCATGAGGGAGGACTAGCAGCCGAGTTGCACGGGAGAATGTGAAAAGTGTTCATATGTAGTAAAAACCTGAGAAATCTGTCCGTTTTCGTCATTTGTTATCGAATCGACTTAAAGCCAGATCGTCACAATGGCCGCTCTTCTCTCTGAAACGGTTGTACTTATCGTCTTTAAAACTATGTCGCGTGCTGCGGTATGCGGAGAAACTAAAAGCACCGTAGTAGAACACAGATGAAGCTTCTAAGTTGATGTAATAGCCAGGAAGAAGTAGTACAATTCAAGTTTTAGGTATCGATTATTGACTTTTTAGCTGGCTTTGGTGCCTTGGACATGAGCTAGGACCATAAGATTCTGCATGAAACGAGGACTAGCAGCCGAGTTGCAGGGGAGAATGTAAAAAGTGTTCATATGAAGTAAAAACCTGAGAAATCCGTCCGTTTTCGTCATTTGTTATCGAATCGACTTAAAGCCAGATCGTCACATTGGCCGCTCTGCTCTCGGAACCGGTTGTACTTATCGTCTGCAAAGCTATGTCGCGTGCTGCGGTATGCGGAGGCTCTAAAAGCACCATAGTAGAACACAGATGAAACTTCTAAGTTGCTGTAATAGCCAGTAAGAAGTAATACCATTCAAGTTTTAGGTATCGATTATTGACTTTTTAGCTGGCTTTGGTCCCTTGGACATGAGCTAGGACTTTAAGATTCTGCATAAAAGGAGGACTAGCAGCCCAGTTGCACGGGAGAATGTGAAAAGTGTTCATATGTATTAAAAACCTGAGACATCCGTCCGTTTTCGTCATTTGTTATCGAATCGACTTAAAGCCAGATCGTCACATTGGCCGCTCTTCTCTCTGAAACGGTTGTACTTATCGTCTGCAAAGCTATGTCGCGTGCTGCGGTATGCGGAGACACTAAAAGCACCATAGTAGAACACAGAAGAAGCTGCTAAGTTGATGTAATAGCCAGTAAGAAGTAGTAGAATTCAAGTTTTAGGTATCGATTATTGACTTTTTAGCTGGCTCTGGTGCCTTGGACATGAGCTAGGACCTTAAGATTCTGCATTAAAGGAGGACTAGCAGCCGAGTTGCACGGGAGAATGTGAAAAGTGTTCATATGTAGTAAAAACCTGAGAACTCCGTCCGTTTTCGTCATTTGTTATCGAATCGACTTAAAGCCAGATCGTCACATTGGCCGCTCTTCTCTCCGAAACGGTTGTACTTATCGTCTGCAAAGCTATGTCGCGTGTTGCCGTAGGCGGAAACAGGAAAAGCACCATAGTAGAACACAGATGAAACTTCTAAGTTGATGTAATAGCCAGTAAGAAGTAGTCCAATTCAAGATTTAGGTATCGATTATTGACTTTTTAGCTGGCTTTGGTGCCTTGGACATGAGCTAGGACCTTAAGATTCTGCATGAAAGGAGGACTAGCAGCCGAGTTGCTCGGGAGAATGTGAAAAGTTTTCATATGTAGTAAAAACCTTAGAAATTCGTCCGTTTTCGTCATTTGTTATCGAATCGACTTAAAGCCAGAACGTCACATTGGCCGCTCTTCTCTCTGAAACGGTTGTACTTATCGTCTGCAAAGCCATGTCGCGTGCTGCGGTATGCGGAGACACTAAAAGCACCATAGTAGAACACAGATGAAGCTTCTAAGTTGACGTAATAGCCAGGAAGAAGTAGTACAATTCAAGTTTTAGGTGTCGGCTATTGACTTTTTAGCTGGCTTTGGTGCCTTGGACAAAAGTTAGGACCTTAACAATCTGTATGAAAGGAGGACTAGCAGACGATTTGCATGGGAGAATGTGAAAAGTGCTCATATGTAGTAAAAACCCGAGAAATCCGTCCGTTTTCCTCATTTGTTATCGAATCGACTTAAAGCCATATCGTCACATTGGCCGCTCTTCTCTCTGAAACGGTTGTACTTATCGTCTGCAAAGCTATGTCGCGTGCTGCGGTATGCGGACACACTAAAAGCACCATAGTAGAACACAGATCAAGCTTCTAAGTTGATGTAATAGCCAGTAAGAAGTAGTACAATTCAAGTTTTAGGTATTGAATACTGAATTTTTAGCTGGCTTTAGTGCCTTGGACATGATCTAGGACCTTAATATTCTGCATGATAGGAGAGCTAGCAGCCGAGTTGCACGGGAGAATGTGAAAAGTGTTCATATGTAGTAAAAACCTGAGATATCCGTCCATTTTCGTGATTTGTTATCGAATCGACTTAAAGCCAGATCGTCACATTGGCCGCTCTTCTCTCTGAAAAAGTTGTACTTATCGTCTGCAAAGCTATGTCGCGTGCTGCGGTATGCGGAAACACTAAAAGCACCATAGTAGAACCCAGATGAAGCTTCTAAGTTGATGTAATAGGCAGTAAGAAGTAGTACAATTACAGTTTTAGGTATTAGTTAATGACTTTTTACCCTTCTTTGGTGCATTGGACACGTTCTAGGAAATTAAGATTTTGCATGAAGGAGGACTATCAGCCGAGTTGCACGGGAGAATATGAAAAGTGTTCATAAGTAGTAAAAACCTGAGACATCCGTCCGTTTTCGTCATTTGTTATCGAATCGACTTAAAGCCAGATCGTCACATTGGCCGCTCTTCTCTCTGAAACGCTTGTACTTATCGTCTGCAAAGCTATGTCGCGTGCTGCGGTATGCTTAGGCAGTAAAATCACCATAGTAGAACACAGATGAAGCATCTAAGTTGATGTAATAGCCAGTAAGAAGTAGTACAATTCAAGTTTTAGGAATCGATTATTGACTTTTTAGCTGGCTTTGGTGCCTTGGACATGAGCAAGGACTTTAAGATTCTGCATGAAAGGAGGACTAGCAGCCGAGTTGCACGGGAGAATGTGAAAAGTGTTCATATGTAGTAAAACCCTGAGAAATCTGTCCGTTTTCGTCATTTGTTATCGAATCGACTTAAAGCCAGATCGTCAGATTGGCCGCTCTTCTCTCTGAAACGGTTGTACTTATCGTCTGCAAAGCTATGTCGCGTGCTGCGGTATTCTGAGACACTAAAAGCACCATAGTAGAACACAGATCAAGCTTCTAAGTTGATGTAATAGCCAGTAAGAAGTAGTACAATTCAAGTTTTAGGTATTGAATATTGAATTTTTAGCTGGCTTTGGTGCCTTGGACATGAGCTAGGACCTTAAGATTCTGCATGGAAGGAGGACTAGCAGCCGAGTTGCACGGGAGAATGTGAAAAGTGTTCACAAGTAGTAAAAACCTGAGAAATTCGTCCGTTTTCGTCATTTGTTTTCGAATCGACTTAAAGCCAGATCGTCACATTGGCCGCTCTTCTCTCTGAAACGCTTGTACTTATCGTCTGCAAAGCTATGTCGCATGCTGCGGTATGCTGAGACACTACAAGCAGCATAGTAGAACACAGATGAAGCTTCTAAGTTGATGTAATAGCCAGTAAGAAGTAGTACAATTAAAGTTTTAGGTATCGGTTATTGACTTTTTACCCTTCTTTGGTGCCTTGGACTCGAGCTAGGAACTTAAGATTTTGCATGAGGGAGGACTAGCAGCCGAGTTGCAGGGGAGAATGTGAAAAGTGTTCATATGTAGTAAAAACCTGAGAAATCTGTCCGTTTTCGTCATTTGTTATCGAATCGACTTAAAGCCAGATCGTCACAATGGCCGCTCTTCTCTCTGAAACGGTTGTACTTATCGTCTTTAAAACTATGTCGCGTGCTGCGGTATGCGGAGAAACTAAAAGCACCGTAGTAGAACACAGATGAAGCTTCTAAGTTGATGTAATAGCCAGGAAGAAGTAGTACAATTCAAGTTTTAGGTATCGATTATTGACTTTTTAGCTGGCTTTGGTGCCTTGGACATGAGCTAGGACCTTAAGATTCTGCATGAAAGGAGGACTAGCAGCCGAGTTGCAGGGGAGAATGTAAAAAGTGTTCATATGAAGTAAAAACCTGAGAAATCCGTCCGTTTTCGTCATTTGTTATCGAATCGACTTAAAGCCAGATCGTCACATTGGCCGCTCTGCTCCCGGAACCGGTTGTACTTATCGTCTGCAAAGCTATGTCGCGTGCTGCGGTATGCGGAGGCTCTAAAAGCACCATAGTAGAACACAGATGAAACTTCTAAGTTGCTGTAATAGCCAGTAAGAAGTAATACCATTCAAGTTTTAGGTATCGATTATTGACTTTTTAGCTGGCTTTGGTCCCTTGGACATGAGCTAGGACTTTAAGATTCTGCATAAAAGGAGGACTAGCAGCCCAGTTGCACGGGAGATTGTGAAAAGTGTTCATATGTATTAAAAACCTGAGACATCCGTCCGTTTTCGTCATTTGTTATCGAATCGACTTAAAGCCAGATCGTCACATTGGCCGCTCTTCTCTCTGAAACGGTTGTACTTATCGTCTGCAAAGCTATGTCGCGTGCTGCGGTATGCGGAGACACTAAAAGCACCATAGTAGAACACAGATGAAGCTTCTAAGTTGATGTAATAGCCAGTAAGAAGTAGTAGAATTCAAGTTTTAGGTATCGATTATTGACTTTTTAGCTGGCTCTGGTGCCTTGGACATGAGCTAGGACCTTAAGATTCTGCATTAAAGGAGGACTAGCAGCCGAGTTGCACGGGAGAATGTGAAAAGTGTTCATATGTAGTAAAAACCTGAGAACTCCGTCCGTTTTCGTCATTTGTTATCGAATCGACTTAAAGCCAGATCGTCACATTGGCCGCTCTTCTCTCCGAAACGGTTGTACTTATCGTCTGCAAAGCTATGTCGCGTGTTGCCGTAGGCGGAAACAGGAAAAGCACCATAGTAGAACACAGATGAAACTTCTAAGTTGATGTAATAGCCAGTAAGAAGTAGTCCAATTCAAGATTTAGGTATCGATTATTGACTTTTTAGCTGGCTTTGGTGCCTTGGACATGAGCTAGGACCTTAAGATTCTGCATGAAAGGAGGACTAGCAGCCGAGTTGCTCGGGAGAATGTGAAAAGTTTTCATATGTAGTAAAAACCTTAGAAATTCGTCCGTTTTCGTCATTTGTTATCGAATCGACTTAAAGCCAGAACGTCACATTGGCCGCTCTTCTCTCTGAAACGGTTGTACTTATCGTCTGCAAAGCCATGTCGCGTGCTGCGGTATGCGGAGACACTAAAAGCACCATAGTAGAACACAGATGAAGCTTCTAAGTTGACGTAATAGCCAGGAAGAAGTAGTACAATTCAAGTTTTAGGTGTCGTCTATTGACTTTTTAGCTGGCTTTGGTGCCTTGGACAAAAGTTAGGACCTTAACAATCTGTATGAAAGGAGGACTAGCAGACGATTTGCATGGGAGAATGTGAAAAGTGCTCATATGTAGTAAAAACCCGAGAAATCCGTCCGTTTTCCTCATTTGTTATCGAATCGACTTAAAGCCATATCGTCACATTGGCCGCTCTTCTCTCTGAAACGGTTGTACTTATCGTCTGCAAAGCTATGTCGCGTGCTGCCGTATGCTGAGACACTAAAAGCACCATAGTAGAACACAGATCAAGCTTCTAAGTTGATGTAATAGCCAGTAAGAAGTAGTACAATTCAAGTTTTAGGTATTGAATATTGAATTTTTAGCTGGCTTTAGTGCCTTGGACATGATCTAGGACCTTAATATTCTGCATGAAAGGAGAGCTAGCAGCCGAGTTGCACGGGAGAATGTGAAAAGTGTTCATATGTAGTAAAAACCTGAGATATCCGTCCATTTTCGTGATTTGTTATCGAATCGACTTAAAGCCAGATCGTCACATTGGCCGCTCTTCTCTCTGAAAAAGTTGTACTTATCGTCTGCAAAGCTATGTCGCGTGCTGCGGTATGCGGAAACACTAAAAGCACCATAGTAGAACCCAGATGAAGCTTCTAAGTTGATGTAATAGGCAGTAAGAAGTAGTACAATTACAGTTTTAGGTATTAGTTAATGACTTTTTACCCTTCTTTGGTGCATTGGACACGTTCTAGGAAATTAAGATTTTGCATGAAGGAGGACTATCAGCCGAGTTGCACGGGAGAATATGAAAAGTGTTCATAAGTAGTAAAAACCTGAGACATCCGTCCGTTTTCGTCATTTGTTATCGAATCGACTTAAAGCCAGATCGTCACATTGGCCGCTCTTCTCTCTGAAACGCTTGTACTTATCGTCTGCAAAGCTATGTCGCGTGCTGCGGTATGCTTAGGCAGTAAAATCACCATAGTAGAACACAGATGAAGCATCTAAGTTGATGTAATAGCCAGTAAGAAGTAGTACAATTCAAGTTTTAGGAATCGATTATTGACTTTTTAGCTGGCTTTGGTGCCTTGGACATGAGCAAGGACTTTAAGATTCTGCATGTAAGGAGGACTAGCAGCCGAGTTGCACGGGAGAATGTGAAAAGTGTTCATATGTAGTAAAAACCTGAGAAATCTGTCCGTATTCGTCATTTGTTATCGAATCGACTTAAAGCCAGATCGTCAGATTGGCCGCTCTTCTCTCTGAAACGGTTGTACTTATCGTCTGCAAAGCTATGTCGCGTGCTGCGGTATGCTGAGACACTAAAAGCACCATAGTAGAACACAGATCAAGCTTCTAAGTTGATGTAATAGCCAGTAAGAAGTAGTACAATTCAAGTTTTAGGTATTGAATATTGAATTTTTAGCTGGCTTTGGTGCCTTGGACATGAGCTAGGACCTTAAGATTCTGCATGGAAGGAGGACTAGCAGCCGAGTTGCACGGGAGAATGTGAAAAGTGTTCACAAGTAGTAAAAACCTGAGAAATTCGTCCGTTTTCGTCATTTGTTATCGAATCGACTTAAAGCCAGATCGTCACATTGGCCGCTCTTCTCTCTGAAAAAGTTGTACTTATCGTCTGCAAAGCTATGTCGCGTGCTGCGGTATGTGGACACAATAAAAGCACCATAGTAGAACACAGATGAAGCTTCTAAGTTGATGTAATAGCCAGTAAGAAGTAGTACAATTAAAGTTTTAGGTATCGATTATTGACTTTTTAGCTGACTTTGATGCCTTGGACATGAGCTAGGACTTTAAGATTGTCCATGAAAGGAGGACTAGCAGCCGAGTTGCACGGCAGAATGTGAAAAGTGTTCATATGTAATAAAAACCTGAGAAATCCGTCCGTTTTCGTCATTTGTTATCGAATCGACTTAAAGTCAGATCGTCACATTGGCCGCTCTTCTCTCTGAAACGGTTGTACTTATCGTCTACAAAGCTATGTCACGTGCTGCGGTATGTGGAGACACTAAAAGCACCATAGTAGAACACAGATGAAGCTTCTACGTTGATGTAATAGCCAGTAAGAAGTAGTACAATTCAAGTTTTAGGTATCGATTATTGACTTTTTAGCTGGCTTTGGTGGCTTCGACATGAGTTAGGACCTTAAGATTCTGCATGTAAGGAGGACTAGCAGCCGAGTTGCACGGGGGAATGTGAAAAGTGTTCATATGTAAAAAAAATACCTGAGAAATCCGTCCGTTTTCGTCATTTGTTATCGAATCGACTTAAAGCCAGATCGTCACATTGGTCGCTCTTCTCTCTGAAACGGTTGTACTTATCGTCTGCAAAGCTATGTCGCATGCTGCGGTATGCTGAGACACTACAAGCAGTATAGTAGAACACAGATGAAGCTTCTAAGTTGATGTAATAGCCAGTAAGAAGTAGTACAATTCAAGTTTTAGGTATCGATTATTGAGTTTTTAGCTAGCTTTGGTGCCTTGGACATGAGCTGGGACCTTAAGATTCAGCATGAAAGGAGGACTAGCAGCCGAATAGCACGGGAGAATGTGAAAAGTGTTCATATGTAGAAAAACCTGAGAAATTCGTCCGTTTTCGTCATTTGTTATCGAATCGACTTAAAGCCAGATCGTCACTTTGGCCGCTCTGCTCTTGGAAACGGTTGTACTTATCGTCTGCAAAGCTATGTCGCGTGTTGCCGTAGGCGGAAACAGGAAAAGCACCATAGTAGAACACAGATGAAGCTTCTAAGTTGACATAATAGCCAGTAAGAAGTAGTCCAATTCAAGTTTTAGGTATCGATTATTTACTTTTTAGCTGGCTTTGGTGCCTTGGACATGAGCTAGGACCTTAAGATTCTGCATGAAAGGAGGACTAGCAGCCGAGTTGCACGGGAGAATGTGAAAAGTGTTCATATGTAGTAAAAACCTGAGAAATCCGTCCGTTTTCGTCATTTGTTATCGAATCGACTTAAAGCCAGATCGTCACATTGGCCGCTATTCTCTCTGAAACGGTTGTACTTATCGTCTGCAAAGCTATGTCGCGTGCTGCGGTATGTGGAGACACTAAAATTACCATAGTAGAACACAGATGAAGCATCTAAGTTGATGTAATAGCCAGTAAGAAGTAATCAAATTCAAGTTTTAGGTATCGATTATTGACTTTTTAGCTGGCTTTGGTGCCTTGGACATGAGCTAGGACCTTAAGATTCTACATGAAAGGAGCACTAGCAGCCGAGTTGCATGGGAGAATGTGAAAAGTGTTCATATGTAGTAAAAACCTGAGAAATCCGTCCGTTTTCGTCATTTGTTATCGAATCGACTTAAAGCCAGATCGTCACATTGGCCGCTCTTCTCTCTGAAAAAGTTGTACTTATCGTCTGCAAAGCTATGTCGCGTGCTGCGGTATGTGGACACAATAAAAGCACCATAGTAGAACACAGATGAAGCTTCTAAGTTGATGTAATAGCCAGTAAGAAGTAGTACAATTAAAGTTTTAGGTATCGATTATTGACTTTTTAGCTGACTTTGATGCCTTGGACATGAGCTAGGACTTTAAGATTGTCCATGAAAGGAGGACTAGCAGCCGAGTTGCACGGGAGAATGTGAAAAGTGTTCATATGTAATAAAAACCTGAGAAATCCGTCCGTTTTCGTCATTTGTTATCGAATCGACTTAAAGTCAGATCGTCACATTGGCCGCTCTTCTCTCTGAAACGGTTGTACTTATCGTCTACAAAGCTATGTCACGTGCTGCGGTATGTGGAGACACTAAAAGCACCATAGTAGAACACAGATGAAGCTTCTAAGTTGATGTAATAGCCAGTAAGAAGTAGTACAATTCAAGTTTTAGGTATCGATTATTGACTTTTTAGCTGGCTTTGGTGGCTTCGACATGAGCTAGGACCTTAAGATTCTGCATGTAAGGAGGACTAGCAGCCGAGTTGCACGGAGGAATGTGAAAAGTGTTCATATGTAAAAAAAATACCTGAGAAATCCGTCCGTTTTCGTCATTTGTTATCGAATCGACTTAAAGCCAGATCGTCACATTGGTCGCTCTTCTCTCTGAAACGGTTGTACTTATCGTCTGCAAAGCTATGTCGCATGCTACGGTATGCTGAGACACTACAAGCAGTATAATAGAACACAGATGAAGCTTCTAAGTTGATGTAATAGCCAGTAAGAAGTAGTACAATTCAAGTTTTAGGTATCGATTATTGAGTTTTTAGCTAGCTTTGGTGCCTTGGACATGAGCTAGGACCTTAAGATTCAGCATGAAAGGAGGACTAGCAGCCGAATAGCACGGGAGAATGTGAAAAGTGTTCATATGTAGAAAAACCTGAGAAATTCGTCCGTTTTCGTCATTTGTTATCGAATCGACTTAAAGCCAGATCGTCACTTTGGCCGCTCTGCTCTCGGAAACGGTTGTACTTATCGTCTGCAAAGCTATGTCACGTGTTGCCGTAGGCGGAAACAGGAAAAGCACCATAGTAGAACACAGATGAAGCTTCTAAGTTGATGTAATAGCCAGTAAGAAGTAGTACAATTCAAGTTTTAGGTATTGAATATTGAATTTTTAGCTGGCTTTAGTGCCTTGGACATGATCTAGGACCTTAATATTCTGCATGAAAGGAGAGCTAGCAGCCGAGTTGCACGGGAGAATGTGAAAAGTGTTCATATGTAGTAAAAACCTGAGATATCCGTCCATTTTCGTGATTTGTTATCGAATCGACTTAAAGCCAGATCGTCACATTGGCCGCTCTTCTCTCTGAAAAAGTTGTACTTATCGTCTGCAAAGCTATGTCGCGTGCTGCGGTATGCGGAAACACTAAAAGCACCATAGTAGAACCCAGATGAAGCTTCTAAGTTGATGTAATAGGCAGTAAGAAGTAGTACAATTACAGTTTTAGGTATTAGTTAATGACTTTTTACCCTTCTTTGGTGCATTGGACACGTTCTAGGAAATTAAGATTTTGCATGAAGGAGGACTATCAGCCGAGTTGCACAGGAGAATATGAAAAGTGTTCATAAGTAGTAAAAACCTGAGACATCCGTCCGTTTTCGTCATTTGTTATCGAATCGACTTAAAGCCAGATCGTCACATTGGCCGCTCTTCTCTCTGAAACGCTTGTACTTATCGTCTGCAAAGCTATGTCGCGTGCTGCGGTATGCTTAGGCAGTAAAATCACCATAGTAGAACACAGATGAAGCATCTAAGTTGATGTAATAGCCAGTAAGAAGTAGTACAATTCAAGTTTTAGGAATCGATTATTGACTTTTTAGCTGGCTTTGGTGCCTTGGACATGAGCAAGGACTTTAAGATTCTGCATGTAAGGAGGACTAGCAGCCGAGTTGCACGGGAGAATGTGAAAAGTGTTCATATGTAGTAAAAACCTGAGAAATCTGTCCGTTTTCGTCATTTGTTATCGAATCGACTTAAAGCCAGATCGTCAGATTGGCCGCTCTTCTCTCTGAAACGGTTGTACTTATCGTCTGCAAAGCTATGTCGCGTGCTGCGGTATGCTGAGACACTAAAAGCACCATAGTAGAACACAGATCAAGCTTCTAAGTTGATGTAATAGCCAGTAAGAAGTAGTACAATTCAAGTTTTAGGTATTGAATATTGAATTTTTAGCTGGCTTTGGTGCCTTGGACATGAGCTAGGACCTTAAGATTCTGCATGGAAGGAGGACTAGCAGCCGAGTTGCACGGGAGAATGTGAAAAGTGTTCACAAGTAGTAAAAACCTGAGAAATTCGTCCGTTTTCGTCATTTGTTTTCGAATCGACTTAAAGCCAGATCGTCACATTGGCCGCTCTTCTCTCTGAAACGCTTGTACTTATCGTCTGCAAAGCTATGTCGCATGCTGCGGTATGCTGAGACACTACAAGCAGCATAGTAGAACACAGATGAAGCTTCTAAGTTGATGTAATAGCCAGTAAGAAGTAGTACAATTAAAGTTTTAGGTATCGGTTATTGACTTTTTACCCTTCTTTGGTGCCTTGGACTCGAGCTAGGAACTTAAGATTTTGCATGAGGGAGGACTAGCAGCCGAGTTGCAGGGGAGAATGTGAAAAGTGTTCATATGTAGTAAAAACCTGAGAAATCTGTCCGTTTTCGTCATTTGTTATCGAATCGACTTAAAGCCAGATCGTCACAATGGCCGCTCTTCTCTCTGAAACGGTTGTACTTATCGTCTTTAAAACTATGTCGCGTGCTGCGGTATGCGGAGAAACTAAAAGCACCGTAGTAGAACACAGATGAAGCTTCTAAGTTGATGTAATAGCCAGGAAGAAGTAGTACAATTCAAGTTTTAGGTATCGATTATTGACTTTTTAGCTGGCTTTGGTGCCTTGGACATGAGCTAGGACCTTAAGATTCTGCATGAAAGGAGGACTAGCAGCCGAGTTGCAGGGGAGAATGTAAAAAGTGTTCATATGAAGTAAAAACCTGAGAAATCCGTCCGTTTTCGTCATTTGTTATCGAATCGACTTAAAGCCAGATCGTCACATTGGCCGCTCTGCTCCCGGAACCGGTTGTACTTATCGTCTGCAAAGCTATGTCGCGTGCTGCGGTATGCGGAGGCTCTAAAAGCACCATAGTAGAACACAGATGAAACTTCTAAGTTGCTGTAATAGCCAGTAAGAAGTAATACCATTCAAGTTTTAGGTATCGATTATTGACTTTTTAGCTGGCTTTGGTCCCTTGGACATGAGCTAGGACTTTAAGATTCTGCATAAAAGGAGGACTAGCAGCCCAGTTGCACGGGAGATTGTGAAAAGTGTTCATATGTATTAAAAACCTGAGACATCCGTCCGTTTTCGTCATTTGTTATCGAATCGACTTAAAGCCAGATCGTCACATTGGCCGCTCTTCTCTCTGAAACGGTTGTACTTATCGTCTGCAAAGCTATGTCGCGTGCTGCGGTATGCGGAGACACTAAAAGCACCATTGTAGAACACAGATGAAGCTTCTAAGTTGATGTAATAGCCAGGAAGAAGTAGTACAATTCTAGTTTTAGGTATTGATTATTGACTTTTTAGCTGGCTTTGGTGCCTTGGACATGAGCTAGGACATTAAGATTCTGCATGAAAGGAGGACTAGCAGCCTAGTTGCAAGGGAGAATGTGAAAAGTGTTCATATGTAGTAACAACCTGAGAAATCGGTCCGTTTTCGTCATTTGTTATCGAATCGACTTAAAGCCAGATCGTCACATTGGCAGCTCTTCTCTCTGAAACGGTTGTACTTATAGTCTACAAAGCTATGTCGCGTGCTGCGATATGCGGAGACACTAGAAGCACGATAGTAGAACACAAATGATGCTTCTAAGTTGATGTAATAGCCAGTAAGAAGTAGTCCAATTCAAGATTTAGGTATCGATTATTGACTTTTTAGCTGGCTTTGGTGCCTCGGACATGAGCTAGGACCTTATGATTCTGCATGAAACGAGGACTAGCGGCCGCGTTGCACGGGAGTATGTGAAAAGTGTTCATATGTAGTAAAAACCTGAGACATCCGTCCGTTTTCGTCATTTGCTATCGAATCGACTTAAAGCCAGATCGTCACATTGGCCGCTCTTCTCTCTGAAACGGTTGTACTTATCGTCTGCAAAGCCATGTCGCGTGCTGCGGTATGCGGAGACACTAAAAGCACCATAGTAGAACACAGATGAAGCTTCTAAGTTGACGTAATAGCCAGGAAGAAGTAGTACAATTCAAGTTTTAGGTGTCGGCTATTGACTTTTTAGCTGGCTTTGGTGCCTTGGACAAAAGTTAGGACCTTAACAATCTGTATGAAAGGAGGACTAGCAGACGATTTGCATGGGAGAATGTGAAAAGTGCTCATATGTAGTAAAAACCCGAGAAATCCGTCCGTTTTCCTCATTTGTTATCGAATCGACTTAAAGCCATATCGTCACATTGGCCGCTCTTCTCTCTGAAACGGTTGTACTTATCGTCTGCAAAGCTATGTCGCGTGCTGCCGTATGCTGAGACACTAAAAGCACCATAGTAGAACACAGATCAAGCTTCTAAGTTGATGTAATAGCCAGTAAGAAGTAGTACAATTCAAGTTTTAGGTATTGAATATTGAATTTTTAGCTGGCTTTAGTGCCTTGGACATGATCTAGGACCTTAATATTCTGCATGAAAGGAGAGCTAGCAGCCGAGTTGCACGGGAGAATGTGAAAAGTGTTCATATGTAGTAAAAACCTGAGATATCCGTCCATTTTCGTGATTTGTTATCGAATCGACTTAAAGCCAGATCGTCACATTGGCCGCTCTTCTCTCTGAAAAAGTTGTACTTATCGTCTGCAAAGCTATGTCGCGTGCTGCGGTATGCGGAAACACTAAAAGCACCATAGTAGAACCCAGATGAAGCTACTAAGTTGATGTAATAGGCAGTAAGAAGTAGTACAATTACAGTTTTAGGTATTAGTTAATGACTTTTTACCCTTCTTTGGTGCATTGGACACGTTCTAGGAAATTAAGATTTTGCATGAAGGAGGACTATCAGCCGAGTTGCACGGGAGAATATGAAAAGTGTTCATAAGTAGTAAAAACCTGAGACATCCGTCCGTTTTCGTCATTTGTTATCGAATCGACTTAAAGCCAGATCGTCACATTGGCCGCTCTTCTCTCTGAAACGCTTGTACTTATCGTCTGCAAAGCTATGTCGCGTGCTGCGGTATGCTTAGGCAGTAAAATCACCATAGTAGAACACAGATGAAGCATCTAAGTTGATGTAATAGCCAGTAAGATGTAGTACAATTCAAGTTTTAGGAATCGATTATTGACTTTTTAGCTGGCTTTGGTGCCTTGGACATGAGCAAGGACTTTAAGATTCTGCAATTAAGGAGGACTAGCAGCCGAGTTGCACGGGAGAATGTGAAAAGTGTTCATATGTAGTAAAAACCTGAGAAATCTGTCCGTTTTCGTCATTTGTTATCGAATCGACTTAAAGCCAGATGGTCAGATTGGCCGCTCTTCTCTCTGAAACGGTTGTACTTATCGTCTGCAAAGCTATGTCGCGTGCTGCGGTATGCTGAGACACTAAAAGCACCATAGTAGAACACAGATCAAGCTTCTAAGTTGATGTAATAGCCAGTAAGAAGTAGTACAATTCAAGTTTTAGGTATTGAATATTGAATTTTTAGCTGGCTTTGGTGCCTTGGACATGAGCTAGGACCTTAAGATTCTGCATGGAAGGAGGACTCGCAGCCGAGTTGCACGGGAGAATGTGAAAAGTGTTCACAAGTAGTAAAAACCTGAGAAATTCGTCCGTTTTCGTCATTTGTTTTCGAATCGACTTAAAGCCAGATCGTCACATTGGCCGCTCTTCTCTCTGAAACGCTTGTACTTATCGTCTGCAAAGCTATGTCGCATGCTGCGGTATGCTGAGACACTACAAGCAGCATAGTAGAACACAGATGAAGCTTCTAAGTTGATGTAATAGCCAGTAAGAAGTAGTACAATTAAAGTTTTAGGTATCGGTTATTGACTTTTTACCCTTCTTTGGTGCCTTGGACTCGAGCTAGGAACTTAAGATTTTGCATGAGGGAGGACTAGCAGCCGAGTTGCAGGGGAGAATGTGAAAAGTGTTCATATGTAGTAAAAACCTGAGAAATCTGTCCGTTTTCGTCATTTGTTATCGAATCGACTTAAAGCCAGATCGTCACAATGGCCGCTCTTCTCTCTGAAACGGTTGTACTTATCGTCTTTAAAACTATGTCGCGTGCTGCGGTATGCGGAGAAACTAAAAGCACCGTAGTAGAACACAGATGAAGCTTCTAAGTTGATGTAATAGCCAGGAAGAAGTAGTACAATTCAAGTTTTAGGTATCGATTATTGACTTTTTAGCTGGCTTTGGTGCCTTGGACATGAGCTAGGACCTTAAGATTCTGCATGAAAGGAGGACTAGCAGCCGAGTTGCAGGGGAGAATGTAAAAAGTGTTCATATGAAGTAAAAACCTGAGAAATCCGTCCGTTTTCGTCATTTGTTATCGAATCGACTTAAAGCCAGATCGTCACATTGGCCGCTCTGCTCCCGGAACCGGTTGTACTTATCGTCTGCAAAGCTATGTCGCGTGCTGCGGTATGCGGAGACACTAAAAGCACCATTGTAGAACACAGATGAAGCTTCTAAGTTGATGTAATAGCCAGGAAGAAGTAGTACAATTCTAGTTTTAGGTATTGATTATTGACTTTTTAGCTGGCTTTGGTGCCTTGGACATGAGCTAGGACATTAAGATTCTGCATGAAAGGAGGACTAGCAGCCTAGTTGCAAGGGAGAATGTGAAAAGTGTTCATATGTAGTAACAACCTGAGAAATCGGTCCGTTTTCGTCATTTGTTATCGAATCGACTTAAAGCCAGATCGTCACATTGGCAGCTCTTCTCTCTGAAACGGTTGTACTTATAGTCTACAAAGCTATGTCGCGGGCTGCGATATGCGGAGACACTAGAAGCACCATAGTAGAACACAAATGATGCTTCTAAGTTGATGTAATAGCCAGTAAGAAGTAGTCCAATTCAAGATTTAGGTATCGATTATTGACTTTTTAGCTGGCTTTGGTGCCTCGGACATGAGCTAGGACCTTATGATTCTGCATGAAACGAGGACTAGCGGCCGCGTTGCACGGGAGTATGTGAAAAGTGTTCATATGTAGTAAAAACCTGAGACATCCGTCCGTTTTCGTCATTTGCTATCGAATCGACTTAAAGCCAGATCGTCACATTGGCCGCTCTTCTCTCTGAAACACTTGTACTTATCGTCTGCAAAGCTATGTCGCGTGCTGCGGTATGCGGAAACACTAAAATCACCATAATAGAACACAGATGAACCTTCTAAGTTGATGTAATAGCCAGTAAGAAGTAGTACAATTGAAGTTTTAGGTATCGATTATTGACTTTTTAGCTTGCTTTGGTTCCTTGGACATGAGCTACGACCTTAAGATTCTGCATGAAAGGAGGACTAGCAGCCCAGTTGCACGGGAGAATGTGAAAAGTGTTCATATGTATTAAAAACCTGAGACATCCGTCCGTTTTCGTCATTTGCTATCGAATCGACTTAAAGCCAGATCGTCACATTGGCCGCTCTTCTCTCTGAAACGGTTGTACTTATCGTCTACAAAGCTATGTCGCGTGCTGCGATATGCGGAGACATTAAAAGCACCATAGTAGAACACAAATGATGCTTCTAAGTTGATGTAATAGCCAGTAAGAAGTAGTCCAATTCAAGATTTAGGTATCGATTATTGACTTTTTAGCTGGCTTTGGTGCCTTGGACATGAGCTAGGACCTTATGATTCTGCATGAAACGAGGACTAGCGGCCGCGTTGCACGGGAGTATGTGAAAAGTGTTCATATGTAGTAAAAACCTGAGAAATCGGTCCGGTTTCGTCATTTGTTATCGAATCGACTTAAAGTCAGATCGTCACATTGGCCGCTCTTCTCTCGGAAACGGTTGTACTTATCGTCTACAAAGCTATGTCGCTTGTTGCCGTAGGCGGAAACAGAAAAGCACCATAGTAGAACACAGATGAAGCTTCTAAGTTGATGTAATAGCCAGTTAGAAGTAGTACAATTCTAGTTTTAGGTATCGATTATTGACTTTTTAGCTGGCTTTGGTGCCTTGGACATGAGCTAGGACTTTAAGATTCTGCATAAAAGTAGGACTAGCAGCCCAGTTGCACGGGAGAATGTGAAAAGTGTTCATATGTATAAAAAACCTGAGACATCCGTCCGTTTTCGTCATTTATTATCGAATCGACTTAAAGCCAGATCGTCACATTGGCCGCTCTTCTCTCTGAAACGGTTGTACTTATCGTCTGCAAAGCTATGTCGCGTGCTGCGGTATGCGGAGACACTAAAAGCACCATAGTAGAACACAGATGAAGCTTCTAAGTTGATGTAATAGCCAGTAAGAAGTAGTACAATTAAAGTTTTAGGTATCGGTTATTGACTTTTTACCCTTCTTTGGTGCCTTGGACATGACCTAGGACCTTAAGATTCTGCATGAAAGGAGGACTAGCAGCCGAGTTGCAGGGGAGAATGTAAAAAGTGTTCATGTGAAGTAAAAACCTGAGAAATCCGTCCGTTTTCGTCATTTGTTATCGAATCGACTTAAAGCCAGATCGTCACATTGGCCGCTCTACTCTCGGAAACGGTTGTACTTATCGTCTACAAAGCTATGTCGCTTGTTGCCGTAGGCGGAAACAGAAAAGCACCATAGTAGAACACAGATGAAGCTTCTAAGTTGATGTAATAGCCAGTAAGAAGTAGTACAATTCTAGTTTTAGGTATCGATTATTGACTTTTTAGCTGGCTTTGGTGCCTTGGACATGAGCTAGTACCTTGAGATTCTGCATGAAAGGAGGACTAGCAGCCGAGTTGCACGGGAGAATGTTAAAAGTGTTCATATGTAGTAAAAACCGGAGAAATCGGTCCGTTTTCGTCAATTGTTATCGAATCGACTTAAAGCCAGATCGTCACATTGGCCGCTCTTCTCTCTGAAACACTTGTACTTATCGTCTGCAAAGCTATGTCGCGTGCTGCGGTATGCGGAGACACTAAAAGCACCATAGTAGAACACAGATGGAGCTTCTAAGTTGATGTAATAGCCAGTAAGAAGTAGTACAATTCAAGTTTTAGGTATCGATTATTGACTTTTTAGCTGGCTTTGGTGCCTTGGACATGAGCTAGGACCTTAAGATTCTGCATGAAAGGAGGACTAGCAGCCGAGTTGCAGGGGAGAATGTAAAAAGTGTTCATGTGAAGTAAAAACCTGAGAAATCCGTCCGTTTTCGTCATTTGTTATCGAATCGACTTAAAGCCAGATCGTCACATTGGCCGCTCTTCTCTCTGAAACGGTTGTACTTATCGTCTGCAAAGCTATGTCGCGTGCTGCGATATGCGGAGACATTAAAAGCACCATAGTAGAACACAAATGATGCTTCTAAGTTGATGTAATAGCCAGTAAGAAGTAGTCCAATTCAAGATTTAGGTATCGATTATTGACTTTTTAGCTGGCTTTGGTGCCTTGGACATGAGCTAGGACCTTATGATTCTGCATGAAACGAGGACTAGCGGCCGCGTTGCACGGGAGTATGTGAAAAGTGTTCATATGTAGTAAAAACCTGAGAAATCGGTCCGGTTTCGTCATTTGTTATCGAATCGACTTAAAGTCAGATCGTCACATTGGCCGCTCTTCTCTCTGAAACGGTTGTACTTATCGTATACAAAGCTATGTCACGTGCTGCGGTATGTGGAGACACTAAAAGCACCATATGAGATCACAGATGAAGCTTCTAAGTTGATGTAATAGCCAGTAAGAAGTAGTACAATTCATGTTTTAGGTATCGATTATTGAGTTTTTAGCTGGCTTTGGTGCCTTGGACATGAGCTAGGACCTTAAGATTCTGCATGAAAGGAGGACTAGCAGCCGAGTTGCACGGGAGAATGTGAAAAGTGTTCATATGTAGTAAAAACCTTAGAAATCCATCCGTTTTCGTCATTTGTTATCGAATCGACTTAAAGCCAGATCGTCACATTGGCCGCTTTTCTCTCTGAAACGGTTGTACTTATCGTCTGCAAAGCTATGTCGCGTGCTGCGGTATGCGGAGACACTAAAAGCACCATAGTTGAACACAGATGAAGCTTCTAAGTTGATGTCATAGCCAGCAAGAAGTAATAGAATTCAAGTTTATGGTATCGATTATTGAATTTTTTGCTGGCTTTGGTACCTTGGTCATGAGCTAGGACCTTAAGATTCTGCATGAAAGGAGGACTAGCAGCCGAGTTGCACGGGAGAATGTGAAAAGTCTTCATATGTAGTAAAAACCTGAGAAATCCGTCCGTTTTCGTCATTTGTTATCGAATCGACGTAAAGCCAGATCGTCACATTGGCCGCTCTTCTCTCGGAGAAAGTTGTACTTATCGTCTGCAAAGCTATGTTGCGTGCTGCGGTATGCGGACACAATAAAAGCACCATAGTGGAACACAGATGAAGCTTCTAAGTTGATGTAATAGCCAGTAAGAAGTAGTACAATTAAAGTTTTAGGTATCGGTTAATGACTTTTACCCTTCTTTGGTGCCGTGGACACGATCTAGGAAATTAAGATTTTGCTTGAAGGAGGACTATCAGCCGAGTTGCACGGGAGAATGTGAAAAGTGTTCATATAAAGTAAAAACCTGAGAAATCCGTCCGTTTTCGTCATTTGTTATCGAATCGACTTAAAGCCAGATCGTCACATTGGCTACTCTTCTCTCTGAAACGGTTGTACTTATCGTCTGCAAAGCTATGTCGCGTTCTGCGGTATGCGGAGACACTAAAAGCACCATAGTAGAACACAGATGGAGCGTCTAAGTTGATGTAATAGCCAGTAAGAAGTAGTACAATTCAAGTTTTAGGTATCGATTATTGACTTTTTAGCTGTCTTTGGTGCCTTGGACATGAGCAATTACCTTAAGATTCTGCATGAAAGGAGGACAATCAGCCGAGTTGCACGGGAGAATGTGAAAAGTGTTCATATGTAGTAAAAACCTGAGAAATCCGTCCGTTTTCGTCATTTGTTATCGAATCGACTTAAAGCCTCATCGTCACATTGGCCGCTCGTCTCTCTGAAACGGTTGTGCTTATCGAGTGCAAAACTATGTCGAATGCTGCGATATGCGGAGAAACTAAAAGCACCGTAGTAGAACACAGATGAAGCTTCTAAGTTGATGTAATAGCCAGTAAGAAGTAGTCCAATTCAAGTTTCAGATATCGATTATTGACTTTTTAGCTGGCTTTGATGCCTTGGACATGAGCTAGGACCTTAAGATTCTGCATGAAAGGAGGACTAGCAGCCGAGTTGCACGGGAGAACGTGAAAAGTGTTCATATGTAGTAAAAACCTGAGAAATCCGTCCGTTTTCGTCATTTGTTATCGAATCGACATAGAGCCAGATCGTCACATTGGCCGCTCTTCTCTCTGAAACGGTTGTACTTATCGTCTGCAAAGCTATGTCGCGTGCTGCGGTATGTGGAGACACTAAAAGCACCATAGTAGAACACAGATGAAGCTTCTAAGTTGATGTAATAGCCAGTAAGAAATAGTAGCATTCAAGTTTCAGGTATCGACTATTGACTTTTTAGCTGGCTTTGGTGCCTTGGACATGAGCTAGGACCTTAAGATTCTGCACGAAAGGAGGACTAGCAGCCGAGTTGCACGGGAGAATGTGAAAAGTGTTCATATGTAGTAAAAACCTGAGAAATCCGTCCGATTTCGTCATTTGTTATCGAATCGACTTAAAGCCAGATCGTCACATTGGCCGCTCTTCTCTCTGAAACGGTTGTACTTATCGTCTACAAAGCTATGTCGCCTGCTGCGGTATGCGGAGACACTAAAATCACCATAGTAGAACACAGATGGAGCTTCTAAGTTGATGTAATAGCCAGTAAGAAGTAGTACAATACAAGTTTTAGTTATCGATTATTGACTTTTTAGCTAGCATTGATGCCTTGGACATGAGCTAGGACCTTAAGATTCTGCATGAAAGGATGACTAGCAGCCGAGTAGCACGGGAGAATGTGAAAAGTGTACATATGTAGTAAAAACCTGGGAAATTCGTCCGTTTTCGTCATTTGTTATCGAATCGACTTAAAGCCAGATCGTCACATTGGCCGCTCTTCTCTCTGAAACGCTTGTACTTATCGTCTGCAATGCTATGTCGTATGCTGCGGTATGCTGAGACACTACAAGCAGCATAGTAGAACACAGATGAAGTTTCTAAGTTGATGTAATAGCCAGTAAGAAGTAGTACAATTCAAGTTTTAGGTATCGATTATTGACTTTTTAGCTAGCTTTGGTGCCTTGGACATGAGCTAGGTCCTTAAAATTCTGCATGAAAGGAGGACTAGCAGCCGAGTAGCACGGGAAAATGTGAAAAGTGTTCATATGTTGTAATAACCTGAGAAATTCGTCCGTTTTCGTCATTTGTTATCGAATCGACTTAAAGCCAGATCGTCACATTGGCCGCTCTTCTCTCTGAAACGCTTGTACTTATCGTCTGCAAAGCTATGTCGCATGCTGCGGTATGCTGAGACACTACAAGCAGCATAGTAGAACACAGATGAAGCTTCTATGTTGATGTAATAGCCAGTAAAAAGTAGTACAATTCACGTTTTAGGTATCGATTATTGATTTTTTAGATAGCTTTGGTGCCTTGGACATGAGCTAGGACCTTAAGATTCTGCATGAAAGGAGGACTAGCAGCCGAGTTGCAGGGGAGAATGTAAAAAGTGTTCATATGAAGTAAAGACCTGAGTAATCCGACCGTTTTCGTCATTTGTTATCGAATCGACTTAAAGCCAGATCGTCAGATTGGTCGCTCTGCTCTCAGAAACGGTTGTACTTACCGTCTGCAAAGCTATGTCGCGTGTTGCCGTAGGCGGAAACAGAAAAGCACCATAGTAGAACACAGATGAAGCTTCTAGGTTGATGTAATAGCCAGTAAGAAGTAGACCAATTAGAGATTTAGGTATCGATTATTGACTTTTTAGCTGGCTTTGGTGCCTTGGACATGAGCTAGGACTTTAAGATTCTGCATAAAAGGAGGACTAGCAGCCCAGTTGCACGGGAGAATGTGAAAAGTGTTCATATGTATTAAAAACCTGAGACATCCGTCCGTTATCGTCATTTGTTATCGAATCGACTTAAAGCCAGATCGTCACATTGGCCGCTCTTCTCTCTGAAACGGTTGTACTTATCGTCTGCAAAGCTATGTCGCGTGCTGCGGTATGCGGAGACACTAAAAGCACCATAGTAGAACACAGATGAAGCTTCTAAGTTGATGTAATAGCCAGTAAGAAGTAGTACAATTCAAGTTTTATGTATCGATTATTGACTTTTTAGCTGTCTCTGGTGCCTTGGACATGAGCTAGTACCTTAAGATTCTGCATGAAAGGAGGACTAGCAGAAGAGTTGCACGGGAGAATGTGAAAAGTGTTCATATGTAGTAAAAACCTTAGAAATCCATCCGTTTTCGTCATTTGTTATCGAATCGACTTAAAGCCAGATCGTCACATTGGCCGCTCTTCTCTCTGAAACGGTTGTACTTATCGTCTGCAAAGCTATGTCGCGTGCTGCGGTATGTGGAGACACTAAAATTACCATAGTAGAACACAGATGAAGCATCTAAGTTGATGTAATAGCCAGTAAGAAGTAATCCAATTCAAGTTTTAGGTATCGATTATTGACTTTTTAGCTGGCTTTGGTGCCTTGGACATGAGCTAGGACCTTAAGATTCTACATGAAAGGAGCACTAGCAGCCGAGTTGCACGGGAGAATGTGAAAAGTGTTCATATGTAGTAAAAACCTGAGAAATCCGTCCGTTTTCGTCATTTGTTATCGAATCGACTTAAAGCCAGATCGTCTCATTGGCCGCTCTTCTCTCTGAAAAAGTTGTACTTATCGTCTGCAAAGCTATGTCGCGTGCTGCGGTATGTGGACACAATAAAAGCACCATAGTAGAACACAGATGAAGCTTCTAAGTTGATGTAATAGCCAGTAAGAAGTAGTACAATACAAGTTTTAGTTATCGATTATTGACTTTTTAGCTAGCATTGGTGCCTTGGACATGAGCTAGGACCTTAAGATTCTGCATGAAAGGAGGACTAGCAGCCGAGTAGCACGGGAGAATGTGAAAAGTGTACATATGTAGTAAAAACCTGGGAAATTCGTCCGTTTTCGTCATTTGTTATCGAATCGACTTAAAGCCAGATCGTCACATTGGCCGCTCTTCTCTCTGAAACGCTTGTACTTATCGTCTGCAAAGCTATGTCGTATGCTGCGGTATGCTGAGACACTACAAGCAGCATAGTAGAACACAGATGAAGTTTCTAAGTTGATGTAATAGCCAGTAAGAAGTAGTACAATTCAAGTTTTAGGTATCGATTATTGACTTTTTAGCTAGCTTTGGTGCCTTGGACATGAGCTAGGTCCTTAAAATTCTGCATGAAAAGAGGACTAGCAGCCGAGTAGCACGGGAAAATGTGAAAAGTGTTCATATGTTGTAATAACCTGAGAAATTCGTCCGTTTTCGTCATTTGTTATCGAATCGACTTAAAGCCAGATCGTCACATTGGCCGCTCTTCTCTCTGAAACGCTTGTACTTATCGTCTGCAAAGCTATGTCGCATGCTGCGGTATGCTGAGACACTACAAGCAGCATAGTAGAACACAGATGAAGCTTCTATGTTGATGTAATAGCCAGTAAAAAGTAGTACAATTCACGTTTTAGGTATCGATTATTGATTTTTTAGATAGCTTTGGTGCCTTGGACATGAGCTAGGACCTTAAGATTCTGCATGAAAGGAGGACTAGCAGCCGAGTTGCAGGGGACAATGTAAAAAGTGTTCATATGAAGTAAAGACCTGAGTAATCCGACCGTTTTCGTCATTTGTTATCGAATCGACTTAAAGCCAGATCGTCAGATTGGTCGCTCTGCTCTCAGAAACGGTTGTATTTATCGTCTGCAAAGCTATGTCGCGTGTTGCCGTAGGCGGAAACAGAAAAGCACCATAGTATAACACAGATGAAGCTTCTAGGTTGATGTAATAGCCAGTAAGAAGTAGACCAATTAGAGATTTAGGTATCGATTATTGACTTTTTAGCTGGCTTTGGTGCCTTGGACATGAGCTAGGACTTTAAGATTCTGCATAAAAGGAGGACTAGCAGCCCAGTTGCACGGGAGAATGTGAAAAGTGTTCATATGTATTAAAAACCTGAGACATCCGTCCGTTATCGTCATTTGTTATCGAATCGACTTAAAGCCAGATCGTCACATTGGCCGCTCTTCTCTCTGAAACGGTTGTACTTATCGTCTGCAAAGCTATGTCGCGTGCTGCGGTATGCGGAGACACTAAAAGCACCATAGTAGAACACAGATGAAGCTTCTAAGTTGATGTAATAGCCAGTAAGAAGTAGTACAATTCAAGTTTTATGTATCGATTATTGACTTTTTAGCTGTCTCTGGTGCCTTGGACATGAGCTAGTACCTTAAGATTCTGCATGAAAGGAGGACTAGCAGCCGAGTTGCACGGGAGAATGTGAAAAGTGTTCATATGTAGTAAAAACCTTAGAAATCCATCCGTTTTCGTCATTTGTTATCGAATCGACTTAAAGCCAGATCGTCACATTGGCCGCTCTTCTCTCTGAAACGGTTGTACTTATCGTCTGCAAAGCTATGTCGCGTGCTGCGGTATGTGGAGACACTAAAAGCACTATAGTAGAACACAGATGAAGCTTCTAAGTTGATCTAATAGCTAGTAAGAAGTAGTGGAATTCAAGTTTTAGATATCGATTATTGACTTTTTAGCTGGCTTTGGTGCCTTGGACATGATCTAGGACCTTAAGATTCTGCATGAAAGGAGGACTAGCAGCCGAGTTGCACGGAAGAACGTGAAAAGTGTTCATATGCAGTAAAAACCTGAGACATCCGTCCGTTATCGTCATTTGTTATCGAATCGACTTAAAGCCAGATCGTCACATTGGCCGCTCCTCTCTCTGAAACGCTTGTACTTATCGTCTGCAAAGCTATGTCGCATGCTGCGGTATGCTGAGACACTACAAGCAGCATAGTAAAACACAGATGAAGCTTCTAAGTTGATGTAATAGCCAGTAAGAAGTAGTACAATTCAAGTTTTAGGTATCAATTATTGACTTTTTAGCTGGCTTTGGTGCCTTGGACATGAGCTAGGACCTTAAGATTCTGCATGAAAGGAGGACTAGCAGCCGAGTTGCAGGGGACAATGTAAAAAGTGTTCATATGAAGTAAAGACCTGAGTAATCCGACCGTTTTCGTCATTTGTTATCGAATCGACTTAAAGCCAGATCGTCAGATTGGTCGCTCTGCTCTCAGAAACGGTTGTATTTATCGTCTGCAAAGCTATGTCGCGTGTTGCCGTAGGCGGAAACAGAAAAGCACCATAGTATAACACAGATGAAGCTTCTAGGTTGATGTAATAGCCAGTAAGAAGTAGACCAATTAGAGATTTAGGTATCGATTATTGACTTTTTAGCTGGCTTTGGTGCCTTGGACATGAGCTAGGACTTTAAGATTCTGCATAAAAGGAGGACTAGCAGCCCAGTTGCACGGGAGAATGTGAAAAGTGTTCATATGTATTAAAAACCTGAGACATCCGTCCGTTATCGTCATTTGTTATCGAATCGACTTAAAGCCAGATCGTCACATTGGCCGCTCTTCTCTCTGAAACGGTTGTACTTATCGTCTGCAAAGCTATGTCGCGTGCTGCGGTATGCGGAGACACTAAAAGCACCATAGTAGAACACAGATGATGCTTCTAAGTTGATGTAATAGCCAGTAAGAAGTAGTACAATTCAAGTTTTATGTATCGATTATTGACTTTTTAGCTGTCTCTGGTGCCTTGGACATGAGCTAGTACCTTAAGATTCTGCATGAAAGGAGGACTAGCAGCCGAGTTGCACGGGAGAATGTGAAAAGTGTTCATATGTAGTAAAAACCTTAGAAATCCATCCGTTTTCGTCATTTGTTATCGAATCGACTTAAAGCCAGATCGTCACATTGGCCGCTCTTCTCTCTGAAACGGTTGTACTTATCGTCTGCAAAGCTATGTCGCGTGCTGCGGTATGTGGAGACACTAAAAGCACTATAGTAGAACACAGATGAAGCTTCTAAGTTGATCTAATAGCTAGTAAGAAGTAGTGGAATTCAAGTTTTAGATATCGATTATTGACTTTTTAGCTGGCTTTGGTGCCTTGGACATGATCTAGGACCTTAAGATTCTGCATGAAAGGAGGACTAGCAGCCGAGTTGCACGGAAGAACGTGAAAAGTGTTCATATGCAGTAAAAACCTGAGACATCCGTCCGTTATCGTCATTTGTTATCGAATCGACTTAAAGCCAGATCGTCACATTGGCCGCTCCTCTCTCTGAAACGCTTGTACTTATCGTCTGCAAAGCTATGTCGCATGCTGCGGTATGCTGAGACACTACAAGCAGCATAGTAAAACACAGATGAAGCTTCTAAGTTGATGTAATAGCCAGTAAGAAGTAGTACAATTCAAGTTTTAGGTATCAATTATTGACTTTTTAGCTGGCTTTGGTGCCTTGGACATGAGCTAGGACCTTAAGATTCTGCATGAAAGGAGGACTAGCAGCCGAGTTGCAGGGGACAATGTAAAAAGTGTTCATATGAAGTAAAGACCTGAGTAATCCGACCGTTTTCGTCATTTGTTATCGAATCGACTTAAAGCCAGATCGTCAGATTGGTCGCTCTGCTCTCAGAAACGGTTGTATTTATCGTCTGCAAAGCTATGTCGCGTGTTGCCGTAGGCGGAAACAGAAAAGCACCATAGTATAACACAGATGAAGCTTCTAGGTTGATGTAATAGCCAGTAAGAAGTAGACCAATTAGAGATTTAGGTATCGATTATTGACTTTTTAGCTGGCTTTGGTGCCTTGGACATGAGCTAGGACTTTAAGATTCTGCATAAAAGGAGGACTAGCAGCCCAGTTGCACGGGAGAATGTGAAAAGTGTTCATATGTATTAAAAACCTGAGACATCCGTCCGTTATCGTCATTTGTTATCGAATCGACTTAAAGCCAGATCGTCACATTGGCCGCTCTTCTCTCTGAAACGGTTGTACTTATCGTCTGCAAAGCTATGTCGCGTGCTGCGGTATGCGGAGACACTAAAAGCACCATAGTAGAACACAGATGATGCTTCTAAGTTGATGTAATAGCCAGTAAGAAGTAGTACAATTCAAGTTTTATGTATCGATTATTGACTTTTTAGCTGTCTCTGGTGCCTTGGACATGAGCTAGTACCTTAAGATTCTGCATGAAAGGAGGACTAGCAGCCGAGTTGCACGGGAGAATGTGAAAAGTGTTCATATGTAGTAAAAACCTTAGAAATCCATCCGTTTTCGTCATTTGTTATCGAATCGACTTAAAGCCAGATCGTCACATTGGCCGCTCTTCTCTCTGAAACGGTTGTACTTATCGTCTGCAAAGCTATGTCGCGTGCTGCGGTATGTGGAGACACTAAAAGCACTATAGTAGAACACAGATGAAGCTTCTAAGTTGATCTAATAGCTAGTAAGAAGTAGTGGAATTCAAGTTTTAGATATCGATTATTGACTTTTTAGCTGGCTTTGGTGCCTTGGACATGATCTAGGACCTTAAGATTCTGCATGAAAGGAGGACTAGCAGCCGAGTTGCACGGAAGAACGTGAAAAGTGTTCATATGCAGTAAAAACCTGAGACATCCGTCCGTTATCGTCATTTGTTATCGAATCGACTTAAAGCCAGATCGTCACATTGGCCGCTCCTCTCTCTGAAACGCTTGTACTTATCGTCTGCAAAGCTATGTCGCATGCTGCGGTATGCTGAGACACTACAAGCAGCATAGTAAAACACAGATGAAGCTTCTAAGTTGATGTAATAGCCAGTAAGAAGTAGTACAATTCAAGTTTTAGGTATCAATTATTGACTTTTTAGCTGGCTTTGGTGCCTTGGACATGAGCTAGGACCTTAAGATTCTGCATGAAAGGAGGACTAGCAGCCGAGTTGCAGGGGACAATGTAAAAAGTGTTCATATGAAGTAAAAACCTGAGTAATCCGTCCGTTTTCGTCATTTGTTATCGAATCGACTTAAAGCCAGATCGTCACATTGGCCGCTCTGCTCTCGGAAACGGTTGTACTTATCGTCTGCAAAGCAATGTCGCGTTTTTCCGTAGGCGGAAACAGAAAAGCACCATAGTAGAACACACATGAAGCTTCTAAGTTGATGTAATAGCCAGTAAGAAGTACACCAATTCAAGATTTAGGTATCGATTATTGACTTTTTAGCTGGCTTTTTGTGCCTTGGACATGAGCTAGGACTTTAAGATTCTGCATAAAAGGAGAACTAGCAGCCCAGTTGCACGGGAGAATGTGAAAGGGTTCATATGTATTAAAAACCTTAGACATCCGTCCGTTTTCGTCATTTGTGATCGAATCGACTTAAAGCCAGATCGTCACATTGGCCGCTCTTCTCTCTGAAACGGTTGTACTTATCGTCTGCAAAGCTATGTCGCGTGCTGCGGTATGCGGAGACACTAAAAGCACCATAGTAGAACACAGATGGAGCGTCTAAGTTGATGTAATAGCCAGTAAGAAGTAGCACAATTCAAGTTTTAGGTATCGATTATTGACTTTTTAGCTGTCTTTGGTGCCTTGGACATGAGCTAGTACCTTAAAATTCTGCATGAAAGGAGGACTAGCAGCCGAATTGCACGGGAGAATGTGAAAAGTGTTCATATGTAGTAAAAACCTTAGAAATCCATCCGTTTTCGTCATTTGTTATCGAATCGACTTAAAGCCAGATCGTCACATTGGCCGCTATTCTCTCTGAAACGGTTGTACTTATTGTCTGCAAAGCTATGTCGCGTGCTGCGGTATGTGGAGACACTAAAATTACCATAGTAGAACACAGATGAAGCATCTAAGTTGATGTAATAGCCAGTAAGAAGTAATCCAATTCAAGTTTTAGGTATCGATTATTGACTTTTTAGCTGGCTTTGGTGCCTTGGACATGAGCTAGGACCTTAAGATTCTACATGAAAGGAGCACTAGCGGCCGAGTTGCACGGGAGAATGTGAAAAGTGTTCATATGTAGTAAAAACCTGAGAAATCCGTCCGTTTTCGTCATTTGTTATCGAATCGACTTAAAGCCAGATCGTCACATTGGCCGCTCTTCTCTCTGAAAAAGTTGTACTTATCGTCTGCAAAGCTATGTCGCGTGCTGCGGTATGTGGACACAATAAAAGCACCATAGTAGAACACAGATGAAGCTTCTAAGTTGATGTAATAGCCAGTAAGAAGTAGTACAATTAAAGTTTTAGGTATCGATTATTGACTTTTTAGCTGACTTTGATGCCTTGGACATGAGCTAGGACATTAAGATTGTCCATGAAAGGAGGACTAGCAGCCGAGTTGCACGGGAGAATGTGAAAAGTGTTCATATGTAATAAAAACCTGAGAAATCCGTCCGTTTTCGTCATTTGTTATCGAATCGACTTAAAGTCAGATCGTCACATTGGCCGCTCTTCTCTCTGAAGCGGTTGTACTTATCGTCTACAAAGCTATGTCACGTGCTGCGGTATGTGGAGACACTAAAAGCACCATAGTAGAACACAGATGAAGCTTCTAAGTTGATGTAATAGCCAGTAAGAAGTAGTACAATTCAAGTTTTAGGTATCGATTATTGACTTTTTAGCTGGCTTTGGTGGCTTCGACATGAGTTAGGACCTTAAGATTCTGCATGTAAGGAGGACTAGCAGCCGAGTTGCACGGGGGAATGTGAAAAGTGTTCATATGTAAAAAAAATACCTGAGAAATCCGTCCGTTTTCGTCATTTGTTATCGAATCGACTTAAAGCCAGATCGTCACATTGGTCGCTCTTCTCTCTGAAACGGTTGTACTTATCGTCTGCAAAGCTATGTCGCATGCTGCGGTATGCTGAGATACTACAAGCAGTATAGTAGAACACAGATGAAGCTTCTAAGTTGATGTAATAGCCAGTAAGAAGTAGTACAATTCAAGTTTTAGGTATCGATTATTGAGTTTTTAGCTAGCTTTGGTGCCTTGGACATGAGCTGGGACCTTAAGATTCAGCATGAAAGGAGGACTAGCAGCCGAATAGCACGGGAGAATGTGAAAAGTGTTCATATGTAGAAAAACCTGAGAAATTCGTCCGTTTTCGTCATTTGTTATCGAATCGACTTAAAGCCAGATCGTCACTTTGGCCGCTCTGCTCTTGGAAACGGTTGTACTTATCGTCTGCAAAGCTATGTCGCGTGTTGCCGTAGGCGGAAACAGGAAAAGCACCATAGTAGAACACAGATGAAGCTTCTAAGTTGACATAATAGCCAGTAAGAAGTAGTCCAATTCAAGTTTTAGGTATCGATTATTTACTTTTTAGCTGGCTTTGGTGCCTTGGACATGAGCTAGGACCTTACGATTCTGCATGAAAGGAGGACTAGCAGCCGAGTTGCACGGGAGAATGTGAAAAGTGTTCATATGTAGTAAAAACCTGAGAAATCCGTCCGTTTTCGTCATTTGTTACCGAATCGACTTAAAGCCAGATCGTCACATTGGCCGCTATTCTCCCTGAAACGGTTGTACTTATCGTCTGCAAAGCTATGTCGCGTGCTGCGGTATGTGGAGACACTAAAATTACCATAGTAGAACACAGATGAAGCATCTAAGTTGATGTAATAGCCAGTAAGAAGTAATCAAATTCAAGTTTTAGGTATCGATTATTGACTTTTTAGCTGGCTTTGGTGCCTTGGACATGAGCTAGGACCTTAAGATTCTACATGAAAGGAGCACTAGCAGCCGAGTTGCATGGGAGAATGTGAAAAGTGTTCATATGTAGTAAAAACCTGAGAAATTCGTCCGTTTTCGTCATTTGTTATCGAATCGACTTAAAGCCAGATCGTCACATTGGCCGCTCTTCTCTCTGAAAAAGTTGTACTTATCGTCTGCAAAGCTATGTCGCGTGCTGCGGTATGTGGACACAATAAAAGCACCATAGTAGAACACAGATGAAGCTTCTAAGTTGATGTAATAGCCAGTAAGAAGTAGTACAATTAATGTTTTAGGTATCGATTATTGACTTTTTAGCTGACTTTGATGCCTTGGACATGAGCTAGGACTTTAAGATTGTCCATGAAAGGAGGACTAGCAGCCGAGTTGCACGGGAGAATGTGAAAAGTGTTCATATGTAATAAAAACCTGAGAAATCCGTCCGTTTTCGTCATTTGTTATCGAATCGACTTAAAGTCAGATCGTCACATTGGCCGCTCTTCTCTCTGAAACGGTTGTACTTATCGTCTACAAAGCTATGTCACGTGCTGCGGTATGTGGAGACACTAAAAGCACCATAGTAGAACACAGATGAAGCTTCTAAGTTGATGTAATAGCCAGTAAGAAGTAGTACAATTCAAGTTTTAGGTATCGATTATTGACTTTTTAGCTGGCTTTGGTGGCTTCGACAGGAGCTAGGACCTTAAGATTCTGCATGTAAGGAGGACTAGCAGCCGAGTTGCACGGGGGAATGTGAAAAGTGTTCATATGTAAAAAAAATACCTGAGAAATCCGTCCGTTTTCGTCATTTGTTATCGAATCGACTTAAAGCCAGATCGTCACATTGGTCGCTCTTCTCTCTGAAACGGTTGTACTTATCGTCTGCAAAGCTATGTCGCATGCTACGGTATGCTGAGACACTACAAGCAGTATAGTAGAACACAGATGAAGCTTCTAAGTTGATGTAATAGCCAGTAAGAAGTAGTACAATTCAAGTTTTAGGTATCGATTATTGAGTTTTTAGCTAGCTTTGGTGCCTTGGACATGAGCTAGGACCTTAAGATTCAGCATGAAAGGAGGACTAGCAGCCGAATAGCACGGGAGAATGTGAAAAGTGTTCATATGTAGAAAAACCTGAGAAATTCGTCCGTTTTCGTCATTTGTTATCGAATCGACTTAAAGCCAGATCGTCACTTTGGCCGCTCTGCTCTCGGAAACGGTTGTACTTATCGTCTGCAAAGCTATGTCACGTGTTGCCGTAGGCAGAAACAGGAAAAGCACCATAGTAGAACACAGATGAAGCTTCTAAGTTGATGTAATAGCCAGTAAGAAGTGGTACAATTCAAGTTTTAGGTATCGATTATTGACTTTTTAGCTGGCTTTGGTGCCTTGGACATGAGCTAGGACCTTAAGATTCTGCATGAAAGGAGGACTAGCAGCCGAGTTGCAGGGGAAAATGTGAAAAGTGTTTATATGTAGTAAAAACCTGAGAAATCCGTCCGTTTTCGTCATTTGTTATCGAATCGACTTAAAGCCAGATCGTCACATTGGCCGCTCTGCTCTCGGAAACGGTTGTACTTATCGTCTGCAAAGCTATGTCGCGTGTTGCCGTAGGTGGAAACAGGAAAAGCACCATAGTAGAACACAGATGAAGCTTCTAAGTTGATGTAATAGCCAGTAAGAAGTAGTCCAATTCAAGTTTTAGGTATCGATTATTATTTTTTAGCTGGCTTTGGTGCCTTGGACATGAGCTAGGACCTTAAGATTCTGCATGAAAGGAGGACTAGCAGCCGAGTTGCACGGGAGAATGTGAAAAGTGTTCATATGTAGTAAAAACCTGAGAAATCCGTCCGTTTTCGTCATTTGTTATCGAATCGACTTAAAGCCAGATCGTCACATTGGCCGCTCTTCTCTCTGAAACGGTTGTACTTATCGTCTGCAAAGCTATGTCGCGTGCTGCGGTATCCGGAGACACTAAAAGCACCATAGTAGAACACAGATGAAGCTTTTAAGTTGATGTAATAGCCAGTAAGAAGTAGTACAATTAAAGTTTTAGGTATCGGTTAATGACATTTACCTTTCTTTGGTGCCTTGGACACGAGCTAGGAAATTAAGATTTTGCATGAAGGAGGACTATCAGTCGAGTTGCACGGGAGAATGTGAAAAGTGTTCATATGTAGTAAAAACCTGAGAAATCCGTCCGTTTTCGTCATTTGTTATCGAATCGACTTAAAGCCAGATCGTCACATTGGCCGCTCTTCTCTCTGAAACGGTTGTAATTATCGTCTGTAAAACTATGTCGCGTGCTGCGGTATGCGGAGAAACTAAAAGCACCGTAGTAGAACACAGATGAAGCTTCTAAGTTGATGTAATAGCCAGGAAGAAGTAGTACAATTCAAGTTTTAGGTATCGATTATTGACTTTTTAGCTGGCTTTGGTGCCTTGGACATGAGCTAGGACCTTAAGAATCTGCATGAAAGGATTACTACCAGCCGAGTTGCACGGGAGAATGTGAAAAGTGTTCATATGTAGTAAAAACCTTAGAAATCCGTCCGTTTTCGTCATTTGTTATCGAATCGACTTAAAGACAGATCGTCACATTGGCCGCTCTTCTCTCTGAAACGGTTGTACTTATCGTCTGCAAAGTTATGTCGCGTGCTGCGGTATGTGGAGACACTAAAAGCACCATAGTTGAACACAGATGAAGCTTCTAAGTTGATGTAATAGCCAGTAAGAAGTAGTACAATTCAAGTTTTAGGTATCGATTATTGACTTTTTAAGCTCTCTTATGTGCCTTGGACATGAGCTAGGACCTTAAGATTCTGCATGAAAGGAGGACTAGCAGCCGAGTTGCAGGGGACAATGTAAAAAGTGTTCATATGAAGTAAAAACCTGAGTAATCCGTCCGTTTTCGTCATTTGTTATCGAATCGACTTAAAGCCAGATCGTCACATTGGCCGCTCTGCTCTCGGAAACGGTTGTACTTATCGTCTGCAAAGCAATGTCGCGTTTTTCCGTAGGCGGAAACAGAAAAGCACCATAGTAGAACACACATGAAGCTTCTAAGTTGATGTAATAGCCAGTAAGAAGTACACCAATTCAAGATTTAGGTATCGATTATTGACTTTTTAGCTGGCTTTTTGTGCCTTGGACATGAGCTAGGACTTTAAGATTCTGCATAAAAGGAGAACTAGCAGCCCAGTTGCACGGGAGAATGTGAAAGGGTTCATATGTATTAAAAACCTTAGACATCCGTCCGTTTTCGTCATTTGTGATCGAATCGACTTAAAGCCAGATCGTCACATTGGCCGCTCTTCTCTCTGAAACGGTTGTACTTATCGTCTGCAAAGCTATGTCGCGTGCTGCGGTATGCGGAGACACTAAAAGCACCATAGTAGAACACAGATGGAGCGTCTAAGTTGATGTAATAGCCAGTAAGAAGTAGTACAATTCAAGTTTTAGGTATCGATTATTGACTTTTTAGCTGTCTTTGGTGCCTTGGACATGAGCTAGTACCTTAAAATTCTGCATGAAAGGAGGACTAGCAGCCGAATTGCACAGGAGAATGTGAAAAGTGTTCATATGTAGTAAAAACCTTAGAAATCCATCCGTTTTCGTCATTTGTTATCGAATCGACTTAAAGCCAGATCGTCGCATTGGCCGCTATTCTCTCTGAAACGGTTGTACTTATTGTCTGCAAAGCTATGTCGCGTGCTGCGGTATGTGGAGACACTAAAATTACCATAGTAGAACACAGATGAAGCATCTAAGTTGATGTAATAGCCAGTAAGAAGTAATCCAATTCAAGTTTTAGGTATCGATTATTGACTTTTTAGCTGGCTTTGGTGCCTTGGACATGAGCTAGGACCTTAAGATTCTACATGAAAGGAGCACTAGCAGCCGAGTTGCACGGGAGAATGTGAAAAGTGTTCATATGTAGTAAAAACCTGAGAAATCCGTCCGTTTTCGTCATTTGTTATCGAATCGACTTAAAGCCAGATCGTCACATTGGCCGCTCTTCTCTCTGAAAAAGTTGTACTTATCGTCTGCAAAGCTATGTCGCGTGCTGCGGTATGTGGACACAATAAAAGCACCATAGTAGAACACAGATGAAGCTTCTAAGTTGATGTAATAGCCAGTAAGAAGTAGTACAATTAAAGTTTTAGGTATCGATTATTGACTTTTTAGCTGACTTTGATGCCTTGGACATGAGCTAGGACTTTAAGATTGTCCATGAAAGGAGGACTAGCAGCCGAGTTGCACGGGAGAATGTGAAAAGTGTTCATATGTAATAAAAACCTGAGAAATCCGTCCGTTTTCGTCATTTGTTATCGAATCGACTTAAAGTCAGATCGTCACATTGGCCGCTCTTCTCTCTGAAACGGTTGTACTTATCGTCTACAAAGCTATGTCACGTGCTGCGGTATGTGGAGACACTAAAAGCACCATAGTAGAACACAGATGAAGCTTCTAAGTTGATGTAATAGCCAGTAAGAAGTAGTACAATTCAAGTTTTAGGTATCGATTATTGACTTTTTAGCTGGCTTTGGTGGCTTCGACATGAGTTAGGACCTTAAGATTCTGCATGTAAGGAGGACTAGCAGCCGAGTTGCACGGGGGAATGTGAAAAGTGTTCATATGTAAAAAAAATACCTGAGAAATCCGTCCGTTTTCGTCATTTGTTATCGAATCGACTTAAAGCCAGATCGTCACATTGGTCGCTCTTCTCTCTGAAACGGTTGTACTTATCGTCTGCAAAGCTATGTCGCATGCTGCGGTATGCTGAGACACTACAAGCAGTATAGTAGAACACAGATGAAGCTTCTAAGTTGATGTAATAGCCAGTAAGAAGTAGTACAATTCAAGTTTTAGGTATCGATTATTGAGTTTTTAGCTAGCTTTGGTGCCTTGGACATGAGCTGGGACCTTAAGATTCAGCATGAAAGGAGGACTAGCAGCCGAATAGCACGGGAGAATGTGAAAAGTGTTCATATGTAGAAAAACCTGAGAAATTCGTCCGTTTTCGTCATTTGTTATCGAATCGACTTAAAGCCAGATCGTCACTTTGGCCGCTCTGCTCTTGGAAACGGTTGTACTTATCGTCTGCAAAGCTATGTCGCGTGTTGCCGTAGGCGGAAACAGGAAAAGCACCATAGTAGAACACAGATGAAGCTTCTAAGTTGACATAATAGCCAGTAAGAAGTAGTCCAATTCAAGTTTTAGGTATCGATTATTTACTTTTTAGCTGGCTTTGGTGAATTGGACATGAGCTAGGACCTTAAGATTCTGCATGAAAGGAGGACTAGCAGCCGAGTTGCACGGGAGAATGTGAAAAGTGTTCATATGTAGTAAGAACCTGAGAAATCCGTCCGTTTTCGTCATTTGTTATCGAATCGACTTAAAGCCAGATCGTCACATTGGCCGCTATTCTCTCTGAAACGGTTGTACTTATCGTCTGCAAAGCTATGTCGCGTGCTGCGGTATGTGGAGACACTAAAATTACCATAGTAGAACACAGATGAAGCATCTAAGTTGATGTAATAGCCAGTAAGAAGTAATCAAATTCAAGTTTTAGGTATCGATTATTGACTTTTTAGCTGGCTTTGGTGCCTTGGACATGAGCTAGGACCTTAAGATTCTACATGAAAGGAGCACTAGCAGCCGAGTTGCATGGGAGAATGTGAAAAGTGTTCATATGTAGTAAAAACCTGAGAAATCCGTCCGTTTTCGTCATTTGTTATCGAATCGACTTAAAGCCAGATCGTCACATTGGCCGCTCTTCTCTCTGAAAAAGTTGTACTTATCGTCTGCAAAGCTATGTCGCGTGCTGCGGTATGTGGACACAATAAAAGCACCATAGTAGAACACAGATGAAGCTTCTAAGTTGATGTAATAGCCAGTAAGAAGTAGTACAATTCAAGTTTTAGGTATCGATTATTGAGTTTTTAGCTAGCTTTGGTGCCTTGGACATGAGCTAGGACCTTAAGATTCAGCATGAAAGGAGGACTAGCAGCCGAGTTGCACGGGAGAATGTGAAAAGTGTTCATATGTAATAAAAACCTGAGAAATCCGTCCGTTTTCGTCATTTGTTATCGAATCGACTTAAAGTCAGATCGTCACATTGGCCGCTCTTCTCTCTGAAACGGTTGTACTTATCGTCTACAAAGCTATGTCACGTGCTGCGGTATGTGGAGACACTAAAAGCACCATAGTAGAACACAGATGAAGCTTCTAAGTTGATGTAATAGCCAGTAAGAAGTAGTACAATTCAAGTTTTAGGTATCGATTATTGACTTTTTAGCTGGCTTTGGTGGCTTCGACATGAGCTAGGACCTTAAGATTCTGCATGTAAGGAGGACTAGCAGCCGAGTTGCACGGAGGAATGTGAAAAGTGTTCATATGTAAAAAAAATACCTGAGAAATCCGTCCGTTTTCGTCATTTGTTATCGAATCGACTTAAATCCAGATCGTCACATTGGTCGCTCTTCTCTCTGAAACGGTTGTACTTATCGTCTGCAAAGCTATGTCGCATGCTACGGTATGCTGAGACACTACAAGCAGTATAATAGAACACAGATGAAGCTTCTAAGTTGATGTAATAGCCAGTAAGAAGTAGTACAATTCAAGTTTTAGGTATCGATTATTGAGTTTTTAGCTAGCTTTGGTGCCTTGGACATGAGCTAGGACCTTAAGATTCAGCATGAAAGGAGGACTAGCAGCCGAATAGCACGGGAGAATGTGAAAAGTGTTCATATGTAGAAAAACCTGAGAAATTCGTCCGTTTTCGTCATTTGTTATCGAATCGACTTAAAGCCAGATCGTCACTTTGGCCGCTCTGCTCTCGGAAACGGTTGTACTTATCGTCTGCAAAGCTATGTCACGTGTTGCCGTAGGCGGAAACAGGAAAAGCACCATAGTAGAACACAGATGAAGCTTCTAAGTTGATGTAATAGCCAGTAAGAAGTGGTACAATTCAAGTTTTAGGTATCGATTATTGACTTTTTAGCTGGCTTTGGTGCCTTGGACATGAGCTAGGACCTTAAGATTCTGCATGAAAGGAGGACTAGCAGCCGAGTTGCAGGGGAAAATGTGAAAAGTGTTTATATGTAGTAAAAACCTGAGAAATCCGTCCGTTTTCGTCATTTGTTATCGAATCGACTTAAAGCCAGATCGTCACATTGGCCGCTCTGCTCTCGGAAACGGTTGTACTTATCGTCTGCAAAGCTATGTCGCGTGTTGCCGTAGGTGGAAACAGGAAAAGCACCATAGTAGAACACAGATGAAGCTTCTAAGTTGATGTAATAGCCAGTAAGAAGTAGTCCAATTCAAGTTTTAGGTATCGATTATTTACTTTTTAGCTGGCTTTGGTGCCTTGGACATGAGCTAGAACCTTAAGATTCTGCATGAAAGGAGGACTAGCAGCCGAGTTGCACGGGAGAATGTGAAAAGTGTTCATATGTAGTAAAAACCTGAGAAATCCGTCCGTTTTCGTCATTTGTTATCGAATCGACTTAAAGCCAGATCGTCACATTGGCCGCTCTTCTCTCTGAAACGGTTGTACTTATCGTCTGCAAAGCTATGTCGCGTGCTGCGGTATGCGGAGACACTAAAAGCACCATAGTAGAACACAGATGAAGCTTTTAAGTTGATGTAATAGCCAGTAAGAAGTAGTACAATTAAAGTTTCAGGTATCGGTTAATGACATTTACCTTTCTTTGGTGCCTTGGACACGAGCTAGGAAATTAAGATTTTGCATGAAGGAGGACTATCAGTCGAGTTGCACGGGAGAATGTGAAAAGTGTTCATATGTAGTAAAAACCTGAGAAATCCGTCCGTTTTCGTCATTTGTTATCGAATCGACTTAAAGCCAGATCGTCACATTGGCCACTCTTCTCTCTGAAACGGTTGTACTTATCGTCTGTAAAACTATGTCGCGTGCTGCGGTATGCGGAGAAACTAAAAGCACCGTAGTAGAACACAGATGAAGCTTCTAAGTTGATGTAATAGCCAGGAAGAAGTAGTACAATTCAAGTTTTAGGTATCGATTATTGACTTTTTAGCTGGCTTTGGTGCCTTGGACATGAGCTAGGACCTTAACATTCTGCATGAAAGGATTACTACCAGCCGAGTTGCACGGGAGAATGTGAAAAGTGTTCATATGTAGTAAAAACCTTAGAAATCCGTCCGTTTTCGTCATTTGTTATCGAATCGACTTAAAGACAGATCGTCACATTGGCCGCTCTTCTCTCTGAAACGGTTGTACTTATCGTCTGCAAAGTTATGTCGCGTGCTGCGGTATGTGGAGACACTAAAAGCACCATAGTTGAACACAGATGAAGCTTCTAAGTTGATGTAATAGCCAGTAAGAAGTAGTAGAATTCAAGTTTTAGGTATCGATTATTGACTTTTTAAGCTGGCTTATGTGCCTTGGACATGAGCTAGGACCTTAAGATTCTGCATGAAAGGAGGACTAGCAGCCGAGTAGCACGGGAGAATGTGAAAAGTGTTCATATGTAGTAAAAACCTGAGAAATCCGTCCGTTTTCGTCATTTGTTATCGAATCGACTTAAAGCCAGATCGTCACATTGGCCGCTCTGCTCTCGGAAACGGTTGTACTTATCGTCTACTAAGCTATGTCGCGTGCTGCGGTATGCGGAGACACTAAAAGCACCGTAGTAGAACACAGATTAAGCTTCTAAGTTAATGTAATAGCCAGTAAGAAGTAGTACAATTCAAGTCTTAGGTATCGATTATTGACTTTTTAGCTGGCTTTGGTGCCTTGGACATGAGCTAGGACCTTAACATTCTGCATGAAAGGATTACCACCAGCCGAGTTGCACGGGAGAATGTGAAAAGTGTTCATATGTAATAAAAACCTTAGAAATCCGTCCGTTTTCGTAATTTGTTATCGAATCGACTTAAAGCCAGATCGTCACATTGGCCGCTCTTCTCTCTGAAACGGTTGTACTTATCGTCTGCAAAGCTATGTCGCGTGCTGCGGTATGTGGACACACTAAAAGCACCATAGTAGAACACAGATGAAGCTTCTAAGTTGATGTAATAGCCAGTAAGAAGTAGTAGAATTCAAGTTTTAGGTATCGATTATTGACTTTTTAGCTGGCTTTGGTGCCTTGGACATGAGCTAGGACCTAAAGATTCTGCATGAAAGGAGGACTAGCAGCCGAGTTGCACGGGAGAATGTGAAAAGTGTTCATATGTAGTAAAAACCTGAGATATTCGTCCGTTTTCGTCATTTGTTATCGAATCGACTTAAAGCCAGATCGTCACATTGGCCGCTCTTCTCTCTGAAACGGTTGTACTTATCGTCTGCAAAGCCATGTCACGTACTGCGGTATTCGGAGACACTAAAAGCACGATAGTAGAACACAGATGAAGCTTCTAAGATGATGTAATAGCCAGTAAGAAGAAGTATAATTCAAGTTTTAGGTATCGATTATTGACTTTTTAGCTGGCTTTGGCGCCTTGGACATGAGCTAGGACCTTAAGATTCTGCATGAAAGGAGGACTAGCAGCCGAGTTGCACGGGAGAATGTGAAAAGTGTTCATATGTAGTAAAAACCTTAGAAATCCGTCCGTTTTCGTCATTTGTTATCGAATCGACTTAAAGCCAGATCGTCACATTGGCCGCTCTTCTCTCTGAAACGGTTGTACTTATCGTCTGCAAAGCTATGTCGCGTGCTGCGGTATGTGGAGACACTAAAAGCACCATAGTAGAACACAGATGAAGCTTCTAAGTTGAGGTAATAGCTAGTAAGAAGTAGTACAATTCAAGTTTTAGGTATCGATTATTGACTTTTTAGCTGGCTTTGGTGCCTTTGACATGAGCTAGGACCTTAAGATTTTGCATGCAAGGAGGACTAGCAGCCGAGTTGCACGGGAGAATGTGAAAAGTGTTCATATGTAGTAAAAACCTGAGAAATCCGTCCGTTTTCGTCATTTGTTATCGAATCGACTTAAAGCCAGATCGTCACATTGGCCGCTCTTCTCTCTGAAACGGTTGTACTTATCGTCTACAAAGCAATGTCGCGTGCTGCGGTATGCGGAGACACTAAAAGCACCATAGTAGAACACAGATGAAGCTTCTAAGTTGATGTAATAGCCAGTAAGAAGTAGTACAATTCAAGTTTTAGGTATCGATTATTGACTTTTTAAATAGCTTTGATGCCTTGGACATGAGCTAGGACCTTAAGATTCTGCATGAAAGGAGGACTAGCAGTCGAGTAGCACGGGAGAATGTGAAAAGTGCTCATATGTAGTAAAAACCTGAGAAATCCGTCCGTTTTCGTCATTTGTTATCGAATCGACTTAAAGCCAGATCGTCACATTGGCCGCTCTTCTCTCTGAAACGGTTGTACTTATCGTCTGCAAAGCTATGTCGCGTGCTGCGGTATGTGGACACACTAAAAGCACCATAGTAGAACACAGATGAAGCTTCTAAGTTGATGTAATAGCCAGTAAGAAGTAGTAGAATTCAAGTTTTAGGTATCGATTATTGACTTTTTAGCTGGCTTTGGTGCCTTGGACATGAGCTAGGACCTTAAGATTCTGCATGAAAGGAGGACTAGCAGCCGAGTTGCACGGGAGAATGTGAAAAGTGTTCATATGTAGTAAAAACCTGAGAAATCCGTCCGTTTTCGTCATTTGTTATCGAATCGACTTAAAGCCAGATCGTCACATTGGCCGCTCTTCTCTCTGAAACGGTTGTACTTATCGTCTGAAAGCCATGTCGCGTACTGCGGTATTCGGAGACACTAAAAGCACGATAGTAGAACACAGATGAAGCTTCTAAGATGATGTAATAGCCAGTAATAAGAAGTATAATTCAAGTTTTAGGTATCGATTATTGACTTTTTAGCTGGCTTTGGTGCCTTGGACATGAGCTAGGACCTTAAGATTTTGCATGAAAGGAGGACTAGCAGCCGAGTTGCACGGGAGAATGTGAAAAGTGTTCATATGTAGTAAAAACCTTAGAAATCCGTCCGTTTTCGTCATTTGTTATCGAATCGACTTCAAGCCAGATCGTCACATTGGCCGCTCTTCTCTCTGAAACGGTTGTACTTATCGTCTGCAAAGCTATGTCGCGTGCTGCGGTATGTGGAGACACTAAAAGCACCATAGTAGAACACAGATGAAGCTTCTAAGTTGATGTAATAGCTAGTAAGAAGTAGTACAATTCAAGTTTTAGGTATCGATTATTGACTTTTTAGCTTTTTTAGCTGGCTTTGGTGCCTTGGACATGAGCTAGGACCTTAAGATTCTGCATGAAAGGAGGACTAACAGCCGAGTTGCATGGGAGAATGTGAAAAGTGTTCATATGTAGTAAAAAGCTGAGAAATCCGTCCGTTTTCGTAATTTGTTATCGAATCGACTTAAAGCCAGATCGTCACATTGGCCGCTCTTTTCTCTGAAACGGTTGTACTTATCGTCTACAAAGCAATGTCGCGTGCTGCGGTATGCGGAGACACTAAAAGCACCATAGTAGAACACAGATGAAGCTTCTAAGTTAATGTAATAGCCAGTAAGAAGTAGTACAATTCAAGTTTTAGGTATCGATTATTGACTTTTTAAATAGCTTTGATGCCCTGGACATGAGCTAGGACCTTAAGATTCTGCATGAAAGGAGGACTAGCAGCCGAGTAGCACGGGAGAATGTGAAAAGTGTTCATATGTAGTAAAAACCTGAGAAATTCTTCCGTTTTCGTCATTTGTTATCGAATCGACTTAAAGCCAGATCGTCACATTGGCCGCTCTTCTCTCTGAAACGCTTGTACTTATCGTCTGCAAAGCTATGTTGCATGCTGCGGTATGCTGAGATACTACAAGCAGCATAGTAGAACACAGATGAGGCTTCTAAGTTGATGTAATAGCCAGGAAGAAGTAGTACAATTCAAGTTTTAGGTATCGATTATTGACTTTTTAGCTAGCTTTGGTGCCTTGGACATGAGCTAGGACCTTAAGATTCTGCATGAAAGGAGGACTAGCAGCCGAGTAGCACGGGAGAATGTGAAAAGTGTTCATATGTAGTAAAAACCTGAGAAATTCGTCCGTTTTCGTCATTTGTTATCGAATCGACTTAAAGCCAGATCGTCACATTGGATGCTCTTCTCTCTGAAACGCTTGTATTTATCGTCTGCAAAGCTATGTCGCGAGCTGCGGTATGCGGAGACACTAAAATCACCATAGTAGGAAACAGATGAAGCATTTAAGTTGATGTAATAGCCAGTAAGAAGTAATCCAATTCAAGTTTTAGGTATCGATTATTGACTTTTTAGCTGGCTTTGGTGCCTTGGACATGAGCTAGGACCTTAAGATTCAGCATGAAACGAGGACTAGCAGCCGAGTAGCACGGGAGAATGTGAAAAGTGTTCATATGTAGTAAAAACCTGAGATATTCGTCCGTTTTCGTCATTTGTTATCGAATCGACTTAAAGCCAGATCGTCACATTGGCCGCTCTTCTCTCTGAAACGCTTGTATTTATCGTCTGCAAAGCTATGTCGCGAGCTGCGGTATGCAGAGACACTAAAATCACCATAGTAGTAAACAGATGAAGCATCTAAGTTGATGTAATAGCCAGTAAGAAGTAATCCAATTCAAGTTTTCGGTATCGATTATTGACTTTTTAGCTGGCTTTGGTGCCTTGGACATGAGCTAGGACCTTAAGATTCTGCATGAAAGGAGGACTAGCAGCCGAGTTGCACGGGAGAATGTGAAAAGTGTTCATATGTAATAAAAACCTGAGAAATCCGTCCGTTTTCGTCATTTGTTATCGAATCGACTTAAAGACAGATCGTCACATTGGCCGCTCTGCTCTCGGAAACGGTTGTACTTATCGTCTGCAAAGCTATGTCGCGTGCTGCGGTATGTGGACACACTAAAAGCACCATAGTAGAACACAGATGAAGCTTCTAAGTTGATGTAATAGCCAGTAAGAAGTAGTAGAATTCAAGTTTTAGATATCGATTATTGACTTTTTAGCTGGCTTTGGTGCCTTGGACATGAGCTAGGACCTTAAGATTCTGCATGAAAGGAGGACTAGCAGCCGAGTTGCACGGGAGAATGTGAAAAGTGTTCATATGTAGTAAAAACCTGAGAAATTCTTCCGTTTTCGTCATTTGTTATCGAATCGACTTAAAGCCAGATCGTCACATTGGCCGCTCTTCTCTCTGAAACGCTTGTACTTATCGTCTGCAAAGCAATGTTGCATGCTGCGGTATGCTGAGATACTACAAGCAGCATAGTAGAACACAGATGAAGCTTCTAAGTTGATGTAATAGCCAGTAAGAAGTAGTACAATTCAAGTTTTAGGTATCGATTATTGACTTTTTAGCTGGCTTTGGTGGCTTCGACATGAGTTAGGACCTTAAGATTCTGCATGTAAGGAGGACTAGCAGCCGAGTTGCACGGGGGAATGTGAAAAGTGTTCATATGTAAAAAAAATACCTGAGAAATCCGTCCGTTTTCGTCATTTGTTATCGAATCGACTTAAAGCCAGATCGTCACATTGGTCGCTCTTCTCTCTGAAACGGTTGTACTTATCGTCTGCAAAGCTATGTCGCATGCTGCGGTATGCTGAGACACTACAAGCAGTATAGTAGAACACAGATGAAGCTTCTAAGTTGATGTAATAGCCAGTAAGAAGTAGTACAATTCAAGTTTTAGGTATCGATTATTGAGTTTTTAGCTAGCTTTGGTGCCTTGGACATGAGCTGGGACCTTAAGATTCAGCATGAAAGGAGGACTAGCAGCCGAATAGCACGGGAGAATGTGAAAAGTGTTCATATGTAGAAAAACCTGAGAAATTCGTCCGTTTTCGTCATTTGTTATCGAATCGACTTAAAGCCAGATCGTCACTTTGGCCGCTCTGCTCTTGGAAACGGTTGTACTTATCGTCTGCAAAGCTATGTCGCGTGTTGCCGTAGGCGGAAACAGGAAAAGCACCATAGTAGAACACAGATGAAGCTTCTAAGTTGACATAATAGCCAGTAAGAAGTAGTCCAATTCAAGTTTTAGGTATCGATTATTTACTTTTTAGCTGGCTTTGGTGCCTTGGACATGAGCTAGGACCTTAAGATTCTGCATGAAAGGAGGACTAGCAGCCGAGTTGCACGGGAGAATGTGAAAAGTGTTCATATGTAGTAAGAACCTGAGAAATCCGTCCGTTTTCGTCATTTGTTATCGAATCGACTTAAAGCCAGATCGTCACATTGGCCGCTATTCTCTCTGAAACGGTTGTACTTATCGTCTGCAAAGCTATGTCGCGTGCTGCGGTATGTGGAGACACTAAAATTACCATAGTAGAACACAGATGAAGCATCTAAGTTGATGTAATAGCCAGTAAGAAGTAATCAAATTCAAGTTTTAGGTATCGATTATTGACTTTTTAGCTGGCTTCGGTGCCTTGGACATGAGCTAGGACCTTAAGATTCTACATGAAAGGAGCACTAGCAGCCGAGTTGCATGGGAGAATGTGAAAAGTGTTCATATGTAGTAAAAACCTGAGAAATCCGTCCGTTTTCGTCATTTGTTATCGAATCGACTTAAAGCCAGATCGTCACATTGGCCGCTCTTCTCTCTGAAAAAGTTGTACTTATCGTCTGCAAAGCTATGTCGCGTGCTGCGGTATGTGGACACAATAAAAGCACCATAGTAGAACACAGATGAAGCTTCTAAGTTGATGTAATAGCCAGTAAGAAGTAGTACAATTCAAGTTTTAGGTATCGATTATTGAGTTTTTAGCTAGCTTTGGTGCCTTGGACATGAGCTAGGACCTTAAGATTCAGCATGAAAGGAGGACTAGCAGCCGAGTTGCACGGGAGAATGTGAAAAGTGTTCATATGTAATAAAAACCTGAGAAATCCGTCCGTTTTCGTCATTTGTTATCGAATCGACTTAAAGTCAGATCGTCACATTGGCCGCTCTTCTCTCTGAAACGGTTGTACTTATCGTCTACAAAGCTATGTCACGTGCTGCGGTATGTGGAGACACTAAAAGCACCATAGTAGAACACAGATGAAGCTTCTAAGTTGATGTAATAGCCAGTAAGAAGTAGTACAATTCAAGTTTTAGGTATCGATTATTGACTTTTTAGCTGGCTTTGGTGGCTTCGACATGAGCTAGGACCTTAAGATTCTGCATGTAAGGAGGACTAGCAGCCGAGTTGCACGGAGGAATGTGAAAAGTGTTCATATGTAAAAAAAATACCTGAGAAATCCGTCCGTTTTCGTCATTTGTTATCGAATCGACTTAAATCCAGATCGTCACATTGGTCGCTCTTCTCTCTGAAACGGTTGTACTTATCGTCTGCAAAGCTATGTCGCATGCTACGGTATGCTGAGACACTACAAGCAGTATAATAGAACACAGATGAAGCTTCTAAGTTGATGTAATAGCCAGTAAGAAGTAGTACAATTCAAGTTTTAGGTATCGATTATTGAGTTTTTAGCTAGCTTTGGTGCCTTGGACATGAGCTAGGACCTTAAGATTCAGCATGAAAGGAGGACTAGCAGCCGAATAGCACGGGAGAATGTGAAAAGTGTTCATATGTAGAAAAACCTGAGAAATTCGTCCGTTTTCGTCATTTGTTATCGAATCGACTTAAAGCCAGATCGTCACTTTGGCCGCTCTGCTCTCGGAAACGGTTGTACTTATCGTCTGCAAAGCTATGTCACGTGTTGCCGTAGGCGGAAACAGGAAAAGCACCATAGTAGAACACAGATGAAGCTTCTAAGTTGATGTAATAGCCAGTAAGAAGTGGTACAATTCAAGTTTTAGGTATCGATTATTGACTTTTTAGCTGGCTTTGGTGCCTTGGACATGAGCTAGGACCTTAAGATTCTGCATGAAAGGAGGACTAGCAGCCGAGTTGCAGGGGAAAATGTGAAAAGTGTTTATATGTAGTAAAAACCTGAGAAATCCGTCCGTTTTCGTCATTTGTTATCGAATCGACTTAAAGCCAGATCGTCACATTGGCCGCTCTGCTCTCGGAAACGGTTGTACTTATCGTCTGCAAAGCTATGTCGCGTGTTGCCGTAGGTGGAAACAGGAAAAGCACCATAGTAGAACACAGATGAAGCTTCTAAGTTGATGTAATAGCCAGTAAGAAGTAGTCCAATTCAAGTTTTAGGTATCGATTATTTACTTTTTAGCTGGCTTTGGTGCCTTGGACATGAGCTAGAACCTTAAGATTCTGCATGAAAGGAGGACTAGCAGCCGAGTTGCACGGGAGAATGTGAAAAGTGTTCATATGTAGTAAAAACCTGAGAAATCCGTCCGTTTTCGTCATTTGTTATCGAATCGACTTAAAGCCAGATCGTCACATTGGCCGCTCTTCTCTCTGAAACGGTTGTACTTATCGTCTGCAAAGCTATGTCGCGTGCTGCGGTATGCGGAGACACTAAAAGCACCATAGTAGAACACAGATGAAGCTTTTAAGTTGATGTAATAGCCAGTAAGAAGTAGTACAATTAAAGTTTCAGGTATCGGTTAATGACATTTACCTTTCTTTGGTGCCTTGGACACGAGCTAGGAAATTAAGATTTTGCATGAAGGAGGACTATCAGTCGAGTTGCACGGGAGAATGTGAAAAGTGTTCATATGTAGTAAAAACCTGAGAAATCCGTCCGTTTTCGTCATTTGTTATCGAATCGACTTAAAGCCAGATCGTCACATTGGCCACTCTTCTCTCTGAAACGGTTGTACTTATCGTCTGTAAAACTATGTCGCGTGCTGCGGTATGCGGAGAAACTAAAAGCACCGTAGTAGAACACAGATGAAGCTTCTAAGTTGATGTAATAGCCAGGAAGAAGTAGTACAATTCAAGTTTTAGGTATCGATTATTGACTTTTTAGCTGGCTTTGGTGCCTTGGACATGAGCTAGGACCTTAACATTCTGCATGAAAGGATTACTACCAGCCGAGTTGCACGGGAGAATGTGAAAAGTGTTCATATGTAGTAAAAACCTTAGAAATCCGTCCGTTTTCGTCATTTGTTATCGAATCGACTTAAAGACAGATCGTCACATTGGCCGCTCTTCTCTCTGAAACGGTTGTACTTATCGTCTGCAAAGTTATGTCGCGTGCTGCGGTATGTGGAGACACTAAAAGCACCATAGTTGAACACAGATGAAGCTTCTAAGTTGATGTAATAGCCAGTAAGAAGTAGTAGAATTCAAGTTTTAGGTATCGATTATTGACTTCTTAAGCTGGCTTATGTGCCTTGGACATGAGCTAGGACCTTAAGATTCTGCATGAAAGGAGGACTAGCAGCCGAGTAGCACGGGAGAATGTGAAAAGTGTTCATATGTAGTAAAAACCTGAGAAATCCGTCCGTTTTCGTCATTTGTTATCGAATCGACTTAAAGCCAGATCGTCACATTGGCCGCTCTGCTCTCGGAAACGGTTGTACTTATCGTCTACTAAGCTATGTCGCGTGCTGCGGTATGCGGAGACACTAAAAGCACCGTAGTAGAACACAGATTAAGCTTCTAAGTTAATGTAATAGCCAGTAAGAAGTAGTACAATTCAAGTCTTAGGTATCGATTATTGACTTTTTAGCTGGCTTTGGTGCCTTGGACATGAGCTAGGACCTTAACATTCTGCATGAAAGGATTACTACCAGCCGAGTTGCACGGGAGAATGTGAAAAGTGTTCATATGTAGTAAAAACCTGAGAAATCCGTCCGTTTTCGTCATTTGTTATCGAATCGACTTAAAGCCAGATCGTCACATTGGCCGCTCTTCTCTCTGAAACGGTTGTACTTATCGTCTGCAAAGCTATGTCGCGTGCTGCGGTATGTGGAGACACTAAAAGCACCATAGTAGAACACAGATGAAGCTTCTAAGTTGATGTAATAGCCAGTAAGAAGTAGTACAATTCAAGTTTTAGGTACCGATTATTGACTTTTCTGCTGGCTTTGGTGCCTTGGACATGAGCTAGGACCTTAAGATTCTGCATGAAAGAAGGGCTAGCAGCCGAGTTGCACGGGAGAATGTGAAAAGTGTTCATATGTAGTAAAAACCGGAGAAATCCGTCCGTTTTCGTCATTTGTTATCGAATCGACTTAAAGCCAGATCGTCACATTGGCCGCTCTTCTCTCTGAAACGGTTGTACTTATCGTCTACAAAGCAATGTCGCGTTCTGCGGTATGCGGAGACACTAAAAGCACCATAGTAGAACACAGATGAAGCTTCTAAGTTGATGTAATAGCCAGTAAGAAGTAGTACAATTCAAGTTTTAGGTATCGATTATTGACTTTTTAAATAGCTTTGATGCCTTGGACATGAGCTAGGACCTTAAGATTCAGCATGAAAGGAGGACTAGCAGCCGAGTTGCACGGGAGAATGTGAAAAGTGTTCATATGTAATAAAAACCTTAGAAATCCGTCCGTTTTCGTAATTTGTTATCGAATCGACTTAAAGCCAGATCGTCACATTGGCCGCTCTTCTCTCTGAAACGGTTGTACTTATCGTCTGCAAAGCTATGTCGCGTGCTGCGGTATGTGGACACACTAAAAGCACCATAGTAGAACACAGATGAAGCTTCTAAGTTGATGTAATAGCCAGTAAGAAGTAGTAGAATTCAAGTTTTAGGTATCGATTATTGACTTTTTAGCTGGCTTTGGTGCCTTGGACATGAGCTAGGACCTAAAGATTCTGCATGAAAGGAGGACTAGCAGCCGAGTTGCACGGGAGAATGTGAAAAGTGTTCATATGTAGTAAAAACCTGAGATATTCGTCCGTTTTCGTCATTTGTTATCGAATCGACTTAAAGCCAGATCGTCACATTGGCCGCTCTTCTCTCTGAAACGGTTGTACTTATCGTCTGCAAAGCCATGTCACGTACTGCGGTATTCGGAGACACTAAAAGCACGATAGTAGAACACAGATGAAGCTTCTAAGATGATGTAATAGCCAGTAAGAAGAAGTATAATTCAAGTTTTAGGTATCGATTATTGACTTTTTAGCTGGCTTTGGCGCCTTGGACATGAGCTAGGACCTTAAGATTCTGCATGAAAGGAGGACTAGCAGCCGAGTTGCACGGGAGAATGTGAAAAGTGTTCATATGTAGTAAAAACCTTAGAAATCCGTCCGTTTTCGTCATTTGTTATCGAATCGACTTAAAGCCAGATCGTCACATTGGCCGCTCTTCTCTCTGAAACGGTTGTACTTATCGTCTGCAAAGCTATGTCGCGTGCTGCGGTATGTGGAGACACTAAAAGCACCATAGTAGAACACAGATGAAGCTTCTAAGTTGAGGTAATAGCTAGTAAGAAGTAGTACAATTCAAGTTTTAGGTATCGATTATTGACTTTTTAGCTGGCTTTGGTGCCTTTGACATGAGCTAGGACCTTAAGATTCTGCATGCAAGGAGGACTAGCAGCCGAGTTGCACGGGAGAATGTGAAAAGTGTTCATATGTAGTAAAAACCTGAGAAATCCGTCCGTTTTCGTCATTTGTTATCGAATCGACTTAAAGCCAGATCGTCACATTGGCCGCTCTTCTCTCTGAAACGGTTGTACTTATCGTCTACAAAGCAATGTCGCGTGCTGCGGTATGCGGAGACACTAAAAGCACCATAGTAGAACACAGATGAAGCTTCTAAGTTGATGTAATAGCCAGTAAGAAGTAGTACAATTCAAGTTTTAGGTATCGATTATTGACTTTTTAAATAGCTTTGATGCCTTGGACATGAGCTAGGACCTTAAGATTCTGCATGAAAGGAGGACTAGCAGTCGAGTAGCACGGGAGAATGTGAAAAGTGCTCATATGTAGTAAAAACCTGAGAAATCCGTCCGTTTTCGTCATTTGTTATCGAATCGACTTAAAGCCAGATCGTCACATTGGCCGCTCTTCTCTCTGAAACGGTTGTACTTATCGTCTGCAAAGCTATGTCGCGTGCTGCGGTATGTGGACACACTAAAAGCACCATAGTAGAACACAGATGAAGCTTCTAAGTTGATGTAATAGCCAGTAAGAAGTAGTAGAATTCAAGTTTTAGGTATCGATTATTGACTTTTTAGCTGGCTTTGGTGCCTTGGACATGAGCTAGGACCTTAAGATTCTGCATGAAAGGAGGACTAGCAGCCGAGTTGCACGGGAGAATGTGAAAAGTGTTCATATGTAGTAAAAACCTGAGAAATCCGTCCGTTTTCGTCATTTGTTATCGAATCGACTTAAAGCCAGATCGTCACATTGGCCGCTCTTCTCTCTGAAACGGTTGTACTTATCGTCTGAAAGCCATGTCGCGTACTGCGGTATTCGGAGACACTAAAAGCACGATAGTAGAACACAGATGAAGCTTCTAAGATGATGTAATAGCCAGTAATAAGAAGTATAATTCAAGTTTTAGGTATCGATTATTGACTTTTTAGCTGGCTTTGGTGCCTTGGACATGAGCTAGGACCTTAAGATTTTGCATGAAAGGAGGACTAGCAGCCGAGTTGCACGGGAGAATGTGAAAAGTGTTCATATGTAGTAAAAACCTTAGAAATCCGTCCGTTTTCGTCATTTGTTATCGAATCGACTTCAAGCCAGATCGTCACATTGGCCGCTCTTCTCTCTGAAACGGTTGTACTTATCGTCTGCAAAGCTATGTCGCGTGCTGCGGTATGTGGAGACACTAAAAGCACCATAGTAGAACACAGATGAAGCTTCTAAGTTGATGTAATAGCTAGTAAGAAGTAGTACAATTCAAGTTTTAGGTATCGATTATTGACTTTTTAGCTTTTTTAGCTGGCTTTGGTGCCTTGGACATGAGCTAGGACCTTAAGATTCTGCATGAAAGGAGGACTAACAGCCGAGTTGCATGGGAGAATGTGAAAAGTGTTCATATGTAGTAAAAAGCTGAGAAATCCGTCCGTTTTCGTAATTTGTTATCGAATCGACTTAAAGCCAGATCGTCACATTGGCCGCTCTTTTCTCTGAAACGGTTGTACTTATCGTCTACAAAGCAATGTCGCGTGCTGCGGTATGCGGAGACACTAAAAGCACCATAGTAGAACACAGATGAAGCTTCTAAGTTAATGTAATAGCCAGTAAGAAGTAGTACAATTCAAGTTTTAGGTATCGATTATTGACTTTTTAAATAGCTTTGATGCCCTGGACATGAGCTAGGACCTTAAGATTCTGCATGAAAGGAGGACTAGCAGCCGAGTAGCACGGGAGAATGTGAAAAGTGTTCATATGTAGTAAAAACCTGAGAAATTCTTCCGTTTTCGTCATTTGTTATCGAATCGACTTAAAGCCAGATCGTCACATTGGCCGCTCTTCTCTCTGAAACGCTTGTACTTATCGTCTGCAAAGCTATGTTGCATGCTGCGGTATGCTGAGATACTACAAGCAGCATAGTAGAACACAGATGAGGCTTCTAAGTTGATGTAATAGCCAGGAAGAAGTAGTACAATTCAAGTTTTAGGTATCGATTATTGACTTTTTAGCTAGCTTTGGTGCCTTGGACATGAGCTAGGACCTTAAGATTCTGCATGAAAGGAGGACTAGCAGCCGAGTAGCACGGGAGAATGTGAAAAGTGTTCATATGTAGTAAAAACCTGAGAAATTCGTCCGTTTTCGTCATTTGTTATCGAATCGACTTAAAGCCAGATCGTCACATTGGATGCTCTTCTCTCTGAAACGCTTGTATTTATCGTCTGCAAAGCTATGTCGCGAGCTGCGGTATGCGGAGACACTAAAATCACCATAGTAGGAAACAGATGAAGCATTTAAGTTGATGTAATAGCCAGTAAGAAGTAATCCAATTCAAGTTTTAGGTATCGATTATTGACTTTTTAGCTGGCTTTGGTGCCTTGGACATGAGCTAGGACCTTAAGATTCAGCATGAAACGAGGACTAGCAGCCGAGTAGCACGGGAGAATGTGAAAAGTGTTCATATGTAGTAAAAACCTGAGATATTCGTCCGTTTTCGTCATTTGTTATCGAATCGACTTAAAGCCAGATCGTCACATTGGCCGCTCTTCTCTCTGAAACGCTTGTATTTATCGTCTGCAAAGCTATGTCGCGAGCTGCGGTATGCAGAGACACTAAAATCACCATAGTAGTAAACAGATGAAGCATCTAAGTTGATGTAATAGCCAGTAAGAAGTAATCCAATTCAAGTTTTCGGTATCGATTATTGACTTTTTAGCTGGCTTTGGTGCCTTGGACATGAGCTAGGACCTTAAGATTCTGCATGAAAGGAGGACTAGCAGCCGAGTTGCACGGGAGAATGTGAAAAGTGTTCATATGTAATAAAAACCTGAGAAATCCGTCCGTTTTCGTCATTTGTTATCGAATCGACTTAAAGACAGATCGTCACATTGGCCGCTCTGCTCTCGGAAACGGTTGTACTTATCGTCTGCAAAGCTATGTCGCGTGCTGCGGTATGTGGACACACTAAAAGCACCATAGTAGAACACAGATGAAGCTTCTAAGTTGATGTAATAGCCAGTAAGAAGTAGTAGAATTCAAGTTTTAGATATCGATTATTGACTTTTTAGCTGGCTTTGGTGCCTTGGACATGAGCTAGGACCTTAAGATTCTGCATGAAAGGAGGACTAGCAGCCGAGTTGCACGGGAGAATGTGAAAAGTGTTCATATGTAGTAAAAACCTGAGAAATTCTTCCGTTTTCGTCATTTGTTATCGAATCGACTTAAAGCCAGATCGTCACATTGGCCGCTCTTCTCTCTGAAACGCTTGTACTTATCGTCTGCAAAGCTATGTTGCATGCTGCGGTATGCTGAGATACTACAAGCAGCATAGTAGAACACAGATGAGGCTTCTAAGTTGATGTAATAGCCAGGAAGAAGTAGTACAATTCAAGTTTTAGGTATCGATTATTGACTTTTTAGCTAGCTTTGGTGCCTTGGACATGAGCTAGGACCTTAAGATTCTGCATGAAAGGAGGACTAGCAGCCGAGTAGCACGGGAGAATGTGAAAAGTGTTCATATGTAGTAAAAACCTGAGAAATTCGTCCGTTTTCGTCATTTGTTATCGAATCGACTTAAAGCCAGATCGTCACATTGGATGCTCTTCTCTCTGAAACGCTTGTATTTATCGTCTGCAAAGCTATGTCGCGAGCTGCGGTATGCGGAGACACTAAAATCACCATAGTAGGAAACAGATGAAGCATTTAAGTTGATGTAATAGCCAGTAAGAAGTAATCCAATTCAAGTTTTAGGTATCGATTATTGACTTTTTAGCTGGCTTTGGTGCCTTGGACATGAGCTAGGACCTTAAGATTCAGCATGAAAGGAGGACTAGCAGCCGAGTAGCACGGGAGAATGTGAAAAGTGTTCATATGTAGTAAAAACCTGAGATATTCGTCCGTTTTCGTCATTTGTTATCGAATCGACTTAAAGCCAGATCGTCACATTGGCCGCTCTTCTCTCTGAAACGCTTGTATTTATCGTCTGCAAAGCTATGTCGCGAGCTGCGGTATGCGGAGACACTAAAATCACCATAGTAGTAAACAGATGAAGCATCTAAGTTGATGTAATAGCCAGTAAGAAGTAATCCAATTCAAGTTTTCGGTATCGATTATTGACTTTTTAGCTGGCTTTGGTGCCTTGGACATGAGCTAGGACCTTAAGATTCTGCATGAAAGGAGGACTAGCAGCCGAGTTGCACGGGAGAATGTGAAAAGTGTTCATATGTAATAAAAACCTGAGAAATCCGTCCGTTTTCGTCATTTGTTATCGAATCGACTTAAAGACAGATCGTCACATTGGCCGCTCTGCTCTCGGAAACGGTTGTACTTATCGTCTGCAAAGCTATGTCGCGTGCTGCGGTATGTGGACACACTAAAAGCACCATAGTAGAACACAGATGAAGCTTCTAAGTTGATGTAATAGCCAGTAAGAAGTAGTAGAATTCAAGTTTTAGATATCGATTATTGACTTTTTAGCTGGCTTTGGTGCCTTGGACATGAGCTAGGACCTTAAGATTCTGCATGAAAGGAGGACTAGCAGCCGAGTTGCACGGGAGAATGTGAAAAGTGTTCATATGTAGTAAAAACCTGAGAAATCCGTCCGTTTTCGTCATTTGTTATCGAATCGACTTAAAGCCAGATCGTCACATTCGCCGCTCTTCTCTCTGAAACGGTTGTACTTATCGTCTACAAAGCAATGTCGCGTGCTGCGGTATGCGGAGACACTAAAATCACCATAGTAGAACACAGATGAAGCTTCTAATTTGATGTAATAGCCAGTAAGAAGTAGTACAATTCAAGTTTTAGGTATCGATTATTGACTTTTTAGCTAGCTTTGATGCCTTGGACATGAGCTAGGACCTTAAGATTCTGCATGAAAGGAGAACTAGCAGCCGAGTAGCACGGGAGAATGTGAAAAGTGTTCATATGTAGTAAAAACCTGAGATATTCGTCCGTTTTCGTCATTTGTTATCGAATCGACTTAAAGCCAGATCGTCACATTGGCCGCTCTTCTCTCTGAAACGCTTGTATTTATCGTCTGCAAAGCTATGTCGCGAGCTGCGGTATGCGGAGACACTAAAATAACCATAGTAGAAAACAGATGAAGCATCTAAGTTGATGTAATAGCCAGTAAGAAGTAATCCAATTCAAGTTTTCGGTATCGATTATTGACTTTTTAGCTGGCTTTGGTGCCTTGGACATGAGTTAGGACCTTAAGATTCAGCATGAAAGGAGGACTAGCAGCCGAGTTGCACAGGAGAATGTGAAAAGTGTTCATATGTAATAAAAACCTGAGATATTCGTCCGTTTTCGTCATTTGTTATCGAATCGACTTAAAGCCAGATCATCACATTGTCCGCTCTTCTCTCTGAAACGGTTGTACTTATCGTCTGCAAAGCTATGTCGCGTACTGCGGTATGTGGAGACACTAAAAGCACCATAGTAGAACACAGATGAAGCTTCTAAGTTGATGTAATAGCCAGTAAGAAGTAGTACAATTCAAGTTTTAGGTATCGATTATTGACTTTTTAGCTAGCTTTGATGCCTTGGACATGAGCTAGGACCTTAAGATTTTGCATGAAAGGAGGACTAGCAGCCGAGTAGCACGGGAGAATGTGAAAAGTGTTCATATGTAGTAATAACCTGAGAAATCCGTCCGTTTTCGTCATTTGTTTTCGAATCGACTTAAACCCAGATCGTCACATTGGCCGCTCTTCTCTCTGAAACGGTTGTACTTATCGTCTGCAAAGCTATGTCGCGTGCTGCGGTATGTGGAGACACTAAAATTACCATAGTAGAACACAGGTGAAGCATCTAAGTTGATGTAATAGCCAGTAAGAAGTAATCCAATTCAAGTTTTGGTTATCGATTATTGACTTTTTAGCTGGCTTTGGTGCCTTGGACATGAGCTAGGACCTTAAGATTCTGCATGAAAGGAGGACTAGCAGCCGAGTTGCACGGGAGAATGTGAAAAGTGTTCATATGTAATAAAAACCTGAGAATTCCGTCCGTTTTCGTCATTTGTTATCGAATCGACTTAAAGACAGATCGTCACATTGGCCGCTCTGCTCTCGGAAACGGTTGTACTTATCGTCTACTAAGCTATGTCGCGTGCTGCGGTATACGGAGACACTAAAAGCACCATAGTAGAACACAGATGAACCTTCTAAGTTGATGTAATAGCCAGTAAGAAATAGTACAATTCAAGTTTTAGATATCGATTATTGACTTTTTAGCTGGCTTTAGTGCCTTGGACATGAGCTAGGACCTTAAGATTCTGCATGAAAGGAGGACTAGCAGCCGAGTTGCACGTGAGAATGTGAGAAGTGTTCATATGTAGTAAAAACCGGAGAAATCCGTCCGTTTTCGTCATTTGTTATCGAATCGACTTAAAGCCAGATCGTCACATTGGCCGCTCTTCTCTCTGAAACGCTTGTACTTATCGTCTGCAAGGCTATGTCGCGAGCTGCGGTATGCGGAGACACTAAAATTACCATAGTAGAACACAGATGAAGCATCTAAGTTGATGTAATAGCCAGTAAGAAGTAATCCAATTCAAGTTTTAGGTATCGATTATTGACTTTTTAGCTGGCTTTGGTGCCTTGGACATGAGCTAGGACCTTAAGATTCTGCATGAAAGGAGGACTAGCAGCCGAGTTGCACGGGAGAATGTGAAAAGTGTTCATATGTAATAGAAACCTGAGAAATCCGTCCGTTTTCGTCATTTGTTATCGAATCGACTTAAAGCCAGATCGTACCATTGGCCGCTCTTCTCTCCGAATCGCTTGTACTTATCGTCTGCAAAGCTATGTCGCGTGTTGCCGTAGGCGGAAACAGGAAAAGCACCATAGTTGAACACAGATGAAGCTTCTAAGTTGATGTAATAGCCAGTAAGAAGTAGTCCAATTCAAGTTTTAGGTATCGATTATTGACTTTTTAGCTGGCTTTTGTGCCTTGGATATGAGCTAGTACCTCAAGATTCTGCATGAAAGGAGGACTAGCATCCGAGTTGCACGGGAGAATGTGAAAAGTCTTCATATGTAGTAAAAACCTGAGAAATCCGTCCGTTTTCGTCATTTGTTATCGAATCGACTTAAAGCCAGATCATCACATTGGCCGCTCTTCTCTCTGAAACGGTTGTACTTTTCGTCTGCCAAGCTATGTCGCGTACTGCGGTATGTGGAGACACTAAAAGCACCATAGTAGAACACAGATGAAGCTTCTAAGTTGATGTAATAGCCAGTTAGAAGTAGTCCAATTCAAGTTTTAGGTATCGATTATTGACTTTTTAGCTTTTTTAGCTGGCTTTGGTGCCTTGGACATGAGCTAGGACCTTAAGATTCTGCATGAAAGGAGGACTAACAGCCGAGTTGCATGGGAGAATGTGAAAAGTGTTCATATGTAGTAAAAAGCTGAGAAATCCGTCCGTTTTCGTAATTTGTTATAGAATCGACTTAAAGCCAGATCGTCACATTGGCCGCTCTTCTCTCTGAAACGCTTGTACTTATCGTCTGCAAGGCTATGTCGCGAGCTGCGGTATGCGGAGACACTAAAATCACCATAGTAGGAAACAGATGAAGCATCTAAGTTGATGTAATAGCCAGTAAGAAGTAATCCAATTCATGTTTTGGGTATCGATTATTGACTTTTTAGCTGGCTTTGGTGCCTTGGACATGAGCTAGGACCTTAAGATTCAGCATGAAAGGAGGACTAGCAGCCGAGTTGCACGGGAGAATGTGGAAAGTGTTCATATGTAATAAAAACCTGAGAAATCCGTCCGTTTTCGTCATTTGTTATCGAATCGACTTAAAGACAGATCGTCACATTGGCCGCTCTGCTCTCGGAAACGGTTCTACTTATCGTCTACTAAGCTATGTCGCGTGCTGCGGTATGCGGAGACACTAAAAGCACCATAGTAGAACATAGATGAAGCTTCTAAGTTAATGTAATAGCCAGTAAGAAGTAGAACAATTCAAGTTTTAGGTATCGATTATTGACTTTTTAGCTGGCTTTGGTGCCTTGGACATGAGCTAGGACCTTAAGATTCTGCATGAAAGGAGGACTAGCAGCCGAGTTGCACGGGAGAATGTGAAAAGTGTTCATATGTAGTAAAAACCTGAGAAATCCGTCCGTTTTCGTCATTTGTTATCGAATCGACTTAAAGCCAGATCGTCACATTGGCCGCTCTTCTCTCTGAAACGGGTGTACCTATCGTCTGCAAAGCTATGTCGCGCGCTGCGGTATGTGGAGACACTAAAATTACCATAGTAGAACACAGATGAAGCATCTAAGTTGATGTAATAGCCAGTAAGAAGTAATCCAATTCAAGTTTTGGGTATGGATTATTGACTTTTTACTGGCTTTGGTGCCTTGGACATGAGCTAGGACCTTAAGATTCTGCATGAAAGGAGGACTAGCAGCCGAGTTGCATGGGAGAATGTGAAAAGTGTTCATATGTAATAAAAACCTGAGAAATCCGTCCGTTTTCGTCATTTGTTATCGAATCGACTTAAAGCCAGATCGTCACATTGTCCGCTCTTCTCTCTGAAACGGTTGTACTTATCGTCTACTAAGCTATGTCGCGTGCTGCGGTATGCGGAGACACTAAAAGCACCATAGTAGAACACAGATGAAGCTTCTAAGTTAATGTAATAGCCAGTAAGAAGTAGTACAATTCAAGTTTTAGGTATCGATTATTGACTTTTTAGCTGGCTTAGGTGCCTTGGACATGAGCTAGGACCTTACGATTCTGCATGGAAGGAGGACTAGCAGCCGAGTTGCACGGGATAATGTGAAAAGTGTTCATATGTAGTAAAAACCTGAGAAATCGGTCCGTTTTCGTCATTTGTTATCGAATCGACTTAAAGCCAGATCTTCACATTGGCCGCTCTTCTCTCTGAAACGGTTGTACTTATCGTCTGCAAAGCTATGTCGCGTGTTGCCGTAGGCGGAAACAGGAAACGCACCATAGTAGAACACAGATGAAGCTTCTAAGTTGATGTAATAGCCTGTAAGAAGTAGTCCAATTCAAGTTTTAGGTATCGATTATTGACTTTTTAGCTGGCTTTGGTGCCTTGGACATGAGCTAGGACCTTAAGATTCTGCATGAAAGGAGGACTAGCAGCCGAGTTGCACGGGAGAATGTGAAAACTGTTCATATGTAATAAAAACCTGAGAAATCCGTCCGTTTTCGTCATTTGTTATCGAATCGACTTAAAGCCAGATAGTCACATTGGCCGCTCTTCTCTCCGAAACGCTTGTACTTATCGTCTGCAAAGCTATGTCGCGTGCTGCGGTATGCGGAGACACTAAAATAACCATAGTAGAACACAGACCAAGCTTCTAAGTTGATGTAATAGCCAGTAAGAAGTAGTACAATTCAAGTTTTAGGTATCTATTATTGACTTTTTAGCTGGCTTTGGTGCCTTGGACATGAGCTAGGACCTTAAGATTCTGCATGAAAGGAGGACTAGCAGCCGAGTTGCAGGGGAGAATGTGAAAAGTGTTCATATGTAGTAAAAACCTGAGAAATCCGTCCGTTTTCGTAATTTGTTATCGAATCGACTTAAAGCCAGATCGTCACATTGGCCGCTCTGCTCTCGGAAACGGTTGTACTTATCGTCTGCAAAGCTATGTCGCGTGTTGCTGTAGGCGGAAACAGGAAAAGCACCATAGTAGAACACAGATGAAGCTTCTAAGTTGATGTAATAGCCAGTAAGAAGTAGTCCAATTCAAGTTTTAGGTATCGATTATTGACTTTTTAGCTGGCTTTGGTGCCTTGGACATGAGCTAGGACCTTAAGATTCTGCATGAAAGGAGGACTAGCAGCCGAGTTGCACGGGAGAATGTGAAAAGTGTTCATATGTAATAAAAACCTGAGAAATCCGTCCGTTTTCGTCATTTGTTATCGAATCGACTTAAAGCCAGATAGTCACATTGGCCGCTCTTCTCTCCGAAACGCTTGTACTTATCGTCTGCAAAGCTATGTCGCGTGCTGCGGTATGCGGAGACACTAAAATAACCATAGTAGAACACAGACCAATCTTCTAAGTTGATGTTATAGCCAGTAAGAAGTAGTACAATTCAAGTTTTAGGTATCTATTATTGACTTTTTAGCTGGCTTTGGTGCCTTGGACATGAGCTGGGACCTTAACATTCTGCATGAAAGGAGGACTAGCAGCCGAGTTGCAGGGGAGAATGTGAAAAGTGTTCATATGTAGTAAAAACCTGAGAAATCCGTCCGTTTTCGTAATTTGTTATCGAATCGACTTAAAGCCAGATCGTCACATTGGCCGCTCTGCTCTCGGAAACGGTTGTACTTATCGTCTGCAAAGCTATGTCGCGTGTTGCCGTAGGCGGAAACAGGAAAAGCACCATAGTAGAACGCAGATGAAGCTTCTAAGTTGATGTAATAGCCAGTAAGAAGTAGTCCAATTCAAGTTTTAGGTATCGATTATTGACTTTTTAGCTGGCTTTGGTGCCTTGGACATGAGCTAGGACCTTAAGATTCTGCATGAAAGGAGGACTAACCGCCGAGTTGAACGGGAGAATGTGAAAAGTGTTCATATGTAGTAAAAACCTGAGAAATCCGTCCGTTTTCGTCATTTGTTATCGAATCGACTTAAAGCCAGATCGTCACATTGGCCGCTCTTCTCTCTGAAACGGTTGTATTTATCGTCTGCAAAGCTATGTCACGTGCTGCGGTATGCGGAGACACTAAAATCACCACAGTAGAACACAGATGATGCTTCTAAGTTGATGCATTATCCAGTAAGAAGTAGTACAATTCGCGTTTTAGGTATCGATTATTGAATTTTTAGCTGGCTTTGGTGCCTTGGACATGAGCTAGGACCTTAACATTCTGCATGAAAGGAGGACTAGCAGCCGATTTGCATGGGAGAATGTGAAAAGTGTTCATATGTAGTAAAAACCCGAGAAATCCGTCCGTTTTCGTCATTTGTTATCGAATCGACTTAAAGCCAGATCGTCACATTAGCCGCTCTTCTCCCTGAAACGGTTGTACTTATCGATTGCAAAGCTATGTCGCGTGTTGCGGTATGCGGAGACACTAAAAGCACCATAGTAGAACACAGATGAAGCTTCTAAGTTGATGTAATAGCCAGTAAGAAGTAGTACAATTCAAGTTTTAGGTATCGATTATTGCCTTTTTAGCTAGCTTTGGTGCCTTGGACATGAGATAGGACCTTAAGATTCAGCATGAAAGGAGGACTGGCAGCCGAGTTGCAGGGGAGAATGTGAAAAGTGTTCATATGTATTAAAAACCTGAGAAATTCGTCCGTTTTCGTCATTTGTTATCGAATCGACTTAAAGGCAGATCGTCACATTGGCCGCTCTTACCTCTGAAACGCTTGTACTTATCGTCTGCAAAGCTATGTCGCATGCTGCGGTATGCTGAGACACTACAAGCAGCATAGTGGAACACAGATGAAGCTTCTAAGTTGATGTAATAGCCAGTAAGAAGTAGTACAATTCAAGTTTTAGGTATCGATTATTGACTTTTTAGCTGGCTTTGGTGCCATGGACATGAGCTACGGCCTTAAGATTCTGCATGAAAGGAGGACTAGCAGCCGATTTGCATGGGAGAATGTGAAAAGTGTTCATATGTGGTAAAAACACGAGAAATCCGTCCGTTTTCGTCATTTGTTATCGAATCGACTTAAAGCCAGATCGTCACATTAGCCGCTCTTCTCTCTGAAACGGTTGTACTTATCGATTGCAAAGCTATGTCGCGTGTTGCGGTATGCGGAGATACTAAAAGCACCATAGTAGAACACAGATGAAGCTTCTAAGTTGACGTAATAGCCAGGAAGAAGTAGTACAATTCAAGTTTTAGGTATCGATTATTGACTTTTTAGCTGGCTTTGGTGCCTTGGAAATGAGCTAGGACCTTAACATTTTGCATGAAAGGAGGACTAGCAGCCGATTTGCATGGGAGAATGTGAAAAGTGTTCATATGTAGTAAAAACCCGAGAAATCCGTCCGTTTTCGTCATTTGTTATCGAATCGACTTAAAGCCAGATCGTCACATTGGCCGCTCTTCTCTCTGAAACGGTTGTACTTGTCGTTTGCAAAGCTATGTCGCGTGCTGCGGTATGCCGAGACACTATAAGCACCATAGTAGAACACAGATCAAGCTTCTAAGTTGATGTAATAGCCAGTAAGAAGTAGTACAATTCAAGTTTATGGTATTGAATATTGAATTTTTAGCTGGCTTTGGTGACTTGGACATGAGCTAGGACCTTAATATTCTGCATGAAAGGAGGACTAGCAGCCGAGTTGCATGGGAGAATGTGAAAAGTGTTCGTATGTAGTAAAAACCTGAGAAATCCGTCCACTTTCGTCATTAGTTATCGAATCGACTTAAAGCCAGATCGTCACATTGGCCGCTCTTCTCTCTGAAAAAGTTGTACTTATCGTCTGCAAAGCTATGTCGCGTGCTGCGGTATGCGGAGACACTAAAAGCACCATAGTAGAACACAGATGAAGCTTCTAAGTTGATGTAATAGCCAGTAAGAAGTAGTACAATTAAAGTTTTAGGTTTCGGTTAATGACTTTTTACCCTTCTTTGGTGCCTTGGACACGATCTAGGAAATTAAGATTTTGCATGAAGGAGGACTAGCAGCCGAGTTGCACGGGAGAATGTGAAAAGTGTTCATATGTATTAAAAACCTGAGAAATCCGTCCGTTTTCGTCATTTGTTATCGAATCGACTTAAAGCCAGATCTTCACATTAGCCGCTCTTCTCTCTGATACGCTTGTACTTATCGTCTGCAAAGCTATGTCGCGTGCTGCGGGATGTGGAGACACTAAGAGCAGCATAGTAGAACACAGATGAAGCTTCTAAGTTGATGTAATAGCCAGTAAGAAGTAGTGGAATTCAAGTTTTAGGTATCGATTATTGACTTTTTAGCTGGCTTTGGTGCCTTGGACATGAGCTAGGACCTTAAGATTCTGCATGAAAGGAGGACTAGCAGCCGAGTTGCACGGGAGAATGTGAAAAGTGTTCATATGTAGTAAAAACCTGAGAAACCCGTCCGTTTTCGTCATTTGTTATCGAATCGACTTAAAGCCAGATCGTCACATTGGCCGCTCTTCTCTCTGAAACGATTGTACTTATCGTCTGCAAAGCTATGACGCGTGCTGCGTTATGTGGAGACACTAAAATCACCATAGTAGAACACAGATGAAGCTTCTAAGTTGATGTAATAGCCAGTAAGAAGTAGTACAATTCAAGTTTTAGGTATCGATTATTGACTTTTTAGCTGGCTTTGTTGCCTTGGACATGAGCTAGGACCTTAAATTTCTGCATGAAAGGAGGACTAGCAGCCGCGTTGCACGGGAGAATGTGAAAAGTGTTCATATGTAGTAAAAACCTTAGAAATCCTTCCGTTTTCGTCATTTGTTATCGAATCGACTTAAAGCCAGATCGTCACATTGGCCGCTCTTCTCTCTGAAACGCTTGTACTTATCGTCTGCAAAGCTATGTCGCGAGCTGCGGTATGCGGAGACACTAAAATCACCATAGTAGAACACAGATGAAGCTTTTAAGTTGATGTAATAGCCAGTAAGAAGTAGTACAATTCATGTTTTAGGTATAGATTATTGACTTTTTAACTGGCTTTGGTGCCTTGGACATGAGCTAGGACCTTAAGATTCTTCATGAAAGGAGGACTAGCAGCCGAGTTGCACGGGAGAATGTGAAAAGTGTTCATATGTAGTAAAAACCTGAGAAATCCGTCCGTTTTCGTCATTTGTTATCGAATCGACTTAAAGCCAGATCGTCACATTGGCCGCTCTTCTCTCCGAAACGCTTGTACTTATCGTCTGCAAAGCTATGTCGCGTGCTGCGGTATCCGGAGACACTGCACTCACCTTAGTAGAACACAGTTCAAGCTTCTAAGTTGATGTAATAGCCAGTAAGAAGTAGTACAATTCAAGTTTTAGGTATCGATTATTGACTTTTTAGCTGGCTTTGGTGCCTTGGACATGAGCTAGGACCTTAAGATTCTGCATGAAAGGAGGACTAGCAGCCGTGTTGCAGGGGAGAATGTGAAAAGTGTTCATATGTAGTAAAAACCTGAGAAATCCGTCCGTTTTCGTCATTTGTTATCGAATCGACTTAAAGCCGGATCGTCACATTGGCCGTTCTGCTCTCGGAGACGCTTGTTCTTATCGTCTGCAAAGCTATGTCGCGTGTTGCCGTAGGCGGAAACAGGAAAAGCATCATAGTAGAACACAGTTGAAGCTTCTAAGTTGATGTAATAGCCAGTAAGAAGTAGTCCAATTCAAGTTTTAGTTATCGATTATTGACTTTTTAGCTGGCTTTGCTGCCTTGGACATGAGCTAGGACCTTAAGATTCTGCATGAAAGGAGGACTTGCAGCCGAGTTGCAGGGGAGAATGTGAAAAGTGTTCATATGTAGTAAAAACCTGAGAAATCCGTCCGTTTTGGTCATTTGTTATCGAATCGACATAAAGCCAGATCGTGACATTGGCCGCTCTTCTCTCTGAAACGCTTGTACTTATCGTCTGCAAAGCTATGTCGCGTGCTGCGGTATGTGGAGACACTAAAAGCACCATAGTAGAACACAGATGAAGCTTCTAAGTTGATGTAATAGCCAGTAAGAAGTAGTACAATTCAAGTTTTAGGTATCGATTATTGACTTTTTAGCTGGCTTTGTTGCCTTGGACATGAGCTAGGACCTTAAATTTCTGCATGAAAGGAGGACTAGCAGCCGCGTTGCACGGGAGAATGTGAAAAGTGTTCATATGTAGTAAAAACCTTAGAAATCCTTCCGTTTTCGTCATTTGTTATCGAATCGACTTAAAGCCAGAACGTCACATTGGCCGCTCTTCTCTCTGAAACGCTTGTACTTATCGTCTGCAAAGCTATGTCGCGTGTTGCAGTATGCGGAGACACTAAAATCACCATAGTAGAACACAGATGAAGCTTTTAAGTTGATGTAATAGCCAGTAAGAAGTAGTACAATTCATGTTTTAGGTATCGATTATTGACTTTTTAACTGGCTTTGGTGCCTTGGACATGAGCTAGGACCTTAAGATTCTTCATGAAAGGAGGACTAGCAGCCGAGTTGCACGGGAGAATGTGAAAAGTGTTCATATGTAGTAAAAACCTGAGAAATCCGTCCGTTTTCGTAATTTGTTATCGAATCGACTTAAAGCCAGATCGTCACATTGGTCGCTCTTCTATCCGAAACGCTTGTACTTATCGTCTGCAAAGCTATGTCGCGTGCTGCGGTATCCGGAGACACTGCACTCACCTGAGTAGAACACAGTTCAAGCTTCTAAGTTGATGTAATAGCCAGTAAGAAGTAGTACAATTCAAGTTTTAGGTATCGATTATTGACTTTTTAGCTGGCTTTGTTGCCTTGGACATGAGCTAGGACCTTAAATTTCTGCATGAAAGGAGGACTAGCAGCCGAGTTGCACGGGAGAATGTGAAAAGTGTTCATATGTAGTGAAAACCTTAGAAATCCTTCCGTTTTCGTCATTTGTTATCGAATCGACTTTAAGCCAGATCGTCACATTGGCCGCTCTTCTCTCTGAAACGCTTGTACTTATCGTCTGCAAAGCTATGTCGCGTGCTGCGGTATGCGGAGACACTAAAATCACCATAGTAGAACACAGATGAAGCATTTAAGTTGATGTAATAGCCAGTAAGAAGTAGTACAATTCATGTTTTAGGTATCGATTATTGACTTTTTAGCTGGCTTTGGTGCCTTGGACATGAGCTAGGACCTTAAGATTCTGCATGAAAGGAGGACTAGCAGCCGAGTTGCACGGGAGAATGTGAAAAGTGTTCATATGTAGTAAAAACCTGAGAAATCCGTCCGTTTTCGTCATTTGTTATCGAATCGACTTAAAGCCAGATCGTCACATTGGCCGCTCTTCTCCCTGAAACGCTTGTACTTATCGTCTGCAAAGCTATGTCGCGTGCTGCGGTATGTGGAGACACTAAAAGCACCGTAGTAGAACACAGATGAAGCTTCTAAGTTGATGTAATAGCCAGTAAGAAGTAGTACAATTCAAGTTTTAGATATCGATTATTGACTTTTTAGCTGGCTTTGGTGCCTTGGACATGAGCTAGGACCATAAATTTCTGCATGAAAGGAGGACTAGCAGCCGCGTTGAACGGGAGAATGTGAAAAGTGTTCATATGTAGTAAAAACCTTAGAAATCCTTCCGTTTTCGTCATTTGTTATCGAATCGACTTAAAGCCAGATCGTCACATTGGCCGCTCTTTTCTCTGAAACGCTTGTACTTATCGTCTGCAAAGCTATGTTGCGTGCTGCGGTATGCGGAGACACTAAAATCACCATAGTAGAACACAGATGAAGCTTTTAAGTTGATGTAATAGCCAGTAAGAAGTAGTACAATTCATGTTTTAGGTATCGATTATTGACTTTTTAGCTGGCTTTGGTGCCTTGGACATGAGCTAGGACCTTAATATTCTGCATGAAAGGAGGACTAGCAGCCGAGTTGCACGGGAGAATGTTAAAAGTGTTCATATGTAGTAAAAACCTTAGAAATCCGTCCGTTTTCGTCATTTGTTATCGAATCAACTTAAAGCAAGATCGTCACATTGGCCGCTCTTCTCTCTGAAACGCTTGTACTTATCGTCTGCAAAGCTATGTCGCGTACTGCGGTATGTGGAGACACTAAAAGCACCATAGTAGAACACAGATGAAGCTTCTAAGTTGATGTAATAGCCAGTAAGAAGTAGTACAATTCAAGTTTTAGGTATCGATTATTGACATTTTAGCTGGCTTTGTTGCCTTGGACATGAGCTAGGACCTTAACATTCTGCATGAAAGGAGGACTAGCAGCCGAGTTGCATGGGAGAATGTGAAAAGTGTTCATATGTAGTAAAAAGCTTAGAAATCCGTCCATTTTCGTCATTTGTTATCGAATCGACTTAAAGCCAGATCGTCACATTGGCCGCTCTTCTCTTCGAAACGCTTGTACTTATCGTCTGCAAAGCTATGTCGCGTGCTGCGGTATCCGGAGACACTGCACTCACCATAGTAGAACACAGTTCAAGCCTCTAAGTTGATGTAATAGGCAGTAAGAAGTAGTACAATTCAAGTTTTATGTATCGATTATTGACTTTTTAGCTGGCTTTGGTGCCTTGGACATGAGCTAGGACCTTAAGATTCTGCATTAAAGGAGGACTAGCAGACGAGTTGCAGGGGAGAATGTGAAAAGTGTTCATATGTAGTAAAAACCTGAGACATCCGTCCGTTTTCGTCATTTGTTATCGAATCGACTTAAAGCCAGATCGTCACATTGGCCGCTCTTCTCTTCGAAACGCTTGTACTTATCGTCTGCAAAGCTATGTCGCGTGCTGCGGTATGTGGAGACACTAAAATCACCATAGTAGAACATAGATCAAGCTTCTAAGTTGATGTAATAGACAGTAAGAAGTAGTACAACTCTAGTTTTAGGTATCGATTATTGACTTTTTAGCTGGCTTTGGTGCCATGGACATGAGCTAGGACCTTAAGATTCTGCATGAGAGGAGGACTAGCAGCCGAGTTGCAGGGGAGAATGTAAAAAATGTTCATATGTATTAAAAACCAGAGAGATACGTCCGGTTTCTTCATTTGTTATCGAATCGACTTAAAGCCAGATCGTCACATTGGCCGTTATGCTCTCGGAAACGCTTGTACTTATCGTCTGCAAAGCTATGTCGCGTGTTGCCGTAGGCGGAAACAGGAAAAGCAAAATAGTAGAACACAGATGAAGCTTCTAAGTTGATGTAATAGCCAGTAAGAAGTAGTCCATTTCAAGTTTTAGGTATCGATTATTGACTTTTTAGCTGGCTTTGGTGCCTTGGACATGAGCTAGGACCTTACGATTCTGCATGAAAGGAGGACTGGCAGCCGAGTTGCAGGGGAGAATGTGAAAAGTGTTCATATGTAGTAAAAACCTTAGAAATCCTTCCATTTTCGTCATTTGTTATCGAATCGACTTAAAGCCAGATCGTCACATTGGCCGCTCTTCTCTCTGAAACGGTTGTACTTATCGTCTGCAATGCTATGTCGCGTGCTGCGGTAAGCGGAGACACTAAAATCACCATAGTAGAACACAGATGAAGCATCTAAGTTGATGTAATAGCCAGTAAGAAGTAATCCAATTCAAGTTTTAGGTATCGATTATTGACTTTTTAGCTGGCTTTGGTGCCTTGGACATTAGCTAGGACCTTAAATTTCTGCATGAAAGGAGGACTAGCAGCCGCGTTGCACGGGAGAATGTGAAAAGTGTTCATATGTAGTAAAAACCTTAGAAATCCTCCCGTTTTCGTCATTTGTTATCGAATCGACTTAAAGCCAGATCGTCACATTGGCCGCTCTTCTATCTGAAACGCTTGTACTTATCGTCTGCAAAGCTATGTCGCGTGCTGCGGTAAGCGGAGACACTAAAATCACCATAGTAGAACACAGATGAAGCTTTTAAGTTGATGTAATAGCCAGTAAGAAGTAGTACAATTCATGTTTTAGGTATCGATTATTGACTTTTTAGCTGGCTTTGGTGCCTTTGACATGAGCTAGGACCTTAAGATTCTGCATGAAAGGAGGACTAGCAGCCGAGTTGCAGGGGAGAATGTTAAAAGTGTTCATATGTAGTAAAAACCTGAGAAATCCGTCCGTTTTCGTCATTTGTTATCGAATCGAATTAAAGCCAGATCGTCACATTGGCCGCTCTTCTCTCTGAAACGCTTGTACTTATCGTCTGCAAAGCTATGTCGCGTACTGCGGTATGTGGAGACACTAAAAGCACCATAGTAGAACACAGATGAAGCTTCTAAGTTGATGTAATAGCCAGTAAGAAGTAGTACAATTCAAGTTTTAGGTATCGATTATTGACATTTTAGTTGGCTTTGTTGCCTTGGACATGAGCTAGGACCTTAAGATTCTGCATGAAAGGAGGACTAGCAGCCGAGTTGCACGGGAGAATGTGAAAAGTGTTCATATGTAGTAAAAACCTTAGAAATCCGTCCATTTTCGTCATTTGTTATCGAATCGACTTAAAGCCAGATCGTCACATTGGCATCTCTTCTCTCCGAAACGCTTGTACTTATCGTCTGCAAAGCTATGTCGCGTGCTGCGGTATCCGGAGACACTGCACTCACCATAGTAGAACACAGTTCAAGCTTCTAAGTTGATGTAATAGCCAGTAAGAAGTAGTACAATTCGAGTTTTAGGTATCGATTATTGACTTTTTAGCTGGCTTTGGTGCCTTGGACATGAGCTAGGACCTTAAGATTCTGCATGAAAGGAGGACTAGCAGCCGAGTTGCAGGGGAGTATGTGAAAAGTGTTCATATGTAGTAAAAACCTGAGAAATCCGTCCGTTTTCGTCATTTGTTATCGAATCGACTTAAAGCCAGATCGTCACATTGGCCGCTCTGCTCTCGGAAACGGTTGTACTTATCGTCTGCAAAGCTATGTCGCGTGTTGCCGTAGGCGGAAACAGGAAAAGCACCATAGTAGAACACAGATGAAGCTTCTAAGTTGATGTAATAGCCAGTAAGAAGTAGTCCAATTCAAGTTTTAGGTATCGATTATTGACTTTTTAGCTGGCTTTGGTGCCTTGGACATGGACTAGGACCTTAAGATTCTGCATGAAAGGAGGACTAGCAACCGAGTTGCAGGGGAGAATGTGAAAAGTGTTCATATGTAGTAAAAACCTGAGAAATCCGTCCGTTTTCGTCATTTGTTATCGAACCGACTTAAAGCCAGATCGTCACATTGGCCGCCCTTCTCTCTGAAACGGTTGTACTTATCGTCTGCAAAGCTATGTCGCATGCTGCGGTATGCGGAGACACTAAAATCACCATAGTAGAACACAGATGAAGCTTCTAAGTTGATGTAATAGCCAGTAAGAAGTAGTCCAATTCAAGTTTTAGGTATCGATTATTGACTTTTTAGCTGGCTTTTGTGCCTTGGACATGAGCTAGGACCTTATCATTCTGCATGAAAGGAGGACTAGCTGCCGCGTTGCACGGGAGAATGTGAAAAGTGTTCATATGTAGTTAAAACCTTAGAAATCCTTCCATTTTCGTCATTTGTTATCGAATCGACTTAAAGCCAGATCGTCACATTGGCCGCTCTTCTCTCTGAAACGGTTGTACTTATCGTCTGCAATGCTATGTCGCGTGCTGCGGTAAGCGGAGACACTAAAATCACCATAGTAGAACACAGATGAAGCATCTAAGTTGATGTTATAGCCAGTAAGAAGTAATCCAATTCAAGTTTTAGGTATCGATTATTGACTTTTTAGCTGGCTTTGGTGCCTTGGACATGAGCTAGAACCTTAAGATTCTGCATGAAACTAGGACTAGTAGCCGAGTTGCACGGGAGAATGTGAAAAGTGTTCATATGTAGTAAAGTCGTGAGAAATCAGTCCGTTATCGTCATTTGTTATCGAATCGACTTAAAGCCAGATCGTCACATTGGCCGCTCTTCTCTCTGAAACGGTTGTACGTATCGTCTGCAAAGCTATGTCGCGTGCTGCTTTATGTGGAGACACTAAAAGCACCATAGTAGAACACAGATGATGCTTCTAAGTTGATGTAATTGCCAGTAAGAAGTAGTACAATTCAAGTTTTAGGTATCGATTATTGACTTTTTAGCTGGCTTTGGTGCCTTGGACATGAGCTAGGACCTTAAATTTCTGCATGAAAGGAGGACTAGCAGCCGCGTTGCACGGGAGAATGTGAAAAGTGTTCATATGTAGTAAAAACCTTAGAAATCCTTCCGTTTTCGTCATTTGTCAGCGAATCGACTTAAAGCCAGATCGTCACATTGGCCGCTCTTCTCTCTGAAACGCTTGTACTTATCGTCTGCAAAGCTATGTCGCGTGCTGCGGTATCCGGAGACACTGCACTCACCATAGTAGAACACAGTTCAAGCTTCTAAGTTGATGTAATAGCCAGTAAGAAGTAGTACAATTCAAGTTTTAGTTATCGATTATTGACTTTTTAGCTGGCTTTGGTGCCTTGGACATGAGCTAGGACCTTAAGATTCTGCATGAAAGGAGGACTAGCAGCCGAGTTGCACGGGAGAATGTGAAAAGTGTTCATATGTAGTAAAAACCTGAGAAATCCGTCCGTTTTCGTCATTTGTTATCGAATCGACTTAAAGCCAGATCGTCACATTGGCCGCTCTGCTCTCGGAAACGGTTGTACTTATCGTCTGCAAAGCTATGTCGCATGTTGCCGTAGGCGGAAACAGGAAAAGCATCATAGTAGAACACAGATGAAGCTTCTAAGTTGATGTAATAGCCAGTAAGAAGTAGTACAACTCTAGTTTTAGGTATCGATTATTGACTTTTTAGCTGGCTTTGGTGCCTTGGACATGAGCTAGGACCTTACGATTCTGCATGAAAGGAGGACTGGCAGCCGAGTTGCAGGGGAGAATGTGAAAAGCGTTCATATGTAGTAAAAACCTGAGAAATCCGTCCGTTTTCGTCATTTGTTATCGAATCGACTTAAAGCCAGATCGTCACATTGCCCGCTCTGCTCTCGGAAACGGTTGTACTTATCGTCTGCAAAGCTATGTCGCGTGTTGCCGTAGGCGGAAACAGGAAAAGCACCGTAGTAGAACACGGATGAAGCTTCTAAGTTGATGTAATAGCCAGTAAGAAGTAGTCCAATTCAAGTTTTAGGTATCGATTATTGACTTTTTAGCTGGCTTTGGTGCCTTGGACATGAGCTAGGACCTTATCATTCTGCATGAAAGGAGGACTAGCTGCCGCGTTGCACGGGAGAATGTGAAAAGTGTTCATATGTAGTAAAAACCTTAGAAATCCTTCCATTTTCGTCATTTGTTATCGAATCGACTTAAAGCCAGATCGCCACATTGGCCGCTCTTCTCTCTGAAACGGTTGTACTTATCGTCTGCAATGCTATGTCGCGTGCTGCGGTAAGCGGAGACACTAAAATCACCATAGTAGAACACAGATGAAGCATCTAAGTTGATGTAATAGCCATTAAGAAATAATCCAATTCAAGTTTTAGGTATCGATTATTGACTTTTTAGCTGGCTTTGGTGCCTTGGACATGAGCTAGGACCTTAAGATTCTGCATGAAAGGAGGACTAGCAGCCGAGTTGCACGGGAGAATGTGAAAAGTGTTCATATGCAGTAAAAACCTGAGACATCCGTCCGTTTTCGTCATTTGTTATCGAATCGACTTAAAGCCAGATAGTCACATTGGCCGCTCATCTCTCTGAAACGCTTGTACTTATCGTCTGCAAAGCTGTGTCGCGTGCTGCGGTATTCGGAGACACTAAAATCACCATAGTAGAACACAGATCAAGCTTCTAAGTTGATGTAATAGCAAGTAAGAAGTAGTACAATTCAAGTTTTAGGTATCGATTATTGACTTTTTAGCTGGCTTTGGTGCCTTGGACATGAGCTAGGACCTTACGATTGTGCATGAAAGGAGGACTGGCAGCCGAGTTGCAGGGGAGAATGTGAAAAGCGTTCATATGTAGTAAAAACCTGAGAAATCCGTCCGTTTTCGTCATTTGTTATCGAATCGACTTAAAGCCAGATCGTCACATTGCCCGCTCTGCTCTCGGAAAAGGTTGTACATATCGTCTGCAAAGCTATGTCGAGTGTTGCCGTAGGCGGAAACAGGAAAAGCACCATAGTAGAACACAGATGAAGCTTCTAAGTTGACGTAATAGCCAGGAAGAAGTAGTACAATTCAAGTTTTAGGTATTGAACATTGACCTTTTAGCTGGCTTTGGTGCCTTGGACATGAGCTAGGACCTTAACATTCTTCATGAAAGGAGGACTAGCAGCCGATTTGCATGGGAGAATGTGAAAAGTGTTCATATGTAGTAAAAACCTGAGAAATCCGTCCGTTTTCGTCATTTGTTATCGAATCGACTTAAAGCCAGATCGTCACATTGGCCGCTATTCTCTCTGAAACGGTTGTACTTTTCGTTTGCAAAGCTATGTTGCGTGCTGCGGTATGTGGATACACTAAAAGCACCATAGCAGGAAACAGATGAAGCATCTATGTTGATGTAATAGCCAGTAAGAAGTAATCCAATTCAAGTTTTGGGTATCGATTATTGACTTTTTAGCTGGCTTTGGTGCCTTGGACATGAGCTAGGACCTTAAGATTCTGCATGAAAGGAGGACTAGCAGCCGAGTTGCACGGGAGAATGTGAAAAGTTTTCATATGTAGTAAAAACCTGAGAAATCCGTTTGTTTTCGTCATTTGTTATCGAATCGACTTAAAGCCAGATCGACACATTGGCCGCTCTTCTCTCTGAAACGGTTGTACTTATCGTCTGCAAAGCTATGTCGCGTGCTGCGGTATGCTGAGACACTACAAGAACCATAGTAGAACACAGATGAAGCTTCTAAGTTGATGTACTAGCCAGTAAGAGGTAGTACAATTCAAGTTAGAGGTACTGAATATTGACCTTTTAGCTGGCTTTGGTGCCTTGGACATGAGCTAGGACCTTAAGATTCTGCATGAAAGGAGGACTAGCAGCCGAGTTGCACGGGAGAATGTGAAAAGTGTACATATGTAGTGAAAACCTGAGACATCCGTCCGTTTTCGTCATTTGTTATCGAATCGACTTAAAGCCAGATCGTCACATTGGCCGCTCTTCTCTCTGAAACGGTTGTACTTATCGTCTGCAAAACTATGTCGCGTGCTGCGATATGCGGAGAAACTAAAACCACCGTAGTAGAACACACATGAAGCTTCTAAGTTGATGTAATAGCCAGTAAGAAGTAGTACAATTCTAGTTTTAGGTATCGATTATTGACTTTTTAGCTGGCTTTGGTGCCTTGGACATGAGCTAGGACCTTAACATTCTACATGAAAGGAGGACTAGCAGCCGAGTTGCAGGGGAGAATGTGAAAAGTGTTCATATGTAGTAAAAATCAGAGAAATCCGTCCGTTTTCATCATTTGTTATCGAATCGACTTAAAGCCAGATCGTCACATTGGCCGTTCTGATCTCGGAAACGCTTGTACTTATCGTCTGCAAAGCTATGTCGCGTGTTGCCGTAGGCGGAAACAGGAAAAGCATCATAGTAGAACACAGATGAAGCTTCTAAGTTGATGTAATAGCCAGTAAGAAGTAGTCCATTTCATGTTTTAGGTATCGATTATTGACTTTTTAGCTTGCTTTGGTGCCTTGGACATGAGCTAGGACCTTACGATTCTGCATGAAAGGAGGACTGGCAGCCGAGTTGCAGGGGAGAATGTGAAAAGTGTTCATATGTAGTAAAAACCTGAGAAATCCGTCCGTTTTCGTCATTTGTTATCGAATCGACTTAAAACCAGTTCGTCACATTGCCCGCTCTGCTCTCGGAAACGGTTGTACTTATCGTCTGCAAAGCTATGTCGCGTGCTGCGGTATGCGGAGACACTAAAAGCACCACAGTAGAACACAGATGAAGCTTCAAAGTTGATGTAATAGCCAGTAAGAAGTAGCACAATTCAAGTTTTAGGTATCGATTATTGACTTTTTAGCTGGCTTTGGTGCCTTGGACATGAGCTAGGACCTTAACATTTTGCATGAAAGGAGGACTAGCAGCCGAGTTGCACGGGAGAATGTGAAAAGTGTTCATATGTAGTAAAAACCTTAGAAATCTGTCCGTTTTCGTCATTTGTTATCGAATCGACTTAAAGCCAGATCGTCACATTGACCGCTCTTCTCTCTGAAACGGTTGTACTTATCGTCTGCAAAGCTATGTCGCGTGCTGCGGTATGTGGAGACATTAAAAGCACCATAGTAGAACACAGATGAAGCTTCTAAGTTGATGTAATAGCCAGTAAGAAGTAGTAGCATTCAAGTTTTAGGTATCGATTATTGACTTTTTAGCTGGCTTTGGTGCCTTTGACATGAGCTAGGACCTAAACATTCTGCATGTAGGGAGGAGTAGCAGCCGAGTTGCACGGGAGAATGTGAAAAGTGTTCATATGTAGTAAAAACCTTAGAAATCCGTCCGTTTTCGTCATTTGTTATCGAATCGACTTAAAGCCAGATCGTCACATTGGCCGCTCTTCTCTCTGAAACGGTTGTACTTATCGTCTGCAAAGCTATGTTGCGTGCTGCGGTATGTGGAGACACTAAAAGCACCATAGTAGGAAACAGATGAAGCACCTAAGTTGATGTAATAGCCAGTAAGAAGTAATCCAATTCAAGTTTTGGGTATCGATTATTGACGTTTTAGCTGGCTTTGGTGCCTTGGACATGAGCTAAGAGCTTAAGATTCTGCATGAAAGGAGGACTAGCAGCCGAGTTGCACGGGAGAATGTGAAAAGTGTTCATATGTAGTAAAGTCGTGAGAAATCAGTCCGTTATCGTCATTTGTTATCGAATCGACTTAAAGCCAGATCGTCACATTGGCCGCTCTTCTCTCTGAAACGGTTGTACGTATCGTCTGCAAAGCTATGTCGCGTGCTGCTTTATGTGGAGACACTAAAAGCACCATAGTAGAACACAGATGATGCTTCTAAGTTGATGTAATTGCCAGTAAGAAGTAGTACAATTCAAGTTTTAGGTATCGATTATTGACTTTTTAGCTGGCTTTGGTGCCTTGGACATGAGCTAGGACCTTAAATTTCTGCATGAAAGGAGGACTAGCAGCCGCGTTGCACGGGAGAATGTGAAAAGTGTTCATATGTAGTAAAAACCTTAGAAATCCTTCCGTTTTCGTCATTTGTCAGCGAATCGACTTAAAGCCAGATCGTCACATTGGCCGCTCTTCTCTCTGAAACGCTTGTACTTATCGTCTGCAAAGCTATGTCGCGTGCTGCGGTATCCGGAGACACTGCACTCACCATAGTAGAACACAGTTCAAGCTTCTAAGTTGATGTAATAGCCAGTAAGAAGTAGTACAATTCAAGTTTTAGTTATCGATTATTGACTTTTTAGCTGGCTTTGGTGCCTTGGACATGAGCTAGGACCTTAAGATTCTGCATGAAAGGAGGACTAGCAGCCGAGTTGCACGGGAGAATGTGAAAAGTGTTCATATGTAGTAAAAACCTGAGAAATCCGTCCGTTTTCGTAATTTGTTATCGAATCGACTTAAAGCCAGATCGTCACATTGGCCGCTCTGCTCTCGGAAACGGTTGTACTTATCGTCTGCAAAGCTATGTCGCGTGTTGCCGTAGGCGGAAACAGGAAAAGCATCATAGTAGAACACAGATGAAGCTTCTAAGTTGATGTAATAGCCAGTAAGAAGTAGTACAACTCTAGTTTTAGGTATCGATTATTGACTTTTTAGCTGGCTTTGGTGCCTTGGACATGAGCTAGGACCTTACGATTCTGCATGAAAGGAGGACTGGCAGCCGAGTTGCAGGGGAGAATGTGAAAAGCGTTCATATGTAGTAAAAACCTGAGAAATCCGTCCGTTTTCGTCATTTGTTATCGAATCGACTTAAAGCCAGATCGTCACATTGCCCGCTCTGCTCTCGGAAACGGTTGTACTTATCGTCTGCAAAGCTATGTCGCGTGTTGCCGTAGGCGGAAACAGGAAAAGCACCGTAGTAGAACACGGATGAAGCTTCTAAGTTGATGTAATAGCCAGTAAGAAGTAGTCCAATTCAAGTTTTAGGTATCGATTATTGACTTTTTAGCTGGCTTTGGTGCCTTGGACATGAGCTAGGACCTTATCATTCTGCATGAAAGGAGGACTAGCTGCCGCGTTGCACGGGAGAATGTGAAAAGTGTTCATATGTAGTAAAAACCTTAGAAATCCTTCCATTTTCGTCATTTGTTATCGAATCGACTTAAAGCCAGATCGCCACATTGGCCGCTCTTCTCTCTGAAACGGTTGTACTTATCGTCTGCAATGCTATGTCGCGTGCTGCGGTAAGCGGAGACACTAAAATCACCATAGTAGAACACAGATGAAGCATCTAAGTTGATGTAATAGCCATTAAGAAATAATCCAATTCAAGTTTTAGGTATCGATTATTGACTTTTTAGCTGGCTTTGGTGCCTTGGACATGAGCTAGGACCTTAAGATTCTGCATGAAAGGAGGACTAGCAGCCGAGTTGCACGGGAGAATGTGAAAAGTGTTCATATGCAGTAAAAACCTGAGACATCCGTCCGTTTTCGTCATTTGTTATCGAATCGACTTAAAGCCAGATAGTCACATTGGCCGCTCATCTCTCTGAAACGCTTGTACTTATCGTCTGCAAAGCTGTGTCGCGTGCTGCGGTATTCGGAGACACTAAAATCACCATAGTAGAACACAGATCAAGCTTCTAAGTTGATGTAATAGCAAGTAAGAAGTAGTACAATTCAAGTTTTAGGTATCGATTATTGACTTTTTAGCTGGCTTTGGTGCCTTGGACATGAGCTAGGACCTTACGATTGTGCATGAAAGGAGGACTGGCAGCCGAGTTGCAGGGGAGAATGTGAAAAGCGTTCATATGTAGTAAAAACCTGAGAAATCCGTCCGTTTTCGTCATTTGTTATCGAATCGACTTAAAGCCAGATCGTCACATTGCCCGCTCTGCTCTCGGAAAAGGTTGTACATATCGTCTGCAAAGCTATGTCGAGTGTTGCCGTAGGCGGAAACAGGAAAAGCACCATAGTAGAACACAGATGAAGCTTCTAAGTTGACGTAATAGCCAGGAAGAAGTAGTACAATTCAAGTTTTAGGTATTGAACATTGACCTTTTAGCTGGCTTTGGTGCCTTGGACATGAGCTAGGACCTTAACATTCTTCATGAAAGGAGGACTAGCAGCCGATTTGCATGGGAGAATGTGAAAAGTGTTCATATGTAGTAAAAACCTGAGAAATCCGTCCGTTTTCGTCATTTGTTATCGAATCGACTTAAAGCCAGATCGTCACATTGGCCGCTATTCTCTCTGAAACGGTTGTACTTTTCGTTTGCAAAGCTATGTTGCGTGCTGCGGTATGTGGATACACTAAAAGCACCATAGTAGGAAACAGATGAAGCATCTATGTTGATGTAATAGCCAGTAAGAAGTAATCCAATTCAAGTTTTGGGTATCGATTATTGACTTTTTAGCTGGCTTTGGTGCCTTGGACATAAGCTAGGACCTTAAGATTCTGCATGAAAGGAGGACTAGCAGCCGAGTTGCACGGGAGAATGTGAAAAGTTTTCATATGTAGTAAAAACCTGAGAAATCCGTTTGTTTTCGTCATTTGTTATCGAATCGACTTAAAGCCAGATCGACACATTGGCCGCTCTTCTCTCTGAAACGGTTGTACTTATCGTCTGCAAAGCTATGTCGCGTGCTGCGGTATGCTGAGACACTACAAGAACCATAGTAGAACACAGATGAAGCTTCTAAGTTGATGTACTAGCCAGTAAGAGGTAGTACAATTCAAGTTAGAGGTACTGAATATTGACCTTTTAGCTGGCTTTGGTGCCTTGGACATGAGCTAGGACCTTAAGATTCTGCATGAAAGGAGGACTAGCAGCCGAGTTGCACGGGAGAATGTGAAAAGTGTACATATGTAGTGAAAACCTGAGACATCCGTCCGTTTTCGTCATTTGTTATCGAATCGACTTAAAGCCAGATCGTCACATTGGCCGCTCTTCTCTCTGAAACGGTTGTACTTATCGTCTGCAAAACTATGTCGCGTGCTGCGATATGCGGAGAAACTAAAACCACCGTAGTAGAACACACATGAAGCTTCTAAGTTGATGTAATAGCCAGTAAGAAGTAGTACAATTCTAGTTTTAGGTATCGATTATTGACTTTTTAGCTGGCTTTGGTGCCTTGGACATGAGCTAGGACCTTAACATTCTACATGAAAGGAGGACTAGCAGCCGAGTTGCAGGGGAGAATGTGAAAAGTGTTCATATGTAGTAAAAATCAGAGAAATCCGTCCGTTTTCATCATTTGTTATCGAATCGACTTAAAGCCAGATCGTCACATTGGCAGTTCTGATCTCGGAAACGCTTGTACTTATCGTCTGCAAAGCTATGTCGCGTGTTGCCGTAGGCGGAAACAGGAAAAGCATCATAGTAGAACACAGATGAAGCTTCTAAGTTGATGTAATAGCCAGTAAGAAGTAGTCCATTTCATGTTTTAGGTATCGATTATTGACTTTTTAGCTGGCTTTGGTGCCTTGGACATGAGCTAGGACCTTACGATTCTGCATGAAAGGAGGACTGGCAGCCGAGTTGCAGGGGAGAATGTGAAAAGTGTTCATATGTAGTAAAAACCTGAAAAATCCGTCCGTTTTCGTCATTTGTTATCGAATCGACTTAAAACCAGTTCGTCACATTGCCCGCTCTGCTCTCGGAAACGGTTGTACTTATCGTCTGCAAAGCTATGTCGCGTGCTGCGGTATGCGGAGACACTAAAAGCACCACAGTAGAACACAGATGAAGCTTCAAAGTTGATGTAATAGCCAGTAAGAAGTAGCACAATTCAAGTTTTAGGTATCGATTATTGACTTTTTAGCTGGCTTTGGTGCCTTGGACATGAGCTAGGACCTTAACATTTTGCATGAAAGGAGGACTAGCAGCCGAGTTGCACGGGAGAATGTGAAAAGTGTTCATATGTAGTAAAAACCTTAGAAATCTGTCCGTTTTCGTCATTTGTTATCGAATCGACTTAAAGCCAGATCGTCACATTGACCGCTCTTCTCTCTGAAACGGTTGTACTTATCGTCTGCAAAGCTATGTCGCGTGCTGCGGTATGTGGAGACATTAAAAGCACCATAGTAGAACACAGATGAAGCTTCTAAGTTGATGTAATAGCCAGTAAGAAGTAGTAGCATTCAAGTTTTAGGTATCGATTATTGACTTTTTAGCTGGCTTTGGTGCCTTTGACATGAGCTAGGACCTAAACATTCTGCATGTAGGGAGGAGTAGCAGCCGAGTTGCACGGGAGAATGTGAAAAGTGTTCATATGTAGTAAAAACCTTAGAAATCCGTCCGTTTTCGTCATTTGTTATCGAATCGACTTAAAGCCAGATCGTCACATTGGCCGCTCTTCTCTCTGAAACGGTTGTACTTATCGTCTGCAAAGCTATGTTGCGTGCTGCGGTATGTGGAGACACTAAAAGCACCATAGTAGGAAACAGATGAAGCACCTAAGTTGATGTAATAGCCAGTAAGAAGTAATCCAATTCAAGTTTTGGGTATCGATTATTGACGTTTTAGCTGGCTTTGGTGCCTTGGACATGAGCTAAGAGCTTAAGATTCTGCATGAAAGGAGGACTAGCAGCCGAGTTGCACGGGAGAATGTGAAAAGTGTTCATATGTAATAAAAACCTGAGAAATCCGTCCGTTTTCGTCATTTGTTATCGAATCGACTTAAAGCCAGATCGTCACATTGGCCGCTCTTCTCTCTGAAACGGTTGTACTTATCGTCTGCAAAGCTATGTCGCGTGAAGCGGTATGCGGAGAAACTAAAACCACCGTAGTAGTACACACATGAAGCTTCTAAGTTGATGTAATAGCCAGTAAGAAGTAGTACAATTCAAGTTTTAGGTATTGATTATTGACTTTTTAGCTGGCTTTGGTGCCTTGGCCATGAGCTAGGACCTTAAGATTCAGCATGAAAGGAGGACTAGCAGCCGAGTTGCACGGGAGAATGTGAAAAGTGTTCATATGTCGTAAAAACCTGAGAAATCCGTCCGTTTTCGTCATTTGTTATCGAATCGACATAAAGCCAGATCGTCACATTGGCCGCTCTGCTCTCTGAAACGGTTGTACTTATCGTCTGCAAAGCTATGTCGCGTACTGCGGTATTCGGAGACACTAAAAGCACCACAGTAGAACACAGATGAAGCTTCTAAGTTGATGTAATATCCAGTAAGAAGTAGTACAATTCAAGTTTTAGGAATCGATTATTGACCTTTTAGCTGGCTTTGGTGCCTTGGACATGAGCTAGGACCTTAAGATTCTGCATGAAAGAAGGAGTAGCAGCCGAGTTGCACGGGAGAATGTGAAAATTGTTCATATGTAGTAAAAACCTGAGACATCCGTCCATTTTCGTCATTTGTTATCGAATCGACTTGAAGCCACATCGTCACATTGGCCGCTCTTCTCTCTGAAACGGTTGTACTTAATGTCTGCAAAACCATGTCGCGTGCTGCGGTATGCAGAGAAACTAAAAGCACCGTAGTAGAACACAGATGAAGCTTCTAAGTTGATGTAATAGCCAGTAAGATGTAGTACAATTCAAGTTTTAGGTATCGATTATTGACTTTTTAGCTGGCTTTGGTGCCGTGGACATGAGCTAGGACCTTAAGATTCTGCATGAAAGGAGGACTAGCAGCCGAGTTGCACGGGAGGATGTGAAAAGTGTTCATATGTAGTAAAAACCTGAGAAATCCGTCCGTTTTCCTCATTTGTTATCGAATCGACTTAAAGCCAGATCGTCACATTAGCCGCTCTTCTCTCTGAAACGGTTGTACTTATCGTCTGCAAAGCTATGTCGCGAGCTGTTTTATGCGGAGACACTAAAGTCACCATAGTAGGAACAGATGAAGCATCTAAGTTGATGTAATAGCCAGTAAGAGGTAGTACAATTCAAGTTTTAGGTACTGAATATTGACCTTTTAGCTGGCTTTGGTGCCTTGGACATGAGCTAGGACCTTAAGATTTTGCATGAAAGGAGGACTAGCAGCCGAGTTGCACGGGAGAATGTGAAAAGTGTTCATATGTAGTAAAAACCTGAGACATCCATCCGTTTTCGTCATTTGTTATCGAATCGACTTAAAGCCAGATCGTCACATTGGCCGCTCTTCTCTCTGAAACGGTTGTACTTATCGTCTGCAGAGCTATGTCGCGTGGAGCGGTATGCGGAGAAACTAAAACCACCGTAGTAGAACACAGATGAAGCTTCTAAGTTGATGTAATAGCCAGGAAGAAGTAGTACAATTCAATTTTAGGTATCGATTATTAACTTTTTAGCTGGCTTTGGTGCCTTGGACATGAGGTAGGACCTTAAACATCTGCATGAAAGGAGGACTAGCAGCCGAGTTGCACGGGAGGATGTGAAAAGTGTTCATATGTAGTAAAAACCTGAGAAATCCGTCCGTTTTCCTCATTTGTTATCGAATCGACTTAAAGCCAGATCGTCACATTAGCCGCTCTTCTCTCTGAAACGGTTGTACTTATCGTCTACAAAGCTATGTCGCGTGCTGCGGTATTCGGAGACACTAAAAGCACCATAGTAGAACACAGATGAAGCTTCTAAGTTGATGTACTAGCCAGTAAGAGGTAGTACAATTCAAGTTTTAGGTACTGAATATTGACCTTTTAGCTGGCTTTGGTGCCTTGGACATGAGCTAGGACCTTAAGATTTTGCATGAAAGGAGGACTAGCAGTCGAGTTGCACGGGAGAATGTGAAAAGTGTTCATATGTAGTAAAAACCTGAGACATCCATCCGTTTTCGTCATTTGTTATCGAATCGACTTAAAGCCAGATCGTCACATTGGCCGCTCTTCTCTCTGAAACGGTTGTAGTTATCGTCTGCAGAGCTATGTCGCGTGAAGCGGTATGCGGAGAAACTAAAACCACCGTAGTAGAACACACATGAAGCTTCTAAGTTGATGTAATAGCCATTAAGAAGTAGTACAATTCAAGTTTTAGGTATTGATTATTGACGTTTTAGCTGGCTTTGGTGCCTTGGACATGAGCTAGGACCTTAAGATTCTGCATGAAAGGAGGACTAGCAGCCGAGTTGCACGGGAGAATGTGAAAAGTGTTCATATGTAGTAAAAACCTGAGAAATCCGTCCGTTTTCGTCATTTGTTATCGAATCGACTTAAAGCCAGATCGTCACATTGGCCGCTCTTCTCTCTGAAACGGTTGTACTTATCGTCTGCAAAGCTATGTCGCGTACTGCGGTATTCGGAGACACTAAAAGCACCACAGTAGAACACAGATGAAGCTTCTAAGTTGATGTAATATCCAGTAAGAAGTAGTACAATTCAAGTTTTAGGAATCAATTATTGACTTTTTAGCTGGCTTTGGTGCCTTGGACATGAGCTAGGACCTTAAGTTTCTGCATGAAAGGAGGACTAGCAGCCGAGTTGCACGGGAGAATGTGAAAAGTGTTCATATGTAGTAAAAAACTGAGAAATCCGTCCGTTTTCGTCATTTGTTATCGAATCGACTTAAAGCCAGATCGTCAAATTGGTCGCTCTTCTCTCTGAAACGGTTGTACTTATCGTCTGCAAAGCTATGTCGCGTGCTGCGGTATGCGGAGACACTAAAAGCACCATAGTACAACACAGATCAAGCTTCTAAGTTGATGTAATACCCAGTAAGAAGTAGTACAATTCAAGTTTTAGGTATTGAATATTGATCTTTAAGCTGGCTTTGGTGCCTTGGACATGAGCTAGGACCTTAAGATTCTGCATGAAAGGAGGACTAGCAGCCGAGTTGCACGGGAGAATGTTAAAAGTGTTCATATGTAGTAAAAACCTGAGACATCCGTCCGTTTTCGTCATTTGTTATCGAATAGACTTCAAGCCACATCGTCACATTGGCCGCTCTTCTCTCTGAAACGGTTGTGTTTTTGTCTGCAAAACCATGTCGCGTGCTGCGGTATGCGGAGAAACTAAAATCACCGTAGTAGAACACAGATGAAGCTTCTAAGTTGATGTAATAGCCAGTAAGAAGTAGTACAATTCAAGTTTTAGGTATCGATTATTGACTTTGTAGCTTGCTTTGGTGCCTTGGACATGAGCTAGGACCTTAAGATTCTGCATGAAAGGAGGACTAGCCGCCGAGTTGCACGGGAGGATGTGAAAAGTGTTCATATGTAGTAAAAACCTGAGAAATCCGTCCGTTTTCCTCATTTGCTATCGAATCGACTTAAAGCCAGATCGTCACATTAGCCGCTCTTCTCTCTGAAACGGTTGTACTTATCGCCTGCAAAGCTATGTCGCGAGCTGTTTTATGCGGAGACACTAAAATCACCATAGTAGGAACAGATGAAGCTTCTAAGTTGATGTAATAGCCAGTAAGAAGTAATCCAATTCAAGTTTTGGGTATCGATTATTGACGTTTTAGCTGGCTTTCGTGCCTTGGACATGAGCTAAGAGCTTAAGATTCTGCATGAAAGGAGGACTAGCAGCCGAGTTGCACGGGAGAATGTGAAAAGTGTTCATATGTAATAAAAACCTGAGAAATCCGTCCGTTTTCGTCATTTGTTATCGAATCGACTTAAAGCCAGATCGTCACATTGGCCGCTCTTCTCTCTGAAACAGTTGTACTTATCGTCTACAAAGCTATGTCGCGTGCTGCGGTATGCGGAGACACTAAAAGCACCATAGTAGAACACAGATGAAGCTTCTAAGTTAATGTAAGAGCCAGTAAGAAGTAGTACAATTCAAGTTTTAGGTATCGATTATTGACTTTTTAGCTGGCTTTGATGCCTTGGACATAAGCTAGGAGCTTAAGATTTTGCATGAAAGGAGGACTAGCAGCCGAGTTGCACGGGAGAATGTGAAGAGTGTTCATATGTAGTAAAAACCTGAGACATCCATCCGTTTTCGTCATTTGTTATCGAATCGACTTAAAGCCAGATCGTCACATTGGCAGCTCTTCTCTCTGAAACGGTTGTACTTATCGTCTGCAAAACTATGTCGCGTGCTGCGGTATGCGGAGAAACTAAAACCACCGTAGTAGAACACACATGAAGCTTCTAAGTTGATGTAATAGCCAGTAAGAAGTAGTACAATTCAAGTTTTAGGTATTGATTATTGACTTTTTAGCTGGCTTTGGTGCATTGGACATGAGCTAGGACCTTAAGATTCTGCATGAAAGGAGGACTAGCAGCCGAGTTGCACGGGAGAATGTGAAAAGTGTTCATATGTAGTAAAAACCTGAGAAATCCGTCCGTTTTCCTCATTTGTTATCGAATCGACTTAAAGCCAGATCGTCACATTGGCCGCTCTGCTCTCTTAAACGGTTGTACTTATCGTCTGCAAAGCTATGTCGCGTACTGCGGTATTCGGAGACACTAAAAGCACCGTAGTAGAACACAGATGAAGCTTCTAAGTTGATGCAATAGCCAGTAAGAAGTAGTACAATTCAAGTTTTAGGTATTGAATATTGACCTTTTAGCTGGCTTTGGTGCCTTGGACATGAGCTAGGACCTTAAGATTCTGCATGAAAGGAGGACTAGCAGCCGAGTTGCACGGGAGAATGTGAAAAGTGTTCATATGTAGTAAAAACCTGAGAAATCCGTCCGTTTTCGTCATTTGTTATCGAATCGACTTAGAGCCAGATCGACACATTGGCCGCTCTTCTCTCTGAAACGGTTGTACTTATCGTCTACAAAGCTATGTCGCGTGCTGCGATATGCGGAGACACTAAAAGCACCATAGTATAACACAGATGAAGCTTCTAAGTTGATGTAATAGCCAGTAAGAGGTAGTACAATTCAAGTTTTAGGTATCGATTATTGACTTTTTAGCTGGCTTTGGTGTCTTGGACATGAGCTAGGACCTTAAGATTTTGCATGAAAGGAGGACTAGCAGCCGAGTTGCACGGGAGAATGTGAAAAGTGTTCATATGTAGTAAAAACCTAAGACATCCATCCGTTTTCGTCATTTGTTATCGAATCGACTTAAAGCCAGATCGTCACATTGGCCGCTCTTCTCTCTGAAACGGTTGTACTTATCGTCTGCAAAACTATGTCGCGTGCTGCGGTATGCGGAGAAACTAAAACCACCGTAGTAGAACACACATGAAGCTTCTAAGTTGATGTAATAGCCAGTAAGAAGTAGTACAATTCAAGTTTTAGGTATTGATTATTGACTTTTTAGCTGGCTTTGGTGCCTTGGACAAGAGCTAGGACCTTAAGATTCTGCATGAAAGGAGGACTAGCAGCCGAGTTGCACGGGAGAATGTGAAAAGTGTTCATATGTAGTAAAAACCTGAGAAATCCGTCGGTTTTCGTCATTTGTTATCGAATCGACTTAAAGCCAGATCGTCACATTGGAAGCTCTGCTCTCTTAAACGGTTGTACTTATCGTCTGCAAAGCTATGTCGCGTACTGCGGTATTCGGAGACACTAAAAGCACCACAGTAGAACACAGATGAAGCTTCTAAGTTGATGTAATATCCAGTAAGAAGTAGTACAATTCAAGTTTTAGGAATCGATTTTTGACTTTTTAGCTGGCTTTGGTGCCTTGGACATGAGCTAGGACCTTAAGTTTCTGCATGAAAGGAGGACTAGCAGCCGAGTTGTACGGGAGAATGTGAAAAGTGTTCATATGTAGTAAAAACCTGTGAAATCCGTCCGTGTTCGTCATTTTTTATCGAATCGACTTAAAGCCAGATCGTCAAATTGGCCGCTCTTCTCTCTGAAACGGTTGTACTTATCGTCTGCAAAGCTATGTCGCGTGCTGCGGTATGCGGAGACACTAAAAGCACCATAGTAGAACACAGATGAAGCTTGTAAGTTGATGTAATAGCCAGTAAGAAGTAGTACAATTCAAGTTTTAGGTATCGATTATTGACATTTTAGCTGGCTTTGGTGCCTTGGACATAAGCTAGGACCTTAAGATTCTGCATGAAAGGAGGATTAACAGCCGAGTTTTACGGGAGAATGTGAAAAGTCTTCATATGTAGTAAAAACCTGAGAAATCCGTCCGTTTTCGTCATTTGTTACGGAATCGACTAAAAGCCAGATCGTCACATTGCCGCTCTTCTCTCTGAAACGGTTGTACTTATCGTCTGCAAAGTTATGACGCGTGCTGCTGTATGCGGAGACACTAAAATCACCATAGTAGAACACAGATGAAGCTTCTAAGTTCATGTAATAGCAGGTAAGAAGTTGTACAATTCAAGTTTTAGGTATCGATTATTGACTTTTTAGCTGGCTTTGGTGCCTTGGACATGAGCTAGGACCTTAAGATTTTGCATGAAAGGAGGAGTAGCAGCCGAGTTGCACGGGAGAATGTGAAAAGTGTTCATATGTAGTAAAAACCTTAGAAATCCGTCCGTTTTCGTCATTTGTTATCGAATCGACTTAAAGCCAGATCGTCACATTAGCCGCTCTTCTCTCTGAAACGGTTGTACATATCGTCTGCAAAGCTATGATGAGTGCTGCGGTATGTGGAGACACTAAAAGCACCATAGTAGGAAACAGATGAAGCACCTAAGTTGATGTAATAGCCAGTAAGAAGTAATCCAATTCAAGTTTTGGGTATCGATTATTGACGTTTTAGCTGGCTTTGGTGCCTTGGACATGAGCTAAGAGCTTAAGATTCTGCATGAAAGGAGGACTAGCAGCCTAGTTGCACGGGAGAATGTGAAAAGTGTTCATATATAATAAAAACCTGAGAAATCCGTCCGTTTTCGTCATTTGTTATCGAATCGACTTAAAGCCAGATCGTCACATTGGCCGCTCTTCTCTCTGAAACGGTTGTACTTATCGTCTACAAAGCTATGTCGCGTGCTGCGGTATTCGGAGACACTAAAAGCACCATAGTAGAACACAGATGAAGCTTCTAAGTTGATGTACTAACCAGTAAGAGGTAGTACAATTCAAGTTTTAGGTACTGAATATTGACCTTTAAGCTGGCTTTGGTGCCTTGGACATGAGCTAGGACCTTAAGATATTGCATGAAAGGAGGACTAGCAGTCGAGTTGCACGGGAGAATGTTAAAAGTGTTCATATGTAGTAAAAACCTGAGACATCCATCCGTTTTCGTCATTTGTTATCGAATCGACTTAAAGCCAGATCGTCACATTGGCCGCTCTTCTCTCTGAAACGGTTGTACTTATCGTCTGCAGAGCTATGTCGCGTGAAGCGGTATGCGGAGAAACTAAAACCACCGTAGTAGAACACACATGAAGCTTCTAAGTTGATGTAATAGCCAATAAGAAGTAGTACAATTCAAGTTTTAGGTATTGATTATTGACTTTTTAGCTGGCTTTGGTGCCTTGGACGTGAGCTAGGACCTTAAGATTCTGCATGAAAGGAGGACTAGCAGCCGAGTTGCACGGGAGAATGTGAAAAGTGTTCATATGTAGTAAAAACCTGAGAAATCCGTCCGTTTTCGTCATTTGTTATCGAATCGACTTAAAGCCAAATCGTCACATTGGCCGCTCTGCTCTCTGAAACGGTTGTACTTATTGTCTGCAAAGCTATGTCGCGTACTGCGGTATTCGGAGACACTAAAAGCACCACAGTAGAACACAGATGAAGCTTCTAAGTTGATGTAATATCCAGTAAGAAATAGTACAATTCAAGTTTTAGGAATCGATTATTGACTTTTTAGCTGGCTTTGGTGCCTTGGACATGAGCTAGGACCTTAAGTTTCTGCATGAAAGGAGGACTAGCAGCCGAGTTGCACGGGAGAATGTGAAAAGTGTTCATATGCAGTAAAAAACTGAGAAATCCGTCCGTTTTCGTCATTTGTTATCGAATCGACTTAAAGCCAGATCGTCAAATTGGCCGCTCTTCTCTCTGAAACGGTTGTACTTATCGTCTGCAAAGCTATGTCGCGTGCTGCGGTATGCGGAGACACTACAAGCACCATAGTAGAACACAGATCAAGCTTCTAAGTTGATGTAATACCCAGTAAGAAGTAGTACAATTCAAGTTTTAGGTATTGAATATTGACCTTTTAGCTGGCTTTGGTGCCTTGGACATGAGCTAGGACCTTAAGATTCTGCATGAAAGGAGGACTAGCAGCCGAGTTGCACGGGAGAATGTGAAAAGTGTTCATATGTAGTAAAAACCTGAGACATCCGTCCGTTTTCGTCATTTGTTATCGAATCGACTTGAAGCCACATCGTCACATTGGCCGCTCTTCTCTCTGAAACGGTTGTGTTTTTGTCTGCAAAACCATGTCGCGTGCTGCGGTATGCGGAGAAACTAAAATCACCGTAGTAGAACACAGATGAAGCTTCTAAGTTGATGTAATAGCCAGTAAGAAGTAGTACAATTCAAGTTTTAGGTATCGATTATTGACTTTTTAGCTGGCTTTGGTGCCGTGGACATGAGCTAGGACCTTAAGATTCTGCATGAAAGGAGGACTAGCCGCCGAGTTGCACGGGAGGATGTGAAAAGTGTTCATATGTAGTAAAAACCTGAGAAATCCGTCCGTTTTCCTCATTTGTTATCGAATCGACTTAAAGCCATATCGTCACATTAGCCGCTCTTCTCTCTGAAACGGTTGTACTTATCGTCTGCAAAGCTATGTCGCGAGCTGTTTTATGCGGAGACACTAAAATCACCATAGTAGGAACAGATGAAGCATCTAAGTTGATGTAATAGCCAGTAAGAAGTAATCCAATTCAAGTTTTGGGTATCGATTATTGACGTTTTAGCTGGCTTTCGTGCCTTGGACATGAGCTAGGACCTTAAGATTCTGCATGAAAGGAGGACTAGCAGCCGAGTTGCACGGGAGAATGTGAAAAGTGTTCATATGTAATAAAAACCTGAGAAATCCGTCCGTTTTCGTCATTTGTTATCGAATCGACTTAAAGCCAGATCGTCACATTGGCCGCTCTTCTCTCTGAAACGGTTGTACTTATCGTCTACAAAGCTATGTCGCGTGCTGCGGTATGCGGAGACACCAAAAACACCATAGTAGAACACAGATGAAGCTTCTAAGTTGATGTAATAGCCAGTAAGAAGTAGTAGAATTCAAGTTTTAGGTATCGATTATTGACTTTTTAGCTGGCTTTGGTGCCTTGGACATGAGCTAGGACCTTAAGATTCTGCATGAAAGGAGGACTAGCAGCCGAGTTGCACGGGAGAATGTGAAAAGTGTTCATATGTAGTAAAAACCTGAGAAATCCGTCCGTTTTCGTCATTTGTTATCGAATCGACTTAAAGCCAGATCGTCACATTGGCCGATCTTCTCTCTGAAACGGAAGTACTTATCGTCTGCAAAGCTATGTCGCGTCCTGCGGTATGCTGAGACACTAAAAGCACCATAGTAGAACACAGATCAAGCTTCTAAGTTGATGTAATAGCCAGTAAGAAGTAGTACAATTCAAGTTTTAGGTATTGAATATTGACCTTTAACTGGCTTTGGTGCCTTGGACATGAGCTAGGACCTTAAGATTCTGCATGAAAGGAGGACTAGCAGCCGAGTAGCACGGGAGAATGTGAAAAGTGTTCATATGTAGTAAAAACCTGAGACATCCGTCCGTTTTCGTCATTTGTTATCGAATCGACTTAAAGCCACATCGTCACATTGGCCGCTTTTCTCTCAGAAACGGTTGTACTTATCGTCTACAAAACTATGTCGCGTGCTGCGGTATGCGGAGAAACTAAAAGCACCGTAGTAGAACACAGATGAAGCTTCTAAGTTGATGTATTAGCCAGTAAGAAGTAGTACAATTCAAGTTTTAGGTATTGATTATTGACTTTTTAGCTGGCTTTGGTGCCTTGGACATGAGCTAGGACCTTAAGATTCTGCATGAAAGGAGGACTAGCTGCCAAGTTGCACGGGAGAATGTGAAAAGTGTTCATATGTAGTAAAAACCTGAGAAATCCGTCCGTTTTCGTCATTTGTAATCGAATCGACTTAAAGCCAGATCGTCACATTGGCCGCACTTCTCTCTGAAACGGTTGTACTTATTGTCTGCAAAACTATGTCGCGTGCTGCGGTATGCGGAGAAACTAAAAGCAACGTAGTAGAACACAGATGAAGCTTCTAAGTTGATGTAATAGCCAGTAAGAAGCAGTAGATTTCAAGTTTTAGGTATTGATTATTGACTTTTTAGCTGGCTTTGGTGCCTTGGACATGAGCTAGGACCTTAAGATTCTGCATGAAAGGAGGACTAGCAGCCGAGTTGCACGGGAGAATGTGAAAAGTGTTCATATGTAGTAAAAACCTGAGAAATCCGTCCGTTTTCGTCATTTGTTATCGAATCGACTTAAAGCCAGATCGTCACATTGGCCGCTCTTCTCTCTGAAACGGTTGTACTTATCGTCTGCAAAACTATGTCGCGTGCTGCGGTATGCGGAGAAACTAAAACCACCGTAGGAGAACACACATGAAGCTTCTAAGTTGATGTAATAGCCAGTAAGAAGTAGTACAATTCAAGTTTTAGGTATTGATTATTGACTTTTTAGCTCTCTTTGGTGCCTTGGACATGAGCTAGGACCTTAAGATTCTGCATGAAAGGAGGACTAGCAGCCGAGTTGCACGGGAGAATGTGAAAAGTGTTCATATGTAGTAAAAACCTGAGAAATCCGTCCGTTTTGGTCATTTGTTATCGAATCGACTTAAAGCCAGATCGTCACATTGGCCGCTCCTCTCTCTGAAACGCTTGTACTTATCGTCTGCAAAGCTATGTCGCGTGCTGCGGTATGTGGAGACACTAAAAGCACCATAGTAGAACACAGATGAAGCTTCTAAGTTGATGTAATAGCCAGTAAGAAGTAGTTTAATTCAAGTTTTAGGTATCGATTATTGACTTTTTAGCTGGCTTTGGTGCCTTGGACATGAGCTAGGACCTTAAGATTCTGCATGAAAGGAGGACTAGCAGCCGAGTTGCACGGGAGAATGTGAAAAGTGTTCATATGTAGTAAAAACCTTAGAAATCCGTCCGTTTTCGTCATTTTTTATCGAATCGACTTAAAGCCAGATCGTCACATTGGCCGATCTTCTCTCTGAAACGGATGTACTTATCGTCTACAAAGCTATGTCGCGTGCTGCGGTATGCTGAGACACTAAAAGCACCATAGTAGAACACAGATCAAGCTTCTAAGTTGATGTAATAGCCAGTAAGAAGTAGTACAATTCAAGTTTTAGGTATTGAATATTGACCTTTAACTGGCATTGGTGCCTTGGACATGAGCTAGGACCTTAAGATTCTGCATGAAAGGAGGACTAGCAGCCGAGTAGCACGGGAGAATGTGAAAAGTGTTCATATGTAGTAAAAACCTGAGACATCCGTCCGTTTTCGTCATTTGTTATCGAATCGACTTAAAGCCACATCGTCACATTGGCCACTATTCTCTCTGAAACGGTTGTACTTATCGTCTACAAAACTATGTCGCGTGCTGCGGTATGCGGAGAAACTAAAAGCACCGTAGTAGAACACAGATGAAGCTTCTAAGTTGATGTATTAGCCAGTAAGAAGTAGTACAATTCAAGTTTTAGGTATTGACTATTGACTTTTTAGCTGGCTTTGGTGCCTTGGACATGAGCTAGGACCTTAAGATTCTGCATGAAAGGAGGACTAGCTGCCAAGTTGCACGCGAGAATGTGAAAAGTGTTCATATGTAGTAAAAACCTTAGAAATCCGTCCGTTTTCGTCATTTGTTATCGAATCGACTTAAAGCCAGATCGTCACATTGGCCGCACTTCTCTCTGAAACGGTTGTACTTATTGTCTGCAAAACTATGTCGCGTGCTGCGGTATGCGGAGAAACTAAAAGCAACGTAGTAGAACACAGATGAAGCTTCTAAGTTGATGTAATAGCCAGTAAGAAGCAGTACATTTCAAGTTTTAGGTATTGACTATTGACTTTTTAGCTGGCTTTGGTGCCTTGGACATGAGCTAGGACCTTAAGATTCTGCATGAAAGGAGGACTACCAGCCGAGTTGCACGGGAGAATGTGAAAAGTGTTCATATGTAGTAAAAACCTGAGAAATCCGTCCGTTTTCGTCATTTGTTATCGAATCGACTTAAAGCCAGATCGTCACATTGGCCGCTCTTCTCTCTGAAACGCTTGTACTTATCGTCTGCAAAGCTATGTCGCGTGCTGCGGTATGTGGAGACACTAAAAGCACCATAGTAGAACACAGATGAAGCTTCTAAGTTGATGTAATAGCCAGTAAGAAGTAGTTTAATTCAAGTTTTAGGTATCGATTATTGACTTTTTAGCTGGCTTTGGTGCCTTGGACATGAGCTAGGACCTTAAGATTCTGCATGAAAGGAGGACTAGCAGCCGAGTTGCACGGGAGAATGTGAAAAGTGTTCATATGTAGTAAAAACCTTAGAAATCCGTCCGTTTTCGTCATTTTTTATCGAATCGACTTAAAGCCAGATCGTCACATTGGCCGATCTTCTCTCTGAAACGGATGTTCTTATCGTCTACAAAGCTATGTCGCGTGCTGCGGTATGCTGAGACACTAAAAGCACCATAGTAGAACACAGATCAAGCTTCTAAGTTGATGTAATAGCCAGTAAGAAGTAGTACAATTCAAGTTTTAGGTATTGAATATTGACCTTTAACTGGCATTGGTGCCTTGGACATGAGCTAGGACCTTAAGATTCTGCATGAAAGGAGGACTAGCAGCCGAGTAGCACGGGAGAATGTGAAAAGTGTTCATATGTAGTAAAAACCTGAGACATCCGTCCGTTTTCGTCATTTGTTATCGAATCGACTTAAAGCCACATCGTCACATTGGCCACTATTCTCTCTGAAACGGTTGTACTTATCGTCTACAAAACTATGTCGCGTGCTGCGGTATGCGGAGAAACTAAAAGCACCGTAGTAGAACACAGATGAAGCTTCTAAGTTGATGTATTAGCCAGTAAGAAGTAGTACAATTCAAGTTTTAGGTATTGACTATTGACTTTTTAGCTGGCTTTGGTGCCTTGGACATGAGCTAGGACCTTAAGATTCTGCATGAAAGGAGGACTAGCTGCCAAGTTGCACGCGAGAATGTGAAAAGTGTTCATATGTAGTAAAAACCTTAGAAATCCGTCCGTTTTCGTCATTTGTTATCGAATCGACTTAAAGCCAGATCGTCACATTGGCCGCTCTTCTCTCTGAAACGGTTGTACTTATCGTCTGCAAAGCTTTGTCGCGTGCTGCGGTATGCTGAGACACTACAAGCACCATAGTAGAACACAGATGTAGCTTGTAAGTTGATGTAATACCCAGTAAGAATTAGGACAATTCAAGTTTTAGGTATTGATTATTGATTTGTTAGCTGGTATTGGTGCCTTGGACATGAGCTAGGACCTTAAGATTCTGCATGAAAGGAGGACTAGCAGCCGAGTTGCATGGGAGAATGTCAAAAGTGTTCATATGTAGTAAAAACCTGAGAAATCCGTCCGTTTTCGTCATTTGTTATCGAATCGACTTAAAGCCAGATCGTCACATTGGCCGCTGTTCTCTCTGAAACGGTTGTACTTATCGTCTGCAAAGCTATGTCGCGTACTGCGGTATTCGGAGACACTAAAAGCAACATAGTAGAACACAGATGAAGCTTCTAAGTTGATGTAACAGCCAGTAAGAAGTAGTACAATTCAAGTTTTAGGTATCGATTATTGACTTTTTAGCTGGCTTTGGTGCCTTGGACATGAGCTAGGACCTTAAGATTCTGCATGAAAGGAGGACTAGCAGCCGAGTTGCACGGGAGAATGTGAAAAGTGTTCATATGTAGTAAAAACCTGAGAAATCCGTCCGTTTTCGTCATTTGTTACCAAATCGACTTAAAGCCAGATCGTCACATTGGCCGATCTTCTCTCTGAAACGGTTGTACTTATCGTCTGCAAAGCTATGTCGCGTGTTGCCGTAGGCGGAAACAGGAAAAGCACCATAATAGAACACAGATGAAGCTTCTAAGTTGATGTAATAGCCAGTAAGAAGTAGTCCAATTCAAGTTTTAGGTATCGGTTATTGACTTTTTAGCTGGCTTTGGTGCCTTGACCATGAGCTAGGACCTTAAGATTCTGCATGAAAGGAGGACTAGCAGCCGAGTTGCACGGCAGAATGTGAAAAGTGTTCATATGCAGTAAAAACCTGAGACATCCGTCCGTTTTCGTCATTTGTTATCGAATCGACTTAAAGCCACATCGTCACATTGGCCGCTCTTCTCTCTGAAACGGTTGTACTTATCGTCTGCAAAACTATGTCGCGTGCTGCGGTATGCGGAGAAACTAAAAGCACCGTAGTAGAACACAGATGAAGCTTCTAAGTTGATGTAATAGCCAGTAAGAAGTAGTACAGTTCAAGTTTTAGGTATTGATTATTGACTTTTTAGCTGGCTTTGGTGGCTTGGACATGAGCTAGGATCTTAATATTCTGCATGAAAGGAGGACTAGCAGCCGAGTTGCACGGGAGAATGGGAAAAGTGTTCATATGTAGTAAAAACCTAAGAAATCCGTCCGTTTTCGTCATTTGTTATCGAATCGACTTAAAGCCAGATCGTCACATTGGCCGCTCTTCTCTCTGAAACGGTTGTACTTATCGTCTGCAAAGCTATGTCGCGTGCTGCGGTATGCGGAGACACTAAAATCACTACAGTAGAACACAGATGAAGCTTCTAAGTTGATGTAACAGCCAGTAAGAAGTAGTACAATTCAAGTTTTAGGTATTGAATATTGACCTTTTTGCTGGCTTTGGTGCCTTGGACATGTGCTAGGACCTTAAGATTCTGCATGAAAGGAGGACTAGCTGCCGAGTTGCACGGGAGAATGTGAAAAGTGTTCATATGTAGTAAAAACCTGAGAAATCCGTCCGTTTTCGTCATTTGTTATCGAATAGACTTAAAGCCAGATCGTCACATTGGCCGCTCTTCTCTCAGAAACGGTTGTACTTATCGCCTGCAAAGCTTTGTCGCGTGCTGCGGTATGCTGAGACACTACAAGCACCATAGTAGAACACAGATGAAGCTTCTAAGTTGAGGTAATAGCCAGTAAGAGGTAGTACAATTCAAGTTTTAGGTATTGAATATTGACCTTTTAGCTGTCTTTGGTGCCTTGGACATGAGATAGGACCTTAAGATTCTGCATGAAAGGAGGACTAGCAGCCGAGTTGCACGGGAGAATGTGAAAAGTGTTCATATGTAATAAAAACCTGAGACATCCGTCCGTTTTCGTCATTTGTTATCGAATCGACGTGAAGCCAGATCGTCACAATGGCCGCTCTTCTCTCTGAAACGGTTGTACTTATCGTCTGCAAGGCTTTGTCGCGTGCTGCGGTATGCGGAGAAACTAAAAGCACCGTAGTAGATCACAGATGAAGCTTCTAAGTTGATGTAATAGCCAGTAAGAGGTAGTACAATTCAAGTTTTAGGTATTGAATATTGACCTTTTAGCTGGCTTTGGTGCCTTGGACATGAGCTAGGACCTTAAGATCATGCATGAAAGGAGGACTAGCAGCCGAGTTGCACGGGAGAATGTGAATAGTGTTCATATGTAGTAAAAACCTGAGAAATCCGTCCGTTTTCGTCATTTGTTATCGAATCGACTTAAAGCCAGATCGTCACATTGGCCGCTCTTCTCTCAGAAACGGTTGTACTTATCGTCTGCAAAGCTATGTCGCGTGCTGCGGTATGCTGAGACACTAAAAGCACCATAGTAGAACACAGATCACGCTTCTAAGTTGATGTAATAGCCAGTAAGAAGTAGTACAATTCAAGTTTTAGGTATTGAATATTGACCTTTTAGCTGGCTTTGGTGCCTTGGACATGAGCTAGGACCTTAAGATTCTGCATGAAAGGAGGACTAGCAGCCGAGTTGCACGGGAGAATGTGAAAAGTGTTCATATGTAGTAAAAAAATGAGACATCCGTCCGTTTTCGTCATTTGTTATCGAATCGACTTAAAGCCACATCGTCACATTGGCCGCTCTTCTCTCTGAAACGGTTGTACTTATCGTCTGCAAAACTATGTCGCGTGCTGCGGTATGCGGAGAAACTAAAAGCACCGTAGTAGAACACAGATGAAGCTTCTAAGTTGATGTAATAGCCAGTAAGAAGTAGTACAATTCAAGTTTTAGGTATTGATTATTGACTTTTTAGCTGGCTTTGGTGCCTTGGACATGAGCTAGGATCTTAATATTCTGCATGAAAGGAGGACTAGCAGCCGAGTTGCACGGGAGAATGTGAAAAGTGTTCATATGTAGTAAAAACCTGAGAAATCCGTCCGTTTTCGTCATTTGTTACCAAATCGACTTAAAGCCAGATCGTCACATTGGCCGATCTCTCTGAAACGGTTGTACTTATCGTCTGCAAAGCTATGTCGCGTGTTGCCGTAGGCGGAAACAGGAAAAGCACCATAATAGAACACAGATGAAGCTTCTAAGTTGATGTAATAGCCAGTAAGAAGTAGTCCAATTCAAGTTTTAGGTATTGGTTATTGACTTTTTAGCTGGCTTTGGTGCCTTGACCATGAGCTAGGACCTTAAGATTCTGCATGAAAGGAGGACTAGCAGCCGAGTTGCACGGGAGAATGTGAAAAGTGTTCATATGTAATAAAAACCTGAGAAATCCGTCCGTTTTCGTCATTTGTTATCGAATCGACTTAAAGCCAGATCGTCACATTGGCCGCTCTTCTCTCTGAAACGGTTGTACTTATCGTCTGCAAAACTATGTCGCGTGCTGCGGTATGCGGAGAAACTAAAACCACCGTAGGAGAACTCACATGAAGCTTCTAAGTTGAGGTAATAGCCAGTAAGAGGTAGTACAATTCAAGTTTTAGGTATTGAATATTGACCTTTTAGCTGGCTTTGGTGCCTTGGACATGAGCTAGGACCTTAAGATTATGCATGAAAGGAGGACTAGCAGCCGAGTTGCACGGGAGAATGTGAAAAGTGTTCATATGTAGTAGAAACCTGAGAAATCCGTCCGTTTTCGTCATTTGTTATCGAATCGACTTAAAGCCAGATCGTCACATTGGCCGCTCTTCTCTCTGAAACGCTTGTACTTATCGTCTGCAAAGCTATGTCGCGTGCTGCGGTATGCTGAGACACTAAAAGCACCATAGTAGAACACAGATCACGCTTCTAAGTTGATGTAATAGCCAGTAAGAAGTAGTACAATTCAAGTTTTAGGTATTGAATATTGACCTTTTAGCTGGCTTTGGTGCCTTGGACATGAGCTAGGACCTTAAGATTCTGCATGGAAGGAGGACTAGCAGCCGAGTTGCACGGGAGAATGTGAAAAGTGTTCATATGTAGTAAAAAAATGAGACATCCGTCCGTTTTCGTCATTTGCTATCGAATCGACTTAAAGCCACATCGTCACATTGGCCGCTCTTCTCTCTGAAACGGTTGTACTTATCGTCTGCAAAACTATGTCGCGTGCTGCGGTATGCGGAGAAACTAAAAGCACCGTAGTAGAACACAGATGAAGCTTCTAAGTTGATGAAATAGCCAGTAAGAAGTAGTACAATTCAAATTTTAGGTATTGATTATTGACTTTTTAGCTGGCTTTGGTGCCTTGGACATGAGCTAGGATCTTAATATTCAGCATGAAAGGAGGACTAGCAGCCGAGTTGCATGGGAGAATGTGAAAAGTGTTCATATGTAGTAAAAACCTTAGAAATCCGTCCGTTTTCGTCATTTGTTATCGAATCGACTTAAAGCCAGATCGTCACATTAGCCGCTCTTCTCTCTGAAACGGTTGTACTTATCGTCTGCAAAGCTATGTCGCGTGCTGCGGTTTGCGGAGACACTAAAATCACCCCAGTAGAACACAGATGAAGCTTCTAAGTTGATGTAACAGCCAGTAAAAAGTAGTACAATTCAAGTTTTAGGTATTGAATATTGACCTTTTTGCTGGCTTTGGTGCTTTCGACATGTGCTAGGACCCTAAGATTCTGCATGAAAGGAGGACTAGCTGCCGAGTTGCACGGGAGAATGTGAAAAGTGTTCATATGTAGTAAAAACCTTAGAAATCCGTCCGTTTTCGTCATTTGTTATCGAATCGACTTAAAGCCTGATCGTCACATTAGCCGCTCTTCTCTCTGAAACGGTTGTACTTATCGTCTGCAAAGCTATGTCGCGTGCTGCGGTATGCGGAGACACTAAAATCACCACAGTAGAACACAGATGAAGCTTCTAAGTTGATGTAACAGCCAGTAAGAAGTAGTACAATTCAAGTTTTAGGTATTGTATATTGACCTTTTTGCTGGCTTTGGTGCCTTGGACATGTGCTAGGACCTTAAGATTCTGCATGAAAGGAGGACTAGCTGCCGAGTTGCACGGGTGAATGTGAAAAGTGTTCATATGTAGTAAAAACCTGAGAAATCCGTCCGTTTTCGTCATTTGTTATCGAATAGACTTAAAGCCAGATCGTCACATTGGCCGCTCTTCTCTCTGAAACGGTTGTACTTATCGTCTGCAAAGCTTTGTCGCGTGCTGCGGTATGCTGAGACACTACAAGCACCATAGTAGAACACAGATGAAGCTTCTAAGTTGAGGTAATAGCCAGTAAGAGGTAGTACAATTCAAGTTTTAGGTATTGAATATTGACTTTTAGCTGTCTTTGGTGCCTTGGACATGAGATAGGACCTTAAGATTCTGCATGAAAGGAGGACTAGCAGCCTAGTTGCACGGGAGAATGTGAAAAGTGTTCATATGTATTAAAAACCTGAGACATCCGTCCGTTTTCGTCATTTGTTATCGAATCGACGTAAAGCCAGATCGTCACATTGGCCGCTCTTCTCTCTGAAACGGTTGTACTTATCGTCTGCAAAGTTTTGTCGCTTGCTGCGGTATGCTGAGACACTACAAGCACCATAGTAGAACACAGATGAAGCTCCTAAGTTGAGGTAATAGCCAGTAAGAGGTAGTACAATTCAAGTTTTAGGTATTGAATATTGACCTTTTAGCTGGCTTTGGTGCCTTGGACATGAGCTAGGACCTTAAGATTATGCATGAAAGGAGGACTAGCAGCCGAGTTGCACGGGAGAATGTGAAAAGTGTTCATATGTAGTAGAAACCTGAGAAATCCGTCCGTTTTCGTCATTTGTTATCGAATCGACTTAAAGCCAGATCGTCACATTGGCCGCTCTTCTCTCTGAAACGGTTGTACTTATCGTCTGCAAAGCTATGTCGCGTGCTGCGGTATGCTGAGACACTACAAGCACCATAGTAGAACACAGATGAAGCTTCTAAGTTGATGTAATAGCCAGTAAGAAGTAGTACAATTCAAGTTTTAGGTATTGAATATTGACCTTTTAGCTGGCTTTGGTGCCTTGGACATGAGCTAGGACCTTAAGATTATGCATGAAAGGAGGACTAGCAGCCGAGTTGCACGGGAGAATGTGAAAAGTGTTCATATGTAGTAGAAACCTGAGAAATCCGTCCGTTTTCGTCATTTGTTATCGAATCGACTTAAAGCCAGATCGTCACATTGGCCGCTCTTCTCTCTGAAACGGTTGTACTTATCGTCTGCAAAGCTATGTCGCGTGCTGCGGTATGCTGAGACACTACAAGCACCATAGTAGAACACAGATGAAGCTTCTAAGTTGATGTAATAGCCAGTAAGAAGTAGTACAATTCAAGTTATAGGTATTGAATATTGACCTTTTAGCTGGCCTTGGTGCTTTGGACATGAGCTAGGACCTTAAGATTCTGCATGAAAGGAGGACTAGCAGCCGAGTTGCAGGGGAGAATGTGAAAAGTGTTCATATGTAGTAAAAACCTGAGAAATCCGTCCGTTTTCGTCATTTGTTATCGAATCGACTTAAAGCCAGATCGTCACATTGGCCGCTCTTCTCTCTGAAACGCTTGTACTTATCGTCTGCAAAGCTATGTCGCGTGCTGCGGTATGTGGAGACACTAAAAGCACCATAGTAGAACACAGATGAAGCTTCTAAGTTGATGTAATAGCCAGTAAGAAGTAGTTTAATTCAAGTTTTAGGTATCGATTATTGACTTTTTAGCTGGCTTTGGTGCCTTGGACATGAGCTAGGACCTTAAGATTCTGCATGAAAGGAGGACTAGCAGCCGAGTTGCACGGGAGAATGTGAAAAGTGTTCATATGTAGTAAAAACCTTAGAAATCCGTCCGTTTTCGTCATTTTTTATCGAATCGACTTAAAGCCAGATCGTCACATTGGCCGATCTTCTCTCTGAAACGGATGTACTTATCGTCTACAAAGCTATGTCGCGTGCTGCGGTATGCTGAGACACTAAAAGCACCATAGTAGAACACAGATGAAGCTTCTAAGTTGATGTAATAGCCAGTAAGAAGTAGTACAATTCAAGTTTTAGGTATTGAATATTGACCTTTAACTGGCATTGGTGCCTTGGACATGAGCTAGGACCTTAAGATTCTGCATGAAAGGAGGACTAGCACCCGAGTAGCACGGGAGAATGTGAAAAGTGTTCATATGTAGTAAAAACCTGAGACATCCGTCCGTTTTCGTCATTTGTTATCGAATCGACTTAAAGCCACATCGTCACATTGGCCACTATTCTCTCTGAAACGGTTGTACTTATCGTCTACAAAACTATGTCGCGTGCTGCGGTATGCGGAGAAACTAAAAGCACCGTAGTAGAACACAGATGAAGCTTCTAAGTTGATGTATTAGCCAGTAAGAAGTAGTACAATTCAAGTTTTAGGTATTGATTATTGACTTTTTAGCTGGCTTTGGTGCCTTGGACATGAGCTAGGACCTTAAGATTCTGCATGAAAGGAGGACTAGCTGCCAAGTTGCACGCGAGAATGTGAAAAGTGTTCATATGTAGTAAAAACCTGAGAAATCCGTCCGTTTTCGTCATTTGTTATCGAATCGACTTAAAGCCAGATCGTCACATTGGCCGCACTTCTCTCTGAAACGGTTGTACTTATTGTTTGCAAAACTATGTCGCGTGCTGCGGTATGCGGAGAAACTAAAAGCAACGTAGTAGAACACAGATGAAGCTTCTAAGTTGATGTAATAGCCAGTAAGAAGTAGTACAATTCAAGTTTTAGGTATTGATTATTGACTTTTTAGCTCTCTTTGGTGCCTTGGACATGAGCTAGGACCTTAAGATTCTGCATGAAAGGAGGACTAGCAGCCGAGTTGCACGGGAGAATGTGAAAAGTGTTCATATGTAGTAAAAACCTGAGAAATCCGTCCGTTTTCGTCATTTGTTATCGCATCGACTTAAAGCCAGATCGACACATTGGCCGCTCTTCTCTCTGAAACGGTTGTACTTATCGTCTGCAAAGCTTTGTCGCGTGCTGCGGTATGCTGAGACACTACAAGCACCATAGTAGAACACAGATGTAGCTTGTAAGTTGATGTAATACCCAGTAAGAATTAGGACAATTCAAGTTTTAGGTATTGATTATTGATTTGTTAGCTGGTATTGGTGCCTTGGACATGAGCTAGGACCTTAAGATTCTGCATGAAAGGAGGACTAGGAGCCGAGTTGCATGGGAGAATGTCAAAAGTGTTCATATGTAGTACAAACCTGAGAAATCCGTCCGTTTTCGTCATTTGTTATCGAATTGACTTAAAGCCAGATCGTCACATTGGCCGCTGTTCTCTCTGAAACGGTTGTACTTATCGTCTGCAAAGCTATGTCGCGTACTGCGGTATTCGGAGACACTAAAAGCAACATAGTAGAACACAGATGAAGCTTCTAAGTTGATGTAACAGCCAGTAAGAAGTAGTACAATTCAAGTTTTAGGTATCGATTATTGACTTTTTAGCTGGCTTTGGTGCCTTGGACATGAGCTAGGACCTTAAGATTCTGCATGAAAGGAGGACTAGCAGCCGAGTTGCACGGGAGAATGTGAAAAGTGTTCATATGTAGTAAAAACCTGAGAAATCCGTCCGTTTTCGTCATTTGTTACCAAATCGACTTAAAGCCAGATCGTCACATTGGCCGATCTTCTCTCTGAAACGGTTGTACTTATCGTCTGCAAAGCTATGTCGCGTGTTGCCGTAGGTGGAAACAGGAAAAGCACCATAATAGAACACAGATGAAGCTTCTAAGTTGATGTAATAGCCAGTAAGAAGTAGTCCAATTCAAGTTTTAGGTATCGGTTATTGACTTTTTAGCTGGCTTTGGTGCCTTGACCATGAGCTAGGACCTTAAGATTCTGCATGAAAGGAGGACTAGCAGCCGAGTTGCACGGCAGAATGTGAAAAGTGTTCATATGCAGTAAAAACCTGAGACATCCGTCCGTTTTCGTCATTTGTTATCGAATCGACTTAAAGCCAGATCGTCACATTGGCCGCTCTTCTCTCTGAAACGGTTGTACTTATCGTCTGCAAAACTATGTCGCGTGCTGCGGTATGCGGAGAAACTAAAACCACCGTAGGAGAACTCACATGAAGCTTCTAAGTTGAGGTAATAGCCAGTAAGAGGTAGTACAATTCAAGTTTTAGGTATTGAATATTGACCTTTTAGCTGGCTTTGGTGCCTTGGACATGAGCTAGGACCTTAAGATTATGCATGAAAGGAGGACTAGCAGCCGAGTTGCACGGGAGAATGTGAAAAGTGTTCATATGTAGTAAAAACCTGAGAAATCCGTCCGTTTTCGTCATTTGTTATCGAATCGACTTAAAGCCAGATCGTCACATTGGCCGCTCTTCTCTCTGAAACGGTTGTACTTATCGTCTGCAAAGCTATGTCGCGTGCTGCGGTATGCTGAGACACTAAAAGCACCATAGTAGAACACAGATCACGCTTCTAAGTTGATGTAATAGCCAGTAAGAAGTAGTACAATTCAAGTTTTAGGTATGGAATATTGACCTTTTAGCTGGCTTTGGTGCCTTGGACATGAGCTAGGACCTTAAGATTCTGCATGAAAGGAGGACTAGCAGCCGAGTTGCACGGGAGAATGTGAAAAGTGTTCATATGTAGTAAAAAAAATGAGACATCCGTCCGTTTTCGTCATTTGTTATCGAATCGACTTAAAGCCACATCGTCACATTGGCCGCTCTTCTCTCTGAAACGGTTGTACTTATCGTCTACAAAACTATGTCGCGTGCTGCGGTATGCGGAGAAACTAAAAGCACCGTAGTAGAACACAGATGAAGCTTCTAAGTTGATGTAATAGCCAGTAAGAAGTAGTACAGTTCAAGTTTTAGGTATTGATTATTGACTTTTTAGCTGGCTTTGGTGGCTTGGACATGAGCTAGGATCTTAATATTCTGCATGAAAGGAGGACTAGCAGCCGAGTTGCACGGGAGAATGGGAAAAGTGTTCATATGTAGTAAAAACCTAAGAAATCCGTCCGTTTTCGTCATTTGTTATCGAATCGACTTAAAGCCAGATCGTCACATTGGTCGCTCTTCTCTCTGAAACGGTTGTACTTATCGTCTGCAAAGCTATGTCGCGTGCTGCGGTATGCGGAGACACTAAAATCACTACAGTAGAACACAGATGAAGCTTCTAAGTTGATGTAACAGCCAGTAAGAAGTAGTACAATTCAAGTTTTAGGTATTGAATATTGACCTTTTTGCTGGCTTTGGTGCCTTGGACATGTGCTAGGACCTTAAGATTCTGCATGAAAGGAGGACTAGCTGCCGAGTTGCACGGGAGAATGTGAAAAGTGTTCATATGTAGTAAAAACCTGAGAAATCCGTCCGTTTTCGTCATTTGTTATCGAATAGACTTATAGCCAGATCGTCACATTGGCCGCTCTTCTCTCTGAAACGGTTGTACTTATCGCCTGCAAAGCTTTGTCGCGTGCTGCGGTATGCTGAGACACTACAAGCACCATAATAGAACACAGATGAAGCTTCTAAGTTGAGGTAATAGCCAGTAAGAGGTAGTACAATTCAAGTTTTAGGTATTGAATATTGACCTTTTAGCTGTCTTTGGTGCCTTGGACATGAGATAGGACCTTAAGATTCTGCATGAAAGGAGGACTAGCAGCCGAGTTGCACGGGAGAATGTGAAAAGTGTTCATATGTAATAAAAACCTGAGACATCCGTCCATTTTCGTCATTTGTTATCGAATCGACGTAAAGCCAGATCGTCACATTGGCCGCTCTTCTCTCTGAAACGGTTGTACTTATCGTCTGCAAGGCTTTGTCGCGTGCTGCGGTATGCGGAGAAACTAAAAGCACCGTAGTAGATCACAGATGAAGCTTCTAAGTTGATGTAATAGCCAGTAAGAGGTAGTACAATTCAAGTTTTAGGTATTGAATATTGACCTTTTAGCTGGCTTTGGTGCCTTGGACATGAGCTAGGACCTTAAGATCATGCATGAAAGGAGGACTAGCAGCCGAGTTGCACGGGAGAATGTGAATAGTGTTCATATGTAGTAAAAACCTGAGAAATCCGTCCGTTTTCGTCATTTGTTATCGAATCGACTTAAAGCCAGATCGTCACATTGGCCGCTCTTCTCTCTGAAACGGTTGTACTTATCGTCTGCAAAGCTATGTCACGTGCTGCGGTATGCTGAGACACTAAAAGCACCATAGTAGAACACAGATCACGCTTCTAAGTTGATGTAATAGCCAGTAAGAAGTAGTACAATTCAAGTTTTAGGTATTGAATTTTGACCTTTTAGCTGGCTTTGGTGCCTTGGACATGAGCTAGGACCTTAAGATTCTGCATGAAAGGAGGACTAGCAGCCGAGTTGCACGGGAGAATGTGAAAAGTGTTCATATGTAGTAAAAAAATGAGACATCCGTCCGTTTTCGTCATTTGTTATCGAATCGACTTAAAGCCACATCGTCACATTGGCCGCTCTTCTCTCTGAAACGGTTGTACTTATCGTCTGCAAAACTATGTCGCGTGCTGCGGTATGCGGAGAAACTAAAAGCACCGTAGTAGAACACAGATGAAGCTTCTAAGTTGATGTAATAGCCAGTAAGAAGTAGTACAATTCAAGTTTTAGGTATTGATTATTGACTTTTTAGCTGGCTTTGGTGCCTTGGACATGAGCTAGGATCTTAATATTCTGCATGAAAGGAGGACTAGCAGCCGAGTTGCACGGGAGAATGTGAAAAGTGTTCATATGTAGTAAAAACCTTAGAAATCCGTCCGTTTTCGTCATTTGTTATCGAATCGACTTAAAGCCTGATCGTCACATTAGCCGCTCTTCTCTCTGAAACGGTTGTACTTATCGTCTGCAAAGCTATGTCGCGTGCTGCGGTATGCGGAGACACTAAAATCACCACAGTAGAACACAGATGAAGCTTCTAAGTTGATGTAACAGCCAGTAAGAAGTAGTACAATTCAAGTTTTAGGTATTGAATATTGACCTTTTTGCTGGCTTTGGTGCCTTGGACATGTGCTAGGGCCTTAAGATTCTGCATGAAAGGAGGACTAGCTGCCGAGTTGCACGGGTGAATGTGAAAAGTGTTCATATGTAGTAAAAACCTGAGAAATCCGTCCGTTTTCGTCATTTGTTATCGAATAGACTTAAAGCCAGATCGTCACATTGGCCGCTCTTCTCTCTGAAACGGTTGTACTTATCGTCTGCAAGGCTTTGTCGCGTGCTGCGGTATGCTGAGACACTACAAGCACCATAGTAGAACACAGATGAAGCTTCTAAGTTGAGGTAATAGCCAGTAAGAGGTAGTACAATTCAAGTTTTAGGTATTGAATATTGACATTTAGCTGTCTTTGGTGCCTTGGACATGAGATAGGACCTTAAGATTCTGCATGAAAGGAGGACTAGCAGCCTAGTTGCACGGGAGAATGTGAAAAGTGTTCATATGTAATAAAAACCTGAGACATCCGTCCGTTTTCGTCATTTGTTATCGAATCGACGTAAAGCCAGATCGTCACATTGGCCGCTCTTCTCTCTGAAACGGTTGTACTTATCGTCTGCAAAGCTATGTCGCGTGCTGCGGTATGCTGAGACACTACAAGCACCATAGTAGAACACAGATGAAGCTTCTAAGTTGAGGTAATAGCCAGTAAGAGGTAGTACAATTCAAGTTTTAGGTATTGAATATTGACCTTTTAGCTGGCTTTGGTGCCTTGGACATGAGCTAGGACGTTAAGATTATGCATGAAAGGAGGACTAGCAGCCGAGTTGCACGGGAGAATGTGAAAAGTGTTCATATGTAGTAGAAACCTGAGAAATCCGTCCGTTTTCGTCATTTGTTATCGAATCGACTTAAAGCCAGATCGTCACATTGGCCGCTCTTCTCTCTGAAACGGTTGTACTTATCGTCTGCAAAGCTATGTCGCGTGCTGCGGTATGCTGAGACACTAAAAGCACCATAGTAGAACACAGATCACGCTTCTAAGTTGATGTAATAGCCAGTAAGAAGTAGTACAATTCAAGTTTTAGGTATTGAATATTGACCTTTTAGCTGGCTTTGGTGCCTTGGACATGAGCTAGGACCTTAAGATTCTGCATGGAAGGAGGACTAGCAGCCGAGTTGCACGGGAGAATGTGAAAAGTGTTCATATGTAGTAAAAAAATGAGACATCCGTCCGTTTTCGTCATTTGCAATCGAATCGACTTAAAGCCACATCGTCACATTGGCCGCTCTTCTCTCTGAAACGGTTGTACTTATCGTCTGCAAAACTATGTCGCGTGCTGCGGTATTCGGAGAAACTAAAAGCACCGTAGTAGAACACAGATGAAGCTTCTAAGTTGATGAAATAGCCAGTAAGAAGTAGTACAATTCAAATTTTAGGTATTGATTATTGACTTTTTAGCTGGCTTTGGTGCCTTGGACATGAGCTAGGATCTTAATATTCAGCATGAAAGGAGGACTAGCAGCCGAGTTGCATGGGAGAATGTGAGAAGTGTTCATATGTAGTAAAAACCTTAGAAGTCCGTCCGTTTTCGTCATTTGTTATCGAATCGACTTAAAGCCAGATCGTCACATTAGCCGCTCTTCTCTCTGAAACGGTTGTACTTATCGTCTGCAAAGCTATGTCGCGTGCTGCGGTATGCGGAGACACTAAAATCACCCCAGTAGAACACAGATGAAGCTTCTAAGTTGATGTAACAGCCAGTAAAAAGTAGTACAATTCAAGTTTTAGGTATTGAATATTGACCTTTTTGCTGGCTTTGGTGCTTTCGACATGTGCTAGGACCTTAAGATTCTGCATAAAAGGAGGACTAGCTGCCGAGTTGCACGGGAGAATGTGAAAAGTGTTCATATGTAGTAAAAACCTTAGAAATCCGTCCGTTTTCGTCATTTGTTATCGAATCGACTTAAAGCCTGATCGTCACATTAGCCGCTCTTCTCTCTGAAACGGTTGTACTTATCGTCGGCAAAGCTATGTCGCGTGCTGCGGTATGCGGAGACACTAAAATCACCACAGTAGAACACAGATGAAGCTTCTAAGTTGATGTAACAGCCAGTAAGAAGTAGTACAATTCAAGTTTTAGGTATTGAATATTGACCTTTTTGCTGGCTTTGGTGCCTTGGACATGTGCTAGGACCTTAAGATTCTGCATGAAAGGAGGACTAGCTGCCGAGTTGCACGGGTGAATGTGAAAAGTGTTCATATGTAGTAAAAACCTGAGAAATCCGTCCGTTTTCGTCATTTGTTATCGAATAGACTTAAAGCCAGATCGTCACATTGGCCGCTCTTCTCTCTGAAACGGTTGTACTTATCGTCTGCAAAGCTTTGTCGCGTGCTGCGGTATGCTGAGACACTACAAGCACCATAGTAGAACACAGATGAAGCTTCTAAGTTGAGGTAATATCCAGTAAGAGGTAGTACAATTCAAGTTTTAGGTATTGAATATTGACATTTAGCTGTCTTTGGTGCCTTGGACATGAGATAGGACCTTAAGATTCTGCATGAAAGGAGGACTAGCAGCCTAGTTGCACGGGAGAATGTGAAAAGTGTTCATATGTAATAAAAACCTGAGACATCCGTCCGTTTTCGTCATTTGTTATCGAATCGACGTAAAGCCAGATCGTCACATTGGCCGCTCTTCTCTCTGAAACGGTTGTACTTATCGTCTGCAAAGTTTTGTCGCTTGCTGCGGTATGCTGAGACACTACAAGCACCATAGTAGAACACAGATGAAGCTTCTAAGTTGAGGTAATAGCCAGTAAGAGGTAGTACAATTCAAGTTTTAGGTATTGAATATTGACCTTTTAGCTGGCTTTGGTGCCTTGGACATGAGCTAGGACCTTAAGATTATGCATGAAAGGAGGACTAGCAGCCGAGTTGCACGGGAGAATGTGAAAAGTGTTCATATGTAGTAGAAACTTGAGAAATCCGTCCGTTTTCGTCATTTGTTATCGAATCGACTTAAAGCCAGATCGTCACATTGGCCGCTCTTCTCTCTGAAACGGTTGTACTTATCGTCTGCAAAGCTATGTCGCGTGCTGCGGTATGCTGAGACACTAAAAGCACCATAGTAGAACACAGATCACGCTTCTAAGTTGATGTAACAGCCAGTAAGAAGTAGTACAATTCAAGTTTTAGGTATTGAATATTGACCTTTTAGCTGGCTTTGGTGCCTTGGACATGAGCTAGGACCTTAAGATTCTGCATGGAAGGAGGACTAGCTGCCGAGTTGCATGGGAGAATGTGAAAAGTGTTCATATGTAGTAAAAAAATGAGACATCCGTCCGTTTTCGTCATTTGTTATCGAATCGACTTAAAGCCACATCGTCACATTGGCCGCTCTTCTCTCTGAAACGGTTGTACTTATCGTCTGCAAAACTATGTCGCGTGCTGCGGTATGCGGAGAAACTAAAAGCACCGTAGTAGAACACAGATGAAGCTTCTAAGTTGATGAAATAGCCAGTAAGAAGTAGTACAATTCAAATTTTAGGTATTGATTATTGACTTTTTAGCTGGCTTTGGTGCCTTGGACATGAGCTAGGATCTTAATATTCAGCATGAAAGGAGGACTAGCAGCCGAGTTGCATGGGAGAATGTGAAAAGTGTTCATATGTAGTAAAAACCTTAGAAATCCGTCCGTTTTCGTCATTTGTTATCGAATCGACTTAAAGCCAGATCGTCACATTAGCCGCTCTTCTCTCTGAAACGGTTGTACTTATCGTCTGCAAAGCTATGTCGCGTGCTGCGGTATGCGGAGACACTAAAATCACCCCAGTAGAACACAGATGAAGCTTCTAAGTTGATGTAACAGCCAGTAAGAAGTAGTACAATTCAAGTTTTAGGTATTGAATATTGACCTTTTTGCTGGCTTTGGTGCTTTCGACATGTGCTAGGACCTTAAGATTCTGCATGAAAGGAGGACTAGCTGCCGCGTTGCACGTGAGAATGTGAAAAGTGTTCATATGTAGTAAAAACCTGAGAAATCCGTCCGTTTTCGTCATTTGTTATCGAATAGACTTAAAGCCAGATCGTCACATTGGCCGCTCTTCTCTCTGAAACGGTTGTACTTATCGTCTGCAAAGCTTTGTCGCGTGCTGCGGTATGCTGAGACACTACAAGCACCATAGTAGAACACAGATGAAGCTTCTAAGTTGAGGTAATAGCCAGTAAGCGGTAGAACAATTCAAGTTTTAGGTATTGAATATTGACCTTTTAGCTGTCTTTGCTGCCTTGGACATGAGATAGGACCTTAAGATTCTGCATGAAAGGAGGACTAGCAGCCGAGTTGCACGGGAGAATGTGAAAAGTGTTCATATGTAATAAAAACCTGAGACATCCGTCCGTTTTCGTCATTTGTTATCGAATCGACTTAAAGCCAGTTCGTCACATTGGCCGCTCTGCTCTCTGAAATGGTTGTACTTATCGTCTGCAAAGCTATGTCGCGTACTGCGGTATTCGGAGACACTAAAAGCACCACAGTAGAACACAGATGAAGCTTCTAAGTTGATGTAATATCCAGTAAGAAGTAGTACAATTCAAGTTTTAGGTATCGATTATTGACTTTTTAGCTGGCTTTGGTGCCTTGGACATGAGCTAGGACCTTAAGATTATGCATGAAAGGAGGACTAGCAGCCGAGTTGCACGGCAGAATGTGAAATGTGTTCATATGTAGTAAAAACCTGTGGAATCCGTCCTTTTTCGTCATTTGTTATCGAATCGACTTAAAGCCAGATCGTCACATTGGCCGCTCTTCTCTCTGAAACGGTTGTACTTATCGTCTGCAAAGCTTTGTCGCTTGCTGCGGTATGCTGAGACACTACAAGCACCATAGTAGAACACAGATGAAGCTTCTAAGTTGAGGTAATAGCCAGTAAGAGGTAGCACAATTCAAGTTTTAGGTATTGAATATTGACCTTTTAGCTGGCTTTGGTGCCTTGGACATGAGCTAGGACCTTAAGATTATGCATGAAAGGAGGACTAGCAGCCGAGTTGCACGGGAGAATGTGAAAAGTGTTCATATGTAGTAGAAACCTGAGAAATCCGTCCGTTTTCGTCATTTGTTATCGAATCGACTTAAAGCCAGATCGTCACATTGGCCGCTCTTCTCTCTGAAACGGTTGTACTTATCGTCAGCAAAGCAATGTCGCGTGCTGCGGTATGCTGAGACACTAAAAGCACCATAGTAGAACACAGATCACGCTTCTAAGTTGATGTAATAGCCAGTAAGAAGTAGTACAAATCAAGTTTTAGGTATTGAATATTGACCTTTTAGCTGGCTTTGGTGCCTTGGACATGAGCTAGGACCTTAAGATTCTGCATGGAAGGAGGACTAGCAGCCGAGTTGCACGGGAGAATGTGAAAAGTGTTCATATGTAGTAAAAAAATGAGACATCCGTCCGTTTTCGTCATTTGTTATCGAATCGACTTAAAGCCACATCGTCACATTGGCCGCTCTTCTCTCTGAAACGGTTGTACTTATCGTCTGCAAAACTATGTCGCGTGCTGCGGTATGCGGAGAAACTAAAAGCACCGTAGTAGAACACAGATGAAGCTTCTAAGTTGATGAAATAGCCAGTAAGAAGAAGTACAATTCAAGTTTTAGGTATTGATTATTGACTTTTTAGCTGGCTTTGGTGCCTTGGACATGTGCTAGGGCCTTAAGATTCTGCATGAAAGGAGGACTAGCTGCCGAGTTGCACGGGTGAATGTGAAAAGTGTTCATATGTAGTAAAAACCTGAGAAATCCGTCCGTTTTCGTCATTTGTTATCGAATAGACTTAAAGCCAGATCGTCACATTGGCCGCTCTTCTCTCTGAAACGGTTGTACTTATCGTCTGCAAAGCTTTGTCGCGTGCTGCGGTATGCTGAGACACTACAAGCACCATAGTAGAACACAGATGAAGCTTCTAAGTTGAGGTAATAGCCAGTAAGAGGTAGTACAATTCAAGTTTTAGGTATTGAATATTGACATTTAGCTGTCTTTGGTGTCTTGGACATGAGATAGGACCTTAAGATTCTGCATGAAAGGAGGACTAGCAGCCTAGTTGCACGGGAGAATGTGAAAAGTGTTCATATGTAATAAAAACCTGAGACATCCGTCCGTTTTCGTCATTTGTTATCGAATCGACGTAAAGCCAGATCGTCACATTGGCCGCTCTTCTCTCTGAAACGGTTGTACTTATCGTCTGCAAAGCTATGTCGCGTGCTGCGGTATGCTGAGACACTACAAGCACCATAGTAGAACACAGATGAAGCTTCTAAGTTGAGGTAATAGCCAGTAAGAGGTAGTACAATTCAAGTTTTAGGTATTGAATATTGACCTTTTAGCTGGCTTTGGTGCCTTGGACATGAGCTAGGACGTTAAGATTATGCATGAAAGGAGGACTAGCAGCCGAGTTGCACGGGAGAATGTGAAAAGTGTTCATATGTAGTAGAAACCTGAGAAATCCGTCCGTTTTCGTCATTTGTTATCGAATCGACTTAAAGCCAGATCGTCACATTGGCCGCTCTTCTCTCTGAAACGGTTGTACTTATCGTCTGCAAAACTATGTCGCGTGCTGCGGTATTCGGAGAAACTAAAAGCACCGTAGTAGAACACAGATGAAGCTTCTAAGTTGATGAAATAGCCAGTAAGAAGTAGTACAATTCAAATTTTAGGTATTGATTATTGACTTTTTAGCTGGCTTTGGTGCCTTGGACATGAGCTAGGATCTTAATATTCAGCATGAAAGGAGGACTAGCAGCCGAGTTGCATGGGAGAATGTGAGAAGTGTTCATATGTAGTAAAAACCTTAGAAGTCCGTCCGTTTTCGTCATTTGTTATCGAATCGACTTAAAGCCACATCGTCACATTAGCCGCTCTTCTCTCTGAAACGTTTGTACTTATCGTCTGCAAAGCTATGTCGCGTGCTGCGGTATGCGGAGACACTAAAATCACCCCAGTAGAACACAGATGAAGCTTCTAAGTTGATGTAACAGCCAGTAAAAAGTAGTACAATTCAAGTTTTAGGTATTGAATATTGACCTTTTTGCTGGCTTTGGTGCTTTCGACATGTGCTAGGACCTTAAGATTCTGCATAAAAGGAGGACTAGCTGCCGAGTTGCACGGGAGAATGTGAAAAGTGTTCATATGTAGTAAAAACCTTAGAAATCCGTCCGTTTTCGTCATTTGTTATCTAATCGACTTAAAGCCTGATCGTCACATTAGCCGCTCTTCTCTCTGAAACGGTTGTACTTATCGTCGGCAAAGCTATGTCGCGTGCTGCGGTATGCGGAGACACTAAAATCACCACAGTAGAACACAGATGAAGCTTCTAAGTTGATGTAACAGCCAGTAAGAAGTAGTACAATTCAAGTTTTAGGTATTGAATATTGACCTTTTTGCTGGCTTTGGTGCCTTGGACATGTGCTAGGACCTTAAGATTCTGCATGAAAGGAGGACTAGCTGCCGAGTTGCACGGGTGAATGTGAAAAGTGTTCATATGTAGTAAAAACCTGAGAAATCCGTCCGTTTTCGTCATTTGTTATCGAATAGACTTAAAGCCAGATCGTCACATTGGCCGCTCTTCTCTCTGAAACGGTTGTACTTATCGTCTGCAAAGCTTTGTCGCGTGCTGCGGTATGCTGAGACACTACAAGCACCATAGTAGAACACAGATGAAGCTTCTAAGTTGAGGTAATAGCCAGTAAGAGGTAGTACAATTCAAGTTTTAGGTATTGAATATTGACATTTAGCTGTCTTTGGTGCCTTGGACATGAGATAGGACCTTAAGATTCTGCATGAAAGGAGGACTAGCAGCCTAGTTGCACGGGAGAATGTGAAAAGTGTTCATATGTAATAAAAACCTGAGACATCCGTCCGTTTTCGTCATTTGTTATCGAATCGACGTAAGGCCGGATCGTCACATTGGCCGCTCTTCTCTCTGAAACGGTTGTACTTATCGTCTGCAAAGTTTTGTCGCTTGCTGCGGTATGCTGAGACACTACAAGCACCATAGTAGAACACAGATGAAGCTTCTAAGTTGAGGTAATAGCCAGTAAGAGGTAGTACAATTCAAGTTTTAGGTATTGAATATTGACCTTTTAGCTGGCTTTGGTGCCTTGGACATGAGCTAGGACCTTAAGATTATGCATGAAAGGAGGACTAGCAGCCGAGTTGCACGGGAGAATGTGAAAAGTGTTCATATGTAGTAGAAACCTGAGAAATCCGTCCGTTTTCGTCATTTGTTATCGAATCGACTTAAAGCCAGATCGTCACATTGGCCGCTCTTCTCTCTGAAACGGTTGTACTTATCGTCTGCAAAGCTATGTCGCGTGCTGCGGTATGCTGAGACACTAAAAGCACCATAGTAGAACACAGATCACGCTTCTAGGTTGATGTAATAGCCAGTAAGAAGTAGTACAATTCAAGTTTTAGGTATTGAATATTGACCTTTTAGCTGGCTTTGGTGCCTTGGACATGAGCTAGGACCTTAAGATTCTGCATGGAAGGAGGACTAGCTGCCGAGTTGCACGGGAGAATGTGAAAAGTGTTCATATGTAGTAAAAAAATGAGACATCCGTCCGTTTTCGTCATTTGTTATCGAATCGACTTAAAGCCACATCGTCACATTGGCCGCTCTTCTCTCTGAAACGGTTGTACTTATCGTCTGCAAAACTATGTCGCGTGCTGCGGTATGCGGAGAAACTAAAAGCACCGTAGTAGAACACAGATGAAGCTTCTAAGTTGATGAAATAGCCAGTAAGAAGTAGTACAATTCAAATTTTAGGTATTGATTATTCACTTTTTAGCTGGCTTTGGTGCCTTGGACATGAGCTAGGATCTTAATATTCAGCATGAAAGGAGGACTAGCAGCCGAGTTGCATGGGAGAATGTGAAAAGTGTTCATATGTAATAAAAACCTGAGACATCCGTCCGTTTTCGTCATTTGTTATCGAATCGACTTAAAGCCAGTTCGTCACATTGGCCGCTCTGCTCTCTGAAATGGTTGTACTTATCGTCTGCAAAGGTATGTCGCGTACTGCGGTATTCGGAGACACTAAAAGCACCACAGTAGAACACAGATGAAGCTTCTAAGTTGATGTAATATCCAGTAAGAAGTAGTACAATTCAAGTTTTAGGTATCGATTATTGACTTTTTAGCTGGCTTTGGTTCCTTGGACATGAGCTAGGACCTTAAGATTATGCATGAAAGGAGGACTAGCAGCCGAGTTGCACGGCAGAATGTGAAATGTGTTCATATGTAGTAAAAACCTGTGGAATCCGTCCTTTTTCGTCATTTGTTATCGAATCGACTTAAAGCCAGATCGTCACATTGGCCGCTCTTCTCTCTGAAACGGTTGTACTTATCGTCTGCAAAGCTTTGTCGCTTGCTGCGGTATGCTGAGACACTACAGGCACCATAGTAGAACACAGATGAAGCTTCTAAGTTAAGGTAATAGCCAGTAAGAGGTAGCACAATTCAAGTTTTAGGTATTTAATATTGACCTTTTAGCTGGCTTTGGTGCCTTGGACATGAGCTAGGACCTTAAGATTATGCATGAAAGGAGGACTAGCAGCCGAGTTGCACGGGAGAATGTGAAAAGTGTTCATATGTAGTAGAAACCTGAGAAATCCGTCCGTTTTCGTCATTTGTTATCGAATCGACTTAAAGCCAGATCGTCACATTGGCCGCTCTTCTCTCTGAAACGGTTGTACTTATCGTCTGCAAAACTATGTCGCGTGCTGCGGTATGCGGCGAAACTAAAAGCACCGTAGTAGATCACAGATGAAGCTTCTAAGTTGATGTAATAGCCAGTAAGAAGTAGTACAATTCAAGTTTTAGGTATTGATTATTGACTTTTTAGCTGGCTTTGGTGCCTTGGACATGAGCTAGGACCTTAATATTCTGCATGAAAGGAGGACTAGCAGCCAAGTTGCCCGGGAGAATGTGAAAAGTGTTCATATGTAGTAAAAACCTTAGAATCCGTCCGTTTTCGTCATTTGTTATCGAATCGACTTAAAGCCAGATCGTCACATTAGCCGCTCTTCTCTATGAAACGGTTGTACTTATCGTCTGCAATGCTATGTCGCGTGCTGCGGTATGCGGAGACACTAAAATCACCACAGTAGAACACAGATGAAGCTTCTAAGTTGATGTAACAGCCAGTAAGGGGTAGTACAATTCAAGTTTTAGGTATTGAATATTGACCTTTTTGCTGGCTTTGGTGCCTTGGACATGTGCTAGGACCTTAAGATTCTGCATGAAAGGAGGACTAGCTGCCGAGTTGCACGGGAGAATGTGAAAAGTGTTCATATGTAGTAAAAACCTGAGAAATCCGTCCGTTTTCGTCATTTGTTATCGAATAGACTTAAAGCCAGATCGTCACATTGGCCGCTCTTCTCTCTGAAACGGTTGTACTTATCGTCTGCAAAGCTATGTCGCGAGCTGTGGTATGCGGAGACACTAAAATCACCATAGTAGGAACAGATGAAGCATCTAAGTTGATGTAATAGCCAGTAAGAAGTAATCCAATTCAAGTTTTGGGTATCGATTATTGACTTTTTAGCTGGCTTTGGTGCCTTGGACATGAGCTAGGACCTTAAGATTCTGCATGAAAGGAGGACTAGCAGCCGAGTTGCACGGGAGAATGTGAAAAGTGTTCATATGCAGTAAAAACCTGAGACATCCGTCCGTTTTCGTCATTTGTTATCGAATCGACTTAAAGCCAGATCGTCACATTGGCCGCTCTTCTCTCTGAAACGCTTGTACTTATCGTCTGCAAAGCTATGTCGCGTGCTGCGGTATGCGGAGACACTACAAGCACCATAGTAGAACACAGATGAAGCTTGTAAGTTGATGTAATACCCAGTAAGAATTAGTACAATTCAAGTTTTAGGTATTGATTATTGACTTTTTAGCTGGCTTTGGTGCCTTGGACATGTGCTAGGACCTTAAGATTCGGCATGAAAGGAGGACTAGAAGCCGAGTTGCACGGGAGAATGTGAAAAGTGTTCATATGTAGTAAAAACCTGAGAAATCCGTCCGTTTTCGTCATTTGTTACCAAATCGACTTAAAGCCAGATCGTCACATTGGCCGATCTTCTCTCTGAAACTGTTGTACTTATCGTCTGCAAAGCTATGTCGCGTGTTGCCGTAGGCGGAAACAGGAAAAGCACCATAATAGAACACAGATGAAGGTTCTATGTTGATGTAATAGCCAGTAAGAAGTAGTCCAATTCAAGTTTTAGGTATCGGTTATTGACTTTTTAGCTGGCTTTGGTGCCTTGACCATGAGCTAGGACCTTAAGATTCTGCATGAAAGGAGGACTAGCAGCCGAGTTGCACAGCAGAATGTGAAAAGTGTTCATATGTAGCAAAAACCTGAGAAATCCGTCAGTTTTCGTCATTTGTTATCGAATCGACTTAAAGCCAGATCGTCACATTGGCCGCTCTTCTCTATGAAACGGTTGTACTTATCGTCTGCAAAACTATGTCGCGTGCTGCGGTATGCGGAGAAACTAAAACCACCGTAGGAGCACAAACATGAAGCTTCTAAGTTGATGTAATAGCCAGTAAGAAGTAGTCCAATACAAGTTTTAGGTATTGATTATTGACTTTTTAGCTGGCTTTGGTGCCTTGGACATGAGCTAGGACCTTAAGATTATGCATGAAAGGAGGACTAGCAGCCGAGTTGCACGGGAGAATGTGAAAAGTGTTCATATGTAGTAAAAACCTGAGAAATCCGTCCGTTTTCGTCATTTGTTATCGCATCGACTTAAAGCCAGACCGACACATTGGCCGCTCTTCTCTCTGAAACGGTTGTACTTATCGTCTGCAAAGCTTTGTCGCGTGCTGCGGTATGCTGAGACACTACAAGCACCATAGTAGAACACAGATGAAGCTTCTAAGTTGAGGTAATAGCCAGTAAGAGGTAGTATAATTCAAGTTTTAGGTATTGAATATTGACCTTTTAGCTGGCTTTGGTGCCTTGGACATGAGCTAGGACCTTAAGATTCTGCATGAAAGGAGGACTAGCAGCCGAGTTGCACGGGAGAATGTGGAAAGTGTTCATATGTAGTAAAAAAATGAGACATCCGTCCGTTTTCGTCATTTGTTATCGAATCGACTTAAAGCCACATCGTCACATTGGCCGCTCTTCTCTCTGAAACGGTTGTACTTATCGTCTGCAAAACTATGTCGCGTGCTGCGGTATGCGGAGAAACTAAAAGCACCGTAGTAGAACACAGATGAAGCTTCTAAGTTGATGTAATAGCCAGTAAGAAGTAGTACAATTCAAGTTTTAGGTATTGATTATTGACTTTTTAGCTGGCTTTGGTGCCTTGGACATGAGCTAGGACCTTAATATTCTGCATGAAAGGAGGACTAGCAGCCGAGTTGAACGGGAGAATGTGAAAAGTGTTCATATGTAGTAAAAACCTTAGAATCCGTCCGTTTTCGTCATTTGTTATCGAATCGACTTAAAGCCAGATCGTCACATTAGCCGCTCTTCTCTATGAAACGGTTGTACTTATCGTCTGCAATGCTATGTCGCGTGCTGCGGTATGCGGAGACACTAAAATCACCACAGTAGAACACAGATGAAGCTTCTAAGTTGATGTAACAGCCAGTAAGAAGTAGTACAATTCAAGTTTTAGGTATTGAATATTGACCTTTTTGCTGGCTTTGGTGCCTTGGACATGTGCTAGGACCTTAAGATTCTGCATGAAAGGAGGACTAACTGCCGAGTTGCACGGGAGAATGTGAAAAGTGTTCATATGTAGTAAAAACCTGAGAAATCCGTCCGTTTTCGTCATTTGTTATCGAATAGACTTAAAGCCAGATCGTCACATTGGCCGCTCTTCTATCTGAAACGGTTGTACTTATCGTCTGCAAAGCTATGTCGCGAGCTGTGGTATGCGGAGACACTAAAATCACCATAGTAGGAACAGATGAAGCATCTAAGTTGATGAAATAGCCAGTAAGAAGTAATCCAATTCAAGTTTTGGGTATCGATTATTGACTTTTTAGCTGGCTTTGGTGCCTTGGACATGAGCTAGGACCTTAAGATTCTGCATGAAAGGAGGACTAGCAGCCGAGTTGCACGGGAGAATGTGAAAAGTGTTCATATGCAGTAAAAACCTGAGACATCCGTCCGTTTTCGTCATTTGTTATCGAATCGACTTAAAGCCAGATCGTCACATTGGCCGCTCTTCTCTCTGAAACGCTTGTACTTATCGTCTGCAAAGCTATGTCGCGTGCTGCGGTATGCGGAGACACTACAAGCACCATAGTAGAACACAGATGAAGCTTGTAAGTTGATGTAATACCCAGTAAGAATTAGTACAATTCAAGTTTTAGGTATTGATTATTGACTTTTTAGCTGGCTTTGGTGCCTTGGACATGTGCTAGGACCTTAAGATTCGGCATGAAAGGAGGACTAGAAGCCGAGTTGCACGGGAGAATGTGAAAAGTGTTCATATGTAGTAAAAACCTGAGAAATCCGTCCGTTTTCGTCATTTGTTACCAAATCGACTTAAAGCCAGATCGTCACATTGGCCGATCTTCTCTCTGAAACGGTTGTACTTATCGTCTGCAAAGCTATGTCGCGTGTTGCCGTAGGCGGAAACAGGAAAAGCACCATAATAGAACACAGATGAAGGTTCTAAGTTGATGTAATAGCCAGTAAGAAGTAGTCCAATTCAAGTTTTAGGTATCGGTTATTGACTTTTTAGCTGGCTTTGGTGCCTTGACCATGAGCTAGGACCTTAAGATTCTGCATGAAAGGAGGACTAGCAGCCGAGTTGCACAGCAGAATGTGAAAAGTGTTCATATGTAGCAAAAACCTGAGAAATCCGTCAGTTTTCGTCATTTGTTATCGAATCGACTTAAAGCCAGATCGTCACATTGGCCGCTCTTCTCTATGAAACGGTTGTACTTATCGTCTGCAAAACTATGTCGCGTGCTGCGGTATGCGGAGAAACTAAAACCACCGTAGGAGCACAAACATGAAGCTTCTAAGTTGATGTAATAGCCAGTAAGAAGTAGTCCAATTCAAGTTTTAGGTATTGATTATTGACTTTTTAGCTGGCTTTGGTGCCTTGGACATGAGCTAGGACCTTAAGATTATGCATGAAAGGAGGACTAGCAGCCGAGTTGCACGGGAGAATGTGAAAAGTGTTCATATGTAGTGAAAACCTGAGAAATCCGTCCGTTTTCGTCATTTGTTATCGCATCGACTTAAAGCCAGATCGACACATTGGCCGCTCTTCTCTCTGAAACGGTTGTACTTATCGTCTGCAAAGCTTTGTCGCGTGCTGCGGTATGCTGAGACACTACAAGCACCATAGTAGAACACAGATGAAGCTTCTAAGTTGAGGTAATAGCCAGTAAGAGGTAGTATAATTCAAGTTTTAGGTATTGAATATTGACCTTTAGCTGGCTTTGGTGCCTTGGACATGAGCTAGGACCTTAAGATTCTGCATGAAAGGAGGACTAGCAGCCGAGTTGCACGGGAGAATGTGAAAAGTGTTCATATGTAGTAAAAAAATGAGACATCCGTCCGTTTTCGTCATTTGTTATCGAATCGACTTAAAGCCACATCGTCACATTGGCCGCTCTTCTCTCTGAAACGGTTGTACTTATCGTCTGCAAAACTATGTCGCGTGCTGCGGTATGCGGAGAAACTAAAAGCACCGTAGTAGAACACAGATGAAGCTTCTAAGTTGATGTAATAGCCAGTAAGAAGTAGTACAATTCAAGTTTTAGGTATTGATTATTGACTTTTTAGCTGGCTTTGGTGCCTTGGACATGAGCTAGGATCTTAATATTCAGCATGAAAGGAGGACTAGCAGCCGAGTTGCACGGGAGAATGTGAAAAGTGTTCATATGTAGTAAAAACTTTAGAAATCCGTCCGTTTTCGTCATTTGTTATCAAATCGACTTAAAGCCAGATCGTCACATTAGCCGCTCTTCTCTCTGAAACGGTTGTACTTATCGTCGGCAAAGCTATGTCGCGTGCTGCGGTATGCGGAGACACTACAAGCACCACAGTAGAACACAGATGAAGCTTCTAAGTTGATGTAACAGCCAGTAAGAAGTAGTACAATTCAAGTTTTAGGTATTGAATATTGACCTTTTTGCTGGCTTTGGTGCCTTGGACATGTGCTAGGACCTTAAGATTCTGCATGAAAAGAGGACTAGCCGCCGAGTTGCACGGGAGGATGTGAAAAGTGTTCATATGTAGTAAAAACCTGAGAAATCCGTCCGTTTTCCTCATTTGCTATCGAATCGACTTAAAGCCAGATCGTCACATTAGCCGCTCTTCTCTCTGAAACGGTTGTACTTATCGTCTGCAAAGCTATGTCGCGAGCTGTTTTATGCGGAGACACTAAAATCACCATAGTAGGAACAGATGAAGCATCTAAGTTGATGTAATAGCCAGTAAGAAGTAATCCAATTCAAGTTTTGGGTATCGATTATTGACTTTTTAGCTGGCTTTGGTGCCTTGGACATGAGCTAGGACCTTAAGATTCTGCATGAAAGGAGGACTAGCAGCCGAGTTGCACGGGAGAATGTGAAAAGTGTTCATATGTAATAAAAACCTGAGAAATCCGTCCGTTTTCGTCATTTGTTATCGAATTGACTTAAAGCCACATCGTCACATTGGCCGCTCTTCTCTCTGAAACGGTTGTACTTATCGTCTACAAAGCTATGTCGCGTGCTGCGGTATGCGGAGACACTAAAATCACCACAGTAGAACACAGATGAAGCTTCTAAGTTGATGTAACAGCCAGTAAGAAGTAGTAAAATTCAAGTTTTAGGTATTGAATATTGACCTTTTTGCTGGCTTTGGTGCCTTGGACATGAGCTAGGACCTTAAGATTCTGCATGAAAGGAGGACTAGCAGCCGAGTTGCACGGGAGAATGTGAAAGGTGTTCATATGTAATAAAAACCTGAGAAATCCGTCCGTTTTCGTCATTTGTTATCGAATTGACTTAACGCCAGAGCGTCACATTGGCCGCTCTTCTCTCTGAAACGGTTGTACTTATCGTCTACAAAGCTATGTCGCGTGCTGCGGTATGGGGAGACACTAAAAGCACCATAGTAGAACACAGATGAAGCTTCTAAGTTAATGTAATAGCCAGTAAGAAGTAGTACAATTCAAGTTTTAGGTATCGATTATTGACTTTTTAGCTGGCTTTGGTGCCTTGGACATGAGCTAGGACCTTAAGATTCTGCATGAAAGGAGGACTAGCAGCCGAGTTGCACGGGAGAATGTGAAAAGTGTTCATATGCAGTAAAAACCTGAGACATCCGTCCGTTTTCGTCATTTGTTATCGAATCGACTTAAAGCCAGATTGTCACATTGGACGCTCTTCTCTCTGAAACGGTTGTACTTATCGTCTGCAAAGCAATGTCGCGTGCTGCGGTATGCTGAGACACTAAAAGCACCATAGTAGAACACAGATGAAGCTTCTAAGTTGATGTAATAGCCAGTAAGAAGTAGTACAATTCAAGTTTTAGGTATTGAATATTGAATTTTTAGCTGGCTGTGGTGCCTTGGACATGAGCTAGGACCTTAAAATTCTGCATGAAAGGAGGACTAGCAGCCGAGTTGCATGAGAGAATATGAAAAGTGTTCAAATGTAGTAAAAACATGAGAAATACGTCTGTTTTCGTCATTGGTTATCGAATCGACTTAAAGCCAGATCGTCACATTGGCCGCTCTTCTCTCTGAAACGGTTGTACTTATCGTCTGCAAAGCTATGTCGCGTGCTGCGGTATGCGGAGACACTAAAAGCACCATAGTAGAACACAGATGAAGCTTGTAAGTTGATGTAATACCCAGTAAGAATTAGTACAATTCAAGTTTTAGGTATTGATTATTGACTTTTTAGCTGGCTTTGGTGCCTTGGACATGTGCTAGGACCTTAAGATTCTGCATGAAAGGAGGACTAGCAGCCGAGTTGCACGGGAGAAAGTGAAAAGTGTTCATATGTAGTAAAAACCTGAGAAATCCGTCCGTTTTCGTCATATGTTATCGAATCGACTTAAAGCCAGATCGTCACATTGGCCGCACTTCTCTCTGAAACGGTTGTACTTATCGTCTGCAAAGCTATGTCGCGTACTGCGGTAATCGGAGACACTAAAAGCAACATAGTAGAACACAGATGAAGCTTCTAAAATGATGTAATAGCCAGTAAGAAGTAGTACAATTCAAGTTTTAGGTATCGATTATTGACTTTTTAGCTGGCTTTGGTGCCTTGGACATGATCTAGGATCTTAAGATTCTGCCTGAAAGGAGGACTAGCAGCCGAGTTGCACGGGAGAATGTGAAAAGTGTTCATATGTAGTAAAAACCTGAGAAATCCGTCCGTTTTCGTCATTTGTTACCAAATCGACTTAAAGCCAGATCGTCACATTGGCCGATCTTCTCTCTGAAACGGTTGTACTTATCGTCTGCAAAGCTATGTCGCGTGTTGCCGTAGGCGGAAACATGAAAAGCACCATAATAGAACACAGATGAAGCTTCTAAGTTGATGTAATAGCCAGTAAGAAGTAGTCCAATTCAAGTTTTAGGTATCGGTTATTGACTTTTTAGCTGGCTTTGGTGCCTTGACCATCAGCTAGGACCTTAAGATTCTGCATGAAAGGAGGACTAGCAGCCGAGTTGCACGGCAGAATGTGAAAAGTGTTCATATGTAGCAAAAACCTGAGAAATCCGTCCGTTTTCGTCATTTGTTATCGAATCGACTTAAAGCCAGATCGTCACATTGGCCGCTCTTCTCTCTGAAACGGTTGTACTTATCGTCTGCAAAACTATGTCGCGTGCTGCGGTATGCGGAGAAACTAAAACCACCGTAGGAGAACACACATGAAGCTTCTAAGTTGATGTAATAGCCAGTAAGAAGTAGTACAATTCAAGTTTTAGGTATTGATTATTGACTTTTTAGCTGGCTTTGGTGCCTTGGACATGAGCTAGGATCTTAAGATTCTGCCTGAAAGGAGGACTAGCAGCCGAGTTGCACGGGAGAATGTGAAAAGTGTTCATATGTAGTAAAAACCTGAGAAATCCGTCCGTTTTTGTCATTTGTTATCGCATCGACTTAAAGCCAGATCGACACATTGGCCGCTCTTCTCTCTGAAACGGTTGTACTTATCGTCTGCAAAGCTTTGTCGCGTGCTGCGGTATGCTGAGACACTACAAGCACCATAGTAGAACACAGATGAAGCTTCTAAGTTGAGGTAATAGCCAGTAAGAGGTAGTACAATTCAAGTTTTAGGTATTGAATATTGACCTTTTAGCTGGCTTTGGTGCCTTGGACATGAGCTAGGACCTTAAGATTATGCATGAAAGGAGGACTAGCAGCCGAGTTGCACGGGAGAATGTGAAAAGTGTTCATATGTAGTAAAAACCTGAGAAATCCGCCCGTTTTCGTCATTTGTTATCGAATCGACTTAAAGCCAGATCGTCACATTGGCCGCTGTTCTCTCTGAAACGGTTGTACTTATCGTCTGCAAAGCTATGTCGCGAGCTGTTTTATGCGGAGACACTAGAATAACCATAGTAGGAACAGATGAAGCATCTAAGTTGATGTAATAGCCAGTAAGAAGTAATCCAATTCAAGTTTTGGGTATCGATTATTGACTTTTTAGCTGGCTTTGGTGCCTTGGACATGAGCTAGGACCTTAAGATTCTGCATGAAAGGAGGACTAGCAGCCGAGTTGCACGGGAGAATGTGAAAAGTGTTCATATGTAATAAAAACCTGAGAAATCCGTCCGTTTTCGTCATTTGTTATCGAATTGACTTAAAGCCAGATCGTCACATTGGTCGCTCTTCTCTCTGAAACGGTTGTACTTATCGTCTACAAAGCTATGTCGCGTGCTGCGGTATGCGGAGACACTAAAAGCACCATAGTAGAACACAGATGAAGCTTCTAAGTTAATGTAATAGCCAGTAAGAAGTAGTACAATTCAAGTTTTAGGTATCGATTATTGACTTTTTAGCTGGCTTTGGTGCCTTGGACATGAGCTAGGACCTTAAGATTCTGCATGAAAGGAGGAATAGCAGCCGAGTTGCACGGGAGAATGTGAAAAGTGTTCATATGTAGTAAAAACCTGAGAAATCCGTCCGTTTTCGTCATTTGTTGTCGAATCGACTTAAAGCCAGATCGTCACATTGGCCGCTCTTCTCTCTGAAACGGTTGTACTTATCGTCTGCAAAGCTATGTCGCGTACTGCGGTATTCGGAGACACTAAAAGCACCATAGTAGAACACAGATGAAGCTTCTAAGTTGATGTAATAGCCAGTAAGAAGTAGTCCAATTCAAGTTTTATGTATCGGTTATTGACTTTTTAGCTGGCTTTGGTGCCTTGGACATGAGCTAGGACCTTAAAATTCTGCACGAAAGTAGGACTAGCAGCCGAGTTGCACGGGAGAATGTGAAGAGTGTTCATAAGTAGTAAAAACCAGAGAAATCCGTCCGTTTTCGTCATTTGTTATCGAATCGACTTAAAGCCAGATCGTCACATTGGCCGATCTTCTCTCTGAAACGGTTGTACTTATCGTCTGCAAAGCTATGTCGCGAGCTGTTTTATGCGGAGACACTAAAATCACCATAGTAGGAACAGATGAAGCATCTAAGTTGATGTAATAGCCAGTAAGAAGTAATCCAATTCAAGTTTTGGGTATCGATTATTGACTTTTTAGCTGGCTTTGGTGCCTTGGACATGAGCTAGGACCTTAAGATTCTGCATGAAAGGAGGACTAGCAGCCGAGTTGCACGGGAGAATGTGAAAAGTGTTCATATGTAATAAAAACCTGAGAAATCCGTCCGTTTTCGTCATTTGTTATCGAATTGACTTAAAGCCACATCGTCACATTGGCCGCTCTTCTCTCTGAAACGGTTGTACTTATCGTCTACAAAGCTATGTCGCGTGCTGCGGTATGCGGAGACACTAAAATCACCACAGTAGAACACAGATGAAGCTTCTAAGTTGATGTAACAGCCAGTAAGAAGTAGTAAAATTCAAGTTTTAGGTATTGAATATTGACCTTTTTGCTGGCTTTGGTGCCTTGGACATGAGCTAGGACCTTAAGATTCTGCATGAAAGGAGGACTAGCAGCCGAGTTGCACGGGAGAATGTGAAAGGTGTTCATATGTAATAAAAACCTGAGAAATCCGTCCGTTTTCGTCATTTGTTATCGAATTGACTTAACGCCAGAGCGTCACATTGGCCGCTCTTCTCTCTGAAACGGTTGTACTTATCGTCTACAAAGCTATGTCGCGTGCTGCGGTATGGGGAGACACTAAAAGCACCATAGTAGAACACAGATGAAGCTTCTAAGTTAATGTAATAGCCAGTAAGAAGTAGTACAATTCAAGTTTTAGGTATCGATTATTGACTTTTTAGCTGGCTTTGGTGCCTTGGACATGAGCTAGGACCTTAAGATTCTGCATGAAAGGAGGACTAGCAGCCGAGTTGCACGGGAGAATGTGAAAAGTGTTCATATGCAGTAAAAACCTGAGACATCCGTCCGTTTTCGTCATTTGTTATCGAATCGACTTAAAGCCAGATTGTCACATTGGACGCTCTTCTCTCTGAAACGGTTGTACTTATCGTCTGCAAAGCAATGTCGCGTGCTGCGGTATGCTGAGACACTAAAAGCACCATAGTAGAACACAGATGAAGCTTCTAAGTTGATGTAATAGCCAGTAAGAAGTAGTACAATTCAAGTTTTAGGTATTGAATATTGAATTTTTAGCTGGCTGTGGTGCCTTGGACATGAGCTAGGACCTTAAAATTCTGCATGAAAGGAGGACTAGCAGCCGAGTTGCATGAGAGAATATGAAAAGTGTTCAAATGTAGTAAAAACATGAGAAATACGTCTGTTTTCGTCATTGGTTATCGAATCGACTTAAAGCCAGATCGTCACATTGGCCGCTCTTCTCTCTGAAACGGTTGTACTTATCGTCTGCAAAGCTATGTCGCGTGCTGCGGTATGCGGAGACACTAAAAGCACCATAGTAGAACACAGATGAAGCTTGTAAGTTGATGTAATACCCAGTAAGAATTAGTACAATTCAAGTTTTAGGTATTGATTATTGACTTTTTAGCTGGCTTTGGTGCCTTGGACATGTGCTAGGACCTTAAGATTCTGCATGAAAGGAGGACTAGCAGCCGAGTTGCACGGGAGAAAGTGAAAAGTGTTCATATGTAGTAAAAACCTGAGAAATCCGTCCGTTTTCGTCATATGTTATCGAATCGACTTAAAGCCAGATCGTCACATTGGCCGCACTTCTCTCTGAAACGGTTGTACTTATCGTCTGCAAAGCTATGTCGCGTACTGCGGTAATCGGAGACACTAAAAGCAACATAGTAGAACACAGATGAAGCTTCTAAAATGATGTAATAGCCAGTAAGAAGTAGTACAATTCAAGTTTTAGGTATCGATTATTGACTTTTTAGCTGGCTTTGGTGCCTTGGACATGATCTAGGATCTTAAGATTCTGCCTGAAAGGAGGACTAGCAGCCGAGTTGCACGGGAGAATGTGAAAAGTGTTCATATGTAGTAAAAACCTGAGAAATCCGTCCGTTTTCGTCATTTGTTACCAAATCGACTTAAAGCCAGATCGTCACATTGGCCGATCTTCTCTCTGAAACGGTTGTACTTATCGTCTGCAAAGCTATGTCGCGTGTTGCCGTAGGCGGAAACATGAAAAGCACCATAATAGAACACAGATGAAGCTTCTAAGTTGATGTAATAGCCAGTAAGAAGTAGTCCAATTCAAGTTTTAGGTATCGGTTATTGACTTTTTAGCTGGCTTTGGTGCATTGACCATCAGCTAGGACCTTAAGATTCTGCATGAAAGGAGGACTAGCAGCCGAGTTGCACGGCAGAATGTGAAAAGTGTTCATATGTAGCAAAAACCTGAGAAATCCGTCCGTTTTCGTCATTTGTTATCGAATCGACTTAAAGCCAGATCGTCACATTGGCCGCTCTTCTCTCTGAAACGGTTGTACTTATCGTCTGCAAAACTATGTCGCGTGCTGCGGTATGCGGAGAAACTAAAACCACCGTAGGAGAACACACATGAAGCTTCTAAGTTGATGTAATAGCCAGTAAGAAGTAGTACAATTCAAGTTTTAGGTATTGATTATTGACTTTTTAGCTGGCTTTGGTGCCTTGGACATGAGCTAGGATCTTAAGATTCTGCCTGAAAGGAGGACTAGCAGCCGAGTTGCACGGGAGAATGTGAAAAGTGTTCATATGTAGTAAAAACCTGAGAAATCCGTCCGTTTTTGTCATTTGTTATCGCATCGACTTAAAGCCAGATCGACACATTGGCCGCTCTTCTCTCTGAAACGGTTGTACTTATCGTCTGCAAAGCTTTGTCGCGTGCTGCGGTATGCTGAGACACTACAAGCACCATAGTAGAACACAGATGAAGCTTCTAAGTTGAGGTAATAGCCAGTAAGAGGTAGTACAATTCAAGTTTTAGGTATTGAATATTGACCTTTTAGCTGGCTTTGGTGCCTTGGACATGAGCTAGGACCTTAAGATTATGCATGAAAGGAGGACTAGCAGCCGAGTTGCACGGGAGAATGTGAAAAGTGTTCATATGTAGTAAAAACCTGAGAAATCCGCCCGTTTTCGTCATTTGTTATCGAATCGACTTAAAGCCAGATCGTCACATTGGCCGCTGTTCTCTCTGAAACGGTTGTACTTATCGTCTGCAAAGCTATGTCGCGAGCTGTTTTATGCGGAGACACTAGAATAACCATAGTAGGAACAGATGAAGCATCTAAGTTGATGTAATAGCCAGTAAGAAGTAATCCAATTCAAGTTTTGGGTATCGATTATTGACTTTTTAGCTGGCTTTGGTGCCTTGGACATGAGCTAGGACCTTAAGATTCTGCATGAAAGGAGGACTAGCAGCCGAGTTGCACGGGAGAATGTGAAAAGTGTTCATATGTAATAAAAACCTGAGAAATCCGTCCGTTTTCGTCATTTGTTATCGAATTGACTTAAAGCCAGATCGTCACATTGGTCGCTCTTCTCTCTGAAACGGTTGTACTTATCGTCTACAAAGCTATGTCGCGTGCTGCGGTATGCGGAGACACTAAAAGCACCATAGTAGAACACAGATGAAGCTTCTAAGTTAATGTAATAGCCAGTAAGAAGTAGTACAATTCAAGTTTTAGGTATCGATTATTGACTTTTTAGCTGGCTTTGGTGCCTTGGACATGAGCTAGGACCTTAAGATTCTGCATGAAAGGAGGAATAGCAGCCGAGTTGCACGGGAGAATGTGAAAAGTGTTCATATGTAGTAAAAACCTGAGAAATCCGTCCGTTTTCGTCATTTGTTGTCGAATCGACTTAAAGCCAGATCGTCACATTGGCCGCTCTTCTCTCTGAAACGGTTGTACTTATCGTCTGCAAAGCTATGTCGCGTACTGCGGTATTCGGAGACACTAAAAGCACCATAGTAGAACACAGATGAAGCTTCTAAGTTGATGTAATAGCCAGTAAGAAGTAGTCCAATTCAAGTTTTATGTATCGGTTATTGACTTTTTAGCTGGCTTTGGTGCCTTGGACATGAGCTAGGACCTTAAAATTCTGCACGAAAGTAGGACTAGCAGCCGAGTTGCACGGGAGAATGTGAAGAGTGTTCATAAGTAGTAAAAACCAGAGAAATCCGTCCGTTTTCGTCATTTGTTATCGAATCGACTTAAAGCCAGATCGTCACATTGGCCGATCTTCTCTCTGAAACGGTTGTACTTATCGTCTGCAAAGCTATGTCGCGTGTTGCCGTTGGCGGAAACAGGAAAAGCACCATAATAGAACACAGATGAAGCTTCTAAGTTGATGTAATAGCCAGTAAGAAGTAGTACAATTCAAGTTTTAGGTATTGGTTATTGACTTTTTAGCTGGTTTTGGTGCCTTGGACATGAGCTAGGACCTTAATATTCTGCATGAAAGGAGGACTAGCAGCCGAGTTGCACGGGAGAATGTGAAAAGTGTTCATATGTAGTAAAAACCTTAGACATCCGTCCGTTTTCGACATTTGTTATCGAATCGACTTAAAGCCAGATCGTCACATTGCCCGCTCTTCTCTCTGAAACGGTTGTACTTGTCGTCTGCAAAGCTATGTCGCGTGCTGCGGTATGCGGAGACACTAAAAGCACCATAGTAGAACACAGATGAAGCTTCTAAGTTGATGTAATAGCCAGTAAGAAGTAGTCCAATTCAAGTTTTAGGTATCGATTATTGACTTTTTAGATGGCTTTGGTGCCTTGGACATGAGCTGGGACTTTAAGATTCTGCATAAAAGGAGGACTAGCTGCCCAGTTGCACGGGAGAATGTGAAAAGTATTCATATGTAGTAAAAACCTGAGACATCCGTCCGTTTTCGTCATTTGTTATCGAATTGACTTAAAGCCAGATCGTCACATTTTCCGCTCTTCTCTCTGAAACGGTTGTACTTATCGTCTGCAAAGCTATGTCGCGTGCTGCGGTATGCGGAGACACTAAAAGCACCATAGTAGAACACAGATGATGCTTCTAAGTTGATGTAATAGCCAGTAAGAAGTAGTACAATTCAAGTTTTAGGTATCGGTTATTGACTTTTTACCCCTCTTTGCTGCCTTGGACATGAGCTAGGACCTTAAAATTCTGCACGAAAGTAGGACTAGCAGCCGAGTTGCACGGGAGAATGTGAAGAGTGTTCATAAGTAGTAAAAACCAGAGAAATCCGTCCGTTTTCGTCATTTGTTATCGAATCGACTTAAAGCCAGATCGTCACATTGGCCGATCTTCTCTCTGAAACGATTGTACTTATCGTCTGCAAAGCAATGTCGCGTGCTGCGGTATGCTGAGACACTAAAAGCACCATAGTAGAACACAGATCACGCTTCTGATTTGATGTAATAGCCAGTAAGAAGTAGTACAATTCAAGTTTTAGATATTGAATATTGACCTTTTAGCTGGCTTTGGTGCCTTGGACATGAGCTAGGACCTTAATATTCTGCATGAAAGGAGGACTAGCAGCCGAGTTGCACGGGAGAATATCAAAAGTGTTCATATGTAGTAAAAACCTTAGAAATCCGTCAGTTTTCGTCATTTGTTATCGAATCGACTTAAAGCCAGATCGTCACATTGGCCGCTCTTCTCTATGAAACGGTTGTACTTATCGTCTGCAAAACTATGTCGCGTGCTGCGGTATGCGGAGAAACTAAAACCACCGTAGGAGCACAAACATGAAGCTTCTAAGTTGATGTAATAGCCAGTAAGAAGTAGTCCAATACAAGTTTTAGGTATTGATTATTGACTTTTTAGCTGGCTTTGGTGCCTTGGACATGAGCTAGGACCTTAAGATTATGCATGAAAGGAGGACTAGCAGCCGAGTTGCACGGGAGAATGTGAAAAGTGTTCATATGTAGTAAAAACCTGAGAAATCCGTCCGTTTTCGTCATTTGTTATCGCATCGACTTAAAGCCAGACCGACACATTGGCCGCTCTTCTCTCTGAAACGGTTGTACTTATCGTCTGCAAAGCTTTGTCGCGTGCTGCGGTATGCTGAGACACTACAAGCACCATAGTAGAACACAGATGAAGCTTCTAAGTTGAGGTAATAGCCAGTAAGAGGTAGTATAATTCAAGTTTTAGGTATTGAATATTGACCTTTTAGCTGGCTTTGGTGCCTTGGACATGAGCTAGGACCTTAAGATTCTGCATGAAAGGAGGACTAGCAGCCGAGTTGCACGGGAGAATGTGGAAAGTGTTCATATGTAGTAAAAAAATGAGACATCCGTCCGTTTTCGTCATTTGTTATCGAATCGACTTAAAGCCACATCGTCACATTGGCCGCTCTTCTCTCTGAAACGGTTGTACTTATCGTCTGCAAAACTATGTCGCGTGCTGCGGTATGCGGAGAAACTAAAAGCACCGTAGTAGATCACAGATGAAGCTTCTAAGTTGATGTAATAGCCAGTAAGAAGTAGTACAATTCAAGTTTTAGGTATTGATTATTGACTTTTTAGCTGGCTTTGGTGCCTTGGACATGAGCTAGGACCTTAATATTCTGCATGAAAGGAGGACTAGCAGCCGAGTTGAACGGGAGAATGTGAAAAGTGTTCATATGTAGTAAAAACCTTAGAATCCGTCCGTTTTCGTCATTTGTTATCGAATCGACTTAAAGCCAGATCGTCACATTAGCCGCTCTTCTCTATGAAACGGTTGTACTTATCGTCTGCAATGCTATGTCGCGTGCTGCGGTATGCGGAGACACTAAAATCACCACAGTAGAACACAGATGAAGCTTCTAAGTTGATGTAACAGCCAGTAAGAAGTAGTACAATTCAAGTTTTAGGTATTGAATATTGACCTTTTTGCTGGCTTTGGTGCCTTGGACATGTGCTAGGACCTTAAGATTCTGCATGAAAGGAGGACTAACTGCCGAGTTGCACGGGAGAATGTGAAAAGTGTTCATATGTAGTAAAAACCTGAGAAATCCGTCCGTTTTCGTCATTTGTTATCGAATAGACTTAAAGCCAGATCGTCACATTGGCCGCTCTTCTATCTGAAACGGTTGTACTTATCGTCTGCAAAGCTATGTCGCGAGCTGTGGTATGCGGAGACACTAAAATCACCATAGTAGGAACAGATGAAGCATCTAAGTTGATGAAATAGCCAGTAAGAAGTAATCCAATTCAAGTTTTGGGTATCGATTATTGACTTTTTAGCTGGCTTTGGTGCCTTGGACATGAGCTAGGACCTTAAGATTCTGCATGAAAGGAGGACTAGCAGCCGAGTTGCACGGGAGAATGTGAAAAGTGTTCATATGCAGTAAAAACCTGAGACATCCGTCCGTTTTCGTCATTTGTTATCGAATCGACTTAAAGCCAGATCGTCACATTGGCCGCTCTTCTCTCTGAAACGCTTGTACTTATCGTCTGCAAAGCTATGTCGCGTGCTGCGGTATGCGGAGACACTACAAGCACCATAGTAGAACACAGATGAAGCTTGTAAGTTGATGTAATACCCAGTAAGAATTAGTACAATTCAAGTTTTAGGTATTGATTATTGACTTTTTAGCTGGCTTTGGTGCCTTGGACATGTGCTAGGACCTTAAGATTCGGCATGAAAGGAGGACTAGAAGCCGAGTTGCACGGGAGAATGTGAAAAGTGTTCATATGTAGTAAAAACCTGAGAAATCCGTCCGTTTTCGTCATTTGTTACCAAATCGACTTAAAGCCAGATCGTCACATTGGCCGATCTTCTCTCTGAAACGGTTGTACTTATCGTCTGCAAAGCTATGTCGCGTGTTGCCGTAGGCGGAAACAGGAAAAGCACCATAATAGAACACAGATGAAGGTTCTAAGTTGATGTAATAGCCAGTAAGAAGTAGTCCAATTCAAGTTTTAGGTATCGGTTATTGACTTTTTAGCTGGCTTTGGTGCCTTGACCATGAGCTAGGACCTTAAGATTCTGCATGAAAGGAGGACTAGCAGCCGAGTTGCACAGCAGAATGTGAAAAGTGTTCATATGTAGCAAAAACCTGAGAAATCCGTCAGTTTTCGTCATTTGTTATCGAATCGACTTAAAGCCAGATCGTCACATTGGCCGCTCTTCTCTATGAAACGGTTGTACTTATCGTCTGCAAAACTATGTCGCGTGCTGCGGTATGCGGAGAAACTAAAACCACCGTAGGAGCACAAACATGAAGCTTCTAAGTTGATGTAATAGCCAGTAAGAAGTAGTCCAATTCAAGTTTTAGGTATTGATTATTGACTTTTTAGCTGGCTTTGGTGCCTTGGACATGAGCTAGGACCTTAAGATTATGCATGAAAGGAGGACTAGCAGCCGAGTTGCACGGGAGAATGTGAAAAGTGTTCATATGTAGTAAAAACCTGAGAAATCCGTCCGTTTTCGTCATTTGTTATCGCATCGACTTAAAGCCAGATCGACACATTGGCCGCTCTTCTCTCTGAAACGGTTGTACTTATCGTCTGCAAAGCTTTGTCGCGTGCTGCGGTATGCTGAGACACTACAAGCACCATAGTAGAACACAGATGAAGCTTCTAAGTTGAGGTAATAGCCAGTAAGAGGTAGTATAATTCAAGTTTTAGGTATTGAATATTGACCTTTAGCTGGCTTTGGTGCCTTGGACATGAGCTAGGACCTTAAGATTCTGCATGAAAGGAGGACTAGCAGCCGAGTTGCACGGGAGAATGTGAAAAGTGTTCATATGTAGTAAAAAAATGAGACATCCGTCCGTTTTCGTCATTTGTTATCGAATCGACTTAAAGCCACATCGTCACATTGGCCGCTCTTCTCTCTGAAACGGTTGTACTTATCGTCTGCAAAACTATGTCGCGTGCTGCGGTATGCGGAGAAACTAAAAGCACCGTAGTAGAACACAGATGAAGCTTCTAAGTTGATGTAATAGCCAGTAAGAAGTAGTACAATTCAAGTTTTAGGTATTGATTATTGACTTTTTAGCTGGCTTTGGTGCCTTGGACATGAGCTAGGATCTTAATATTCAGCATGAAAGGAGGACTAGCAGCCGAGTTGCACGGGAGAATGTGAAAAGTGTTCATATGTAGTAAAAACTTTAGAAATCCGTCCGTTTTCGTCATTTGTTATCAAATCGACTTAAAGCCAGATCGTCACATTAGCCGCTCTTCTCTCTGAAACGGTTGTACTTATCGTCTGCAAAGCTATGTCGCGTGCTGCGGTATGCGGAGACACTAAAATCACCACAGTAGAACACAGATGAAGCTTCTAAGTTGATGTAACAGCCAGTAAGAAGTAGTACAATTCAAGTTTTAGGTATTGAATATTGACCTTTTTGCTGGCTTTGGTGCCTTGGACATGTGCTAGGACCTTAAGATTCTGCATGAAAGGAGGACTAGCTGCCGAGTTGCACGGGAGAATGTGAAAAGTGTTCATATGTAGTAAAAACCTGAGAAATCCGTCCGTTTTCGTCATTTGATATCGAATAGACTTAAAGCCAGATCGTCACATTGGCCGCTCTTCTCTCTGAAACGGTTGTACTTATCGTCTGCAAAGCTATGTCGCGAGCTGTTTTATGCGGAGACACTAAAATCACCATAGTAGGAACAGATGAAGCATCTAAGTTGATGTAATAGCCAGTAAGAAGTAATCCAATTCAAGTTTTGGGTATCGATTATTGACTTTTTAGCTGGCTTTGGTGCCTTGGACATGAGCTAGGACCTTAAGATTCTGCATGAAAGGAGGACTAGCAGCCGAGTTGCACGGGAGAATGTGAAAAGTGTTCATATGTAATAAAAACCTGAGAAATCCGTCCGTTTTCGTCATTTGTTATCGAATTGACTTAAAGCCACATCGTCACATTGGCCGCTCTTCTCTCTGAAACGGTTGTACTTATCGTCTACAAAGCTATGTCGCGTGCTGCGGTATGCGGAGACACTAAAATCACCACAGTAGAACACAGATGAAGCTTCTAAGTTGATGTAACAGCCAGTAAGAAGTAGTAAAATTCAAGTTTTAGGTATTGAATATTGACCTTTTTGCTGGCTTTGGTGCCTTGGACATGAGCTAGGACCTTAAGATTCTGCATGAAAGGAGGACTAGCAGCCGAGTTGCACGGGAGAATGTGAAAAGTGTTCATATGTAATAAAAACCTGAGAAATCCGTCCGTTTTCGTCATTTGTTATCGAATTGACTTAACGCCAGAGCGTCACATTGGCCGCTCTTCTCTCTGAAACGGTTGTACTTATCGTCTACAAAGCTATGTCGCGTGCTGCGGTATGGGGAGACACTAAAAGCACCATAGTAGAACACAGATGAAGCTTCTAAGTTAATGTAATAGCCAGTAAGAAGTAGTACAATTCAAGTTTTAGGTATCGATTATTGACTTTTTAGCTGGCTTTGGTGCCTTGGACATGAGCTAGGACCTTAAGATTCTGCATGAAAGGAGGACTAGCAGCCGAGTTGCACGGGAGAATGTGAAAAGTGTTCATATGCAGTAAAAACCTGAGACATCCGTCCGTTTTCGTCATTTGTTATCGAATCGACTTAAAGCCAGATTGTCACATTGGACGCTTTTCTCTCTGAAACGGTTGTACTTATCGTCTGCAAAGCAATGTCGCGTGCTGCGGTATGCTGAGACACTAAAAGCACCATAGTAGAACACAGATGAAGCTTCTAAGTTGATGTAATAGCCAGTAAGAAGTAGTACAATTCAAGTTTTAGGTATTGAATATTGAATTTTTAGCTGGCTTTGGTGCCTTGGACATGAGCTAGGACCTTAAAATTCTGCATGAAAGGAGGACTAGCAGCCGAGTTGCATGAGAGAATATGAAAAGTGTTCAAATGTAGTAAAAACATGAGAAATACGTCTGTTTTCGTCATTGGTTATCGAATCGACTTAAAGCCAGATCGTCACATTGGCCGCTCTTCTCTCTGAAACGGTTGTACTTATCGTCTGCAAAGCTATGTCGCGTGCTGCGGTATGCGGAGACACTAAAAGCACCATAGTAGAACACAGATGAAGCTTGTAAGTTGATGTAATACCCAGTAAGAATTAGTACAATTCAAGTTTTAGGTATTGATTATTGACTTTTTAGCTGGCTTTGGTGCCTTGGACATGTGCTAGGACCTTAAGATTCTGCATGAAAGGAGGACTAGCAGCCGAGTTGCACGGGAGAAAGTGAAAAGTGTTCATATGTAGTAAAAACCTGAGAAATCCGTCCGTTTTCGTCATATGTTATCGAATCGACTTAAAGCCAGATCGTCACATTGGCCGCACTTCTCTCTGAAACGGTTGTACTTATCGTCTGCAAAGCTATGTCGCGTACTGCGGTAATCGGAGACACTAAAAGCAACATAGTAGAACACAGATGAAGCTTCTAAAATGATGTAATAGCCAGTAAGAAGTAGTACAATTCAAGTTTTAGGTATCGATTATTGACTTTTTAGCTGGCTTTGGTGCGTTGGACATGATCTAGGATCTTAAGATTCTGCCTGAAAGGAGGACTAGCAGCCGAGTTGCACGGGAGAATGTGAAAAGTGTTCATATGTAGTAAAAACCTGAGAAATCCGTCCGTTTTCGTCATTTGTTACCAAATCGACTTAAAGCCAGATCGTCACATTGGCCGATCTTCTCTCTGAAACGGTTGTACTTATCGTCTGCAAAGCTATGTCGCGTGTTGCCGTAGGCGGAAACAGGAAAAGCACCATAATAGAACACAGATGAAGCTTCTAAGTTGATGTAATAGCCAGTAAGAAGTAGTCCAATTCAAGTTTTAGGTATCGGTTATTGACTTTTTAGCTGGCTTTGGTGCCTTGACCATCAGCTAGGACCTTAAGATTCTGCATGAAAGGAGGACTAGCAGCCGAGTTGCACGGCAGAATGTGAAAAGTGTTCATATGTAGCAAAAACCTGAGAAATCCGTCCGTTTTCGTCATTTGTTATCGAATCGACTTAAAGCCAGATCGTCACATTGGCCGCTCTTCTCTCTGAAACGGTTGTACTTATCGTCTGCAAAACTATGTCGCGTGCTGCGGTATGCGGAGAAACTAAAACCACCGTAGGAGAACACACATGAAGCTTCTAAGTTGATGTAATAGCCAGTAAGAAGTAGTACAATTCAAGTTTTAGGTATTGATTATTGACTTTTTAGCTGGCTTTGGTGCCTTGGACATGAGCTAGGATCTTAAGATTCTGCCTGAAAGGAGGACTAGCAGCCGAGTTGCACGGGAGAATGTGAAAAGTGTTCATATGTAGTAAAAACCTGAGAAATCCGTCCGTTTTTGTCATTTGTTATCGCATCGACTTAAAGCCAGATCGACACATTGGCCGCTCTTCTCTCTGAAACGGTTGTACTTATCGTCTGCAAAGCTTTGTCGCGTGCTGCGGTATGCTGAGACACTACAAGCACCATAGTAGAACACAGATGAAGCTTCTAAGTTGAGGTAATAGCCAGTAAGAGGTAGTACAATTCAAGTTTTAGGTATTGAATATTGACCTTTTAGCTGGCTTTGGTGCCTTGGACATGAGCTAGGACCTTAAGATTATGCATGAAAGGAGGACTAGCAGCCGAGTTGCACGGGAGAATGTGAAAAGTGTTCATATGTAGTAAAAACCTGAGAAATCCGCCCGTTTTCGTCATTTGTTATCGAATAGACTTAAAGCCAGATCGTCACATTGGCCGCTGTTCTCTCTGAAACGGTTGTACTTATCGTCTGCAAAGCTATGTCGCGAGCTGTTTTATGCGGAGACACTAGAATAACCATAGTAGGAACAGATGAAGCATCTAAGTTGATGTAATAGCCAGTAAGAAGTAATCCAATTCAAGTTTTGGGTATCGATTATTGACTTTTTAGCTGGCTTTGGTGCCTTGGACATGAGCTAGGACCTTAAGATTCTGCATGAAAGGAGGACTAGCAGCCGAGTTGCACGGGAGAATGTGAAAAGTGTTCATATGTAATAAAAACCTGAGAAATCCGTCCGTTTTCGTCATTTGTTATCGAATTGACTTAAAGCCAGATCGTCACATTGGTCGCTCTTCTCTCTGAAACGGTTGTACTTATCGTCTACAAAGCTATGTCGCGTGCTGCGGTATGCGGAGACACTAAAAGCACCATAGTAGAACACAGATGAAGCTTCTAAGTTAATGTAATAGCCAGTAAGAAGTAGTACAATTCAAGTTTTAGGTATCGATTATTGACTTTTTAGCTGGCTTTGGTGCCTTGGACATGAGCTAGGACCTTAAGATTCTGCATGAAAGGAGGACTAGCAGCCGAGTTGCACGGGAGAATGTGAAAAGTATTCATAAGTAGTAAAAACCTGAGAAATCCGTCCGTTTTCGTCATTTGTTATCGAATCGACTTAAAGCCAGATCGTCACATTGGCCGCTCTTCTCTCTGAAACGGTTGTACTTATCGTCTGCAAAACTATGTCGCGTGCTGCGGTATGCGGAGAAACTAAAAGCACCGTAGTCGAACACAGATGAAGCTTCTAAGTTGATGTAATAGCCAGTAAGAAGCAGTACAATTCAAGTTTTAGGTATTGATTATTGACTTTTTAGCTGGCTTTGGTGCCTTGGACATGAGCTAGGACCTTAAGATTCTGCATGAAAGGAGGAATAGCAGCCGAGTTGCACGGGAGAATGTGAAAAGTGTTCATATGTAGTAAAAACCTGAGAAATCCGTCCGTTTTCGTCATTTGTTGTCGAATCGACTTAAAGCCAGATCGTCACATTGGCCGCTCTTCTCTCTGAAACGGTTGTACTTATCGTCTGCAAAGCTATGTCGCGTACTGCGGTATTCGGAGACACTAAAAGCACCATAGTAGAACACAGATGAAGCTTCTAAGTTGATGTAATAGCCAGTAAGAAGTAGTCCAATTCAAGTTTTATGTATCGGTTATTGACTTTTTAGCTGGCTTTGGTGCCTTGGACATGAGCTAGGACCTTAAAATTCTGCACGAAAGTAGGACTAGCAGCCGAGTTGCACGGGAGAATGTGAAGAGTGTTCATAAGTAGTAAAAACCAGAGAAATCCGTCCGTTTTCGTCATTTGTTATCGAATCGACTTAAAGCCAGATCGTCACATTGGCCGATCTTCTCTCTGAAACGGTTGTACTTATCGTCTGCAAAGCTATGTCGCGTGTTGCCGTTGGCGGAAACAGGAAAAGCACCATAATAGAACACAGATGAAGCTTCTAAGTTGATGTAATAGCCAGTAAGAAGTAGTACAATTCAAGTTTTAGGTATTGGTTATTGACTTTTTAGCTGGTTTTGGTGCCTTGGACATGAGCTAGGACCTTAATATTCTGCATGAAAGGAGGACTAGCAGCCGAGTTGCACGGGAGAATGTGAAAAGTGTTCATATGTAGTAAAAACCTTAGACATCCGTCCGTTTTCGACATTTGTTATCGAATCGACTTAAAGCCAGATCGTCACATTGCCCGCTCTTCTCTCTGAAACGGTTGTACTTGTCGTCTGCAAAGCTATGTCGCGTGCTGCGGTATGCGGAGACACTAAAAGCACCATAGTAGAACACAGATGAAGCTTCTAAGTTGATGTAATAGCCAGTAAGAAGTAGTCCAATTCAAGTTTTAGGTATCGATTATTGACTTTTTAGATGGCTTTGGTGCCTTGGACATGAGCTAGGACTTTAAGATTCTGCATAAAAGGAGGACTAGCTGCCCAGTTGCACGGGAGAATGTGAAAAGTATTCATATGTAGTAAAAACCTGAGACATCCGTCCGTTTTCGTCATTTGTTATCGAATTGACTTAAAGCCAGATCGTCACATTTTCCGCTCTTCTCTCTGAAACGGTTGTACTTATCGTCTGCAAAGCTATGTCGCGTGCTGCGGTATGCGGAGACACTAAAAGCACCATAGTAGAACACAGATGATGCTTCTAAGTTGATGTAATAGCCAGTAAGAAGTAGTACAATTCAAGTTTTAGGTATCGGTTATTGACTTTTTACCCCTCTTTGCTGCCTTGGACATGAGCTAGGACCTTAAAATTCTGCACGAAAGTAGGACTAGCAGCCGAGTTGCACGGGAGAATGTGAAGAGTGTTCATAAGTAGTAAAAACCAGAGAAATCCGTCCGTTTTCGTCATTTGTTATCGAATCGACTTAAAGCCAGATCGTCACATTGGCCGATCTTCTCTCTGAAACGATTGTACTTATCGTCTGCAAAGCAATGTCGCGTGCTGCGGTATGCTGAGACACTAAAAGCACCATAGTAGAACACAGATCACGCTTCTTATTTGATGTAATAGCCAGTAAGAAGTAGTACAATTCAAGTTTTAGATATTGAATATTGACCTTTTAGCTGGCTTTGGTGCCTTGGACATGAGCTAGGACCTTAATATTCTGCATGAAAGGAGGACTAGCAGCCGAGTTGCACGGGAGAATGTGAAAAGTGTTCATATGTAGTAAAAACCTTAGAAATCCGTCCGTTTTCGACATTTGTTATCGAATCGACTTAAAGCCAGATCGTCACATTGCCCGCTCTTCTCTCTGAAACGGTTGTACTTGTCGTCTGCAAAGCTATGTCACGTGCTGTGGTATGCGGAGACACTAAAATCACCACAGTAGAACACAGATGAAGCTTCTAAGTTGATGTAATAGCCAGTAAGAAGTAGTCAGATTCAAGTTTTAGGTATCGATTATTGACTTTTTAGATGGCTTTGGTGCCTTGGACATGAGCTAGGACTTTAAGATTCTGCATAAAAGGAGGACTAGCTGCCCAGTTGCACGGGAGAATGTGAAAAGTGTTCATATGTAGTAAAAACCTGAGACATCCGTCCGTTTTCGTCATTTGTTATCGAATTGACTTAAAGCCAGATCGTCACATTTTCCGCTCTTCTCTCTGAAACGGTTGTACTTATCGTCTGCAAAACTATGTCGCGTGCTGCGGTATGCGGAGACACTAAAAGCAACGTAGTAGAACACAGATGAAGCTTCTAAGTTGATGTAATAGCCAGTAAGAAGTAGTACAATTCAAGTTTCACGTATTGATTATTGACTTTTTAGCTGGCTTTGCTGCCTTGGACATGAGCTAGGACCTTAAGATTCTGCATGAAAGGAGGACTAGCAGCCGAGTTGCACGGGAGAATGTGAAAAGTGTTCACATGTAGTAAAAACCTGAGAAATCCGTCCGTTTTCGTCATTTGTTATCGAATCGACTTAAAGCCAGATCGTCAAATTGGCCGCTCTTCTCTCTGAAACGGTTGTACTTACCGTCTGCAAAGCTATGTCGCGTGCTGCGGTATGCGGAGACACTAAAATCACCACAGTAGAACACAGATGAAGCTTCTAAGTTGATGCAATAGCCAGTAAGAAGTAGAACAATTCAAGTTTTAGGTATCGATTATTGACTCTTTAGCTGGCTTCGGTACCTTGGACATGAGCTAGGACCTTAAGATTCTGCATGAAAGGAGGACTAGCAGCCGAGTTGCACGTCAGAAAGTGAAAAGTGTTCATATGTAGTAAAAACCTGACAAATCCGTCCGTTTTCGTCATTTGTTATCGAATCGACTTAAAGCCAGATGGTCACATTGGCCGCTCTTCTCTCTGAAACGTTTGTACATATCGTCTGCAAAGCTATGTCGCGTTCAGCGGTATGTGGAGACACTAAAATCACCATAGTAGAACACAGATGAAGCATATAAGTTGATGTAATAGCCAGTAAGAAGTAGTACAATTCAAGTTTTAGGAATCGATTATTGACTTTTTAGCTAGCTTTGGTGCCTTGGACATGAGCTAGGACCTTAAGATTCTGCATGAAAGGAGGACTAGCAGCCGAGTTGCACGGGAGAATGTGAAAAGTGTTCATATGTAGTAATAACCTGAGAAATCCGTCTTTATTCGTCATTTGTTAGCGAATCGACTTAAAGCCAGATCATCACATTGGCCGCTCTTCTCTCTGAAACGGTTGTACTTATCGTCTGCAAAGCTATGTCGCTTACTGCGGTATTCGGAGACACTAAAAGCACCATAGTAGAACACAGATGAAGCTTCTAAGATGATGTATTAGCCAGTAAGAAGTAGTACAATTCAAGTTTCACGTATTGATTATTGACTTTTTAGCTGGTTTTTGTGCCTTGGACATGAGCTAGGACCTTAATATTCTGCATGAAAGGAGGACTAGCACCCGAGTTGCACGGCAGAATGTGAAAAGTGTTCATATGTAGTAAAAACCTTAGAAATCCGTCCATTTTCGTCATTTGTTATTGAATCGACTTAAAGCCAGATCGTCACATTGGTCGCTCTTCTCTCTGAAACGGTTGCACTTGTCGTCTGCAAAGCTAAGTCACGTGCTGCGGTATGCGGAGACACTAAAATCACCACAGTAGAACACAGATGAAGCTTCTAAGTTGATGTTATAGCCAGTAAGAAGTACTACAATTCAAGTTTTAGGTATTGAATATTGACCTTTTTGCTGGCTTGGTGCCTTGGACTTGTGCTAGGACCTTTAGATTCTGCATGAAAGGAGGACTAGCAGCCGGGTTGCACGGGAGAATGTGAAAAGTGTTCATATGTAGTAAAAACCTGAGACATCCGTCCGTTTTCGTCATTTGTTATCGAATTGACTTAAAGCCAGATCGTCACATTTTCCGCTCTTCTCTCTGAAACGGTTGTACTTATCGTCTGCAAAGCTATGTCGCGTGCTGCGGTATGCGGAGACACTAAAAGCACCATAGTAGAACACAGATGATGCTTCTAAGTTGATGTAATAGCCAGTAAGAAGTAGTACAATTCAAGTTTTAGGTATCGGTTATTGACTTTTTACCCCTCTTTGGTGCCTTGGACACGAGCTAGGAACTTAAGATTTTGCATGAAAGGAGGACTGGCAGCCGCGTTGCACAGGAGAATGTGAAAAGTGTTCATATGTAGTAAAAACCAGAGAAATCAGTCCGTTATCGTCATTTGTTGTCGATCCGATTTAAAGCCAGATCGTCACTTTGGCCGATCTTCTCTCTGAAACGGTTACATTTATAGCCTGCAAAGCTATGTCGCGTGCTGCGGTATGCCGAGACACTAAATGCACCATAGTAGAACACAGAAGAAGCTTCTAGGTTGATGTAATAGCCAGTAAGATGCAGGACAATTCAAGTTTTAATTATCGATTATTGACTTTTTACCCTTCTTTGGTGCATTGGACATGCGCTAGGACCTTAAGATTTTGCATGAAAAGAGAACTAGCAACCGCGTTGCACGGGAGAATGTGAAAAGTGTTCATATGTAGTAAAAACATGAGAAATCCGTCCGTTTTTGTCATTTGTTATTGAATTGACTTAAAGCCAGATCGTCACATTGGCCGCTCTTCTCATTGAAACGGTTGTACTTATCGTCTGCAAAGCTATGTCACGTGCTGTGGTATGCGGAGACACTAAAATCACCGCAGTAGAACACAGATGAAGCTTCTAAGATGATGTAATATCCAGTAAGAAGTAGTACAATTCAAGTTTTAGGTATCGATTATTGACTTTTCAGCTGGCTTTGGTGCATTGGACATGAGCTAGGACCTTAAGATTCTGCATGAAAGGTGGACTAGCAGCCGAGTTCCACGGGAGAATGTGAAAAGTGTTCATATGTAGTAAAAACCTGAGAAATCCGACCGTTTTCGTCATTTGTTATCGAATCGAATTAAAGCCAGATCGTCACATTGGGCGCTCTTCTCTCTGAAACGGTTGTACTTATCGTCTGCAAAACTATGTCGCGTGCTGCGGTATGCGGAGACACTAAAAGCAACGTAGTAGAACACAGATGAAGCTTCTAAGTTTATGTAATAGCCAGTAAGAAGTAGTACAATTCAAGTTTCACGTATTGATTATTGACTTTTTAGCTGGCTTTGGTGCCTTGGACATGAGCTAGGACCTTAAGATTCTGCATGAAAGGAGGACTAGCAGCCGAGTTGCACGGGAGAATGTGAAAAGTGTTCATATGTAGTAAAAACCTGAGAAATCCGTCCGTTTTCGTCATTTGTTATCGAATCGACTTAAAGCCAGATCGTCACATTGGCCGCTCTTCTCTCTGAAACGGTTGTACTTACCGGCTGAAAAGCTATGTCGCGTGCTGCGGTATGCGGAGACACTAAAATCACCACAGTAGAACACAGATGAAGCTTCTAAGTTGATGCAATAGCCAGCAAGAAGTAGAACAATTCAAGTTTTAGGTATCGATTATTGACTCTTTTGCTGGCTTCGGTACCTTGGACATGAGCTAGGACCTTAAGATTCTGCATGAAAGGAGGACTAGCAGCCGAGTTGCACGTCAGAATGTGAAAAGTGTTCATATGTAGTAAAAACCTGAGAAGTCCGTCCGTTTTCGTCATTTGTTATCGAATCGACTTAAAGCCAGATGGTCACATTGGCCGCTCTTCTCTCTGAAACGTTTGTACATATCGTCTGCAAAGCTATGTCGCGTGCAGCGGTATGTGGAGACACTAAAATCACCATAGTAGAACACAGATGAAGCATCTAAGTTGATGTAATAGCCAGTAAGAAGTAGTACAATTCAAGTTTTAGGAATCGATTATTGACTTTTTAGCTAGCTTTGGTGCCTTGGACATGAGCTAGGACTTTAAGATTCTGCATGTAAGGAGGACTAGCAGCCGAGTTGCACGGGAGAATGTGAAAAGTGTTCATATGTAGAAAAAACCTGAGAAATCCGTCCGTTTTCGTCATTTGTTATCGAATCGACTTAAAGCCAGATCGTCACATTGGCCGCTCTTCTCTCTGAAACGGTTGTACTTATCGTCTGCAAAGCTATGTCGCGTGCTACGGGATGCTTAGACACTAAAAGCACCATAGTAGACCACAGATCAAGTTTCTAAGTTGATGTAATAGCCAGTAAGAAGTAGTACAATTCAAGTTTTAGGTATTGAATATGGACCTTTTTAGCCGGCTTTGGTGCCTTGGACATGAGCTAGGACCTTAAGATTCTGCATGAAAGGAGGACTAGCAGCCGAGTTGCACGGGAGAATGTGAAAAGTGTTCATATGTAGTAATAACCTGAGAAATCCGTCTTTATTCGTCATTTGTTAGCGAATCGACTTAAAGCCAGATCGTCACATTGGCCGCTCTTCTCTCTGAAACGGTTGTACTTATCGTCTGCAAAGCTATGTCGCTTACTGCGGTATTCGGAGACACTAAAAGCACCATAGTAGAACACAGATGAAGCTTCTAAGATGATGTATTAGCCAGTAAGAAGTAGTACAATTCAAGTTTCACGTATTGATTATTGACTTTTTAGCTGGTTTTGGTGCCTTGGACATGAGCTAGGACCTTAATATTCTGCATGAAAGGAGGACTAGCAGCCGAGTTGCACGGGAGAATGTGAAAAGTGTTCATATGTAGTAAAAACCTGAGAAATCCGTCAGTTTTCGTCATTTGTTATCGAATCGACTTAAAGCCACATCGTCACATTGGCCGCTCTTCTCTCTGAAACGGTTGAACTTATCGTTTGCAAAACTATGTCGCGTGCTGCGGTATGCGGAGAAACTAAAAGCACCGTAGTAGAACACAGATGAAGCTTCTAAGTTGATGTATTAGCCAGTAAGAAGTAGTACAATTCAAGTTTTAGGTATTGATTATTGACTTTTTAGCTGGCTTTGGTGCCTTGGACATGAGCTAGGACCTTAAGATTCTGCATGAAAGGAGGACTAGCAGCCAAGTTGCACGGGAGAATGTGAAAAGTGTTCATATGTAGTAAAAACCTGAGAAATCCGTCCGTTTTCGTCATTTGTTATCGAATCGACTTAAAGCCAGATCGTCACATTGGCCGCTCTTCTCCTGAAACGGTTGTACTTATCGTCTGCAAAACCATGTCGCGTATGCGGTATGCGGAGAAACTAAAAGCACCGTAGTAGAACACAGATGAAGCTTCTAAGTTGATGTAATAGCCAGTAAGAGGTAGTAGAATTCAAGTTTTAGGTATCGATTATTGACTTTTTAACTGGCTTTGGTGCCGTGGACATGAGGTAGGACCTTAAGATTCTGCATGAAACGAGGACTAGCAGCCGAGTTGCACGGGAGGGTGTGAAAAGTGTTCATATGTAGTAAAAACCTGAGAAATCCGTCCGTTTTCCTCATTTGTTATCGAATCGACTTAAAGCCAGATCGTCACATTAGCCGCTCATCTCTCTGAAACGGTTGTACTTATCGTCTGCAAAGCTATGTCGCGAGCTGTGCTATGCGGAGACACTAAAATCACCATAGTAGGAACAGATGAAGCATCTAAGTTCATGTAATAGCCAGTAAGAAGTAATCCAATTAAAGTTTTGGGTATCGATTATTGACTTTCTAGCTGGCTTTGGTGCCTTGGACATGAGCTAAGAGCTTAAGATTCTGCATGAAAGGAGGACTAGCGGCCGAGTTGCACGGGAGAATGTGAAAAGTGTTCATATGCAGTAAAAACCTGAGACATCCGTCCGTTTTCGTCATTTGTTATCGAATCGACTTAAAGCCAGATCGTCACATTGGCCGCTCTTCTCTCTGAAACGGTTGTACTTATCGTCTGCAAAGCTATGTCGCCTGCTGCGGTATGCTGAGACACTACAAGCACCATAGTAGAACACAGATGAAGCTTCTAAGTTGATGTAATAGCCAGTAAGAAGTAGTACAATTCAAGTTTTAGTTATTGAATATTGAATTTTTAGCTGGCTTTGGTGCCTTGGACATGAGCTAGGACCTTAATATTCTGCATGAAAGGAGGACTAGCAGCCGAGTTGCATGAGAGAATGTGAAAAGTGTTCAAATGTAGTAAAAACCTGAGAAATACGTCTGTTTTCGTCATTTGTTATCGAATCGACTTAAAGCCAAATCGTCACATTGACCGCTCTGCTCTCTGAAACGGTTGTACTTATCGTCTGCAAAGCTATGTCGCGTGCTGCGGTATGTGGAGACACTAAAAGCACCATAGTAGAACACAGATGAAGCTTCTGATGTATTAGCCAGTAAGAAGAAGTACAATTCAAGTTTTAGGTATTGATAATTGACTTTTTAGCTGGCTTTGGTGCCTTGGACATGAGCTAGGACCTTAAGATTCTGCATGAAAGGAGGACTAGCAGCCAAGTTGCACGGGAGAATGTGAAAAGTGTTCATATGTAGTAAAAACCTGAGAAATCCGCCCGTTTTCGTCATTTGTTATCGAATCGACTTAAAGCCAGATCGTCACATTGGCCGCTCTTCTCTCTGAAACGGTTGTACTTATCGTCTGCAAAACTATGTCGCGTGCTGCGGTATGCGGAGAAACTAAAAGCAACGTAGTAGAACACAGATGAAGCTTCTAAGTTGATGTAATAGCCAGTACGAAGCAGTACATTTCAAGTTTTAGGTATTGATTATTGACTTTTTAGCTGGCTTTGGTGCCTTGGACATGAGCTAGGACCTTAAGATTCTGCATGAAAGGAGGACTAGCAGCCGAGTTGCACGGGAGAATGTGAAAAGTGTTCATATGTAGTAAAAACCTGAGAAATCCGTCCGTTTTCGTCATTTGTTATCGAATCGACTTAAAGCCAGATCGTCACATTGGCCGCTCTTCTCTCTGAAACGGTTGTACTTATCGTCTGCAAAGCTATGTCGCGTGCTGCGGTATGCGGAGAAACTAAAACCACCGTAGGAGATACACATGAAGCTTCTAAGTTGATGTAATAGCCAGTAAGATGTAGTACAATTCAAGTTTTAGGTATCGATTATTGACTTTTCAGCTGGCTTCGGTGCCTTGGACATGAGCTAGGACCTTAAGATTCTGCATGAAAGGAGGACTAGCAGCCGAGTTGCACGGGAGAATGTGAAAAGTGTTCATATGTAGTAAAAACCTGAGAAATCCGTCCGTTTTCGTCATTTGTTATCGCATAGACTTAAAGCCAGATCGACACATTGGACGCTCTTCTCTCTGAAACGGTTGTACTTATCGTCTGCAAAGCTTTGTCGCGTGCTGCGGTATGCTGAGACACTACAAGCACCATAGTAGAACACAGATGAAGCTTCTAAGTTGAGGTAATAGCCAGTAAGAGGTAGTACAATTCAAGTTTTTGGTATTGAATAATGACCTTTTAGCTGGCTTTGGTGCCTTGGACATGAGATAGGACCTTAAGATTCTGCATGAAAGGAGGACTAGCAGCCGAGTTGCACGGGAGAATGTGAAAAGTGTTCATATGTAGTAAAAGAATGAGACATCCGTCCGTTTTCGTCATTTGTTATCGAATCGACTTAAAGCCAGATCGTCACATTGGCCGCTCTTCTCTCTGAAACGGTTGTACTTATCGTCTGCAAAGCTATGTCGCGAGCTGTTTTATGCGGAGACACTAAAATCACCATAGTAGGAACAGATGAAGCATCTAAGTTGATGTAATAGCCAGTAAGAAGTAATCCAATTCAAGTTTTGAGTATCGATTATTGACTTTTTAGCTGGCTTTGGTGCCTTGGACATGAGCTAGGACCTTAAGATTCTGCATGAAAGGAGGACTAGCAGCCGAGTTGCACGGGAGAATGTGAAAAGTGTTCATATGTAATAAAAACCTGAGAAATCCGTCTGTTTTCGTCATTTGTTATCGAATTGACTTAAAGCCACATCGTCACATTGGCCGCTCTTCTCTCTGAAACGGTTGTACTTATCGTCTACAAAGCTATGTCGCGTGCTGCGGTATGCGGAGACACTAAAATCACCACAGTAGAACACAGATGAAGCTTCTAAGTTGATGTAACAGCCAGTAAGAAGTAGTAAAATTCAAGTTTTAGGTATTGAATATTGACCTTTTTGCTGGCTTTGGTGCCTTGGACATGAGCTAGGACCTTAAGATTCTGCATGAAAGGAGGACTAGCAGCCGAGTTGCACGGGAGAATGTGAAAAGTGTTCATATGTAATAAAAACCTGAGAAATCCGTCCGTTTTCGTCATTTGTTATCGAATTGACTTAACGCCAGAGCGTCACATTGGCCGCTCTTCTCTCTGAAACGGTTGTACTTATCGTCTACAAAGCTATGTCGCGTGCTGCGGTATGCGGAGACACTAAAAGCACCATAGTAGAACACAGATGAAGCTTCTAAGTTAATGTAATAGCCAGTAAGAAGTAGTACAATTCAAGTTTTAGGTATCGATTATTGACTTTTTAGCTGGCTTTGGTGCCTTGGACATGAGCTAGGACCTTAAGATTCTGCATGAAAGGAGGACTAGCAGCCGAGTTGCACGGGAGAATGTGAAAAGTGTTCATATGCAGTAAAAACCTGAGACATCCGTCCGTTTTCGTCATTTGTTATCGAATCGACTTAAAGCCAGATCGTCACATTGGACGCTCTTCTCTCTGAAACGGTTGTACTTATCGTCTGCAAAGCAATGTCGCGTGCTGCGGTATGCTGAGACACTAAAAGCACCATAGTAGAACACAGATGAAGCTTCTAAGTTGATGTAATAGCCAGTAAGAAGTAGAACAATTCAAGTTTTAGGTATTGAATATTGAATTTTTAGCTGGCTTTGGTGCCTTGGACATGAGCTAGGACCTTAATATTCTGCATGAAAGGAGGACTAGCAGCCGAGTTGCATGAGAGAATATGAAAAGTGTTCAAATGTAGTAAAAACATGAGAAATACGTCTGTTTTCGTCATTGGTTATCGAATCGACTTAAAGCCAGATCGTCACATTGGCCGCTCTTCTCTCTGAAACGGTTGTACTTATCGTCTACAAAGCTATGTCGCGTGCTGCGGTATGCGGAGACACTAAAATCACCACAGTAGAACACAGATGAAGCTTCTAAGTTGATGTAACAGCCAGTAAGAAGTAGTAAAATTCAAGTTTTAGGTATTGAATATTGACCTTTTTGCTGGCTTTGGTGCCTTGGACATGAGCTAGGACCTTAAGATTCTGCATGAAAGGAGGACTAGCAGCCGAGTTGCACGGGAGAATGTGAAAAGTGTTCATATGTAATAAAAACCTGAGAAATCCGTCCGTTTTCGTCATTTGTTATCTAATTGACTTAACGCCAGAGCGTCACATTGGCCGCTCTTCTCTCTGAAACGGTTGTACTTATCGTCTACAAAGCTATGTCGCGTGCTGCGGTATGCGGAGACACTAAAAGCACCATAGTAGAACACAGATGAAGCTTCTAAGTTAATGTAATAGCCAGTAAGAAGTAGTACAATTCAAGTTTTAGGTATCGATTATTGACTTTTTAGCTGGCTTTGGTGCCTTGGACATGAGCTAGGACCTTAAGATTCTGCATGAAAGGAGGACTAGCAGCCGAGTTGCACGGGAGAATGTGAAAAGTGATCATATGCAGTAAAAACCTGAGACATCCGTCCGTTTTCGTCATTTGTTATCGAATCGACTTAAAGCCAGATCGTCACATTGGACGCTCTTCTCTCTGAAACGGTTGTACTTATCGTCTGCAAAGCAATGTCGCGTGCTGCGGTATGCTGAGACACTAAAAGCACCATAGTAGAACACAGATGAAGCTTCTAAGTTGATGTAATAGCCAGTAAGAAGTAGTACAATTCAAGTTTTAGGTATTGAATATTGAATTTTTAGCTGGCTTTGGTGCCTTGGACATGAGCTAGGACCTTAATATTCTGCATGAAAGGAGGACTAGCAGCCGAGTTGCATGAGAGAATATGAAAAGTGTTCAAATGTAGTAAAAACATGAGAAATACGTCTGTTTTCGTCATTGGTTATCGAATCGACTTAAAGCCAGATCGTCACATTGGCCGCTCTTCTCTCTGAAACGGTTGTACTTATCGTCTGCAAAGCTATGTCGCGTGCTGCGGTATGCGGAGACACTAAAAGCACCATAGTAGAACACAGATGAAGCTTGTAAGTTGATGTAATGCCCAGTAAGAATTAGTACAATTCAAGTTTTAGGTATTGATTATTGACTTTTTAGCTGGCTTTGGTGCCTTGGACATGTGCTAGGACCTTAAGATTCTGCATGAAAGGAGGACTAGCAGCCGAGTTGCACGGGAGAATGTAAAAAGTGTTCATATGTAGTAAAAACCTGAGAAATCCGTCCGTTTTCGTCATTTGTTATCGAATCGACTTAAAGCCAGATCGTCACATTGGCCGCACTTCTCTCTGATACGGTTGTACTTATCGTCTGCAAAGCTATGTCGCGTACTGCGGTAATCGGAGACACTAAAAGCAACATAGTAGAACACAGATGAAGCTTCTAAAATGATGTAATAGCCAGTAAGAAGTAGTACAATTCAAGTTTTAGGCATCGATTATTGACTTTTTAGCTGGCTTTGGTGCCTTGGACATGAGCTAGGACCTTAAGATTCTGCATGAAAGGAGGACTAGCAGCCGAGTTGAACGGGAGAATGTGAAAAGTGTTCATATGTAGTAAAAACCTGAGAAATCCGTCCGTTTTCGTCATTTGTTACCAAATCGACTTAAAGCCAGATCGTCACATTGGCCGATCTTCTCTCTGAAACGGTTGTACTTATCGTCTGCAAAGCTATGTCGCGTGTTGCCGTAGGCGGAAACAGGAAAAGCACCATAATAGAACACAGATGAAGCTTCTAAGTTGATGTAATAGCCAGTAAGAAGTAGTCCAATTCAAGTTTTAGGTATCGGTTATTGACTTTTTAGCTGGCTTTGGTGCCTTGACCATGAGCTAGGACCTTAAGATTCTGCATGAAAGGAGGACTAGCAGCCGAGTTGCACGGCAGAATGTGAAAAGTGTTCATATGTAGCAAAAACCTGAGAAATCCGTCCGTTTTCGTCATTTGTTATCGAATCGACTTAAAGCCAGATCGTCACATTGGCCGCTCTTCTCTCTGAAACGGTTGTACTTATCGTCTGCAAAACTATGTCGCGTGCTGCGGTATGCGGAGAAACTAAAACCACCGTAGGAGAACACACATGAAGCTTCTAAGTTGATGTAATAGCCAGTAAGAAGTAGTACAATTCAAGTTTTAGGTATTGATTATTGACTTTTTAGCTGGCTTTGGTGCCTTGGACATGAGCTAGGATCTTAAGATTCTGCCTGAAAGGAGGACTAGCAGCCGAGTTGCACGGGAGAATGTGAAAAGTGTTCATATGTAGAAAAACCTGAGAAATCCGTCCGTTTTCGTCATTTGTTATCGCATCGACTTAAAGCCAGATCGACACATTGGCCGCTCTTGTCTCTGAAACGGTTGTACTTATCGTCTGCAAAGCTTTGTCGCGTGCTGCGGTATGCTGAGACACTACAAGCACCATAGTAGAACACAGATGAAGCTTCTAAGTTGAGGTAATAGCCAGTAAGAGGTAGTACAATTCAAGTTTTAGGTATTGAATATTGACCTTTTAGCTGGCTTTGGTGCCTTGGACATGAGCTAGGACCTTAAGATTATGCATGAAAGGAGGACTAGCAGCCGAGTTGCACGGGAGAATGTGAAAAGTGTTCATATGTAGTAAAAACCTGAGAAATCCGTCCGTTTTCGTCATTTGTTATCGAATCGACTTAAAGCCAGATCGTCACATTGGCCGCTCTTCTCTCTGAAACGGTTGTACTTATCGTCTGCAAAGCTATGTCGCGAGCTGTTTTATGCGGAGACACTAGAATAACCATAGTAGGAACAGATGAAGCATCTAAGTTGATGTAATAGCCAGTAAGAAGTAATCCAATTCAAGTTTTGGGTATCGATTATTGACTTTTTAGCTGGCTTTGGTGCCTTGGACATGAGCTAGGACCTTAAGATTCTGCATGAAAGGAGGACTAGCAGCCGAGTTGCACGGGAGAATGTGAAAAGTGTTCATATGTAATAAAAACCTGAGAAATCCGTCCGTTTTCGTCATTTGTTATCGAATTGACTTAAAGCCAGATCGTCACATTGGCCGCTCTTCTCTCTGAAACGGTTGTACTTATCGTCTACAAAGCTATGTCGCGTGCTGCGGTATGCGGAGACACTAAAAGCACCATAGTAGAACACAGATGAAGCTTCTAAGTTAATGTAATAGCCAGTAAGAAGTAGTACAATTCAAGTTTTAGGTATCGATTATTGACTTTTTAGCTGGCTTTGGTGCCTTGGACATGAGCTAGGACCTTAAGATTCTGCATGAAAGGAGGACTAGCAGCCGAGTTGCACGGGAGAATGTGAAAAGTGTTCATAAGTAGTAAAAACCTGAGAAATCCGTCCGTTTTCGTCATTTGTTATCGAATCGACTTAAAGCCAGATCGTCACATTGGCCGCTCTTCTCTCTGAAACGGTTGTACTTATCGTCTGCAAAACTATGTCGCGTGCTGCGGTATGCGGAGAAACTAAAAGCACCGTAGTAGAACACAGATGAAGCTTCTAAGTTGATGTAATAGCCAGTAAGAAGTAGTACAATTCAAGTTTTAGGTATTGGTTATTGACTTTTTAGCTGGTTTTGGTGCCTTGGACATGAGCTAGGACCTTAATATTCTGCATGAAAGGAGGACTAGCAGCCGAGTTGCACGGGAGAATGTGAAAAGTGTTCATATGTAGTAAAAACCTTAGAAATCCGTCCGTTTTCGACATTTGTTATCGAATCGACTTAAAGCCAGATCGTCACATTGCCCGCTCTTCTCTCTGAAACGGTTGTACTTGTCGTCTGCAAAGCTATGTCACGTGCTGTGGTATGCGGAGACACTAAAATCACCACAGTAGAACACAGATGAAGCTTCTAAGTTGATATAATAGCCAGTAAGAAGTAGTCCAATTCAAGTTTTAGGTATCGATTATTGACTTTTTAGATGGCTTTGGTGCCTTGGACTTGAGCTAGGACTTTAAGATTCTGCATAAAAGGAGGACTAGCTGCCCAGTTGCACGGGAGAATGTGAAAAGTATTCATATGTAGTAAAAACCTGAGACATCCGTCCGTTTTCGTCATTTGTTATCGAATTGACTTAAAGCCAGATCGTCACATTTTCCGCTCTTCTCTCTGAAACGGTTGTACTTATCGTCTGCAAAGCTATGTCGCGTGCTGCGGTATGCGGAGACACTAAAAGCACCATAGTAGAACACAGATGATGCTTCTAAGTTGATGTAATAGCCAGTAAGAAGTAGTACAATTCAAGTTTTAGGTATCGGTTATTGACTTTTTACCCCTCTTTGCTGCCTTGGACACGAGCTAGGAACTTAAGATTTTGCATGAAAGGAGGACTGGCAGCCGCGTTGCACAGGAGAATGTGAAAAGTGTTCATATGTAGTAAAAACCAGAGAAATCAGTCCGTTATCGTCATTTGTTGTCGATCCGATTTAAAGCCAGATCGTCACTTTGGCCGATCTTCTCTCTGAAACAGTTACATTTATAGCCTGCAAAGCTATGTCGCGTGCTGCGGTATGCCGAGACACTAAATGCACCATAGTAGAACACAGAAGAAGCTTCTAGGTTGATGTAATAGCCAGTAAGAAGCAGGACAATTCAAGTTTTAATTATCGATTATTGACTTTTTACCCTTCTTTGGTGCATTGGACATGAGCTAGGACCTTAAGATTTTGCATGAAAAGAGGACTAGCAACCGCGTTGCACGGAAGAATGTGAAAAGTGTTCATATGTAGTAAAAACATGAGAAATCCGTCCGTTTTCGTCATTTGTTATCGAATTGACTTAAAGCCAGATCGTCACATTGGCCGCTCTTCTCACTGAAACGGTTGTACTTATCGTCTGCAAAGCTATGTCACGTGCTGTGGTATGCGGAGACACTAAAATCACCACAGTAGAACACAGATGAAGCTTCTAAGTTGATGTAATAGCCAGTAAGAAGTAGTCCAATTCAAGTTTTAGGTATCGATTATTGACTTTTTATCTGGCTTTGGTGCCTTGGACATGAGCTAGGACCTTAAGATTCTGCATGAAAGGAGGACTAGCCGCCCAGTTGCACGGGAGAATGTGAAAAGTGTTCATATGTAGTAATAACCTGAGAAATCCGTCCTTTTTCGTCATTTGCTATCAAATCGACTTAAAACCAGATCGTCACATTGGCCGCTCTTCTCTCTGAAACGGTTGTACTTATCGTCTGCTAAACTATGTCGCGTGCTGCGGTATGCGGAGAAACTAAAAGCACCGTAGTAGAACACAGATGAAGCTTCTAAGTTGATGTAATAGCCAGTAAGAAGTAGTACAATTCAAGTTTTAGGTATTGATTATTGACTTTTTAGCTGGTTTTGGTGCCTTGGACATGAGCTAGGACCTTAATATTCTGCATGAAAGGGGGACTAGCAGCCGAGTTGCACGGGAGAATGTGAAAAGTGTTCATATGTAGTAAAAACCTTAGAAATCCGTCCGTTTTCGACATTTGTTATCGAATCGACTTGAAGCCAGATCGTCACATTGCCCGCTCTTCTCTCTGAAACGGTTGTACTTGTCGTCTGCAAAGCTATGTCACGTGCTGTGGTATGCGGAGACACTAAAATCACCACAGTAGAACACAGATGAAGCTTCTAAGTTGATGTAATAGCCAGTAAGAAGTAGTCAAATTCAAGTTTTAGGTATCGATTATTGACTTTTTAGATGGCTTTGGTGCCTTGGAAATGAGCTAGGACTTTAAAATTCTGCATAAAAGGAGGACTAGCTGCCCAGTTGCACGGGAGAATGTGAAAAGTGTTCATATGTAGTAAAAACCTGAGACATCCGTCCGTTTTCGTCATTTGTTATCGAATTGACTTAAAGCCAGATCGTCACATTTTCCGCTCTTCTCTCTGAAACGGTTGTACTTATCGTCTGCAAAACTATGTCGCGTGCTGCGGTATGCGGAGACACTAAAAGCAACGTAGTAGAACACAGATGAAGCCTCTAAGTTGATGTAATAGCCAGTAAGAAGTAGTCCAATTCAAGTTTTAGGTATCGATTATTGACTTTTTATCTGGCTTTGGTGCCTTGGACATGAGCTAGGACCTTAAGATTATGCATGAAAGGAGGACTAGCAGCCGAGTTGCACGGGAGAATGTGAAAAGTGTTCATATGTAGTAAAAACCTGAGAAATCCGTCCGTTTTCGTCATTTGTTATCGAATCGACTTAAAGCCAGATCGTCACATTGGCCGCTCTTCTCTCTGAAACGGTTGTACTTATCGTCTGCAAAGCTATGTCGCGAGCTGTTTTATGCGGAGACACTAGAATAACCATAGTAGGAACAGATGAAGCATCTAAGTTGATGTAATAGCCAGTAAGAAGTAATCCAATTCAAGTTTTGGGTATCGATTATTGACTTTTTAGCTGGCTTTGGTGCCTTGGACATGAGCTAGGACCTTAAGATTCTGCATGAAAGGAGGACTAGCAGCCGAGTTGCACGGGAGAATGTGAAAAGTGTTCATATGTAATAAAAACCTGAGAAATCCGTCCGTTTTCGTCATTTGTTATCGAATTGACTTAAAGCCAGATCGTCACATTGGCCGCTCTTCTCTCTGAAACGGTTGTACTTATCGTCTACAAAGCTATGTCGCGTGCTGCGGTATGCGGAGACACTAAAAGCACCATAGTAGAACACAGATGAAGCTTCTAAGTTAATGTAATAGCCAGTAAGAAGTAGTACAATTCAAGTTTTAGGTATCGATTATTGACTTTTTAGCTGGCTTTGGTGCCTTGGACATGAGCTAGGACCTTAAGATTCTGCATGAAAGGAGGACTAGCAGCCGAGTTGCACGGGAGAATGTGAAAAGTGTTCATAAGTAGTAAAAACCTGAGAAATCCGTCCGTTTTCGTCATTTGTTATCGAATCGACTTAAAGCCAGATCGTCACATTGGCCGCTCTTCTCTCTGAAACGGTTGTACTTATCGTCTGCAAAACTATGTCGCGTGCTGCGGTATGCGGAGAAACTAAAAGCACCGTAGTAGAACACAGATGAAGCTTCTAAGTTGATGTAATAGCCAGTAAGAAGTAGTACAATTCAAGTTTTAGGTATTGGTTATTGACTTTTTAGCTGGTTTTGGTGCCTTGGACATGAGCTAGGACCTTAATATTCTGCATGAAAGGAGGACTAGCAGCCGAGTTGCACGGGAGAATGTGAAAAGTGTTCATATGTAGTAAAAACCTTAGAAATCCGTCCGTTTTCGACATTTGTTATCGAATCGACTTAAAGCCAGATCGTCACATTGCCCGCTCTTCTCTCTGAAACGGTTGTACTTGTCGTCTGCAAAGCTATGTCACGTGCTGTGGTATGCGGAGACACTAAAATCACCACAGTAGAACACAGATGAAGCTTCTAAGTTGATATAATAGCCAGTAAGAAGTAGTCCAATTCAAGTTTTAGGTATCGATTATTGACTTTTTAGATGGCTTTGGTGCCTTGGACTTGAGCTAGGACTTTAAGATTCTGCATAAAAGGAGGACTAGCTGCCCAGTTGCACGGGAGAATGTGAAAAGTATTCATATGTAGTAAAAACCTGAGACATCCGTCCGTTTTCGTCATTTGTTATCGAATTGACTTAAAGCCAGATCGTCACATTTTCCGCTCTTCTCTCTGAAACGGTTGTACTTATCGTCTGCAAAGCTATGTCGCGTGCTGCGGTATGCGGAGACACTAAAAGCACCATAGTAGAACACAGATGATGCTTCTAAGTTGATGTAATAGCCAGTAAGAAGTAGTACAATTCAAGTTTTAGGTATCGGTTATTGACTTTTTACCCCTCTTTGCTGCCTTGGACACGAGCTAGGAACTTAAGATTTTGCATGAAAGGAGGACTGGCAGCCGCGTTGCACAGGAGAATGTGAAAAGTGTTCATATGTAGTAAAAACCAGAGAAATCAGTCCGTTATCGTCATTTGTTGTCGATCCGATTTAAAGCCAGATCGTCACTTTGGCCGATCTTCTCTCTGAAACAGTTACATTTATAGCCTGCAAAGCTATGTCGCGTGCTGCGGTATGCCGAGACACTAAATGCACCATAGTAGAACACAGAAGAAGCTTCTAGGTTGATGTAATAGCCAGTAAGAAGCAGGACAATTCAAGTTTTAATTATCGATTATTGACTTTTTACCCTTCTTTGGTGCATTGGACATGAGCTAGGACCTTAAGATTTTGCATGAAAAGAGGACTAGCAACCGCGTTGCACGGAAGAATGTGAAAAGTGTTCATATGTAGTAAAAACATGAGAAATCCGTCCGTTTTCGTCATTTGTTATCGAATTGACTTAAAGCCAGATCGTCACATTGGCCGCTCTTCTCACTGAAACGGTTGTACTTATCGTCTGCAAAGCTATGTCACGTGCTGTGGTATGCGGAGACACTAAAATCACCACAGTAGAACACAGATGAAGCTTCTAAGTTGATGTAATAGCCAGTAAGAAGTAGTCCAATTCAAGTTTTAGGTATCGATTATTGACTTTTTATCTGGCTTTGGTGCCTTGGACATGAGCTAGGACCTTAAGATTCTGCATGAAAGGAGGACTAGCCGCCCAGTTGCACGGGAGAATGTGAAAAGTGTTCATATGTAGTAATAACCTGAGAAATCCGTCCTTTTTCGTCATTTGCTATCAAATCGACTTAAAACCAGATCGTCACATTGGCCGCTCTTCTCTCTGAAACGGTTGTACTTATCGTCTGCTAAACTATGTCGCGTGCTGCGGTATGCGGAGAAACTAAAAGCACCGTAGTAGAACACAGATGAAGCTTCTAAGTTGATGTAATAGCCAGTAAGAAGTAGTACAATTCAAGTTTTAGGTATTGATTATTGACTTTTTAGCTGGTTTTGGTGCCTTGGACATGAGCTAGGACCTTAATATTCTGCATGAAAGGAGGACTAGCAGCCGAGTTGCACGGGAGAATGTGAAAAGTGTTCATATGTAGTAAAAACCTTAGAAATCCGTCCGTTTTCGACATTTGTTATCGAATCGACTTGAAGCCAGATCGTCACATTGCCCGCTCTTCTCTCTGAAACGGTTGTACTTGTCGTCTGCAAAGCTATGTCACGTGCTGTGGTATGCGGAGACACTAAAATCACCACAGTAGAACACAGATGAAGCTTCTAAGTTGATGTAATAGCCAGTAAGAAGTAGTCAAATTCAAGTTTTAGGTATCGATTATTGACTTTTTAGATGGCTTTGGTGCCTTGGAAATGAGCTAGGACTTTAAAATTCTGCATAAAAGGAGGACTAGCTGCCCAGTTGCACGGGAGAATGTGAAAAGTGTTCATATGTAGTAAAAACCTGAGACATCCGTCCGTTTTCGTCATTTGTTATCGAATTGACTTAAAGCCAGATCGTCACATTTTCCGCTCTTCTCTCTGAAACGGTTGTACTTATCGTCTGCAAAACTATGTCGCGTGCTGCGGTATGCGGAGACACTAAAAGCAACGTAGTAGAACACAGATGAAGCCTCTAAGTTGATGTAATAGCCAGTAAGAAGTAGTACAATTCAAGTTTCACGTATTGATTATTGACTTTTTAGCTGGCTTTGCTGCCTTGGACATAGGCTAGGACCTTAAGATTCTGCATGAAAGGAGGACTAGCAGCCGAGTTGCACGGGAGAATGTGAAAAGTGTTCATATGTAGTAAAAACCTGAGAAATCCGTCCGTTTTCGTCATTTGTTATCGAATCGACTTAAAGCCAGATCGTCACATTGGCCGCTCTTCTCTCTGAAACGGTTGTACTTACCGTCTGCAAAGCTATGTCGCGTACTGCGGTATTCGGAAACACTAAAAGCACCATAGTAGAACACAGATGAAGCTCCTAAGATGATGTAATAGCCAGTAAGAAGTAGTACAATTCAAGTTTTAGGTATCGGTTATTGACTTTGTAGCTGGCTTTGGTGCCTTGGACATGAGCTAGGACCTTAAGATTCTGCATGAAAGGAGGACTAGCAGCCGAGTTGCACGGGAGAATGTGAAAAGTGTTCATATGTAGTACACACCTGAGAAATCCGTCCGTTTTCGTCATTTGTTATCGAATCGACTTAAAGCCAGATCGTCACATTGGCCGCTCTTCTCTCTGAAACGGTTGTACTTATCGTCTGCAAAGCTATGTCGCGAGCTGTTTTATGCGGAGACACTAGAATAACCATAGTAGGAACAGATGAAGCATCTAAGTTGATGTAATAGCCAGTAAGAAGTAATCCAATTCAAGTTTTGGGTATCGATTATTGACTTTTTAGCTGGCTTTGGTGCCTTGGACATGAGCTAGGACCTTAAGATTCTGCATGAAAGGAGGACTAGCAGCCGAGTTGCACGGGAGAATGTGAAAAGTGTTCATATGTAATAAAAACCTGAGAAATCCGTCCGTTTTCGTCATTTGTTATCGAATTGACTTAAAGCCAGATCGTCACATTGGCCGCTCTTCTCTCTGAAACGGTTGTACTTATCGTCTACAAAGCTATGTCGCGTGCTGCGGTATGCGGAGACACTAAAAGCACCATAGTAGAACACAGATGAAGCTTCTAAGTTAATGTAATAGCCAGTAAGAAGTAGTACAATTCAAGTTTTAGGTATCGATTATTGACTTTTTAGCTGGCTTTGGTGCCTTGGACATGAGCTAGGACCTTAAGATTCTGCATGAAAGGAGGACTAGCAGCCGAGTTGCACGGGAGAATGTGAAAAGTGTTCATAAGTAGTAAAAACCTGAGAAATCCGTCCGTTTTCGTCATTTGTTATCGAATCGACTTAAAGCCAGATCGTCACATTGGCCGCTCTTCTCTCTGAAACGGTTGTACTTACCGTCTGCAAAGCTATGTCGCGTACTGCGGTATTCGGAAACACTAAAAGCACCATAGTAGAACACAGATGAAGCTCCTAAGATGATGTAATAGCCAGTAAGAAGTAGTACAATTCAAGTTTTAGGTATCGGTTATTGACTTTGTAGCTGGCTTTGGTGCCTTGGACATGAGCTAGGACCTTAAGATTCTGCATGAAAGGAGGACTAGCAGCCGAGTTGCACGGGAGAATGTGAAAAGTGTTCATATGTAGTACACACCTGAGAAATCCGTCCGTTTTCGTCATTTGTTATCGAATCGACTTAAAGCCAGATCGTCACATTGGCCGCTCTTCTCTCTGAAACGGTTGTACTTACCGTGTGCAAAGCTATGTCGCGTGCTGCGGTATGCGGAGACACTAAAATCACCACAGTAGAACACAGATGAAGCTTCTAAGTTGATGCAATAGCCAGTAAGAAGTAGAACAATTCAAGTTTTAGGTATCGATTATTGACTCTTTAGCTGGCTTCGGTACCTTGGACATGAGCTAGGACCTTAAGATTCTGCATGAAAGGAGGACTAGCAGCCGAGTTGCACGTCAGAATGTGAAAAGTGTTCATATGTAGTAAAAACCTGAGAAATCCGTCCGTTTTCGTCATTTGTTATCGAATCGACTTAAAGCCAGATGGTCACATTGGCCGCTCTTCTCTCTGAAACGTTTGTACATATCGTCTGCAAAGCTATGTCACGTTCAGCGGTATGTGGAGACACTAAAATCACCATAGTAGAACACAGATGAAGCATCTAAGTTGATGTAATAGCCAGTAAGAAGTAGTACAATTCAAGTTTTAGGAATCGATTATTGACTTTTTAGCTAGCTTTGGTGCCTTGGACATGAGCTAGGACTTTAAGATTCTGCATGTAAGGAGGACTAGCAGCCGAGTTGCACGGGAGAATGTGAAAAGTGTTCATATGTAGTAAAAACCTGAGAAATCCGTCCGTTTTCGTCATTTGTTATCGAATCGACTTAAAGCCAGATCGTCACATTGGCCGCTCTTCTCTCTGAAACGGTTGTACTTATCGTCTGCAAAGCTATGTCGCGTGTTACGGGATGGTGAGACACTAAAAGCACCATAGTAGACCACAGATCAAGCTTCTAAGTTGATGTAATAGCCAGTAAGAAGTAGTACAATTCAAGTTTTAGGTATTGAATATGGAACTTTTTAGCCGGCTTTGGTGCCTTGGACATGAGCTAGGACCTTAAGATTCTGCATGAAAGGAGGACTAGCAGCCGAGTTGCACGGGAGAATGTGAAAAGTGTTCATATGTAGTAATAACCTGAGAAATCCGTCTTTATTCGTCATTTGTTAGCGAATCGACTTAAAGCCAGATCATCACATTGGCCGCTCTTCTCTCTGAAACGGTTGTACTTATCGTCTGCAAAGCTATGTCGCTTACTGCGGTATTCGGAGACACTAAAAGCACCATAGTAGAACACAGATGAAGCTTCTAAGATGATGTATTAGCCAGTAAGAAGTAGTACAATTCAAGTTTCACGTATTGATTATTGACTTTTTAGCTGGTTTTGGTGCCTTGGACATGAGCTAGGACCTTAATATTCTGCATGAAAGGAGGACTAGCACCCGAGTTGCACGGCAGAATGTGAAAAGTGTTCATATGTAGTAAAAACCTTAGAAATCCGTCCATTTTCGTCATTTGTTATTGAATCGACTTAAAGCCAGATCGTCACATTGGTCGCTCTTCTCTCTGAAACGGTTGTACTTATCGTCTGCAAAGCTATGTCGCGTGCTGCGGTATGCGGAGACACTAAAAGCACCATAGTAGAACACAGATGATGCTTCTAAGTTGATGTAATAGCCAGTAAGAAGTAGTACAATTCAAGTTTTAGGTATCGGTTATTGACTTTTTACCCCTCTTTGCTGCCTTGGACACGAGCTAGGAACTTAAGATTTTGCATGAAAGGAGGACTGGCAGCCGCGTTGCACAGGAGAATGTGAAAAGTGTTCATATGTAGTAAAAACCAGAGAAATCAGTCCGTTATCGTCATTTGTTGTCGATCCGATTTAAAGCCAGATCGTCACTTTGTCCGATCTTCTCTCTGAAACAGTTACATTTATAGCCTGCAAAGCTATGTCGCGTGCTGCGGTATGCCGAGACACTAAATGCACCATAGTAGAACACAGAAGAAGCTTCTAGGTTGATGTAATAGCCAGTAAGAAGCAGGACAATTCAAGTTTTAATTATCGATTATTGACTTTTTACCCTTCTTTGGTGCATTGGACATGAGCTAGGACCTTAAGATTTTGCATGAAAAGAGGACTAGTAACCGCGTTGCACGGAAGAATGTGAAAAGTGTTCATATGTAGTAAAAACATGAGAAATCCGTCCGTTTTCGTCATTTGTTATCGAATTGACTTAAAGCCAGATCGTCACATTGGCCGCTCTTCTCACTGAAACGGTTGTACTTATCGTCTGCAAAGCTATGTCACGTGCTGTGGTATGCGGAGACACTAAAATCACCACAGTAGAACACAGATGAAGCTTCTAAGTTGATGTAATAGCCAGTAAGAAGTAGTCCAATTCAAGTTTTAGGTATCGATTATTGACTTTTTATCTGGCTTTGGTGCCTTGGACATGAGCTAGGACCTTAAGATTCTGCATGAAAGGAGGACTAGCCGCCCAGTTGCACGGGAGAATGTGAAAAGTGTTCATATGTAGTAATAACCTGAGAAATCCGTCCTTTTTCGTCATTTGCTATCAAATCGACTTAAAACCAGATCGTCACATTGGCCGCTCTTCTCTCTGAAACGGTTGTACTTATCGTCTGCTAAACTATGTCGCGTGCTGCGGTATGCGGAGAAACTAAAAGCACCGTAGTAGAACACAGATGAAGCTTCTAAGTTGATGTAATAGCCAGTAAGAAGTAGTACAATTCAAGTTTTAGGTATTGATTATTGACTTTTTAGCTGGTTTTGGTGCCTTGGACATGAGCTAGGACCTTAATATTCTGCATGAAAGGAGGACTAGCAGCCGAGTTGCACGGGAGAATGTGAAAAGTGTTCATATGTAGTAAAAACCTTAGAAATCCGTCCGTTTTCGACATTTGTTATCGAATCGACTTAAAGCCAGATCGTCACATTGCCCGCTCTTCTCTCTGAAACGGTTGTACTTGTCGTCTGCAAAGCTATGTCACGTGCTGTGGTATGCGGAGACACTAAAATCACCACAGTAGAACACAGATGAAGCTTCTAAGTTGATGTAATAGCCAGTAAGAAGTAGTCAAATTCAAGTTTTAGGTATCGATTATTGACTTTTTAGATGGCTTTGGTGCCTTGGACATGAGCTAGGACTTTAAGATTCTGCATAAAAGGAGGACTAGCTGCCCAGTTGCACGGGAGAATGTGAAAAGTGTTCATATGTAGTAAAAACCTGAGACATCCGTCCGTTTTCGTCATTTGTTATCGAATTGACTTAAAGCCAGATCGTCACATTTTCCGCTCTTCTCTCTGAAACGGTTGTACTTATCGTCTGCAAAACTATGTCGCGTGCTGCGGTATGCGGAGACACTAAAAGCAACGTAGTAGAACACAGATGAAGCTTCTAAGTTGATGTAATAGCCAGTAAGAAGTAGTACAATTCAAGTTTCACGTATTGATTATTGACATTTTAGCTGGCTTTGCTGCCTTGGACATGAGCTAGGACCTTAAGATTCTGCATGAAAGGAGGACTAGCAGCCGAGTTGCACGGGAGAATGTGAAAAGTGTTCATATGTAGTAAAAACCTGAGAAATCCGTCCGTTTTCGTCATTTGTTATCGAATCGACTTAAAGCCAGATCGTCACATTGGCCGCTCTTCTCTCTGAAACGGTTGTACTTACCGTCTGCAAAGCTATGTCGCGTACTGCGGTATTCGGAAACACTAAAAGCACCATAGTAGAACACAGATGAAGCTCCTAAGCTGATGTAATAGCCAGTAAGAAGTAGTACAATTCAAGTTTTAGGTATCGGTTATTGACTTTGTAGCTGGCTTTGGTGCCTTGGACATGAGCTAGGACCTTAAGATTCTGCATGAAAGGAGGACTAGCAGCCGAGTTGCACGGGAGAATGTGAAAAGTGTTCATATGTAGTACACACCTGAGAAATCCGTCCGTTTTCGTCATTTGTTATCGAATCGACTTAAAGCCAGATCGTCACATTGGCCGCTCTTCTCTCTGAAACGGTTGTACTTACCGTCTGCAAAGCTATGTCGCGTGCTGCGGTATGCGGAGACACTAAAATCACCACAGTAGAACACAGATGAAGCTTCTAAGTTGATGCAATAGCCAGTAAGAAGTAGAACAATTCAAGTTTTAGGTATCGATTATTGACTCTTTAGCTGGCTTCGGTACCTTGGACATGAGCTAGGACCTTAAGATTCTGCATGAAAGGAGGACTAGCAGCCGAGTTGCACGTCAGAATGTGAAAAGTGTTCATATGTAGTAAAAACCTGAGAAATCCGTCCGTTTTCGTCATTTGTTATCGAATCGACTTAAAGCCAGATGGTCACATTGGCCGCTCTTCTCTCTGAAACGTTTGTACATATCGTCTGCAAAGCTATGTCGCGTTCAGCGGTATGTGGAGACACTAAAATCACCATAGTAGAACAGAGATGAAGCATCTAAGTTGATGTAATAGCCAGTAAGAAGTAGTACAATTCAAGTTTTAGGAATCGATTATTGACTTTTTAGCTAGCTTTGGTGCCTTGGACATGAGCTAGGACTTTAAGATTCTGCATGTAAGGAGGACTAGCAGCCGAGTTGCACGGGAGAATGTGAAAAGTGTTCATATGTAGTAAAAACCTGAGAAATCCGTCCGTTTTCGTCATTTGTTATCGAATCGACTTAAAGCCAGATCGTCACATTGGCCGCTCTTCTCTCTGAAACGGCTGTACTTATCGTCTGCAAAGCTATGTCGCGTGTTACGGGATGGTGAGACACTAAAAGCACCATAGTAGACCACAGATCAAGCTTCTAAGTTGATGTAATAGCCAGTAAGAAGTAGTACAATTCAAGTTTTAGGTATTGAATATGGAACTTTTTAGCCGGCTTTGGTGCCTTGGACATGAGCTAGGACCTTAAGATTCTGCATGAAAGGAGGACTAGCAGCCGAGTTGCACGGGAGAATGTGAAAAGTGTTCATATGTAGTAATAACCTGAGAAATCCGTCTTTATTCGTCATTTGTTAGCGAATCGACTTAAAGCCAGATCATCACATTGGCCGCTCTTCTCTCTGAAACGGTTGTACTTATCGTCTGCAAAGCTATGTCGCTTACTGCGGTATTCGGAGACACTAAAAGCACCATAGTAGAACACAGATGAAGCTTCTAAGATGATGTATTAGCCAGTAAGAAGTAGTACAATTCAAGTTTCACGTATTGATTATTGACTTTTTAGCTGGTTTTGGTGCCTTGGACATGAGCTAGGACCTTAATATTCTGCATGAAAGGAGGACTAGCACCCGAGTTGCACGGCAGAATGTGAAAAGTGTTCATATGTAGTAAAAACCTTAGAAATCCGTCCATTTTCGTCATTTGTTATTGAATCGACTTAAAGCCAGATCGTCACATTGGTCGCTCTTCTCTCTGAAACGGTTGTACTTATCGTCTGCAAAGCTATGTCGCGTGCTGCGGTATGCGGAGACACTAAAAGCACCATAGTAGAACACAGATGATGCTTCTAAGTTGATGTAATAGCCAGTAAGAAGTAGTACAATTCAAGTTTTAGGTATCGGTTATTGACTTTTTACCCCTCTTTGCTGCCTTGGACACGAGCTAGGAACTTAAGATTTTGCATGAAAGGAGCACTGGCAGCCGCGTTGCACAGGAGAATGTGAAAAGTGTTCATATGTAGTAAAAACCAGAGAAATCAGTCCGTTATCGTCATTTGTTGTCGATCCGATTTAAAAGCCAGATCGTCACTTTGGCCGATCTTCTCTCTGAAACAGTTACATTTATAGCCTGCAAAGCTATGTCGCGTGCTGCGGTATGCCGAGACACTAAATGCACCATAGTAGAACACAGAAGAAGCTTCTAGGTTGATGTAATAGCCAGTAAGAAGCAGGACAATTCAAGTTTTAATTATCGATTATTGACTTTTTACCCTTCTTTGGTGCATTGGACATGAGCTAGGACCTTAAGATTTTGCATGAAAAGAGGACTAGCAACCGCGTTGCACGGAAGAATGTGAAAAGTGTTCATATGTAGTAAAAACATGAGAAATCCGTCCGTTTTCGTCATTTGTTATCGAATTGACTTAAAGCCAGATCGTCACATTGGCCGCTCTTCTCACTGAAACGGTTGTACTTATCGTCTGCAAAGCTATGTCACGTGCTGTGGTATGCGGAGACACTAAAATCACCACAGTAGAACACAGATGAAGCTTCTAAGTTGATGTAATAGCCAGTAAGAAGTAGTCCAATTCAAGTTTTAGGTATCGATTATTGACTTTTTATCTGGCTTTGGTGCCTTGGATATGAGCTAGGACCTTAAGATTCTGCATGAAAGGAGGACTAGCCGCCCAGTTGCACGGGAGAATGTGAAAAGTGTTCATATGTAGTAATAACCTGAGAAATCCGTCCTTTTTCGTCATTTGCTATCAAATCGACTTAAAACCAGATCGTCACATTGGCCGCTCTTCTCTCTGAAACGGTTGTACTTATCGTCTGCTAAACTATGTCGCGTGCTGCGGTATGCGGAGAAACTAAAAGCACCGTAGTAGAACACAGATGAAGCTTCTAAGTTGATGTAATAGCCAGTAAGAAGTAGTACAATTCAAGTTTTAGGTATTGATTATTGACTTTTTAGCTGGTTTTGGTGCCTTGGACATGAGCTAGGACCTTAATATTCTGCATGAAAGGAGGACTAGCAGCCGAGTTGCACGGGAGAATGTGAAAAGTGTTCATATGTAGTAAAAACCTTAGAAATCCGTCCGTTTTCGACATTTGTTATCGAATCGACTTAAAGCCAGATCGTCACATTGCCCGCTCTTCTCTCTGAAACGGTTGTACTTGTCGTCTGCAAAGCTATGTCACGTGCTGTGGTATGCGGAGACACTAAAATCACCACAGTAGAACACAGATGAAGCTTCTAAGTTGATGTAATAGCCAGTAAGAAGTAGTCAAATTCAAGTTTTAGGTATCGATTATTGACTTTTTAGATGGCTTTGGTGCCTTGGACATGAGCTAGGACTTTAAGATTCTGCATAAAAGGAGGACTAGCTGCCCAGTTGCACGGGAGAATGTGAAAAGTGTTCATATGTAGTAAAAACCTGAGACATCCGTCCGTTTTCGTCATTTGTTATCGAATTGACTTAAAGCCAGATCGTCACATTTTCCGCTCTTCTCTCTGAAACGGTTGTACTTATCGTCTGCAAAACTATGTCGCGTGCTGCGGTATGCGGAGACACTAAAAGCAACGTAGTAGAACACAGATGAAGCTTCTAAGTTGATGTAATAGCCAGTAAGAAGTAGTACAATTCAAGTTTCACGTATTGATTATTGACATTTTAGCTGGCTTTGCTGCCTTGGACATGAGCTAGGACCTTAAGATTCTGCATGAAAGGAGGACTAGCAGCCGAGTTGCACGGGAGAATGTGAAAAGTGTTCATATGTAGTAAAAACCTGAGAAATCCGTCCGTTTTCGTCATTTGTTATCGAATCGACTTAAAGCCAGATCGTCACATTGGCCGCTCTTCTCTCTGAAACGGTTGTACTTACCGTCTGCAAAGCTATGTCGCGTACTGCGGTATTCGGAAACACTAAAAGCACCATAGTAGAACACAGATGAAGCTCCTAAGCTGATGTAATAGCCAGTAAGAAGTAGTACAATTCAAGTTTTAGGTATCGGTTATTGACTTTGTAGCTGGCTTTGGTGCCTTGGACATGAGCTAGGACCTTAAGATTCTGCATGAAAGGAGGACTAGCAGCCGAGTTGCACGGGAGAATGTGAAAAGTGTTCATATGTAGTACACACCTGAGAAATCCGTCCGTTTTCGTCATTTGTTATCGAATCGACTTAAAACCAGATCGTCACATTGGCCGCTCTTCTCTCTGAAACGGTTGTACTTACCGTCTGCAAAGCTATGTCGCGTGCTGCGGTATGCGGAGACACTAAAATCACCACAGTAGAACACAGATGAAGCTTCTAAGTTGATGCAATAGCCAGTAAGAAGTAGAACAATTCAAGTTTTAGGTATCGATTATTGACTCTTTAGCTGGCTTCGGTACCTTGGACATGAGCTAGGACCTTAAGATCCTGCATGAAAGGAGGACTAGCAGCCGAGTTGCACGTCAGAATGTGAAAAGTGTTCATATGTAGTAAAAACCTGAGAAATCCGTCCGTTTTCGTCATTTGTTATCGAATCGACTTAAAGCCAGATGGTCACATTGGCCGCTCTTCTCTCTGAAACGTTTGTACATATCGTCTGCAAAGCTATGTCGCGTTCAGCGGTATGTGGAGACACTAAAATCACCATAGTAGAACACAGATGAAGCATCTAAGTTGATGTAATAGCCAGTAAGAAGTAGTACAATTCAAGTTTTAGGAATCGATTATTGACTTTTTAGCTAGCTTTGGTGCCTTGGACATGAGCTAGGACTTTAAGATTCTGCATGTAAGGAGGACTAGCAGCCGAGTTGCACGGGAGAATGTGAAAAGTGTTCATATGTAGTAAAAACCTGAGAAATCCGTCCGTTTTCGTCATTTGTTATCGAATCGACTTAAAGCCAGATCGTCACATTGGCCGCTCTTCTCTCTGAAACGGCTGTACTTGTCGTCTGCAAAGCTATGTCGCGTGTTACGGGATGGTGAGACACTAAAAGCACCATAGTAGACCACAGATCAAGCTTCTAAGTTGATGTAATAGCCAGTAAGAAGTAGTACAATTCAAGTTTTAGGTATTGAATATGGAACTTTTTAGCCGGCTTTGGTGCCTTGGACATGAGCTAGGACCTTAAGATTCTGCATGAAAGGAGGACTAGCAGCCGAGTTGCACGGGAGAATGTGAAAAGTGTTCATATGTAGTAATAACCTGAGAAATCCGTCTTTATTCGTCATTTGTTAGCGAATCGACTTAAAGCCAGATCATCACATTGGCCGCTCTTCTCTCTGAAACGGTTGTACTTATCGTCTGCAAAGCTATGTCGCTTACTGCGGTATTCGGAGACACTAAAAGCACCATAGTAGAACACAGATGAAGCTTCTAAGATGATGTATTAGCCAGTAAGAAGTAGTACAATTCAAGTTTCACGTATTGATTATTGACTTTTTAGCTGGTTTTGGTGCCTTGGACATGAGCTAGGACCTTAATATTCTGCATGAAAGGAGGACTAGCACCCGAGTTGCACGGCAGAATGTGAAAAGTGTTCATATGTAGTAAAAACCTTAGAAATCCGTCCATTTTCGTCATTTGTTATTGAATCGACTTAAAGCCAGATCGTCACATTTGTCGCTCTTCTCTCTGAAACGGTTGTACTTATCGTCTGCAAAGCTATGTCGCGTGCTGCGGTATGCGGAGACACTAAAAGCACCATAGTAGAACACAGATGATGCTTCTAAGTTGATGTAATAGCCAGTAAGAAGTAGTACAATTCAAGTTTTAGGTATCGGTTATTGACTTTTTACCCCTCTTTGCTGCCTTGGACACGAGCTAGGAACTTAAGATTTTGCATGAAAGGAGCACTGGCAGCCGCGTTGCACAGGAGAATGTGAAAAGTGTTCATATGTAGTAAAAACCAGAGAAATCAGTCCGTTATCGTCATTTGTTGTCGATCCGATTTAAAAGCCAGATCGTCACTTTGGCCGATCTTCTCTCTGAAACAGTTACATTTATAGCCTGCAAAGCTATGTCGCGTGCTGCGGTATGCCGAGACACTAAATGCACCATAGTAGAACACAGAAGAAGCTTCTAGGTTGATGTAATAGCCAGTAAGAAGCAGGACAATTCAAGTTTTAATTATCGATTATTGACTTTTTACCCTTCTTTGGTGCATTGGACATGAGCTAGGACCTTAAGATTTTGCATGAAAAGAGGACTAGCAACCGCGTTGCACGGAAGAATGTGAAAAGTGTTCATATGTAGTAAAAACATGAGAAATCCGTCCGTTTTCGTCATTTGTTATCGAATTGACTTAAAGCCAGATCGTCACATTGGCCGCTCTTCTCACTGAAACGGTTGTACTTATCGTCTGCAAAGCTATGTCACGTGCTGTGGTATGCGGAGACACTAAAATCACCACAGTAGAACACAGATGAAGCTTCTAAGTTGATGTAATAGCCAGTAAGAAGTAGTCCAATTCAAGTTTTAGGTATCGATTATTGACTTTTTAGATGGCTTTGGTGCCTTGGACATGAGCTAGGACTTTAAGATTCTGCATAAAAGGAGGACTAGCTGCCCAGTTGCACGGGAGAATGTGAAAAGTGTTCATATGTAGTAAAAACCTGAGACATCCGTCCGTTTTCGTCATTTGTTATCGAATTGACTTAAAGCCAGATCGTCACATTTTCCGCTCTTCTCTCTGAAACGGTTGTACTTATCGTCTGCAAAACTATGTCGCGTGCTGCGGTATGCGGAGACACTAAAAGCAACGTAGTAGAACGCAGATGAAGCTTCTAAGTTGATGTAATAGCCAGTAAGAAGTAGTACAATTCAAGTTTCACGTATTGATTATTGACTTTTTAGCTGGCTTTGCTGCCTTGGACATGAGCTAGGACCTTAAGATTCTGCATGAAAGGAGGACTAGCAGCCGAGTTGCACGGGAGAATGTGAAAAGTGTTCATATGTAGTAAAAACCTGAGAAATCCGTCCGTTTTCGTCATTTGTTATCGAATCGACTTAAAGCCAGATCGTCACATTGGCCGCTCTTCTCTCTGAAACGGTTGTACTTACCGTCTGCAAAGCTATGTCGCGTACTGCGGTATTCGGAAACACTAAAAGCACCATAGCAGAACACAGATGAAGCTTCTAAGTTGATGCAATAGCCAGTAAGAAGTAGAACAATTCAAGTTTTAGGTATCGATTATTGACTCTTTAGCTGGCTTCGGTACCTTGGACATGAGCTAGGACCTTAAGATTCTGCATGAAAGGAGGACTAGCAGCCGAGTTGCACGTCAGAATGTGAAAAGTGTTCATATGTAGTAAAAACCTGAGAAATCCGTCCGTTTTCGTCATTTGTTATCGAATCGACTTAAAGCCAGATGGTCACATTGGCCGCTCTTCTCTCTGAAACGTTTGTACATATCGTCTGCAAAGCTATGTCGCGTTCAGCGGTATGTGGAGACACTAAAATCACCATAGTAGAACACAGATGAAGCATCTAAGTTGATGTAATAGCCAGTAAGAAGTAGTACAATTCAAGTTTTAGGAATCGATTATTGACTTTTTAGCTAGCTTTGGTGCCTTGGACATGAGCTAGGACTTTAAGATTCTGCATGTAAGGAGGACTAGCAGCCGAGTTGCACGGGAGAATGTGAAAAGTGTTCATATGTAGTAAAAACCTGAGAAATCCGTCAGTTTTCGTCATTTGTTATCGAATCGACTTAAAGCCAGATCGTCACATTGGCCGCTCTTCTCTCTGAAACGGTTGTACTTATCGTCTGCAAAGCTATGTCGCGTGTTACGGGATGGTGAGACACTAAAAGCACCATAGTAGACCACAGATCAAGCTTCTAAGTTATTGTAATAGTCAGTAAGAAGTAGTACAATTCAAGTTTTAGGTATTGAATATGGAACTTTTTAGCCGGCTTTGGTGCCTTGGACATGAGCTAGGACCTTAAGATTCTGCATGAAAGGAGGACTAGCAGCCGAGTTGCACGGGAGAATGTGAAAAGTGTTCATATGTAGTAATAACCTGAGAAATCCGTCTTTATTCGTCATTTGTTAGCGAATCGACTTAAAGCCAGATCATCACATTGGCCGCTCTTCTCTCTGAAACGGTTGTACTTATCGTCTGCAAAGCTATGTCGCTTACTGCGGTATTCGGAGACACTAAAAGCACCATAGTAGAACACAGATGAAGCTTCTAAGATGATGTATTAGCCAGTAAGAAGTAGTACAATTCAAGTTTCACGTATTGATTATTGACTTTTTTGCTGGTTTTGGTGCCTTGGACATGAGCTAGGACCTTAATATTCTGCATGAAAGTAGGACTAGCACCCGAGTTGCACGGCAGAATGTGAAAAGTGTTCATATGTAGTAAAAACCTTAGAAATCCGTCCATTTTCGTCATTTGTTATTGAATCGACTTAAAGCCAGATCGTCATATTGGTCGCTCTTCTCTCTGAAACGGTTGTACTTATCGTCTGCAAAGCTATGTCGCGTGCTGCGGTATGCGGAGACACTAAAAGCACCATAGTAGAACACAGATGATGCTTCTAAGTTGATGTAATAGCCAGTAAGAAGTAGTACAATTCAAGTTTTAGGTATCGGTTATTAACTTTTTACCCCTCTTTGCTGCCTTGGACACGAGCTAGGAACTTAAGATTTTGCATGAAAGGAGGACTGGCAGCCGCGTTGCACAGGAGAATGTGAAAAGTGTTCATATGTAGTAAAAACCAGAGAAATCAGTCCGTTATCGTCATTTGTTGTCGATCCGATTTAAAGCCAGATCGTCACTTTGGCCGATCTTCTCTCTGAAACAGTTACATTTATAGCCTGCAAAGCTATGTCGCGTGCTGCGGTATGCCGAGACACTAAATGCACCATAGTAGAACACAGAAGAAGCTTCTAGGTTGATGTAATAGCCAGTAAGAAGCAGGACAATTCAAGTTTTAATTATCGATTATTGACTTTTTACCCTTCTTTGGTGCATTGGACATGAGCTAGGACCTTAAGATTTTGCATGAAAAGAGGACTAGCAACCGCGTTGCACGGAAGAATGTGAAAAGTGTTCATATGTAGTAAAAACATAAGAAATCCGTCCGTTTTCGTCATTTGTTATCGAATTGACTTAAAGCCAGATCGTCACATTGGCCGCTCTTCTCACTGAAACGGTTGTACTTATCGTCTGCAAAGCTATGTCACGTGCTGTGGTATGCGGAGACACTAAAATCACCACAGTAGAACACAGATGAAGCTTCTAAGTTGATGTAATAGCCAGTAAGAAGTAGTCCAATTCAAGTTTTAGGTATCGATTATTGACTTTTTATCTGGCTTTGGTGCCTTGGACATGAGCTAGGACCTTAAGATTCTGCATGAAAGGAGGACTAGCCGCCCAGTTGCACGGGAGAATGTGAAAAGTGTTCATATGTAGTAATAACCTGAGAAATCCGTCCTTTTTCGTCATTTGCTATCAAATCGACTCAAAACCAGATCGTCACATTGGCCGCTCTTCTCTCTGAAACGGTTGTACTTATCGTCTGCTAAACTATGTCGCGTGCTGCGGTATGCGGAGAAACTAAAAGCACCGTAGTAGAACACAGATGAAGCTTCTAAGTTGATGTAATAGCCAGTAAGAAGTAGTACAATTCAAGTTTTAGGTATTGATTATTGACTTTTTAGCTGGTTTTGGTGCCTTGGACATGAGCTAGGACCTTAATATTCTGCATGAAAGGAGGACTAGCAGCCGAGTTGCACGGGAGAATGTGAAAAGTGTTCATATGTAGTAAAAACCTTAGAAATCCGTCCGTTTTCGACATTTGTTATCGAATCGACTTAAAGCCAGATCGTCACATTGCCCGCTCTTCTCTCTGAAACGGTTGTACTTGAGTCTGCAAAGCTATGTCACGTGCTGTGGTATGCGGAGACACTAAAATCACCACAGTAGAACACAGATGAAGCTTCTAAGTTGATGTAATAGCCAGTAAGAAGTAGTCAAATTCAAGTTTTAGGTATCGATTTTTGACTTTTTAGATGGCTTTGGTGCCTTGGACATGAGCTAGGACTTTAAGATTCTGCATAAAAGGAGGACTAGCAGCCGAGTTGCACGGGAGAATGTGAAAAGTGTTCATATGTAGTAAAAACCTGAGAAATCCGTCCGTTTTCGTCATTTGTTATCGAATCGACTTAAAGCCAGATCGTCACATTGGCCGCTCTTCTCTCTGAAACGGTTGTACTTACCGTCTGCAAAGCTATGTCGCGTACTGCGGTATTCGGAAACACTAAAAGCACCATAGTAGAACACAGATGAAGCTCCTAAGATGATGTAATAGCCAGTAAGAAGTAGTACAATTCAAGTTTTAGGTATCGGTTATTGACTTTGTAGCTGGCTTTGGTGCCTTGGACATGAGCTAGGACCTTAAGATTCTGCATGAAAGGAGGACTAGCAGCCGAGTTGCACGGGAGAATGTGAAAAGTGTTCATATGTAGTACACACCTGAGAAATCCGTCCGTTTTCGTCATTTGTTATCGAATCGACTTAAAGCCAGATCGTCACATTGGCCGCACTTCTCTCTGAAACGGTTGTACTTACCGTCTGCAAAGCTATGTTGCGTGCTGCGGTATGCGGAGACACTAAAATCACCACAGTAGAACACAGATGAAGCTTCTAAGTTGATGCAATAGCCAGTAAGAAGTAGAACAATTCAAGTTTTAGGTATCGATTATTGACTCTTTAGCTGGCTTCGGTACCTTTGACATGAGCTAGGACCTTAAGATTCTGCATGAAAGGAGGACTAGCAGCCGAGTTGCACGTCAGAATGTGAAAAGTGTTCATATGTAGTAAAAACCTGAGAAATCCGTCCGTTTTCGTCATTTGTTATCGAATCGACTTAAAGCCAGATGGTCACATTGGCCGATCTTCTCTCTGAAACGTTTGTACATATCGTCTGCAAAGCTATGTCGCGTTCAGCGGTATGTGGAGACACTAAAATCACCATAGTAGAACACAGATGAAGCATCTAAGTTGATGTAATAGCCAGTAAGAAGTAGTACAATTCAAGTTTTAGGAATCGATTATTGACTTTTTAGCTAGCTTTGGTGCCTTGGACATGAGCTAGGACTTTAAGATTCTGCATGTAAGGAGGACTAGCAGCCGAGTTGCACGGGAGAATGTGAAAAGTGTTCATATGTAGTAAAAACCTGAGAAATCCGTCCGTTTTCGTCATTTGTTATCGAATCGACTTAAAGCCAGATCGTCACATTGGCCGCTCTTCTCTCTGAAACGGTTGTACTTATCGTCTGCAAAGCTATGTCGCGTGTTACGGGATGGTGAGACACTAAAAGCACCATAGTAGACCACAGATCAAGCTTCTAAGTTGATGTAATAGCCAGTAAGAAGTAGTACAATTCAAGTTTTAGGTATTGAATATGGAACTTTTTAGCCGGCTTTGGTGCCTTGGACATGAGCTAGGACCTTAAGATTCTGCATGAAAGGAGGACTAGCAGCCGAGTTGCACGGGAGAATGTGAAAAGTGTTCATATGTAGTAATAACCTGAGAAATCCGTCTTTATTCGTCATTTGTTAGCGAATCGACTTAAAGCCAGATCATCACATTGGCCGCTCTTCTCTCTGAAACGGTTGTACTTATCGTCTGCAAAGCTATGTCGCTTACTGCGGTATTCGGAGACACTAAAAGCACCATAGTAGAACACAGATGAAGCTTCTAAGATGATGTATTAGCCAGTAAGAAGTAGTACAATTCAAGTTTCACGTATTGATTATTGACTTTTTAGCTGGTTTTGGTGCCTTGGACATGAGCTAGGACCTTAATATTCTGCATGAAAGGAGGACTAGCAGCCGAGTTGCACGGGAGAATGTGAAAAGTGTTCATATGTAGTAAAAACCTTAGAAATCCGTCCATTTTCGTCATTTGTTATTGAATCGACTTAAAGCCAGATCGTCACATTGGTCGCTCTTCTCTCTGAAACGGTTGCACTTGTCGTCTGCAAAGCTAAGTCACGTGCTGCGGTATGCGGAGACACTAAAATCACCACAGTAGAACACAGATGAAGCTTCTAAGTTGATGTAATAGCCAGTAAGAAGTAGTACAATTCAAGTTTTAGGTATTGAATATTGACCTTTTTGCTGGCTTGGTGCCTTGGACATGTGCTAGGACCTTAAGATTCTGCATGAAAGGAGGACTAGCAGCCGGGTTGCACGGGAGAATGTGAAAAGTGTTCATATGTAGTAAAAACCAGAGAAATCAGTCCGTTATCGTCATTTGTTGTCGATCCGATTTAAAAGCCAGATCGTCACTTTGGCCGATCTTCTCTCTGAAACAGTTACATTTATAGCCTGCAAAGCTATGTCGCGTGCTGCGGTATGCCGAGACACTAAATGCACCATAGTAGAACACAGAAGAAGCTTCTAGGTTGATGTAATAGCCAGTAAGAAGCAGGACAATTCAAGTTTTAATTATCGATTATTGACTTTTTACCCTTCTTTGGTGCATTGGACATGAGCTAGGACCTTAAGATTTTGCATGAAAAGAGGACTAGCAACCGCGTTGCACGGAAGAATGTGAAAAGTGTTCATATGTAGTAAAAACATGAGAAATCCGTCCGTTTTCGTCATTTGTTATCGAATTGACTTAAAGCCAGATCGTCACATTGGCCGCTCTTCTCACTGAAACGGTTGTACTTATCGTCTGCAAAGCTATGTCACGTGCTGTGGTATGCGGAGACACTAAAATCACCACAGTAGAACACAGATGAAGCTTCTAAGTTGATGTAATAGCCAGTAAGAAGTAGTCCAATTCAAGTTTTAGGTATCGATTATTGACTTTTTATCTGGCTTTGGTGCCTTGGACATGAGCTAGGACCTTAAGATTCTGCATGAAAGGAGGACTAGCCGCCCAGTTGCACGGGAGAATGTGAAAAGTGTTCATATGTAGTAATAACCTGAGAAATCCGTCCTTTTTCGTCATTTGCTATCAAATCGACTTAAAACCAGATCGTCACATTGGCCGCTCTTCTCTCTGAAACGGTTGTACTTATCGTCTGCTAAACTATGTCGCGTGCTGCGGTATGCGGAGAAACTAAAAGCACCGTAGTAGAACACAGATGAAGCTTCTAAGTTGATGTAATAGCCAGTAAGAAGTAGTACAATTCAAGTTTTAGGTATTGATTATTGACTTTTTAGCTGGTTTTGGTGCCTTGGACATGAGCTAGGACCTTAATATTCTGCATGAAAGGAGGACTAGCAGCCGAGTTGCACGGCAGAATGTGAAAAGTGTTCATATGTAGTAAAAACCTTAGAAATCCGTCCGTTTTCGACATTTGTTATCGAATCGACTTAAAGCCAGATCGTCATATTGCCCGCTCTTCTCTCTGAAACGGTTGTACTTGTCGTCTGCAAAGCTATGTCACGTGCTGTGGTATGCGGAGACACTAAAATCACCACAGTAGAACACAGATGAAGCTTCTAAGTTGATGTAATAGCCAGTAAGAAGTAGGCAAATTCAAGTTTTAGGTATCGATTATTGACTTTTTAGATGGCTTTGGTGCCTTGGACATGAGCTAGGACTTTAAGATTCTGCATAAAAGGAGGACTAGCTGCCCAGTTGCACGGGAGAATGTGAAAAGTGTTCATATGTAGTAAAAACCTGAGACATCCGTCCGTTTTCGTCATTTGTTATCGAATTGACTTAAAGCCAGATCGTCACATTTTCCGCTCTTCTCTCTGAAACGGTTGTACTTATCGTCTGCAAAACTATGTCGCGTGCTGCGGTATGCGGAGACACTAAAAGCAACGTAGTAGAACGCAGATGAAGCTTCTAAGTTGATGTAATAGCCAGTAAGAAGTAGTACAATTCAAGTTTCACGTATTGATTATTGACTCTTTAGCTGGCTTCGGTACCTTGGACATGAGCTAGGACCTTAAGATTCTGCATGAAAGGAGGACTAGCAGCCGAGTTGCACGTCAGAATGTGAAAAGTGTTCATATGTAGTAAAAACCTGAGAAATCCGTCCGTTTTCGTCATTTGTTATCGAATCGACTTAAAGCCAGATGGTCACATTGGCCGCTCTTCTCTCTGAAACGTTTGTACATATCGTCTGCAAAGCTATGTCGCGTTCAGCGGTATGTGGAGACACTAAAATCACCATAGTAGAACACAGATGAAGCATCTAAGTTGATGTAATAGCCAGTAAGAAGTAGTACAATTCAAGTTTTAGGAATCGATTATTGACTTTTTAGCTAGCTTTGGTGCCTTGGACATGAGCTAGGACTTTAAGATTCTGCATGTAAGGAGGACTAGCAGCCGAGTTGCACGGGAGAATGTGAAAAGTGTTCATATGTAGTAAAAACCTGAGAAATCCGTCCGTTTTCGTCATTTGTTATCGAATCGACTTAAAGCCAGATCGTCACATTGGCCGCTCTTCTCTCTGAAACGGTTGTACTTATCGTCTGCAAAGCTATGTCGCGTGTTACGGGATGGTGAGACACTAAAAGCACCATAGTAGACCACAGATCAAGCTTCTAAGTTGATGTAATAGCCAGTAAGAAGTAGTACAATTCAAGTTTTAGGTATTGAATATGGAACTTTTTAGCCGGCTTTGGTGCCTTGGACATGAGCTAGGACCTTAAGATTCTGCATGAAAGGAGGACTAGCAGCCGAGTTGCACGGGAGAATGTGAAAAGTGTTCATATGTAGTAATAACCTGAGAAATCCGTCTTTATTCGTCATTTGTTAGCGAATCGACTTAAAGCCAGATCATCACATTGGCCGCTCTTCTCTCTGAAACGGTTGTACTTATCGTCTGCAAAGCTATGTCGCTTACTGCGGTATTCGGAGACACTAAAAGCACCATAGTAGAACACAGATGAAGCTTCTAAGATGATGTATTAGCCAGTAAGAAGTAGTACAATTCAAGTTTCACGTATTGATTATTGACTTTTTAGCTGGTTTTGGTGCCTTGGACATGAGCTAGGACCTTAATATTCTGCATGAAAGGAGGACTAGCACCCGAGTTGCACGGCAGAATGTGAGAAGTGTTCATATGTAGTAAAAACCTTAGAAATCCGTCTATTTTCGTCATTTGTTATTGAATCGACTTAAAGCCAGATCGTCATATTGGTCGCTCTTCTCTCTGAAACGGTTGTACTTATCGTCTGCAAAGCTATGTCGCGTGCTGCGGTATGCGGAGACACTAAAAGCACCATAGTAGAACACAGATGATGCTTCTAAGTTGATGTAATAGCCAGTAAGAAGTAGTACAATTCAAGTTTTAGGTATCGGTTATTGACTTTTTACCCCTCTTTGCTGCCTTGGACACGAGCTAGGAACTTAAGATTTTGCATGAAAGGAGGACTGGCAGCCGCGTTGCACAGGCGAATGTGAAAAGTGTTCATATGTAGTAAAAACCAGAGAAATCAGTCCGTTATCGTCATTTGTTGTCGATCCGATTTAAAGCCAGATCGTCACATTGGCCGCTCTTCTCACTGAAACGGTTGTACTTATCGTCTGCAAAGCTATGTCACGTGCTGTGGTATGCGGAGACACTAAAATCACCACAGTAGAACACAGATGAAGCTTCTAAGTTGATGTAATAGCCAGTAAGAAGTAGTCCAATTCAAGTTTTAGGTATCGATTATTGACTTTTTATCTGGCTTTGGTGCCTTGGACATGAGCTAGGACCTTAAGATTCTGCATGAAAGGAGGACTAGCCGCCCAGTTGCACGGGAGAATGTGAAAAGTGTTCATATGTAGTAATAACCTGAGAAATCCGTCCTTTTTCGTCATTTGCTATCAAATCGACTCAAAACCAGATCGTCACATTGGCCGCTCTTCTCTCTGAAACGGTTGTACTTATCGTCTGCTAAACTATGTCGCGTGCTGCGGTATGCGGAGAAACTAAAAGCACCGTAGTAGAACACAGATGAAGCTTCTAAGTTGATGTAATAGCCAGTAAGAAGTAGTACAATTCAAGTTTTAGGTATTGATTATTGACTTTTTAGCTGGTTTTGGTGCCTTGGACATGAGCTAGGACCTTAATATTCTGCATGAAAGGAGGACTAGCAGCCGAGTTGCACGGGAGAATGTGAAAAGTGTTCATATGTAGTAAAAACCTTAGAAATCCGTCCGTTTTCGACATTTGTTATCGAATCGACTTAAAGCCAGATCGTCACATTGCCCGCTCTTCTCTCTGAAACGGTTGTACTTGAGTCTGCAAAGCTATGTCACGTGCTGTGGTATGCGGAGACACTAAAATCACCACAGTAGAACACAGATGAAGCTTCTAAGTTGATGTAATAGCCAGTAAGAAGTAGTCAAATTCAAGTTTTAGGTATCGATTTTTGACTTTTTAGATGGCTTTGGTGCCTTGGACATGAGCTAGGACTTTAAGATTCTGCATAAAAGGAGGACTAGCTGCCCAGTTGCACGGGAGAATGTGAAAAGTGTTCATATGTAGTAAAAACCTGAGACATCCGTCCGTTTTCGTCATTTGTTATCGAATTGACTTAAAGCCAGATCGTCACATTTTCCGCTCTTCTCTCTGAAACGGTTGTACTTATCGTCTGCAAAACTATGTCGCGTGCTGCGGTATGCGGAGACACTAAAAGCAACGTAGTAGAACACAGATGAAGCTTCTAAGTTGATGTAATAGCCAGTAAGAAGTAGTACAATTCAAGTTTCACGTATTGATTATTGACTTTTTAGCTGGCTTTGCTGCCTTGGACATGAGCTAGGACCTTAAGATTCTGCATGAAAGGAGGACTAGCAGCCGAGTTGCACGGGAGAATGTGAAAAGTGTTCATATGTAGTAAAAACCTGAGAAATCCGTCCGTTTTCGTCATTTGTTATCGAATCGACTTAAAGCCAGATCGTCACATTGGCCGCTTTTCTCTCTGAAACGGTTGTACTTACCGTCTGCAAAGCTATGTCGCGTACTGCGGTATTCGGAAACACTAAAAGCACCATAGTAGAACACAGATGAAGCTCCTAAGATGATGTAATAGCCAGTAAGAAGTAGTACAATTCAAGTTTTAGGTATCGGTTATTGACTTTGTAGCTGGCTTTGGTGCCTTGGATATGAGCTAGGACCTTAAGATTCTGCATGAAAGGAGGACTAGCAGCCGAGTTGCACGGGAGAATGTGAAAAGTGTTCATATGTAGTACACACCTGAGAAATCCGTCCGTTTTCGTCATTTGTTATCGAATCGACTTAAAGCCAGATCGTCACATTGGCCGCACTTCTCTCTGAAACGGTTGTACTTACCGTCTGCAAAGCTATGTCGCGTGCTGCGGTATGCGGAGACACTAAAATCACCACAGTAGAACACAGATGAAGCTTCTAAGTTGATGCAATAGCCAGTAAGAAGTAGAACAATTCAAGTTTTAGGTATCGATTATTGACTCTTTAGCTGGCTTCGGTACCTTGGACATGAGCTAGGACCTTAAGATTCTGCATGAAAGGAGGACTAGCAGCCGAGTTGCACGTCAGAATGTGAAAAGTGTTCATATGTAGTAAAAACCTGAGAAATCCGTCCGTTTTCGTCATTTGTTATCGAATCGACTTAAAGCCAGATGGTCACATTGGCCGCTCTTCTCTCTGAAACGTTTGTACATATCGTCTGCAAAGCTATGTCGCGTTCAGCGGTATGTGGAGACACTAAAATCACCATAGTAGAACACAGATGAAGCATCTAAGTTGATGTAATAGCCAGTAAGAAGTAGTACAATTCAAGTTTTAGGAATCGATCATTGACTTTTTAGCTAGCTTTGGTGCCTTGGACATGAGCTAGGACTTTAAGATTCTGCATGTAAGGAGGACTAGCAGCCGAGTTGCACGGGAGAATGTGAAAAGTGTTCATATGTAGTAAAAACCTGAGAAATCCGTCCGTTTTCGTCATTTGTTATCGAATCGACTTAAAGCCAGATCGTCACATTGGCCGCTCTTCTCTCTGAAACGGTTGTACTTATCGTCTGCAAAGCTATGTCGCGTGTTACGGGATGGTGAGACACTAAAAGCACCATAGTAGACCACAGATCAAGCTTCTAAGTTGATGTAATAGCCAGTAAGAAGTAGTACAATTCAAGTTTTAGGTATTGAATATGGAACTTTTTAGCCGGCTTTGGTGCCTTGGACATGAGCTAGGACCTTAAGATTCTGCATGAAAGGAGGACTAGCAGCCGAGTTGCACGGGAGAATGTGAAAAGTGTTCATATGTAGTAATAACCTGAGAAATCCGTCTTTATTCGTCATTTGTTAGCGAATCGACTTAAAGCCAGATCATCACATTGGCCGCTCTTCTCTCTGAAACGGTTGTACTTATCGTCTGCAAAGCTATGTCGCTTACTGCGGTATTCGGAGACACTAAAAGCACCATAGTAGAACACAGATGAAGCTTCTAAGATGATGTATTAGCCAGTAAGAAGTAGTACAATTCAAGTTTCACGTATTGATTATTGACTTTTTAGCTGGTTTTGGTGCCTTGGACATGAGCTAGGACCTTAATATTCTGCATGAAAGGAGGACTAGCAGCCGAGTTGCACGGGAGAATGTGAAAAGTGTTCATATGTAGTAAAAACCTTAGAAATCCGTCCATTTTCGTCATTTGTTATTGAATCGACTTAAAGCCAGATCGTCACATTGGTCGCTCTTCTCTCTGAAACGGTTGCACTTGTCGTCTGCAAAGCTAAGTCACGTGCTGCGGTATGCGGAGACACTAAAATCACCACAGTAGAACACAGATGAAGCTTCTAAGTTGATGTAATAGCCAGTAAGAAGTAGTACAATTCAAGTTTTAGGTATTGAATATTGACCTTTTTGCTGGCTTGGTGCCTTGGACATGTGCTAGGACCTTAAGATTCTGCATGAAAGGAGGACTAGCAGCCGGGTTGCACGGGAGAATGTGAAAAGTGTTCATATGTAGTAAAAACCTGAGACATCCGTCCGTTTTCGTCATTTGTTATCGAATTGACTTAAAGCCAGATCGTCACATTTTCCGCTCTTCTCTCTGAAACGGTTGTACTTATCGTCTGCAAAGCTATGTCGCGTGCTGCGGTATGCGGAGACACTAAAAGCACCATAGTAGAACACAGATGATGCTTCTAAGTTGATGTAATAGCCAGTAAGAAGTAGTACAATTCAAGTTTTAGTTATCGGTTATTGACTTTTTACCCCTCTTTGGTGCCTTGGACACGAGCTAGGAACTTAAGATTTTGCATGAAAGGAGGACTGGCAGCCGCGTTGCACAGGAGAATGTGAAAAGTGTTCATATGTAGTAAAAACCAGAGAAATCAGTCCGTTATCGTCATTTGTTGTCGATCCGATTTAAAGCCAGATCGTCACTTTGGCCGATCTTCTCTCTGAAACGGTTACATTTATAGCCTGCAAAGCTATGTCGCGTGCTGCGGTATGCCGAGACACTAAATGCACCATAGTAGAACACAGAAGAAGCTTCTAGGTTGATGTAATAGCCAGTAAGAAGCAGGACAATTCAAGTTTTAATTATCGATTATTGACTTTTTACCCTTCTTTGGTGCATTGGACATGCGCTAGGACCTTAAGATTTTGCATGAAAAGAGAACTAGCAACCGCGTTGCACGGGAGAATGTGAAAAGTGTTCATATGTAGTAAAAACATGAGAAATCCGTCCGTTTTTGTCATTTGTTATCGAATTGACTTAAAGCCAGATCGTCACATTGGCCGCTCTTCTCACTGAAACGGTTGTACTTATCGTCTGCAAAGCTATGTCACGTGCTGTGGTATGCGGAGACACTAAAATCACCACAGTAGAACTCAGATGAAGCTTCTAAGTTGATGTAATAGCCATTAAGAAGTAGTCCTATTCAAGTTTTAGGTATCGATTATTGACTTTTTATCTGGCTTTGGTGCCTTGGACATGAGCTAGGACCTTAAGATTCTGCATGAAAGGAGGACTAGCAGCCCAGTTGCACGGGAGAATGTGAAAAGTGTTCATATGTAGTAATAACCTGAGAAATCCGTCCTTTTTCGTCATTTGTTATCGAATCGACTTAAAGCCAGATCGTCACAATGGCCGCTCTTCTCTCTGAAGCGGTTGTACTTATCGTCTGCAAAGCTATGTCACGTGCTGCGGTATGTGGTGACACTAAAATCACCGCAGTAGAACACAGATGAAGCTTCTAAGATGATGTAATATCCAGTAAGAAGTAGTACAATTCAAGTTTTGGGTATCGATTATTGACTTTTCAGCTGGCTTTGGTGCATTGGACATGAGCTAGGACCTTAAGATTCTGCATGAAAGGTGGACTAGCAGCCGAGTTCCACGGGAGAATGTGAAAAGTGTTCATATGTAGTAAAAACCTGAGAAATCCGACCGTTTTCGTCATTTGTTATCGAATCGAATTAAAGCCAGATCGTCACATTGGGCGCTCTTCTCTCTGAAACGGTTGTACTTATCGTCTGCAAAACTATGTCGCGTGCTGCGGTATGCGGAGACACTAAAAGCAACGTAGTAGAACACAGATGAAGCTTCTAAGTTTATGTAATAGCCAGTAAGAAGTAGTACAATTCAAGTTTCACGTATTGATTATTGACTTTTTAGCTGGCTTTGGTGCCTTGGACATGAGCTAGGACCTTAAGATTCTGCATGAAAGGAGGACTAGCAGCCGAGTTGCACGGGAGAATGTGAAAAGTGTTCATATGTAGTAAAAACCTGAGAAATCCGTCCGTTTTCGTCATTTGTTATCGAATCGACTTAAAGCCAGATCGTCACATTGGCCGCTCTTCTCTCTGAAACGGTTGTACTTACCGTCTGCAAAGCTATGTCGCGTACTGCGGTATTCGGAAACACTAAAAGCACCATAGTAGAACACAGATGAAGCTCCTAAGATGATGTAATAGCCAGTAAGAAGTAGTACAATTCAAGTTTTAGGTATCGGTTATTGACTTTGTAGCTGGCTTTGGTGCCTTGGACATGAGCTAGGACCTTAAGATTCTGCATGAAAGGAGGACTAGCAGCCGAGTTGCACGGGAGAATGTGAAAACTGTTCATATGTAGTACACACCTGAGAAATCCGTCCGTTTTCGTCATTTGTTATCGAATCGACTTAAAGCCAGATCGTCACATTGGCCGCTCTTCTCTCTGAAACGGTTGTACTTACCGTCTGCAAAGCTATGTCGCGTGCTGCGGTATGCGGAGACACTAAAATCACCACAGTAGAACACAGATGAAGCTTCTAAGTTGATGCAATAGCCAGTAAGAAGTAGAACAATTCAAGTTTTAGGTATCGATTATTGACTCTTTTGCTGGCTTCGGTACCTTGGACATGAGCTAGGACCTTAAGATTCTGCATGAAAGGAGGACTAGCAGCCGAGTTGCACGTCAGAATGTGAAAAGTGTTCATATGTAGTAAAAACCTGAGAAATCCGTCCGTTTTCGTCATTTGTTATCGAATCGACTTAAAGCCAGATGGTCACATTGGCGGCTCTTCTCTCTGAAACGTTTGTACATATCGTCTGCAAAGCTATGTCGCGTGCAGCGGTATGTGGAGACACTAAAATCACCATAGTAGAACACAGATGAAGCATCTAAGTTGATGTAATAGCCAGTAAGAAGTAGTACAATTCAAGTTTTAGGAATCGATTATTGACTTTTTAGCTAGCTTTGGTGCCTTGGACATGAGATAGGACTTTAAGATTCTGCATGTAAGGAGGACTAGCAGCCGAGTTGCACGGGAGAATGTGAAAAGTGTTCATATGTAGAAAAAACCTGAGAAATCCGTCCGTTTTCGTCATTTGTTATCGAATCGACTTAAAGCCAGATCGTCCCATTGGCCGCTCTTCTCTCTGAAACGGTTGTACTTATCGTCTGCAAAGCTATGTCGCGTGCTACTGGATGCTTAGACACTAAAAGCACCATAGTAGACCACAGATCAAGCTTCTAAGTTGATGTAATAGCCAGTAAGAAGTAGTACAATTCAAGTTTTAGGTATTGAATATGGACCTTTTTAGCCGGCTTTGGTGCCTTGGACATGAGCTAGGACCTTAAGATTCTGCATGAAAGGAGGACTAGCAGCCGAGTTGCACGGGAGAATGTGAAAAGTGTTCATATGTAGTAATAACCTGAGAAATCCGTCTTTATTCGTCATTTGTTAGCGAATCGACTTAAAGCCAGATCGTCACATTGGCCGCTCTTCTCTCTGAAACGGTTGTACTTATCGTCTGCAAAGCTATGTCGCTTACTGCGGTATTCGGAGACACTAAAAGCACCATAGTAGAACACAGATGAAGCTTCTAAGATGATGTATTAGCCAGTAAGAAGTAGTACAATTCAAGTTTCACGTATTGATTATTGACTTTTTAGCTGGTTTTGGTGCCTTGGACATGAGCTAGGACCTTAATATTCTGCATGAAAGGAGGACTAGCACCCGAGTTGCACGGCAGAATGTGAGAAGTGTTCATATGTAGTAAAAACCTTAGAAATCCGTCCATTTTCGTCATTTGTTATTGAATCGACTTAAAGCCAGATCGTCACATTGGTCGCTCTTCTCTCTGAAACGGTTGCACTTGTCGTCTGCAAAGCTATGTCACGTGCTGCGGTATGCGGAGACACTAAAATCACCACAGTAGAACACAGATGAAGCTTCTAAGTTGATGTAATAGCCAGTAAGAAGTAGTACAATTCAAGTTTTAGGTATTGAATATTGACCTTTTTGCTGGCTTGGTGCCTTGGACATGTGCTGGGACCTTAAGATTCTGCATGAAAGGAGGACTAGCAGCCGGGTTGCACGGGAGAATGTGAAAAGTGTTCATATGTAGTAAAAACCTGAGAAATCCGTCAGTTTTCGTCATTTGTTATCGAATCGACTTAAAGCCACATCGTCACATTGGCCGCTCTTCTCTCTGAAACGGTTGTACTTATCGTCTGCAAAACTATGTCGCGTGCTGCGGTATGCGGAGAAACTAAAAGCACCGTAGTAGAACACAGATGAAGCTTCTAAGTTGATGTATTAGCCAGTAAGAAGTAGTACAATTCAAGTTTTAGGTATTGATTATTGACTTTTTAGCTGGCTTTGGTGCCTTGGACATGAGCTAGGACCTTAAGATTCTGCATGAAAGGAGGACTAGCAGCCAAGTTGCACGGGAGAATGTGAAAAGTGTTCATATGTAGTAAAAACCTGAGAAATCCGTCCGTTTTCGTCATTTGTTATCGAAACGACTTAAAGCCAGATCGTCACATTGGCCGCTCTTCTCTCTGAAACGGTTGTACTTATCGTCTGCAAAACCATGTCGCGTATGCGGTATGCGGAGAAACTAAAAGAACCGTAGTAGATCACAGTTGAAGCTTCTAAGTTGATGTAATAGCCAGTAAGAGGTAGTAGAATTCAAGTTTTAGATATCGATTATTGACTTTTTAACTGGCTTTGGTGCCGTGGACATGAGGTAGGACCTTAAGATTCTGCATGAAACGAGGACTAGCAGCCGAGTTGCACGGGAGGGTGTGAAAAGTGTTCATATGTAGTAAAAACCTGAGAAATCTGTCCGTTTTCGTCATTTGTTATCGAATCGACTTAAAGCCAGATCGTCACATTAGCCGCTCATCTCTCTGAAACGGTTGTACTTATCGTCTGCAAAGCTATGTCGCGAGCTGTGGTATGCGGAGACACTAAAATCACCATAGTAGGAACAGATGAAGCATCTAAGTTCATGTAATAGCCAGTAAGAAGTAATCCAATTTTAGTTTTGGGTATCGATTATTGACTTTCTAGCTGGCTTTGGTGCCTTGGACATGAGCTAAGAGCTTAAGATTCTGCATGAAAGGAGGACTAGCAGCCGTGTTGCACGGGAGAATGTGAAAAGTGTTCATATGCAGTAAAAACCTGAGACATCCGTCCGTTTTCGTCATTTGTTATCGAATCGACTTAAAGCCAGATCGTCACATTGGCCGCTCTTCTCTCTGAAACGGTTGTACTTATCGTCTGCAAAGCTATGTCGCGTGCTGCGGTATGCGGAGACACTAAAAGCACCATAGTAGAACACAGATGAAGCTTCTGATGTATTAGCCAGTAAGAAGTAGTACAATTCAAGTTTTAGGTATTGATTATTGACTTTTTAGCTGGCTTTGGTGCCTTGGACATGAGCTAGGACCTTAAGATTCTGCATGAAAGGAGGAGTAGCAGCCAAGTTGCACGGGAGAATGTGAAAAGTGTTCATATGTAGTAAAAACCTGAGAAATCCGCCCGTTTTCGTCATTTGTTATCGAATCGACTTAAAGCCAGATCGTCACATTGGCCGCTCTTCTCTCTGAAACGGTTGTACTTATCGTCTGCAAAACTATGTCGCGTGCTGCGGTATGCGGAGAAACTAAAAGCAACGTAGTAGAACACAGATGAAGCTTCTAAGTTGATGTAATAGCCAGTACGAAGCAGTACATTTCAAGTTTTAGGTATTGATTATTGACTTTTTAGCTGGCTTTGGTGCCTTGGACATGAGCTAGGACCATAAGATTCTGCATGAAAGGAGGACTAGCAGCCGAGTTGCACGGGAGAATGTGAAAAGTGTTCATATCTAGTAAAAGAATGAGACATCCGTCCGTTTTCGTCATTTGTTATCGAATCGACTTAAAGCCAGATCGTCACATTGGCTGCTCTTCTCTCTGAAACGGTTGTACTTATCGTCTGCAAAACTATGTCGCGTGCTGCGGTATGCGGAGAAACTAAAAGGACCGTAGTAGAACACAGATGAAGCTTCTAAGTTCATGTAATAGCCAGTAAGATGTAGTACAATTCAAGTTTTAGGTATCGATTATTGACTTTTTATCTGGCTTTGGTGCCTTGGACATGAGCTAGGACCTTAAGATCCAGCATGAAAGGAGGACTAGCAGCCGAGTTGCACGGGAGAATGTGAAAAGTGTTCATATGTAGTAAAAACCTGAGAAATCCGTCCGTTTTCGTCATTTGTTACCAAATCGACTTAAAGCCAGATCGTCACATTGGCCGATCTTCTCTCTGAAACGGATGTACTTATCGTCTGCAAAGCTATGTCGCGTGTTGCCGTAGGCGGAAACAGGAAAAGCACCATAATAGAACACAGATGAAGCTTCTAAGTTGATGTAATAGCCAGTAAGAAGTAGTCCAATTCAAGTTTTAGGTATCGGTTATTGACTTTTTAGCTGGCTTTGGTGCCTTGACCATGACCTAGGACCTTAAGGTTCTGCATGAAAGGAGGACTAGCAGCCGAGTTGCACGGCAGATCGTGAAAATGTTCATATGTAGTAAAAACCTAAGAAATCCGTCCGTTTTTGTCATTTGTTATCGAATCGACTTAAAGCCAGATCGTCACATTGGCCGCTCTTCTCTCTGAAACGGTTGTACTTATCGTCTGCAAAGCTATGTCGCGTGCTGCGGTATGCGGAGAAACTAAAACCACCGTAGGAGAACACACATGAAGCTTCTAAGTTGATGTAATAGCCAGTAAGATGTAGTACAATTCAAGTTTTAGGTATGGATTATTGACTTTTCAGCTGGCTTCGGTGCCTTGGACATGAGCTAGGACCTTAAGATTCTGCATGAAAGGAGGACTAGCAGCCGAGTTGCACGGGAGAATGTGAAAAGTGTTCATATGTAGTAAAAACCTGAGAAATCCGTCCGTTTTCGTCATTTGTTATCGCATCGACTTAAAGCCAGATCGACACATTGGACGCTCTTCTCTCTGAAACGGTTGTACTTATCGTCTGCAAAGCTTTGTCGCGTGCTGCGGTATGCTGAGACACTACAAGCACCATAGTAGAACACAGATGAAGCTTCTAAGTTGAGGTAATAGCCAGTAAGAGGTAGTACAATTCAAGTTTTTGGTATTGAATAATGACCTTTTAGCTGGCTTTGGTGCCTTGGACATGAGATAGGACCTTAAGATTCTGCATGAAAGGAGGACTAGCAGCCGAGTTGCACGGGAGAATGTGAAAAGTGCTCATATGTAATAAAAACCTGAGACATCCGTCCGTTTTCGTCATTTGTTATCAAATCGACGTAAAGCCAGATCGTCACATTGGCCGCTCTGCTCTCTGAAATGGTTGTACTTATCGTCTGCAAAGCTATGTCGCGTACTGCGGTATTCGGAGACACTAAAAGGACCACAGTAGAACACGGATGAAGCTTCTAAGTTGATGTAATATCCAGTAAGAAGTAGTACAATTCAAGTTTTAGGTATCGATTATTGACTTTTTAGCTGGCTTTGGTGCCTTGGACATAAGCTAGGACCTTAAGATTATGCACGAAAGGAGGACTAGCAGCCGAGTTGCACGGGAGAATGTGAAAAGTGTTCATATGTAGTAAAAACCTGAGAAATCCGTCCGTTTTCGTCATTTGTTATCGAATCGACTTAAAGCCAGATCGTCACATTGTCCGCTCTTCTCTCTGAAACGATTGTACTTATCGTCTGCAAAGCAATGTCGCGTGCTGCGGTATGCTGAGACACTAAAAGCACCATAGTAGAACACAGATCACGCTTCTTATTTGATGTAATAGCCAGTAAGAAGTAGTACAATTCAAGTTTTAGATATTGAATATTGACCTTTTAGCTGGCTTTGGTGCCTTGGACATGAGCTAGGACCTTAAGATTCTGCATGAAAGGAGGACTAGCAGCCGAGTTGCACGGGAGAATGTGAAAAGTGTTCATATCTAGTAAAAGAATGAGACATCCGTCCGTTTTCGTCATTTGTTATCGAATCGACTTAAAGCCACATCGTCACATTGGCCGCTCTTCTCTCTGAAACGGTTGTACTTATCGTCTGCAAAACTATGTCGCGTGCTGCGGTATGCGGAGAAACTAAAAGGACCGTAGTAGAACCCAGATGAAGCTTCTAAGTTGATGTAATAGCCAGTAAGATGTAGTACAATTCAAGTTTTAGGTATTGATTATTGACTTTTTAGCTGGCTTTGGTGCCTAGGACATGAGCTAGGATCTTAATATTCTGCATGAAAGGAGGACTAGCAGCCGAGTTGCACGGGAGAATGTGAAAAGTGTTCATATGTAGTAAAAACCTTAGAAATCCGTCCGTTTTCGTCATTTGTTATCGAATCGACTTAAAGCCAGATCGTCAAATTAGCCGCTCTTCTCTCTGAAACGGTTGTACTTATCGTCTGCAAAGCAATGTCGCATGCTGCGGTATGCTGAGACACTAAAATCACCACAGTAGAACACAGATGAAGCTTCTAAGTTGATGTAACAGCCAGTAAGAAGTAGTACAATTCAAGTTTTAGGTATTGAATATTGACCTTTTTGCTGGATTTGGTGCCTTGGACATGTACTAGGACCTTAAGATTCTGCATGAAAGGAGGACTAGCTGCCGAGTTGCACGGGAGAATGTGAAAAGTGTTCATATGTAATAAAAACCTGAGAAATCCGTCCGTTTTCGTCATTTGTTATCGAATTGACTTAAAGCCAGATCGTCACATTGGCCGCTCTTCTCTCTGAAACGGTTGTACTTATCGTCTACAAAGCTATGTCGCGTGCTGCGGTATGCGGAGACACTAAAAGCACCATAGTAGAACACAGATAAAGCTTCTAAGTTAATGTAATAGCCAGTAAGAAGTAGTACATTTCAAGTTTTAGGTATCGATTATTGACTTTTTAGCTGGCTTTGGTGCCTTGGACATGAGCTAGGACCTTAAGATTCTTCATGAAAGGAGGACTAGCAGCCGAGTTGCACGGGAGAATGTGAAAAGTGTTCATATGCAGTAAAAACCTGAGACATCGGTCCGTTTTCGTCATTTGTTATCGAATCGACTTAAAGCCAGATCGTCACATTGGCCGCTCTTCTCTCTGAAACGGTTGTACTTATCGTCTGCAAAGCTATGTCGCGTGCTGCGGTATGCTGAGACACTAAAAGCACCATAGTAGAACACAGATGAAGCTTCTAAGTTGATGTAATAGCCAGTAAGAAGTAGTACAATTCAAGTTTTAGGTATTGAATATTGAATTTTTAGCTGGCTTTGGTGCCTTGGACATGAGCTAGGACCTTAATATTCTGCATGAAAGGAGGACTAGCAGCCGAGTTGCATGGGAGAATATGAAAAGTGTTCAAATGTAGTAAAAACCTGAGAAATACGTCTGTTTTCGTCATTGGTTATCGAATCGACTTAAAGCCAGATCGTCACATTGGCCGCTCTTCTCTCTGAAACGCTTGTACTTATCGTCTGCAAAGCTATGTCGCGTGCTGCGGAATGCGGAGACACTAAAAGCACCATAGTAGAACACAGATGAAGCTTGTAAGTTGATGTAATACCCAGTAAGAATTAGTACAATTCAAGTTCTAGGTATTGATTATTAACTTTTAGGTGGCTTTGGTGCCTTGGACATGAGCTAGGACCTTAAGATTCTGCATGAAAGGAGGACTAGCAGCCGAGTTGCACGGGAGAATGTGAAAAGTGTTCATATGTAGTAAAAACCTGAGAAATCCGTCCGTTTTCTTCATTTGTTATCGAATCGACTTAAAGCCAGATCGTCACATTGGCCGCTCTTCTCTCTGAAACGGTTGTACTTATCGTCTGCAAAGCTATGTCGCGTACTGCGGTATTCGGAGACACTAAAAGCAACATAGTAGAACACAGATGAAGCTTCTAAAATGATGTAATAGCCAGTAAGAAGTAGTACAATTCTAGTTTTAGGTATCGATTATTGACTTTTTAGCTGGCTTTGGTGCCTTGGACATGAGCTGGGACCTTAATATTCTGCATGAAAGGAGGACTAGCAGCCGAGTTGCATGGGAGAATGTGAAAAGTGTTCATATGTAGTAAAAACCTGAGAAATCCGTCCGTTTTCGTCATTTGTTACCAAATCGACTCAAAGCCAGATCGTCACATTGGCCGATCTTCTCTCTGAAACGGTTGTACTTATCGTCTGCAAAGCTATGTCGCGTGTTGCCGTAGGCGGAAACAAGAAAAGCACCATAATAGAACACAGATGAAGCTTCTAAGTTGATGTAATAGCCAGTAAGAAGTAGTCCAATTCAAGTTTTAGGTATCGGTTATTGACTTTTTAGCTGGCTTTGGTGCCTTGACCATGACCTAGGACCTTAAGATTCTGCATGAAAGGAGGACTAGCAGCCGAGTTGCACGGCAGATCGTGAAAAGTGTTCATATGTAGTAAAAACCTAAGAAATCCGTCCGTTTTTGTCATTTGTTATCGAATCGACTTAAAGCCAGATCGTCACATTGGCCGCTCTTCTCTCTGAAACGGTTGTACTTATCGTCTGCAAAGCTATGTCGCGTGCTGCGGTATGCGGAGAAACTAAAACCACCGTAGGAGAACACACATGAAGCTTCTAAATTGATGTAATAGCCAGTAAGATGTAGTACAATTCAAGTTTTAGGTATAGATTATTGACTTTTCAGCTGGCTTCGGTGCCTTGGACATGAGCTAGGACCTTAAGATTCTGCATGAAAGGAGGACTAGCAGCCGAGTTGCACGGGAGAATGTGAAAAGTGTTCATATGTAGTAAAAACCTGAGAAATCCGTCCGTTTTCGTCATTTGTTATCGCATCGACTTAAAGCCAGATCGACACATTGGACGCTCTTCTCTCTGAAACGGTTGTACTTATCGTCTGCAAAGCTTTGTCGCGTGCTGCGGTATGCTGAGACACTACAAGCACCATAGTAGAACACAGATGAAGCTTCTAAGTTGAGGTAATAGCCAGTAAGAGGTAGTACAATTCAAGTTTTTGGTATTGAATAATGACCTTTTAGCTGGCTTTGGTGCCTTGGACATGAGATAGGACCTTAAGATTCTGCATGAAAGGAGGACTAGCAGCCGAGTTGCACGGGAGAATGTGAAAAGTGCTCATATGTAATAAAAACCTGAGACATCCGTCCGTTTTCGTCATTTGTTATCAAATCGACGTAAAGCCAGATCGTCACATTGGCCGCTCTGCTCTCTGAAATGGTTGTACTTATCGTCTGCAAAGCTATGTCGCGTACTGCGGTATTCGGAGACACTAAAAGGACCACAGTAGAACACGGATGAAGCTTCTAAGTTGATGTAATATCCAGTAAGAAGTAGTACAATTCAAGTTTTAGGTATCGATTATTGACTTTTTAGCTGGCTTTGGTGCCTTGGACATAAGCTAGGACCTTAAGATTATGCACGAAAGGAGGACTAGCAGCCGAGTTGCACGGGAGAATGTGAAAAGTGTTCATATGTAGTAAAAACCTGAGAAATCCGTCCGTTTTCGTCATTTGTTATCGAATCGACTTAAAGCCAGATCGTCACATTGTCCGCTCTTCTCTCTGAAACGATTGTACTTATCGTCTGCAAAGCAATGTCGCGTGCTGCGGTATGCTGAGACACTAAAAGCACCATAGTAGAACACAGATCACGCTTCTTATTTGATGTAATAGCCAGTAAGAAGTAGTACAATTCAAGTTTTAGATATTGAATATTGACCTTTTAGCTGGCTTTGGTGCCTTGGACATGAGCTAGGACCTTAAGATTCTGCATGAAAGGAGGACTAGCAGCCGAGTTGCACGGGAGAATGTGAAAAGTGTTCATATCTAGTAAAAGAATGAGACATCCGTCCGTTTTCGTCATTTGTTATCGAATCGACTTAAAGCCACATCGTCACATTGGCCGCTCTTCTCTCTGAAACGGTTGTACTTATCGTCTGCAAAACTATGTCGCGTGCTGCGGTATGCGGAGAAACTAAAAGGACCGTAGTAGAACCCAGATGAAGCTTCTAAGTTGATGTAATAGCCAGTAAGATGTAGTACAATTTAAGTTTTAGGTATTGATTATTGACTTTTTAGCTGGCTTTGGTGCCTAGGACATGAGCTAGGATCTTAATATTCTGCATGAAAGGAGGACTAGCAGCCGAGTTGCACGGGAGAATGTGAAAAGTGTTCATATGTAGTAAAAACCTTAGAAATCCGTCCGTTTTCGTCATTTGTTATCGAATCGACTTAAAGCCAGATCGTCAAATTAGCCGCTCTTCTCTCTGAAACGGTTGTACTTATCGTCGGCAAAGCAATGTCGCATGCTGCGGTATGCTGAGACACTAAAATCACCACAGTAGAACACAGATGAAGCTTCTAAGTTGATGTAACAGCCAGTAAGAAGTAGTACAATTCAGGTTTTAGGTATTGAATATTGACCTTTTTGCTGGATTTGGTGCCTTGGACATGTACTAGGACCTTAAGATTCTGCATGAAAGGAGGACTAGCTGCCGAGTTGCACGGGAGAATGTGAAAAGTGTTCATATGTAATAAAAACCTGAGAAATCCGTCCGTTTTCGTCATTTGTTATCGAATTGACTTAAAGCCAGATCGTCACATTGGCCGCTCTTCTCTCTGAAACGGTTGTACTTATCGTCTACAAAGCTATGTCGCGTGCTGCGGTATGCGGAGACACTAAAAGCACCATAGTAGAACACAGATAAAGCTTCTAAGTTAATGTAATAGCCAGTAAGAAGTAGTACATTTCAAGTTTTAGGTATCGATTATTGACTTTTTAGCTGGCTTTGGTGCCTTGGACATGAGCTAGGACCTTAAGATTCTTCATGAAAGGAGGACTAGCAGCCGAGTTGCACGGGAGAATGTGAAAAGTGTTCATATGCAGTAAAAACCTGAGACATCGGTCCGTTTTCGTCATTTGTTATCGAATCGACTTAAAGCCAGATCGTCACATTGGCCGCTCTTCTCTCTGAAACGGTTGTACTTATCGTCTGCAAAGCTATGTCGCGTGCTGCGGTATGCTGAGACACTAAAAGCACCATAGTAGAACACAGATGAAGCTTCTAAGTTGATGTAATAGCCAGTAAGAAGTAGTACAATTCAAGTTTTAGGTATTGAATATTGAATTTTTAGCTGGCTTTGGTGCCTTGGACATGAGCTAGGACCTTAATATTCTGCATGAAAGGAGGACTAGCAGCCGAGTTGCATGGGAGAATATGAAAAGTGTTCAAATGTAGTAAAAACCTGAGAAATACGTCTGTTTTCGTCATTGGTTATCGAATCGACTTAAAGCCAGATCGTCACATTGGCCGCTCTTCTCTCTGAAACGCTTGTACTTATCGTCTGCAAAGCTATGTCGCGTGCTGCGGAATGCGGAGACACTAAAAGCACCATAGTAGAACACAAATGAAGCTTGTAAGTTGATGTAATACCCAGTAAGAATTAGTACAATTCAAGTTCTAGGTATTGATTATTAACTTTTAGGTGGCTTTGGTGCCTTGGACATGAGCTAGGACCTTAAGATTCTGCATGAAAGGAGGACTAGCAGCCGAGTTGCACGGGAGAATGTGAAAAGTGTTCATATGTAGTAAAAACCTGAGAAATCCGTCCGTTTTCTTCATTTGTTATCGAATCGACTTAAAGCCAGATCGTCACATTGGCCGCTCTTCTCTCTGAAACGGTTGTACTTATCGTCTGCAAAGCTATGTCGCGTACTGCGGTATTCGGAGACACTAAAAGCAACATAGTAGAACACAGATGAAGCTTCTAAAATGATGTAATAGCCAGTAAGAAGTAGTACAATTCTAGTTTTAGGTATCGATTATTGACTTTTTAGCTGGCTTTGGTGCCTTGGACATGAGCTAGGACCTTAATATTCTGCATGAAAGGAGGACTAGCAGCCGAGTTGCATGGGAGAATGTGAAAAGTGTTCATATGTAGTAAAAACCTGAGAAATCCGTCCATTTTCGTCATTTGTTACCAAATCGACTTAAAGCCAGATCGTCACATTGGCCGATCTTCTCTCTGAAACGGTTGTACTTATCGTCTGCAAAGCTATGTCGCGTGTTGCCGTAGGCGGAAACAAGAAAAGCACTATAATAGAACACAGATGAAGCTTCTAAGTTGATGTAATAGCCAGTAAGAAGTAGTCCAATTCAAGTTTTAGGTACCAGTTATTGATTTTTAGCTGGCTTTGGTGCCTTGGACATGAGCTAGGATCTTAATATTCTGCATGAAAGGAGGACCAGCAGCCGAGTTGCACGGGAGAATGTGAAAAGTGTTCATATGTAGTAAAAACCTTAGAAATCCGTCCGTTTTCGTCATTTGTTATCGAATCGACTTAAAGCCAGATCGTCATATTAGCCGCTCTTCTCTCTGAAACGGTTGTACTTATCGTCTGCAAAGCTATGTCGCGTGCTGCGGTATGCGGAGACACTAAAATCACCACAGTAGAACACAGATGAAGCTTCTAAGTTGATGTAACAGCCAGTAAGAAGTAGTACAATTCAAGTTTTAGGTATTGAATATTGACCTTTTTGCTGGCTTTGGTGCCTTGGACATGTGCTAGGACCTTAAGATTCTGCATGAAAGGAGGACTAGCAGCCGAGTTGCACGGGAGAATGTGAAAAGTATTCATATGTAATAAAAACCTGAGAAATCCATCCGTTTTCGTCATTTGTTATCGAATTGACTTAAAGCCAGATCGTCACATTGGCCGCTCTTCTCTCTGAAACGGTTGTACTTATCGTCTACAAAGCTATGTCGCGTGCTGCGGTATGCGGAGACACTAAAAGCACCATAGTAGAACACAGATGAAGCTTCTAAGTTAATGTAATAGCCAGTAAGAAGTAGTACAATTCAAGTTTTAGGTATCGATTATTGACTTTTTAGCTGGCTTTGGTGCCTTGGACATGAGCTAGGACCTTAAGATTCTGCATGAAAGGAGGACTAGCAGCCGAGTTGCACGGGAGAATGTGAAAAGTGTTCATATGCAGTAAAAACCTGAGACATCGGTCCGTTTTCGTCATTTGTTATCGAATCGACTTAAAGCCAGATCGTCACATTGGCCGCTCTTCTCTCTGAAACGGTTGTACTTATCGTCTGCAAAGCTATGTCGCGTGCTGCGGTGTGCGGAGACACTAAAAGCACCATAGTAGAACACAGATGAAGCTTGTAAGTTGATGTAATACCCAGTAAGAATTAGTACAATTCAAGTTCTAGGTATTGATTATTGACTTTTAGGTGGCATTGGTGCCTTGGACATGAGCTAGGACCTTAAGATTCTGCATGAAAGGAGGACTAGCAGCCGAGTTGCACGGGAGAATGTGAAAAGTGTTCATATGTAGTGAAAACCTGAGAAATCCGTCCGTTTTCGTCATTTGTTATCGAATCGACTTAAAGCCATATCGTCACATTGGCCGCTCTTCTCTCTGAAACGGTTGTACTTATCGTCTGCAAAGCTATGTCGCGTACTGCGGTATTCGGAGACACTAAAAGCAACATAGTAGAACACAGATGAAGCTTCTAGAATGATGTAATAGCCAGTAAGAAGTAGTAAAATTCAAGTTTTAGGTATCGATTATTGACTTTTTAGCTGGCTTTGGTGCCTTGGACATGAGCTAGGACCTTAAGATTCTGCATGAAAGGAGGACTAGCAGCCGAGTTGCACGGGAGAATGTGAAAAGTGTTCATATGTAGTAAAAACCTGAGAAATCCGTCCGTTTTCGTCATTTGTTACCAAATCGACTTAAAGCCAGATCGTCACATTGGCCGCTCTTCTCTCTGAAACGGTTGTACTTATCGTCTGCAAAGCTATGTCGCGTGTTGCCGTAGGCGGAAACAGGAAAAGCACTATAATAGAACACAGATGAAGCTTCTAAGTTGATGTAATAGCCAGTAAGAAGTAGTACAATTCAAGTTTTAGGTATCGATTATTGACTTTTTAGCTGGCTTTGGTGCCTTGGACATGAGCTAGTACCTTAAGATTATGCATGAAAGGAGGACTAGCAGCCGAGTTGCACGGGAGAATGTGAAAAGTGTTCATATGTAGTAAAAAAATGAGACATCCGTCCGTTTTCGTCATTTGTTACCGAATCGACTTAAAGCCACATCGTCACATTGGCCGCTCTTCTCTCTGAAACGGTTGTACTTATCGTCTGCAAAACTATGTCGCGTGCTGCGGTATGCGGAGAAACTAAAAGCACCGTAGTAGAACACAGATGAAACTTCTAAGTTGATGTAGTAGCCAGTAAGAAGTAGTGCAATTCAAGTTTTAGGTATTGATTATTGACTTTTTAGCTGGCTTTGGTGCCTTGGACATGAGCTAGGATCTTAATATTCTGCATGAAAGGAGGACTAGCAGCCGAGTTGCACGGGAGAATGTGAAAAGTGTTCATATGTAGTAAAAGCCTTAGAAATCCGTCCGTTTTCGTCATTTGTTATCGAATCGACTTAAAGCCAGATCGTCACATTAGCCGCTCTTCTCTCTGAAACGGTTGTACTTATCGTCTGCAAAGCAATGTCGCATGCTGCGGTATGCTGAGACACTAAAATCACCACAGTAGAACACAGATGAAGCTTCTAAGTTGATGTAACAGCCAGTAAGAAGTAGTACAATTCAAGTTTTAGGTATTGAATATTGACCTTTTTGCTGGCTTTGGTGCCTTGGACATGTGCTAGGACCTTAAGATTCTGCATGAAAGGAGGACTAGCTGCCGAGTTGCACGGGAGAATGTGAAAAGTGTTCATATGTAGTAAAAACCTGAGAAATCCGTCCGTCTTCGTCATTTGTTATCGAATAGACTTAAAGCCAGATCGTCACATTGGCCGCTCTTCTCTCTGAAACGATTGTACTTATCGTCTGCAAAGCAATGTCGCGTGCTGCGGTATGCTGAGACACTAAAAGCACCATAGTAGAACACAGATCACGCTTCTTATTTGATGTAATAGCCAGTAAGAAGTAGTACAATTCAAGTTTTAGATATTGAATATTGACCTTTTAGCTGGCTTTGGTGCCTTGGACATGAGCTAGGACCTTAAGATTCTGCATGAAAGGAGGACTAGCAGCCGAGTTGCACGGGAGAATGTGAAAAGTGTTCATATGTAGTAAAAGAATGAGACATCCGTCCGTTTTCGTCATTTGTTATCGAATCGACTTAAAGCCACATCGTCACATTGGCCGCTCTTCTCTCTGAAACGGTTGTACTTATCGTCTACAAAGCTATGTCGCGTGCTGCGGTATGCGGAGACACTAAAAGCACCATAGTAGAACACAGATGAAGCTTCTAAGTTAATGTAATAGCCAGTAAGAAGTAGTAAAATTCAAGTTTTAGGTATCGATTATTGACTTTTTAGCTCCCTTTGGTGCCTTGGACATGAGCTAGGACCTTAAGATTCTGCATGAAAGGAGGACTAGTAGCCGAGTTGCACGGGAGAATGTGAAAAGTGTTCATATGCAGTAATAACCTGTGACATCGGTCCGTTTTCGTCATTTGTTATCGAATCGACTTAAAGTGAGATCGTCACGTTGGCCGCTCTTCTCTCTGAAACGGTTGTACTTATCGTCTGCAAAGCTATGTCGCGTGCTGCGGTATGCTGAGACACTAAAAGCACCATAGTAGAAACAGATGAAGCTTCTAAGTTGATGTAATAGCCAGTAAGAGGAAAGTACAATTCAAGTTTTAGGTATTGAATATTGAATTTTTAGCTGGCTTTGGTGCCTTGGACATGAGCTAGGACCTTAATATTCTGCATGAAAGGAGGACTAGCAGCCGAGTTGCATGGGAGAATGTGAAAAGTGTTCAAATGTAGTAAAAACCTGAGAAATACGTCTGTTTTCGTCATTGGTTATCGAATCGACAAAGCCAGATCGTCACATTGGCCGCTCTTCTCTCTGAAACGCTTGTACTTATCGTCTGCAAAGCTATGTCGCGTGCTGCGGTATGCGGAGACACTAAAAGCACCATAGTAGAACACAGATGAAGCTTGTAAGTTGATGTAATACCCAGTAAGAATTAGTACAATTCAAGTTCTAGGTATTGATTATTGACTTTTAGGTGGCTTTGGTGCCTTGGACATGAGCTAGGACCTTAAGATTCTGCATGAAAGGAGGACTAGCAGCCGAGTTGCACGGGAGAATGTGAAAAGTGTTCATATGTAGTAAAAACCTGCGAAATCCGTCCGTTTTCGTCATTTGTTATCGAATCGACTTAAAGCCAGATCGTACTTGGCCGCTCTTCTCTCTGAAACGGTTGTACTTATCGTCTGCAAAGCTATGTCGCGTGTTGCCGTAGGCGGAAACGGGAAAAGCACTATAATAGAACACAGATGAAGCTTCTAAGTTGGTGTAATAGCCAGTAAGAAGTAGTCCAATTCAAGTTTTAGGTATCGGTTATTGACTTTTTAGATGGCTTTGGTGCCTTGACCATGAGCTAGGACCTTAAGATTCTGCATGAAAGGAGGACTAGCAGCCGAGTTGCACGGCAGAATGTGAAAAGTGTTCATATGTAGTAAAAACCTGAGAAATCCGTCCGTTTTCGTCATTTGTTATCGAATCGACTTAAAGCCGGATCGTCACATTGGCCGCTCTTCTCTCTGAAACGGTTGTACTTATCGTCTGCAAAGCTATGTCGCGTACTGCGGTATTCGGAGACACTAAAAGCAACATAGTAGAACACAGATGAAGCTTCTAGAATGATGTAATAGCCAGTAAGAAGTAGTAAAATTCAAGTTTTAGGTATCCATTATTGACTTTTTAGCTGGCTTTGGTGCCTTGGACATGAGCTAGGACCTTAAGATTCTGCATGAAAGGAGGACTAGCAGCCGAGTTGCACGGGAGAATGTGAAAAGTGTTCATATGTAGTAAAAACCTGAGAAATCCGTCCGTTTTCGTCATTTGTTACCAAATCGACTTAAAGCCAGATCGTCACATTGGCCGCTCTTCTCTCTGAAACGGTTGTACTTATCGTCTGCAAAGCTATGTCGCGTGTTGCCGTAGGCGGAAACAGGAAAAGCACTATAATAGAACACAGATGAAGCTTCTAAGTTGATGTAATAGCCAGTAAGAAGTAGTACAATTCAAGTTTTAGGTATCGATTATTGACTTTTTAGCTGGCTTTGGTGCCTTGGACATGAGCTAGTACCTTAAGATTATGCATGAAAGGAGGACTAGCAGCCGAGTTGCACGGGAGAATGTGAAAAGTGTTCATATGTAGTAAAAAAATGAGACATCCGTCCGTTTTCGTCATTTGTTACCGAATCGACTTAAAGCCACATCGTCACATTGGCCGCTCTTCTCTCTGAAACGGTTGTACTTATCGTCTGCAAAACTATGTCGCGTGCTGCGGTATGCGGAGAAACTAAAAGCACCGTAGTAGAACACAGATGAAACTTCTAAGTTGATGTAGTAGCCAGTAAGAAGTAGTGCAATTCAAGTTTTAGGTATTGATTATTGACTTTTTAGCTGGCTTTGGTGCCTTGGACATGAGCTAGGATCTTAATATTCTGCATGAAAGGAGGACTAGCAGCCGAGTTGCACGGGAGAATGTGAAAAGTGTTCATATGTAGTAAAAGCCTTAGAAATCCGTCCGTTTTCGTCATTTGTTATCGAATCGACTTAAAGCCAGATCGTCACATTAGCCGCTCTTCTCTCTGAAACGGTTGTACTTATCGTCTGCAAAGCTATGTCGTGTGCTGCGGTATGCGGAGACACTAAAATCACCACAGTAGAACACAGATGAAGCTTCTAAGTTGATGTAACAGCCAGTAAGAAGTAGTACAATTCAAGTTTTAGGTATTGAATATTGACCTTTTTGCTGGCTTTGGTGCCTTGGACATGTGCTAGGACCTTAAGATTCTGCATGAAAGGAGGACTAGCTGCCGAGTTGCACGGGAGAATGTGAAAAGTGTTCATATGTAGTAAAAACCTGAGAAATCCGTCCGTTTTCGTCATTTGTTATCGAATAGACTTAAAGCCAGATCGTCACATTGGCCGCTCTTCTCTCTGAAACGATTGTACTTATCGTCTGCAAAGCAATGTCGCGTGCTGCGGTATGCTGAGACACTAAAAGCACCATAGTAGAACACAGATCACGCTTCTTATTTGATGTAATAGCCAGTAAGAAGTAGTACAATTCAAGTTTTAGATATTGAATATTGACCTTTTAGCTGGCTTTGGTGCCTTGGACATGAGCTAGGACCTTAAGATTCTGCATGAAAGGAGGACTAGCAGCCGAGTTGCACGGGAGAATGTGAAAAGTGTTCATATGTAGTAAAAGAATGAGACATCCGTCCGTTTTCGTCATTTGTTATCGAATCGACTTAAAGCCACATCGTCACATTGGCCGCTCTTCTCTCTGAAACGGTTGTACTTATCGTCTACAAAGCTATGTCGCGTGCTGCGGTATGCGGAGACACTAAAAGCACCATAGTAGAACACAGATGAAGCTTCTAAGTTAATGTAATAGCCAGTAAGAAGTAGTAAAATTCAAGTTTTAGGTATCGATTATTGACTTTTTAGCTCCCTTTGGTGCCTTGGACATGAGCTAGGACCTTAAGATTCTGCATGAAAGGAGGACTAGTAGCCGAGTTGCACGGGAGAATGTGAAAAGTGTTCATATGCAGTAATAACCTGTGACATCGGTCCGTTTTCGTCATTTGTTATCGAATCGACTTAAAGTGAGATCGTCACGTTGGCCGCTCTTCTCTCTGAAACGGTTGTACTTATCGTCTGCAAAGCTATGTCGCGTGCTGCGGTATGCTGAGACACTAAAAGCACCATAGTAGAAACAGATGAAGCTTCTAAGTTGATGTAATAGCCAGTAAGAGGAAAGTACAATTCAAGTTTTAGGTATTGAATATTGAATTTTTAGCTGGCTTTGGTGCCTTGGACATGAGCTAGGACCTTAATATTCTGCATGAAAGGAGGACTAGCAGCCGAGTTGCATGGGAGAATGTGAAAAGTGTTCAAATGTAGTAAAAACCTGAGAAATACGTCTGTTTTCGTCATTGGTTATCGAATCGACAAAGCCAGATCGTCACATTGGCCGCTCTTCTCTCTGAAACGCTTGTACTTATCGTCTGCAAAGCTATGTCGCGTGCTGCGGTATGCGGAGACACTAAAAGCACCATAGTAGAACACAGATGAAGCTTGTAAGTTGATGTAATACCCAGTAAGAATTAGTACAATTCAAGTTCTAGGTATTGATTATTGACTTTTAGGTGGCTTTGGTGCCTTGGACATGAGCTAGGACCTTAAGATTCTGCATGAAAGGAGGACTAGCAGCCGAGTTGCACGGGAGAATGTGAAAAGTGTTCATATGTAGTAAAAACCTGCGAAATCCGTCCGTTTTCGTCATTTGTTATCGAATCGACTTAAAGCCAGATCGTACTTGGCCGCTCTTCTCTCTGAAACGGTTGTACTTATCGTCTGCAAAGCTATGTCGCGTGTTGCCGTAGGCGGAAACGGGAAAAGCACTATAATAGAACACAGATGAAGCTTCTAAGTTGGTGTAATAGCCAGTAAGAAGTAGTCCAATTCAAGTTTTAGGTATCGGTTATTGACTTTTTAGATGGCTTTGGTGCCTTGACCATGAGCTAGGACCTTAAGATTCTGCATGAAAGGAGGACTAGCAGCCGAGTTGCACGGCAGAATGTGAAAAGTGTTCATATGTAGTAAAAACCTGAGAAATCCGTCCGTTTTCGTCATTTGTTATCGAATCGACTTAAAGCCGGATCGACACATTGGCCGCTCTTCTCTCTGAAACGGTTGTACTTATCGACTGCAAAGCTTTGTCGCGTGCTGCGGTATGCTGAGACACTACAAGCACCATAGTAGAACACAGATGAAGCTTCTAAGTTGAGGTAATAGCCAGTAAGAGGTAGTACAATTCAAGTTTAAGGTATTGAATATTGACCTTTTAGCTGGCTTTGGTGCATTGGACAAGAGATAGGACCTTAAGATTCTGCATGAAAGGAGGACTAGCAGCCGAGTTGCACGGGAGAATGTGAAAAGTGTTCATATGTAATAAAAACCTGAGACATCCGTCCGTTTTCGTCACTTGTTATCGTATCGACGTAAAGCCAGATCGTCACATTGGCCGCTCTGCTCTCTGAAATGGTTGTACATATCGTCTGCAAAGCTATGTCGCGTACTGCGGTATTCGGAGACACTAAAAGCACCACAGTAGAACACAGATGAAGCTTCTAAGTTGATGTAATATCCAGTAAGAAGTAGTACAATTCAAGTTTTAGGTATCGATAATTGACTTTTTAGCTGGCTTTGGTGCCTTGGACATGAGCTAGGACCTTAAGATTCTGCATGAAAGGAGGACTAGCAGCCGAGTTGCACGGGAGAATGTGAAAAGTGTTCATATGTAGTAAAAACCTGAGAAATCCGTCCGTTTTCGTCATTTGTTACCAAATCGACTTAAAGCCAGATCGTCACATTGCCCGATCATCTCTCTGAAACGGTTGTACTTATCGTCTGCAAAGCTATGTCGCGTGTTGCCGTAGGCGGAAACAGGAAAAGCACTATAATAGAACACAGATGAAGCTTCTAAGTTGATGTAATAGCCAGTAAGAAGTAGTCCAATTCAAGTTTTAGGTATCGGTTATTGACTTTTTAGCTGGCTTTGGTGCCTTGACCATGAGCTAGGACCTTAAGATTCTGCATGAAAGGAGGACTAGCAGCCGAGTTGCACGGGAGAATGTGAAAAGTGTTCATATGTAGTAAAAACCTTAGAAATCCGTCCGTTTTCGTCATTTGTTATCGAATCGACTTAATGCCAGATCGTCACATTAGCCGCTCTTCTCTCTGAAACGGTTGTACTTATCGTCTGCAAAGCTATGTCGCGTGCTGCGGTATGCGGAGACACTAAAATCACCACAGTAGAACACAGATGAAGCTTCTAAGTTGATGTAACAGCCAGTAAGAAGTAGTACAATTCAAGTTTTAGGTATTGAATATTGACCTTTTTGCTGGCTTTGGTGCCTTGGACATGTGCTAGGACCTTAAGATTCTGCATGAAAGGAGGACTAGCAGCCGAGTTGCACGGGAGAATGTGAAAAGTGTTCATATGTAGTAAAAACCTGAGAAATCCGTCCGTTTTCGTCATTTGTTATCGAATAGACTTAAAGCCAGATCGTCACGTTGGCCGCTCTTCTCTCTGAAACGGTTGTACTTATCGTCTGCAAAGCTATGTCGCGAGCTGTGGTATGCGGAGACACTAAAATCACCATAGTAGGAACAGATGAAGCATCTAAGTTGATGTAATAGCCAGTAAGAAGTAATCCAATTCAAGTTTTGGGTCTCGATTATTGACTTTTTAGCTGGCTTTGGTGCCTTGGACATGAGCTAGGACCTTAAGATTCTGCATGAAAGGAGGACTAGCAGCCGAGTTGCACGGGAGAATGTGAAAAGTGTTCATATGTAATAAAAACCTGAGAAATCCGTTCGTTTTCGTCATTTGTTATCGAATTGACTTAAAGCCAGATCGTCACATTGGCCGCTCTTCTCTCTGAAACGGTTGTACTTATCGTCTACAAAGCTATGTCGCGTGCTGCGGAATGCGGAGACACTAAAAGCACCATAGTAGAACACAGATGAAGCTTCTAAGTTAATGTAATAGCCAGTAAGAAGTAGTACAATTCAAGTTTTAGGTATCGATTATTGACTTTTTAGCTGGCTTTGGTGCCTTGGACATGAGCTAGGACCTTAAGATTCTGCATGAAAGGAGGACTAGCAGCCGAGTTGCACGGGAGAATGTGAAAAGTGTTCATATGTAGTAAAAACCTGAGAAATACGTCTGTTTTCGTCATTTGTTATCGAATCGACTTAAAGCCAGATCGTCACATTGGCCGCTCTTCTCTCTGAAACGCTTGTACTTATCGTCTGCAAAGCTATGTCGCGTGCTGCGGTATGCGGAGACACTAAAAGCACCATAGTAGAACACAGATGAAGCTTGTAAGTTGATGTAATACCCAGTAAGAATTAGTTCAATTCAAGTTCTAGGTATTGATTATTGACTTTTTAGCTGGCTTTGGTGCCTTGGACATGAGCTAGGACCTTAAGATTCTGCATGAAAGGAGGACTAGCAGCTGAGTTGCACGGGAGAATGTGAAAAGTGTTCATATGTAGTAAAAACCTGAGAAATCCGTCCGTTTTCGTCATTTGTTATCGAATCGACTTAAAGCCAGATCGTCACATTGGCCGCTCTTCTCTCTGAAACGGTTGTACTTATCGTCTGCAAAGCTATGTCGCGTACTGCGGTATTCGGAGACTCTAAAAGCAACATAGTAGAACACAGATGAAGCTTCTAAAATGATGTAATAGCCAGTAAGAAGTAGTACAATTCAAGTTTTAGGTATCGATTATTGACTTTTTAGCTGGCTTTGGTGCCTTGGACATGAGCTAGGACCTTAAGATTCTGCATGAAAGGAGGACTAGCAGCCGAGTTGCACGGGAGAATGTGAAAAGTGTTCATATGTAGTAAAAACCTGAGAAATCCGTCCGTTTTCGTCATTTGTTACCAAATCGACTTAAAGCCAGATCGTCACATTGGCCGATCTTCTCTCTGAAAGGGTTGTACTTATCGTCTGCAAAGCTATGTCGCGTGTTGCCGTAGGCGGAAACAGGAAAAGCACCATAATAGAACACAGATGAAGCTTCTAAGTTGATGTAATAGCCAGTAAGAAGTAGTCCAATTCAAGTTTTAGGTATCGGTTATTGACTTTTTAGCTGGCTTTGGTGCCTTGACCATGAGCTAGGACCTTAAGATTCTGCATGAAAGGAGGACTAGCAGCCGAGTTGCACGGCAGAATGTGAAAAGTGTTCATATGTAGTAAAAACCTGAGAAATCCGTCCGTTTTCGTCATTTGTTATCGAATCGACTTAAAGCCAGATCGTCACATTGGCCGCTCTTGTCTCTGAAACGGTTGTACTTATCGTCTGCAAAACTATGTCGCGTGCTGCGGTATGCGGAGAAACTAAAACCACCGTAGGAGAACACACATGAAGCTTCTAAGTTGATGTAATAGCCAGTAAGAAGTAGTACAATTCAAGTTTTAGGTATTGATTATTGACTTTTTAGCTGGCTTTGGTGCCTTGGACATGAGCTAGGACCTTAAGATTCTGCATGAAAGGAGGACTAGCAGCCGAGTTGCACGGGAGAATGTGAAAAGTGTTCATATGCAGTAAAAACCTGAGAAATCCGTCCGTTTTCGTCATTTGTTATCGCATCGACTTAAAGCCATATCGACACATTGGCCTCTCTTCTCTCTGAAACGGTTGTACTTATCGTCTGCAAAGCTTTGTCGCGTACTGCGGTATGCTGAGACACTACAAGCACCATAGTAGAACACAGATGAAGCTTCTAAGTTGAGGTAATAGCCAGTAAGAGGTAGTACAATTCAAGTTTAAGGTATTGAATATTGACCTTTTAGTTGGCTTTGGTGCCTTGGACATGAGATAGGACCTTAAGATTCTGCATGAAAGGAGGACTAGCAGCCGAGTTGCACGGGAGAATGTGAAAAGTGTTCATATGTAATAAAAACCTGAGACATCCGTCCGTTTTCGTCATTTGTTATCGGATCGACGTAAAGCCAGATCGTCACATTGGCCGCTCTGCTCTCTGAAATGGTAGTACATATCGTCTGCAAAGCTATGTCGCGTACTGCGGTATTCGGAGACACTAAAAGCACCACAGTAGAACACAGATGAAGCTTCTAAGTTGATGTAATATCCAGTAAGATGTAGTACAATTCAAGTTTTAGGTATCGATTATTGACTTTTTAGCTGGGTTTGGTGCCTTGGACATGAGCTAGGACCTTAAGATTATGCATGAAAGGAGGACTAGCAGCCGAGTTGCACGGGAGAATGTGAAAAGTGTTCATATGTAGTAAAAACCTGAGAAATCCGTCCGTTTTCGTCATTTGTTATCGAATCGACTTAAAGCCAGATCGTCACATTGGCCGCTCTTCTCTCTGAAACGGTTGTACTTATCGTCTGCAAAGCTATGTCGCGTGCTGCGGTATGCTGAGACACTAAAAGCACCATAGTAGAACACAGATCACGCTTCTAAGTTGATGTAATAGCCAGTAAGAAGTAGTACAATTCAAGTTTTAGGTATTGAATATTGACCTTTTAGCTGGCTTTGGTGCCTTGGACATGAGCTAGGACCTTAAGATTCTGCATGAAAGGAGAACTACCAGCCGAGTTGCCCGGGAGAATGTGAAAAGTGTTCATATGTAGTAAAAAAATGAGACATCCGTCCGTTTTCGTCATTTGTTACCGAATCGACTTAAAGCCACATCGTCACATTGGCCGCCCTTCTCTCTGAAACGGTTGTACTTATCGTCTGCAAAGCTATGTCGCGTGCTGCGGTATGCTGAGACACTAAAAGCACCATAGTAGAACACAGATCACGCTTCTAAGTTGATGTAATAGCCAGTAAGAAGTAGTACAATTCAAGTTTTAGGTATTGATTATTGACTTTTTAGCTGGCTTTGGTGCCTTGGACATGAGCTAGGACCTTAATATTCTGCATGAAAGGAGGACTAGCAGCCGAGTTGCACGGGAGAATGTGAAAAGTGTTCATATGTAGTAAAAACCTTAGAAATCCGTACGTTTTCGTCATTTGTTATCGAATCGACTTAAAGCCAGATCGTCACATTAGCCGCTCTTCTCTCTGAAACGGTTGTACTTATCGTCTGCAAAGCTATGTCGCGTGCTGCGGTATGCGGAGACACTAAAAGCACCATAGTAGAACACAGATGAAGCTTCTAAGTTGATGTAATAGCCAGTAAGTAGTAGTACAATTCAAGTTTTAGGTATTGAATATTGAATTTTTAGCTGGCTTTGGTGCCTTGGACATGAGCTAGGACCTTAATATTCTGCATGAAAGGAGGACTAGCAGCCTAGTTGCACGGGAGAATGTGAAAAGTGTTCATATGTAGTAAAAACCTTAGAAATCCGTCCGTTTTCGTCATTTGTTATCGAATCGACTTAAAGCCAGATCGTCACATTAGCCGCTCTTCTCTCTGAAACGGTTGTACTTATCGTCTGCAAAGCTATGTCGCGTGCTGCGGTATGCGGAGACACTAAAATCACCACAGTAGAACACAGATGAAGCTTCTAAGTTGATGTAACAGCCAGTAAGAAGTAGTACAATTCAAGTTTTAGGTATTGAATATTGACCTTTTTGCTGGCTTTGGTGCCTTGGACATGTGCTAGGACCTTAAGACTCTGCATGAAAGGAGGACTAGCTGCCGAGTATCACGGGAGAATGTGAAAAGTGTTCATATGTAGTAAAAACCTGAGAAATCCGTCCGTTTTCGTCATTTGTTATCGAATAGACTTAAAGCCAGATCGTCACATTGGCCGCTCTTCTCTCTGAAACGGTTGTACTTATCGTCTGCAAAGCTATGTCGCGAGCTGTGGTATGCGGAGACACTAAAATCACCATAGTAGGAACAGATGAAGCATCTAAGTTGATGTGATAGCCAGTAAGAAGTAATCCAATTCAAGTTTTGGGTATCGATTATTGACTTTTTAGCTGGCTTTGGTGCCTTGGACATGAGCTAGGACCTTAAGATTCTGCATGAAAGGAGGACTAGCAGCCGAGTTGCACGGGAGAATGTGAAAAGTGTTCATATGTAATAAAAACCTGAGAAATCCGTCCGTTTTCGTCATTTGTTATCGAATTGACTTAAAGCCAGATCGTCACATTGGCCGCTCTTCTCTCTGAAACGGTTGTACTTATCGTCTGCAAAGTTATGTCGCGTGCTGCGGTATGCGGAGACACTAAGAGCACCATAGTAGAACACAGATGAAGCTTGTAAGTTGATGTAGTAGCCAGTATGAATTAGTACAATTCAAGTTTTAGGTATTGATTATTGACTTTTTAGCTCGCTTTGGTGCCTTGGACATGAGCTAGGACCTTAAGATTCTGCATGAAAGGAGGACTAGCAGCCGAGTTGCACGGGAGAATGTGAAAAGTGTTCATATGCAGAAAAAACCTGAGACATCCGTCCGTTTTCGTCATTTGTTATCGAATCGACTTAAGCCAGATCGTCACATTGGCCGCTCTTCTCTCTGAAACGGTTGTACTTATCGTCTGCAAAGCTATGTCGCGTGCTGCGGTATGCTGAGACACTAAAAGCACCATAGTAGAACACAGATCAAGCTTCTAAGTTGATGTAATAGCCAGTAAGAAGTAGTACAATTCAAGTTTTAGGTATTGAATATTGACCTTTTAGCAGGCTTTGGTGCCTTGGACATGAGCTAGGACCTTAAGATTCTGCATGAAAGGAGGACTAGCAGCCGCGTTTCACGGGAGAATGTGAAAAGTGTTCATATGTAGTAAAAACCTGAGACATCCGTCCGTTTTCGACATTTGTTATCGAATCGACTTAAAGCCACATCGTCACATTGGCCGCTCTTCTCTCTGAAACGGTTGTACTTATCGTCTGCAAAACTATGTCGCGTGCTGCGGTACGCGGAGAAACTAAAAGCACCGTAGTAGAACACAGTTGAATCTTCTAAGTTGATGTATTAGCCAGTAAGAAGTAGTACAATTCAAGTTTTAGGTATTGATTATTGACTTTTTAGCTGGCTTTGGTGCCTTGGACATGAGCTAGGATCTTAATATTCTGCATGAAAGGAGGACTAGCAACCGAGTTGCACGGGAGAATGTGAAAAGTGTTCATATGTAGTAAAAACCTTAGAAATCCGTCCGTTTTCGACATTTGTTATCGAATCGACTTAAAGCCAGATCGTCACATTAGCCGCTCTTCTCTCTGAAACGGTTGTACTTATCGTCTGCAAAGCTATGTCGCGTGCTGCGGTATGCGGAGACACTAAAATCACCACAGTAGAACACAGATGAAGCTTCTAAGTTGATGTAACAGCCAGTAAGAAGTAGTACAATTCAAGTTTTAGGTATTGAATATTGACCTTTTTGCTGGCTTTGGTGCCTTGGACATGTGCTAGGACCTTAAGATTCTGCATGAAAGGAGGACTAGCTGCCGAGTTGCACGGGAGAATGTGAAAAGTGTTCATATGTAGTAAAAACCTGAGAAATTCGTCCGTTTTCGTAATTTGTTATCGAATAGACTTAAAACCAGATCGTCACATTGGCCACTCTTCTCTCTGAAACGGTTGTACTTATCGTCTGCAAAGCTATGTCGCGAGCTGTGGTATGCGGAGACACTAAAATCACCATAGTAGGAACAGATGAAGCATCTAAGTTGATGTAATAACCAGTAAGAAGTAATCCAATTCAAGTTTTAGGTATCGATTATTGACTTTTTAGCTGGCTTTGGTGCCTTGGACATGAGCTAGGACCTTAAGATTCTGCATGAAAGGAGGACTAGCAGCCGAGTTGCACGGGAGAATGTGAAAAGTGTTCATATGTAATAAAAACCTGAGAAATCCGTCCGTTTTCGTCATTTGTTATCGAATCGACTTAAAGCCAGATCGTCACATTGGCCGCTCTTCTCTCTGAAACGGTTGTACTTATCGTCTACAAAGCTATGTCGCGTGCTGCGGTATGCGGAGACACTAAAAGCACCATATTAGAACACAGATGAAGCTTCTAAGTTAATGTAATAGCCAGTGAGAAGTAGTACAATTCAAGTTTTAGGTATCGATTATTGACTTTTTAGCTGGCTTTGGTGCCTTGGACATGAGCTAGGACCTTAAGATTCTGCATGAAAGGAGGACTAGCAACCGAGTGGCACGGGAGAATGTGAAAAGTGTTCATATGCAGTAAAAACCTGAGACATCCGTCCGTTTTCGTCATTTGTTATCGAATCGACTTAAAGCCAGATCGTCACATTGGCCGCTCTTCTCTCTGAAACGGTTGTACTTATCGTCTGCAAAGCTATGTCGCGTGCTGCGGTATGCTGAGACACTAAAAGCACCATAGTAGAACACAGATCAAGCTTCTAAGTTGATGTAATAGCCAGTAAGAAGTAGTACAATTCAAGTTTTAGGTATTGAATATTGAATTTTTAGTTGGCTTTGGTGCCTTGGACATGAGCTAGGACCTTAATATTCTGCATGAAAGGAGGACTAGCAGCCGAGTTGCATGAGAGAATGTGAAAAGTGTTCAAATGTAGTAAAAACCTGAGAAATACGTCTGTTTTCGTCATTGGTTATCGGATCGACTTAAAGCCAGATCGTCACATTGGCCGCTCTTCTCTCTGAAACGCTTGTACTTATCGTCTGCAAAACTATGTCGCGTGCTGCGGTATGCGGAGACACTAAAAGCACCTTAATAGAACACAGATGAAGCTTGTAAGTTGATGTAATAGCCAGTAAGAAGTAATCCAATTCAAGTTTTGGGTCTCGATTATTGACTTTTTAGCTGGCTTTGGTGCCTTGGACATGAGCTAGGACCTTAAGATTCTGCATGAAAGGAGGACTAGCAGCCGAGTTGCACGGGAGAATGTGAAAAGTGTTCATATGTAATAAAAACCTGAGAAATCCGTCCGTTTTCGTCATTTGATATCGAATTGACTTAAAGCCAGATCGTCACATTGGCCGCTCTTCTCTCTGAAACGGTTGTACTTATCGTCCACAAAGCTATGTCGCGTGCTGCGGAATGCGGAGACACTAAAAGCACCATAGTAGAACACAGATGAAGCTTCTAAGTTAATGTAATAGCCAGTAAGAAGTAGTACAATTCAAGTTTTAGGTATCGATTATTGACTTTTTAGCTGGCTTTGGTGCCTTGGACATGAGCTAGGACCTTAAGATTCTGCATGAAAGGAGGACTAGCAGCCGAGTTGCACGGGAGAATGTGAAAAGTGTTCATATGTAGTAAAAACCTGAGAAATACGTCTGTTTTCGTCATTTGTTATCGAATCGACTTAAAGCCAGATCGTCACATTGGCCGCTCTTCTCTCTGAAACGCTTGTACTTATCGTCTGCAAAGCTATGTCGCGTGCTGCGGTATGCGGAGACACTAAAAGCACCATAGTAGAACACAGATGAAGCTTGTAAGTTGATGTAATACCCAGTAAGAATTAGTACAATTCAAGTTCAAGGTATTGATTATTGACTTTTTAGCTGGCTTTGGTGCCTTGGACATGAGCTAGGACCTTAAGATTCTGCATGAAAGGAGGACTAGCAGCTGAGTTGCACGGGAGAATGTGAAAAGTGTTCATATGTAGTAAAAACCTGAGAAATCCCTCCGTTTTCGTCATTTGTTATCGAATCGACTTAAAGCCAGATCGTCACATTGGCCGCTCTTCTCTCTGAAACGGTTGTACTTATCGTCTGCAAAGCTATGTCGCGTACTGCGGTATTCGGAGACTCTAAAAGCAACATAGTAGAACACAGATGAAGCTTCTAAAATGATGTAATAGCCAGTAAGAAGTAGTACAATTCAAGTTTTAGGTATCGATTATTGACTTTTTAGCTGGCTTTGGTGCCTTGGACATGAGCTAGGACCTTAAGATTCTGCATGAAAGGAGGACTAGCAGCCGAGTTGCACGGGAGAATGTGAAAAGTGTTCATATGTCGTAAAAACCTGAGAAATCCGTCCGTTTTCGTCATTTGTTATCGAATCGACTTAAAGCCAGATCGTCACATTGGCCGCTCTTCTCTCTGAAACGGTTGTACTTATCGTCTGCAAAACTATGTCGCGTGCTGCGGTATGCGGAGAAACTAAAACCACCGTAGGAGAACACACATGAAGCTTCTAAGTTGATGTAATAGCCAGTAAGAAGTAGTACAATTCAAGTTTTAGGTATTGATTATTGACTTTTTAGCTGGCATTGGTGCCTTGGACATGAGCTAGGACCTTAAGATTCTGCATGAAAGGAGGACTAGCAGCCGAGTTGCACGGGAGAATGTGAAAAGTGTTCATATGCAGTAAAAACCTGAGAAATCCGTCCGTTTTCGTCATTTGTTATCGCATCGACTTAAAGCCATATCGACACATTGGCCGCTCTTCTCTCTGAAACGGTTGTACTTATCGTCTGCAAAGCTTTGTCGCGTACTGCGGTATGCTGAGACACTACAAGCACCATAGTAGAACACAGATGAAGCTTCTAAGTTGAGGTAATAGCCAGTAAGAGGTAGTACAATTCAAGTTTAAGGTATTGAATATTGACCTTTTAGTTGACTTTGGTGCCTTGGACATGAGATAGGACCTTAAGATTCTGCATGAAAGGAGGACTAGCAGCCGAGTTGCACGGGAGAATGTGAAAAGTGTTCATATGTAATAAAAACCTGAGACATCCGTCCGTTTTCGTCATTTGTTATCGGATCGACGTAAAGCCAGATCGTCACATTGGCCGCTCTGCTCTCTGAAATGGTAGTACATATCGTCTGCAAAGCTATGTCGCGTACTGCGGTATTCGGAGACACTAAAAGCACCACAGTAGAACACAGATGAAGCTTCTAAGTTGATGTAATATCCAGTAAGATGTAGTACAATTCAAGTTTTAGGTATCGATTATTGACTTTTTAGCTGGCTTTGGTGCCTTGGACATGAGCTAGGACCTTAAGATTATGCATGAAAGGAGGACTAGCAGCCGAGTTGCACGGGAGAATGTGAAAAGTGTTCATATGTAGTAAAAACCTGAGAAATCCGTCCGTTTTCGTCATTTGTTATCGAATCGACTTAAAGCCAGATCGTCACATTGGCCGATCTTCTCTCTGAAACGGTTGTACTTATCGTCTGCAAAGCTATGTCGCGTGCTGCGGTATGCTGAGACACTAAAAGCACCATAGTAGAACACAGATCACGCTTCTAAGTTGATGTAATAGCCAGTAAGAAGTAGTACAATTCAAGTTTTAGGTATTGAATATTGACCTTTTAGCTGGCTTTGGTGCCTTGGACATGAGCTAGGACCTTAAGATTCTGCATGAAAGGAGGACTACCAGCCGAGTTGCCCGGGAGAATGTGAAAAGTGTTCATATGTAGTAAAAAAATGAGACATCCGTCCGTTTTCGTCATTTGTTACCGAATCGACTTAAAGCCACATCGTCACATTGGCCGCCCTTCTCTCTGAAACGGTTGTACTTATCGTCTGCAAAACTATGTCGCGTGCTGCGGTATGCGGAGAAACTAAAAGCACCGTAGTAGAACACAGATGAAGCTTCTAAGTTGATGTAATAGCCAGTAAGAAGTAGTACAATTCAAGTTTTAGGTATTGATTATTGACTTTTTAGCTGGCTTTGGTGCCTTGGACATGAGCTAGGACCTTAATATTCTGCATGAAAGGAGGACTAGCAGCCGAGTTGCACGGGAGAATGTGAAAAGTGTTCATATGTAGTAAAAACCTTAGAAATCCGTCCGTTTTCGTCATTTGTTATCGAATCGACTTAAAGCCAGATCGTCACATTAGCCGCTCTTCTCTCTGAAACGGTTGTACTTATCGTCTGCAAAGCTATGTCGCGTGCTGCGGTATGCGGAGACACTAAAAGCACCATAGTAGAACACAGATGAAGCTTCTAAGTTGATGTAATAGCCAGTAAGTAGTAGTACAATTCAAGTTTTAGGTATTGAATATTGAATTTTTAGCTGGCTTTGGTGCCTTGGACATGAGCTAGGACCTTAATATTCTGCATGAAAGGAGGACTAGCAGCCGAGTTGCACGGGAGAATGTGAAAAGTGTTCATATGTAGTAAAAACCTTAGAAATCCGTCCGTTTTCGTCATTTGTTATCGAATCGACTTAAAGCCAGATCGTCACATTAGCCGCTCTTCTCTCTGAAACGGTTGTACTTATCGTCTGCAAAGCTATGTCGCGTGCTGCGGTATGCGGAGACACTAAAATCACCACAGTAGAACACAGATGAAGCTTCTAAGTTGATGTAACAGCCAGTAAGAAGTAGTACAATTCAAGTTTTAGGTATTGAATATTGACCTTTTTGCTGGCTTTGGTGCCTTGGACATGTGCTAGGACCTTAAGATTCTGCATGAAAGGAGGACTAGCTGCCGAGTATCACGGGAGAATGTGAAAAGTGTTCATATGTAGTAAAAACCTGAGAAATCCGTCCGTTTTCGTCATTTGTTATCGAATAGACTTAAAGCCAGATCGTCACATTGGCCGCTCTTCTCTCTGAAACGGTTGTACTTATCGTCTGCAAAGCTATGTCGCGAGCTGTGGTATGCGGAGACACTAAAATCACCATAGTAGGAACAGATGAAGCATCTAAGTTGATGTGATAGCCAGTAAGAAGTAATCCAATTCAAGTTTTGGGTATCGATTATTGACTTTTTAGCTGGCTTTGTTGCCTTGGACATGAGCTAGGACCTTAAGATTCTGCATGAAAGGAGGACTAGCAGCCGAGTTGCACGGGAGAATGTAAAAAGTGTTCATATGTAATAAAAACCTGAGAAATCCGTCCGTTTTCGTCATTTGTTATCGAATTGACTTAAAGCCAGATCGTCACATTGGCCGCTCTTCTCTCTGAAACGGTTGTACTTATCGTCTGCAAAGTTATGTCGCGTGCTGCGGTATGCGGAGACACTAAGAGCACCATAGTAGAACACAGATGAAGCTTGTAAGTTGATGTAATAGCCAGTAAGAATTAGTACAATTCAAGTTTTAGGTATTGATTATTGACTTTTTAGCTCGCTTTGGTGCCTTGGACATGAGCTAGGACCTTAAGATTCTGCATGAAAGGAGGACTAGCAGCCGAGTTGCACGGGAGAATGTGAAAAGTGTTCATATGCAGAAAAAACCTGAGACATCCGTCCGTTTTCGTCATTTGTTATCGAATCGACTTAAGCCAGATCGTCACATTGTCCGCTCTTCTCTCTGAAACGGTTGTACTTATCGTCTGCAAAGCTATGTCGCGTGCTGCGGTATGCTGAGACACTAAAAGCACCATAGTAGAACACAGATCAAGCTTCTAAGTTGATGTAATAGCCAGTAAGAAGTAGTACAATTCAAGTTTTAGGTATTGAATATTGACCTTTTAGCAGGCTTTGGTGCCTTGGACATGAGCTAGGACCTTAAGATTCTGCATGATAGGAGGACTAGCAGCCGCGTTTCACTGGAGAATGTGAAAAGTGTTCATATGTAGTAAAAACCTGAGACATCCGTCCGTTTTCGACATTTGTTATCGAATCGACTTAAAGCCACATCGTCACATTGGCCGCTCTTCTCTCTGAAACGGTTGTACTTATCGTCTGCATAACTATGTCGCGTGCTGCGGTACGCGGAGAAACTAAAAGCACCGTAGTAGAACACAGTTGAATCTTCTAAGTTGATGTATTAGCCAGTAAGAAGTAGTACAATTCAAGTTTTAGGTATTGATTATTGACTTTTTAGCTGGCTTTGGTGCCTTGGACATGAGCTAGGATCTTAATATTCTGCATGAAAAGAGGACTAGCAACCGAGTTGCACGGGAGAATGTGAAAAGTGTTCATATGTAGTAAAAACCTTAGAAATCCGTCCGTTTTCGACATTTGTTATCGAATCGACTTAAAGCCAGATCGTCACATTAGCCGCTCTTCTCTCTGAAACGGTTGTACTTATCGTCTGCAAAGCTATGTCGCGTGCTGCGGTATGCGGAGACACTAAAATCACCACAGTAGAACACAGATGAAGCTTCTAAGTTGATGTAACAGCCAGTAAGAAGTAGTACAATTCAAGTTTTAGGTATTGAATATTGACCTTTTTGCTGGCTTTGGTGCCTTGGACATGTGCTAGGACCTTAAGATTCTGCATGAAAGGAGGACTAGCTGCCGAGTTGCACGGGAGAATGTGAAAAGTGTTCATATGTAGTAAAAACCTGAGAAATTCGTCCGTTTTCGTAATTTGTTATCGAATAGACTTAAAACCAGATCGTCACATTGGCCACTCTTCTCTCTGAAACAGTTGTACTTATCGTCTGCAAAGCTATGTCGCGAGCTGTGGTATGCGTAGACACTAAAATCACCATAGTAGGAACAGATGAAGCATCTAAGTTGATGTAATAACCAGTAAGAAGTAATCCAATTCAAGTTTTGGGTATCGATTATTGACTTTTTAGCTGGCTTTGGTGCCTTGGACATGAGCTAGGACCTTAAGATTCTGCATGAAAGGAGGACTAGCAGCCGAGTTGCACGGGAGAATGTGAAAAGTGTTCATATGTAATAAAAACCTGAGAAATCCGTCCGTTTTCGTCATTTGTTATCGAATCGACTTAAAGCCAGATCGTCACATTGGCCGCTCTTCTCTCTGAAACGGTTGTACTTATCGTCTACAAAGCTATGTCGCGTGCTGCGGTATGCGGAGACACTAAAAGCACCATATTAGAACACAGATGAAGCTTCTAAGTTAATGTAATAGCCAGTGAGAAGTAGTACAATTCAAGTTTTAGGTATCGATTATTGACTTTTTAGCTGGCTTTGGTGCCTTGGACATGAGCTAGGACCTTAAGATTCTGCATGAAAGGAGGACTAGCAGCCGAGTTGCATGGGAGAATATGAAAAGTGTTCAAATGTAGTAAAAACCTGAGAAATACGTCTGTTTTCGTCATTGGTTATCGAATCGACTTAAAGCCAGATCGTCACATTGGCCGCTCTTCTCTCTGAAACGCTTGTACTTATCGTCTGCAAAGCTATGTCGCGTGCTGCGGAATGCGGAGACACTAAAAGCACCATAGTAGAACACAAATGAAGCTTGTAAGTTGATGTAATACCCAGTAAGAATTAGTACAATTCAAGTTCTAGGTATTGATTATTAACTTTTAGGTGGCTTTGGTGCCTTGGACATGAGCTAGGACCTTAAGATTCTGCATGAAAGGAGGACTAGCAGCCGAGTTGCACGGGAGAATGTGAAAAGTGTTCATATGTAGTAAAAACCTGAGAAATCCGTCCGTTTTCTTCATTTGTTATCGAATCGACTTAAAGCCAGATCGTCACATTGGCCGCTCTTCTCTCTGAAACGGTTGTACTTATCGTCTGCAAAGCTATGTCGCGTACTGCGGTATTCGGAGACACTAAAAGCAACATAGTAGAACACAGATGAAGCTTCTAAAATGATGTAATAGCCAGTAAGAAGTAGTACAATTCTAGTTTTAGGTATCGATTATTGACTTTTTAGCTGGCTTTGGTGCCTTGGACATGAGCTAGGACCTTAATATTCTGCATGAAAGGAGGACTAGCAGCCGAGTTGCATGGGAGAATGTGAAAAGTGTTCATATGTAGTAAAAACCTGAGAAATCCGTCCATTTTCGTCATTTGTTACCAAATCGACTTAAAGCCAGATCGTCACATTGGCCGATCTTCTCTCTGAAACGGTTGTACTTATCGTCTGCAAAGCTATGTCGCGTGTTGCCGTAGGCGGAAACAAGAAAAGCACTATAATAGAACACAGATGAAGCTTCTAAGTTGATGTAATAGCCAGTAAGAAGTAGTCCAATTCAAGTTTTAGGTACCAGTTATTGATTTTTAGCTGGCTTTGGTGCCTTGGACATGAGCTAGGACCTTAAGATTCTGCATGAAAGGAGGACTAGCAGCCGAGTTGCACGGGAGAATGTGAAAAGTGTTCATATGTCGTAAAAACCTGAGAAATCCGTCCGTTTTCGTCATTTGTTATCGAATCGACTTAAAGCCAGATCGTCACATTGGCCGCTCTTCTCTCTGAAACGGTTGTACTTATCGTCTGCAAAACTATGTCGCGTGCTGCGGTATGCGGAGAAACTAAAACCACCGTAGGAGAACACACATGAAGCTTCTAAGTTGATGTAATAGCCAGTAAGAAGTAGTACAATTCAAGTTTTAGGTATTGATTATTGACTTTTTAGCTGGCTTTGGTGCCTTGGACATGAGCTAGGACCTTAAGATTCTGCATGAAAGGAGGACTAGCAGCCGAGTTGCACGGGAGAATGTGAAAAGTGTTCATATGCAGTAAAAACCTGAGAAATCCGTCCGTTTTCGTCATTTGTTATCGCATCGACGTAAAGCCAGATCGTCACATTGGCCGCTCTGCTCTCTGAAATGGTAGTACATATCGTCTGCAAAGCTATGTCGCGTACTGCGGTATTCGGAGACACTAAAAGCACCACAGTAGAACACAGATGAAGCTTCTAAGTTGATGTAATATCCAGTAAGATGTAGTACAATTCAAGTTTTAGGTATCGATTATTGACTTTTTAGCTGGCTTTGGTGCCTTGGACATGAGCTAGGACCTTAAGATTATGCATGAAAGGAGGACTAGCAGCCGAGTTGCACGGGAGAATGTGAAAAGTGTTCATATGTAGTAAAAACCTGAGAAATCCGTCCGTTTTCGTCATTTGTTATCGAATCGACTTAAAGCCAGATCGTCACATTGGCCGATCTTCTCTCTGAAACGGTTGTACTTATCGTCTGCAAAGCTATGTCGCGTGCTGCGGTATGCTGAGACACTAAAAGCACCATAGTAGAACACAGATCACGCTTCTATGTTGATGTAATAGCCAGTAAGAAGTAGTACAATTCAAGTTTTAGGTATTGAATATTGACCTTTTAGCTGGCTTTGGTGCCTTGGACATGAGCTAGGACCTTAAGATTCTGCATGAAAGGAGGACTACCAGCCGAGTTGCCCGGGAGAATGTGAAAAGTGTTCATATGTAGTAAAAAAATGAGACATCCGTCCGTTTTCGTCATTTGTTACCGAATCGATTTAAAGCCACATCGTCACATTGGCCGCCCTTCTCTCTGAAACGGTTGTACTTATCGTCTGCAAAACTATGTCGCGTGCTGCGGTATGCGGAGAAACTAAAAGCACCGTAGTAGAACACAGATGAAGCTTCTAAGTTGATGTAATAGCCAGTAAGAAGTAGTACAATTCAAGTTTTAGGTATTGATTATTGACTTTTTAGCTGGCTTTGGTGCCTTGGACATGAGCTAGGACCTTAATATTCTGCATGAAAGGAGGACTAGCAGCCGAGTTGCACGGGAGAATGTGAAAAGTGTTCATATGTAGTAAAAACCTTAGAAATCCGTCCGTTTTCGTCATTTGTTATCGAATCGACTTAAAGCCAGATCGTCACATTAGCCGCTCTTCTCTCTGAAACGGTTGTACTTATCGTCTGCAAAGCTATGTCGCGTGCTGCGGTATGCGGAGACACTAAAAGCACCATAGTAGAACACAGATGAAGCTTCTAAGTTGATGTAATAGCCAGTAAGTAGTAGTACAATTCAAGTTTTAGGTATTGAATATTGAATTTTTAGCTGGCTTTGGTGCCTTGGACATGAGCTAGGACCTTAATATTCTGCATGAAAGGAGGACTAGCAGCCGAGTTGCACGGGAGAATGTGAAAAGTGTTCATATGTAGTAAAAACCTTAGAAATCCGTCCGTTTTCGTCATTTGTTATCGAATCGACTTAAAGCCAGATCGTCACATTAGCCGCTCTTCTCTCTGAAACGGTTGTACTTATCGTCTGCAAAGCTATGTCGCGTGCTGCGGTATGCGGAGACACTAAAATCACCACAGTAGAACACAGATGAAGCTTCTAAGTTGATGTAACAGCCAGTAAGAAGTAGTACAATTCAAGTTTTAGGTATTGAATATTGACCTTTTTGCTGGCTTTGGTGCCTTGGACATGTGCTAGGACCTTAAGATTCTGCATGAAAGGAGGACTAGCTGCCGAGTATCACGGGAGAATGTGAAAAGTGTTCATATGTAGTAAAAACCTGAGAAATCCGTCCGTTTTCGTCATTTGTTATCGAATAGACTTAAAGCCAGATCGTCACATTGGCCGCTCTTCTCTCTGAAACGGTTGTACTTATCGTCTGCAAAGCTATGTCGCGAGCTGTGGTATGCGGAGACACTAAAATCACCATAGTAGGAACAGATGAAGCATCTAAGTTGATGTGATAGCCAGTAAGAAGTAATCCAATTCAAGTTTTGGGTATCGATTATTGACTTTTTAGCTGGCTTTGTTGCCTTGGACATGAGCTAGGACCTTAAGATTCTGCATGAAAGGAGGACTAGCAGCCGAGTTGCACGGGAGAATGTGAAAAGTGTTCATATGTAATAAAAACCTGAGAAATCCGTCCGTTTTCGTCATTTGTTATCGAATTGACTTAAAGCCAGATCGTCACATTGGCCGCTCTTCTCTCTGAAACGGTTGTACTTATCGTCTGCAAAGTTATGTCGCGTGCTGCGGTATGCGGAGACACTAAGAGCACCATAGTAGAACACAGATGAAGCTTGTAAGTTGATGTAATAGCCAGTAAGAATTAGTACAATTCAAGTTTTAGGTATTGATTATTGACTTTTTAGCTCGCTTTGGTGCCTTGGACATGAGCTAGGACCTTAAGATTCTGCATGAAAGGAGGACTAGCAGCCGAGTTGCACGGGAGAATGTGAAAAGTGTTCATATGCAGAAAAAACCTGAGACATCCGTCCGTTTTCGTCATTTGTTATCGAATCGACTTAAGCCAGATCGTCACATTGGCCGCTCTTCTCTCTGAAACGGTTGTACTTATCGTCTGCAAAGCTATGTCGCGTGCTGCGGTATGCTGAGACACTAAAAGCACCATAGTAGAACACAGATCAAGCTTCTAAGTTGATGTAATAGCCAGTAAGAAGTAGTACAATTCAAGTTTTAGGTATTGAATATTGACCTTTTAGCAGGCTTTGGTGCCTTGGACATGAGCTAGGACCTTAAGATTCTGCATGATAGGAGGACTAGCAGCCGCGTTTCACTGGAGAATGTGAAAAGTGTTCATATGTAGTAAAAACCTGAGACATCCGTCCGTTTTCGACATTTGTTATCGAATCGACTTAAAGCCACATCGTCACATTGGCCGCTCTTCTCTCTGAAACGGTTGTACTTATCGTCTGCATAACTATGTCGCGTGCTGCGGTACGCGGAGAAACTAAAAGCACCGTAGTAGAACACAGTTGAATCTTCTAAGTTGATGTATTAGCCAGTAAGAAGTAGTACAATTCAAGTTTTAGGTATTGATTATTGACTTTTTAGCTGGCTTTGGTGCCTTGGACATGAGCTAGGATCTTAATATTCTGCATGAAAGGAGGACTAGCAACCGAGTTGCACGGGAGAATGTGAAAAGTGTTCATATGTAGTAAAAACCTTAGAAATCCGTCCGTTTTCGACATTTGTTATCGAATCGACTTAAAGCCAGATCGTCACATTAGCCGCTCTTCTCTCTGAAACGGTTGTACTTATCGTCTGCAAAGCTATGTCGCGTGCTGCGGTATGCGGAGACACTAAAATCACCACAGTAGAACACAGATGAAGCTTCTAAGTTGATGTAACAGCCAGTAAGAAGTAGTACAATTCAAGTTTTAGGTATTGAATATTGACCTTTTTGCTGGCTTTGGTGCCTTGGACATGTGCTAGGACCTTAAGATTCTGCATGAAAGGAGGACTAGCTGCCGAGTTGCACGGGAGAATGTGAAAAGTGTTCATATGTAGTAAAAACCTGAGAAATTCGTCCGTTTTCGTAATTTGTTATCGAATAGACTTAAAACCAGATCGTCACATTGGCCACTCTTCTCTCTGAAACAGTTGTACTTATCGTCTGCAAAGCTATGTCGCGAGCTGTGGTATGCGGAGACACTAAAATCACCATAGTAGGAACAGATGAAGCATCTAAGTTGATGTAATAACCAGTAAGAAGTAATCCAATTCAAGTTTTGGGTATCGATTATTGACTTTTTAGCTGGCTTTGGTGCCTTGGACATGAGCTAGGACCTTAAGATTCTGCATGAAAGGAGGACTAGCAGCCGAGTTGCACGGGAGAATGTGAAAAGTGTTCATATGTAATAAAAACCTGAGAAATCCGTCCGTTTTCGTCATTTGTTATCGAATCGACTTAAAGCCAGATCGTCACATTGGCCGCTCTTCTCTCTGAAACGGTTGTACTTATCGTCTACAAAGCTATGTCGCGTGCTGCGGTATGCGGAGACACTAAAAGCACCATATTAGAACACAGATGAAGCTTCTAAGTTAATGTAATAGCCAGTGAGAAGTAGTACAATTCAAGTTTTAGGTATCGATTATTGACTTTTTAGCTGGCTTTGGTGCCTTGGACATGAGCTAGGACCTTAAGATTCTGCATGAAAGGAGGACTAGCAGCCGAGTTGCATGAGAGAATGTGAAAAGTGTTCAAATGTAGTAAAAACCTGAGAAATACGTCTGTTTTCGTCATTGGTTATCGGATCGACTTAAAGCCAGATCGTCACATTGGCCGCTCTTCTCTCTGAAACGCTTGTACTTATCGTCTGCAAAACTATGTCGCGTGCTGCGGTATGCGGAGACACTAAAAGCACCTTAATAGAACACAGATGAAGCTTGTAAGTTGATGTAATAGCCAGTAAGAAGTAATCCAATTCAAGTTTTGGGTCTCGATTATTGACATTTTAGCTGGCTTTGGTGCCTTGGACATGAGCTAGGACCTTAAGATTCTGCATGAAAGGAGGACTAGCAGCCGAGTTGCACGGGAGAATGTGAAAAGTGTTCATATGTAATAAAAACCTGAGAAATCCGTCCGTTTTCGTCATTTGATATCGAATTGACTTAAAGCCAGATCGTCACATTGGCCGCTCTTCTCTCTGAAACGGTTGTACTTATCGTCCACAAAGCTATGTCGCGTGCTGCGGAATGCGGAGACACTAAAAGCACCATAGTAGAACACAGATGAAGCTTCTAAGTTAATGTAATAGCCAGTAAGAAGTAGTACAATTCAAGTTTTAGGTATCGATTATTGACTTTTTAGCTGGCTTTGGTGCCTTGGACATGCCTTAAGATTCTGCATGAAAGGAGGACTAGCAGCCGAGTTGCACGGGAGAATGTGAAAAGTGTTCATATGTAGTAAAAACCTGAGAAATACGTCTGTTTTCGTCATTTGTTATCGAATCGACTTAAAGCCAGATCGTCACATTGGCCGCTCTTCTCTCTGAAACGCTTGTACTTATCGTCTGCAAAGCTATGTCGCGTGCTGCGGTATGCGGAGACACTAAAAGCACCATAGTAGAACACAGATGAAGCTTGTAAGTTGATGTAATACCCAGTAAGAATTAGTACAATTCAAGTTCTAGGTATTGATTATTGACTTTTTAGCTGGCTTTGGTGCCTTGGACATGAGCTAGGACCTTAAGATTCTGCATGAAAGGAGGACTAGCAGCTGAGTTGCACGGGAGAATGTGAAAAGTGTTCATATGTAGTAAAAACCTGAGAAATCCCTCCGTTTTCGTCATTTGTTATCGAATCGACTTAAAGCCAGATCGTCACATTGGCCGCTCTTCTCTCTGAAACGGTTGTACTTATCGTCTGCAAAGCTATGTCGCGTACTGCGGTATTCGGAGACTCTAAAAGCAACATAGTAGAACACAGATGAAGCTTCTAAAATGATGTAATAGCCAGTAAGAAGTAGTACAATTCAAGTTTTAGGTATCGATTATTGACTTTTTAGCTGGCTTTGGTGCCTTGGACATGAGCTAGGACCTTAAGATTCTGCATGAAAGGAGGACTAGCAGCCGAGTTGCACGGGAGAATGTGAAAAGTGTTCATATGTCGTAAAAACCTGAGAAATCCGTCCGTTTTCGTCATTTGTTATCGAATCGACTTAAAGCCAGATCGTCACATTGGCCGCTCTTCTCTCTGAAACGGTTGTACTTATCGTCTGCAAAACTATGTCGCGTGCTGCGGTATGCGGAGAAACTAAAACCACCGTAGGAGAACACACATGAAGCTTCTAAGTTGATGTAATAGCCAGTAAGAAGTAGTACAATTCAAGTTTTAGGTATTGATTATTGACTTTTTAGCTGGCTTTGGTGCCTTGGACATGAGCTAGGACCTTAAGATTCTGCATGAAAGGAGGACTAGCAGCCGAGTTGCACGGGAGAATGTGAAAAGTGTTCATATGCAGTAAAAACCTGAGAAATCCGTCCGTTTTCGTCATTTGTTATCGCATCGACTTAAAGCCATATCGACACATTGGCCGCTCTTCTCTCTGAAACGGTTGTACTTATCGTCTGCAAAGCTTTGTCGCGTACTGTGGTATGCTGAGACACTACAAGCACCATAGTAGAACACAGATGAAGCTTCTAAGTTGAGGTAATAGCCAGTAAGAGGTAGTACAATTCAAGTTTAAGGTATTGAATATTGACCTTTTAGTTGACTTTGGTGCCTTGGACATGAGATAGGACCTTAAGATTCTGCATGAAAGGAGGACTAGCAGCCGAGTTGCACGGGAGAATGTGAAAAGTGTTCATATGTAATAAAAACCTGAGACATCCGTCCGTTTTCGTCATTTGTTATCGGATCGACGTAAAGTCAGATCGTCACATTGGCCGCTCTGCTCTCTGAAATGGTAGTACATATCGTCTGCAAAGCTATGTCGCGTACTGAGGTATTCGGAGACACTAAAAGCACCACAGTAGAACACAGATGAAGCTTCTAAGTTGATGTAATATCCAGTAAGATGTAGTACAATTCAAGTTTTAGGTATCGATTATTGACTTTTTAGCTGGCTTTGGTCCCTTGGACATGAGCTAGGACCTTAAGATTCTGCATGAAAGGAGGACTAGCAGCCGAGTTGCACGGGAGAATGTGAAAAGTGTTCATATGCAGAAAAAACCTGAGACATCCGTCCGTTTTCGTCATTTGTTATCGAATCGACTTAAAGCCAGATCGTCACATTGGCCGCTCTTCTCTCTGAAACGGTTGTACTTATCGTCTGCAAAGCTATGTCGCGTGCTGCGGTATGCTGAGACACTAAAAGCACCGTAGTAGAACACAGATGAAGCTTCTAAGTTGATGTAATAGCCAGTAAGAAGTAGTACAATTCAAGTTTTAGGTATTGAATATTGACCTTTTAGCTGGCTTTGGTGCCTTGGACATGAGCTAGGACCTTAAGATTCTGCATGAAAGGAGGACTAGCAGCCCAGTTGCACGGGAGAATACGAAAAGTGTTCATATGTAGTAAAAACCTGAGACATCCATCCGTTTTCGACATTTGTTATCGAATCGACTTAAAGCCACATCGTCACATTGGCCGCTCTTCTCTCTGAAACGGTTGTACTTATCGTCTGCAAAACTATGTCGCGTGCTGCGGTATGCGGAGAAACTAAAAGCACCGTAGTAGAACACAGATGAATCTTCTAAGTTGATGTATTAGCCAGTAAGAAGTAGTACAATTCAAGTTTTAGGTATTGATTATTGACTTTTTAGCTGGCTTTGGTGCCTTGGACATGAGCTAGGATCTTAATATTCTGCATGAAAGGAGGACTAGCAACCGAGTTGCACGGGAGAATGTGAAAAGTGTTCATATGTAGTAAAAACCTTAGAAATCCGTCCGTTTTCGACATTTGTTATCGAATCGACTTAAAGCCAGATCGTCACATTAGCCGCTCTTCTCTCTGAAACGGTTGTACTTATCGTCTGCAAAGCTATGTCGCGTGCTGCGCTATGCGGAGACACTAAAATCACCACAGTAGAACACAGATGAAGCTTCTAAGTTGATGTAACATCCAGTAAGAAGTAGTACAATTCAAGTTTTAGGTATTGAATATTGACCTTTTTGCTGGCTTTGGTGCCTTGGACATGTGCTAGGACCTTAAGATTCTGCATGAAAGGAGGACTAGCAGCTGAGTTGCACGGGAGAATGTGAAAAGTGTTCATATGTAGTAAAAACCTGAGAAATCCGTCCGTTTTCGTCATTTGTTATCGAATCGACTTAAAGCCAGATCGTCACATTGGCCGCTCTTCTCTCTGAAACGGTTGTACTTATCGTCTGCAAAGCTATGTCGCGTACTGCGGTATTCGGAGACTCTAAAAGCAACATAGTAGAACACAGATGAAGCTTCTAAAATGATGTAATAGCCAGTAAGAAGTAGTACAATTCAAGTTTTAGGTATCGATTACTGACTTTTTAGCTGGCTTTGGTGCCTTGGACATGAGCTAGGACCTTAAGATTCTGCATGAAAGGAGGACTAGCAGCCGAGTTGCACGGGAGAATGTGAAAAGTGTTCATATGTAGTAAAAACCTGAGAAATCCGTCCGTTTTCGTCATTTGTTATCGAATCGACTTAAAGCCAGATCGTCACATTGGCCGCTCTTCTCTCTGAAACGGTTGTACTTATCGTCTGCAAAACTATGTCGCGTGCTGCGGTATGCGGAGAAACTAAAACCACCGTAGGAGAACACACATGAAGCTTCTAAGTTGATGTAATAGCCAGTAAGAAGTAGTACAATTCAAGTTTTAGGTATTGATTATTGACTTTTTAGCTGGCTTTGGTGCCTTGGACATGAGCTAGGACCTTAAGATTCTGCATGAAAGGAGGACTAGCAACCGAGTTGCACGGGAGAATGTGAAAAGTGTTCATATGCAGTAAAAACCTGAGAAATCCGTCCGTTTTCGTCATTTGTTATCGCATCGACTTAAAGCCATATCGACACATTGGCCGCTCTTCTCTCTGAAACGGTTGTACTTATCGTCTGCAAAGCTTTGTCGCGTACTGCGGTATGCTGAGACACTACAAGCACCATAGTAGAACACAGATGAAGCTTCTAAGTTGAGGTAATAGCCAGTAAGAGGTAGTACAATTCAAGTTTAAGGTATTGAATATTGACCTTTTAGTTGGCTTTGGTGCCTTGGACATGAGATAGGACCTTAAGATTCTGCATGAAAGGAGGACTAGCAGCCGAGTTGCACGGGAGAATGTGAAAAGTGTTCATATGTAATAAAAACCTGAGACATCCGTCTGTTTTCGTCATTTGTTATCGGATCGACGTAAAGCCAGATCGTCACATTGGCCGCTCTGCTCTCTGAAATGGTAGTACATATCGTCTGCAAAGCTATGTCGCGTACTGAGGTATTCGGAGACACTAAAAGCACCACAGTAGAACACAGATGAAGCTTCTAAGTTGATGTAATAGCCAGTAAGAAGTAGTACAATTCAAGTTTTAGGTATTGAATATTGACCTTTTAGCTGGCTTTGGTGCCTTGGACATGAGCTAGGACCTTAATATTCTGCATGAAAGGAGGACTAGCAGCCGAGTTGCACGGGAGAATGTGAAAAGTGTTCATATGTAGTAAAAACCTTAGAAATCCGTCCGTTTTCGTCATTTGTTATCGAATCGACTTAAAGCCAGATCGTCACATTAGCCGCTCTTCTCTCTGAAACGGTTGTACTTATCGTCTGCAAAGCTATGTCGCGTGCTGCGGTATGCGGAGACACTAAAATCACCACAGTAGAACACAGATGAAGCTTCTAAGTTGATGTAACATCCAGTAAGAAGTAGTACAATTCAAGTTTTAGGTATTGAATATTGACCTTTTTGCTGGCTTTGGTGCCTTGGACATGTGCTAGGACCTTAAGATTCTGCATGAAAGGAGGACTAGCAGCTGAGTTGCACGGGAGAATGTGAAAAGTGTTCATATGTAGTAAAAACCTGAGAAATCCGTCCGTTTTCGTCATTTGTTATCGAATCGACTTAAAGCCAGATCGTCACATTGGCCGCTCTTCTCTCTGAAACGGTTGTACTTATCGTCTGCAAAGCTATGTCGCGTACTGCGGTATTCGGAGACTCTAAAAGCAACATAGTAGAACACAGATGAAGCTTCTAAAATGATGTAATAGCCAGTAAGAAGTAGTACAATTCAAGTTTTAGGTATCGATTATTGACTTTTTAGCTGGCTTTGGTGCCTTGGACATGAGCTAGGACCTTAAGATTCTGCATGAAAGGAGGACTAGCAGCCGAGTTGCACGGGAGAATGTGAAAAGTGTTCATATGTAGTAAAAACCTGAGAAATCGGTCCGTTTTCGTCATTTGTTATCGAATCGACTTAAAGCCAGATCGTCACATTGGCCGCTCTTCTCTCTGAAACGGTTGTACTTATCGTCTGCAAAACTATGTCGCGTGCTGCGGTATGCGGAGAAACTAAAACCACCGTAGGAGAACACACATGAAGCTTCTAAGTTGATGTAATAGCCAGTAAGAAGTAGTACAATTCAAGTTTTAGGTATTGATTATTGACTTTTTAGCTGGCTTTGGTGCCTTGGACATGAGCTAGGACCTTAAGATTCTGCATGAAAGGAGGACTAGCAACCGAGTTGCACGGGAGAATGTGAAAAGTGTTCATATGCAGTAAAAACCTGAGAAATCCGTCCGTTTTCGTCATTTGTTATCGCATCGACTTAAAGCCATATCGACACATTGGCCGCTATTCTCTCTGAAACGGTTGTACTTATCGTCTGCAAAGCTTTGTCGCGTACTGCGGTATGCTGAGACACTACAAGCACCATAGTAGAACACAGATGAAGCTTCTAAGTTGAGGTAATAGCCAGTAAGAGGTAGTACAATTCAAGTTTAAGGTATTGAATATTGACCTTTTAGTTGGCTTTGGTGCCTTGGACATGAGATAGGACCTTAAGATTCTGCATGAAAGGAGGACTAGCAGCCGAGTTGCACGGGAGAATGTGAAAAGTGTTCATATGTAATAAAAACCTGAGACATCCGTCTGTTTTCGTCATTTGTTATCGGATCGACGTAAAGCCAGATCGTCACATTGGCCGCTCTGCTCTCTGAAATGGTAGTACATATCGTCTGCAAAGCTATGTCTCGTACTGAGGTATTCGGAGACACTAAAAGCACCACAGTAGAACACAGATGAAGCTTCTAAGTTGATGTAATATCCAGTAAGATGTAGTACAATTCAAGTTTTAGGTATCGATTATTGACTTTTTAGCTGGCTTTGGTGCCTTGGACATGAGCTAGGACCTTAAGATTATGCATGAAAGGAGGACTAGCAGCCGAGTTGCACGGGAGAATGTGAAAAGTGTTCATATGTAGTAAAAACCTGAGAAATCCGTCCGTTTTCGTCATTTGTTATCGAATCGACTTAAAGCCAGATCGTCACACTGGCCGCTCTTCTCTCTGAAACGGTTGTACTTATCGTCTGCAAAGCTATGTCGCGTGCTGCGGTATGTTGAGACACTAAAAGCACCATAGTAGAACACAGATCACGCTTCTAAGTTGATGTAATAGCCAGTAAGAAGTAGTACAATTCAAGTTTTAGGTATTGAATATTGACCTTTTAGCTGGCTTTGGTGCCTTGGACATGAGCTAGGACCTTAATATTCTGCATGAAAGGAGGACTAGCAGCCGAGTTGCACGGGAGAATGTGAAAAGTGTTCATATGTAGTAAAAACCTTAGAAATCCGTCCGTTTTCGTCATTTGTTATCGAATCGACTTAAAGCCAGATCGTCACATTAGCCGCTCTTCTCTCTGAAACGGTTGTACTTATCGTCTGCAAAGCTATGTCGCGTGCTGCGGTATGCGGAGACACTAAAATCACCACAGTAGAACACAGATGAAGCTTCTAAGTTGATGTAACAGCCAGTAAGAAGTAGTACAATTCAAGTTTTAGGTATTGAATATTGACCTTTTTGCTGGCTTTGGTGCCTTGGACATGTGCTAGGACCTTAAGATTCTGCATGAAAGGAGGACTAGCTGCCGAGTTGCACGGGAGAATGTGAAAAGTGTTCATATGTAGTAAAAACCTGAGAAATCCGTCCGTTTTCGTCATTTGTTATCGAATAGACTTAAAGCCAGATCGTCACATTGGCCGCTCTTCTCTCTGAAACGGTTGTACTTATCGTCTGCAAAGCTATGTCGCGAGCTGTGGTATGCGGAGACACTAAAATCACCATAGTAGGAACAGATGAAGCATCTAAGTTGATGTGATAGCCAGTAAGAAGTAATCCAAATCAAGTTTTGGGTATCGATTATTGACTTTTTAGCTGGCTTTGGTGCCTTGGACATGAGCTAGGACCTTAAGATTCTGCATGAAAGTAGGACTAGCAGCCGAGTTGCACGGGAGAATGTGAAAAGTGTTCATATGTAATAAAAACCTGAGAAATCCGTCCGTTTTCGTCATTTGTTATCGAATTGACTTAAAGCCAGATCGTCACATTGGCCGCTCTTCTCTCTGAAACGGTTGTACTTATCGTCTGCAAAGTTATGTCGCGTGCTGCGGTATGCGGAGACACTAAAAGCACCATAGTAGAACACAGATCAAGCTTCTAAGTTGATGTAATAGCCAGTAAGAAGTAGTACAATTCAAGTTTTAGGTATTGAATATTGACCTTTTAGCTGGCTTTGGTGCCTTGGACATGAGCTAGGACCTTAAGATTCTGCATGAAAGGAGGACTAGCAGCCCAGTTGCACGGGAGAATGTGAAAAGTGTTCATATGTAGTAAAAACCTGAGACATCCATCCGTTTTCGACATTTGTTATCGAATCGACTTAAAGCCACATCGTCACATTGGCCGCTCTTCTCTCTGAAACGGTTGTACTTATCGTCTGCAAAACTATGTCGCGTGCTGCGGTATGCGGAGAAACTAAAAGCACCGTAGTAGAACACAGATGAATCTTCTAAGTTGATGTATTAGCCAGTAAGAAGTAGTACAATTCAAGTTTTAGGTATTGATTATTGACTTTTTAGCTGGCTTTGGTGCCTTGGACATGAGCTAGGATCTTAATATTCTGCATGAAAGGAGGACTAGCAACCGAGTTGCACGGGAGAATGTGAAAAGTGTTCATATGTAGTAAAAACCTTAGAAATCCGTCCGTTTTCGACATTTGTTATCGAATCGACTTAAAGCCAGATCGTCACATTAGCCGCTCTTCTCTCTGAAACGGTTGTACTTATCGTCTGCAAAGCTATGTCGCGTGCTGCGGTATGCGGAGACACTAAAATCACCACAGTAGAACACAGATGAAGCTTCTAAGTTGATGTAACATCCAGTAAGAAGTAGTACAATTCAAGTTTTAGGTATTGAATATTGACCTTTTTGCTGGCTTTGGTGCCTTGGACATGTGCTAGGACCTTAAGATTCTGCATGAAAGGAGGACTAGCAGCTGAGTTGCACGGGAGAATGTGAAAAGTGTTCATATGTAGTAAAAACCTGAGAAATCCGTCCGTTTTCGTCATTTGTTATCGAATCGACTTAAAGCCAGATCGTCACATTGGCCGCTCTTCTCTCTGAAACGGTTGTACTTATCGTCTGCAAAGCTATGTCGCGTACTGCGGTATTCGGAGACTCTAAAAGCAACATAGTAGAACACAGATGAAGCTTCTAAAATGATGTAATAGCCAGTAAGAAGTAGTACAATTCAAGTTTTAGGTATCGATTACTGACTTTTTAGCTGGCTTTGGTGCCTTGGACATGAGCTAGGACCTTAAGATTCTGCATGAAAGGAGGACTAGCAGCCGAGTTGCACGGGAGAATGTGAAAAGTGTTCATATGTAGTAAAAACCTGAGAAATCCGTCCGTTTTCGTCATTTGTTATCGAATCGACTTAAAGCCAGATCGTCACATTGGCCGCTCTTCTCTCTGAAACGGTTGTACTTATCGTCTGCAAAACTATGTCGCGTGCTGCGGTATGCGGAGAAACTAAAACCACCGTAGGAGAACACACATGAAGCTTCTAAGTTGATGTAATAGCCAGTAAGAAGTAGTACAATTCAAGTTTTAGGTATTGATTATTGACTTTTTAGCTGGCTTTGGTGCCTTGGACATGAGCTAGGACCTTAAGATTCTGCATGAAAGGAGGACTAGCAACCGAGTTGCACGGGAGAATGTGAAAAGTGTTCATATGCAGTAAAAACCTGAGAAATCCGTCCGTTTTCGTCATTTGTTATCGCATCGACTTAAAGCCATATCGACACATTGGCCGCTCTTCTCTCTGAAACGGTTGTACTTATCGTCTGCAAAGCTTTGTCGCGTACTGCGGTATGCTGAGACACTACAAGCACCATAGTAGAACACAGATGAAGCTTCTAAGTTGAGGTAATAGCCAGTAAGAGGTAGTACAATTCAAGTTTAAGGTATTGAATATTGACCTTTTAGTTGGCTTTGGTGCCTTGGACATGAGATAGGACCTTAAGATTCTGCATGAAAGGAGGACTAGCAGCCGAGTTGCACGGGAGAATGTGAAAAGTGTTCATATGTAATAAAAACCTGAGACATCCGTCTGTTTTCGTCATTTGTTATCCTATCGACGTATAGCCAGATCGTCACATTGGCCGCTCTGCTCTCTGAAATGGTAGTACATATCGTCTGCAAAGCTATGTCGCGTACTGAGGTATTCGGAGACACTAAAAGCACCACAGTAGAACACAGATGAAGCTTCTAAGTTGATGTAATATCCAGTAAGATGTAGTACAATTCAAGTTTTAAGTATCGATTATTGACTTTTTAGCTGGCTTTGGTGCCTTGGACATGAGCTAGGACCTTAAGATTATGCATGAAAGGAGGACTAGCAGCCGAGTTGCACGGGAGAATGTGAAAAGTGTTCATATGTAGTAAAAACCTTAGAAATCCGTCCGTTTTCGTCATTTGTTATCGAATCGACTTAAAGCCAGATCGTCACATTAGCCGCTCTTCTCTCTGAAACGGTTGTACTTATCGTCTGCAAAGCTATGTCGCGTGCTGCGGTATGCGGAGACACTAAAATCACCACAGTAGAACACAGATGAAGCTTCTAAGTTGATGTAACATCCAGTAAGAAGTAGTACAATTCAAGTTTTAGGTATTGAATATTGACCTTTTTGCTGGCTTTGGTGCCTTGGACATGTGCTAGGACCTTAAGATTCTGCATGAAAGGAGGACTAGCAGCTGAGTTGCACGGGAGAATGTGAAAAGTGTTCATATGTAGTAAAAACCTGAGAAATCCGTCCGTTTTCGTCATTTGTTATCGAATCGACTTAAAGCCAGATCGTCACATTGGCCGCTCTTCTCTCTGAAACGGTTGTACTTATCGTCTGCAAAGCTATGTCGCGTACTGCGGTATTCGGAGACTCTAAAAGCAACATAGTAGAACACAGATGAAGCTTCTAAAATGATGTAATAGCCAGTAAGAAGTAGTACAATTCAAGTTTTAGGTATCGATTATTGACTTTTTAGCTGGCTTTGGTGCCTTGGACATGAGCTAGGACCTTAAGATTCTGCATGAAAGGAGGACTAGCAGCCGAGTTGCACGGGAGAATGTGAAAAGTGTTCATATGTAGTAAAAACCTGAGAAATCGGTCCGTTTTCGTCATTTGTTATCGAATCGACTTAAAGCCAGATCGTCACATTGGCCGCTCTTCTCTCTGAAACGGTTGTACTTATCGTCTGCAAAACTATGTCGCGTGCTGCGGTATGCGGAGAAACTAAAACCACCGTAGGAGAACACACATGAAGCTTCTAAGTTGATGTAATAGCCAGTAAGAAGTAGTACAATTCAAGTTTTAGGTATTGATTATTGACTTTTTAGCTGGCTTTGGTGCCTTGGACATGAGCTAGGACCTTAAGATTCTGCATGAAAGGAGGACTAGCAACCGAGTTGCACGGGAGAATGTGAAAAGTGTTCATATGCAGTAAAAACCTGAGAAATCCGTCCGTTTTCGTCATTTGTTATCGCATCGACTTAAAGCCATATCGACACATTGGCCGCTCTTCTCTCTGAAACGGTTGTACTTATCGTCTGCAAAGCTTTGTCGCGTACTGCGGTATGCTGAGACACTACAAGCACCATAGTAGAACACAGATGAAGCTTCTAAGTTGAGGTAATAGCCAGTAAGAGGTAGTACAATTCAAGTTTAAGGTATTGAATATTGACCTTTTAGTTGGCTTTGGTGCCTTGGACATGAGATAGGACCTTAAGATTCTGCATGAAAGGAGGACTAGCAGCCGAGTTGCACGGGAGAATGTGAAAAGTGTTCATATGTAATAAAAACCTGAGACATCCGTCTGTTTTCGTCATTTGTTATCGGATCGACGTAAAGCCAGATCGTCACATTGGCCGCTCTGCTCTCTGAAATGGTAGTACATATCGTCTGCAAAGCTATGTCTCGTACTGAGGTATTCGGAGACACTAAAAGCACCACAGTAGAACACAGATGAAGCTTCTAAGTTGATGTAATATCCAGTAAGATGTAGTACAATTCAAGTTTTAGGTATCGATTATTGACTTTTTAGCTGGCTTTGGTGCCTTGGACATGAGCTAGGACCTTAAGATTATGCATGAAAGGAGGACTAGCAGCCGAGTTGCACGGGAGAATGTGAAAAGTGTTCATATGTAGTAAAAACCTGAGAAATCCGTCCGTTTTCGTCATTTGTTATCGAATCGACTTAAAGCCAGATCGTCACACTGGCCGCTCTTCTCTCTGAAACGGTTGTACTTATCGTCTGCAAAGCTATGTCGCGTGCTGCGGTATGTTGAGACACTAAAAGCACCATAGTAGAACACAGATCACGCTTCTAAGTTGATGTAATAGCCAGTAAGAAGTAGTACAATTCAAGTTTTAGGTATTGAATATTGACCTTTTAGCTGGCTTTGGTGCCTTGGACATGAGCTAGGACCTTAATATTCTGCATGAAAGGAGGACTAGCAGCCGAGTTGCACGGGAGAATGTGAAAAGTGTTCATATGTAGTAAAAACCTTAGAAATCCGTCCGTTTTCGTCATTTGTTATCGAATCGACTTAAAGCCAGATCGTCACATTAGCCGCTCTTCTCTCTGAAACGGTTGTACTTATCGTCTGCAAAGCTATGTCGCGTGCTGCGGTATGCGGAGACACTAAAATCACCACAGTAGAACACAGATGAAGCTTCTAAGTTGATGTAACAGCCAGTAAGAAGTAGTACAATTCAAGTTTTAGGTATTGAATATTGACCTTTTTGCTGGCTTTGGTGCCTTGGACATGTGCTAGGACCTTAAGATTCTGCATGAAAGGAGGACTAGCTGCCGAGTTGCACAGGAGAATGTGAAAAGTGTTCATATGTAGTAAAAACCTGAGAAATCCGTCCGTTTTCGTCATTTGTTATCGAATAGACTTAAAGCCAGATCGTCACATTGGCCGCTCTTCTCTCTGAAACGGTCGTACTTATCGTCTGCAAAGCTATGTCGCGAGCTGTGGTATGCGGAGACACTAAAATCACCATAGTAGGAACAGATGAAGCATCTAAGTTGATGTGATAGCCAGTAAGAAGTAATCCAAATCAAGTTTTGGGTATCGATTATTGACTTTTTAGCTGGCTTTGGTGCCTTGGACATGAGCTAGGACCTTAAGATTCTGCATGAAAGTAGGACTAGCAGCCGAGTTGCACGGGAGAATGTGAAAAGTGTTCATATGTAATAAAAACCTGAGAAATCCGTCCGTTTTCGTCATTTGTTATCGAATTGACTTAAAGCCAGATCGTCACATTGGCCGCTCTTCTCTCTGAAACGGTTGTACTTATCGTCTGCAAAGTTATGTCGCGTGCTGCGGTATTCGGAGACACTAAAAGCACCATAGTAGAACACAGATGAAGCTTGTAAGTTGATGTAATAGCCAGTAAGAATTAGTACAATTCAAGTTTTAGGTATTGATTATTGACTTTTTAGCTGGCTTTGGTGCCTTGGACATGAGCTAGGACCTTAAGATTCTGCATGAAAGGAGGACTAGCAGCCGAGTTGCACGGGAGAATGTGAAAAGTGTTCATATGCAGAAAAAACCTGAGACATCCGTCCGTTTTCGTCATTTGTTATCGAATCGACTTAAAGCCAGATCGTCACATTGGCCGCTCTTCTCTCTGAAACGGTTGTACTTATCGTCTGCAAAGCTATGTCGCGTACTGCGGTATTCGGAGACTCTAAAAGCAACATAGTAGAACACAGATGAAGCTTCTAAAATGATGTAATAGCCAGTAAGAAGTAGTACAATTCAAGTTTTAGGTATCGATTATTGACTTTTTAGCTGGCTTTGGTGCCTTGGACATGAGCTAGGACCTTAAGATTCTGCATGAAAGGAGGACTAGCAGCCGAGTTGCACGGGAGAATGTGAAAAGTGTTCATATGTAGTAAAAACCTGAGAAATCCGTCCGTTTTCGTCATTTGTTATCGAATCGACTTAAAGCCAGATCGTCACATTGGCCGCTCTTCTCTCTGAAACGGTTGTACTTATCGTCTGCAAAACTATGTCGCGTGCTGCGGTATGCGGAGAAACTAAAACCACCGTAGGAGAACACACATGAAGCTTCTAAGTTGATGTAATAGCCAGTAAGAAGTAGTACAATTCAAGTTTTAGGTATTGATTATTGACTTTTTAGCTGGCTTTGGTGCCTTGGACATGAGCTAGGACCTTAAGATTCTGCATGAAAGGAGGACTAGCAACCGAGTTGCACGGGAGAATGTGAAAAGTGTTCATATGCAGTAAAAACCTGAGAAATCCGTCCGTTTTCGTCATTTGTTATCGCATCGACTTAAAGCCATATCGACACATTGGCCGCTCTTCTCTCTGAAACGGTTGTACTTATCGTCTGCAAAGCTTTGTCGCGTACTGCGGTATGCTGAGACACTACAAGCACCATAGTAGAACACAGATGAAGCTTCTAAGTTGAGGTAATAGCCAGTAAGAGGTAGTACAATTCAAGTTTAAGGTATTGAATATTGACCTTTTAGTTGGCTTTGGTGCCTTGGACATGAGATAGGACCTTAAGATTCTGCATGAAAGGAGGACTAGCAGCCGAGTTGCACGGGAGAATGTGAAAAGTGTTCATATGTAATAAAAACCTGAGACATCCGTCTGTTTTCGTCATTTGTTATCGGATCGACGTAAAGCCAGATCGTCACATTGGCCGCTCTGCTCTCTGAAATGGTAGTACATATCGTCTGCAAAGCTATGTCGCGTGCTGCGGTATGCGGAGACAATAAAATCACCATAGTAGAACAGAGATGAAGCTTATAAGTTGATATAATTGCCAGTAAGAAGTAGTACAATTCAAGTTTTAGGTATCGATTATCGACTTTTTAGCTGGCTTTGGTGCCTTGGACATGAGCTAGGACCTTAAGATTCTGCATTAAAGAAGGACTAGCAGCCGCGTTGCACGGGAGAATGTGAAATGTGTTCATATGTAGTAGAAACCTGAGAAATCCGTCCGTTTTCGTCATTTGTTATCGTATCGACTTAAAGCCAGATCGTCACATTGGCCGCTCTTCTCTCTGAAACGGTTGTACTTATCGTCTGCAAAGCTATGTCGCGTGCTGCGCTATGCGGAGACAATAAAATCACCGTAGTAGAACACAGATGAAGCTTCTAAGTTGATATAATAGCCAGTAAGAAGTAGTACAATACAAGTTTTAGGTATCGATTATTGACTGTTTAGCTGGCTTTGGAGCCTTGGACATGAGCTAGGACCTTAAGATTCTGCATTAAAAATAGGAGTAGCAGCCGAGTTGCACGGGAGAATGTGAGAAGTGTTCATATGTAGTAAAAACCTTAGAAATCTGTCCGTTTTCGTCATTTGTTATCGAATCGACTTAAAGCCAGATCGTCAAATAGGCCCCTCTTTTCTCTGAAACGGTTGTACTTATCGTCTGCAAAGCTATGTCGCGTGCTGCGGTATGCGGAGACAATAAAATCACCATAGTAGGACACAGATGAAGCTTCTAAGTTGATATAATAGCAGGTAAGAAGTAGTACACTTAAAGTTTTAGGTATCGATTATTGACTTTTTAGCTGGCTTTGGTGCCTTGGACATGAGCTAGGACCTTAAGATTCTGCATCAAAAGGAGGACTAGCAGCCGAGTTGCACGGGAGAGTGTGAAAAGTGTTCATATGTAGTAAAAACCTGGGAAATCCGTCCGTTTTCGTCATTTGTTATCGAATCGACTTAAAGCCAGATCGTCACATTGGCCGCTCTTTTCTCTGAAACGGTTGTACTTATCGTCTGGAAAGCTATGTCGCGTGCTGCGGTATGCGGAGACACTAAAAGCACCATAGTAGAACACAGATGAAGCTTCTAAGATGATGTAATAGCCAGTAAGAAGTAGTACAATACAAGTTTTAGGTATCGATTATTGACTGTTTAGCTGGCTTTGGAGCCTTGGACATGAGCTAGGACCTTAAGATTCTGCATTAAAAATAGGAGTAGCAGCCGAGTTGCACGGGAGAATGTGAGAAGAGTTCATATGTAGTAAAAACCTTAGAAATCTGTCCGTTTTCGTCATTTGTTATCGAATCGACTTAAAGCCAGATCGTCAAATAGGCCCCTCTTTTCTCTGAAACGGTTGTACTTATCGTCTGCAAAGCTATGTCGCGTGCTGCGGTATGCGGAGACAATAAAATCACCATAGTAGGACACAGATGAAGCTTCTAAGTTGATATAATAGCAGGTAAGAAGTAGTACACTTAAAGTTTTAGGTATCGATTATTGACTTTTTAGCTGGCTTTGGTGCCTTGGACATGAGCTAGGACCTTAAGATTCTGCATCAAAAGGAGGACTAGCAGCCGAGTTGCACGGGAGAATGTGAAAAGTGTTCATATGTAATAAAAACCTGAGAAATCCGTCCGTTTTCGTCATTTGTTATCGAATTGACTTAAAGCCAGATCGTCACATTGGCCGCTCTTCTCTCTGAAACGGTTGTACTTATCGTCTGCAAAGTTATGTCGCGTGCTGCGGTATTCGGAGACACTAAAAGCACCATAGTAGAACACAGATGAAGCTTGTAAGTTGATGTAATAGCCAGTAAGAATTAGTACAATTCAAGTTTTAGGTATTGATTATTGACTTTTTAGCTGGCTTTGGTGCCTTGGACATGAGCTAGGACCTTAAGATTCTGCATGAAAGGAGGACTAGCAGCCGAGTTGCACGGGAGAATGTGAAAAGTGTTCATATGCAGAAAAAACCTGAGACATCCGTCCGTTTTCGTCATTTGTTATCGAATCGACTTAAAGCCAGATCGTCACATTGGCCGCTCTTCTCTCTGAAACGGTTGTACTTATCGTCTGCAAAGCTATGTCGCGTACTGCGGTATTCGGAGACTCTAAAAGCAACATAGTAGAACACAGATGAAGCTTCTAAAATGATGTAATAGCCAGTAAGAAGTAGTACAATTCAAGTTTTAGGTATCGATTATTGACTTTTTAGCTGGCTTTGGTGCCTTGGACATGAGCTAGGACCTTAAGATTCTGCATGAAAGGAGGACTAGCAGCCGAGTTGCACGGGAGAATGTGAAAAGTGTTCATATGTAGTAAAAACCTGAGAAATCCGTCCGTTTTCGTCATTTGTTATCGAATCGACTTAAAGCCAGATCGTCACATTGGCCGCTCTTCTCTCTGAAACGGTTGTACTTATCGTCTGCAAAACTATGTCGCGTGCTGCGGTATGCGGAGAAACTAAAACCACCGTAGGAGAACACACATGAAGCTTCTAAGTTGATGTAATAGCCAGTAAGAAGTAGTACAATTCAAGTTTTAGGTATTGATTATTGACTTTTTAGCTGGCTTTGGTGCCTTGGACATGAGCTAGGACCTTAAGATTCTGCATGAAAGGAGGACTAGCAACCGAGTTGCACGGGAGAATGTGAAAAGTGTTCATATGCAGTAAAAACCTGAGAAATCCGTCCGTTTTCGTCATTTGTTATCGCATCGACTTAAAGCCATATCGACACATTGGCCGCTCTTCTCTCTGAAACGGTTGTACTTATCGTCTGCAAAGCTTTGTCGCGTACTGCGGTATGCTGAGACACTACAAGCACCATAGTAGAACACAGATGAAGCTTCTAAGTTGAGGTAATAGCCAGTAAGAGGTAGTACAATTCAAGTTTAAGGTATTGAATATTGACCTTTTAGTTGGCTTTGGTGCCTTGGACATGAGATAGGACCTTAAGATTCTGCATGAAAGGAGGACTAGCAGCCGAGTTGCACGGGAGAATGTGAAAAGTGTTCATATGTAATAAAAACCTGAGACATCCGTCTGTTTTCGTCATTTGTTATCGGATCGACGTAAAGCCAGATCGTCACATTGGCCGCTCTGCTCTCTGAAATGGTAGTACATATCGTCTGCAAAGCTATGTCGCGTGCTGCGGTATGCGGAGACAATAAAATCACCATAGTAGAACAGAGATGAAGCTTATAAGTTGATATAATTGCCAGTAAGAAGTAGTACAATTCAAGTTTTAGGTATCGATTATCGACTTTTTAGCTGGCTTTGGTGCCTTGGACATGAGCTAGGACCTTAAGATTCTGCATTAAAGAAGGACTAGCAGCCGCGTTGCACGGGAGAATGTGAAATGTGTTCATATGTAGTAGAAACCTGAGAAATCCGTCCGTTTTCGTCATTTGTTATCGTATCGACTTAAAGCCAGATCGTCACATTGGCCGCTCTTCTCTCTGAAACGGTTGTACTTATCGTCTGCAAAGCTATGTCGCGTGCTGCGCTATGCGGAGACAATAAAATCACCGTAGTAGAACACAGATGAAGCTTCTAAGTTGATATAATAGCCAGTAAGAAGTAGTACAATACAAGTTTTAGGTATCGATTATTGACTGTTTAGCTGGCTTTGGAGCCTTGGACATGAGCTAGGACCTTAAGATTCTGCATTAAAAATAGGAGTAGCAGCCGAGTTGCACGGGAGAATGTGAGAAGTGTTCATATGTAGTAAAAACCTTAGAAATCTGTCCGTTTTCGTCATTTGTTATCGAATCGACTTAAAGCCAGATCGTCAAATAGGCCCCTCTTTTCTCTGAAACGGTTGTACTTATCGTCTGCAAAGCTATGTCGCGTGCTGCGGTATGCGGAGACAATAAAATCACCATAGTAGGACACAGATGAAGCTTCTAAGTTGATATAATAGCAGGTAAGAAGTAGTACACTTAAAGTTTTAGGTATCGATTATTGACTTTTTAGCTGGCTTTGGTGCCTTGGACATGAGCTAGGACCTTAAGATTCTGCATCAAAAGGAGGACTAGCAGCCGAGTTGCACGGGAGAGTGTGAAAAGTGTTCATATGTAGTAAAAACCTGGGAAATCCGTCCGTTTTCGTCATTTGTTATCGAATCGACTTAAAGCCAGATCGTCACATTGGCCGCTCTTTTCTCTGAAACGGTTGTACTTATCGTCTGGAAAGCTATGTCGCGTGCTGCGGTATGCGGAGACACTAAAAGCACCATAGTAGAACACAGATGAAGCTTCTAAGATGATGTAATAGCCAGTAAGAAGTAGTACAATACAAGTTTTAGGTATCGATTATTGACTGTTTAGCTGGCTTTGGAGCCTTGGACATGAGCTAGGACCTTAAGATTCTGCATTAAAAATAGGAGTAGCAGCCGAGTTGCACGGGAGAATGTGAGAAGTGTTCATATGTAGTAAAAACCTTAGAAATCTGTCCGTTTTCGTCATTTGTTATCGAATCGACTTAAAGCCAGATCGTCAAATAGGCCCCTCTTTTCTCTGAAACGGTTGTACTTATCGTCTGCAAAGCTATGTCGCGTGCTGCGGTATGCGGAGACAATAAAATCACCATAGTAGGACACAGATGAAGCTTCTAAGTTGATATAATAGCAGGTAAGAAGTAGTACACTTAAAGTTTTAGGTATCGATTATTGACTTTTTAGCTGGCTTTGGTGCCTTGGACATGAGCTAGGACCTTAAGATTCTGCATCAAAAGGAGGACTAGCAGCCGAGTTGCACGGGAGAGTGTGAAAAGTGTTCATATGTAGTAAAAACCTGGGAAATCCGTCCGTTTTCGTCATTTGTTATCGAATTGACTTAAAGCCAGATCGTCACATTGGCCGCTCTTTTCTCTGAAACGGTTGTACTTATCGTCTGGAAAGCTATGTCGCGTGCTGCGGTATGCGGAGACACTAAAGGCACCATAGTAGAACACAGATGAAGCTTCTAAGATGATGTAATAGCCAGTAAGAAGTAGTATAATTCAAGTTTTAGGTATCGATTATTGACTTTTTAGCTGGCTTTGGTGAACTGGACATGAGCTAGCACCTTAAGATTCTGCATGAAAGGAGGACTAGCAGCCGAGTTGCACGGGAGAATGTGAAAAGTGTTCATATGTAGTAAAAACCTGAGAAATCCGTCCGTTTTCGTCATATGTTATCGAATCGACTTAATGCCAGAACGTCACATTGGCCGCTCCTCTCTCTGAAACGGTTGTACTTATCGTCCTCAAAGCTATGTCGCGTGCTGCGGTATGTGGAGACACTAAAAGCACCATAGTAGAACACAGATGAAGCTTCTAAGTTGATGTAATAGCCAGTAAGAAGTAGTACAATTCAAGTTTTAGGTATCGAATATTGACTTTTTAGCTGGCTTTGGTGCCTTGGACATGAGCTAGGACCTTAAGATTCTGCATCAAAAGGAGGACTAGCAGCCGAGTTGCAAGGGAGAATGTGAAAAGTGTTCATATGTAGTAAAAACCTGAGAAATCCGTCCGTTTTCGTCATTTGTTATCGAATCGACCTAAAGCCAGTATGTCACACTGGCTGCTCTTCTCTCTGAAACGGTTGTACTTATCGTCTGCAAAGCTATGTCGCGTGCTGCGGTATGCGGAGACAATAAAATCACCATAGTAGAACACAGATAAAGCTTCTAAGTTGATATAATAGCCAGTAAGCAGTAGTACACTTCAAGTTTTAGGTATCGATTATTGACTTCTTAGCTGGCTTTGGTGCCTTGCACATGAGCTAGGACCTTAAGATTCTGCATCAAATGGAGGACTAGCAGCCGAGTTGCACGGGAGAATGTGAAAAGTGTTCATATGTAGTAAAAACCTGAGAAATCCGTCCGTTTTCGTCATTTGTTATCGAATCGACTTAAAGCCAGATCGTCACATTGGCCGCTCTTCTCTCTGAAACGGTTGTACTCATCGTCTGGAAAGCTATGTCGCGTGATGCGGTATGCGGAGACACTAAAAGCACCATAGTAGAACACAGATGAAGCTTCTAAGATGATGTAATAGCCAGTAAGAAGTAGTACAATTCAAGTTTTAGGTATCGATTATTGACTTTTTAGCTGGCTTTGGTTATCTGGACATGAGCCAGGACCTTAAGATTCTGCATGAAAGGAGGACTAGCAGCCGAGTTGCACGGGAGAATGTGAAAAGTCTTCATATGTAGTAAAAACCTGAGAACTCCGTCCGTTTTGGTCTTTTATTATCGAATAGACTTAAAGCCCGATCGTCACATTGGCCGCTCTTCTCTCAGAAACGGTTGTACTTATCGTCTGCAAAGCTATGTCGCGTGCTGCGGTATGCGGAGACAATAAAATCACCATAGTAGAACAGAGATGAAGCTTATAAGTTGATATAATTGCCAGTAAGAAGTAGTACAATTCAAGTTTTAGGTATCGATTATCGACTTTTTAGCTGGCTTTGGTGCCTTGGACATGAGCTAGGACCTTAAGATTCTGCATTAAAGAAGGACTAGCAGCCGCGTTGCACGGGAGAATGTGAAATGTGTTCATATGTAGTAGAAACCTGAGAAATCCGTCCGTTTTCGTCATTTGTTATCGTATCGACTTAAAGCCAGATCGTCACATTGGCCGCTCTTCTCTCTGAAACGGTTGTACTTATCGTCTGCAAAGCTATGTCGCGTGCTGCGCTATGCGGAGACAATAAAATCACCGTAGTAGAACACAGATGAAGCTTCTAAGTTGATATAATAGCCAGTAAGAAGTAGTACAATACAAGTTTTAGGTATCGATTATTGACTGTTTAGCTGGCTTTGGAGCCTTGGACATGAGCTAGGACCTTAAGATTCTGCATTAAAAATAGGAGTAGCAGCCGAGTTGCACGGGAGAATGTGAGAAGTGTTCATATGTAGTAAAAACCTTAGAAATCTGTCCGTTTTCGTCATTTGTTATCGAATCGACTTAAAGCCAGATCGTCAAATAGGCCCCTCTTTTCTCTGAAACGGTTGTACTTATCGTCTGCAAAGCTATGTCGCGTGCTGCGGTATGCGGAGACAATAAAATCACCATAGTAGGACACAGATGAAGCTTCTAAGTTGATATAATAGCAGGTAAGAAGTAGTACACTTAAAGTTTTAGGTATCGATTATTGACTTTTTAGCTGGCTTTGGTGCCTTGGACATGAGCTAGGACCTTAAGATTCTGCATCAAAAGGAGGACTAGCAGCCGAGTTGCACGGGAGAGTGTGAAAAGTGTTCATATGTAGTAAAAACCTGGGAAATCCGTCCGTTTTCGTCATTTGTTATCGAATCGACTTAAAGCCAGATCGTCACATTGGCCGCTCTTTTCTCTGAAACGGTTGTACTTATCGTCTGGAAAGCTATGTCGCGTGCTGCGGTATGCGGAGACACTAAAAGCACCATAGTAGAACACAGATGAAGCTTCTAAGATGATGTAATAGCCAGTAAGAAGTAGTACAATTCAAGTTTTAGGTATCGATTATTGACTTTTTAGCTGGCTTTGGTTATCTGGACATGAGCTAGGACCTTAAGATTCTGCATAAAAGGAGGACTAGCAGCCGAGTTGCACGGGAGAATGTGAAAAGTCTTCATATGTAGTAAAAACCTGAGAAATCCGTCCGTTTTCATTTGTTATCGAATCGACTTAAAGCCAGATCGTCACATTGGCCGCTCTTCTCTCTGAAACGGTTGTACTTATCATCTGCAAAGCTATGTCGCGTGCTGCGGTATGCGGAGACAATAAAATCACCGTAGTAGAACACAGATGAAGCTTCTAAGTTGATATAATAGCCAGTAAGAAGTAGTACAATACAAGTTTTAGGTATCGATTATTGACTTTTTAGCTGGCTTTGGAGCCTTGGACATGAGCTAGGACCTTAAGATTCTGCATCAAAAGGAGGACTAGCAGCCGAGTTGCACGGGAGAATGTGAAAAGTGTTCATATGTAGTAAAAACCTTAGAAATCTGTCCGTTTTCGTCATTTGTTATCGAATCGACTTAAAGCCAGATCGTCAAATAGGCCCCTCTTTTCTCTGAAACGGTTGTACTTATCGTCTGCAAAGCTATGTCGCGTGCTGCGGTATGCGGAGACAATAAAATCACCATAGTAGAACACAGATGAAGCTTCTAAGTTGATATAATAGCAGGTAATAAGTAGTACACTTAAAGTTTTAGGTATCGATTATTGACTTTTTAGCTGGCTTTGGAGCCTTGGACATGAGCTAGGACCTTAAGATTCTGCATCAAAAGGAGGACTAGCAGCCGAGTTGCACGGGAGAATGTGAAAAGTGTTCATATGTAGTAAAAACCTGAGAAATCCGTCCGTTTCCGTCATTTGTTATCGAATCGACCTAAAGCCAGATCGTCACATTGGCCGCTCTTCTCTCTGAAACGGTTGTACTTATCGCCTGCAAAGCTATGTCGCGTGCTGCGGTATGCGGAGACACTAAAAGCACCATAGTAGAACACAGATGAAGCTTCTAATATGATGTAATAGCCAGTAAGAAGTAGTACAATTCAAGTTTTAGGTATCGATTATTGAATTTTTAGCTGGCTTTGGTGATCTGGACATGAGCTAGGACCTTAAGATTCTGCATGAAATGAGGACTAGCAGCCGAGTTGCATGGGAGAATGTGAAAAGTGTTCATATGTAGTAAAAACCTGAGAAATCCATCCGTTTTCGTCATTTGTTATCGAATCGACTTAATGCCAGAACGTCACATTGGCCGCTCCTCTCACTGAAACGGTTGTACTTATCGTCCTCAAAGCTATGTCGCGTGCTGCGGTATGCGGAGACACTAAAAGCACCATAGTAGAACACAGATGAAGCTTCTAAGTTGATGTAATAGCCAGTAAGAAGTAGTACAATTCAAGTTTTAGGTATCGATTATTGACTTTTTAGCTGGCTTTGGTGCCTTGGACATGAGCTAGGACCTTAAGATTCTGCATTAAAGGAGGACTAGCAGCCGCGTTGCACGGGAGAATGTGAAATGTGTTCATATGTAGTAGAAACCTGAGAAATCCGTCCGTTTTCGTCATTTGTTATCGTATCGACTTAAAGCCAGATCGTCACATTGGCCGCTCTTCTCTCTGAAACGGTTGTACTTATCGTCTGCAAAGCTATGTCGCGTGCTGCGGTATGCGGAGACAATAAAATCACCGTAGTAGAACACAGATGAAGCCTCTAAGTTGATATAATAGCCAGTAAGAAGTAGTACAATACAAGTTTTAGGTATCGATTATTGACTTTTTAGCTGGCTTTGGAGCCTTGGACATGAGCTAGGACCTTAAGATTCTGCATCAAAAGGAGGACTAGCAGCCGAGTTGCACGGGAGAATGTGAAAAGTGTTCATATGTAGTAAAAACCTTAGAAATCTGTCCGTTTTCGTCATTTGTTATCGAATCGACTTAAAGCCAGATCGTCAAATAGGCCCCTCTTTTCTCTGAAACGGTTGTACTTATCGTCTCCAAAGCTATGTCGCGTGCTGCGGTATACGGAGACAATAAAATCACCATAGTAGAACACAGATGAAGCTTCTAAGTTGATATAATAGCAGGTAAGAAGTAGTACACTTAAAGTTTTAGGTATCGATTATTGACTTTTTAGCTGGCTTTGGTGCCTTGGACATGAGCTAGGACCTTAAGATTCTGCATCAAAAGGAGGACTAGCAGCCGAGTTGCACGGGAGAATGTGAAAAGTGTTCATATGTAGTAAAAACCTGAGAAATCCGTCCGTTTTCGTCGTTTGTTATCGAGTCGACTTAAAGCCAGATCGTCACATTGGCCGCTCTTCTCTCTGAAACGGTTGTACTTATCGTCTGGAAAGCTATGTCGCGTGCTGCGGTATGCGGAGACATTAAAAGCACCATAGTAGAACACAGATGAAGCTTCTAAGATGATGTAATAGCCAGTAAGAAGTAGTACAATTCAAGTTTTAGGTATCGATTATTGACTTTTTAGCTGGCTTTGGTTATCTGGACATGAGCTAGGACCTTAAGATTCAGCATCAAAAGGAGGACTAGCAGCCGAGATGCACGGGAGAATGTGAAAAGTGTTCATATGTAGTAAAAACCTGAGAAATCCGTCCGTTTTGGTCATTTGTTATCGAATCGACTTAAAGCCAGATCGTCACATTGGCCGCTCTTCTGTCTGAAACGGTTGTACTTATCGTCTGCGAAGTTATGTCGCGTGCTGCGGTATGCGGAGACAATAAAATCACCATAGTAGAACACAGATGAAGCTTCTAAGTTGATATAATAGCCAGTAAGAAGTAGTACACTTCAAGTTTTAGGTATCGATTATTGACTTTTTAGCTGGCTTGTTGCCTTGGACATGATCTAGGACCTTAAGATTCTGCATTAAAGGAGGACTAGCAGCCGCGTTGCACGGGAGAATGTGAAATGTGTTCATATGTAGTAGAACCCTGAGAAATCCGTCCCTTTTCGTCATTTGTTATCGAATCGACTTAAAGCCCGATCGTCACATTGGCCGCTCTTCTCTCAGAAACGGTTGTACTTATCGTCTGCAAAGCTATGTCGCGTGCTGCGGTATGCGGAGACACTAAAAGCACCATAGTAGAACACAGATGAAGCTTATAAGTTGATGTAATAGCCAGTAAGAAGTAGTACAATTCAAGTTTTAGGTATCGATTATTGACTTTTTAGCTGGCTTTGGTGCCTTGGACATGAGCTAGGACCTTAAGATTCTGCATTAAAGGAGGACTAGCAGCCGCGTTGCACGGGAGAATGTGAAATGTGTTCATATGTAGTAGAAACCTGAGAAATCCTTTCGTTTTCGTCATTTGTTATCGAATCGACTTAAAGCCAGATCGTCACATTGGCCGCTCTTCTCTCTGAAACGGTTGTACTTATCGTCTGCAAAGCTATGTCGCGTGCTGCGGTATGCGGAGACAATAAAATCACCGTAGTAGAACACAGATGAAGCTTCTAAGTTGATATAATAGCCAGTAAGAAGTAGTACAATACAAGTTTTAGGTATCGATTATTGACTTTTTAGCTGGCTTTGGAGCCTTGGACATGAGCTAGGACCTTAAGATTCTGCATCAAAAGGAGGACTAGCAGCCGAGTTGCACGGGAGAATGTGAAAAGTGTTCATATGTAGTAAAAACCTTAGAAATCTGTCCGTTTTCGTCATTTGTTATCGAATCGACTTAAAGCCAGATCGTCAAATAGGCCCCTCTTTTCTCTGAAACGGTTGTACTTATCGTCTGCAAAGTTATGTCGCGTGCAGCGGTATGCGGAGACAATAAAATCACCATAGTAGAACACAGATGAAGCTTCTAAGTTGATATAATAGCAGGTAAGAAGTAGTACACTTAAAGTTTTAGGTATCGATTATTGACTTTTTAGCTGGCTTTGTTGCCTTGGACATGAGCTAGGACCTTAAGATTCTGCATCAAAAGGAGGACTAGCAGCCGAGTTGCATGGGAGAATGTGAAAAGTGTTCATATGTAGTAAAAACCTGAGAAATCCGTCCGTTTTCGTCATTTGTTATCGAATCGACTTAAAGCCAGATCGTCACATTGGCCGCTCTTCTCTCTGCAACGGTTGTACTTATCGCCTGCAAAGCTATGTCGCGTGCTGCGGTATGCGGAGACACTAAAAGCACCATAGTAAAACACAGATGAATTTTCTAATATGATGTAATAGCCAGTAAGAAGTAGTACAATTCAAGTTTTAGGTATCGATTATTGACTTTTTAGCTGGCTTTGGTGATCTGGACATGAGCTAGGACCTTAAGATTCTGCATGAAAGGAGGACTAGCAGCCGAGTTGCACGGGAGAATGTGAAAAGTGTTCATATGTAGTAAAAACCTGAGAAATCCGTCCGTTTTTGTCATTTGTTATCGAATCGACTTAATGCCAGAACGTCACATTGGCCGCTCCTCTCTCTGAAACGGTTGTACTTATCGTCCTCAAAGCTATGTCGCGTGCTGCGGTATGCGGAGACACTAAAAGCACCATAGTAGAACACAGATGAAGGTTCTAAGTTGATGTAATAGCCAGTAAGAAGTAGTCCAATTCAAGTTTTAGGTATGGATTATTGACTTTTTATCTGGCTTTGGTTCCTTGGACATGAGCTAGGACCTTAAGATTCTGCATGAAAGGAGGCCTAGCTGCAGAGTTGCACGGGAGAATGCGAAAAGTGTTCATATGTAGTAAAAACCTTAGAAATCTGTCCGTTTTCGTCATTTGTTATCGAATCGACTTAAAGCCAGATCGTCAAATAGGCCCCTCTTTTCTCTGAAACGGTTGTACTTATCGTCTGCAAAGTTATGTCGCGTGCAGCGGTATGCGGAGACAATAAAATCACCATAGTAGAACACAGATGAAGCTTCTAAGTTGATATAATAGCAGGTAAGAAGTAGTACACTTAAAGTTTTAGGTATCGATTATTGACTTTTTAGCTGGCTTTGGTGCCTTGGACATGAGCTAGGACCTTAAGATTCTGCATCAAAAGGAGGACTAGCAGCCGAGTTGCACGGGAGAATGTGAAAAGTGTTCATATGTAGTAAAAACCTGAGAAATCCGTCCGTTTTCGTCATTTGTTATCGAATCGACTTAAAGCCAGATCGTCACATTGGCCGCTCTTCTCTCTGCAACGGTTGTACTTATCGCCTGCAAAGCTATGTCGCGTGCTGCGGTATGCGGAGACACTAAAAGCACCATAGTAAAACACAGATGAATTTTCTAATATGATGTAATAGCCAGTAAGAAGTAGTACAATTCAAGTTTTAGGTATCGATTATTGACTTTTTAGCTGGCTTTGGTGATCTGGACATGAGCTAGGACCTTAAGATTCTGCATGAAAGGAGGACTAGCAGCCGAGTTGCACGGGAGAATGTGAAAAGTGTTCATATGTAGTAAAAACCTGAGAAATCCGTCCGTTTTTGTCATTTGTTATCGAATCGACTTAATGCCAGAACGTCACATTGGCCGCTCCTCTCTCTGAAACGGTTGTACTTATCGTCCTCAAAGCTATGTCGCGTGCTGCGGTATGCGGAGACACTAAAAGCACCATAGTAGAACACAGATGAAGGTTCTAAGTTGATGTAATAGCCAGTAAGAAGTAGTCCAATTCAAGTTTTAGGTATGGATTATTGACTTTTTAGCTGGCTTTGGTTCCTTGGACATGAGCTAGGACCTTAAGATTCTGCATGAAAGGAGGCCTAGCTGCAGAGTTGCACGGGAGAATGCGAAAAGTGTTCATATGTAGTAAAAACCTTAGAAATCTGTCCGTTTTCGTCATTTGTTATCGAATCGACTTAAAGCCAGATCGTCAAATAGGCCCCTCTTTTCTCTGAAACGGTTGTACTTATCGTCTGCAAAGTTATGTCGCGTGCAGCGGTATGCGGAGACAATAAAATCACCATAGTAGAACACAGATGAAGCTTCTAAGTTGATATAATAGCAGGTAAGAAGTAGTACACTTAAAGTTTTAGGTATCGATTATTGACTTTTTAGCTGGCTTTGGTGCCTTGGACATGAGCTAGGACCTTAAGATTCTGCATCAAAAGGAGGACTAGCAGCCGAGTTGCACGGGAGAATGTGAAAAGTGTTCATATGTAGTAAAAACCTGAGAAATCCGTCCGTTTTCGTCATTTGTTATCGAATCGACTTAAAGCCAGATCGTCACATTGGCCGCTCTTCTCTCTGCAACGGTTGTACTTATCGCCTGCAAAGCTATGTCGCGTGCTGCGGTATGCGGAGACACTAAAAGCACCATAGTAAAACACAGATGAATTTTCTAATATGATGTAATAGCCAGTAAGAAGTAGTACAATTCAAGTTTTAGGTATCGATTATTGACTTTTTAGCTGGCTTTGGTGATCTGGACATGAGCTAGGACCTTAAGATTCTGCATGAAAGGAGGACTAGCAGCCGAGTTGCACGGGAGAATGTGAAAAGTGTTCATATGTAGTAAAAACCTGAGAAATCCGTCCGTTTTTGTCATTTGTTATCGAATCGACTTAATGCCAGAACGTCACATTGGCCGCTCCTCTCTCTGAAACGGTTGTACTTATCGTCCTCAAAGCTATGTCGCGTGCTGCGGTATGCGGAGACACTAAAAGCACCATAGTAGAACACAGATGAAGGTTCTAAGTTGATGTAATAGCCAGTAAGAAGTAGTCCAATTCAAGTTTTAGGTATGGATTATTGACTTTTTAGCTGGCTTTGGTTCCTTGGACATGAGCTAGGACCTTAAGATTCTGCATGAAAGGAGGCCTAGCTGCAGAGTTGCACGGGAGAATGCGAAAAGTGTTCATATGTAGTAAAAACCTTAGAAATCTGTCCGTTTTCGTCATTTGTTATCGAATCGACTTAAAGCCAGATCGTCAAATAGGCCCCTCTTTTCTCTGAAACGGTTGTACTTATCGTCTGCAAAGTTATGTCGCGTGCAGCGGTATGCGGAGACAATAAAATCACCATAGTAGAACACAGATGAAGCTTCTAAGTTGATATAATAGCAGGTAAGAAGTAGTACACTTAAAGTTTTAGGTATCGATTATTGACTTTTTAGCTGGCTTTGGTGCCTTGGACATGAGCTAGGACCTTAAGATTCTGCATCAAAAGGAGGACTAGCAGCCGAGTTGCACGGGAGAATGTGAAAAGTGTTCATATGTAGTAAAAACCTGAGAAATCCGTCCGTTTTCGTCATTTGTTATCGAATCGACTTAAAGCCAGATCGTCACATTGGCCGCTCTTCTCTCTGCAACGGTTGTACTTATCGCCTGCAAAGCTATGTCGCGTGCTGCGGTATGCGGAGACACTAAAAGCACCATAGTAAAACACAGATGAATTTTCTAATATGATGTAATAGCCAGTAAGAAGTAGTACAATTCAAGTTTTAGGTATCGATTATTGACTTTTTAGCTGGCTTTGGTGATCTGGACATGAGCTAGGACCTTAAGATTCTGCATGAAAGGAGGACTAGCAGCCGAGTTGCACGGGAGAATGTGAAAAGTGTTCATATGTAGTAAAAACCTGAGAAATCCGTCCGTTTTTGTCATTTGTTATCGAATCGACTTAATGCCAGAACGTCACATTGGCCGCTCCTCTCTCTGAAACGGTTGTACTTATCGTCCTCAAAGCTATGTCGCGTGCTGCGGTATGCGGAGACACTAAAAGCACCATAGTAGAACACAGATGAAGGTTCTAAGTTGATGTAATAGCCAGTAAGAAGTAGTCCAATTCAAGTTTTAGGTATGGATTATTGACTTTTTAGCTGGCTTTGGTTCCTTGGACATGAGCTAGGACCTTAAGATTCTGCATGAAAGGAGGCCTAGCTGCAGAGTTGCACGGGAGAATGCGAAAAGTGTTCATATGTAGTAAAAACCTGAGAAATCGGTCCGTTTTCGTCATTTGTTATCGACTCGACTTAAAGCCAGATCGTCACATTGGCCGCTCTTCTCTCTGAAACGGTTGTACTTATCGTCTGCAAAGCTATGTCGCGTGCTGCGGTATGCGGAGACAATAAAATCACCATAGTAGAACACAGATGAAGCTTCTAAGTTGATATAATAGCCAGTAAGAAGTAGTACAAGTTTTAGGTATCGATTATTGACTTTTTAGCTGGCTTTGGAGCCTTAGACATGAGCTAGGACCTTAAGATTCTGCATCAAAAGGAGGACTAGCAGCCGAGTTGCACGGGAGAATGTGAAAAGTGTTCATATGTAGTAAAAACCTTAGAAATATGTCGGTTTTCGTCATTTGTTATCGAATCTTCTTAAAGCCAGATCGTCAAATAGGCCCCTCTTTTCTCTGAAACGGTTGTACTTATCGTCTGCAAAGCTATGTCGCGTGCTGCGGTATGCGGAGACAATAAAATCACCATAGTAGAACACAGATGAAGCTTCTAAGTTGATATAATAGCCAGTAAGAAGTAGTACCCTTAAAGTTTTAGGTATCGATTATTGACTTTTTAGCTGGCTTTGGTGCCTTGGACATGAGCTAGGACCTTAAGATTCTGCATCAAAAGGAGGACTAGCAGCCGAGTTGCACGGGAGAATGTGAAAAGTGTTCATATGTAGTAAAAACCTGAGAAATCCGTCCGTTTTCGTCATTTGTTATCGAATCGACTTAAAGCCAGATCGTCACACTGGCCGCTCTTCTCTCTGAAACGGTTGTACTTATCGTCTGCAAAGCTATGTCGCGTGCTGCGGTATGTTGAGACACTAAAAGCACCATAGTAGAACACAGATCACGCTTCTAAGTTGATGTAATAGCCAGTAAGAAGTAGTACAATTCAAGTTTTAGGTATTGAATATTGACCTTTTAGCTGGCTTTGGTGCCTTGGACATGAGCTAGGACCTTAATATTCTGCATGAAAGGAGGACTAGCAGCCGAGTTGCACGGGAGAATGTGAAAAGTGTTCATATGTAGTAAAAACCTTAGAAATCCGTCCGTTTTCGTCATTTGTTATCGAATCGACTTAAAGCCAGATCGTCACATTAGCCGCTCTTCTCTCTGAAACGGTTGTACTTATCGTCTGCAAAGCTATGTCGCGTGCTGCGGTATGCGGAGACACTAAAATCACCACAGTAGAACACAGATGAAGCTTCTAAGTTGATGTAACAGCCAGTAAGAAGTAGTACAATTCAAGTTTTAGGTATTGAATATTGACCTTTTTGCTGGCTTTGGTGCCTTGGACATGTGCTAGGACCTTAAGATTCTGCATGAAAGGAGGACTAGCTGCCGAGTTGCACGGGAGAATGTGAAAAGTGTTCATATGTAGTAAAAACCTGAGAAATCCGTCCGTTTTCGTCATTTGTTATCGAATAGACTTAAAGCCAGATCGTCACATTGGCCGCTCTTCTCTCTGAAACGGTTGTACTTATCGTCTGCAAAGCTATGTCGCGAGCTGTGGTATGCGGAGACACTAAAATCACCATAGTAGGAACAGATGAAGCATCTAAGTTGATGTGATAGCCAGTAAGAAGTAATCCAAATCAAGTTTTGGGTATCGATTATTGACTTTTTAGCTGGCTTTGGTGCCTTGGACATGAGCTAGGACCTTAAGATTCTGCTTGAAAGTAGGACTAGCAGCCGAGTTGCACGGGAGAATGTGAAAAGTGTTCATATGTAATAAAAACCTGAGAAATCCGTCCGTTTTCGTCATTTGTTATCGAATTGACTTAAAGCCAGATCGTCACATTGGCCGCTCTTCTCTCTGAAACGGTTGTACTTATCGTCTGCAAAGTGATGTCGCGTGCTGCGGTATGCGGAGACACTAAAGCACCATAGTAGAACACAGATGAAGCTTGTAAGTTGATGTAATAGCCAGTAAGAATTAGTACAATTCAAGTTTTAGGTATTGATTATTGACTTTTTAGCTGGCTTTGGTGCTTTGGACATGAGCTAGGACCTTAAGATTCTGCATGAAAGGAGGACTAGCAGCCGAGTTGCACGGGAGAATGTGAAAAGTGTTCATATGCAGAAAAAACCTGAGACATCCGTCCGTTTTCGTCATTTGTTATCGAATCGACTTAAAGCCAGATCGTCACATTGGCCGCTCTTCTCTCTGAAACGGTTGTACTTATCGTCTGCAAAGCTATGTCGCGTGCTGCGGTATGCTGAGACACTAAAAGCACCATAGTAGAACACAGATCAAGCTTCTAAGTTGATGTAATAGCCAGTAAGAAGTAGTACAATTCAAGTTTTAGGTATTGAATATTGACCTTTTAGTTGGCTTTGGTGCCTTGGTCATGAGCTAGGACCTTAAGATTCTGCATGAAAGGAGGACTAGCAGCCCAGTTGCACGGGAGAATGTGAAAAGTGTTCATATGTAGTAAAAACCTGAGACATCCGTCCGTTTTCGACATTTGTTATCGAATCGACTTAAAGCCACATCGTCACATTGGCCGCTCTTCTCTCTGAAACGGTTGTACTTATCGTCTGCAAAACTATGTCGCGTGCTGCGGTATGCGTAGAAACTAAAAGCACCGTAGTAGAACACAGATGAATCTTCTAAGTTGATGTATTAGCCAGTAAGAAGTAGTACAATTCAAGTTTTAGGTATTGATTATTGACTTATTAGCTGGCTTTGGTGCCTTGGACATGAGCTAGGATCTTAATATTCTGCATGAAAGGAGGACTAGCAACCGAGTTGCACGGGAGAATGTGAAAAGTGTTCATATGTAGTAAAAACCTTAGAAATCCGTCCGTTTTCGACATTTGTTATCGAATCGACTTAAAGCCAGATCGTCACATTAGCCGCTCTTCTCTCTGAAACGGTTGTACTTATCGTATGCAAAGCTATGTCGCGTGCTGCGGTATGCGGAGACACTAAAATCACCACAGTAGAACACAGATGAAGCTTCTAAGTTGATGTAACATCCAGTAAGAAGTAGTACAATTCAAGTTTTAGGTATTGAATATTGACCTTTTTGCTGGCTTTGGTGCCTTGGACATGTGCTAGGACCTTAAGATTCTGCATGAAAGGAGGACTAGCTGCCGAGTTGCACGGGAGAATGTGAAAAGTGTTCATATGTAGTAAAAACCTGAGAAATCCGTCCGTTTTCGAAATTTGTTATCGAATAGACTTAAAACCAGATCGTCACATTGGCCGCTCTTCTCTCTGAAACGGTTGTACTTATCGTCTGCAAAGCTATGTCGCGAGCTGTGGTATGCGGAGACACTAAAATCACCATAGTAGGAACAGATGAAGCATCTAAGTTGATGTAATAACCAGTAAGAAGTAATCCAATTCAAGTTTTGGGTATCGATTATTGACTTTTTAGCTGGCTTTGGTGCCTTGGACATGAGCTAGGACCTTAATATTCTGCATGAAAGGAGGACTAGCAGCCGAGTTGCACGGGAGAATGTGAAAAGTGTTCATATGTAGTACAAACCTGAGAAATCCGTCCGTTTTCGTCATTTGTTATCGAATCGACTTAAAGCCATATCGACACATTGGCCGCTCTTCTCTCTGAAACGGTTGTACTTATCGTCTGCAAAGCTCTGTCGCGTGCTGCGGTATGCTGAGACACTACAAGCACCATAGTAGAACACAGATGAAGCTTCTAAGTTGATGTAATAGCCAGTAAGAGGTAGTAAATTCAAGTTATAGGTATTGAATATTGACCTTTTAGCTGGATTTGGTACCTTGGACATGAGCTAGGACCTTAAGATTCTGCATGAAAGGAGGACTAGCAGCCGAGTTGCACGGGAGAATGTGAAAAGTGTTCATATGTAGTATAAACCTGAGACATCCGTCCGTTTTCGTCATTTGTTGTTGAATCGATGTAAAGCCAGATCGTCACATTGGCCGCTCTTCTCTCTGAAACGGTTGTACTTATCGTCTGCAAAGCTATGTCGCGTACTGCGGTATTCGGAGACACTAAAAGCACCACAGTAGAACACAGATGTAGCTTCTAAGTTGATGTAATATCCAGTAAGAAGTAGTACAATTCAAGTTTTTGGTATCGATTATTGAGTTATTAGCTGGCTTTGGTGCCTTGGACATGAGCTGTTACCTTAAGATTCTGCATGAAAGGAGGACTAGCAGCCGAGTTGCACGGGAGAATGTGAAAAGTGTTCATATGTAGTAAAAACCTGAGAAATCCGTCCGTTTTCGTCATTTGTTATCGAATCGACATAAAGCCAGATCGTCACATTGGCCGCTCTTCTCTCTGAAACGGTTGTACTTATCGTCTGCAAAGCTATGTCGCGTGCTGCGATATGCTGAGACACTAAAAGCACAATAGTAGAATACAGATCAAGCTTCTAAGTTGATGTAATAGCCAGTAAGAAGTAGTACAATTCAAGTTTTAGGTATTGAATATTGACCTTTTAGCTGGCTTTGGTGCCTTGGACATGAGCTAGGACCTTAAGATGCTGCATGAAAGGAGGACTAGCAGCCGAGTTGCACGGGAGAATGTGAAAAATGTTCATATGTAGTAAAAAAATGAGACATCCGTCCGTTTTCGTCATTTGTTATCGAATCGACTTAAAGCCACATCGTCACATTGGCCGCTCTTCTCTCTGAAACGGTTGTACTTATCGTCTGCAAAACTATGTCGCGGGCTGCGGTATGCGGAGAAACTAAAAGCACCGTAGTAGAACACAGATGAAGCTTCTAAGTTGATGTAATAGCCAGTAAGAAGTAGTACAATTCAAGTTTTAGGTATTGATTATTGACTTTTTAGCTGATTTTGGTGCCTTGGACATGAGCGAGGACCTTAATATTCTGCATGAAAGGAGGACTAGCAGCCGAGTTGCACGGGAGAATGTGAAAAGTGTTCATATGTAGTAAAAACCTTAGAAATCCGTCCAATTTCGTCATTTGTTATCGAATCGACTTAGAGCCAGATCGTCACATTGGCCGCTCTTCTCTCTGAAACGGTTGTACTTGTCGTCTGCAAAGCTAAGTCACGTGCTGTGGTATGCGGAGACACTAAAATCACCACAGTAGAACACAGATGAAGCTTCTAAGTTGATGTAATAGCCAGTAAGAAGTAGTGCAATTGAAGTTTTACGTATTGAATATTGACCTATTTGCTGGCTTTGGTGCCTTGGACATGTGCTAATACCTTAAGATTCTGCATGAAAGGAGGCCTAGCAGCCGAGTTGCACGGGAGAATGTGAAAAGTGTTCATATGTAGTAAAACCTGAGAAATCCGTCCGTTTTCGTCCTTTGTTATCGAATCGACTTAAAGCCAGATCGTCACATTGGCCGCTCTTCTCTCTGAAACGGTTGTACTTATCGTCTGCAAAGCTATGTCGCGTGTTGCCGTAGGCGGAAACAGGAAAAGCACCATAATAGAACACAGATGAAGCTTCTAAGTTGATGTAGTAGCCAGTAAGAAGTAGTACAATTAAGGTTTAGTTATCGGTTATTGACTTTTTACCCTTCTTTGGTGCCTTGGACACGAGCTAGGAACTTAAGATTTTGCATGAAGGAGGACTAGCAGCCGAGTTGCACGGGAGAATGTGAAAAGTGTTCATATGTAGTAAAACCTGAGAAATACGTCCGTTTTCGTCATTTGTTATCGAATCGACTTAAAGCCAGATCGTCACATTGGCCGCTCTTCTCTCTGAAACGGTTGTACTTATTGTCTGCAAAGCTATGTCGCGTGCTGCGGTATGCTGAGACACTAAAAGCACCATAGTAGAACACAGATCAAGCTTCTAAGTTGATGTAATAGCCAGTAAGAAGTAGTACAATTCAAGTTTTAGGTATTGAATATTGACCTTTTAGCTGGCTTTGGTGCCTTGGACATGAGCTAGGACCTTAAGATTCTGCATGAAAGGAGGACTAGCAGCCGAGTTGCACGGGAGAATGTGAAAAGTGTTCATATGTAGTAAAACCTGAGAAATACGTCCGTTTTCGTCATTTGTTATCGAATCGACTTAAAGCCACATCGTCACATTGGCCGCTCTTCTCTCTGAAACGGTTGTACTTATCGTCTGCAAAACTATGTCGCGGGCTGCGGTATGCGGAGAAACTAAAAGCACCGTAGTAGAACACAGATGAAGCTTCTAAGTTGATGTAATAGCCAGTAAGAAGTAGTACAATTCAAGTTTTAGGTATTGATTATTGACTTTTTAGCTGGTTTGGGTGCCTTGGACATGAGCGAGGACCTTAGTATTCTGCATGAAAGGTTGACTAGCAGCCGAGTTCCACGGGAGAATGTGAAAAGTGTTCATATGTAGTAAAAACCTGAGAAATCCGCCCGTTTTCGTCATTTGTTATCGAATCGACTTAAAGCCAGATCGTCACATTGGGCGCTCTTCTCTCTGAAACGGTTGTACTTATCGTCTGCAAAACTATGTCGCGTGCTGCGGTATGCGGAGACACTAAAAGCACCGTAGTAGAACACAGATGAAGCTTCTAAGTTGATGTAATAGCCAGTAAGAAGTAGTACAATTCAAGTTTTAGGTATTGATTATTGACTTTTTAGCTGGTTTGGGTGCCTTGGACATGAGCGAGGACCTTAGTATTCTGCATGAAAGGAGGACTAGCAGCCGAGTTGCATGAGAGAATGTGAAAAGTGTTCAAATGTAGTAAAAACCTGAGACATCCGTCTGTTTTCGTCATTGGTTATCGAATCGACTTAAAGCCAGATCGTCACATTGGCCGCTCTTCTCTCTGAAACGCTTGTACTTATCGTCTGCAAAACTATGTCGCGTGCTGCGGTATGCGGAGACACTAAAAGCACCTTAATAGAACACAGATGAAGCTTGTAAGTTGATGTAATACCCAGTAAGAATTAGTACAATTCAAGTATTAGGTATCGATTATTGACTTTTTAGCTGGCTTTGGTGCCTTGGACATGAGCTAGGACCTTAAGATTCTGCATGAAAGGAGGACTAGCAGCCGAGTTGCACGGGAGAATGTGAAAAGTGTTCATATGTAGTACAAACCTGAGAAATCCGTCCGTTTTCGTCATTTGTTATCGAATCGACTTAAAGCCATATCGACACATTGGCCGCTCTTCTCTCTGAAACGGTTGTACTTATCGTCTGCAAAGCTCTGTCGCGTGCTGCGGTATGCTGAGACACTACAAGCACCATAGTAGAACACAGATGAAGCTTCTAAGTTGATGTAATAGCCAGTAAGAGGTAGTAAATTCAAGTTATAGGTATTGAATATTGACCTTTTAGCTGGATTTGGTACCTTGGACATGAGCTAGGACCTTAAGATTCTGCATGAAAGGAGGACTAGCAGCCGAGTTGCACGGGAGAATGTGAAAAGTGTTCATATGTAGTATAAACCTGAGACATCCGTCCGTTTTCGTCATTTGTTGTTGAATCGATGTAAAGCCAGATCGTCACATTGGCCGCTCTTCTCTCTGAAACGGTTGTACTTATCGTCTGCAAAGCTATGTCGCGTACTGCGGTATTCGGAGACACTAAAAGCACCACAGTAGAACACAGATGTAGCTTCTAAGTTGATGTAATATCCAGTAAGAAGTAGTGCAATTCAAGTTTTTGGTATCGATTATTGAGTTATTAGCTGGCTTTGGTGCCTTGGACATGAGCTGTTACCTTAAGATTCTGCATGAAAGGAGGACTAGCAGCCGAGTTGCACGGGAGAATGTGAAAAGTGTTCATATGTAGTAAAAACCTGAGAAATCCGTCCGTTTTCGTCATTTGTTATCGAATCGACATAAAGCCAGATCGTCACATTGGCCGCTCTTCTCTCTGAAACGGTTGTACTTATCGTCTGCAAAGCTATGTCGCGTGCTGCGATATGCTGAGACACTAAAAGCACAATAGTAGAATACAGATCAAGCTTCTAAGTTGATGTAATAGCCAGTAAGAAGTAGTACAATTCAAGTTTTAGGTATTGAATATTGACCTTTTAGCTGGCTTTGGTGCCTTGGACATGAGCTAGGACCTTAAGATGCTGCATGAAAGGAGGACTAGCAGCCGAGTTGCACGGGAGAATGTGAAAAATGTTCATATGTAGTAAAAAAATGAGACATCCGTCCGTTTTCGTCATTTGTTATCGAATCGACTTAAAGCCACATCGTCACATTGGCCGCTCTTCTCTCTGAAACGGTTGTACTTATCGTCTGCAAAACTATGTCGCGGGCTGCGGTATGTGGAGAAACTAAAAGCACCGTAGTAGAACACAGATGAAGCTTCTAAGTTGATGTAATAGCCAGTAAGAAGTAGTACAATTCAAGTTTTAGGTATTGATTATTGACTTTTTAGCTGATTTTGGTGCCTTGGACATGAGCGAGGACCTTAATATTCTGCATGAAAGGAGGACTAGCAGCCGAGTTGCACGGGAGAATGTGAAAAGTGTTCATATGTAGTAAAAACCTTAGAAATCCGTCCAATTTCGTCATTTGTTATCGAATCGACTTAGAGCCAGATCGTCACATTGGCCGCTCTTCTCTCTGAAACGGTTGTACTTGTCGTCTGCAAAGCTAAGTCACGTGCTGTGGTATGCGGAGACACTAAAATCACCACAGTAGAACACAGATGAAGCTTCTAAGTTGATGTAATAGCCAGTAAGAAGTAGTGCAATTGAAGTTTTACGTATTGAATATTGACCTATTTGCTGGCTTTGGTGCCTTGGACATGTGCTAATACCTTAAGATTCTGCATGAAAGGAGGCCTAGCAGCCGAGTTGCACGGGAGAATGTGAAAAGTGTTCATATGTAGTAAAACCTGAGAAATCCGTCCGTTTTCGTCCTTTGTTATCGAATCGACTTAAAGCCAGATCGTCACATTGGCCGCTCTTCTCTCTGAAACGGTTGTACTTATCGTCTGCAAAGCTATGTCGCGTGTTGCCGTAGGCGGAAACAGGAAAAGCACCATAATAGAACACAGATGAAGCTTCTAAGTTGATGTAGTAGCCAGTAAGAAGTAGTACAATTCAAGTTTTAGTTATCGGTTATTGACTTTTTACCCTTCTTTGGTGCCTTGGACACGAGCTAGGAACTTAAGATTTTGCATGAAGGAGGACTAGCAGCCGAGTTGCACGGGAGAATGTGAAAAGTGTTCATATGTAGTAAAACCTGAGAAATACGTCCGTTTTCGTCATTTGTTATCGAATCGACTTAAAGCCAGATCGTCACATTGGCCGCTCTTCTCTCTGAAACGGTTGTACTTATCGTCTGCAAAGCTATGTCGCGTGCTGCGGTATGCTGAGGCACTAAAAGCACCATAGTAGAACACAGATCAAGCTTCTAAGTTGATGTAATAGCCAGTAAGAAGTAGTACAATTCAAGTTTTAGGTATTGAATATTGACCTTTTAGCTGGCTTTGGTGCCTTGGACATGAGCTAGGACCTTAAGATTCTGCATGAAAGGAGGACTAGCAGCCCAGTTGCACGGGAGAATGTGAAAAGTGTTCATATGTAGTAAAAACCTGAGAAATCTGTCCGTTTTCGTCATTTGTTATCGAATTGACTTAAAGCCAGATCGTCACATTGGCCGCTCTTCTCACTGAAACGGTTGTACTTATCGTCTGCAAAGCTATGTCGCGTGCTGCGGTATGTGGAGACACTAAAAGCACCTTAATAGAACACAGATGATGCTTCTAAGTTGATGTAATACCCAATAAGAAGTAGTACAATTCAAGTTTTAGGTATCGAATATTGACTTTTTAGCTGGCTTTGGTGCCTTGGACATGAGCTAGGACCTTAAGATTATGCATGAAAGGAGGACTAGCAGCCGAGTTGCACGGGAGAATGTGAAAAGTGTTCATATGTAGTAATAACCTGAGAAATCCGACCTTTTTCGTCATTTGTTATCGAATCGACTTAAAGCCAGATCGTCACATTGGCCGCTCTTCTCTCTGAAGCGGTTGTACTTATCGTCTGCAAAGCTATGTCACGTGCTGCGGTATGTGGTGACACTAAAATCACCGCAGTAGAACACAGATGAAGCTTCTAAGATGATGTAATATCCAGTAAGAAGTAGTACAATTCAAGTTTTAGGTATCGATTATTGACTTTTCAGCTGGCTTTGGTGCATTGGACATGAGCTAGGACCTTAGGATTCTGCATGAAAGGTTGACTAGCAGCCGAGTTCCACGGGAGAATGTGAAAAGTGTTCATATGTAGTAAAAACCTGAGAAATCCGCCCGTTTTCGTCATTTGTTATCGAATCGACTTAAAGCCAGATCGTCACATTGGGCGCTCTTCTCTCTGAAACGGTTGTACTTATCGTCTGCAAAACTATGTCGCGTGCTGCGGTATGCGGAGAAACTAAATGCAACGTAGTAGAACACAGATGAAGCTTCTAAGTTGATGTAATAGCCAGTAAAAAGTAGTACAATTCAAGTTTTACGTATTGATTATTGACTTTTTAGCTGGCTTTGGTGCCTTGGACATGAGCTAGGACCTTAAGATTCCGCATGAAAGGAGGACTAGCAGCCGAGTTGCACGTGAGAATGTGAAAAGTGTTCATATGTAGTAAAAACCTGAGAAATCCGTCCGTTTTCGTCATTTGTTATCGAATCGACTTAAAGCCAGATCGTCACATTGGACGCTCTTCTCTCTGAAACGGTTGTACTTACCGTCTGCAAAGCTATGTCGCGTACTGCGGTATTCGGAAACACTAAAAGCACCATAGTAGAACACAGATGAAGCTCCTAAGATGATGTAATAGCCAGTAAGAAGTAGTACAATTCAAGTTTTAGGTATCGGTTTTTGACTTTTTAGCTGGCTTTGGTGCCTTGGACATGAGCTAGGACCTTAAGATTCTGCATGAAAGGAGGACTAGCAGCCGAGTTGCACGGGAGAATGTGAAAAGTGTTCATATGTAGTACAAACCTGAGAAATCCGTCCGTTTTCGTCATTTGTTATCGAATCGACTTAAAGCCAGATCGCCACATTGGCCGCTCTTCTCTCTGAAACGGTTGTACTTATCGTCTGCAAAGCTATGTCGCGTACTGCGGTATTCGGAGACAATAAAAGCACCATAGTAGAACACAGATGAAGCTTCTAAGATGATGTAATAGCCAGTAAGAAGTAGTACAATTCAAGTTTTAGGTATTGAATATTGACCTTTTAGTTGGCTTTGGTGCCTTGGACATGAGCTAGGACCTTAAGATTCTGCATGAAAGGAGGACTAGCAGCCGAGTTGCACGGGAGAATGTGAAAAATGTTCATATGTAGTAAAAAAATGAGACATCCGTCCGTTTTCGTCATTTGTTATCGAATCGACTTAAAGCCACATCGTCACATTGGCCGCTCTTCTCTCTGAAACGGTTGTACTTATCGTCTGCAAAACTATGTCGCGTGCTGCGATATGCTGATAAACTAAAAGCACCGTAGTAGAACACAGATGAAGCTTCTAAGTTGATGTAATAGCCAGTAAGAAGTAGTACAATTCAAGTTTTAGGTATTGATTATTGACTTTTTAGCTGGTTTTGGTGCCTTGGACATGAGCTAGTACCTTAATATTGTGCATGATAGGAGGACTAGCAGCCGAGTTGCACGGGAGAATGTGAAAAGTGTTCATATGTAGTAAAAACCTTAGAAATCCGTCCGTTTTCGTCATTTGTTATTGAATCGACTTAAAGCCAGATGGTCACATAAGACGCTCTTCTCTCTGAAACGGTTGTACATATCGTCTGCAAAGCTATGTAGCGTGCAGCGGCATGTGGAGACACTAAAATCACCATAGTAGAACACAGATGAAGCATCTAAGTTGATGTAATAGCCTGTAAGAAGTAGTACAATTTAAGTTTTAGGAATCGATTATTGACTTTTTAGCTGGCTTTGGTGCCTTGGACATGAGCTAGGACCTTAAGATTCTGCATGAAAGGAGGACTAGCAGCCGAGTTGCATGGGAGAATGTGAAAAGTGTTCATATGTAGTAAAATCATGAGAAATCCGTCCGTTTTCGTCATTTGTTATCGAATCGACTTAAAGCCAGATCGTCACATTGGCCGCTCTTCTCTCTGAAACGGTTGTACTTATCGTCTGCAAAGCTATGTCGCGTGCTGCGATATGCTGAGACACTAAAAGCACAATAGTAGAATACAGATCAAGCTTCTAAGTTGATGTAATAGCCAGTAAGAAGTAGTACAATTCAAGTTTTAGGTATTGAATATTGACCTTTTAGCTGGCTTTGGTGCCTTGGACATGAGCTAGGACCTTAAGATGCTGCATGAAAGGAGGACTAGCAGCCGAGTTGCACGGGAGAATGTGAAAAATGTTCATATGTAGTAAAAAAATGAGACATCCGTCCGTTTTCGTCATTTGTTATCGAATCGACTTAAAGCCACATCGTCACATTGGCCGCTCTTCTCTCTGAAACGGTTGTACTTATCGTCTGCAAAACTATGTCGCGGGCTGCGGTATGCGGAGAAACTAAAAGCACCGTAGTAGAACACAGATGAAGCTTCTAAGTTGATGTAATAGCCAGTAAGAAGTAGTACAATTCAAGTTTTAGGTATTGATTATTGACTTTTTAGCTGGTTTTGGTGCCTTGGACATGAGCGAGGACCTTAATATTCTGCATGAAAGGAGGACTAGCAGCCGAGTTGCACGGGAGAATGTGAAAAGTGTTCATATGTAGTAAAAACCTTAGAAATCCGTCCAATTTCGTCATTTGTTATCGAATCGACTTAGAGCCAGATCGTCACATTGGCCGCTCTTCTCTCTGAAACGGTTGTACTTGTCGTCTGCAAAGCTAAGTCACGTGCTGTGGTATGCGGAGACACTAAAATCACCACAGTAGAACACAGATGAAGCCTCTAAGTTGATGTAATAGCCAGTAAGAAGTAGTGCAATTGAAGTTTTACGTATTGAATATTGACCTATTTGCTGGCTTTGGTGCCTTGGACATGTGCTAATACCTTAAGATTCTGCATGAAAGGAGGCCTAGCAGCCGAGTTGCACGGGAGAATGTGAAAAGTGTTCATATGTAGTAAAACCTGAGAAATCCGTCCGTTTTCGTCCTTTGTTATCGAATCGACTTAAAGCCAGATCGTCACATTGGCCGCTCTTCTCTCTGAAACGGTTGTACTTATCGTCTGCAAAGCTATGTCGCGTGTTGCCGTAGGCGGAAACAGGAAAAGCACCATAATAGAACACAGATGAAGCTTCTAAGTTGATGTAGTAGCCAGTAAGAAGTAGTACAATTAAGGTTTAGTTATCGGTTATTGACTTTTTACCCTTCTTTGGTGCCTTGGACACGAGCTAGGAACTTAAGATTTTGCATGAAGGAGGACTAGCAGCCGAGTTGCACGGGAGAATGTGAAAAGTGTTCATATGTAGTAAAACCTGAGAAATACGTCCGTTTTCGTCATTTGTTATCGAATCGACTTAAAGCCAGATCGTCACATTGGCCGCTCTTCTCTGTGAAACGGTTGTACTTATCGTCTGCAAAGCTATGTCGCGTGCTGCGGTATGCTGAGACACTAAAAGCACCATAGTAGAACACAGATCAAGCTTCTAAGTTGATGTAATAGCCAGTAAGAAGTAGTACAATTCAAGTTTTAGGTATTGAATATTGACCTTTTAGCTGGCTTTGGTGCCTTGGACATGAGCTAGGACCTTAAGATTCTGCATGAAAGGAGGACTAGCAGCCGAGTTGCACGGGAGAATGTGAAAAGTGTTCATATGTAGTAAAACCTGAGAAATACGTCCGTTTTCGTCATTTGTTATCGAATCGACTTAAAGCCACATCGTCACATTGGCCGCTCTTCTCTCTGAAACGGTTGTACTTATCGTCTGCAAAACTATGTCGCGGGCTGCGGTATGCGGAGAAACTAAAAGCACCGTAGTAGAACACAGATGAAGCTTCTAAGTTGATGTAATAGCCAGTAAGAAGTAGTACAATTCAAGTTTTAGGTATTGATTATTGACTTTTTAGCTGGTTTGGGTGCCTTGGACATGAGCGAGGACCTTAGTATTCTGCATGAAAGGAGGACTAGCAGCCGAGTTGCACGGGAGAATGTGAAAAGTGTTCATATGTAGTAAAAACCTTAGAAATCCGTCCGATTTCGTCATTTGTTATCGAATCGACTTAAAGCCAGATCGTCACATTGGCCGCTCTTCTCTATGGAACGGTTGTACTTATCGTCTGCAAAGCTATGTCGCGTACTGCGGTATTCGGAGACACTAAAAGCACCATAGTCGAACACAGATGAAGCTTGTAAGATGATGTAATAACCAGTAAGAAAAAGTACAATTCAAGTTTTAGGTATCGGTTATTGACTTTTTAGCTGGCTTTGGTGCCTTGGACATGAGCTAGGACCTTAAGATTCTGCATGAAAGGAGGACTAGCAGCCGAGTTGCACGGGAGAATGTGAAAAGTGTTCATATGTAGTACAAACCTGAGAAATCCGTCCGTTTTCGTCATTTGTTATCGAATCGCCTTAAAGCCAGATCGTCACATTGGCCGCTCTTCTCTCTGAAACGGTTGTACTTATCGTCTGCAAAGCTATGTCGCGTGTTGCCGTAGGCGGAAACAGGAAAAGCACCATAATAGAACACAGATGAAGCTTCTAAGTTGATGTAGTAGCCAGTAAGAAGTAGTACAATTCAAGTTTTAGTTATCGGTTATTGACTTTTTACCCTTCTTTGGTGCCTTGGACACGAGCTAGTAACTTAAGATTTTGCATGAAGGAGGACTAGCAGCCGAGTTGCACGGGAGAATGTGAAAAGTGTTCATATGTAGTAAAAACCTGAGAAATCCGTCCGTTTTCGTCATTTGTTATCGAATTGACTTAAAGCCAGATCGTCACATTGGCCGCTCTTCTCACTGAAACGGTTGTACTTATCGTCTGCAAAGCTATGTCGCGTGCTGCGGTATGTGGAGACACTAAAAGCACCTTAATAGAACACAGATGATGCTTCTAAGTTGATGTAATACCCAATAAGAAGTAGTACAATTCAAGTTTTAGGTATCGAATATTGACTTTTTAGCTGGCTTTGGTGCCTTGGACATGAGCTAGGACCTTAAGATTATGCATGAAAGGAGGACTAGCAGCCGAGTTGCACGGGAGAATGTGAAAAGTGTTCATATGTAGTAATAACCTGAGAAATCCGACCTTTTTCGTCATTTGTTATCGAATCGACTTAAAGCCAGATCGTCACATTGGCCGCTCTTCTCTCTGAAGCGGTTGTACTTATCGTCTGCAAAGCTATGTCACGTGCTGCGGTATGTGGTGACACTAAAATCACCGCAGTAGAACACAGATGAAGCTTCTAAGATGATGTAATATCCAGTAAGAAGTAGTACAATTCAAGTTTTAGGTATCGATTATTGACTTTTCAGCTGGCTTTGGTGCATTGGACATGAGCTAGGACCTTAGGATTCTGCATGAAAGGTTGACTAGCAGCCGAGTTCCACGGGAGAATGTGAAAAGTGTTCATATGTAGTAAAAACCTGAGAAATCCGCCCGTTTTCGTCATTTGTTATCGAATCGACTTAAAGCCAGATCGTCACATTGGGCGCTCTTCTCTCTGAAACGGTTGTACTTATCGTCTGCAAAACTATGTCGCGTGCTGCGGTATGCGGAGAAACTAAATGCAACGTAGTAGAACACAGATGAAGCTTCTAAGTTGATGTAATAGCCAGTAAGAAGTAGTACAATTCAAGTTTTACGTATTGATTATTGACTTTTTAGCTGGCTTTGGTGCCTTGGACATGAGCTAGGACCTTAAGATTCCGCATGAAAGGAGGACTAGCAGCCGAGTTGCACGTGAGAATGTGAAAAGTGTTCATATGTAGTAAAAACCTGAGAAATCCGTCCGTTTTCGTCATTTGTTATCGAATCGACTTAAAGCCAGATCGTCACATTGGACGCTCTTCTCTCTGAAACGGTTGTACTTACCGTCTGCAAAGCTATGTCGCGTACTGCGGTATTCGGAAACACTAAAAGCACCATAGTAGAACACAGATGAAGCTCCTAAGATGATGTAATAGCCAGTAAGAAGTAGTACAATTCAAGTTTTAGGTATCGGTTTTTGACTTTTTAGCTGGCTTTGGTGCCTTGGACATGAGCTAGGACCTTAAGATTCTGCATGAAAGGAGGACTAGCAGCCGAGTTGCACGGGAGAATGTGAAAAGTGTTCATATGTAGTACAAACCTGAGAAATCCGTCCGTTTTCGTCATTTGTTATCGAATCGACTTAAAGCCAGATCGTCACATTGGCCGCTCTTCTCTCTGAAACGGTTGTACTTATCGTCTGCAAAGCTATGTCGCGTACTGCGGTATTCGGAGACAATAAAAGCACCATAGTAGAACACAGATGAAGCTTCTAAGATGATGTAATAGCCAGTAAGAAGTAGTACAATTCAAGTTTTAGGTATTAAATATTGACCTTTTAGTTGGCTTTGGTGCCTTGGACATGAGCTAGGACCTTAAGATTCTGCATGAAAGGAGGACTAGCAGCCGAGTTGCACGGGAGAATGTGAAAAATGTTCATATGTAGTAAAAAAATGAGACATCCGTCCGTTTTCGTCATTTGTTATCGAATCGACTTAAAGCCACATCGTCACATTGGCCGCTCTTCTCTCTGAAACGATTGTACTTATCGTCTGCAAAACTATGTCGCGTGCTGCGGTATGCTGATAAACTAAAAGCACCGTAGTAGAACACAGATGAAGCTTCTAAGTTGATGTAATAGCCAGTAAGAAGTAGTACAATTCAAGTTTTAGGTATTGATTATTGACTTTTTAGCTGGTTTTGGTGCCTTGGACATGAGCTAGCACCTTAATATTGTGCATGATAGGAGGACTAGCAGCCGAGTTGCACGGGAGAATGTGAAAAGTGTTCATATGTAGTAAAAACCTTAGAAATCCGTCCGTTTTCGTCATTTGTTATTGAATCGACTTAAAGCCAGATGGTCACATAAGCCGCTCTTCTCTCTGAAACGGTTGTACATATCGTCTGCAAAGCTATGTAGCGTGCAGCGGCATGTGGAGACACTAAAATCACCATAGTAGAACACAGATGAAGCATCTAAGTTGATGTAATAGCCTGTAAGAAGTAGTACAATTTAAGTTTTAGCAATCGATTATTGACTTTTTAGCTGGCTTTGGTGCCTTGGACATGAGCTAGGACCTTAAGATTCTGCATGAAAGGAGGACTAGCAGCCGAGTTGCATGGGAGAATGTGAAAAGTGTTCATATGTAGTAAAATCGTGAGAAATCCGTCCGTTTTCGTCATTTGTTATCGAATCGACTTAAAGCCAGATCGTCACATTGGCCGCTCTTCTCTCTGAAACGGTTGTACTTATCGTCTGCAAAGCTATGTCGCGTGCTGCGATATTCTGAGACACTAAAAGCACAATAGTAGAATACAGATCAAGCTTCTAAGTTGATGTAATAGCCAGTAAGAAGTAGTACAATTCAAGTTTTAGGTATTGAATATTGACCTTTTAGCTGGCTTTGGTGCCTTGGACATGAGCTAGGACCTTAAGATGCTGCATGAAAGGAGGACTAGCAGCCGAGTTGCACGGGAGAATGTGAAAAATGTTCATATGTAGTAAAAAAATGAGACATCCGTCCGTTTTCGTCATTTGTTATCGAATCGACTTAAAGCCACATCGTCACATTGGCCGCTCTTCTCTCTGAAACGGTTGTACTTATCGTCTGCAAAACTATGTCGCGGGCTGCGTAATGCGGAGAAACTAAAAGCACCGTAGTAGAACACAGATGAAGCTTCTAAGTTGATGTAATAGCCAGTAAGAAGTAGTACAATTCAAGTTTTAGGTATTGATTATTGACTTTTTAGCTGATTTTGGTGCCTTGGACATGAGCGAGGACCTTAATATTCTGCATGAAAGGAGGACTAGCAGCCGAGTTGCACGGGAGAATGTGAAAAGTGTTCATATGTAGTAAAAACCTTAGAAATCCGTCCAATTTCGTCATTTGTTATCGAATCGACTTAGAGCCAGATCGTCACATTGGCCGCTCTTCTCTCTGAAACGGTTGTACTTGTCGTCTGCAAAGCTAAGTCACGTGCTGTGGTATGCGGAGACACTAAAATCACCACAGTAGAACACAGATGAAGCTTCTAAGTTGATGTAATAGCCAGTAAGAAGTAGTGCAATTGAAGTTTTACGTATTGAATATTGACCTATTTGCTGGCTTTGGTGCCTTGGACATGTGCTAATACCTTAAGATTCTGCATGAAAGGAGGCCTAGCAGCCGAGTTGCACGGGAGAATGTGAAAAGTGTTCATATGTAGTAAAACCTGAGAAATCCGTCCGTTTTCGTCCTTTGTTATCGAATCGACTTAAAGCCAGATCGTCACATTGGCCGCTCTTCTCTCTGAAACGGTTGTACTTATCGTCTGCAAAGCTATGTCGCGTGTTGCCGTAGGCGGAAACAGGAAAAGCACCATAATAGAACACAGATGAAGCTTCTAAGTTGATGTAGTAGCCAGTAAGAAGTAGTACAATTAAGGTTTAGTTATCGGTTATTGACTTTTTACCCTTCTTTGGTGCCTTGGACACGAGCTAGGAACTTAAGATTTTGCATGAAGGAGGACTAGCAGCCGAGTTGCACGGGAGAATGTGAAAAGTGTTCATATGTAGTAAAACCTGAGAAATACGTCCGTTTTCGTCATTTGTTATCGAATCGACTTAAAGCCAGATCGTCACATTGGCCGCTCTTCTCTCTGAAACGGTTGTACTTATCGTCTGCAAAGCTATGTCGCGTGCTGCGGTATGCTGAGACACTAAAAGCACCATAGTAGAACACAGATCAAGCTTCTAAGTTGATGTAATAGCCAGTAAGAAGTAGTACAATTCAAGTTTTAGGTAGTGAATATTGACCTTTTAGCTGGCTTTGGTGCCTTGGACATGAGCTAGGACCTTAAGATTCTGCATGAAAGGAGGACTAGCAGCCGAGTTGCACGGGAGAATGTGAAAAGTGTTCATATGTAGTAAAACCTGAGAAATACGTCCGTTTTCGTCATTTGTTATCGAATCGACTTAAAGCCACATCGTCACATTGGCCGCTCTTCTCTCTGAAACGGTTGTACTTATCGTCTGCAAAACTATGTCGCGGGCTGCGGTATGCGGAGAAACTAAAAGCACCGTAGTAGAACACAGATGAAGCTTCTAAGTTGATGTAATAGCCAGTAAGAAGTAGTACAATTCAAGTTTTAGGTATTGATTATTGACTTTTTAGCTGGTTTGGGTGCCTTGGACATGAGCGAGGACCTTAGTATTCTGCATGAAAGGAGGACTAGCAGCCGAGTTGCACGGGAGAATGTGAAAAGTGTTCATATGTAGTAAAAACCTTAGAAATCCGTCCGATTTCGTCATTTGTTATCGAATCGACTTAAAGCCAGATCGTCACATTGGCCGCTCTTCTCTATGGAACGGTTGTACTTATCGTCTGCAAAGCTATGTCGCGTACTGCGGTATTCGGAGACACTAAAAGCACCATAGTCGAACACAGATGAAGCTTGTAAGATGATGTAATAACCAGTAAGAAAAAGTACAATTCAAGTTTTAGGTATCGGTTATTGACTTTTTAGCTGGCTTTGGTGCCTTGGACATGAGCTAGGACCTTAAGATTCTGCATGAAAGGAGGACTAGCAGCCGAGTTGCACGGGAGAATGTGAAAAGTGTTCATATGTAGTACAAACCTGAGAAATCCGTCCGTTTTCGTCATTTGTTATCGAATCGCCTTAAAGCCAGATCGTCACATTGGCCGCTCTTCTCTCTGAAACGGTTGTACTTATCGTCTGCAAAGCTATGTCGCGTGTTGCCGTAGGCGGAAACAGTTAAAGCACCATAATAGAACACAGATGAAGCTTCTAAGTTGATGTAGTAGCCAGTAAGAAGTAGTACAATTCAAGTTTTAGTTATCGGTTATTGACTTTTTACCCTTCTTTGGTGCCTTGGACACGAGCTAGGAACTTAAGATTTTGCATGAAGGAGGACTAGCAGCCGAGTTGCACGGGAGAATGTGAAAAGTGTTCATATGTAGTAAAACCTGAGAAATACGTCCGTTTTCGTCATTTGTTATCGAATCGACTTAAAGCCAGATCGTCACATTGGCCGCTCTTCTCTCTGAAACGGTTGTACTTATCGTCTGCAAAGCTATGTCGCGTGCTGCGGTATGCTGAGGCACTAAAAGCACCATAGTAGAACACAGATCAAGCTTCTAAGTTGATGTAATAGCCAGTAAGAAGTAGTACAATTCAAGTTTTAGGTATTGAATATTGACCTTTTAGCTGGCTTTGGTGCCTTGGACATGAGCTAGGACCTTAAGATTCTGCATGAAAGGAGGACTAGCAGCCCAGTTGCACGGGAGAATGTGAAAAGTGTTCATATGTAGTAAAAACCTGAGAAATCCGTCCGTTTTCGTCATTTGTTATCGAATTGACTTAAAGCCAGATCGTCACATTGGCCGCTCTTCTCACTGAAACGGTTGTACTTATCGTCTGCAAAGCTATGTCGCGTGCTGCGGTATGTGGAGACACTAAAAGCACCTTAATAGAACACAGATGATGCTTCTAAGTTGATGTAATACCCAATAAGAAGTAGTACAATTCAAGTTTTAGGTATCGAATATTGACTTTTTAGCTGGCTTTGGTGCCTTGGACATGAGCTAGGACCTTAAGATTCTGCATGAAAGGAGGACTAGCAGCCGAGTTGCACGGGAGAATGTGAAAAGTGTTCATATGTAGTACAAACCTGAGAAATCCGTCCGTTTTCGTCATTTGTTATCGAATCGACTTAAAGCCAGATCGTCACATTGGCCGCTCTTCTCTCTGAAACGGTTGTACTTATCGTCTGCAAAGCTATGTCGCGTACTGCGGTATTCGGAGACAATAAAAGCACCATAGTAGAACACAGATGAAGCTTCTAAGATGATGTAATAGCCAGTAAGAAGTAGTACAATTCAAGTTTTAGGTATTGAATATTGACCTTTTAGTTGGCTTTGGTGCCTTGGACATGAGCTAGGACCTTAAGATTCTGCATGAAAGGAGGACTAGCAGCCGAGTTGCACGGGAGAATGTGAAAAATGTTCATATGTAGTAAAAAAATGAGACATCCGTCCGTTTTCGTCATTTGTTATCGAATCGACTTAAAGCCACATCGTCACATTGGCCGCTCTTCTCTCTGAAACGGTTGTACTTATCGTCTGCAAAACTATGTCGCGTGCTGCGGTATGCTGATAAACTAAAAGCACCGTAGTAGAACACAGATGAAGCTTCTAAGTTGATGTAATAGCCAGTAAGAAGTAGTACAATTCAAGTTTTAGGTATTGATTATTGACTTTTTAGCTGGTTTTGGTGCCTTGGATATGAGCTAGCACCTTAATATTGTGCATGATAGGAGGACTAGCAGCCGAGTTGCACGGGAGAATGTGAAAAGTGTTCATATGTAGTAAAAACCTTAGAAATCCGTCCGTTTTCGTCATTTGTTATTGAATCGACTAAAAAGCCAGATGGTCACATAAGCCGCTCTTCTCTCTGAAACGGTTGTACATATCGTCTGCAAAGCTATGTAGCGTGCAGCGGCATGTGGAGACACTAAAATCACCATAGTAGAACACAGATGAAGCATCTAAGTTGATGTAATAGCCTGTAAGAAGTAGTACAATTTAAGTTTTAGGAATCGATTATTGACTTTTTAGCTGGCTTTGGTGCCTTGGACATGAGCTAGCACCTTAATATTGTGCATGATAGGAGGACTAGCAGCCGAGTTGCACGGGAGAATGTGAAAAGTGTTCATATGTAGTAAAAACCTTAGAAATCCGTCCGTTTTCGTCATTTGTTATTGAATCGACTTAAAGCCAGATGGTCACATAAGCCGCTCTTCTCTCTGAAACGGTTGTACATATCGTCTGCAAAGCTATGTAGCGTGCAGCGGCATGTGGAGACACTAAAATCACCATAGTAGAACACAGATGAAGCATCTAAGTTGATGTAATAGCCTGTAAGAAGTAGTACAATTTAAGTTTTAGGAATCGATTATTGACTTTTTAGCTGGCTTTGGTGCCTTGGACATGAGCTATGACCTTAAGATTCTGCATGAAAGGAGGACTAGCAGCCGAGTTGCATGGGAGAATGTGAAAAGTGTTCATATGTAGTAAAATCATGAGAAATCCGTCCGTTTTCGTCATTTGTTATCGAATCGACTTAAAGCCAGATCGTCACATTGGCCGCTCTTCTCTCTGAAACGGTTGTACTTATCGTCTGCAAACCTATGTCGCGTGCTGCGGTATGCTAAGACACTAAAAGCACCATAGTAGAACACAGATGAAGCTTCTAAGTTGATGTAATAGCCAGTAAGAAGTAGCACAATTCAAGTTTTAGGTAATGAATATGGAACTTTTAGCTGGCTTTGGTGCATTGGACATGAGCTAGGACGTTAAGATTCTGCATGAAAGGTGGACTAGCAGCCGAGTTGCACGGGAGAATGTGAAAAGTGTTCATATGTAGTAATAACCTGAGAAATCCGTCCTTTTTCGTCATTTGCTATCGAATCGACATAAAGCCAGATCGTCACATTGGCCGCTCTTCTCTCTGAAACGGTTGTGCTTACCGTCTGCAAAGCTATGTCGCGTGTTGCCGTAGGCGGAAACAGGAAAAGCACCATAGTAGAATACAAATGAAGCTTCTAAGTTGATGTAACAGCCAGTAATAAGTAGTCCAATTCAAGATTTAGGTATCGATTATTGACTTTTTAGCTGGCTTTCGTGCCTTGGACATGAGCCAGGACTTTAAGATTCTGCATAAAAGGAGGACTAGCAGCCCAGTTGCACGGGAGAATGTGAAAAGTGTTCATATGTAGTAAAAACCTGAGAAATCCGTCCGTTTTCGTCATTTGTTATCGAATCGACTTAAAGCCGGATCGTCACATTGGCCGCTCTTCTCTCTGACACGGATGTACTTATCGTCTGCAAAGCTATGTCGCGTGCTGCGGTATGCTGAGACACTAAAAGCTACATAGTAGAACACAGATGAAGCTTCTAAGTTGATGTAATAGCCAGTAAGAAGTAGTACAATTCAAGTTTTAGGTATCGATTATTGACTTTTTAGCTGTCTTTGGTGCCTTGGACAAGAGCTACGACCTTGACATTCTGCATGAAAGAAGGACTAGCAGCCGAGTTGCACGGGAGACTGTGAAAAGTTTTCATATGTAGTAAAAACCTCAGAAATCCGTCCGTTTTCGTCATTTGTTATCGAATCGACTTAAAGCCAAATCGTCACATTGGCTACTCTTCTCTCTGAAACGGTTGTACTTATCGTCTGCAAAGCTATGTCGCGTGCTGCGGTATGTGGGGACACTAAAAGCACCATAGTAGAACACAGATGAAGCTTCTAAGCTGATGTAATAGCCAGTATGAAGTAGTAGAATTCAAGTTTTTAGTATCGATTATTGACTTTTTAGCTGGCTTTCGTGCCTTGGACATGAGCAAGGACCTTAAGATTCTGCATGAAAGGAGGACAATCAGCCGAGTTGCACGGGAGAATGTGAAAATTGTTCATATGTAGTAAAAACCTGAGAAATCAGTCCGTTTTCGTCATTTGTTAGCGAATCGACTTAAAGCCACATCGTCACATTGGCCGCTCTTCTCTCTAAAACGGTTGTGCTTATCGAGTGCAAAACTATGTCGCGTGCTGCGATATGCGGAGAAACTAAAAGCGCCGTAGTAGAACACAGATGAAGCTTCTAAGTTGATGTAATAGCCAGTAAGAAGTAGTCCAATTCAAGTTTTAGATATCGATTATCGACTTTTCAGCTGGCTTTGGTGCCTTGGACATGAGCTATGACTTAAAGATTCTGCATAAAAGGAGGACTAGCAGCCCAGTTGCACGGGAGAATGTGAAAAGTGTTCTCATGTAGTAAAAACCTGAGACATCCGTCAGTTTTCGTCATTTGTTATTGAATCGGCTTAAAGCCAGATGGTCACATTGGCCGCTCTTCTCTCTGAAACGGTTGTACTTATCGTCTGCAAAGCTATGTCGCGTACTGCTGTATTCGGACACACTAAAAGCACCATAGTAGAATACAGATGAAGCATCTAAGTTGATGTAATAGCCAGTAAGAAGTAGTACAATTCAAGTTTTAGGAATCGATTATTGACTTTTTAGCTGGCTTTTGCCTTGGACATGAGCTAGGACTTTAAGATTCTGCATAAAAGGAGGACTAGCAGCCGAGTTGCACGGAAGAATGTGAAAAGTGTTCACATGTAGTAAAAACCTGAGACATCCGTCCGTTTTCGTCATTTGTTATTGAATCGACTTAAAGTCAGATCGTCACACTGGCCACTCTTCTCTCTGAAACGGTTGTACTTATCGTCTGCAAAGCTATGTCGCGTACTGTTGTATTCGGAGACACTAAAAGCACCACATTAGAACACAGATGAAGCTTCTAAGATGAAGTAATAGCCAGTAAGAAGTAGTACATTTCAAGTTTTAGGTGTCGGTTATTGACTTTTTAGCTGGCTTTGGTGCCTTGGACATGAGCTAGGACCTTAAGATTCTGCATGAAAGGAGGACTAGCAGCCGAGTTGCACGGGAGAATGTGAAAAGTGTACATATGTAGAAAAACCTGAGAAATCCGTCCGTTTTCGTCATTTGTTATGGAATCGACAACAAGCCAGATCGACACATTGGCCGCTCTTCTCTCTGAAACGGTTGTACTTATCGTCTGCAAAGCTATGTCGCGTGCTGCGGTATGCGGAGACACTAAAATCACCATAGTAGAACACAGATGAAGCTTCTAAGTTGATGCAATAGCCAGTAAGAAGTAGAACAATTCAAGTTTTAGGTATCGATTATTGACTTTTTAGCTGGCTTTGGTGCATTGTACATGAGCTAGGACGTTAAGATTCTGCATGAAAGGTGGACTAGCAGCCGAGTTGCACGGGAGAATGTGAAAAGTGTTCATATGTAGTAAAAACCTGAGAAATCAGTCCGTTTTCGTCATTTGTTATCGAATCGACTTAAAGCCAGATCGTCACATTGGCCGCTCTGCTCTCTGAAACGGTTGTACTTATCGTCTGCAAAGCTATGTCGCGTGCTGCGGTATGCTGAGACACTAAAAGCACCATAGTAGAACACAGATCAAGGTTCTAAGTTGATGTAATAGCCAGTAAGAAGTAGTACAATTCAAGTTTTACGTATTGAATATGGACCTTTTAGCTGGCTTTGGTGCCTTGGACATGAGCTAGGACCTTAAGATTCTGCATGAAAGGAAGACTAGCAGCCGAGTTGCACGGGAGAATGTGAAAAGTGTTCATATGTAGTAATAACCTGAGAAATCCGTCCTTTTTCGTCATTTGCTATCTAATCGACATAAAGCCAGATCGTCACATTGGCCGCTCTTCTCTCTGAAACGGTTGTGCTTACCGTCTGCAAAGCTATGTCGCGTGTTGCCGTAGGCGGAAACAGGAAAAGCACCATAGTAGAATACAGATGAAGCTTCTAAGTTGATGTAATAGCCAGTAATAAGTAGTCCAATTCAAGATTTAGGTATCGATTATTTACTTTTTAGCTGGCTTTCGTGCCTTGGACATGAGCCAGGACTTTAAGATTCTGCATAAAAGGAGGACTAGCAGCCCAGTTGCACGGGAGAATGTGAAAAGTGTTCATATGTAGTAAAAACCTGAGAAATCCGTCCGTTTTCGTCATTTGTTATCGAATCGACTTAAAGCCGGATCGTCACATTGGCCGCTCTTCTCTCTGACACGGTTGTACTTATCGTCTGCAAAGCTATGTCGCGTGCTGCGGTATGCTGAGACACTAAAAGCAACATAGTAGAACACAGATGAAGCTTCTAAGTTGATGTAATAGCCAGTAAGAAGTAGTACAATTCAAGTTTTAGGTATCGATTATTGACTTTTTAGCTGTCTTTGGTGCCTTGGACAAGAGCTACGACCTTGACATTCTGCATGAAAGAAGGACTAGCAGCCGAGTTGCACGGGAGACTGTGAAAAGTTTTCATATGTAGTAAAAACCTCAGAAATCCGTCCGTTTTCGTCATTTGTTATCGAATCGACTTAAAGCCAAATCGTCACATTGGCTACTCTTCTCTCTGAAACGGTTGTACTTATCGTCTGCAAAGCTATGTCGCGTGCTGCGGTATGTGGGGACACTAAAAGCACCATAGTAGAACACAGATGAAGCTTCTAAGCTGATGTAATAGCCAGTATGAAGTAGTAGAATTCAAGTTTTTAGTATCGATTATTGACTTTTTAGCTGGCTTTCGTGCCTTGGACATGAGCAAGGACCTTAAGATTCTGCATGAAAGGAGGACAATCAGCCGAGTTGCACGGGAGAATGTGAAAATTGTTCATATGTAGTAAAAACCTGAGAAATCCGTCCGTTTTCGTCATTTGTTAGCGAATCGACTTAAAGCCACATCGTCACATTGGCCGCTCTTCTCTCTAAAACGGTTGTGCTTATCGAGTGCAAAACTATGTCGCGTGCTGCGATATGCGGAGAAACTAAAAGCGCCGTAGTAGAACACAGATGAAGCTTCTAAGTTGATGTAATAGCCAGTAAGAAGTAGTCCAATTCAAGTTTTAGATATCGATTATCGACTTTTCAGCTGGCTTTGGTGCCTTGGACATGAGCTATGACTTAAAGATTCTGCATAAAAGGAGGACTAGCAGCCCAGTTGCACGGGAGAATGTGAAAAGTGTTCTCATGTAGTAAAAACCTGAGACATCCGTCAGTTTTCGTCATTTGTTATTGAATCGGCTTAAAGCCAGATGGTCACATTGGCCGCTCTTCTCTCTGAAACGGTTGTACTTATCGTCTGCAAAGCTATGTCGCGTACTGCTGTATTCGGACACACTAAAAGCACCATAGTAGAATACAGATGAAGCATCTAAGTTGATGTAATAGCCAGTAAGAAGTAGTACAATTCAAGTTTTAGGAATCGATTATTGACTTTTTAGCTGGCTTTTGCCTTGGACATGAGCTAGGACTTTAAGATTCTGCATAAAAGGAGGACTAGCAGCCGAGTTGCACGGGAGAATGTGAAAAGTGTTCACATGTAGTAAAAACCTGAGACATCCGTCCGTTTTCGTCATTTGTTATTGAATCGACTTAAAGTCAGATCGTCACACTGGCCACTCTTCTCTCTGAAACGGTTGTACTTATCGTCTGCAAAGCTATGTCGCGTACTGCTGTATTCGGACACACTAAAAGCACCATAGTAGAATACAGATGAAGCTTCTAAGTTGATGTAATAGCCAGTAAGAAGTAGTACATTTCAAGTTTTAGGTGTCGGTTATTGACTTTTTAGCTGGCTTTGGTGCCTTGGACATGAGCTAGGACCTTAAGATTCTGCATGAAAGGAGGACTAGCAGCCGAGTTGCACGGGAGAATGTGAAAAGTGTACATATGTAGAAAAACCTGAGAAATCCGTCCGTTTTCGTCATTTGTTATGGAATCGACAACAAGCCAGATCGACACATTGGCCGCTCTTCTCTCTGAAACGGTTGTACTTATCGTCTGCAAAGCTATGTCGCGTGCTGCGGTATGCGGAGACACTAAAATCACCATAGTAGAACACAGATGAAGCTTCTAAGTTGATGCAATAGCCAGTAAGAAGTAGAACATATCAAGTTTTAGGTATCGATTATTGACTTTTTAGCTGGCTTTGGTGCATTGTACATGAGCTAGGACGTTAAGATTCTGTATGAAAGGTGGACTAGCAGCCGAGTTGCACGGGAGAATGTGAAAAGTGTTCATATGTAGTAAAAACCTGAGAAATCAGTCCGTTTTCGTCATTTGTTATCGAATCGACTTAAAGCCAGATCGTCACATTGGCCGCTCTGCTCTCTGAAACGGTTGTACTTATCGTCTGCAAAGCTATGTCGCGTACTGCGGCATTCGGAGACACTAAAAGCAACATAGTAGAACACAGATGAAGCTCCTAAGATGATGTAATAGCCAGTAAGAAGTAGTACAATTCAAGTTTTAGGTATCGGTTATTGACTTTTTAGCTGGCTTTGGTGCCTTGCACATGAGCTAGGACCTTAAGATTCTGCATGAAAGGAGGACTAGCAGCCGAGTTGCACGGTAGAATGTGAAAAGTGTTCATATGTAGTAAAAACCTGAGAAATCCGTCCGTTTTCGTCATTTGTTATCGAATCGACATAAAGCCAGATCGTCACATTGGCCGCTCTTCTCTCTGAAACGGTTGTACTTATCGTCTGCAAAGCTATGTCGCGTGCTGCGGTATGCTGAGACACTAAAAGCACCATAGTAGAACACAGATCAAGGTTCTAAGTTGATGTAATAGCCAGTAAGAAGTAGTACAATTCAAGTTTTACGTATTGAATATGGACCTTTTAGCTGGCTTTGGTGCCTTGGACATGAGCTAGGACCTTAAGATTCTGCATGAAAGGAAGACTAGCAGCCGAGTTGCACGGGAGAATGTGAAAAGTGTTCATATGTAGTAATAACCTGAGAAATCCGTCCTTTTTCGTCATTTGCTATCTAATCGACATAAAGCCAGATCGTCACATTGGCCGCTCTTCTCTCTGAAACGGTTGTGCTTACCGTCTGCAAAGCTATGTCGCGTGTTGCCGTAGGCGGAAACAGGAAAAGCACCATAGTAGAATACAGATGAAGCTTCTAAGTTGATGTAATAGCCAGTAATAAGTAGTCCAATTCAAGATTTAGGTATCGATTATTTACTTTTTAGCTGGCTTTCGTGCCTTGGACATGAGCCAGGACTTTAAGATTCTGCATAAAAGGAGGACTAGCAGCCCAGTTGCACGGGAGAATGTGAAAAGTGTTCATATGTAGTAAAAACCTGAGAAATCCGTTTTCGTCATTTGTTATCGAATCGCCTTAAAGCCAGAACGTCACATTGGCCCCTCTTCTCTCTGAAACGGTTGTACTTATCGTCTGCAAAGCTATGTCGCGTGCTGCGGTATGCGGAGACACTAAAATCACCATAGTAGAACACAGATGAAGCTTCTAAGTTGATGTAACAGCCAGTAAGAAGTAGTAGAATTCAAGTTTTAGGTATCGATTATTGACTTTTTAGCTGGCTTTCGTGCCTTGGACATGAGCAAGGACCTTAAGATTCTGCATGAAAGGAGGACAATCAGCCGAGTTGCACGGGAGAATGTGAAAAGTGTTCATATGTAGTTAAAACCTGAGAAATCCGTCCGTTTTCGTCATTTGTTATCGAATCGACTTAAAGCCAGATCGTCACATTGGCCGCTCTTCTCTCTGAAACGGTTGTACTTATCGTCTGCAAAGTTATGTCGCGTGCTGCGGTATGCGGAGACACTAAAATCACCATAGTAGAACACAGATGAAGCATCTAAGTTGATGTAATAGAAAGTAAGAAGTAGTACAATTTAAGTTTTAGGAATCGATTATTGACTTTTTAGCTGGCTTTGGTGCCTTGGACATGAGCTATGACTTAAAGATTCTGCATAAAAGGAGGACTAGCAGCCCAGTTGCACGGGAGAATGTGAAAAGTGTTCACATGTAGTAAAAACCTGAGACATCCGTCCATTTTCGTCATTTGTTATTGAATCTGCTTAAAGCCAGATCGTCACATTGGCCGCTCTTCTCTCTGTAACGGTTGTACTTATCGTCTGCAAATTTATGTCGCGTACTGCGGTATGCTGACACACTAAAAGAACCATAGTAGAACACAGATGAAGCATCTAAGTTGATTTAATAGCCAGTAAGAAGTTGTACAATTCAAGTTTTAGGAATCGATTATTGACCTTTTAGCTGGCTTTGGTGCCTTGGACATGAGCTAGGACCTTAAGATTCTGCATGAAAGGAAGACTAGCAGCCGAGTTGCATGGGAGAATGTGAAAAGTGTCATATGTAGTAAAAACCTGAGAAATCGGTCCGTTTTCGTCACTTGTTATCGAATCGACTTAAAGCCACATCGTCAAATTGGCCGCTCTTCTCTCTGAAACGGTTGTACTTATCGTCTGCAAAGCTATGTCGCGTGCTGCGGTATGCGGAGACACTAAAATCACCATAGTAGAACACAGATGAAGCATCTAAGTTGATGTAATAGCCAGTAAGAAGTAGTACAATTCAAGTTTTAGTATCGATTATTGACTTTTTAGCTGGCTTTTGCCTTGGACATGAGCTAGGACTTTAAGATTCTGCATAAAAGGAGGACTAGCAGCCCAGTTGCACGGGAGAATGTGAAAAGTGTTCACATGTAGTAAAAACCTGTGACATCCGTCCGTTTTCGTCATTTGTTATTGAATCGACTTAAGGTCAGATCGTCACATTGGCCGCTCTTCTCTCTGAAACGGATGTACTTATCGTCTGCAAAGCTATGTCGCGTACTGCTGTATTCGGAGACACTAAAAGCACCACAGTAGAACACAGATGAAGCTTCTAAGATGACGTAATAGCCAGTAAGAAGTAGTACATTTCAAGTTTTATGTATCGGTTATTGACTTTTTAGCAGGCTTTGGTGCCTTGGACATGAGCTAGGACCTTAAGATTCTGCATGAAAGGAGGACTAGCAGCCGAGTCGCACGGGAGAATGTGAAAAGTGTTCATATGTAGTAAAAACCTGAGAAATCCGTCCGTTTTCGTCATTTGTTGTCGAATCGACTTCAAGCCAGATCGTCACATTGGCCGCTCTTCTCTCTGAAACGGTCGTACTTATCGTCTGCAAAGCTATGTCGCGTGCTGCGGTATGCGGAGACACTAAAATCACCATAGTAGAACACAGATGAAGCTTCTAAGTTGATGCAATAGCCAGTAAGAAGTAGAACAATTCAAGTTTTAGGTATTGATTATTGACTTTTTAGCTGGCTTCGGTGCCTTTGACATGAGCTAGGACCTCAAGATTCTGCATGAAAGGAGGACTAGCAGCCGAGTTGCACGGGAGAATGTGAAAATTGTTCATATGTAGTAAAAACCTGAGAAATCCGTCCGTTTTCGTCATTTGTTAGCGAATCGACTTAAAGCCACATCGTCACATTGGCCGCTCTTCTCTCTAAAACGGTTGTGCTTATCGAGTGCAAAACTATGTCGCGTGCTGCGATATGCGGAGAAACTAAAAGCGCCGTAGTAGAACACAGATGAAGCTTCTAAGTTGATGTAATAGCCAGTAAGAAGTAGTCCAATTCAAGTTTTAGATATCGATTATCGACTTTTCAGCTGGCTTTGGTGCCTTGGACATGAGCTATGACTTAAAGATTCTGCATAAAAGGAGGACTAGCAGCCCAGTTGCACGGGAGAATGTGAAAAGTGTTCTCATGTAGTAAAAACCTGAGACATCCGTCAGTTTTCGTCATTTGTTATTGAATCGGCTTAAAGCCAGATGGTCACATTGGCCGCTCTTCTCTCTGAAACGGTTGTACTTATCGTCTGCAAAGCTATGTCGCGTACTGCTGTATTCGGACACACTAAAAGCACCATAGTAGAATACAGATGAAGCATCTAAGTTGATGTAATAGCCAGTAAGAAGTAGTACAATTCAAGTTTTAGGAATCGATTATTGACTTTTTAGCTGGCTTTTGCCTTGGACATGAGCTAGGACTTTAAGATTCTGCATAAAAGGAGGACTAGCAGCCGAGTTGCACGGGAGAATGTGAAAAGTGTTCACATGTAGTAAAAACCTGAGACATCAGTCCGTTTTCGTCATTTGTTATTGAATCGACTTAAAGTCAGATCGTCACACTGGCCACTCTTCTCTCTGAAACGGTTGTACTTATCGTCTGCAAAGCTATGTCGCGTACTGTTGTATTCGGAGACACTAAAAGCACCACATTAGAACACAGATGAAGCTTCTAAGATGAAGTAATAGCCAGTAAGAAGTAGTACATTTCAAGTTTTAGGTGTCGGTTATTGACTTTTTAGCTGGCTTTGGTGCCTTGGACATGAGCTAGGACCTTAAGATTCTGCATGAAAGGAGGACTAGCAGCCGAGTTGCACGGGAGAATGTGAAAAGTGTACATATGTAGAAAAACCTGAGAAATCCGTCCGTTTTCCTCATTTGTTATGGAATCGACAACAAGCCAGATCGACACATTGGCCGCTCTTCTCTCTGAAACGGTTGTACTTATCGTCTGCAAAGCTATGTCGCGTGCTGCGGTATGCGGAGACACTAAAATCACCATAGTAGAACACAGATGAAGCTTCTAAGTTGATGCAATAGCCAGTAAGATGTAGAACAATTCAAGTTTTAGGTATCGATTATTGACTTTTTAGCTGGCTTTGGTGCATTGTACATGAGCTAGGACGTTAAGATTCTGCATGAAAGGTGGACTAGCAGCCGAGTTGCACGGGAGAATGTGAAAAGTGTTCATATGTAGTAAAAACCTGAGAAATCAGTCCGTTTTCGTCATTTGTTATCGAATCGACTTAAAGCCAGATCGTCACATTGGCCGCTCTGCTCTCTGAAACGGTTGTACTTATCGTCTGCAAAGCTATGTCGCGTACTGCGGCATTCGGAGACACTAAAAGCAACATAGTAGAACACAGATGAAGCTCCTAAGATGATGTAATAGCCAGTAAGAAGTAGTACAATTCAAGTTTTAGGTATCGGTTATTGACTTTTTAGCTGGCTTTGGTGCCTTGTACATGAGCTAGGACCTTAAGATTCTGCATGAAAGGAGGACTAGCAGCCGATTTTCACGGGAGAATGTGAAAAGTGTTCATATGTAGTAAAAACCTTAGAAATCCGTCCGTTTTCGTCATTTGTTATCGAATCGACATAAAGCCAGATCGTCACATTGGCCGCTCTTCTCTCTGAAACGGTTGTACTTATCGTCTGCAAAGCTATGTCGCGTGCTGCGGTATGCTGAGACACTAAAAGCACCATAGTAGAACACAGATCAAGGTTCTAAGTTGATGTAATAGCCAGTAAGAAGTAGTACAATTCAAGTTTTACGTATTGAATATGGACCTTTTAGCTGGCTTTGGTGCCTTGGACATGAGCTAGGACCTTAAGATTCTGCATGAAAGGAAGACTAGCAGCCGAGTTGCACGGGAGAATGTGAAAAGTGTTCATATGTAGTAATAACCTGAGAAATCCGTCCTTTTTCGTCATTTGCTATCTAATCGACATAAAGCCAGATCGTCACATTGGCCGCTCTTCTCTCTGAAACGGTTGTGCTTACCGTCTGCAAAGCTATGTCGCGTGTTGCCGTAGGCGGAAACAGGAAAAGCACCATAGTAGAATACAGATGAAGCTTCTAAGTTGATGTAATAGCCAGTAATAAGTAGTCCAATTCAAGATTTAGGTATCGATTATTTACTTTTTAATTGGCTTTCGTGCCTTGGACATGAGCCAGGACTTTAAGATTCTGCATAAAAGGAGGACTAGCAGCACAGTTGCACGGGAGAATGTGAAAAGTGTTCATATGTAGTAAAAACCTGAGAAATCCGTTTTCGTCATTTGTTATCGAATCGCCTTAAAGCCAGAACGTCACATTGGCCCCTCTTCTCTCTGAAACGGTTGTACTTATCGTCTGCAAAGCTATGTCGCGTGCTGCGGTATGCGGAGACACTAAAATCACCATAGTAGAACACAGATGAAGCTTCTAAGATGATGTAATAGCCAGTAAGAAGTAGAACAATTCAAGTTTTAGGTATCGATTATTGACTTTTAGCTGGCTTCGGTACCTTGGACATGAGCTAGGACCTTAAGATTCTGCATGAAAGGAGGACTAGCAGCCGAGTTGCACGGGAGACTGTGAAAAGTTTTCATATGTAGTAAAAACCTGAGAAATCCGTCCGTTTTCGTCATTTGTTATCGAATCGACTTAAAGCCAAATCTTCACATTGGCTACTCTTCTCTCTGAAACGGTTGTACTTATCGTCTGCAAAGCTATGTCGCGTGCTGCGGTATGTGGAGACACTAAAAGCACCATAGTAGAACACAGATGAAGCTTCTAAGTTGATGTAATAGCCAGTAAGAAGTAGTAGAATTCAAGTTTTAGGTATCTATTATTGACTTTTTAGCTGGCTTTCGTGCCTTGGACATGAGCAAGGACCTTAAGATTCTGCATGAAAGGAGGACAATCAGCCGAGTTGCACGGGAGAATGTGAAAAGTGTTCATATGTAGTTAAAACCTGAGAAATCCGTCCGTTTTCGTCATTTGTTAGCGAATCGACTTAAAGCCAGATCGTCACATTGGCCGCTCTTCTCTCTGAAACGGTTGTACTTATCGTCTGCAAAGCTATGTCGCGTGCTGCGGTATGCGGAGACACTAAAATCACCATAGTAGAACACAGATGAAGCATCTAAGTTGATGTAATAGAAAGTAAGAAGTAGTACAATTCAAGTTTTAGGAATCGATTATTGACCTTTTAGCTGGCTTTGGTGCCTTGGACATGAGCTAGGACCTTAAGATTCTGCATAAAAGGAGGACTAGCAGCCCAGTTGCACGGGAGAATGTGAAAAGTGTTCACATGTAGTAAAAACCTGAGACATCCGTCCATTTTCGTCATTTGTTATTGAATCTGCTTAAAGCCAGATCGTCACATTGGCCGCTCTTCTCTCTGTAACGGTTGTACTTATCGTCTGCAAATTTATGTCGCGTACTGCGGTATGCTGAGACACTAAAAGAACCATAGTAGAACACAGATGAAGCATCTAAGTTGATTTAATAGCCAGTAAGAAGTTGTACAATTCAAGTTTTAGGAATCGATTATTGACCTTTTAGCTGGCTTTGGTGCCTTGGACATGAGCTAGGACCTTAAGATTCTGCATGAAAGGAAGACTAGCAGCCGAGTTGCATGGGAGAATGTGAAAAGTGTCATATGTAGTAAAAACCTGAGAAATCGGTCCGTTTTCGTCACTTGTTATCGAATCGACTTAAAGCCAGATAGTCAAATTGGCCGCTCTTCTCTCTGAAACGGTTGTACTTATCGTCTGCAAAGCTATGTCGCGTGCTGCGGTATGCGGAGACACTAAAATCACCATAGTAGAACACAGATGAAGCATCTAAGTTGATGTAATAGCCAGTAAGAAGTAGTACAATTCAAGTTTTAGTATCGATTATTGACTTTTTAGCTGGCTTTTGCCTTGGACATGAGCTAGGACTTTAAGATTCTGCATAAAAGGAGGACTAGCAGCCCAGTTGCACGGGAGAATGTGAAAAGTGTTCACATGTAGTAAAAACCTGTGACATCCGTCCGTTTTCGTCATTTGTTATTGAATCGACTTAAGGTCAGATCGTCACATTGGCCGCTCTTCTCTCTGAAACGGATGTACTTATCGTCTGCAAAGCTATGTCGCGTGCTGCGGTATGTGGAGACACTAAAATCACCATAGTAGAACACAGATGAAGCTTCTAAGTTGATGCAATAGCCAGTAAGAAGTAGAACAATTCAAGTTTTAGGTATTGATTATTGACTTTTTAGCTGGCTTCGGTGCCTTTGACATGAGCTATGACTTAAAGATTCTGCATGAAAGGAGGACTAGCAGCCGATTTTCACGGGAGAATGTGAAAAGTGTTCATATGTAGTAAAAACCTTAGAAATCCGTCCGTTTTCGTCATTTGTTATCGAATCGACATAAAGCCAGATCGTCACATTGGCCGCTCTTCTCTCTGAAACGGTTGTACTTATCGTCTGCAAAGCTATGTCGCGTGCTGCGGTATGCTGAGACACTAGAAGCACCATAGTAGAACACAGATCAAGGTTCTAAGTTGATGTAATAGCCAGTAAGAAGTAGTACAATTCAAGTTTTACGTATTGAATATGAAACTTTTAGCTGGCTTTGGTGCCTTGGACATGAGCTAGGACCTTAAGATTCTGCATGAAAGGAGGACTAGCAGCCGAGTTGCACGGGAGAATGTGAAAATTGTTCATATGTAGTAAAAACCTGAGAAATCCGTCCTTTTTCGTCATTTGTTATCGAATCGACATAAAGCCAGATCGTCACATTGGCCGCTCTTCTCTCTGAAACGGTTGTGCTTATCGTCTGCAAAGCTATGTCGCGTGTTGCCGTAGGCGGAAACAGGAAAAGCACCATAGTAGAACACAGATGAAGCTTCTAAGTTGATGTAATAGCCAGTAATAAGTAGTCCAATTCAAGATTTAGGTATCGATTATTTACTTTTTAGCTGGCTTTCGTGCCTTGGACATGAGCCAGGACTTTAAGATTCTGCATAAATGGAGGACTAGCAGCCCAGTTGCACGGGAGAATGTGAAAAGTGTTCATATGTAGTAAAAACCTGAGAAATCCGTTTTCGTCATTTGTTATCGAATCGACTTAAAGCCAGAACGTCACATTGGCCGCTCTTCTCTCTGAAACGGTTGTACTTATCGTCTGCAAAGCTATGTCGCGTGCTGCGGTATGTGGAGACACTAAAATCACCATAGTAGAACACAGATGATGCTTCTAAGATGATGCAATAGCCAGTAAGAAGTAGAACAATTCAAGTTTTAGGTATCGATTATTGACTTTTTAGCTGGCTTCGGTACCTTGGACATGAGCTAGGACCTTAAGATTCTGCATGAAAGGAGGACTAGCAGCCGAGTTGCACGAGAGAATGTAAAAAGTGTTCATATGTAGTAAAAACCTGAGAAATCCGTCCGTTTTCGTCATTTGTTATCGAATCGACTTAAAGCCAGATCGTCACACTGACCGCTCTTCTCTCTGAAACGGTTGTACTTATCGTCTGCAAAGCTATGTCGCGTGCTGCGGTATGTGGAGACACTAAAATCACCATAGTAGAACACAGATGAAGCTTCTAAGATGATGCAATAGCCAGTAAGAAGTAGAACAATTCAAGTTTTAGGTATCGATTATTGACTTTTTAGCTGGCTTCGGTACCTTGGACATGAGCTAGGACCTTAAGATTCTGCATGAAAGGAGGACTAGCAGCCGATTTTCACGGGAGAATGTGAAAAGTGTTCATATGTAGTAAAAACCTTAGAAATCCGTCCGTTTTCGTCATTTGTTATCGAATCGACATAAAGCCAAATCGTTACATTGGCCGCTCTTCTCTCTGAAACGGTTGTACTTATCGTCTGCAAAGCTATGTCGCGTGCTGCGGTATGCTGAGACACTAGAAGCACCATAGTAGAACACAGATCAAGGTTCTAAGTTGATGTAATAGCCAGTAAGAAGTAGTACAATTCAAGTTTTACGTATTGAATATGGAACTTTTAGCTGGCTTTGGTGCCTTGGACATGAGCTAGGACCTTAAGATTCTGCATGAAAGGAGGACTAGCAGCCGAGTTGCACGGGAGAATGTGAAAAGTGTTCATATGTAGTAAAAACCTGAGAAATAGGTCCTTTTTCGTCATTTGTTATCGAATCGACATAAAGCCAGATCGTCACATTGGCCTCTCTTCTCTCTGAAACGGTTGTGCTTATCGTCTGCAAAGCTATGTCGCGTGTTGCCGTAGGCGGAAACAGGAAAAGCACCATAGTAGAACACAGATGAAGCTTCTAAGTTGATGTAATAGCCAGTAATAAGTAGTCCAATTCAAGATTTAGGTATCGATTATTTACTTTTTAGCTGGCTTTCGTGCCTTGGACATGAGCCAGGACTTTAAGATTCTGCATAAAAGGAGGACTAGCAGCCCAGTTGCACGGGAGAATGTGAAAAGTGTTCATATGTAGTAAAAACCTGAGAAATCCGTTTTCGTCATTTGTTATCGAATCGACTTAAAGCCAGAACGTCACATTGGCCGCTCTTCTCTCTGAAACGGTTGTACTTATCGTTTGCAAAGCTATGTGGCGTGCTGCGGTATGTGGAGACACTAAAATCACCATAGTAGAACACAGATGAAGCTTCTAAGATGATGCAATAGCCAGTAAGAAGTAGAACAATTCAAGTTTTAGGTATCGATTATTGACTTTTTAGCTGGCTTCGGTACCTTGGACATGAGCTAGGACCTTAAGATTCTGCATGAAAGGAGGACTAGCAGCCGAGTTGCACGAGAGAATGTGAAATGTGTTCATATGTAGTAAAAACCTGAGAAATCAGTCCGTTTTCGTCATTTGTTATCGAATCGACTTAAAGCCAGATCGTCACATTGGCCGCTCTGCTCTCTGAAACGGTTGTACTTATCGTCTGCAAAGCTATGTCGCGTACTGCGGCATTCGGAGACACTAAAAGCAACATAGTAGAACACAGATGAAGCTCCTAAGATGATGTAATAGCCAGTAAGAAGTAGTACAATTCAAGTTTTAGGTATCGGTTATTGACTTTTTAGCTGGCTTTGGTGCCTTGTACATGAGCTAGGACCTTAAGATTCTGCATGAAAGGAGGACTAGCAGCCGAGTTGCACGGTAGAATGTGAAAAGTGTTCACATGTAGTAAAAACCTGAGACATCCGTCCGTTTTCGTCATTTGTTATTGAATCGACTTAAAGTCAGATCGTCACATTGGCCGCTCTTCTCTCTGAAACGGATGTACTTATCGTCTGCAAAGCTATGTCGCGTACTGCTGTATTCGGAGACACTAAAAGCACCACAGTAGAACACAGATGAAGCTTCTAAGATGACGTAATAGCCAGTAAGAAGTAGTACATTTCAAGTTTTATGTATCGGTTATTGACTTTTTAGCAGGCTTGGTGCCTTGGACATGAGCTAGGACCTTAAGATTCTGCATGAAAGGAGGACTAGCAGCCGAGTTGCACGGGAGAATGTGAAAAGTGTTCATATGTAGTAAAAACCTGAGAAATCCGTCCGTTTTCGTCATTTGTTGTCGAATCGACTTCAAGCCAGATCGTCACATTGGCCGCTCTTCTCTCTGAAACGGTTGTACTTATCGTCTGCAAAGCTATGTCGCGTGCTGCGGTATGCGGAGACACTAAAATCACCATAGTAGAACACAGATGAAGCTTCTAAGTTGATGCAATAGCCAGTAAGAAGTAGAACAATTCAAGTTTTAGGTATTGATTATTGACTTTTTAGCTGGCTTCGGTGCCTTTGACATGAGCTAGGACCTCAAGATTCTGCATGAAAGGAGGACTAGCAGCCGATTTTCACGGGAGAATGTGAAAAGTGTTCATATGTAGTAAAAACCTTAGAAATGCGTCGGTTTTCGTCATTTGTTATCGAATCGACATAAAGCCAGATCGTCACATTGGCCGCTCTTCTCTCTGAAACGGTTGTACTTATCGTCTGCAAAGCTATGTCGCGTGCTGCGGTATGCTGAGACACTAGAAGCACCATAGTAGAACACAGATCAAGGTTCTAAGTTGATGTAATAGCCAGTAAGAAGTAGTACAATTCAAGTTTTACGTATTGAATATGGAACTTTTAGCTGGCTTTGGTGCCTTGGACATGAGCTAGGACCTTAAGATTCTGCATGAAAGGAGGACTAGCAGCCGAGTTGCACGGGAGAATGTGAAAAGTGTTCATATGTAGTAAAAACCTGAGAAATCCGTCCTTTTTCGTCATTTGTTATCGAATCGACATAAAGCCAGATCGTCACATTGGCCGCTCTTCTCTCTGAAACGGTTGTGCTTATCGTCTGCAAAGCTATGTCGCGTGTTGCCGTAGGCGGAAACAGGAAAAGCACCATAGTAGAACACAGATGAAGCTTCTAAGTTGATGTAATAGCCAGTAATAAGTAGTCCAATTCAAGATTTAGGTATCGATTATTTACTTTTTAGCTGGCTTTCGTGCCTTGGACATGAGCCAGGACTTTAAGATTCTGCATAAAAGGAGGACTAGCAGCCCAGTTGCACGGGAGAATGTGAAAAGTGTTCATATGTAGTAAAAACCTGAGAAATCCGTTTTCGTCATTTGTTATCGAATCGACTTAAAGCCAGAACGTCACATTGGCCGCTCTTCTCTCTGAAACGGTTGTACTTATCGTCTGCAAAGCTATGTCGCGTGCTGCGGTATGTGGAGACACTAAAATCACCATAGTAGAACACAGATGAAGCTTCTAAGATGATGCAATAGCCAGTAAGAAGTAGAACAATTCAAGTTTTAGGTATCGATTATTGACTTTTTAGCTGGCTTCGGTACCTTGGACATGAGCTAGGACCTTAAGATTCTGCATGAAAGGAGGACTAGCAGCCGAGTTGCACGAGAGAATGTAAAAAGTGTTCATATGTAGTAAAAACCTGAGAAATCCGTCCGTTTTCGTCATTTGTTATCGAATCGACTTAAAGCCAGATCGTCACACTGACCGCTCTTCTCTCTGAAACGGTTGTACTTATCGTCTGCAAAGCTATGTCGCGTGCTGCGGTATGTGGAGACACTAAAATCACCATAGTAGAACACAGATGAAGCTTCTAAGATGATGCAATAGCCAGTAAGAAGTAGAACAATTCAAGTTTTAGGTATCGATTATTGACTTTTTAGCTGGCTTCGGTACCTTGGACATGAGCTAGGACCTTAAGATTCTGCATGAAAGGAGGACTAGCAGCCGATTTTCACGGGAGAATGTGAAAAGTGTTCATATGTAGTAAAAACCTTAGAAATCCGTCCGTTTTCGTCATTTGTTATCGAATCGACATAAAGCCAAATCGTTACATTGGCCGCTCTTCTCTCTGAAACGGTTGTACTTATCGTCTGCATAGCTATGTCGCGTGCTGCGGTATGCTGAGACACTAGAAGCACCATAGTAGAACACAGATCAAGGTTCTAAGTTGATGTAATAGCCAGTAAGAAGTAGTACAATTCAAGTTTTACGTATTGAATATGGAACTTTTAGCTGGCTTTGGTGCCTTGGACATGAGCTAGGACCTTAAGATTCTGCATGAAAGGAGGACTAGCAGCCGAGTTGCACGGGAGAATGTGAAAAGTGTTCATATGTAGTAAAAACCTGAGAAATCCGTCCTTTTTCGTCATTTGTTATCGAATCGACATAAAGCCAGATCGTCACATTGGCCGCTCTTCTCTCTGAAACGGTTGTACTTATCGTCTGCAAAGCTATGTCGCGTGTTGCCGTAGGCGGAAACAGGAAAAGCACCATAGTAGAACACAGATGAAGCTTCTAAGTTGATGTAATAGCCAGTAATAAGTAGTCCAATTCAAGATTTAGGTATCGATTATTTACTTTTTAGCTGGCTTTCGTGCCTTGGACATGAGCCAGGACTTTAAGATTCTGCATAAAAGGAGGACTAGCAGCCCAGTTGCACGGGAGAATGTGAAAAGTCTTCATATGTAGTAAAAACCTGAGAAATCCGTTTTCGTCATTTGTTATCGAATCGACTTAAAGCCAGAACGTCACATTGGCCTCTCTTCTCTCTGAAACGGTTGTACTTATCGTCTGCAAAGCTATGTCGCGTGCTGCGGTATGTGGAGACACTAAAATCACCATAGTAGAACACAGATGAAGCTTCTAAGATGATGCAATAGCCAGTAAGAAGTAGAACAATTCAAGTTTTAGGTATCGATTATTGACTTTTTAGCTGGCTTCGGTACCTTGGACATGAGCTAGGACCTTAAGATTCTGCATGAAAGGAGGACTAGCAGCCGAGTTGCACGAGAGAATGTAAAAAGTGTTCATATGTAGTAAAAACCTGAGAAATCCGTCCGTTTTCTTCATTTGTTATCGAATCGACTTAAAGCCAGATCGTCACACTGACCGCTCTTCTCTCTGAAACGGTTGTACTTATCGTCTGCAAAGCTATGTCGCGTGCTGCGGTATGTGGAGACACTAAAATCACCATAGTAGAACACAGATGAAGCTTCTAAGATGATGCAATAGCCAGTAAGAAGTAGAACAATTCAAGTTTTAGGTATCGATTATTGACTTTTTAGCTGGCTTCGGTACCTTGGACATGAGCTAGGACCTTAAGATTCTGCATGAAAGGAGGACTAGCAGCCGAGTTGCACGAGAGAATGTGAAATGTGTTCATATGTAGTAAAAACCTGAGAAATCAGTCCGTTTTCGTCATTTGTTATCGAATCGACTTAAAGCCAGATCGTCACATTGGCCGCTCTGCTCTCTGAAACGGTTGTACTTATCGTCTGCAAAGCTATGTCGCGTACTGCGGCATTCGGAGACACTAAAAGCAACATAGTAGAACGCAGATGAAGCTCCTAAGATGATGTAATAGCCAGTAAGAAGTAGTAAAATTCAAGTTTTAGGTATCGGTTATTGACTTTTTAGCTGGCTTTGGTGCCTTGTACATGAGCTAGGACCTTAAGATTCTGCATGAAAGGAGGACTAGCAGCCGAGTTGCACGGTAGAATGTGAAAAGTGTTCATATGTAGTAATAACCTGAGAAATCCGTCCTTTTTCGTCATTTGCTATCGAATCGACATAAAGCCAGATCGTCACATTGGCCGCTCTTCTCTCTGAAACGGTTGTGCTTACCGTCTGCAAAGCTATGTCGCGTGTTGCCGTTGGCGGAAACAGGAAAAGCACCATAGTAGAATACAGATGAAGCTTCTAAGTTGATGTAATAGCCAGTAATAAGTAGTCCAATTCAAGATTTAGGTATCGATTATTTAATTTTTAGCTGGCTTTCGTGCCTTGGACATGAGCCAGGACTTTAAGATTCTGCATAAAAGGAGGACTAGCAGCCCAGTTGCACGGGAGAATGTGAAAAGTGTTCATATGTAGTAAAAACCTGAGAAATCCGTTTTCGTCATTTGTTATCGAATCGCCTTAAAGCCAGAACGTCACATTGGCCCCTCTTCTCTCTGAAACGGTTGTACTTATCGTCTGCAAAGCTATGTCGCGTGCTGCGGTATGCGGAGACACTAAAATCACCATAGTAGAACACAGATGAAGCTTCTAAGATGATGCAATAGCCAGTAAGAAGTAGAACAATTCAAGTTTTAGGTATCGATTATTGACTTTTTAGCTGGCTTCGGTACCTTGGACATGAGCTAGGACCTTAAGATTCTGCATGAAAGGAGGACTAGCAGCCGAGTTGCACGGGAGACTGTGAAAAGTTTTCATATGTAGTAAAAACCTGAGAAATCCGTCCGTTTTCGTCATTTGTTATCGAATCGACTTAAAGCCAAATCTTCACATTGGCTACTCTTCTCTCTGAAACGGTTGTACTTATCGTCTGCAAAGCTATGTCGCGTGCTGCGGTATGTGGAGACACTAAAAGCACCATAGTAGAACACAGATGAAGCATCTAAGTTGATGTAATAGCCAGTAAGAAGTAGTAGAATTCAAGTTTTAGGTATCGATTATTGACTTTTTAGCTGGCTTTCGTGCCTTGGACATGAGCAAGGACCTTAAGATTCTGCATGAAAGGAGGACAATCAGCCGAGTTGCACGGGAGAATGTGAAAAGTGTTCATATGTAGTTAAAACCTGAGAAATCCGTCCGTTTTCGTCATTTGTTATCGAATCGACTTAAAGCCAGATCGTCACATTGGCCGCTCTTCTCTCTGAAACGGTTGTACTTATCGTCTGCAAAGCTATGTCGCGTGCTGCGGTATGCGGAGACACTAAAATCACCATAGTAGAACACAGATGAAGCATCTAAGTTGATGTAATAGCCAGTAAGAAGTAGTACAATTTAAGTTTTAGGAATCGATTATTGACTTTTTAGCTGGCTTTGGTGCCTTGGACATGAGCTATGACTTAAAGATTCTGCATAAAAGGAGGACTAGCAGCCCAGTTGCACGGGAGAATGTGAAAAGTGTTCACATGTAGTAAAAACCTGAGACATCCGTCCATTTTCGTCATTTGTTATTGAATCTGCTTAAAGCCAGATCGTCACATTGGCCGCTCTTCTCTCTGTAACGGTTGTACTTATCGTCTGCAAATTTATGTCGCGTACTGCGGTATGCTGAGACAATAAAAGAACCATAGTAGAACACAGATGAAGCCTCTAAGTTGATGTAATAACCAGTAAGAAGTAGTACAATTCAAGTTTTAGTATCGATTATTGACTTTTTAGCTGGCTTTTGCCTTGGACATGAGCTAGGACTTTAAGATTCTGCATAAAAGGAGGACTAGCAGCCCAGTTGCACGGGAGAATGTGAAAAGTGTTCACATGTAGTAAAAACCTGAGACATCCGTCCGTTTTCGTCATTTGTTATTGAATCGACTTAAAGTCAGATCGTCACATTGGCCGCTCTTCTCTCTGAAACGGTTGTACTTATCGTCTGCAAAGCTATGTCGCGTACTGCTGTTTTCGGAGACACTAAAAGCACCACAGTAGAACACAGATGAAGCTTCTAAGATGACGTAATAGCCAGTAAGAAGTAGTACATTTCAAGTTTTATGTATCGGTTATTGACTTTTTAGCAGGCTTTGGTGCCTTGGACATGAGCTAGGACCTTAAGATTCTGCATGAAATAGGACTAGCAGCCGAGTTGCACGGGAGAATGTGAAAAGTGTTCATATGTAGTAAAAACCTGAGAAATCCGTCCGTTTTCGTCATTTGTTGTCGAATCGACTTCAAGCCAGATCGTCACATTGGCCGCTCTTCTCTCTGAAACGGTTGTACTTATCGTCTGCAAAGCTATGTCGCGTGCTGCGGTATGCGGAGACACTAAAATCACCATAGTAGAACACAGATGAAGCTTCTAAGTTGATGCAATAGCCAGTAAGAAGTAGAACAATTCAAGTTTTAGGTATTGATTATTGACTTTTTAGCTGGCTTCGGTGCCTTTGACATGAGCTAGGACCTCAAGATTCTGCATGAAAGGAGGACTAGCAGCCGATTTTCACGGGAGAATGTGAAAAGTGTTCATATGTAGTAAAAACCTTAGAAATCCGTCCGTTTTCGTCATTTGTTATCGAATCGACATAAAGCCAGATCGTCACATTGGCCGCTCTTCTCTCTGAAACGGTTGTACTTATCGTCTGCAAAGCTATGTCGCGTGCTGCGGTATGCTGAGACACTAGAAGCGCCATAGTAGAACACAGATCAAGGTTCTAAGTTGATGTAATAGCCAGTAAGAAGTAGTACAATTCAAGTTTTACGTATTGAATATGGAACTTTTAGCTGGCTTTGGTGCCTTGGACATGAGCTAGGACCTTAAGATTCTGCATGAAAGGAGGACTAGCAGCCGAGTTGCACGGGAGAATGTGAAAAGTGTTCATATGTAGTAAAAACCTGAGAAATCCGTCCTTTTTCGTCATTTGTTATCGAATCGACATAAAGCCAGATCGTCACATTGGCCGCTCTTCTCTCTGAAACGGTTGTACTTATCGTCTGCAAAGCTATGTCGCGTGTTGCCGTAGGCGGAAACAGGAAAAGCACCATAGTAGAACACAGATGAAGCTTCTAAGTTGATGTAATAGCCAGTAATAAGTAGTCCAATTCAAGATTTAGGTATCGATTATTTACTTTTTAGCTGGCTTTCGTGCCTTGGACATGAGCCAGGACTTTAAGATTCTGCATAAAAGGAGGACTAGCAGCCCAGTTGCACGGGAGAATGTGAAAAGTGTTCATATGTAGTAAAAACCTGAGAAATCCGTTTTCGTCATTTGTTATCGAATCGACTTAAAGCCAGAACGTCACATTGGCCGCTCTTCTCTCTGAAACGGTTGTACTTATCGTCTGCAAAGCTATGTCGCGTGCTGCGGTATGTGGAGACACTAAAATCACCATAGTAGAACACAGATGAAGCTTCTAAGATGATGCAATAGCCAGTAAGAAGTAGAACAATTCAAGTTTTAGGTATCGATTATTGACTTTTTAGCTGGCTTCGGTACCTTGGACATGAGCTAGGACCTTAAGATTCTGCATGAAAGGAGGACTAGCAGCCGATTTTCACGGGAGAATGTGAAAAGTGTTCATATGTAGTAAAAACCTTAGAAATCCGTCCGTTTTCGTCATTTGTTATCGAATCGACATAAAGCCAGATCGTCACATTGGCCGCTCTTCTCTCTGAAACGGTTGTACTTATCGTCTGCAAAGCTATGTCGCGTGCTGCGGTATGCTGAGACACTAGAAGCACCATAGTAGAACACAGATCAAGGTTCTAAGTTGATGTAATAGCCAGTAAGAAGTAGTACAATTCAAGTTTTACGTATTGAATATGGAACTTTTAGCTGGCTTTGGTGCCTTGGACATGAGCTAGGACCTTAAGATTCTGCATGAAAGGAGGACTAGCAGCCGAGTTGCACGAGAGAATGTGAAAAGTGTTCATATGTAGTAAAAACCTGAGAAATCCGTCCTTTTTCGTCATTTGTTATCGAATCGACATAAAGCCAGATCGTCACATTGGCCGCTCTTCTCTCTGAAACGGTTGTGCTTATCGTCTGCAAAGCTATGTCGCGTGTTGCCGTAGGCGGAAACTGGAAAAGCACCATAGTAGAACACAGATGAAGCTTCTAAGTTGATGTAATAGCCAGTAATAAGTAGTCCAATTCAAGATTTAGGTATCGATTATTTACTTTTTAGCTGGCTTTCGTGCCTTGGACATGAGCCAGGACTTTAAGATTCTGCATAAAAGGAGGACTAGCAGCCCAGTTGCACGGGAGAATGTGAAAAGTGTTCATATGTAGTAAAAACCTGAGAAATCCGTTTTCGTCATTTGTTATCGAATCGACTTAAAGCCAGATCGTCACACTGACCGCTCTTCTCTCTGAAACGGTTGTACTTATCGTCTGCAAAGCTATGTCGCGTGCTGCGGTATGTGGAGACACTAAAATCACCATAGTAGAACACAGATGAAGCTTCTAAGATGATGCAATAGCCAGTAAGAAGTAGAACAATTCAAGTTTTAGGTATCGATTATTGACTTTTTAGCTGGCTTCGGTACCTTGGACATGAGCTAGGACCTTAAGATTCTGCATGAAAGGAGGACTAGCAGCCGAGTTGCACGAGAGAATGTGAAATGTGTTCATATGTAGTAAAAACCTGAGAAATCAGTCCGTTTTCGTCATTTGTTATCGAATCGACTTAAAGCCAGATCGTCACATTGGCCGCTCTGCTCTCTGAAACGGTTGTACTTATCGTCTGCAAAGCTATGTCGCGTACTGCGGCATTCGGAGACACTAAAAGCAACATAGTAGAACACAGATGAAGCTCCTAAGATGATGTAATAGCCAGTAAGAAGTAGTACAATTCAAGTTTTAGGTATCGGTTATTGACTTTTTAGCTGGCTTTGGTGCCTTGTACATGAGCTAGGACCTTAAGATTCTGCATGAAAGGAGGACTAGCAGCCGAGTTGCACGGTAGAATGTGAAAAGTGTTCATATGTAGTAAAAACCTGAGAAATCCGTCCGTTTTCGTCATTTGTTATCGAATCGACATAAAGCCAGATCGTCACATTGGCCGCTCTTCTCTCTGAAACGGTTGTACTTATCGTCTGCAAAGCTATGTCGCGTGCTGCGGTATGCTGAGACACTAATAGCACCATAGTAGAACACAGATCAAGGTTCTAAGTTGATGTAATAGCCAGTAAGAAGTAGTACAATTCAAGTTTTACGTATTGAATATGGACCTTTTAGCTGGCTTTGGTGCCTTGGACATGAGCTAGGACCTTAAGATTCTGCATGAAAGGAAGACTAGCAGCCGAGTTGCACGGGAGAATGTGAAAAGTGTTCATATGTAGTAATAACCTGAGAAATCCGTCCTTTTTCGTCATTTGCTATCGAATCGACATAAAGCCAGATCGTCACATTGGCCGCTCTTCTCTCTGAAACGGTTGTGCTTACCGTCTGCAAAGCTATGTCGCGTGTTGCCGTTGGCGGAAACAGGAAAAGCACCATAGTAGAATACAGATGAAGCTTCTAAGTTGATGTAATAGCCAGTAATAAGTAGTCCAATTCAAGATTTAGGTATCGATTATTTACTTTTTAGCTGGCTTTCGTGCCTTGGACATGAGCCAGGACTTTAAGATTCTGCATAAAGGAGGACTAGCAGCCCAGTTGCACGCGAGAATGTGAAAAGGGTTCATTTGTAGTAAAAACCTGAGAAATCCGTTTTCGTCATTTGTTATCGAATCGACTTAAAGCCAGAACGTCACATTGGCCCCTCTTCTCTCTGAAACGGTTGTACTTATCGTCTGCAAAGCTATGTCGCGTGCTGCGGTATGTGGAGACACTAAAAGCACCATAGTAGAACACAGATGAAGCTTCTAAGTTGATGTAATAGCCAGTAAGAAGTAGTAGAATTCAAGTTTTAGGTATCGATTATTGACTTTTTAGCTGGCTTTCGTGCCTTGGACATGAGCAAGGACCTTAAGATTCTGCATGAAAGGAGGACAATCAGCCGAGTTGCACGGGAGAATGTGAAAAGTGTCATATGTAGTAAAAACCTGAGAAATCGGTCCGTTTTCGTCACTTGTTATCGAATCGACTTAAAGCCAGATCGTCAAATTGGCCGCTCTTCTCTCTGAAACGGTTGTACTTATCGTCTGCAAAGCTATGTCGCGTGCTGCGGTATGCGGAGACACTAAAATCAATATAGTAGAACACAGATGAAGCATCTAAGTTGATGTAATAGCCAGTAAGAAGTAGTACAATTCAAGTTTTAGGTATCGATTATTGACTTTTTAGCAGGCTTTGGTGCCTTGGACATGAGCTAGGACCTTAAGATTCTGCATGAAAGGAGGACTAGCAGCCGAGTTGCACGGGAGAATGTGAAAAGTGTTCATATGTAGTAAAAACCTGAGAAATCCGTCCGTTTTCGTCATTTGTTGTCGAATCGACTTCAAGCCAGATCGTCACATTGGCCGCTCTTCTCTCTGAAACGGTTGTACTTATCGTCTGCAAAGCTATGTCGCGTGCTGCGGTATGCGGAGACACTAAAATCACCATAGTAGAACACAGATGAAGCTTCTAAGTTGATGCAATAGCCAGTAAGAAGTAGAACAATTCAAGTTTTAGGTATTGATTATTGACTTTTTAGCTGGCTTCGGTACCTTGGACATGAGCTAGGACCTTAAGATTCTGCATGAAAGGAGGACTAGCAGCCGAGTTGCACGAGAGAATGTGAAAAGTGTTCATATGTAGTAAAAACCTTAGAAATCCGTCCGTTTTCGTCATTTGTTATCGAATCGACATAAAGCCAGATCGTCACATTGGCCGCTCTTCTCTCTGAAACGGTTGTACTTATCGTCTGCAAAGCTATGACGCGTGCTGCGGTATGCTGAGACACTAGAAGCACCATAGTAGAACACAGATCAAGGTTCTAAGTTGATGTAATAGCCAGTAAGAAGTAGTACAATTCAAGTTTTACGTATTGAATATGGAACTTTTAGCTGGCTTTGGTGCCTTGGACATGAGCTAGGACCTTAAGATTCTGCATGAAAGGAGGACTAGCAGCCGAGTTGCACGGAAGAATGTGAAAAGTGTTCATATGTAGTAAAAACCTGAGAAATCCGTCCTTTTTCGTCATTTGTTATCGAATCGACATAAAGCCAGATCGTCACATTGGCCGCTCTTCTCTCTGAAACGGTTGTGCTTATCGTCTGCAAAGCTATGTCGCGTGTTGCCGTAGGCGGAAACAGGAAAAGCACCATAGTAGAACACAGATGAAGCTTCTAAGTTGATGTAATAGCCAGTAATAAGTAGTCCAATTCAAGATTTAGGTATCGATTATTTACTTTTTAGCTGGCTTTCGTGCCTTGGACATGAGCCAGGACTTTAAGATTCTGCATAAAAGGAGGACTAGCAGCCCAGTTGCACGGGAGAATGTGAAAAGTGTTCATATGTAGTAAAAACCTGAGAAATCCGTTTTCGTCATTTGTTATCGAATCGACTTAAAGCCAGAACGTCACATTGGCCTCTCTTCTCTCTGAAACGGTTGTACTTATCGTCTGCAAAGCTATGTCGCGTGCTGCGGTATGCTGAGACACTAAAAGCACCATAGTAGAACACAGATGAAGCTTCTAAGTTGATGTAATAGCCAGTAAGAAGTAGTACAATTCAAGTTTTATGTATCGATTATTGACTTTTTAGCTGGCTTTGGTGCCTTGGACATGAGCTAGGACCTTGACATTCTGCATGAAAGAAGGACTAGCAGCCGAGTTGCACGGGAGACTGTGAAAAGTTTTCATATGTAGTAAAAACCTGAGAAATCCGTCCGTTTTCGTCATTTGTTATCGAATCGACTTAAAGCCACATCGTCACATTGGCCGCTCTTCTCTCTGAAACGGTTGTACTTATCGTCTGCAAAGCTATGTCGCGTGCTGCGGTATGCGGAGACACTAAAATCACCACAGTAGAACACAGATGAAGCATCTAAGTTGATGTAATAGCCAGTAAGAAGTAGTACAATTCAAGTTTTAGGAATCGATTATTGACTTTTTAGCTGGCTTTGGTGCTTGGACATGAGCTATGACTTAAAGATTCTGCATAAAAGGAGGACTAGCAGCCCAGTTGCACGGGAGAATGTGAAAAGTGTTCACATGTAGTAAAAACCTGAGACATCCGTCCGTTTTCGTCATTTGTTATTGAATCGGCTTAAAGCCAGATCGTCACATTGGCCGCTCTTCTCTCTGAAACGGTTGTACTTATCGTCTGCAAATCTATGTCGCGTACTGCGGTATGCTGAGACACTAAAAGAACCATAGTACAACACAGATGAAGCATCTAAGTTGATGTAATAGCCAGTAAGAAGTTGTACAATTCAAGTTTTAGGAATCGATTATTGACCTTTTAGCTGGCTTTGGTGCCTTGGACATGAGCTAGGACCTTAAGATTCTGCATGAAAGGAGGAGTAGCAGCCGAGTTGCATGGGAGAATGTGAAAAGTGTCATATGTAGTAAAAACCTGAGAAATCGGTCCGTTTTCGTCATTTGTTATCGAATCGACTTAAAGCCAGATCGTCAAATTGGCCGCTCTTCTCTTTGAAACGGTTGTACTTATCGTCTGCAAAGCTATGTCGCGTGCTGCGGTATGCGGAGACACTAAAATCACCATAGTAGAACACAGATGAAGCATCTAAGTTGATGTAATAGCCAGTAAGAAGTAGTACAATTCAAGTTTTAGGAATCGATTATTGACTTTTTAGCTGGCTTTTGCCTTGGACATGAGCTAGGACTTTAAGATTCTGCATAAAATTAGGACTAGCAGCCCAGTTGCACGGGAGAATATAAAAAGGGTTCACATGTAGTAAAAACCTGAGACATCCGTCCGTTTTCGTCATTTGTTATTGAATCGACTTAAAGTCAGATCGTCACATTGGCCGCCCTTCTCTCTGACGGTTGTACTTATCGTCTGCAAAGGTATGTCGCGTACTGCTGTATTCGGAGACACTAAAAGCACCACAGTAGAACACAGATGAAGCTTCTAAGATGACGTAATAGCCAGTAAGAAGTAGTACATTTCAAGTTTTAGGTATCGGTTATTGACTTTTTAGCTGGCTTTGGTGCCTTGGACATGAGCTAGGACCTTAAGATTCTGCATGAAAGGAGGACTAGCAGCCGAGTTGCACGGGAGAATGTGAAAAGTGTTCATATGTAGTAAAAACATGAGAAATCCGTCCGTTTTCGTCATTTGTTGTCGAATCGACTTCAAGCCAGATCGTCACATTGGCCGCTCTTGTCTCTGAAACGGTTGTACTTATCGTCTGCAAAGCTATGTAGCGTGCTGCGGTATGCGGAGACACTAAAATCAACATAGTAGAACACAGATGAAGCTTCTAAGTTGATGCAATAGCCAGTAAGAAGTAGAACAATTCAAGTTTTAGGTATTGATTATTGACTTTTTGGCTGGCTTCGGTGCCTTTGACATGAGCTAGGACCTCAAGATTCTGCATGAAAGTAGGACTAGCAGCCGATTTGCACGGGAGAATGTGAAAAGTGTTCATATGTAGTAAAAACCTTAGAAATCCGTCCGTTTTCGTCATTTGTTATCGAATCGACATAAAGCCAGATCGTCACATTGGCCAATCTTCTCTCTGAAACGGTTGTACTTATCGTCTGCAAAGCTATGTCGCGTGTTGCTGTAGGCGGAAACAGGAAAAGCACCATAGTAGAACACAGATGAAGCTTCTAAGTTGATGTAATAGCCAGTAATAAGTATTCCAATTCAAGATTTAGGTATCGTTTATTTACTTTTTAGCTGGCTTTCGTGCCTTGGACATGAGCCAGGACTTTAAGATTCTGCATAAAAGGAGGACTAGCAGCCCAGTTGCACGGGAGAATGTGAAAAGTGTTCATATGTAGTAAAAACCTGAGAAATCCGTCCGTTATCGTCATTTGTTATCGAATCGACTTAAAGCCAGATCGTCACATTGGCCGCTCTTCTCTCTGAAAAGGTTGTACTTATCGTCTGCAAAGATTTGTCGCGTTCTGCGGTATGCGGAGACACTAAAAGCACCATAGTAGAACACAGACGAAGCTTCTAAGTTGACGTAATAGCCAGTAAGAAGTAGTACAATTCAAGTTTTAGTTATCGATTATTGACTTTTTAACTGGCTTTGGTGCCTTGGACATGAGCTAGGACCTTGACATTCTGCATGAATGGAGGACTAGCAGCCGAGTTGCACGGGAGAATGTGAAAAGTGTTCATATGTAGTAAAAACCTGAGAAATTCGTCCGTTTTCGTCATTTGTTATCGAATCGACTTAAAGCCAGATCGTCATATTGGCCGCTCTTCTCTCTGAAACGGTTGTACTTATCGTCTGCAAAGCTATGTCGCGTGCTGCGGTATGCAGAGACACTAAAATCACCATAGTAGAACACAGATGAAGCTTCTAAGTTGATGCAATAGCCAGTAAGAAGTAGAACAATTCAAGTTTTAGGTATCGATTATTGACTTTTTAGCTGGCTTTTGCCTTGGACATGAGCTAGGACTTTAAGATTCTGCATAAAGGAGGACTAGCAGCCCAGTTGCACGGGAGAATGTGAAAAGTGTTCACATGTAGTAAAAACCTGAGACATCCGTCCGTTTTCGTCATTTGTTATTGAATCGACTTAAAGTCAGATCGTCACAATGGCCGCTCTTCTCTCTGAAACGGTTGTACTTATCGTCTGCAAAGCTATGTCGCGTACTGCGGTATGCTGAGACACTAAAAGCACCATAGTAGAATACAGATCAAGCTTCTAAGTTGATGTAATAGCCAGTAAGAAGTAGTACAATTCAAGTTTTATGTATTGAATATTGACCTTTTAGCTGGCTTTGGTGCCTTGGACATGAGCTAGGACCTTAAGATTCTGCATGAAAGGAGGGCTAGCAGCCGAGTTGCACGTGAGAATGTGAAAAGTGTTCATATGTAGTAAAAACCTAAGAAATCCGTCCGTTTTCGTCATTTGTTATCGAATCGACTTAAAGCCAGATCGTCACATTGGCCGCTCTTCTCTCTGAAACGGTTATACTTATCGTCTGCAAAGCTATGTCGCGTGCTGCGGTATGCCGAGACACTAAAATCACCATAGTAGAACACAGATGAAGCTTCTAAGTTGATGCAATAGCCAGTAAGAAGTAGAACAATTCAAGTTTTAGGTATCGATTATTGACTTTTTAGCTGGCTTTCGTGACTTGGACATGAGCCAGGACTTTAAGATTCTGCATGAAAGAAGGACTAGCAGCCCAGTTGCACGGGAGAATGTGAATAGTGTTCATATGTAGTAGAAACCTGAGAAATCCGTCCGTTTACGTCATTTGTTATCGAATCGACTTAAAGCCACATCGTCACATTGGCCGCTCTTCTCTCTGAAACGGTTGTACTTATTGTCTGCAAAGCTATGTCGCGTACTGCGGTATGCTGAGACACTAAAAGCACCATAGTAGAACACAGACGAAGCTTCTAAGTTGATGTAATAGCCAGTAAGAAGTAGTACAATTCAAGTTTTAGATATCGATTATTGGCTTTTTAACTGTCTTTGGTGCCTTGGACATGAGCTAGGACCTTGACATTCTGCATGATTGGAGGACTAGCAGCCGAGTTGCATGGGAGAATGTAAAAAGTGTTCATATGTAGTAAAAACCTGAGAAATTCGTCCGTTTTCGTCATTTGTTATCGAATCGACTTAAAGCCAGATCGTCACATTGGCCGCTCTTCTCTCTGAAACGGTTGTACTTATCGTCTGCAAAGCTATGTCGCGTGCTGCGGTATGCAGAGACACTAAAATCACCATAGTAGAACACAGATGAAGCTTCTAAGTTGATGCAATAGCCAGTAAGAAGTAGAACAATTCAAGTTTTAGGTATCGATTATTGACTTTTCAGCTGGCTTTTGCCTTGGACATGAGCTAGGACTTTAAGATTCTGCATAAAAGGAGGACTAGCAGGCCAGTTGCACGGGAGACTGTGAAAAGTGTTCACATGTAGTAAAAACCTGATAAATCCGTCCGGTTTCGTCATTTGTTATCGAATCGAGTTAAAGCCAGATCGTCACATTGGCCGCTTTTCTCTCTGAAACGGTTGTACTTATCGTCTGCAAAGCTATGTCGCGTACTGCGGTATGCTGAGACAGTAAAAGCACCATAGTAGAACACAGATCAAGCTTCTAAGTTGATGTAATAGCCAGTAAGAAGTAGTACAATTCAAGTTTTAGGTATTGAATATTGACCGTTTAGCTGGCTTTGGTGCCTTGGACATGAGCTAGGAACTTAAGATTCTGCATGAAAGGAGGACTAGCAGCCGAGTTGCACGTGAGAATGTGAAAAGTGTTCATATGTAGTAAAAACCTAAGAAATCCGTCCGTTTTCGTCATTTGTTATCGAATCGACTTAAAGCCAGATGGTCACATTGGCCACTCTTCTCTCTGAAACGGTTGTACTTATCGTCTGCAAAGCTATGTCGCGTGCAGCGGTATGTGGAGACACTAAAATCACCATAGTAGAACACAGGTGAAGCTTCTAAGTTGATGTAATAGCCAGTAAGAAGTAGTACAATTCAAGTTTTAGGAATCGATTATTGACTTTTTAGCTGGCTTTGGTGCCTTGGACATAAGCTAGGACCTTAAGATTCTGCATGAAAGGAGGCCTAGCAGCCGAGTTGCACGGGAGAATGTGAAAAGTGTTCATATGTAGTAAAATCCCGAGAAATCCGTCCGTTTTCGTCATTTGTTATTGAATCGACTTAAAGCCAGATCGTCACATTGGCCGCTCTTCTCTCTGAAACGGTTGTACATATCGTCTGCAAAGCTATGTCGCGTGCAGCGGTATGTGGAGACGCTAAAATCACCATAGCAGAACACAGATGAAGCATCTAAGTTGATATAATAGCCAGTAAGAAGTTGTACAATTCAAGTTTTTGGAATCGATTATTGACTTTTTAGCTGGCTTTTGCCTTGGACATGAGCTAGGACTTTAAGATTCTGCATAAAAAGGAGGACTAGCAGCCCAGTTGCACGGGAGAATGTGAAAAGTGTTCACATGTAGAAAAAACCTGAGAAATCCGTCCGTCTTCGTCATTTGTTATCGAATCGACTTAAAGCCAGTTCGTCACATTGGCCGCTCTGCTCTCTGAAACGGTTGTACTTATCGTCTGCAAAGCTATGTCGCGTACTGCTGTATTCGGAGACACTAAAAGCACCATAGTAGAACACAGATGAAGCTCCTAAGATGACGTAATAGCCAGTAAGAAGTAGTACATTTCAAGTTTTAGGTATCGGTTATTGACTTTTTAGCTGGCTTTGGTGCCTTGGACATGAGCTAGGACCTTAAGATTCTGCATGAAAGGAGGACTAGCAGCCGAGTTGCACGGGAGAATGTGAAAAGTGTTCATATGTAGTAAAAACCTGAGAAATCCGTCCGTTTTCGTCATTTGTTATCGAATCGACTTAAAGCCAGATCGTCACATTGGCCGCTCTTCTCTCTGAAACGGTTGTACTTATCGTCTGCAAAGCTATGTCGCGTGCTGCGGTATGCTGAGACACTAAAAGCACCATAGTAGAACACATATGAAGCTTCTAAGTTGATGTAATAGCCAGTAAGAAGTAGTACAATTCAAGTTTTAGGTATCGATTATTGACTTTCTAGCTGGCTTTGGTGCCTTGGACATGTGCTAGGACCTTGACATTCTGCATGAAAGAAGGACTAGCAGCCGAGTTGCACGGGAGGCTGTGAAAAGTTTTCATATGTAGTAAAATCCCGAGAAATCCGTCCGTTTTCGTCATTTGTTATTGAATCGACTTAAAGCCAGATCGTCACATTGGCCGCTCTTCTCTCTGAAACGGTTGTACATATCGTCTGCAAAGCTATGTCGCGTGCAGCGGTATGTGGAGACGCTAAAATCACCATAGTAGAACACAGATGAAGCTTCTAAGTTGATGTAATAGCCGGTAAGAAGTAGTACAATTCAAGTTTTAGATATCGATTATTGACTTTTTAGCTGGCTTTGGTGCCTTGGACATGAGCTAGGACCTTAAGATTCTGCATGAATGGAAGACTAGCAGCCGAGTTGCACGGGAGAATGTGGAAAGTGTTCATATGTAGTAAAAACCTGAGAAATCGGTCCGTTTTCGTCATTTGTTATCGAATCGACTTAAAGCCAGATCGTCACATTGGCCGCTCTTCTCTCTGAAACGGTTGTACTTATCGTCTGCAAAGCTATGTCGCGTGCTGCGGTATGCGGAGACACTAAAAGCACCGTAGTAGAACACAGATGAAGCTTCTAAGTTGATGTAATAGCCGGTAAGAAGTAGTACAATTCAAGTATTAGGTATCGATTATTGACTTTTTAGCTGGCTTTGGTGCCTTGGACATGAGCTAGGACCTTAAGATTCCGCATAAAAGGAGGAGTAGCAGCCCAGTTGCACGGGAGAATGTGAAAAGTGTTCACATGTAGTAAAAACTGAGACATCCGTCCGTTTTCGTCATTTGTTATTGAATCGACTTAAAGCAAGATCGTCACACTGACCGCTCTTCTCTCTGAAACGGTTGTACTTATCGTCTGCAAAGCTATGTCGCGTGCTGCGGTATGCGGAGACACTAAAAGCACCATAGTAGAACACAGATGAAGCTTCTAAGTGTATGTAATAGCCAGTAAGAAGTAGTACAATTCAAGTTTTAGGTATTGAATATTGAACTTTTAGCTGGCTTTGGTGCCTTGGATATGAGCTAGGATCTTGACATTCTGCATGAAAGGAGGAATAGCAGCCGAGTTGCACGGGAGACTGTGAAAAGTGTTCATATGTAGTAAAAACCTTAGAAATCCGTCCGTTTTCGTCATTTGTTATCGAATCGACTTAAAGCCACATCGTCACATTGGCCGCTCTTCTCTCTGAAACGGTTGTACTTATCGTCTGGAAAGCTATGTCGCGTGCTGCGGTATGTGGAGACACTAAAAGCACCATAGTAGAACACAGATAAAGCTTCTAAGTTGATGTAATAGCCAGTAAGAAGTAGTACAATTCAAGTTTTAGGTATAGATTATTGACTTTTTAGCTGGCTTTGGTGCCTTGGACATGAGCTAGGGCCTTAAGATCCTGCATGAAAGGAGGACTAGCAGCCGAGTTGCACGGGAGAATGTGGAAAGTGTTCATATGTAGTAAAAACTGAGACATCCGTCCGTTTTCGTCATTTGTTATTGAATCGACTTAAAGCCAGATCGTCACATTGGCCGCTCTTCTCTCTGAAACGGTTGTACTTATCGTCTGCAAAGCTATGTCGCGTGCTGCGGTATGCGGAGACACTAAAAGCACCATAGTAGAACACAGATGAAGCTTCTAAGTGTATGTAATAGCCAGTAAGAAGTAGTACAATTCAAGTTTTAGGTATTGAATATTGAACTTTTAGCTGGCTTTGGTGCCTTGGATATGAGCTAGGACCTTGACATTCTGCATGAAAGGAGGAATAGCAGCCGAGTTGCACGGGAGACTGTGAAAAGTGTTCATATGTAGTAAAAACCTTAGAAATCCGTCCGTTTTCGTCATTTGTTATCGAATCGACTTAAAGCCAGATCGTCACATTGGCCGCTCTTCTCTCTGAAACGGTTGTACTTATCGTCTGGAAAGCTATGTCGCGTGCCGCGGTATGTGGAGACACTAAAAGCACCATAGTAGAACACAGATGAAGCTTCTAAGTTGATGTAATAGCCAGTAAGAAGTAGTACAATTCAAGTTTTAGGTACCGATTATTGCCTTTTTAGCTTGGTTTGGTGCCTTGGACATGAGCTAGGATCTTAGGATTCTGCATGAAAGGAGGAGTAGCAGCCGAGTTGCACGGGAGAATGTGAAAAATGTTCATATGTAGTAAAAACCTGAGAAATTCGTCCGTTTTCGTCATTTGTTATCGAATCGACTTAAAGCCAGATGGTCACATTGGCCGCCCTTCTCTCTGAAACGCTTGTACTTATCGTCTGAAAAGCTATGTCGCGTGCTGCGGTATGCGGAGGCACTAAAATCACCATAGTAGAACACAGATGAAGCTACTAAGTTGATGCAATAGCCAGTAAGAAGTAGTCCAATTCAAGATTGAGGTATTGAATATTGACCTTTTAGCTGGCTTTGGTGCCTTGGACATGTGCAAGGACCTTAAGATTCTGCATGAAAGGAGGACTAGCAGCCGAGTTGCACGGGAGAATGTGAAAAGTGTTCATATGTAGTAAAAACCTGAGAAATCCGTCCGTTTTCGTCATTTGTTATCGATCGACTTAAAGCCAGATCGTCACATTGGCGGCTCTTCTCTCTGAAACGGTTGTATTTATCGTCTGCAAAGCTATGTTGTGTGCTGCGCTATGTGAAGACACTAAAAGCACCATAGTAGAACACAGATGAAGCTTCTAAGTTGATGTAATAGCCAGTAAGAAGTAGTACAATTCAAGTTTTAGGTATCGATTATTGACTTCTTAGCTGGCTTTGGTGCCTTGTACATGAGCTAGGACCTTAAGATTCTGCATGAAAGGAGGAGTAGCAGCCGAGTTGCACGGGAGAATGTGAAATGTGTTTATATGTAGTAAAAACCGGAGAAATTCGTCCGATTTCGTCATTTGTTATCGAATCGACTGAAAGCCAGATCGTCACATTGGCCGCTCTTCTCTCTGAAACGCTTGTACTTATCGTCTGCAAAGCTATGTCGCGTGCTGCGGTATGCGGAGACACTAAAATCACCATAGTATAACACAGATGAAGCTACTAAGTTGATGCAATAGCCAGTAAGAGGTAGTCCAATTCAAGATTTAGGTATCGATTATTGACTTTTTAGCTGGCTTCGGTACCTTGGACATGAGCTAGGACCTTAAGATTCTGCATAAAAGGAGGACTAGCAGCCCAGTTGCACGGGAGAATGTGTAAAGTGTTCATATGCAGTAAAAGCCTGAGAAATCCGTCCGTTTTCGTCATTTGTTATCGAATCGACTTAAAGCCAGATCGTCACATTGGCCGCTCTTCTCTCTGAAACGGTTGTACTTATCGTCTGCAAAGCTATGTCGCGTGCTGCGGTATGCTGAGACACTAGAAGCACCATAGTAGAACACAGATCAAGGTTCTAAGTTGATGTAATAGCCAGTAAGAAGTAGTACAATTCAAGTTTTACGTATTGAATATGGAACTTTTAGCTGGCTTTGGTGCCTTGGACATGAGCTAGGACCTTAAGATTCTGCATGAAAGGAGGACTAGCAGCCGAGTTGCACGGAAGAATGTGAAAAGTGTTCATATGTAGTAAAAACCTGAGAAATCCGTCCTTTTTCGTCATTTGTTATCGAATCGACATAAAGCCAGATCGTCACATTGGCCGCTCTTCTCTCTGAAACGGTTGTGCTTATCGTCTGCAAAGCTATGTCGCGTGTTGCCGTAGGCGGAAACAGGAAAAGCACCATAGTAGAACACAGATGAAGCTTCTAAGTTGATGTAATAGCCAGTAATAAGTAGTCCAATTCAAGATTTAGGTATCGATTATTTACTTTTTAGCTGGCTTTCGTGCCTTGGACATGAGCCAGGACTTTAAGATTCTGCATAAAAGGAGGACTAGCAGCCCAGTTGCACGGGAGAATGTGAAAAGTGTTCATATGTAGTAAAAACCTGAGAAATCCGTTTTCGTCATTTGTTATCGAATCGACTTAAAGCCAGAACGTCACATTGGCCTCTCTTCTCTCTGAAACGGTTGTACTTATCGTCTGCAAAGCTATGTCGCGTGCTGCGGTATGTGGAGACACTAAAATCACCATAGTAGAACACAGATGAAGCTTCTAAGATGATGCAATAGCCAGTAAGAAGTAGAACAATTCAAGTTTTAGGTATCGATTATTGACTTTTTAGCTGGCTTCGGTACCTTGGACATGAGCCAGGACCTTAAGTTTCTGCATGAAAGGAGGACTAGCAGCCGAGTTGCACGAGAGAATGTAAAAAGTGTTCATATGTAGTAAAAACCTGAGAAATCCGTCCGTTTTCGTCATTTGTTATCGAATCGACTTAAAGCCAGATCGTCACACTGACCGCTCTTCTCTCTGAAAAGGTTGTACTTATCGTCTGCAAAGCTATGTCGCGTGCTGCGGTATGCTGAGACACTAAAAGCAACATAGTAGAACACAGATGAAGCTTCTAAGTTGATGTAATAGCCAGTAAGAAGTAGTACAATTCAAGTTTTATGTATCGATTATTGACTTTTTAGCTGGCTTTGGTGCCTTGGACATGAGCTAGGACCTTGACATTCTGCATGAAAGAAGGACTAGCAGCCGAGTTGCACGGGAGACTGTGAAAAGTTTTCATATGTAGTAAAAACCTGAGAAATCCGTCCGTTTTCGTCATTTGTTATCGAATCGACTTAAAGCCACATCGTCACATTGGCCGCTCTTCTCTCTGAAACGGTTGTACTTATCGTCTGCAAAGCTATGTCGCGTGCTGCGGTATGCGGAGACACTAAAATCACCATAGTAGAACACAGATGAAGCTTCTAAGATGACGTAATAGCCAGTAAGAAGTAGTACAATTCAAGTTTTAGTTATCGATTATTGACTTTTTAACTGGCTTTGGTGCTTGGACATGAGCTATGACTTAAAGATTCTGCATAAAAGGAGGACTAGCAGCCCAGTTGCACGGGAGAATGTGAAAAGTGTTCACATGTAGTAAAAACCTGAGACATCCGTCCGTTTTCGTCATTTGTTATTGAATCGGCTTAAAGCCAGATCGTCACATTGGCCGCTCTTCTCTCTGAAACGGTTGTACTTATCGTCTGCAAATCTATGTCGCGTACTGCGGTATGCTGAGACACTAAAAGAACCATAGTAGAACACAGATGAAGCATCTAAGTTGATGTAATAGCCAGTAAGAAGTTGTACAATTCAAGTTTTAGGAATCGATTATTGACCTTTTAGCTGGCTTTGGTGCCTTGGACATGAGCTAGGACCTTAAGATTCTGCATGAAAGGAGGAGTAGCAGCCGAGTTGCATGGGAGAATGTGAAAAGTGTCATATGTAGTAAAAACCTGAGCAATCGGTCCGTTTTCGTCATTTGTTATCGAATCGACTTAAAGCCAGATCGTCAAATTGGCCGCTCTTCTCTTTGAAACGGTTGTACTTATCGTCTGCAAAGCTATGTCGCGTGCTGCGGTATGCGGAGACACTAAAATCACCATAGTAGAACACAGATGAAGCATCTAAGTTGATGTAATAGCCAGTAAGAAGTAGTACAATTCAAGTTTTAGGAATCGATTATTGACTTTTTAGCTGGCTTTTGCCTTGGACATGAGCTAGGACTTTAAGATTCTGCATAAAATTAGGACTAGCAGCCCAGTTGCACGGGAGAATGTAAAAAGGGTTCACATGTAGTAAAAACCTGAGACATCCGTCCGTTTTCGTCATTTGTTATTGAATCGACTTAAAGTCAGATCGTCACATTGGCCGCCCTTCTCTCTGACGGTTGTACTTATCGTCTGCAAAGGTATGTCGCGTACTGCTGTATTCGGAGACACTAAAAGCACCACAGTAGAACACAGATGAAGCTTCTAAGATGACGTAATAGCCAGTAAGAAGTAGTACATTTCAAGTTTTATGTATCGGTTATTGACTTTTTAGCTGGCTTTGGTGCCTTGGACATGAGCTAGGACCTTAAGATTCTGCATGAAAGGAGGACTAGCAGCCGAGTTGCACGGGAGAATGTGAAAAGTGTTCATATGTAGTAAAAACCTGAGAAATCCGTCCGTTTTCGTCATTTGTTGTCGAATCGACTTCAAGCCAGATCGTCACATTGGCCGCTCTTGTCTCTGAAACGGTTGTACTTATCGTCTGCAAAGCTATGTAGCGTGCTGCGGTATGCGGAGACACTAAAATCAACATAGTAGAACACAGATGAAGCTTCTAAGTTGATGCAATAGCCAGTAAGAAGTAGAACAATTCAAGTTTTAGGTATTGATTATTGACTTTTTAGCTGGCTTCGGTGCCTTTGACATGAGCTAGGACCTCAAGATTCTGCATGAAAGTAGGACTAACAGCCGATTTGCACGGGAGAATGTGAAAAGTGTTCATATGTAGTAAAAACCTTAGAAATCCGTCCGTTTTCGTCATTTGTTATCGAATCGACATAAAGCCAGATCGTCACATTGGCCGCTCTTCTCTCTGAAACGGTTGTACTTATCGTCTGCAAAGCTATGTCGCGTGCTGCGGTATGCTGAGACACTAAAAGCACCATAGTAGAACACAGATCAAGGTTCTAAGTTGATGTAATAGCCAGTAAGAAGTAGTACAATTCAAGTTTTACGTATTGAATATGGAACTTTTAGCTGGCTTTGGTGCCTTGGACATGAGCTAGGAAATTAAGATTCTGCATGAAAGGAGGACTAGCAGCCCAGTTGCACGGGAGAATGTGAAAAGTGTTCATATGTAGTAAAAACCTGAGAAATCCGTCCGTTATCGTCATTTGTTATCGAATCGACTTAAAGCCAGATCGTCACATTGGCCGCTCTTCTCTCTGAAAAGGTTGTACTTATCCTCTGCAAAGATTTGTCGCGTGCTGCGGTATGCGGAGACACTAAAAGCACCATAGTAGAACACAGACGAAGCTTCTAAGTTGACGTAATAGCCAGTAAGAAGTAGTACAATTCAAGTTTTAGTTATCGATTATTGACTTTTTAACTGGCTTTGGTGCCTTGGACATGAGCTAGGACCTTGACATTCTGCATGAATGGAGGACTAGCAGCCGAGTTGCACGGGAGAATGTGAAAAGTGTTCATATGTAGTAAAAACCTGAGACATCCGTCCGTTTTCGTCATTTGTTATTGAATCGACTTAAAGTCAGATCGTCACATTGGCCGCTCTTCTCTCTGAAACGGTTGTACTTATCGTCTGCAAAGCTATGTCGCGTGCTGCGGTATGCAGAGACACTAAAATCACCATAGTAGAACACAGATGAAGCTTCTAAGTTGATGCAATAGCCAGTAAGAAGTAGAACAATTCAAGTTTTAGGTATCGATTATTGACTTTTTAGCTGGCTTTTGCCTTGGACATGAGCTAGGACTTTAAGATTCTGCATAAAGGAGGACTAGCAGCCCAGTTGCACGGGAGAATGTGAAAAGTGTTCACATGTAGTAAAAACCTGAGACATCCGTCCGTTTTCGTCATTTGTTATTGAATCGACTTAAAGTCAGATCGTCACATTGGCCGCTCTTCTCTCTGAAACGGTTGTACTTATCGTCTGCAAAGCTATGTCGCGTACTGCGGTATGCTGAGACACTAAAAGCACCATAGTAGAATACAGATCAAGCTTCTAAGTTGATGTAATAGCCAGTAAGAAGTAGTACAATTCAAGTTTTATGTATTGAATATTGACCTTTTAGCTGGCTTTGGTGCCTTGGACATGAGCTAGGACCTTAAGATTCTGCATGAAAGGAGGACTAGCAGCCGAGTTGCACGTGAGAATGTGAAAAGTGTTCATATGTAGTAAAAACCTAAGAAATCCGTCCGTTTTCGTCATTTGTTATCGAATCGACTTAAAGCCAGATCGTCACATTGGCCGCTCTTCTCTCTGAAACGGTTATACTTATCGTCTGCAAAGCTATGTCGCGTGCTGCGGTATGCCGAGACACTAAAATCACCATAGTAGAACACAGATGAAGCTTCTAAGTTGATGCAATAGCCAGTAAGAAGTAGAACAATTCAAGTTTTAGGTATCGATTATTGACTTTTTAGCTGGCTTTCGTGACTTGGACATGAGCCAGGACTTTAAGATTCTGCATAAAAGGAGGACTAGCAGCCCAGTTGCACGGGAGAATGTGAAAAGTGTTCATATGTAGTAAAAACCTGAGCAATCCGTCCGTTTTCGTCATTTGTTATCGAATCGACTTAAAGCCAGATGGTCACATTGGCCGCTCTTCTCTCTGAAACGTTTGTACATATCGTCTGCAAAGCTATGTCGCGTGCAGCGGTATGTGGAGACACTAAAATCACCATGGTAGAACACAGATGAAGCATCTAAGTTGATGTAATAGCCAGTAAGAAGTAGTCCAATTCAAGATTTAGGTATCGATTATTGACTTTTTAGCTGGCTTTCGTGCCTTGGACATGAGCTAGGACTTTAAGATTCTGCATGAAAGAAGGACTAGCAGCCCAGTTGCACGGGAGAATGTGAATAGTGTTCATATGTAGTAAAAACCTGAGAAATCCGTCCGTTTTCGTCATTTGTTATCGAATCGACTTAAAGCCACATCGTCACATTGGCCGCTCTTCTCTCTGAAACGGTTGTACTTATCGTCTGCAAAGCTATGTCGCGTACTGCGGTATGCTGAGACACTAAAAGCACCGTAGTAGAACACAGACGAAGCTTCTAAGTTGATGTAATAGCCAGTAAGAAGTAGTACAATTCAAGTTTTAGATATCGATTATTGACTTTTTAACTGTCTTTGGTGACTTGGACATGAGCTAGGACCTTGACATTCTGCATGAAAGGAGGACTAGCAGCCGAGTTGCACGGGAGAATGTAAAAAGTGTTCATATGTAGTAAAAACCTGAGAAATTCGTCCGTTTTCGTCATTTGTTATCGAATCGACTTAAAGCCAGATCGTCACATTGGCCGCTCTTCTCTCTGAAACGGTTGTACTTATCGTCTGCAAAGCTATGTCGCGTGCTGCGGTATGCAGAGACACTAAAATCACCATAGTAGAACACAGATGAAGCTTCTAAGTTGATGCAATAGCCAGTAAGAAGTAGAACAATTCAAGTTTTAGGTATCGATTATTGACTTTTTAGCTGGCTTTTGCCTTGGACATGAGCTAGGACTTTAAGATTCTGCATAAAAGGAGGACTAGCAGGCCAGTTGCACGGGAGACTGTGAAAAGTGTTCACATGTAGTAAAAACCTGATAAATCCGTCCGGTTTCGTCATTTGTTATCGAATCGAGTTAAAGCCAGATCGTCACATTGGCCGCTTTTCTCTCTGAAACGGTTGTACTTATCGTCTGCAAAGCTATGTCGCGTACTGCGGTATGCTGAGACAGTAAAAGCACCATAGTAGAACACAGATCAAGCTTCTAAGTTGATGTAATAGCCAGTAAGAAGTAGTACAATTCAAGTTTTAGGTATTGAATATTGACCGTTTAGCTGGCTTTGGTGCCTTGGACATGAGCTAGGACCTTAAGATTCTGCATGAAAGGAGGACTAGCAGCCGAGTTGCACGTGAGAATGTGAAAAGTGTTCATATGTAGTAAAAACCTAAGAAATCCGTCCGTTTTCGTCATTTGTTATCGAATCGACTTAAAGCCAGATGGTCACATTGGCCACTCTTCTCTCTGAAACGGTTGTACTTATCGTCTGCAAAACTATGTCGCGTGCAGCGGTATGTGGAGACACTAAAATCACCATAGTAGAACACAGGTGAAGTTTCTAAGTTGATGTAATAGCCAGTAAGAAGTAGTACAATTCAAGTTTTAGGAATCGATTATTGACTTTTTAGCTGGCTTTGGTGCCTTGGACATAAGCTAGGACCTTAAGATTCTGCATGAAAGGAGGACTAGCAGCCGAGTTGCACGGGAGAATGTGAAAAGTGTTCATATGTAGTAAAATCCCGAGAAATCCGTCCGTTTTCGTCATTTGTTATTGAATCGACTTAAAGCCAGATCGTCACATTGGCCGCTCTTCTCTCTGAAACGGTTGTACATATCGTCTGCAAAGCTATGTCGCGTGCAGCGGTATGTGGAGACGCTAAAATCACCATAGCAGAACACAGATGAAGCATCTAAGTTGATATAATAGCCAGTAAGAAGTTGTACAATTCAAGTTTTTGGAATCGATTATTGACTTTTTAGCTGGCTTTGGTGCCTTGGACATGAGCTAGGACCTTAAGATTCTGCATGGAAGGAGGACTAGCAGCCGAGTTGCACGGGAGAATGTGAAAAGTGTTCATATGTAGTAAAAACCTGAGAAATCCGTCCGTTTTCGTCATTTGTTATCGAATCGACTTAAAGCCAGATCGTCCCATTGGCCGCTCTTCTCTCTGAAACGGTTGTACTTATCGTCTGCAAAGCTATGTCGCGTGCTGCGGTATGCTGAGACACTAAAAGCACCATAGTAGAACACATATGAAGCTTCTAAGTTGATGTAATAGCCAGTAAGAAGTAGTACAATTCAAGTTTTAGGTATCGATTATTGACTTTCTAGCTGGCTTTGGTGCCTTGGACATGTGCTAGGACCTTGACATTCTGCATGAAAGAAGGACTAGCAGCCGAGTTGCACGGGAGACTGTGAAAAGTTTTCATATGTAGTAAAATCCCGAGAAATCCGTCCGTTTTCGTCATTTGTTATTGAATCGACTTAAAGCCAGATCGTCACATTGGCCGCTCTTCTCTCTGAAACGGTTGTACATATCGTCTGCAAAGCTATGTCGCGTGCAGCGGTATGTGGAGACGCTAAAATCACCATAGCAGAACACAGATGAAGCATCTAAGTTGATATAATAGCCAGTAAGAAGTTGTACAATTCAAGTTTTTGGAATCGATTATTGACTTTTTAGCTGGCTTTTGCCTTGGACATGAGCTAGGACTTTAAGATTCTGCATAAAAGGAGGACTAGCAGCCCAGTTGCACGGGAGAATGTGAAAAGTGTTCACATGTAGTAAAAACCCGAGAAATCCGTCCGTCTTCGTCATTTGTTATCGAATCGACTTAAAGCCAGTTCGTCACATTGGCCGCTCTGCTCTCTGAAACGGTTGTACTTATCGTCTGCAAAGCTATGTAGCGTGCTGCGGTATGCGGAGACACTAAGAGCACCGTAGTAGAACACAGATGAAGCTTCTAAGTTGATGTAATAGCCGGTAAGAAGTAGTACAATTCAAGTTTTAGATATCGATTATTGACTTTTTAGCTGGCTTTGGTGCCTTGGACATGAGCTAGGACCTTAAGATTCTGCATGAATGGAAGACTAGCAGCCGAGTTGCACGGGAGAATGTGGAAAGTGTTCATATGTAGTAAAAACCTGAGAAATCGGTCCGTTTTCGTCATTTGTTATCGAATCGACTTAAAGCCAGATCGTCACATTGGCCGCTCTTCTCTCTGAAACGGTTGTACTTATCGTCTGCAAAGCTATGTCGCGTGCTGCGGTATGCGGAGACACTAAAAGCACCGTAGTAGAACACAGATGAAGCTTCTAAGTTGATGTAATAGCCGGTAAGAAGTAGTACAATTCAAGTTTTGGGTATTGAATATTGAACTTTTAGCTGGCTTTGGTGCCTTGGATATGAGCTAGGACCTTGACGTTCTGCATGAAAGGAGGAATAGCAGCCGAGTTGCACGGGAGACTGTGAAAAGTGTTCATATGTAGTAAAAACCTTAGAAATCCGTCCGTTTTCGTCATTTGTTATCGAATCGACTTAAAGCCACATCGTCACATTGGCCGCTCTTCTCTCTGAAACGGTTGTACTTATCGTCTGGAAAGCTATGTCGCGTGCTGCGGTATGTGGAGACACTAAAAGCACCATAGTAGAACACAGATAAAGCTTCTAAGTTGATGTAATAGCCAGTAAGAAGTAGTACAATTCAAGTTTTAGGTATAGATTATTGACTTTTTAGCTGGCTTTGGTGCCTTGGACATGAGCTAGGGCCTTAAGATCCTGCATGAAAGGAGGACTAGCAGCCGAGTTGCACGGGAGAATGTGGAAAGTGTTCATATGTAGTAAAAACCTGAGAAATCGGTCCGTTTTCGTCATTTGTTATCGAATCGACTTAAAGCCACATCGTCACATTGGCCGCTCTTCTCTCTGAAACGGTTGTACTTATCGTCTGCAAAGCTATGTCGCGTGCTGCGGTATGCGGAGACACTAAAAGCACCGTAGTAGAACACAGATGAAGCTTCTAAGTTGATGTAATAGCCGGTAAGAAGTAGTACAATTCAAGTTTTAGGTATCGATTATTGACTTTTTAGCTGGCTTTGGTGCCTTGGACATGAGCTAGGACCTTAAGATTCCGCATAAAAGGAGGAGTAGCAGCCCAGTTACACGGGAGAATGTGAAAAGTGTTCACATGTAGTAAAAACTGAGACATCCGTCCGTTTTCGTCATTTGTTATTGAATCGACTTAAAGCCAGATCGTCACATTGGCCGCTCTTCTCTCTGAAACGGTTGTACTTATCGTCTGCAAAGCTATGTCGCGTGCTGCGGTATGCGGAGACACTAAAAGCACCATAGTAGAACACAGATGAAGCTTCTAAGTGTATGTAATAGCCAGTAAGAAGTAGTACAATTCAAGTTTTAGGTATTGAATATTGAACTTTTAGCTGGCTTTGGTGCCTTGGATATGAGCTAGGACCTTGACATTCTGCATGAAAGGAGGAATAGCAGCCGAGTTGCACGGGAGACTGTGAAAAGTGTTCATATGTAGTAAAAACCTTAGAAATCCGTCCGTTTTCGTCATTTGTTATCGATCGACTTAAAGCCAGATCGTCACATTGGCCGCTCTTCTCTCTGAAACGGTTGTATTTATCGTCTGCAAAGCTATGTCGTGTGCTGCGCTATGTGGAGACACTAAAAGCACCATAGTAGAACACAGATGAAGCTTCTAAGTTGATGTAATAGCCAGTAAGAAGTAGTACAATTCAAGTTTTAGGTATCGATTATTGACTTCTTAGCTGGCTTTGGTGCCTTGTACATGAGCTAGGACCTTAAGATTCTGCATGAAAGGAGGAGTAGCAGCCGAGTTGCACGGGAGAATGTGAAATGTGTTTATATGTAGTAAAAACCGGAGAAATTCGTCCGTTTTCGTCATTTGTTATCGAATCGACTGAAAGCCAGATCGTCACATTGGCAGCTCTTCTCTCTGAAACGCTTGTACTTATCGTCTGCAAAGCTATGTCGCGTGCTGCGGTATGCGGAGACACTAAAATCACCTTAGTATAACACAGATGAAGCTACTAAGTTGATGCAATAGCCAGTAAGAGGTAGTCCAATTCAAGATTTAGGTATCGATTATTGACTTTTTAGCTGGCTTCGGTACCTTGGACATGAGCTAGGACCTTAAGATTCTGCATAAAAGGAGGACTAGCAGCCCAGTTGCACGGGAGAATGTGAAAAGTGTTCATATGCAGTAAAAACCTGAGAAATCCGTCCGTTTTCTTCATTTGTTATCGAATCGACTTAAAGCCTGATCGTCACATTGGCCGCTCTTCTCTCTGAAACGGTTGTATTTATCGTCTGCAGAGCTATGTCGCGTGCTGCGGTATGCGGAGACACTAAAAGCACCATAGTAGAACACAGATCAAGCTTCTAAGTTGATGTAATAGCCAGTAAGAAGTAGTACAGTTCAAGTTTTAGGTATTGAATATTGACCTTTTAGCTGGCTTTGGTGCCTTGGACACGAGCTAGAACCTTAAGATTCTGCATGAAAGGAGGACTAGCAGCCGAGTTGCACGGGAGAAGGTGAAAAGTGTTCATATGTAGTAAAAACCTGAGAAATCCGTCCGTTTTCGTCATTTGTTATCGAATTGACTTAAAGCCAAATCGTCACATTGGCCGCTCTTCTCTCTGAAACGGTTGTACTTATCGTCTGCAAAGCTGTGTCGCGTGCTGCGGTATGCGGAGAAACTAAAAGCACCGTAGTAGAACACAGATGAAGCTTCTAAGTTGATGTAATAGCCAGTAAGAAGTTAGGTATCGATTATTGACTTTTTAGCTGGCTTTGGTGCCTTGGACATGAGCTAGGACCTTAACATTCTGCATGAAAGGAGGACTAGCAGCCGCGTTGCTCGGGAGAATGTGAAAAGTGTTCATATGTAGTAAAAACCTGAGAAATCCGTCCGGTTTCGTCATTTGTTATCGAATCGAGTTAAAGCCAGATCGTCACATTGGCCGCTCTTCTCCCTGAAACGGTTGTACTTATGGTCTGCAAAGCTATGTCGCGTGCTGCAGTATGCTGAGACACTAAAAGCACCATAGTAGAACACAGATGAAGCTTCTAAGTTGATGTAATAGCCGGTAAGAAGTAGTCCAATTCAAGTTTTAGGTATCGATTATTGACTTCTTAGCTGGCTTTGGTGCCTTGGACATGAGCTAGGACCTTAAGATTCTGCATAAAAGGAGGACTAGCAGCCCAGTTGCACGGGAGAATGTGAAAAGTCTTCATATGTAGTAAAAACCTGAGAAATCCGTCGGTTTTCGTCATTTGTTATCGATTCGACTTAAAGCCAGATCTTCACATTGGCCGCTGTTCTCTCTGAAACGGTTGTACTTATCGTCTGCAAAGCTATGTCGCGTGCTGCGGTATGCCGAGACACTAAAAGCACCATAGTAGAACACATATGAAGCTTCAAAGTTGATGTAATAGCCAGTAACAAGGAGTACAGTTCAAGTTTTAGGTATCGATTATTGACTTTTTAGCTGGCTTTGGTGCATTGGACATGAGCTAGGACCTTAACATTCTGCATGAAAGGAGGACTAGCAGCCGAGTTGCACGGGAGAATGTGAAAAGTGTTCATATGTAATAAAAACCTGAGAAATCCGTCCGTTTTCGTCATTTGTTATCGAATCGACTTAAAGCCAGATCGTCACATTGGCCGCTCTTCTATCTGAAACGGTTGTACTTATCGTCTACAAAGCTATGTCGCGTGCTGCGGTATGCGGAGACACTAAAAGCACCATAGTAGAACACAGACGAAGCTTCTAAGTTGATGTAATAGCCAGTAAGAAGTAGTACAATTCAAGTTTTAGGTATCGATTATTGCCTTTTTAGCTTGCTTTGGTGCCTTTTACATGAGCTAGGGCCTTAGGATTCTGCATGAAAGGAGGAGTAGCAGCCGAGTTGCACGGGAGAATGTGAAAAGTTTCATATGTAGTAAAAACCTGAGAAATTCGTCCGTTTTCGTCATTTGTTATAGAATCGACTTAAAGCCAGATCGTCACATTGGCCGCTGTTCTCTCTGAAACGGTTGTACTTATCGTCTGCAAAGCTATGTCGCGTGCTGCGGTATGCGGAGACATTAAAATCACCATAGTAGAACACAGATGAAGCTACTAAGTTGATGCAATAGCCAGTAAGAAGTAGTCCAATTCAAGATTTAGGTATCGATTATTGACTTTTTAGCTAGCTTCGGTACCTTGGACAAGAGCTAGGACCTTAAGATTCTGCATAAAAGGAGGACTAGCAGCCCAGTTGCACGGGAGAATGTGAAAAGTGTTCATATGTAGTAAAAACCTGAGAAATCCGTCCGTTTTCGTCATTTGTTATCGAATCGACTTAAAGCCAGATCGTCACACTGGCCGCTCTTCTCTCTGAAACGGTTGTATTTATCGTCTGCAAAGCTATGTCGCGTGCTGCGGTATGCGGAGACACTAAAAGCACCATAGTAGAACACAGATGAAGCTTCTAAGTTGATGTAATAGCCAGTAAGAAGTAGTACATTTCTAGTTTTAGGTATTGAATATTGACCTTTTAGCTGGCTTTGGTGCCTTGGACATGAGCTAGGACCTTAAGATTCTGCATGAAAGGAGGACTAGCAGCCGAGTTGCACGGGAGAATGTGAAAAGTGTTCATATGTAGTAAAAACCTGAGAAATCCGTCCGTTTTCGTCATTTGTTATCGAATTGACTTAAAGCCAGATCGTCACATTGGCCGCTCTTCTCTCTGAAACGGTTGTACTTATCGTCTGCAAAGCTGTGTCGCGTGCTGCGGTATGCGGAGAAACTAAAAGCACCGTAGTAGAACACAGATGAAGCTTCTAAGTTGATGTAATAGCCAGTAAGAAGATAGGTATCGATTATTGACTTTTTAGCTGGCTTTGGTGCCTTGGACATGAGCTAGGACCTTAACATTCTGCATGAAAGGAGGACTAGGAGCCGCGTTGCTCGGGAGAATGTGAAAAGTGTTCATATGTAGTAAAAACCTGATAAATCCGTCCGGTTTCGTCATTTGTTATCGAATCGAGTTAAAGCCAGATCGTCACATTGGCCGCTTTTCTCTCTGAAACGGTTGTACTTATCGTCTGCAAAGCTATGTCGCGTGCTGCTGTATGCTGAGACACTAAAAGCACCATAGTAGAACACAGATGAAGCTTCCAAGTTGATGTAATAGCCAGTAAGAAGTAGTCCATTTCAAGTTTTAGGTATGGATTATTGACTTTTTAGCTGGCTTTGGTGCCTTGGACATGAGCTAGGACCTTAAGATTCTGCATAAAAGGAGGACTAGCAGCCCAGTTGCACGGGAGAATGTGAAAAGTGTTCATATGTAGTAAAAACCTGAGAAATCCGTCGGTTTTCGTCATTTGTTATCGAATCGACTTAAAGCCAGATCTTCACATTGGCCGCTCTTCTCTCTGAAACGGTTGTACTTATCGTCTGCAAAGCTATGTCGCGTGCTGCGGTATGCCGAGACACTAAAAGCACCATAGTAGAACACATATGAAGCTTCAAAGTTGATGTAATAGCCAGTAACAAGTAGTACAGTTGAAGTTTTAGGTATCGATTATTGACTTTTTAGCTGGCTTTGGTGCATTGGACATGAGCTAGGACCTTAACATTCTGCATGAAAGGAGGACTAGCTGCCGAGTTGCACGGGAGAATGTGAAAAGTGTTCATATGTAATAAAAACCTGAGAAATCCGTCCGTTTTCGTCATTTGTTATCGAATCGACTTAAAGCCAGATCGTCACATTGGCCGCTCTTCTATCTGAAACGGTTGTACTTATCGTCTACAAAGCTATGTCGCGTGCTGCGGTATGCGGAGACACTAAAAGCACCATAGTAGAACTCAGATGAAGCTCCTAAGATGATGTAATAGCCAGTAAGAAGTAGTAGAATTCAAGTTTTAGGTAATGAATATTGACCTTTTTGCTGGCTTAGGTGCCTTGGACATGAGCTAGGACCTTAAGATTCTGCATGAAAGGAGGACTAGCAGCCGAGTTGCACGGGAGAATGTGAAAAGTGTTCATATGTAGTAAAAACCTGAGAAATCCGTCCGTTTTCGTCATTTGTTATCGAATTGACTTAAAGCCAGATCGTCACATTGGCCGCTCTTCTCTCTGAAACGGTTGTACTTATCGTCTGCAAAGCTGTGTCGCGTGCTGCGGTATGCGGAGAAACTAAAAGCACCGTAGTAGAACACAGATGAAGCTTCTAAGTTGATGTAATAGCCAGTAAGAAGATAGGTATCGATTATTGACTTTTTAGCTGGCTTTGGTGCCTTGGACATGAGCTAGGACCTTAACATTCTGCATGAAAGGAGGACTAGGAGCCGCGTTGCTCGGGAGAATGTGAAAAGTGTTCATATGTAGTAAAAACCTGATAAATCCGTCCGGTTTCGTCATTTGTTATCGAATCGAGTTAAAGCCAGATTGTCACATTGGCCGCTTTTCTCTCTGAAACGGTTGTACTTATCGTCTGCAAAGCTATGTCGCGTGCTGCGGTATGCTGAGACACTAAAAGCACCATAGTAGAACACAGATGAAGCTTCTAAGTTGATGTAATAGCCAGTAAGAAGTAGTCCATTTCAAGTTTTAGGCATCGATTATTGACTTTTTAGCTGGCTTTGGTGCCTTGGACATGAGCTAGGACTTTAAGATTCTGCATAAAAGGAGGACTAGCAGCCCATTTGCACGGAAGAATGTGATAAGTGCTCATATGTAGTAAAAACCTGAGAAATCCGTCCGTTTTCGTCATTTGTTATCGAATCGACTTAAAGCCAGATCGTCACATTCGCCGCTCTTCTCTCTGAAACGGTTGTACTTATCGTCTGCAAAGCTATGTCGCGTGCTGCGGTATGCGGAGACACTAAAAGCACCATAGTAGAACACATATGAAGCTTCAAAGTTGATGTAATAGCCAGTAACAAGTAGTACAGTTCAAGTTTTAGGTATCGATTATTGACTTTTTAGCTGGCTTTGGTGCATTGGACATGAGCTAGGAACTTAACGTTCTGCATGAAAGGAGGACTAGCAGCCGAGTTGCATGGGAGAATGTGAAAAGTGTTCATATGTAGTAAAAACCTGAGAAATCCGTCCGTTTTCGTCATTTGTTATCGAATTGACTTAAAGCCAGATCGTCACATTGGCCGCTCTTCTCTCTGAAACGGTTGTACTTATCGTCTGCAAAGCTGTGTCGCGTGCTGCGGTATGCGGAGAAACTAAAAGCACCGTAGTAGAACACAGATGAAGCTTCTAAGTTGATGTAATAGCCAGTAAGAAGATAGGTATCGATTATTGACTTTTTAGCTGGCTTTGGTGCCTTGGACATGAGCTAGGACCTTAACATTCTGCATGAAAGGAGGACTAGGAGCCGCGTTGCTCGGGAGAATGTGAAAAGTGTTCATATGTAGTAAAAACCTGAGAAATCCGTCCGGTTTCGTCATTTGTTATCGAATCGAGTTAAAGCCAGATCGTCACATTGGCCGCTCTTCTCCCTGAAACGGTTGTACTTATGGTCTGCAAAGCTATGTCGCGTGCTGCAGTATGCTGAGACACTAAAAGCACCATAGTAGAACACAGATGAAGCTTCTAAGTTGATGTAATAGCCGGTAAGAAGTAGTCCAATTCAAGTTTTAGGTATCGATTATTGACTTTTTAGCTGGCTTTGGTGCCTTGGACATGAGCTAGGACCTTAAGATTCTGCATAAAAGGAGGACTAGCAGCCCAGTTGCACGGGAGAATGTGAAAAGTGTTCATATGTAGTAAAAACCTGAGAAATCCGTCGGTTTTCGTCATTTGTTATCGATTCGACTTTAAGCCAGATCTTCACATTGGCCGCTGTTCTCTCTGAAACGGTTGTACTTATCGTCTGCAAAGCTATGTCGCGTGCTGCGGTATGCCGAAACACTAAAAGCACCATAGTAGAACACATATGAAGCTTCAAAGTTGATGTAATAGCCAGTAACAAGTAGTACAGTTCAAGTTTTAGGTATCGATTATTGATTTTTTAGCTGGCTTTGGTGCATTGGACATGAGCTAGGACCTTAACATTCTGCATGAAAGGAGGACTAGCAGCCGAGTTGCACAGGAGAATGTGAAAAGTGTTCATATGTAATAAAAACCTGAGAAATCCGTCCGTTTTCGTCATTTGTTATCGAATCGACTTAAAGCCAGATCGTCACATTGGCCGCTCTTCTATCTGAAACGGTTGTACTTATCGTCTACAAAGCTATGTCGCGTGCTGCGGTATGCGGAGACACTAAAAGCACCATAGTAGAACACAGATGAAGCTTCTAAGTTGATGTAATAGCCAGTAAGAAGTAGTACAATTCAAGTTTTAGGTATCGATTATTGCCTTTTTAGCTTGCTTTGGTGCCTTGGACATGAGCTAGGACCTTAGGATTCTGCATGAAAGGAGGAGTAGCAGCCGAGTTGCACGGGAGAATGTGAAAAGTTTCATATGTAGTAAAAACCTGAGAAATTCGTCCGTTTTCGTCATTTGTTATAGAATCGACTTAAAGCCAGATCGTCACATTGGCCGCTGTTCTCTCTGAAACGGTTGTACTTATCGTCTGCAAAGCTATGTCGCGTGCTGCGGTATGCGGAGACATTAAAATCACCATAGTAGAACACAGATGAAGCTACTAAGTTGATGCAATAGCCAGTAAGAAGTAGTCCAATTCAAGATTTAGGTATCGATTATTGACTTTTTAGCTGGCTTCGGTACCTTGGACAAGAGCTAGGACCTTAAGATTCTGCATAAAAGGAGGACTAGCAGGCCAGTTGCACGGGAGAATGTGAAAAGTGTTCATATGTAGTAAAAACCTGAGAAATCCGTCCGTTTTCGTCATTTGTTATCGAATCGACTTAAAGCCAGATCGTCACATTGGCCGCTCTTCTCTCTGAAACGCTTGTACTTATCGTCTGCAAAGCTATGTTGCGTACTACGGTATTCGGAGACACTAATGCACCATAGTAGAACACAGATGAAGCTCCTAAGATGATGTAATAGCCAGTAAGAAGTAGTAGAATTCAAGTTTTAGGTAATGAATATTGACCTTTTTGCTGGCTTAGGTGCCTTGGACATGGGCTAGGAATTAAAGATTCTGCAAGAAAGGAGGACTAGCAGCCGAGTTGCACGGGAGAATGTGAAAAGTGTTCATATGTAGTAAAAACCTGAGAAATCCGTCCGTTTTCGTCATTTGTTATCGAATCGACTTAAAGCCAGATCGTCACACTGGCCGCTCTTCTCTCTGAAACGGTTGTATTTATCGTCTGCAAAGCTATGTCGCGTGCTGCGGTATGCGGAGACACTAAAAGCACCATAGTAGAACACAGATGAAGCTTCTAAGTTGATGTAATAGCCAGTAAGAAGATAGGTATCGATTATTGACTTTTTAGCTGGCTTTGGTGCCTTGGACATGAGATAGGACCTTAACATTCTGCATGAAAGGAGGACTAGGAGCCGCGTTGCTCGGGAGAATGTGAAAAGTGTTCATTAGTAGTAAAAACCTGATAAATCCGTCCGGTTTCGTCATTTGTTATCGAATCGAGTTAAAGCCAGATCGTCACATTGGCCGCTTTTCTCTCTGAAACGGTTGTACTTATCGTCTGCAAAGCTATGTCGCGTGCTGCGGTATGCTGAGACACTAAAAGCACCATAGTAGAACACAGATGAAGCTTCTAAGTTGATGTAATAGCCAGTAAGAAGTAGTCCATTTCAAGTTTTAGGTATCGATTATTGACTTTTTAGCTGGCTTTGGTGCCTTGGACATGAGCTAGGACTTTAAGATTCTGCATAAAAGGAGGACTAGCAGCCCATTTGCACGGAAGAATGTGATAAGTGCTCATATGTAGTAAAAACCTGAGAAATCCGTCCGTTTTCGTCATTTGTTATCGAATCGACTTAAAGCCAGATCGTCACATTCGCCGCTCTTCTCTCTGAAACGGTTGTACTTATCGTCTGCAAAGCTATGTCGCGTGCTGCGGTATGCGGAGACACTAAAAGCACCATAGTAGAACACATATGAAGCTTCAAAGTTGATGTAATAGCCAGTAACAAGTAGTACAGTTCAAGTTTTAGGTATCGATTATTGACTTTTTAGCTGGCTTTGGTGCATTGGACATGAGCTAGGAACTTAACGTTCTGCATGAAAGGAGGACTAGCAGCCGAGTTGCATGGGAGAATGTGAAAAGTGTTCATATGTAGTAAAAACCTGAGAAATCCGTCCGTTTTCGTCATTTGTTATCGAATTGACTTAAAGCCAGATCGTCACATTGGCCGCTCTTCTCTCTGAAACGGTTGTACTTATCGTCTGCAAAGCTGTGTCGCGTGCTGCGGTATGCGGAGAAACTAAAAGCACCGTAGTAGAACACAGATGAAGCTTCTAAGTTGATGTAATAGCCAGTAAGAAGATAGGTATCGATTATTGACTTTTTAGCTGGCTTTGGTGCCTTGGACATGAGCTAGGACCTTAACATTCTGCATGAAAGGAGGACTAGGAGCCGCGTTGCTCGGGAGAATGTGAAAAGTGTTCATATGTAGTAAAAACCTGATAAATCCGTCCGGTTTCGTCATTTGTTATCGAATCGAGTTAAAGCCAGATCGTCACATTGGCCGCTTTTCTCTCTGAAACGGTTGTACTTATCGTCTTCAAAGCTATGTCGCGTGCTGCGGTATGCTGAGACACTAAAAGCACCATAGTAGAACACAGATGAAGCTTCTAAGTTGATGTAATAGCCAGTAAGAAGTAGTCCATTTCAAGTTTTAGGTATCGATTATTGACTTTTTAGCTGGCTTTGGTGCCTTGGACATGAGCTAGGACTTTTAGATTCTGCATAAAAGGAGGACTAGCAGCCCATTTGCACGGAAGAATGTGATAAGTGCTCATATGTAGTAAAAACCTGAGAAATCCGTCCGTTTTCGTCATTTGTTATCGAATCGACTTAAAGCCAGATCGTCACATTCGCCGCTCTTCTCTCTGAAACGGTTGTACTTATCGTCTGCAAAGCTATGTCGCGTGCTGCGGTATGCGGAGACACTAAAAGCACCATAGTAGAACACATATGAAGCTTCAAAGTTGATGTAATAGCCAGTAACAAGTAGTACAGTTCAAGTTTTAGGTATCGATTATTGACTTTTTAGCTGGCTTTGGTGCATTGGACATGAGCTAGGAACTTAACGTTCTGCATGAAAGGAGGACTAGCAGCCGAGTTGCATGGGAGAATGTGAAAAGTGTTCATATGTAGTAAAAACCTTAGAAATCCGTCCGTTTTCATCATTTGTTATCGAATCGACTTAAAGCCAGATCGTCACATTGGCCACTCTTCTCCGTGAAACGGTTGTACTTATCGTCTGCAAAGCTATGTCGCGTGCTGCGGTATGCGGAGACACGAAAATCATCATAGTAGAACACAGATGAAGCTTCTAAGTTGATGTAATAGCCAGTAAGAAGAAGTACAATTCAAGTTTTAGGTATCGATTATTGACTTTTTAGCTGGCTTTGGTGCTTTGGACATGAGCTAGGACCTTGAGATTCTGCGTGAAAGGAGGACTAGCAGCCGAGTTGCATGGGAGAATGTGAAAAGTGTTCATATGTAGTAAAAACCTGAGAAATCCGTCCGTTTTCGTCATTTGTTATCGAATTGACTTAAAGCCAGATCGTCACATTGGCCGCTCTTCTCTCTGAAACGGTTGTACTTATCGTCTGCAAAGCTGTGTCGCGTGCTGCGGTATGCGGAGAAACTAAAAGCACCGTAGTAGAACACAGATGAAGCTTCTAAGTTGATGTAATAGCCAGTAAGAAGATAGGTATCGATTATTGACTTTTTAGCTGGCTTTGGTGCCTTGGACATGAGCTAGGACCTTAACATTCTGCATGAAAGGAGGACTAGGAGCCGCGTTGCTCGGGAGAATGTGAAAAGTGTTCATATGTAGTAAAAACCTGAGAAATCCGTCCGGTTTCGTCATTTGTTATCGAATCGAGTTAAAGCCAGATCGTCACATTGGCCGCTCTTCTCCCTGAAACGGTTGTACTTATGGTCTGCAAAGCTATGTCGCGTGCTGCAGTATGCTGAGACACTAAAAGCACCATAGTAGAACACAGATGAAGCTTCTAAGTTGATGTAATAGCCGGTAAGAAGTAGTCCAATTCAAGTTTTAGGTATCGATTATTGACTTTTTAGCTGGCTTTGGTGCCTTGGACATGAGCTAGGACCTTAAGATTCTGCATAAAAGGAGGACTAGCAGCCCAGTTGCACGGGAGAATGTGAAAAGTGTTCATATGTAGTAAAAACCTGAGAAATCCGTCGGTTTTCGTCATTTGTTATCGATTCGACTTTAAGCCAGATCTTCACATTGGCCGCTGTTCTCTCTGAAACGGTTGTACTTATCGTCTGCAAAGCTATGTCGCGTGCTGCGGTATGCCGAAACACTAAAAGCACCATAGTAGAACACATATGAAGCTTCAAAGTTGATGTAATAGCCAGTAACAAGTAGTACAGTTCAAGTTTTAGGTATCGATTATTGATTTTTTAGCTGGCTTTGGTGCATTGGACATGAGCTAGGACCTTAACATTCTGCATGAAAGGAGGACTAGCAGCCGAGTTGCACGGGAGAATGTGAAAAGTGTTCATATGAAATAAAAACCTGAGAAATCCGTCCGTTTTCGTCATTTGTTATCGAATCGACTTAAAGCCAGATCGTCACATTGGCCGCTCTTCTATCTGAAACGGTTGTACTTATCGTCTACAAAGCTATGTCGCGTGCTGCGGTATGCGGAGACACTAAAAGCACCATAGTAGAACACAGATGAAGCTTCTAAGTTGATGTAATAGCCAGTAAGAAGTAGTACAATTCAAGTTTTAGGTATCGATTATTGCCTTTTTAGCTTGCTTTGGTGCCTTGGACATGAGCTAGGACCTTAGGATTCTGCATGAAAGGAGGAGTAGCAGCCGAGTTGCACGGGAGAATGTGAAAAGTTTCATATGTAGTAAAAACCTGAGAAATTCGTCCGTTTTCGTCATTTGTTATAGAATCGACTTAAAGCCAGATCGTCACATTGGCCGCTGTTCTCTCTGAAACGGTTGTACTTATCGTCTGCAAAGCTATGTCGCGTGCTGCGGTATGCGGAGACATTAAAATCACCATAGTAGAACACAGATGAAGCTACTAAGTTGATGCAATAGCCAGTAAGAAGTAGTCCAATTCAAGATTTAGGTATCGATTATTGACTTTTTAGCTGGCTTCGGTACCTTGGACAAGAGCTAGGACCTTAAGATTCTGCATAAAAGGAGGACTAGCAGGCCAGTTGCACGGGAGAATGTGAAAAGTGTTCATATGTAGTAAAAACCTGAGAAATCCGTCCGTTTTCGTCATTTGTTATCGAATCGACTTAAAGCCAGATCGTCACATTGGCCGCTCTTCTCTCTGAAACGCTTGTACTTATCGTCTGCAAAGCTATGTTGCGTACTACGGTATTCGGAGACACTAATGCACCATAGTAGAACACAGATGAAGCTCCTAAGATGATGTAATAGCCAGTAAGAAGTAGTAGAATTCAAGTTTTAGGTAATGAATATTGACCTTTTTGCTGGCTTAGGTGCCTTGGACATGGGCTAGGAATTAAAGATTCTGCAAGAAAGGAGGACTAGCAGCCGAGTTGCACGGGAGAATGTGAAAAGTGTTCATATGTAGTAAAAACCTGAGAAATCCGTCCGTTTTCGTCATTTGTTATCGAATCGACTTAAAGCCAGATCGTCACACTGGCCGCTCTTCTCTCTGAAACGGTTGTATTTATCGTCTGCAAAGCTATGTCGCGTGCTGCGGTATGCGGAGACACTAAAAGCACCATAGTAGAACACAGATGAAGCTTCTAAGTTGATGTAATAGCCAGTAAGAAGATAGGTATCGATTATTGACTTTTTAGCTGGCTTTGGTGCCTTGGACATGAGATAGGACCTTAACATTCTGCATGAAAGGAGGACTAGGAGCCGCGTTGCTCGGGAGAATGTGAAAAGTGTTCATTAGTAGTAAAAACCTGATAAATCCGTCCGGTTTCGTCATTTGTTATCGAATCGAGTTAAAGCCAGATCGTCACATTGGCCGCTTTTCTCTCTGAAACGGTTGTACTTATCGTCTGCAAAGCTATGTCGCGTGCTGCGGTATGCTGAGACACTAAAAGCACCATAGTAGAACACAGATGAAGCTTCTAAGTTGATGTAATAGCCAGTAAGAAGTAGTCCATTTCAAGTTTTAGGTATCGATTATTGACTTTTTAGCTGGCTTTGGTGCCTTGGACATGAGCTAGGACTTTAAGATTCTGCATAAAAGGAGGACTAGCAGCCCATTTGCACGGAAGAATGTGATAAGTGCTCATATGTAGTAAAAACCTGAGAAATCCGTCCGTTTTCGTCATTTGTTATCGAATCGACTTAAAGCCAGATCGTCACATTCGCCGCTCTTCTCTCTGAAACGGTTGTACTTATCGTCTGCAAAGCTATGTCGCGTGCTGCGGTATGCGGAGACACTAAAAGCACCATAGTAGAACACATATGAAGCTTCAAAGTTGATGTAATAGCCAGTAACAAGTAGTACAGTTCAAGTTTTAGGTATCGATTATTGACTTTTTAGCTGGCTTTGGTGCATTGGACATGAGCTAGGAACTTAACGTTCTGCATGAAAGGAGGACTAGCAGCCGAGTTGCATGGGAGAATGTGAAAAGTGTTCATATGTAGTAAAAACCTGAGAAATCCGTCCGTTTTCGTCATTTGTTATCGAATTGACTTAAAGCCAGATCGTCACATTGGCCGCTCTTCTCTCTGAAACGGTTGTACTTATCGTCTGCAAAGCTGTGTCGCGTGCTGCGGTATGCGGAGAAACTAAAAGCACCGTAGTAGAACACAGATGAAGCTTCTAAGTTGATGTAATAGCCAGTAAGAAGATAGGTATCGATTATTGACTTTTTAGCTGGCTTTGGTGCCTTGGACATGAGCTAGGACCTTAACATTCTGCATGAAAGGAGGACTAGGAGCCGCGTTGCTCGGGAGAATGTGAAAAGTGTTCATATGTAGTAAAAACCTGATAAATCCGTCCGGTTTCGTCATTTGTTATCGAATCGAGTTAAAGCCAGATCGTCACATTGGCCGCTTTTCTCTCTGAAACGGTTGTACTTATCGTCTTCAAAGCTATGTCGCGTGCTGCGGTATGCTGAGACACTAAAAGCACCATAGTAGAACACAGATGAAGCTTCTAAGTTGATGTAATAGCCAGTAAGAAGTAGTCCATTTCAAGTTTTAGGTATCGATTATTGACTTTTTAGCTGGCTTTGGTGCCTTGGACATGAGCTAGGACTTTTAGATTCTGCATAAAAGGAGGACTAGCAGCCCATTTGCACGGAAGAATGTGATAAGTGCTCATATGTAGTAAAAACCTGAGAAATCCGTCCGTTTTCGTCATTTGTTATCGAATCGACTTAAAGCCAGATCGTCACATTCGCCGCTCTTCTCTCTGAAACGGTTGTACTTATCGTCTGCAAAGCTATGTCGCGTGCTGCGGTATGCGGAGACACTAAAAGCACCATAGTAGAACACATATGAAGCTTCAAAGTTGATGTAATAGCCAGTAACAAGTAGTACAGTTCAAGTTTTAGGTATCGATTATTGACTTTTTAGCTGGCTTTGGTGCATTGGACATGAGCTAGGAACTTAACGTTCTGCATGAAAGGAGGACTAGCAGCCGAGTTGCATGGGAGAATGTGAAAAGTGTTCATATGTAGTAAAAACCTTAGAAATCCGTCCGTTTTCATCATTTGTTATCGAATCGACTTAAAGCCAGATCGTCACATTGGCCACTCTTCTCCGTGAAACGGTTGTACTTATCGTCTGCAAAGCTATGTCGCGTGCTGCGGTATGCGGAGACACGAAAATCATCATAGTAGAACACAGATGAAGCTTCTAAGTTGATGTAATAGCCAGTAAGAAGAAGTACAATTCAAGTTTTAGGTATCGATTATTGACTTTTTAGCTGGCTTTGGTGCTTTGGACATGAGCTAGGACCTTGAGATTCTGCGTGAAAGGAGGACTAGCAGCCGAGTTGCATGGGAGAATGTGAAAAGTGTTCATATGTAGTAAAAACCTGAGAAATCCGTCCGTTTTCTTCATTTGTTATCGAATCGACTTAAAGCCTGATCGTCACATTGGCCGCTCTTCTCTCTGAAACGGTTGTATTTATCGTCTGCAGAGCTATGTCGCGTGCTGCGGTATGCGGAGACACTAAAAGCACCATAGTAGATCACAGATCAAGCTTCTAAGTTGATGTAATAGCCAGTAAGAAGTAGTACAGTTCAAGTTTTAGGTATTGAATATTGACCTTTTAGCTGGCTTTGGTGCCTTGGACACGAGCTAGAACCTTAAGATTCTGCATGAAAGGAGGACTAGCAGCCGAGTTGCACGGGAGAATGTGAAAAGTGTTCATATGTAGTAAAAACCTGAGAAATCCGTCCGTTTTCGTCATTTGTTATCGAATTGACTTAAAGCCAAATCGTCACATTGGCCGCTCTTCTCTCTGAAACGGTTGTACTTATCGTCTGCAAAGCTGTGTCGCGTGCTGCGGTATGCGGAGAAACTAAAAGCACCGTAGTAGAACACAGATGAAGCTTCTAAGTTGATGTAATAGCCAGTAAGAAGATAGGTATCGATTATTGACTTTTTAGCTGGCTTTGGTGCCTTGGACATGAGCTAGGACCTTAACATTCTGCATGAAAGGAGGACTAGGAGCCGCGTTGCTCGGGAGAATGTGAAAAGTGTTCATATGTAGTAAAAACCTGATAAATCCGTCCGGTTTCGTCATTTGTTATCGAATCGAGTTAAAGCCAGATCGTCACATTGGCCGCTTTTCTCTCTGAAACGGTTGTACTTATCGTCTGCAAAGCTATGTCGCGTGCTGCGGTATGCTGAGACACTAAAAGCACCATAGTAGAACACAGATGAAGCTTCTAAGTTGATGTAATAGCCAGTAAGAAGTAGTCCATTTCAAGTTTTAGGTATCGATTATTGACTTTTTAGCTGGCTTTGGTGCCTTGGACATGAGCTAGGACTTTAAGATTCTGCATAAAAGGAGGACTAGCAGCCCATTTGCACGGAAGAATGTGATAAGTGCTCATATGTAGTAAAAACCTGAGAAATCCGTCCGTTTTCGTCATTTGTTATCGAATCGACTTAAAGCCAGATCGTCACATTCGCCGCTCTTCTCTCTGAAACGGTTGTACTTATCGTCTGCAAAGCTATGTCGCGTGCTGCGGTATGCGGAGACACTAAAAGCACCATAGTAGAACACATATGAAGCTTCAAAGTTGATGTAATAGCCAGTAACAAGTAGTACAGTTCAAGTTTTAGGTATCGATTATTGACTTTTTAGCTGGCTTTGGTGCCTTGGACATGAGCTAGGACCTTAAGATTCTGCATAAAAGGAGGACTAGCAGCCCAGTTGCACGGGAGAATGTGAAAAGTGTTCATATGTAGTAAAAACCTGAGAAATCCGTCGGTTTTCGTCATTTGTTATCGAATCGACTTAAAGCCAGATCTTCACATTGGCCGCTCTTCTCTCTGAAACGGTTGTACTTATCGTCTGCAAAGCTATGTCGCGTGCTGCGGTATGCCGAGACACTAAAAGCACCATAGTAGAACACATATGAAGCTTCAAAGTTGATGTAATAGCCAGTAACAAGTAGTACAGTTCAAGTTTTAGGTATCGATTATTGACTTTTTAGCTGGCTTTGGTGCATTGGACATGAGCTAGGACCTTAACATTCTGCATGAAAGGAGGAGTAGCAGCCGAGTTGCACGGGAGAATGTGAAAAGTGTTCATATGTAATAAAAACCTGAGAAATCCGTCCGTTTTCGTCATTTGTTATCGAATCGACTTAAAGCCAGATCGTCACATTGGCCGCTCTTCTATCTGAAACGGTTGTACTTATCGTCTACAAAGCTATGTCGCGTGCTGCGGTATGCGGAGACACTAAAAGCACCATAGTAGAACACAGATGAAGCTTCTAAGTTGATGTAATAGCCAGTAAGAAGTAGTACAATTCAAGTTTTAGGTATCGATTATTGCCTTTTTAGCTTGCTTTGGTGCCTTGTACATGAGCTAGGACCTTAGGATTCTGCATGAAAGGAGGAGTAGCAGCCGAGTTGCACGGGAGAATGTGAAAAGTTTCATATGTAGTAAAAACCTGAGAAATTCGTCCGTTTTCTTCATTTGTTATAGAATCGACTTAAAGCCAGATCGTCACATTGGCCGCTCTTCTCTCTGAAACGGTTGTACTTATCGTCTGCAAAGCTATGTCGCGTGCTGCGGTATGCGGAGACATTAAAATCACCATAGTAGAACACAGATGAAGCTACTAAGTTGATGCAATAGCCAGTAAGAAGTAGTCCAATTCAAGATTTAGGTATCGATTATTGACTTTTTAGCTGGCTTCGGTACCTTGGACAAGAGCTAGGACCTTAAGATTCTGCATAAAAGGAGGACTAGCAGCCCAGTTGCACGGGAGAATGTGAAAAGTGTTCATATGTAGTAAAAACCTGAGAAATCCGTCCGTTTTCGTCATTTGTTATCGAATCGACTTAAAGCCAGATCGTCACATTGGCCGCTCTTCTCTCTGAAACGCTTGTACTTATCGTCTGCAAAGCTATGTTGCGTACTACGGTATTCGGAGACACTAAATGCACCATAGTAGAACACAGATGAAGCTCCTAAGTTGATGTAATAGCCAGTAAGAAGTAGTAGAATTCAAGTTTTAGGTAATGAATATTGACCTTTTTGCTGGCTTAGGTGCCTTGGACATGGGCTAGGACCTTAAGATTCTGCAAGAAAGGAGGACTAGCAGCCGAGTTGCACGGGAGAATGTGAAAAGTGTTCATATGTAGTAAAAACCTGAGAAATCCGTCCGTTTTCGTCATTTGTTATCGAATCGACTTAAAGCCAGATCGTCACACTGGCCGCTCTTCTCTCTGAAACGGTTGTATTTATCGTCTGCAAAGCTATGTCGCGTGCTGCGGTATGCGGAGACACTAAAAGCACCATAGTAGAACACATATGAAGCTTCTAAGTTGATGTAATAGCCAGTAAGAAGTAGTACATTTCTAGTTTTAGGTATTGAATATTGACCTTTTAGCTGGCTTTGGTGCCTTGGACATGAACTAGGACCTTAAGATTCTGCATGAAAGGAGGACTAGCAGCCGAGTTGCACGGGAGAATGTGAAAAGTGTTCATATGTAGTAAAAACCTGAGAAATCCGTCCGTTTTCGTCATTTGTTATCGAATTGACTTAAAGCCAGGTCGTCACATTGGCCGCTCTTCTCTCTGAAACGGTTGTACTTATCGTCTGCAAAGCTGTGTCGCGTGCTGCGGTATGCGGAGAAACTAAAAGCACCGTAGTAGAACACAGATGAAGCTTCTAAGTTGATGTAATAGCCAGTAAGAAGATAGGTATCGATTATTGACTTTTTAGCTGGCTTTGGTGCCTTGGACATGAGCTAGGACCTTAACATTCTGCATGAAAGGAGGACTAGGAGCCGCGTTGCTCGGGAGAATGTGAAAAGTGTTCATATGTAGTAAAAACCTGATAAATCCGTCCGGTTTCGTCATTTGTTATCGAATCGACTTAAAGCCAGATCTTCACATTGGCCGCTCTTCTCTCTGAAACGGTTGTACTTATCGTCTGCAAAGCTATGTCGCGTGCTGCGGTATGCCGAGACACTAAAAGCACCATAGTAGAACACATATGAAGCTTCAAAGTTGATGTAATAGCCAGTAACAAGTAGTACAGTTCAAGTTTTAGGTATCGATTATTGACTTTTTAGCTGGCTTTGGTGCATTGGACATGAGCTAGGACCTTAACATTCTGCATGAAAGGAGGACTAGCAGCCGAGTTGCACGGGAGAATGTGAAAAGTGTTCATATGTAATAAAAACCTGAGAAATCCGTCCGTTTTAGTCATTTGTTATCGAATCGACTTAAAGCCAGATCGTCACATTGGCCGCTCTTCTATCTGAAACGGTTGTACTTATCGTCTACAAAGCTATGTCGCGTGCTGCGGTATGCGGAGACACTGAACCCACCATAGTAGAACACAGATGAAGCTTCTAAGTTGATGTAATAGCCAGTAAGAAGTAGTACAATTCAAGTTTTAGGTATCGATTATTGCCTTTTTAGCTTGCTTTGGTGCCTTGGACATGAGCTAGGACCTTAGGATTCTGCATGAAAGGAGGAGTAGCAGCCGAGTTGCACGGGAGAATGTGAAAAGTTTCATATGTAGTAAAAACCTGAGAAATTCGTCCGTTTTCGTCATTTGTTATAGAATCGACTTAAAGCCAGATCGTCACATTGGCCGCTCTTCTCTCTGAAACGGTTGTATTTATCGTCTGCAAAGCTATGTCGCGTGCTGCGCTATGCGGAGACACTAAAAGCACCATAGTAGAACACAGATGAAGCTTCTAAGTTGATGTAATAGCCAGTAAGAAGTAGTACAATTCAAGTTTTAGGTATCGATTATTGACTTCTTAGCTGGCTTTGGTGCCTTGTACATGAGCTAGGACCTTAAGATTCTGCATGATAGGAGGAGTAGCAGCCGAGTTGCACGGGAGAATGTGAAAAGTGTTTATATGTAGTAAAAACCGGAGAAATTCGTCCGTTTTCGTCATTTGTTATCGAATCGACTGAAAGCCAGATCGTCACATTGGCCGCTCTTCTCTCTGAAACGGTTGTACTTATCGTCTGCAAAGCTATGTCGCGTGCTGCGGTATGCGGAGACATTAAAATCACCATAGTAGAACACAGATGAAGCTACTAAGTTGATGCAATAGCCAGTAAGAAGTAGTCCAATTCAAGATTTAGGTATCGATTATTGACTTTTTAGCTGGCTTCGGTACCTTGGACAAGAGCTAGGACCTTAAGATTCTGCATAAAAGGAGGACTAGCAGCCCAGTTGCACGGGAGAATGTGAAAAGTGTTCATATGTAGTAAAAACCTGAGAAATCCGTCCGTTTTCGTCATTTGTTATCGAATCGACTTAAAGCCAGATCGTCACATTGGCCGCTCTTCTCTCTGAAACGCTTGTACTTATCGTCTGCAAAGCTATGTTACGTACTACGGTATTCGGAGACACTAAATGCACCATAGTAGAACACAGATGAAGCTCCTAAGATGATGTAATAGCCAGTAAGAAGTAGTAGAATTCAAGTTTTAGGTAATGAATATTGACCTTTTTGCTGGCTTAGGTGCCTTGGACATGGGCTAGGACCTTAAGATTCTGCAAGAAAGGAGGACTAGCAGCCGAGTTGCACGGGAGAATGTGAAAAGTGTTCATATGTAGTAAAAACCTGAGAAATCCGTCCGTTTTCGTCATTTGTTATCGAATCGACTTAAAGCCAGATCGTCACATTGGCCGCTCTTCTCTCTGAAACGGTTGTACTTATCGTCTGAAAAGCTGTGTCGCGTGCTGCGGTATGCGGAGAAACTAAAAGCACCGTAGTAGAACACAGATGAAGCTTCTAAGTTGATGTAATAGCCAGTAAGAAGATAGGTATCGATTATTGACTTTTTAGCTGGCTTTGGTGCCTTGGACATGAGCTAGGACCTTAACATTCTGCATGAAAGGAGGACTAGGAGCCGCGTTGCTCGGGAGAATGTGAAAAGTGTTCATATGTAGTAAAAACCTGATAAATCCGTCCGGTTTCGTCATTTGTTATCGAATTGAGTTAAAGCCAGATCGTCACATTGGCCGCTTTTCTCTCTGAAACGGTTGTACTTATCGTCTGCAAAGCTATGTCGCGTGCTGCGGTATGCTGAGACACTAAAAGCACCATAGTAGAACACAGATGAAGCTTCCAAGTTGATGTAATAGCCAGTAAGAAGTAGTCCATTTCAAGTTTTAGGTATCGATTATTGACTTTTTAGCTGGCTTTGGTGCCTTGGACATGAGCTAGGACTTTAAGATTCTGCATAAAAGGAGGACTAGCAGCCCATTTGCACGGAAGAATGTGATAAGTGCTCATATATAGTAAAAACCTGAGAAATCCGTCCGTTTTCGTCATTTGTTATCGAATCGACTTAAAGCCAGATCCTCACATTCGCCGCTCTTCTCTCTGAAACGGTTGTACTTATCGTCTGCAAAGCTATGTCGCGTGCTGCGGTATGCGGAGACTCTAAAAGCACCATAGTAGAACACATATGAAGCTTCAAAGTTGATGTAATAGCCAGTAACAAGTAGTACAGTTCAAGTTTTAGGTATCGATTATTGACTTTTTAGCTGGCTTTGGTGCATTGGACATGAGCTAGGAACTTAACGTTCTGCATGAAAGGAGGACTAGCAGCCGAGTTGCATGGGAGAATGTGAAAAGTGTTCATATGTAGTAAAAACCTTAGAAATCCGTCCGTTTTCATCATTTGTTATCGAATCGACTTAAAGCCAGATCGTCACATTGGCCACTCTTCTCCGTGAAACGGTTGTACTTATCGTCTGCAAAGCTATGTCGCGTGCTGCGGTATGCGGAGACACGAAAATCATCATAGTAGAACACAGATGAAGCTTCTAAGTTGATGTAATAGCCAGTAAGAAGAAGTACAATTCAAGTTTTAGGTATCGATTATTGACTTTTTAGCTGGCTTTGGTGCTTTGGACATGAGCTAGGACCTTGAGATTCTGCGAGAAAGGAGGATTAGCAGCAGAGTTGCACGGGAGAATGTGAAAAGTGTTCGCATGTAGTAAAAACCTGAGAAATCCATCCGTTTTCGTCATTTGTTATCGAATCAACTAAGAGCCAGATCGTCACATTGGCCACTCTTCTCCGTGAAACGGTTGTACTTATCGTCTGCAAAGCTATGTCACGTGCTGCGGTATGCGGAGACACGAAAATCATCATAGTAGAACACAGATGAAACTTCTAAGTTGATGTAATAGCCAGTAAGAAGTAGTACAATTCAAGTTTTAGGTATCGATTATTGACTTTTTAGCTGGCTTTGGTGCCTTGGACATGAGCTACGACCTTGACATTCTGCGTGAATGGAGGACTAGCAGCAGCGTTGCACGGGAGAATGTGAAAAGTGTTCATATGTAGTAAAAACCTGAGAAATCCGTCCGTTTTCGTCATTTGTTATCGAATCGACTTAAAGCCAGATCGTCACATTGGCCGCTCTTCTCTCTGAAACGGTTGTATTTATCGTCTGCAAAGCTATGTCGCGTGCTGCGCTATGTGGAGACACTAAAAGCACCATAGTAGAACACAGATGAAGCTTCTAAGTTGATGTAATAGCCAGTAAGAAGTAGTACAATTCAAGTTTTAGGTATCGATTATTGACTTCTTAGCTGGCTTTGGTGCCTTGTACATGAGCTAGGACCTTAAGATTCTGCATGAAAGGAGGAGTAGCAGCCGAGTTGCACGGGAGAATGTGAAATGTGTTTATATGTAGTAATAACCGGAGAAATTCGTCCGTTTTCGTCATTTGTTATCGAATCGACTGAAAGCCAGATCGTCACATTGACCGCTCTTCTCTCTGAAACGCTTGTACTTATCGTCTGCAAAGCTATGTCGCGTGCTGCGGTATGCGGAGACACTAAAATCACCATATTATAACACAGATGAGGCTACTAAGTTGATGCAATAGCCAGAAAGAAGTAGTCCAATTCAAGATTTAGGTATCGATTATTGACTTTTTAGCTGGCTTCGGTACCTTGGACATGAGCTAGGACCTTAAGATTCTGCATAAAAGGAGGACTAGCAGCCCAGTTGCACGGGAGAATGTGAAAAGTGTTCATATGCAGTAAAAACCTGAGAAATCCGTCCGTTTTCGTCATTTGTTATCGAATCGACTTAAAGCCAGATCGTCACATTGGCCGCTCTTCTCTCTGAAACGCTTGTACTTATCGTCTGCAAAGCTATGTCGCGTACTACGGTATTCGGAGACACTAAATGCACCATAGAAGAACACAGATGAAGCTCCTAAGATGATGTAATAGCCAGATAGAAGTAGTAGAATTCAAGTTTTAGGTAATGAATATTGACCTTTTAGCTGGCTTTGGTGCCTTGGACATGAGCTAGGACCATCAGATTCTGCATGAAAGAAGGACTAGCAGCCGAGTTGCACCGGAGAATGCGAAAAGTGTTCATATGTAGTAAAAACCTGAGAAATCCGTCCGTTTTCGTCATTTGTTATCGAATTGACTTAAAGCCAAATCGTCACATTGGCCGCTCTTCTCTCTGAAACGGTTGTATTTACCGTCTGCAAAGCTATGTAGCGTGTTGCGGTATGCGGAGACACTAAAAGCACCATAGTAGAACACAGATGAAGCTTCTAAGTTGATGTAATAGCCAGTAAGAAGTAGTACAGTTCAAGTTTTTGGTATTGAAAATTGACCTTTTAGCTGGCTTTGGTGCCTTGGACACGAGCTAGGACCTTAAGATTCTGCATGAAAGGAGGGCTAGCAGCCCAGTTGCACGGGAGAATGTGAAAAGTGTTCATATGTAGTAAAAACCTGAGAAATCCGTCCGTTTTCGTCATTTGTTATCGAATTGACTTAAAGCCAAATCGTCACATTGGCCGCTCTTCTCTCTGAAACGGTTGTACTTATCGTCTGCAAAGCTGTGTCGCGTGCTGCGGCATGCGGAGAAACTAAAAGCACCGTAGTAGAACACAGATGAAGCTTCTAAGTTGATGTAATAGCCAGTAAGAAGTTAGGTATCGATTATTGACTTTTTAGCTGGCTTTGGTGCTTTGGACATGAGCTAGGACCTTAACATTCTGCATGAAAGGAGGACTAGCAGCCGCGTTGCTCGGGAGAATGTGAAAAGTGTTCATATGTAGTAAAAACCTGAGAAATCCGTCCGTTTTCGTCATTTGTTATCGAATCGACTTAAAGCCAGATCGTCACATTGGCCGCTCTTCTCTCTGAAACCGTTGTACTTATCGTCTGCAAAGCTATGTCGCGTGCTGCGATATGCGGAGACACTAAAAGCACCATAGTAGAACACAGATGAAGCTTCTAAGTTGATGTAATAGCCAGTAAGAAGTAGTACAATTCAAGTTTTAGATATTGATTATTGACTTTTTAGCTGGCTTTGGTGCCTTGGACAAGAGCTAGGACCTTACGATTCTGCATGAAAGAAGGACTAGCAGCCGAGTTGCACGGGAGAATGTGAAAAGTGTTTATATGTAGTAAAAACCTGAGAAATCCGTCCGTTTTCGTCATTTGTTATCGAATCGACTTGAAGCCAAATCGTCACATTGGCCGCTCTGCTCTCTGAAACGGTTGTACTTATCGTCTGCAAAACTATGTCGCGTGCTGCGGTATGCGGAGAAACTAAAAGCACCGTAGTAGAACATAGATGAAGGATCTAAGTTGATGTAATAGCCAGTAAGAAGTAGTCCAATTCAAGTTTTAGGTATCGATTATTGACTTTTTAGCTGGCTTTGGTGCTTTGGACATGAGCTAGGACCTTAACATTCTGCATGAAAGGAGGACTAGCAGCCGCGTTGCTCGGGAGAATGTGAAAAGTGTTCATATGTAGTAAAAACCTGAGAAATCCGTCCGTTTTCGTCATTTGTTATCGAATCGACTTAAAGCCAGATCGTCACATTGGCCGCTCTTCTCTCTGAAACGGTTGTACTTATCGTCTGCAAAGCTATGTCGCGTGCTGCGCTATGCGGAGACACTAAAAGCACCATAGTAGAACACAGATGAAGCTTCTAAGTTGATGTAATAGCCAGTAAGAAGTAGTACAATTCAAGTTTTAGGTATCGATTATTGACTTCTTAGCTGGCTTTGGTGCCTTGTACATGAGCTAGGACCTTAATATTCTGCATGAAAGGAGGAGTAGCAGCCGAATTGCACGGGAGAATGTGAAAAGTGTTTATATGTAATAAAAACCGGAGAAATTCGTCCGTTTTCGTCATATGTTATCGAATCGTCTGAAAGCCAGATCGTCACATTGGCCGCTCTTCTCTCTGAAACGGTTGTACTTATCGTCTGCAAAGCTATGTCGCGTGCTGCGGTATGCGGAGACACTAAAAGCACCATAGTAGAACACAGAACAAGCTTCTAAGTTGATGTAATAGCCAGTAAGAAGTAGTACAGTTCAAGTTTTAGGTATTGAATATTGACCTTTTAGCTGGCTTTGGTGCCTTGGACATGAGCTAGGACCTTAAGATTCTGCATGAAAGGAGGACTAGCAGCCGAGTTGCACGGGAGAATGTGAAAAGTGTTCATATGTAGTAAAACCTGAGAAATCCGTCCGTTTTCGTCATTCGTTATCGAATTGACTTAAAGCCAGATCGTCACATTGGCCGCTCTTCTCTCTGAAACGGTTGTACTTATCGTCTGCAAAGCTGTGTCGCGTGCTGCGGTATGCGGAGAAACTAAAAGCACCGTAGTAGAACACAGATGAAGCTTCTAAGTTGATGTAATAGCCAGTAAGAAGATAGGTATCGATTATTGACTTTTTAGCTGGCTTTGGTGCCTTGGACATGAGCTAGGACCTTAACATTCTGCATGAAAGGAGGACTAGCAGCCGCGTTGCTCGGGAGAATGTGAAAAGTATTCATATGTAGTAAAAACCTGAGAAATCCGTCCGGTTTCGTCATTTGTTATCGAATCGAGTTAGAGCCAGATCGTCACATTGGCCGCTCTTCTCTCTGAAACGGTTGTACTTATCGTCTGCAAAGCTATGTCGCGTGCTGCGGTATGCTGAGACACTAAAAGCACCATAGTAGAACACAGATGAAGCTTCTAAGTTGATGTAATAGCCAGTAAGAAGTAGTCCAATTCAAGTTTTAGGTATCGATTATTGACTTTTTAGCTGGCTTTGGTGCCTTGGACATGAGCTAGGACCTTAAGATTCTGCATAAAAGGAGGACTAGCAGCCGAGTTGCACGGGAGAATGTGAAAAGTGTTCATATGTAATAAAAACCTGAGACATCCGTCAGTTTTCGTCATTTGTTATCGAATTGACTTAAAGCCAGATGGTCACATTGACCGCTCTTCTCTCTGAAACGGTTGTACTTATCGTCTGCAAAGCTATGTCGCGTGCTGCGGTATGCGGAGACACTAAAAGCACCATAGTAGAACACATATGAAGCTTCAAAGTTGATGTAATAGCCAGTAACAAGTAGTACAGTTCAAGTTTTAGGTATCGATTATTGACTTTTTAGCTGGCTTTGGTGCATTGGACATGAGCTAGGACCTTAACGTTCTGCATGAAAGGAGGACTAGCAGCCGAGTTGCATGGGAGAATGTGATAAGTGTTCATATGTAGTAAAAACCTTAGAAATCCGTCCGATTTCGTCATTTGTTATCGAATCGACTTAAAGCCAGATCGTCACATTGGCCACTCTTCTCCGTGAAACGGTTGTACTTATCGTCTGCAAAGCTATGTCGCGTGCTGCGGTATGCGGAAACACGAAAATCATCATAGTAGAACACAGATGAAGCTTCTAAGTTGATGTAATAGCCAGTAAGAAGTAGTACAATTCAAGTTTTAGGTATCGATTATTGACTTTTTAGCTGGCTTTGGTGCCTTGGACATGAGCTACGACCTTGAGATTCTGCGTGAATGGAGGACTAGCAGCAGAGTTGCACGGGAGAATGTGAAAAGTGTTCGCATGTAGTAAAAACCTGAGAAATCCGTCCGTTTTCTTCATTTGTTATCGAATCGACTTAAAGCCAGATCGTCACATTGGCCGCTCTTCTCTCTGAAACGGTTGTACTTATCTTCTGCAAAGCTATGTCGCGTGCTGCGGTATGTGGAGACACTAAAAGCACCATAGTAGAACAGAGATGAAGCTTCTAAGTTGATGTAATAGCCAGTGAGAAGTAGTACAATTCAAGTTTTAGGAACTGAATATTGAATATTTAGCTGGCTTTGGTGCCTTGGACATGAGCTAGGACCTTAATATTCTGCATGAAAGGAGGACTAGCAGCCGAGTTGCACGGGAGAATGTGAAAAGTGTTCATATGTAATAAAAACCTGAGAAATCCGTCCGTTTTCGTCATTTGTTATCGAATCGACTTAAAGCCAGATCGTCACATTGGCCGCTCGTCTCTCTGAAACGGTTGTACTTATCGTCTACAAAGCTATGTCGCGTGCTGCGGTATGCGGAGACACTAAAATCACCATAGTAGAACACAGATGAAGCTACTAAGTTGATGCAATAGCCAGTAAGAAGTAGTCCAATTCAAGATTTAGGTATTGAATATTGACCTTTTAGCTGGCATTGGTGCCTTGGACATGAGCAAGGACCTTAAGATTCTGCATGAAAGGTGGACTAGCAGCCGAGTTGCACGGGAGAATGTGAAAAGTGTTCATATGTAGTCAAAACCTGAGAAATCCGTCCGTTTTCGTCATTTGTTATCGAATCGACTTAAAGCCAGATCGTCACATTGGCCGCTCTTCTCTCTGAAACGGTTGTATTTTTCGTCTGCAAAGCTATGTCGCGTGCTGCGCTATGCGGAGACACTAAAAGCACCGTAGTAGAACACAGATGAAACTTCTAAGTTGATGTAATAGCCAGTAAGAATTAGTACAATTCAAGTTTTTGGTATCGATTATTGACTTCTTAGCCGGCTTTGGTGCCTTGGACATGAGCTAGGACCTTAAGATTCTGCATGAAAGGAGGAGTATCAGCCGAGTTGCACGGGAGAATGTGAAAAGTGTTTATATGTAGTAAAAACCGGAGAAATTCGTCCGTTTTCGTCATTTGTTATCGAATCGACTGAAAGCCAGATAGTCACATTGGCCGCTCTTCTCTCTGAAACGCTTGTACTTATCGTCTGCAAAGCTATGTCACGTGCTGCGGTATGCGGAGACAATAAAATCACCATAGTAGAACACTGGTGAAGCTACTAAGTTGATGCAATAGCCAGTAAGAAGTAGTCCAATTCAAGATTTAGGTATCGATTATTGACTTTTTAGCTGGCTTCGGTACCTTGGACATGAGCTAGGACCTTAAGATTCTGCATAAAAGGAGGACTAGCAGCCGCGTTGCACGGGAGAATGTGAAAAGTGTTCATATGCAGTAAAAACCTGAGAAATCCGTCCGTTTTCGTCATTTGTTATCGAATCGACTTAAAGCCAGATCGTCACATTGGCCGCTCTTCTCTCTGAAACGGTTGTGCTTATCGTCTGCAAAGCTATGTCGCGTACTGCGGTATTCGGAGACACTAAAAGCAAAATAGTAGAACACAGATGAAGCTCCTAAGATGATGTAATAGCCAGTAAGAAGTAGTACAATTCCAGTTTTAGGTAATGAATATTGACCTTTTAGCTGGCTTTGGTGCCTTGGACATGAGCTAGGACCTTAAGATTCTGCATGAAAGGAGGAATAGCAGCCGAGTTGCACGAGAGAATGTTAAAAGTGTTCATATGTAGTAAAAACCTGAGAAATCCGTCCGTTTTCGTCATTTGCTATCGAATCGACTTAAAGCCAGATCGCCACATTGGCCGCTCTTCTCTCTGAAACGGTTGTACTTATCGTCTGCAAAGCTGTGTCGCGTGCTGCGGTATGCGGAGAAACTAAAAGCACCGTAGTAGAACACAGATGAAGCTTCTAAGTTGATGTAATAGCCAGTAAGAAGTTAGGTATCGATTATTGACTTTTTAGCTGGCTTTGGTGCCTTGGACATGAGCTAGGACGTTAACATTCTGCATGAAAGGAGGACTAGCAGCCGAGTTGCACGGGAGAATGTGAAAAGTGTTCATATGTAGTAAAAACCTGAGAAATCCGTCCGTTTTCGTCATTTGTTATCGAATCGGGTTAAAGCCAGATCGTCTCATTGGCTGCTCTTCTCACTGAAACGGTTGTACTTATCGTCTGCAAAGCTATGTCGCGTGCTGCGCTACGCGGAGGCACTAAAAGCACCATAGTAGAACGCAGATGAAGCTTCTAAGTTGATGTAATAGCCAGTAAGAAGTAGTACAATTCAAGTTTTAGGTATCGATTATTGACTTCTTAGCTAACTTTGGTGCCTTGGACATGAGCTATTACCTTATGATTCTGCATGAAAGTAGGACTAGCAGCCGAGTTGCACAGGAGAATTTGAAAAGTTTTCATATGTAGTAAAAACCTGAGAAACCCGTCCGTTTTCGTCATTTGTTATCGAATCGACTTAAAGCCAGATCGTCACATTGGCCGCTCTTCTCTCTGAAACGGTTGTACTTATCGTCTGCAAAGCTGTGTCGCGTGCTGCGGTATGCGGAGAAACTAAAAGCACCGTAGTAGAACACAGATGAAGCTTCTAAGTTGATGTAATAGCCAGTAAGAAGTTAGGTATCGATTATTGACTTTTTAGCTGGCTTTGGTGCCTTGGACATGAGCTAGGACGTTAACATTCTGCATGAAAGGAGGACTAGCAGCCGAGTTGCACGGGAGAATGTGAAAAGTGTTCAGATGTAGTAAAAACCTGATAAATCCGTCCGTTTTCGTCATTTGTTATCGAATCGAGTTAAAGCCAGATTGTCACATTGACCGCTCTTCTCTCTGAAACGGTTGTACTTATCGTCTGCAAATCTATGTCGCGTGCTGCGCTAATCGGAGGCACTAAAAGCACCATAGTAGAACACAGATGAAGCTTCTAAGTTGATGTAATAGCCAGTAAGAAGTAGTCCAATTCAAGTTTTAGGTATCGATTATTGACTTTTTAGCTGGCTTTGGTGCTTTGGACATGAGCTAGGACCTTGAGATTCTGCGTGAAAGGAGGACTAGCAGCCGAGTTGCACGGGAGAATGTGAAAAGTGTTCAGATGTAGTAAAAACCTGAGAAATCCGTCCGGTTTCGTCATTTGTTATCGAATCGAGTTAGAGCCAGATCGTCACATTGGCCGCTCTTCTCTCTGAAACGGATGTACTTATCGTCTGCAAAGCTATGTCGCGTGCTGCGGTATGCTGAGACACTAAAAGCACCATAGTAGAACACAGATGAAGCTTCTAAGTTGATGTAATAGCCAGTAAGAAGTAGTCCAATTCAAGTTTTAGGTATCGATTATTGACTTTTTAGCTGGCTTTGGTGCTTTGGACATGAGCTAGGACCTTGAGATTCTGCGTGAAAGGAGGACTAGCAGCAGAGTTGCACGGGAGAATGTGAAAAGTGTACGCATGTAGTAAAAACCTGAGAAATCCGTCCGTTTTCGTCATTTGTTATCGTATCGACTTAAAGCCAGATCGTCACATTGGCCGCTCTTCTCTCTGAAACGGTTGTGCTTATCGTCTGCAAAACAATGTTGTGTGCTGCGGTATGCGGAGAAACTAAAAGCACCATAGTAGAATACAGATGAAGCTTCTAAGTTGATGCAATAGTCAGTAAGAAGTAGTACAGTTCAAGTTTTAGGTATCAATTATTGACTTTTTAGCTGTCTTTGGTGCCTTGGACATGAGCTATGACCTTAAGATTCTGCATGAAAGGAGGACTATCAGCCGAGTTGCACGGCAGAATGTGAAAAGAGTTCATATGTAGTAAAAACCTGAGAAATCCGTCCGTTTTCGTCATTTGTTATCGAATCAACTTAAAGCCAGATCGTCACATTGGCCACTCTTCTCCGTGAAACGGTTGTACTTATCGTCTGCAAAGCTATGTCACGTGCTGCGGTATGCGGAGACACGAAAATCATCATAGTAGAACACAGATGAAACTTCTAATTTGATGTAATAGCCAGTAAGAAGTAGAACAATTCAAGTTTTAGGTATCGATTATTGACTTTTTAGCTGGCTTTGGTGCCTTGGACATGAGCTACGACCTTGAGATTCTGCGTGAATGGAGGACTAGCAGCAGAGTTGCACGGGAGAATGTGAAAAGTGTTCGCATGTAGTAAAAACCTGAGAAATCCGTCCGTTTTCTTCATTTGTTATCGAATCGACATAAAGCCAGATCGTCACATTGGCCGCTCTTCTCCGTGAAACGGTTGTACTTATCGTCTACAAAGCTATGTCGCGTGCTGCGGTATGCGGAGACACTAAAATCACCATAGTAGAACACAGATGAAGCTACTAAGTTGATGCAATAGCCAGTAAGAAGTAGTCCAATTCAAGATTTAGGTATTGAATATTGACCTTTTAGCTGGCATTGGTGCCTTGGACATGAGAAATTACCTTAAGATTCTGCATGAAAGGTGGACTAGCAGCCGAGTTGCACGGGAGAATGTGAAAAGTGTTCATATGTAGTAAAAACATGAGAAATCCGTCCGTTTTCGTCATTTGTTATCGAATCGACTTAAAGCCAGATCGTCACATTGGCCGCTCTTCTCTCTGAAACGGTTGTATTTTTCGTCTGCAAAGCTATGTCGCGTGCTGCGCTATGCGGAGACACTAAAAGCACCATAGTAGAACACAGATGAAACTTCTAAGTTGATGTAATAGCCAGTAAGAATTAGTACAATTCAAGTTTTTGGAATCGATTATTGACTTCTTAGCCGGCTTTGGTGCCTTGGACATGAGCTAGGACCTTAAGATTCTGCATGAAAGGAGGAGTATCAGCCGAGTTGCACGGGAGAATGTGAAAAGTGTTTATATGTAGTAAAAACCGGAGAAATTCGTCCGTTTTCGTCATTTGTTATCGAATCGACTGAAAGCCAGATAGTCACATTGGCCGCTCTTCTCTCTGAAACGCTTGTACTTATCGTCTGCAAAGCTATGTCACGTGCTGCGGTATGCGGAGACAATAAAATTACCATAGTAGAACACAGGTGAAGCTACTAAGTTGATGCAATAGCCAGTAAGAAGTAGTCCAATTCAAGATTTAGGTATCGATTATTGACTTTTTAGCTGGCTTCGGTACCTTGGACATGAGCTAGGACCTTAAGATTCTGCATAAAAGGAGGACTAGCAGCCGCGTTGCACGGGAGAATGTGAAAAGTGTTCATATGCAGTAAAAACCTGAGAAATCCGTCCGTTTTCGTCATTTGTTATCGAATCGACTTAAAGCCAGATCGTCACATTGGCCGCTCTTCTCTCTGAAACGGTTGTGCTTATCGTCTGCAAAGCTATGTCGCGTACTGCGGTATTCGGAGACACTAAAAGCAAAATAGTAGAACACAGATGAAGCTCCTAAGATGATGTAATAGCCAGTAAGAAGTAGTACAATTCAAGTTTTAGGTAATGAATATTGACCTTTTAGCTGGCTTTGGTGCCTTGGACATGAGCTAGGACCTTAAGATTCTGCATGAAAGGAGGAATAGCAGCCGAGTTGCAAGAGAGAATGTGAAAAGTGTTCATATGTAGTAAAAACCTGAGAAATCCGTCCGTTTTCGTCATTTGCTATCGAATCGACTTAAAGCCAGATCGCCACATTGGCCGCTCTTCTCTCTGAAACGGTTGTACGTATTTTTTGCAAAGCTATGTCGCGTACTGCGGTATTCGGAGACACTAAAAGCACCATAGTAGAACAAGGATGAAGCTCCTAAGATGATGTAATAGCCAGTAAGAAGTAGTACAATTCAAGTTGTAGGTATCGGTTATTGACTTTTTAGCTGCCTTTGGTGCCTTGGACATGAGCTAGGACCTTAACATTCTGCATGAAAGGAGGACTAGCAGCCGACTTGCACGGGAGAATGTGAAAAGTGTTCATATGTAGTAAAAACCTGAGAAATCCGTCCGTTTTCGTCATTTGTTATCGAATCGAGTTAAAGCCAGATCGTCACATTGGCTGCTCTTCTCACAGAAACGGTTGTACTTATCGTCTGCAAAGCTATGTCGCGTGCTGCGCTACGCGGAGGCACTAAAAGCACCATAGTAGAACACAGATGAAGCTTCTAAGTTGATGTAATAGCCAGTAAGATGTAGTACAATTCAAGTTTTAGGTATCGATTATTGACTTCTTAGCTGGCTTTGGTGCCTTGGACATGAGCTATTACCTTATGATTCTGCATGAAAGTAGGACTAGCAGCCGAGTTGAACGGGAGAATTTGAAAAGTTTTCATATGTAGTAAAAACCTGAGAAATCCGTCCGTTTTCGTCATTTGTTATCGAATCGACTTAAAGCCAGATCGTCACATTGGCCGCTCTTCTCTCTGAAACGGTTGTACTTATCGTCTGCAAAGCTGTGTCGCGTGCTGCGGTATGCGGAGAAACTAAAAGCACCGTAGTAGAACACAGATGAAGCTTCTAAGTTGATGTAATAGCCAGTAAGAATTTAGGTATCGATTATTGACTTTTTAGCTGGCTTTGGTGCCTTGGACATGAGCTAGGACCTTAACATTCTGCATGAAAGGAGGACTAGCAGCCGAGTTGCACGGGAGAATGTGAAAAGTGTTCGCATGTAGTAAAAACCTGAGATATCCGTCCGTTTTCTTCATTTGTTATCGAATCGACTTAAAGCCAGATCGTCACATTGGCCGCTGTTCTCTCTGAAACGGTTGTACTTATCGTCTGCAAAGCTATGTCGCGTGCTGCGGTATGCTGAGACACCAAAAGCACCATAGTACAACACAGATCAAGCTTCTAAGTTGATGTAATAGCCAGTAACAAGTAGTACAGTTCAAGTTTTAGGTATCGATTATTGACTTTTTAGCTGGCTTTGGTGCATTGGACATGAGCTAGGACCTTAACGTTCTGCATGAAAGGAGGACTAGCAGCCGAGTTGCATGGGAGAAAGTGAAAAGTGTTCATATGTAGTAAAAACCTGAGAAATCCGTCCGTTTTCGTCATTTGTTATCGAATAGACTTATAGCCAGATCGTCACATTGGCCACTCTTCTCCGTGAAACGGTTGTACTTATCGTCTGCAAAGCTATGTCGCGTGCTGCGGTATGCGGAGACACGAAAATCATCATAGTAGAACACAGATGAAGCTTCTATGTTGGTGTAATAGCCAGTAAGAAGTAGTACAATTCAAGTTTTAGGTATCGATTATTGACTTCTTAGCTGGCTTTGGTGCCTTGTACATGAGCTAGGACCTTAAGATTCTGCATGAAAGTATGAGTAGCAGCCGAGTTGCACGGGAGAATGTGAAATGTGTTTATATGTAGTAATAACCGGAGAAATTCGTACGTTTTCGTCATTTGTTATCGAATCGACTGAAAGCCAGATCGTCACATTGGCCGCTCTTCTCTCTGAAACGCTTGTACTTATCGTCTACAAAGCTATGTCGCGTGCTGCGGTATGCGGAGACACTAAAATCACCATAGTAGAACACAGATGAAGCTACTAAGTTGATGCAATAGCCAGTAAGAAGTAGTCCAATTCAAGATTTAGGTATTGAATATTGACCTTTTAGCTGGCATTGGTGCCTTGGACATGAGAAATTACCTTAAGATTCTGCATGAAAGGTGGACTAGCAGCCGAGTTGCACGGGAGAATGTGAAAAGTGTTCATATGTAGTAAAAACCTGAGAAATCCGTCCGTTTTCGTCATTTGTTATCGAATCGACTTAAAGCCAGATCGTCACATTGGCCGCTCTTCTCTCTGAAACGGTTGTATTTTTCGTCTGCAAAGCTATGTCGCGTGCTGCGCTATGCGGAGACACTAAAAGCACCATAGTAGAACACAGATGAAACTTCTAAGTTGATGTAATAGCCAGTAAGAATTAGTACAATTCAAGTTTTTGGTATCGATTATTGACTTCTTAGCCGGCTTTGGTGCCTTGGACATGAGCTAGGACCTTAAGATTCTGCATGAAAGGAGGAGTATCAGCTGAGTTGCACGGGAGAATGTGAAAAGTGTTTATATGTAGTAAAAACCGGAGAAATTCGTCCGTTTTCGTCATTTGTTATCGAATCGACTGAAAGCCAGATAGTCACATTGGCCGCTCTTCTCTCTGAAACGCTTGTACTTATCGTCTGCAAAGCTATGTCACGTGCTGCGGTATGCGGAGACAATAAAATCACCATAGTAGAACACAGGTGAAGCTACTAAGTTGATGCAATAGCCAGTAAGAAGTAGTCCAATTCAAGATTTAGGTATCGATTATTGACTTTTTAGCTGGCTTCGGTACCTTGGACATGAGCTAGGACCTTAAGATTCTGCATAAAAGGAGGACTAGCAGCCGCGTTGCACGGGAGAATGTGAAAAGTGTTCATATGCAGTAAAAACCTGAGAAATCCGTCCGTTTTCGTCATTTGTTATCGAATCGACTTAAAGCCAGATCGTCACATTGGTCGCTCTTCTCTCTGAAACGGTTGTGCTTATCGTCTGCAAAACTATGTCGCGTGCTGCGGTATGCGGAGAAACTAAAAGCACCATAGTAGATCACAGATGAAGCTTCTAAGAGGATGTATTAGCCAGTAAGAAGTAGTACAATTCAAGTTTTAGGTATCGATTATTGACTTTTTAGCTGGCTTTGGTGCCTTGGACATGAGCTAATACCTAACATTCTGCATGAAAGGAGGACTAGCAACCGAGTTGCACGGGAGAATGTGAAAAGTGTTCATATGCAGTAAAAACCTGAGAAATCCGTCCGTTTTCGTCATTTGTTATCGAATCGACTTAAAGCCAGATCGTCACGTTGGCCGCTCTTCTCTCTGAAACGGTTGTGCTTATCGTCTGCAAAGCTATGTCGCGTACTGCGGTATTCGGAGACACTAAAAGCAAAATAGTAGAACACAGATGAAGCTCCTAAGATGATGTAATAGCCAGTAAGAAGTAGTACAATTCAAGTTTTAGGTAATGAATATTGACCTTTTAGCTGGCTTTGGTGCCTTGGACATGAGCTAGGACCTTAAGATTCTGCATGAAAGGAGGAATAGCAGCCGAGTTGCAAGAGAGAATGTGAAAAGTGTTCATATGTAGTAAAAACCTGAGAAATCCGTCCGTTTTCGTCATTTGCTATCGAATCGACTTAAAGCCAGATCGCCACATTGGCCGCTCTTCTCTCTGAAACGGTTGTACGTATTGTCTGCAAAGCTATGTCGCGTACTGCGGTATTCGGAGACACTAAAAGCACCATAGTAGAACACAGATGAAGCTCCTAAGATGATGTAATAGCCAGTAAGAAGTAGTACAATTCAAGTTGTAGGTATCGGTTATTGACTTTTTAGCTGGCTTTGGTGCCTTGGACATGAGCTAGGACCTTAACATTCTGCATGAAAGGAGGACTAGCAGCCGACTTGCACGGGAGAATGTGAAAAGTGTTCATATGTAGTAAAAACCTGAGAAATCCGTCCGTTTTCGTCATTTGTTATCGAATCGAGTTAAAGCCAGATCGTCACATTGGCTGCTCTTCTCACAGAAACGGTTGTACTTATCGTCTGCAAAGCTATGTCGCGTGCTGCGCTACGCGGAGGCACTAAAAGCACCATAGTAGAACACAGATGAAGCTTCTAAGTTGATGTAATAGCCAGTAAGATGTAGTACAATTCAAGTTTTAGGTATCGATTATTGACTTCTTAGCTGGCTTTGGTGCCTTGGACATGAGCTATTACCTTATGATTCTGCATGAAAGTAGGACTAGCAGCCGAGTTGAACGGGAGAATTTGAAAAGTTTTCATATGTGGTAAAAACCTGAGAAATCCGTCCGTTTTCGTCATTTGTTATCGAATCGACTTAAAGCCAGATCGTCACATTGGCCGCTCTTCTCTCTGAAACGGTTGTACTTATCGTCTGCAAAGCTGTGTCGCGTGCTGCGGTATGCGGAGAAACTAAAAGCACCGTAGTAGAACACAGATGAAGCTTCTAAGTTGATGTAATAGCCAGTAAGAATTTAGGTATCGATTATTGACTTTTTAGCTGGCTTTGGTGCCTTGGACATGAGCTAGGACCTTAACATTCTGCATGAAAGGAGGACTAGCAGCCGAGTTGCACGGGAGAATGTGAAAAGTGTTCGCATGTAGTAAAAACCTGAGATATCCGTCCGTTTTCTTCATTTGTTATCGAATCGACTTAAAGCCAGATCGTCACATTGGCCGCTGTTCTCTCTGAAACGGTTGTACTTATCGTCTGCAAAGCTATGTCGCGTGCTGCGGTATGCTGAGACACTAAAAGCACCATAGTACAACACAGATCAAGCTTCTAAGTTGATGTAATAGCCAGTAACAAGTAGTACAGTTCAAGTTTTAGGTATCGATTATTGACTTTTTAGCTGGCTTTGGTGCATTGGACATGAGCTAGGACCTTAACGTTCTGCATGAAAGGAGGACTAGCAGCCGAGTTGCATGGGAGAATGTGAAAAGTGTTCATATGTAGTAAAAACCTGAGAAATCCGTCCGTTTTCGTCATTTGTTATCGAATAGACTTATAGCCAGATCGTCACATTGGCCACTCTTCTCCGTGAAACGGTTGTACTTATCGTCTGCAAAGCTATGTCGCGTGCTGCGGTATGCGGAGACACGAAAATCATCATAGTAGAACACAGATGAAGCTTCTATGTTGGTGTAATAGCCAGTAAGAAGTAGTACAATTCAAGTTTTAGGTATCGATTATTGACTTCTTAGCTGGCTTTGGTGCCTTGTACATGAGCTAGGACCTTAAGATTCTGCATGAAAGTATGAGTAGCAGCCGAGTTGCACGGGAGAATGTGAAATGTGTTTATATGTAGTAATAACCGGAGAAATTCGTCCGTTTTCGTCATTTGTTATCGAATCGACTGAAAGCCAGATCGTCACATTGGCCGCTCTTCTCTCTGAAACGCTTGTACTTATCGTCTGCAAAGCTATGTCGCGTGCTGCGGTATGCGGAGACACTAAAATCACCATAGTATAACACAGATGAAGCTACTAAGTTGATGCAATAGCCAGAAAGAAGTAGTCCAATTCAAGATTTAGGTATCGATTATTGACTTTTTAGCTGGCTTCGGTACCTTGGACATGAGCTAGGACCATAAGATTCTGCATAAAAGGAGGACTAGCAGCCCAGTTGCACGGGAGAATGTGAAAAGTGTTCATATGCAGTAAAAACCTGAGAAATCCGTCCGTTTTCGTCATTTGTTATCGAATCGACTTAAAGCCAGATCGCCACATTGGCCGCTCTTCTCTCTGAAACGCTTGTACTTATCGTCTGCAAAGCTATGTAGCGTACTACGGTATTCGGAGACACTAAATGCACCATAGTAGAACACAGATGAAGCTCCTAAGATGATGTAATAGCCAGATAGAAGTAGTAGGATTCAAGTTTTAGGTAATGAATATTGACCTTTTAGCTGGCTTTGGTGCCTTGGACATGAGCTAGGACCTTAAGATTCTGCATGAAAGACGGACTAGCAGCCGAGTTGCACGGGAGAATGTGAAAAGTGTTCATATGTAGTAAAAACCTGAGAAATCCGTCCGTTTTCGTCATTTGTTATAGAATTGACTTAAAGCCAAATCGTCACATTGGCCGCTATTCTCTCTGAAACGGTTGTACTTATCGTCTGCAAAGCTGTGTCGCGTGCTGCGGTATGCGGAGAAACTAAAAGCACCGTAGTAGAACACAGATGAAGCTTCTAAGTTGATGTAATAGCCAGTAAGAAGTTAGGTATCGATTATTGACTTTTTAGCTGGCTTTGGTGCTTTGGACATGAGCTAGGACCTTAACATTCTGCATGAAAGGAGGACTAGCAGCCGCGTTGCTCGGGAGAATGTGAAAAGTGTTCATATGTAGTAAAAACCTGAGAAATCCGTCCGTTTTCGTCATTTGTTATCGAATCGACTTAAAGCCAGATCGTCACATTGGCCGCTCTTCTCTCTGAAACGGTTGTACTTATCGTCTGCAAAGCTATGTCGCGTGCTGCGGTATGCGGAGACACTAAAAGCACCATAGTAGAACACATATGAAGCTTCTAAGTTGATGTAATAGCCAGTAACAAGTAGTACAGTTCAAGTTTTAAGTATCAATTATTGACTTTTTAGCTGGCTTTGGTGCATTGGACATGAGCTAGGACCTTAACATTCTGCATGAAAGGAGGACTAGCAGCCGAGTTGCACGGGAGAATGTGAAAAGTGTTCATATGTAATAAAAACCTGAGAAATCCGTCCGTTTTTGTCATTTGTTATCGAATCGACTTAAAGCCAGATCGTCACATTGGCCGCTCTTCTATCTGAAACGGTTGTACTTATCGTCTACAAAGCTATGTCGCGTGCTGCGGTATGCGGAGACACTAAAAGCACCATAGTAGAACACAGATGAAGCTTCTAAGTTGATGTAATAGCCAGTAAGAAGTAGTACAATTCAAGTTTTAGGTATCGATTATTGCCTTTTTAGCTTGCTTTGGTGCCTTGGACATGAGCTAGGACCTTAGGATTCTGCATGAAAGGAGGAGTAGCAGCCGAGTTGCACGGGAGAATGTAAAAAGTGTTCATATGTAGTAAAAACCTGAGAAATCCGTCCGTTTTCGTCATTTGTTATCGAATCGACTTAAAGCCAGATCGTCACATTGGCCGCTCTTCTCTCTGAAACGGTTGTATTTATCGTCTGCAAAGCTATGTCGCGTGCTGCGCTATGCGGAGACACTAAAAGCACCATAGTAGAACACAGATGAAGCTTCTAAGTTGATGTGATAGCCAGTAAGAAGTAGTACAATTCAAGTTTTAGGTATCGATTATTGACTTCTTAGCTGGCTTTGGTGCCTTGTACATGAGCTAGGACCTTAAGATTCTGCATGAAAGGAGGAGTAGCAGCCGAGTTGCACGGGAGAATGTGAAAAGTGTTTATATGTAATAAAAACCGAAGAAATTTGTCCGTTTTCGTCATTTGTTATCGAATCGACTGAAAGCCAGATCGTCACATTGGCCGCTCTTCTCTCTGAAACGGTTGTACTTATCGTCTGCAAAGCTATGTCGCGTGCTGCGGTATGCGGAGACACTAAAATCACCATAGTAGAACACAGATGAAGCTACTAAGTTGATGCAATGGCCAGTAAGAAGTAGTCTAATTCAAGATTTAGGTATCGATTATTGACTTTTTAGCTGGCTTCGGTACCTTGGACATGAGCTAGGACCTTAAGATTCTGCATAAAAGGAGGACTAGCAGCCCAGTTGCACGGGAGAATGTGAAAAGTGTTCATATGCAGTAAAAACCTGAGAAATCCGTCCGTTTTCGTCATTTGTTATCGAATCGACTTAAAGCCAGATCGTCACATTGGCCGCTCTTCTCTCTGAAACGCTTGTACTTATCGTCTGCAAAGCTATGTCGCGTGCTGCGGTATGCGGAGACACTAAAAGCACCATAGTAGAAGACAGATGAAGCTTCTAAGTTGATGTAATAGCCAGTAAGAAGTAGTACAGTTCAAGTTTTAGGTATTGAATATTGACCTTTTAGCTGGCTTTGGTGCCTTGGACATGAGCTAGGACCTTAAGATTCTGCATGAAAGGAGGACTAGCAGCCGAGTTGCACGGGAGAATGTGAAAAGTGTTCATATGTAGTAAAAACCTGAGAAATCCGTCCGGTTTCGTCATTTGTTATCGAATCGAGTTAGAGCCAGATCGTCACATTGGCCGCTCTTCTCTCTGAAACGGTTGTACTTATCGTCTGCAAAGCTATGTCGCGTGCTGCGGTATGCTGAGACACTAAAAGCACCATAGTAGAACACAGATGAAGCTTCTAAGTTGATGTAATAGCCAGTAAGAAGTAGTCCAATTCAAGTTTTAGGTATCGATTATTGACTTTTTAGCTGGCTTTGGTGCCTTGGACATGAGCTAGGACCTTAAGATTCTGCATAAAAGGAGGACTAGCAGCCGAGTTGCACGGGAGAATGTGAAAAGTGTTCATATGTAATAAAAACCTGAGACATCCGTCAGTTTTCGTCATTTGTTATCGAATTGACTTAAAGCCAGATGGTCACATTGACCGCTCTTCTCTCTGAAACGGTTGTACTTATCGTCTGCAAAGCTATGTCGCGTGCTGCGGTAGGCGGAGACACTAAAAGCACCATAGTAGAACACATATGAAGCTTCAAAGTTGATGTAATAGCCAGTAACAAGTAGTACAGTTCAAGTTTTTGGTATCGATTATTGACTTTTTAGCTGGCTTTGGTGCATTGGACATGAGCTAGGACCTTAACGTTCTGCATGAAAGGAGGACTAGCAGCCGAGTTGCATGGGAGAATGTGAAAAGTGTTCATATGTAGTAAAAACCTTAGAAATCCGTCCGTTTTCGTCATTTGTTATCGAATCGACTTAAAGCCAGATCGTCACATTGGCCACTCTTCTCCGTGAAACGGTTGTACTTATCGTCTGCAAAGCTATGTCGCGTGCTGCGGTATGCGGAAACACGAAAATCATCATAGTAGAACACAGATGAAGCTTCTAAGTTGATGTAATAGCCAGTAAGAAGAAGTACAATTCAAGTTTTAGGTATCGATTATTGACTTTTTAGCTGGCTTTGGTGCTTTGGACATGAGCTAGGACCTTGAGATTCTGCGTGAAAGGAGGACTAGCAGCAGAGTTGCACGGGAGAATGTGAAAAGTGTTCGCATGTAGTAAAAACCTGAGAAATCCGTCCGTTTTCGTCAATTGTTATCGTATCGACTTAAAGCCAGATCGTCACATTGGCCGCTCTTCTCTCTGAAACGGTTGTGCTTATCGTCTGCAAAACAATGTTGCGTGCTGCGGTATGCGGAGAAACTAAAGGCACCGTAGTAGAATACAGATGAAGCTTCTAAGTTGATGCAATAGTCAGTGAGAAGTAGTACAGTTCAAGTTTTAGGTATCAATTATTGACTTTTTAGCTGTCTTTGGTGCCTTGGACATGAGCTATGACCTTAAGATTCTGCATGAAAGGAGGACTATCAGCCGAGTTGCACGGGAGAATGTGAAAAGAGTTCATATGTAGTAAAAACCTGAGAAATCCGTCCGTTTTCGTCATTTGTTATCGAATCAACTTAAAGCCAGATCGTCACATTGGCCACTCTTCTCCGTGAAACGGTTGTACTTATCGTCTGCAAAGCTATGAGACGTGCTGCGGTATGCGGAGACACGAAAATCATCATAGTAGAACACAGATGAAGCTTCTAAGTTGATGTAATAGCCAGTAAGAAGTAGTACAATTCAAGTTTTAGGTATCGATTATTGACTTTTTAGCTGGCTTTGGTGCCTTGGACATGAGCTACGACCTTGAGATTCTGCGTGAATGGAGGACTAGCAGCAGAGTTGCACGGGAGAATGTGAAAAGTGTTCGCATGTAGTAAAAACCTGAGAAATCCGTCCGTTTTCTTCATTTGTTATCGAATCGACTTAAAGCCAGATCGTCACATTGGCCGCTCTTCTCTCTGAAACGGTTGTATTTATCTTCTGCAAAGCTATGTCGCGTGCTGCGGTATGTGGAGACACTAAAAGCACCATAGTAGAACAGAGATGAAGCTTCTAAGTTGATGTAATAGCCAGTAAGAAGTAGTACAAATCAAGTTTTAGGAACTGAATATTGAATATTTAGCTGGCTTTGGTGCCTTGGACATGAGCTAGGACCTTAATATTCTGCATGAAAGGAGGACTAGCAGCCGAGTTGCACGGGAGAATGTGAAAAGTGTTCATATGTAATAATAACCTGAGAAATCCGTCCGTTTTCGTCATTTGTTATCGAATCGACTTAAAGCCAGATCGTCACATTGGCCTGTCGTCTCTCTGAAACGGTTGTACTTATCGTCTACAAAGCTATGTCGCGTGCTGCGGTATGCGGAGACACTAACATCACCATAGTAGAAAACAGATGAAGCTACTAAGCTGATGCAATAGCCAGTAAGAAGTAGTCCAATTCAAGATTTAGGTATTGAATATTGACCTTTTAGCTGGCATTGGTGCCTTGGACATGAGCAAGGGCCTTAAGTTTCTGCATGAAAGGTGGACTAGCAGCCGAGTTGCACAGGAGAATGTGAAAAGTGTTCATATGTAGTAAAAACCTGAGAAATTCGTCCGTTTTCGTCATTTGTTATCGAATCGACTTAAAGCCAGATCGTCACATTGGCCGCTCTTCTCTCTGAAACGGTTGTATTTTTCGTCTGCAAAGCTATGTCGCGTGCTGCGCTATGCGGAGACACTAAAAGCACCATAGTAGAACACAGATGAAACTTCTAAGTTGATGTAATAGCCAGTAAGAATTAGTACAATTCAAGTTTTTGGTATCGATTATTGACTTCTTAGCCGGCTTTGGTGCCTTGGACATGAGCTAGGACCTTAAGATTCTGCATGAAATGAGGAGTATCAGCCGAGTTGCACGGGAGAATGTGAAAAGTGTTTATATGTACTAAAAACCGGAGAAATTCGTCCGTTTTCGTCATTTGTTATCGAATCGACTGAAAGTCAGATAGTCACATTGGCCGCTCTTCTCTCTGAAACGCTTGTACTTATCGTCTGCAAAGCTATGTCACGTGCTGCGGTATGCGGAGACAATAAAATCGCCATAGTAGAACACAGGTGAAGCTACTAAGTTGATGCAATAGCCAGTAAGAAGTAGTCCAATTCAAGATTTAGGTATCGATTATTGACTTTTTAGCTGGCTTCGGTACCTTGGACATGAGCAAGGACCTTAAGATTCTGCATGAAAGGAGGACTAGCAGCCGAGTTGCACGGGAGACTGTGAAAAGTGTTCATATGTAGTAAAAACCTGAGAAATCCGTCCATTTTCGTCATTTGTTATCGAATCGACGTAAAGCCAGATCGTGACATTGGCCGCTCTGCTCTCTAAAACGGTTGTACTTATTGTCTGCAAAGCTATGTCGCGTACTGCGGTATTCGGAGACACTAAAAGCACCATAGTAGAACACAGCTGAAGCTCCTAAGATGATGTAATAGCCAGTAAGAAGTAGTACAAGTCAAGTTGTAGGTATCGGTTATTGACTTTTTAGCTGGCTTTGGTGCCTTGGACATGAGCTAGGACCTTAAGATTCGGCATAAAAGGAGGACTAGCAGCCGACTTGCACGGGAGAGTGTGAAAAGTGTTCATATGTAGTAAAAACCTGAGAAATCCGTCCGTTTTCGTCATTTGTTATCGAATCGAGTTAAAGCCAGATCGTCACATTGGCCGCTGTTCTCTCTGAAACGGTTGTACTTATCGTCTGCAAAGCTATGTCGCGTGCTGCGGTATGCTGAGACACTAAAAGCACCATAGTACAACACAGATCAAGCTTCTAAGTTGATGTAATGGCCAGTAACAAGTAGTACAGTTCAAGTTTTAGGTATCGATTATTGACTTTTTAGCTGGCTTTGGTGCATTGGACATGAGCTAGGACCTTAACGTTCTGCATGAAAGGAGGACTAGCAGCTGAGTTGCATGGGAGAATGTGAAAAGTGTTCATATGTAGTAAAATCCTTGTAAATCCGTCCGTTTTCGTCATTTGTTATCGAATAGACTTATAGCCAGATCGTCACATTGGCCACTCTTTTCCGTGAAACGGTTGTACTTATCGTCTGCAAAGCTATGTCGCGTGCTGCGGTATGCGGAGACACGAAAATCATCATAGTAGAACACAGATGAAGCTTCTATGTTGGTGTAATAGCCAGTAAGAAGTAGTACAATTCAAGTTTTAGGTATTGAATATTGACCTTTTAGCTGGCTTTGGTGCCTTGGACATGAGCTAGGACCTTAAGATTCTGCATGAAAGGAGGACTAGCAGCCGAGTTGCACCGGAGAATGTGAAAAGTGTTCGCATGTATTAAAAACCTGAGAAATCCGTCCGATTTCGTCATTTATACTTATCGTCTACAAAGCTATGTCGCGTGCTGCGGTATGCGGAGACACTAAAATCAGCATAGTAGAACACAGATGAAGCTTCTAAGTTGATGTAATAGCCAGTAAGAAGTAGTACAATTCAAGTTTTTGGTATCGGTAGTTGACTTTTTAGCTGGCTTTGGTGCCTTGGACATGAGCTAGGACCTTAAGATTCTGCATGAAAGGGCTAGCTGCCGAGTTGCACGGGAGAATGTGAAAAGTGTTCATATGTAGTAAAAACCCAAGAAATCCGTCCGTTTTCGTCATTTGTTATCGAATCGTCTTAAAGCCAGATCGTCACATTGACCGCTCTTCTCTCTGAAACGTTTGTACTTATCGTCTGCAAAGCTATGTCGCGTGCTGCGGTATGCGGAGACACTAAAATCACCATAGTAGAACACAGATGAAGCTTCTAAGTTGATGTAATAGCCAGTAAGATGTAGTACAATACAAGTTTTAAGTATTGATTATTGACCTTTTAGCTGCCTTGGTGCCTTGGACATGAGCTAGGACCTTGAGATTCCGCATGAAAGGAGGACTAGCAGCCGAGTTGCACGGGAGAATGTGAAAAGTGTTCGCATGTAGTAAAAACCTGAGAAATCCGTCCGTTTTCGTCATTTGTTATCGAATCGACTTAAAGCCAGATCGTCACATTGGCCGCTCTTCTCTCTGAAACGGTTGTACTTATCGTCTGCAAAGCTATGTCGCTTGCTGCGGTATGCGGAGACGCTAATAACACCATAGTAGAACAGAGATGAAGCTTCTAAGTTGATGCAATAGCCAGTAAGAAGTAGTACAATTCAAGTTGTAGGTATCGGTTATTGACTTTTTAGCTGTCTTTGGTGCCTTGGACATGAGCTAGGACCTTAAGATTCTGCATGAAAGGAGGACTAGCAGCCGACTTGCACGGGAGAATGTGAAAAGTGTTCATATGTAGTAAAAACCTGAGAAATCCGTCCGTTTTCGTCATTCGTTATCCAATCGAGTTAATGCCAGATCGTCACATTGACTGCTCTTCTCACTGAAACGGTTGTACTTATCGTCTGCAAAGCTATGTCGCGTGCTGCGCTACGCGGAGGCACTAAAAGCACCATAGTAGAACACAGATGAAGCTTCTAAGTTGATGTAATAGCCAGTAAGAATTTAGGTATCGATTATTGACTTTTTAGCTGGCTTTGGTGCCTTGGACATGAGCTAGGACCTTAACATTCTGCATGAAAGGAGGACTAGCAGCCGAGTTGCACGGGAGAATGTGAAAAGTGTTCAGATGTAGTAAAAACCTGAGAAATCCGTCCGTTTTCGTCATTTGTTATCGAATCGACTTAAAGCCAGATCGTCACATTGGCCGCTCTTCTCTCTGAAACGGTTGTATTTATCGTCTGCAAAGCTATGTCGCGTGCTGCGGTATGCGGAGACACTAAAAGCACCATAGTAGATCACAGATGAAGCTTCTAAGTTGATGTAATAGCCAGTAAGAAGTAGTACAGTTCAAGTATTAGGTATTGGATATTGACCTTTTAGCTGGCTTTGGTGCCTTGGACATGAGCAAGGACCTTAAGATTCTGCATGAAAGGAGGACTAGCAGCCGAGTTGCACGGGAGAATGTGAAAAGTGTTCATATGTAGTAAAAACCTGAGAAATCCGTCCATTTTCGTCATTTGTTATCGAATCGACGTAAAGCCAGATCGTGACATTGGCCGCTCTGCTCTCTAAAACAGTTGTACTTATTGTCTGCAAAGCTATGTCGCGTACTGCGGTATTCGGAGACACTAAAAGCACCATAGTAGAACACAGCTGAAGCTCCTAAGATGATGTAATAGCCAGTAAGAAGTAGTACAATTCAAGTTGTAGGTATCGGTTATTGACTTTTTAGCTGGCTTTGGTGCTTTGGACATGAGCTAGGACCTTGAGATTCTGCGTGAAAGGAGGTCTAGCAGCAGAGTTGCACGGGAGAATGTGAAAAGTGTTCGCATGTAGTAAAAACCTGAGATATCCGTCCGTTTTCTTCATTTGCTATCGAATCGACTTTAAGCCAGATCGTCACATTGGCCGCTGTTCTCTCTGAAACGGTTGTACTTATCGTCTGCAAAGCTATGTCGCGTGCTGCGGTATGCTGAGACACTAAAAGCACCATAGTACAACACAGATCAAGCTTCTAAGTTGATGTAATAGCCAGTAACAAGTAGTACAGTTCAAGTTTTAGGTATCGATTATTGACTTTTTAGCTGGCTTTGGTGCATTGGACATGAGCTAGGACCTTAACGTTCTGCATGAAAGGAGGACTAGCAGCCGAGTTGCATGGGAGAATGTGAAAAGTGTTCATATGTAGTAAAATCCTTGTAAATCCGTCCGTTTTCGTCATTTGTTATCGAATAGACTTATAGCCAGATCGTCACATTGGCCACTCTTCTCCGTGAAACGGTTGTACTTATCGTCTGCAAAGCTATGTCGCGTGCTGCGGTATGCGGAGACACGAAAATAATCATAGTAGAGCACAGATGAAGCTTCTATGTTGGTGTAATAGCCAGTAAGAAGTAGTACAATTCAAGTTTTAGGTATTGAATATTGACCTTTTAGCTGGCTTTGGTGCCTTGGACATGAGCTAGGACCTTAAGATTCTGCATGAAAGGAGGACTAGCAGCCGAGTTGCACGGGAGAATGTGAAAAGTGTTCGCATGTAGTAAAAACCTGAGAAATCCGTCCGATTTCGTCATTTATACTTATCGTCTACAAAGCTATGTCGCGTGCTGCGGTATGCGGAGACACTAAAAGCAGCATAGTAGAACACAGATGAAGCTTCTAAGTTGATGTAACAGCCAGTAAGAAGTAGTACAATTCAAGTTTTAGGTATCGGTTGTTGACTTTTTAGCTGGCTTTGGTGCCTTGGACATGAGCTAGGACCTTAAGATTCTGCATGAAAGGGCTAGCTGCCGAGTAGCACGGGAGAATGTGAAAAGTGTTCATATTTAGTAAAAACCCAAGAAATCCGTCCGTTTTCGTCATTTGTTATCGAAACGTCTTAAAGCCAGATCGTCACATTGACCGCTCTTCTCTCTGAAACGTTTGTACTTATCGTCTGCAAAACTATGTCGCGTGCTGCGGTATGCGGAGACACTAAAAGCACCATAGTAGAACACAGATGAAGCTTCTAAGTTGATGTAATAGCCAGTAAGAAGTAGTACAATTGAAGTTTTAGTTATCGATTACTGACTTTGTAGCTGGCTTTGATGCATTGGACATGAGCTAGGACCTTAAGATTCTGCATGAAAGGAGGACTAGCAGCCGAGTTGCACGGGAGAATGTAAAAACTGTTCATATGTAGCAAAAACCTGAGAAATCCGTCCGTTTTCGTCATTTGTTATCGAATCGACTTAAAGCCAGATCGTAACATTGGCCGCTCTTCTCTCTGAAACGGATGTACTTATCGTCTGCAAAGCTATGTCGCGTGCTGCGGTATGCGGAGACACTAAAATCACCATAGTAGAACACAGATGAAGCTTCTAAGTTGATGTAATAGCCAGTAAGAAGTAGTACAATTCAAGTTTTAAGTATTTATTATTGACCTTTTAGCTGCCTTGGTGCCTTGGACATGAGCTAGGACCTTGAGATTCTGCATGAAAGGAGGACTAGCAGCCGAGTTGCACGGGAGAATGTGAAAAGTGTTCGCATGTAGTAAAAACCTGAGAAATCCGTCCGTTTTCGTCATTTGTTATCGAATCGACTTAAAGCCAGATCGTCACATTGGCCGCTCTTCTCTCTGAAACGGTTGTACTTATCGTCTGCAAAGCTATGTCGCTTGCTGCGGTATGCGGAGACGCTAATATCACCATAGTAGAACAGAGATGAAGCTTCTAAGTTGATGCAATAGCCAGTAAGAAGTAGTACAATTCAAGTTTTAGGTATCGATTATTGACTTTTTAGCTGGCTTAGGTGCCTTGGACCTGAGCTGGGACCTTAAGATTCTGCATGAAAAGAGGGCTAGCAGCCGAGTTGCACGGGAGAATGTGAAAAGTGTTCATATGTAGTAATAAACTGAGAAATCCGTCCGTTTTTGTCATTTGTTATCGAATCGACTTAAAGCCAGATCGTCACATTGGCCGCTCTTCTCTCTGAACAGTTGTACTTATCGTCTGCAAAGCTATGTCGCGTGCCGCGGTATGCTGAGACTTTAAAAGCACCATAGTACAACACAGATGAAGCTTCTAAGATGATGTAATAGCCAGTAAGAAATAATACAATTCAAGTTTTAGATATAGTTATTGACTTTTTAGCTGGCTTTGGTGCATTGGACATGGGCTATGACCTTAAGATTCTGCATGAAAGGAGGACTAGCAGCCGAGTTGCACGGGAGAATGTGAAAAGTGTTCATATGTAGTAAAAACCTGAGAAATCCGTTTTCGTCATTTGTTATCGAATCGACTTAAAGCCAGATCGTCACATTTGCCGCTCTTCTCTCTGAAACCGTTGTACTTATCGTCTGCAAAGACATGTCGCGTGCTGCGATATGCGGAGACACTAAAAGCACCATAGTAGAACACAGATGAAGCTTCTAAGTTAATGTAATAGCCAGTAAGAAGTAGTACAATTCAAGTTTTAGATATTGATTATTGACTTTTTAGCTGGCTTTGGAGCCTTGGACATGATCTAGGACCTTAAGATTCTGCATGAAAGAAGGACTAGCAGCCGAGTTGCCCGGGAGAATGTGAAAAATGTTCATATGTAGTAAAAACCTGAGAAATCCGTCCGTTTTCGTCATTTGTTATCGAATCGACTTTTAGCCAGATCGTCACAATGGCCGCTCTTCTCTCTGAAACGGTTGTACTTATCTTCTGCAAAGCTATGTCGCGTGCTGCGGTATGTGGAGACACTAAAAGCACCATAGTAGAACAGAGATGAAGCTTCTAAGTAGATGTAATAGCCAGTAAGAAGTAGTAGAATTCAAGTTTTAGGTATTGATTATTGACTTTTTAGCTGGCTTTGGTGCCTTGGACATAAGCTAGGACATTAAGATTCTGCATGAAAGGAGGACTAGCAGCCGAGTTGCACGGGAGAATGTGAAAAGTGTTCATATGTAATAAAATCCTGAGAAATCCATCCGTTTTCGTCATTTGTTATCGAATCGACTTTAAGCCAGATCGTCACATTGGCCGCTCTTCTCTCTGAAACGGTTGTACTTATCGTCTACAAAGCTATGTCGCGTGCTGCGGTATGCGGAGACACTAAAAGCACCATAGTAGAACACAGATGAAGCTTCTAAGTTGTTGTAATAGCCAGTAAGAAGTAGTACAATTCAAGTTTTAGGTATCGGTTATTGACTTTTTAGCTGGCTTTGGTGCCTTGGACATGAGCTAGGACCTTAAGATTCTGCATGAAAGGAGGAAGAGCTGCCGAGTTGCACGGGAGAATGTGAAAAGTGTTCATATGTAGTAAAAACCCAAGAAATCCGTCCGTTTTCGTCATTTGTTATCGAATCGAGTTAAAGCCAGATCGTCACATTGGCCGCTCTTCTCTCTGAAACGGTTGTACTTATCGTCTGCAAAGCTATGTCGCGCGCTGCGCTAATCGGAGGCACTAAAAGCACCATAGTAGAACACAGATGAAGCTTCTAAGTTGATGTAATAGCCAGTAAGAAGTAGTACAATTCAAGTTTTAGGTATCGATTATTGACTTTTTAGCTGGCTTTGGTGCTTTGGACATGAGCTAGGACCTTGAGATTCTGCGTGAAAGGAGGTCTAGCAGCAGAGTTGCACGGGAGAATGTGAAAAGTGTTCGCATGTAGTAAAAACCTGAGATATCCGTCCGTTTTCTTCATTTGTTATCGAATCGACTTAAAGCCAGATCGTCACATTGGCCGCTGTTCTCTCTGAAACGGTTGTACTTATCGTCTGCAAAGCTATGTCGCGTGCTGCGGTATGCTGAGACACTAAAAGCACCATAGTACAACACAGATCAAGCTTCTAAGTTGATGTAATAGCCAGTAACAAGTAGTACAGTTCAAGTTTTAGGTATCGATTATTGACTTATTAGCTGGCTTTGGTGCATTGGACATGAGCTAGGACCTTAACGTTCTGCATGAAAGGAGGACTAGCAGCCGAGTTGCATGGGAGAATGTGAAAAGTGTTCATATGTAGTAAAATCCTTGTAAATCCGTCCGTTTTCGTCATTTGTTATCGAATAGACTTATAGCCAGATCGTCACATTGGCCACTCTTCTCCGTGAAACGGTTGTACTTATCGTCTGCAAAGCTATATTGCGTGCTGCGGTATGCGGAGACACGAAAATCATCATAGTAGAACACAGACGAAGCTTCTATGTTGGTGTAATAGCCAGTAAGAAGTAGTACAATTCAAGTTTTAGGTATTGAATATTGACCTTTTAGCTGGCTTTGGTGCCTTGGACATGAGCTAGGACCTTAAGATTCTGCATGAAAGGACGACTAGCAGCCGAGTTGCACGGGAGAATGTGAAAAGTGTTCGCATGTAGTAAAAACCTGAGAAATCCGTCCGATTTCGTCATTTATACTTATCGTCTACAAAGCTATGTCGCGTGCTGCGGTATGCGGAGACACTAAAAGCAGCATAGTAGAACACAGATGAAGCTTCTAAGTTGATGTAATAACCAGTAAGAAGTAGTACAATTCAAGTTTTAGGTATCGGTTGTTGACTTTTTAGCTGGCTTTGGTGCCTTGGACATGAGCTAGGACCTTAAGATTCTGCATGAAAGGGCTAGCTGCCGAGTTGCACGGGAGAATGTGAAAAGTGTTCATATTCAGTAAAAACCCAAGAAATCCGTCCGTTTTCGTCATTTGTTATCGAAACGTCTTAAAGCCAGATCGTCACATTGACCGCTCTTCTCTCTGAAACGTTTGTACTTATCGTCTGCAAAGCTATGTCGCGTGCTGCGGTATGCGGAGACACTAAAAGCACCATAGTAGAACACAGATGAAGCTTCTAAGTTGATGTAATAGCCAGTAAGAAGTAGTACAATTGAAGTTTTAGTTATCGATTACTGACTTTGTAGCTGGCTCTGATGCCTTGGACATGAGCTAGGACCTTAATATTCTGCATGAAAGGAGGACTAGCAGCCGAGTTGCACGGGAGAATGTGAAAACTGTTCATATGTAGTAAAAACCTGAGAAATCCGTCCGTTTTCGTCATTTGTTATCGAATCGACTTAAAGCCAGATCGTAACATTGGCCGCTCTTCTCTCTGAAACGGATGTACTTATCGTCTGCAAAGCTATGTCGCGTGCTGCGGTATGCGGAGACACTAAAATCACCATAGTAGAACACAGATGAAGCTTCTAAGTTGATGTAATAGCCAGTAAGAAGTAGTACAATTCAAGTTTTAAGTATTGATTATTGACCTTTTAGCTGCCTTGGTGCCTTGGACAAGAGCTAGGACCTTGAGATTCTGCATGAAAGGAGGACTAGCAGCCGAGTTGCACGGGAGAATGTGAAAAGTGTTCGCATGTAGTAAAAACCTGAGAAATCCGTCCGTTTTCGTCATTTGTTATCGAATCGACTTAAAGCCAGATCGTCACATTGGCCGCTCTTCTCTCTGAAACGGTTGTACTTATCGTCTGCAAAGCTATGTCGCTTGCTGCGGTATGCGGAGACGCTAATATCACCATAGTAGAACAGAGATGAAGCTTCTAAGTTGATGCAATAGCCAGTAAGAAGTAGTACAATTCAAGTTTTAGGTATCGATTATTGACTTTTTAGCTGGCTTAGTTGCCTTGGACCTGAGCTAGGACCTTAAGATTCTGCATGAAAAGAGGGCTAGCAGCCGCGTTGCACGGGAGAATGTGAAAAGTGTTCATATGTAGTAATAACCTGAGAAATCCGTCCGTTTTTGTCATTTGTTATCGAATCGACTTAAAGCCAGATCGTCACATTGGCCGCTCTTCTCTCTGAACAGTTGTACTTATCGTCTGCAAAGCTATGTCGCGTGCTGCGGTATGCTGAGACACTAAAAGCACCATAGTGCAACACAGATCAAGCTTCTAAGTTGATGTAATAGCCAGTAAGATGTAGTACAATTCTAGTTTTAGGTATCGGTTATTGACTTTTTAGCTGGCTTTGGTGCCTTGGACATGAGCTAGGACCTTAAGATTCTACATGAAAGGAGGACTAGCTGCCGAGTTGCACGGGAGAATGTGAAAAGTGTTCATATGTAGTAAAAACCCAAGAAATCCGTCCGTTTTCGTCATTTGTTATCGAATCGTCTTAAAGCCAGATCGTCACATTGACCGCTCTTCTCTCTGAAACGGTTGTACTTATCGTCTGCAAAGCTATGTCGCGTGCTGCGGTATGCGGAGACACTAAAAGCACCATAGTAGAACACAGATGAAGCTTCTAAGATGATGTAATAGCCAGTAAGAAATAATACAATTCAAGTTTTAGATATAGTTATTGACTTTTTAGCTGGCTTTGGTGCATTGGACATGGGCTATGACCTTAAGATTCTGCATGAAGGAGGACTAGCAGCCGAGTTGCACGGGAGAATGTGAAAAGTGTTCATATGTAGTAAAAACCTGAGAAATCCGTTTTCGTCATCTGTTATCGAATCGACTTAAAGCCAGATCGTCACATTTGCCGCTCTTCTCTCTGAAACCGTTGTACTTATCGTCTGCAAAGACATGTCGCGTGCTGCGATATGCGGAGACACTAAAAGCACCATAGTAGAACACAGATGAAGCTTCTAAGTTAATGTAATAGCCAGTAAGAAGTAGTACAATTCAAGTTTTAGATACTGATTATTGACTTTTTAGCTGGCTTTGGAGCCTTGGACATGATCTAGGACCTTAAGATTCTGCATGAAAGAAGGACTAGCAGCCGAGTTGCCCGGCAGAATGTGAAAAATGTTCATATGTAGTAAAAACCTGAGAAATCCGTCCGTTTTCGTCATTTGTTATCGAATCGACTTTTAGCCAGATCGTCACATTGGCCGCTCTTCTCTCTGAAACAGTTGTACTTATCTTCTGCAAAGCTATGTCGCGTGCTGCGGTATGTGGAGACACTAAAAGCACCATAGTAGAACAGAGATGAAGCTTCTAAGTTGATGTAATAGCCAGTAAGAAGTAGTACAATTCAAGTTTTAGGTATTGATTATTGACTTTTTAGCTGGCTTTGGTGCCTTGGACATAAGCTAGGACATTAAGATTCTGCATGAAAGGAAGACTAGCAGCCGAGTTGCACGGGAGAATGTGAAAAGTGTTCATATGTAATAAAATCCTGAGAAATCCATCCGTTTTCGTCATTTGTTATCGAATCGACTTAAAGCCAGATCGTCACATTGGCCGCTCTTCTCTCTGATACGGTTGTACTTATCGTCTACAAAGCTATGTCGCGTGCTGCGGTATGCGGAGACACTAAAAGCACCATAGTAGAACACAGATGAAGCTTCTAAGTTGATGTAATAGCCAGTAAGAAGTAGTACAATTCAAGTTTTAGGTATCGGTTATTGACTTTTTAGCTGGCTTTGGTGCCTTGGACATGAGCTAGGACCTTAAGATTCTGCATGAAAGGAGGAATAGCTGCCGAGTTGCACGGGAGAATGTGAAAAGTGTTCATATGTTGTAAAAACCCAAGAAATCCGTCCGTTTTCGTCATTTGTTATCGAATCGTCTTAAAGCCAGATCGTCACATTGACCGCTCTTCTCTCTGAAACGGTTGTACTTATCGTCTGCAAAGCTATGTCGCGTGCTGCGGTATGCGGAGACATTAAAAGCACCATAGTAGAACACAGATGAAGCTTCTAAGTTGATGTAATAGCCAGTAAGAAGTAGTACAATTCAAGTTTTAAGTATTGATTATTGACCTTTTAGCTGCCTTGGAGCCTTGGACATGAGCTAGGATTTGGAGATTCTGCATGAAAGGAGGACTAGCAGCCGAGTTGCACGGGAGAATGTGAAAAGTGTTCGCATGTAGTAAAAACCTAAGAAATCCGTCCGTTTTCGTCATTTGTTATCGAATCGACTTATAGCCAGATCGTCACATTGGCCGCTCTTCTCTCTGAAACGGTTGTACTTATCGTCTGCAAAGCTATGTCGCGTGCTGCGGTATGCGGAGACACTAAAATCACCATAGTAGAACACAGATGAAGCATCTAAGTTGGTGTAATAGCCAGTAAGAAGTAGTCCAATTCAAGTTTTAGGTATCGATTATTGACTTTTTAGCTGGCTTTGGTGACTTGGACATGAGCTAGGACCTTAAGGTTCTATATGAAAGGAGGACTAGCAACCGAGTTGCACGGTAGAATGTGAAAAGTGTTAATATGTAATAAAAACCTGAGAAATCCGTCCGTTTTAGTCATTTGTTATCGAATCGACTTAAAGCCAGATCGTCACATTGGCCGCTCTTCTCTCTGAAACGGTTGTACTTATCGTCTACAAAGCTATGTCGCGTGCTGCGGTATGCGGAGACACTAAAAGCACCATAGTAGAACACAGATGAAGCTTCTAAGTTGATGTAATAGCCAGTAAGAAGTAGTACAATTCAAGTTTTAGGTATGGGTTATTGACTTTTTAGCTGGCTTTGGTGTCTTGGACATGAGCTAGGACCTTAAGATTCTGCATGAAAGGAGGACTAGCTGCCGAGTTGCACGGGAGAATGTGAAAAGTGTTCATATGTAGTAAAAACCCAACAAATCCGTCCGTTTTCGTCATTTGTTATCGAATCGTCTTAAAGCCAGATCGTCACATTGGCCGCTCTTCTCTCTGAAACGGTTGTACTTATCGTCTGCAAAGCTATGTCGCGTGCTGCGGTATGCGGAGACACTAAAAACACCATAGTAGAACACAGATGAAGCATCTAAGTTGATGTAATAGCCAGTAAGAATTAGTCCAATTGAAGTTTTTGGTATCGATTATTGACATTTTAGCTGGCTTTGGTGACTTGGACATGAGCTAGGACCTTAAGATTCTGCATGAAAGGAGGACTAGCAGCCGAGTTGCACGGGAGAATGTGAAAAGTGTTCATATGTAGTATAAATCTGAGAAATCAGTCCGTTTTCGTCATTTGTTATCGAATCGACTTAAAGCCAGATCGTCACATTGGCCGCTCTTCTCTCTGAACGGTTGTACATATCGTCTGCAAAGCTATGTCGCGTGCTGCGGTATGCGGAGACAAGAAAATCTTCATAGTAGAACACAGATGAAGCTTCTAAGTTGATGTAATAGCCAGTAGGAAGTAGTACAATTCAAGTTTTAGGTACTGATTATTTACTTTTTAGCTGGCTTTGGTGCCTTGGGCATGAGCTAGGACCTTAAGATTCTGCATGAAAGGAGGACTAGCAGCCGAGTTGCACGGGAGAATGTGAAAAGTGTTCATATGTAGTAAAAACCTGAGAAATCCGTCCGTTTTCGTCATTTGTTATCGAATCGACTTAAAGCCAGATCGTCACATTGGCCGCTCTTCTCTCTGAAACGGTTGTACTTATCGTCTGCAAAGCTATGTCGCGTGCTGCGGTATGCGCAGACACTAAAAGCACCATAGTTTAAAACAGATGAAGCTTCAAAGTTGATCTAATAGCCAGTAAGAAGTAGTACAACTCAAGTTTTATGTATCGATTATTGACTTTTTAGCTGGCTTCGGTGCCTTGGACATGAGCTAGGACCTTAAGATTCTGCATGAAAGGAGGACTAGCAGCCGAGTTGCACGGGAGAATGTGGAAAGTGTTCATATGTAGTAAAAACCTGAGAAATCCGTCCGTTTTCGTCATTTGTTATCGAATCGACTTAAAGCCAGATCGTCACATTGGTCACTCTTCTCTCTGAAACGGTTGTACTTATTGTCTGCAAAGCCATGTCGCGTGCTGCGGTATGCGGAGACACGAAAATCATCATAGTAGAACACAGATAAAGCTTCTAAGTTAATGTAATAGCCAGTAAGAACTAGTACAATTCAAGTTTTAGGTATCGATTATTGACTTTTTAGCTGGCTTTGGTGCCTTGGACATGAGCTAGGACCTTACGATTCTGCATGAATGGAGGACTAGCAGCCGAGTTGCACGGGAGAATGTGAAAAGTGTTTATATGTAGTAAAAACCTGAGAAATCCGTCCGTTTTCGTCATTTGTTATCGAATCGACTTAAAGCCAAATCGTCACATTGGCCGCTCTGCTCTCTGAAACGGTTGTACTTATCGTCTGCAAAGCTATGTCGCGTACTGCGGTATTCGGAGACACTAAACGCACCATAGTAGAACACTGATGAAGCTTCTAAGTTGATGTAATAGCCAGTAAGAAGTAGTACAATTCAAGTTTTAGATATTGATTATTGACTTTTTAGCTGGCTTTGGTGCCTTGGACATGATCTAGGACCTTAAGATTCTGCATGAAAGAAGGACTAGCAGCCGAGTTGCCCGGGAGAATGTGAAAAGTGTTCATATGTAGTAAAAACCTTAGAAATCCGTCCGTTTTCGTCAATTGTTATCGTATCGACTTAAAGCCAGATCGTCACATTGGCCGCTCTTCTCTCTGAAACGGTTGTACTTATCGTCTGCAAAACTATGTCGCGTGCTGCGGTATGCGGAGAAACTAAAAGCACCGTAGTAGAACATAGATGAAGGTTCTAATTTGATGTAATAGCCAGTAAGAAGTAGTCCAATTCAAGTTTTAGGTATCGATTATTGACTTTTTAGCTGGCTTTGGTGCCTTGGACATGAGCTAGGACCTTAAGATTCTGCATAAAAGGAGGACTAGCAGCCGAGTTGCACGGGAGAATGTGAAAAGTGTTCATATGTAGTAAAAACCTGAGACATCCGTCCGTTTTCGTCATTTGTTATCGAATCGACTCAAAGCCAGATCGTCACATTGGCCGCTCTTCTCTCTGAACGGTTGTACTTATCGTCTGCAAAGCTATGTCGCGTACTGCGGTATTCGGAGACACTAAACGCACCATAGTAGAACACAGATGAAGCTTCTAAGATGATGTAATAGCCAGTAAGAAATAGTACAATTCAAGTTTTAGATATCGTTATTGACTTTTTAGCTGGCTTTGGTGCCTTGGACATGAGCTATGACCTTAAGATTATGCATGAAAGGAGGACTAGCAGCCGAGTTGCACGGGAGAATGTGAAAAGTGTTCATATGTAGTAAAAATCTGAGAAATCCGTCCGTTTTCGTCATTTGTTATCGAATCGACTTAAAGCCAGATCGTCACATTGGCCGCTCTTCTCTCTGAAACCGTTGTACTTATCGTCTGCAAAGCTATGTCGCGTGCTGCGGTATGAGGAGACACTAAAAGCACCATAGTAGAACACAGATGAAGCTTCTAAGTTGATGCAATAGCCAGTAAGAAGTAGTACAATTCAAGTTTTATGTATCGATTATTGACTTTTTAGCTGGCTTTGGTGCCTTGGACATGAGCTAGGACCTTACGATTCTGCATGAATGGAGGACTAGCAGCCGAGTTGCATGGGAGAATGTGAAAAGTGTTTATATGTAGTAAAAACCTGAGAAATCCGTCCGTTTTCGTCATTTGTTATCGAATCGACTTAAAGCCAAATCGTCACATTGGCCGCTCTGCTCTCTGAAACGGTTGTACTTATCGTCTGCAAAGCTATGTCGCGTACTGCGGTATTCGGAGACACTAAACGCACCATAGTAGAACACAGATGAAGCTTCTAAGATGATGTAATAGCCAGTAAGAAATAGTACAATTCAAGTTTTAGATATCGTTATTTACTTTTTAGCTGGCTTTGGTGCCTTGGACATGGGCTATGACCTTAAGATTCTGATGAAAGGAGGACTAGCAGCCGAGTTGCACGTTAGAATGTGAAAAGTGTTCATATCTACTAAAAACCTGAGAAATCCGTCCCTTTGCGTCATTTGTTATCGAATCGACTTAAAGCCAGATCGTCACATTGGCCGCTCTTCTCTCTGAAACCGTTGTACTTATCGTCTGCAAAGCTATGTCGCGTGCTGCGATATGCGGAGACACTAAAAGCACCATAGTAGAACACAGATGAAGCTTCTAAGTTGATGTAATAGCCAGTAAGAAGTAGTACAATTCAAGTTTTAGATATTGATTATTGACTTTTTAGCTGGCTTTGGTGCCTTGGACATGATCTAGGACCTTAAGATTCTGCATGAAAGAAGGACTAGCAGCCGAGTTGCCCGGGAGAATGTGAAAAGTGTTCATATGTAGTAAAAACCTGAGAAATCCGTCCGTTTTCGTCATTTTTTTTATCCAATCGAGTTAAAGCCAGATCGTCACATTGGCCGCTCTTCTCTCTAAAACGGTTGTACTTATCGTCTGCAAAACTATGTCGCGTGCTGCGGTATGCGGAGAAACTAAAAGCACCGTAGTAGAACATACATGAAGGTTCTAAGTTGATGTAATAGCCAGTAAGAAGTAGTCCAATTCAAGTTTTAGGTATCGATTATTGACTTTTTAGCTGGCTTTGGTGCCTTGGACATGAGCTAGGACCTTAAGATTCTGCATAAAAGGAAGACTAGCAGCCGAGTTGCACGGGAGAATGTGAAAAGTGTTCATATGTAGTAAAAACCTGAGACATCCGTCCGTTTTCGTCATTTGTTATCGAATCGACTTAAAGCCAGATCGTAACATTAGCCGCTCTTCTCTCTAAAACGGTTGTACTTATCGTCTGCTAAGCTGTGTCGCGTGCTGCGGTATGCGGAGAAACTAAAAGCACCGTAGTAGAACATAGATGAAGCATCTAAGTTGATGTAATAGCCAGTAAGAAGTAGTCCAATTCAAGTTTTAGGTATCGATTATTGACTTTTTAAATGGCTTTGGTGACTTGGACATGAGCTAGGACCTTAAGATTCTGCATGAAAGGAGGACTAGCAGCCGAGTTGCACGGGAGAATGTGAAAAGTGTTCATATGTAGTAAAAACCTGAGAAATCCGTCCGTTTTCGTCATTTGTTATCGAATCGACTTAAAGCCAGATGGTCACATTGGCCGCTCTTCTCTCTGAAACGGTTGTACTTATCGTCTGCAAAGCTATGTCACGTACTGCGGTATTCGGAGACACTAAAAACACCATAGTAGAACACAGATAAAGCTTCTAAGTTGATGTAATAGCCAGTAAGAACTAGTACAATTCAAGTTTTAGGTATCGATTATTGACTTTTTAGCTGGCTTTGGTGCCTTGGACAAGAGCTAGGACCTTACGATTCTGCATGAAAGGAGGACTAGCAGCCGAGTTGCACGGGAGAATGTGAAAAGTGTTTATATGTAGTAAAAACCTGAGAAATCCGTCCGTTTTCGTCATTTGTTATCGAATCGACTTAAAGCCAAATCGTCACATTGGCCGCTCTGCTCTCTGAAACGGTTGTACTTATCGTCTGCAAAGCTATGTCGCGTACTGCGGTATTCGGAGACACTAAACGCACCATAGTAGAACACAGATGAAGCTTCTAAGTTGATGTAATAGCCAGTAAGAAGTAGTACAATTCAAGTTTTAGATATTGATTATTGACTTTTTAGCTGGTTTTGGTGCCTTGGACATGATCTAGGACCTTAAGATTCTGCATGAAAGAAGGACTAGCAGCCGAGTTGCCCGGGAGAATGTGAAAAGTGTTTATATGTAGTAAAAACCTTAGAAATCCGTCCGTTTTCGTCATTTTTTTATCCAATCGACTTAAAGCCAGATCGTCACATTGGCCGCTCTTCTCTCTGAAATGGTTGTACTTATCGTCTGCAAAACTATGTCGCTTGCTGCGGTATGCGGAGAAACTAAAAGCACCGTAGTAGAACATAGATGAAGGTTCTAATTTGATGTAATAGCCAGTAAGAAGTAGTCCAATTCAAGTTTTAGGTATCGATTATTGACTTTTTAGCTGGCTTTGGTTCCTTGGACATGAGCTAGGACCTTAAGATTCTGCATAAAAGGAGGACTAGCAGCCGACTTGCACGGGAGAATGTGAAAAGTGTTCATATGTAGTAAAAACCTGAGACATCCGTCCGTTTTCGTCATTTGTTATCGAATCGACTTAAAGCCAGATCGTAACATTGGCCGCCCTTCTCTCTAAAACGGTTGTACTTATCGTCTGCAAAGCTGTGTCGCGTGCTGCGGTATGCGGAGAAACTAAAAGCACCGTAGTAGAACATTGATGAAGGTTCTAAGTTGATGTAATAGCCAGTAAGAAGTGGTCCGATTCAAGTTTTAGGTATCGATTATTGACTTTTTAGCTGGCTTTGGTGCCTTGGACATGAGCTAGGACCTTAAGATTCTGCATAAAAGGAGGACTAGCAGCCGAGTTGCACGGGAGAATGTGAAAAGTCTTCATATGTAGTAAAAACCTGAGAAATCCGTCCGTTTTCGTCATTTGTTATCGAATCGACTCAAAGCCAGATCGTAACATTGGCCGCTCTTCTCTCTAAAACGGTTGTACTTATCGTCTACAAAGCTATGTCGCGTGCTGCGGTATGCGGAGACACTGAAAGCACCATAGTAGAACACAGATGAAGCTTCTAAGTTGATGTAACAGCCAGTAAGAAGTAGTACAATTCAAGTTTTAGGTATCGATTATTGACTTTTTAGCTGGCTTTGGTGCCTTGGACATGAGCTAGGACCTTACGATTCTGCATGAATGGAGGACTAGCAGCCGAGTTGCACGGGAGAATGTGAAAAGTGTTCATATCTACTAAAAACCTGAGAAATCCGTCCGTTTGCGTCATTTGTTATCGAATCGACTTAAAGCCAGATCGTCACATTGGCCGCTCTTCTCTCTGAAACCGTTGTACTTATCGTCTGCAAAGCTATGTCGCGTGCTGCGATATGCGGAGACACTAAAAGCACCATAGCAGAACACAGATGAAGCTTCTAAGTTGATGTAATAGCCAGTAAGAAGTAGTACAATTCAAGTTTTAGATATTGATTATTGACTTTTTAGCTGGCTTTGGTGCCTTGGACATGATCTAGGACCTTAAGATTCTGCATGAAAGAAGGACTAGCAGCCGAGTTGCCCGGGAGAATGTGAAAAGTGTTCATATGTAGTAAAAACCTGAGAAATCCGTCCGTTTTCGTCATTTTTTTATCCAATCGAGTTAAAGCCAGATCGTCACATTGGCCGCTCTTCTCTCTAAAACGGTTGTACTTATCGTCTGCAAAACTATGTCGCGTGCTGCGGTATGCGGAGAAACTAAAAGCACCGTAGTAGAACATACATGAAGGTTCTAAGTTGATGTAATAGCCAGTAAGAAGTAGTCCAATTCAAGTTTTAGGTATCGATTATTGACTTTTTAGCTGGCTTTGGTGCCTTGGACATGAGCTAGGACCTTAAGATTCTGCATAAAAGGAAGACTAGCAGCCGAGTTGCACGGGAGAATGTGAAAAGTGTTCATATGTAGTAAAAACCTGAGACATCCGTCCGTTTTCGTCATTTGTTATCGAATCGACTTAAAGCCAGATCGTAACATTAGCCGCTCTTCTCTCTAAAACGGTTGTACTTATCGTCTGCTAAGCTGTGTCGCGTGCTGCGGTATGCGGAGAAATTAAAAGCACCGTAGTAGAACATAGATGAAGCATCTAAGTTGATGTAATAGCCAGTAAGAAGTAGTCCAATTTAAGTTTTAGGTATCGATTATTGACTTTTTAAATGGCTTTGGTGACTTGGACATGAGCTAGGAACTTAAGATTCTGCATGAAAGGAGGACTAGCAGCCCAGTTGCACGGGAGAATGTGAAAAGTGTTCATATGTAGTAAAAACCTGAGAAATCCGTCCGTTTTCGTCATTTGTTATCGAATCGACTTAAAGCCAGATGGTCACATTGGCCGCTCTTCTCTCTGAAACGGTTGTACTTATCGTCTGCAAAGCTATGACGCGTACTGCGATATTCGGAGACACTAAAAACACTATAGTAGAACACAGACGAGGCTTTTAAGATGATGTAATAGCCAGTAAGAAGTAGTACAATTCAATTTTTAGGTATCGGTTATTGACTTTTTAGCTGGCTTTGGTGCCTTGAACAAGAGCTAGGACCTTACGATTCTGCATGAAAGGAGGACTAGCAGCCGAGTTGCACGGGAGAATGTGAAAAATGTTTATATGTAGTAAAAACCTGAGAAATCCGTCCGTTTTCGTCATTTGTTATCGAATCGACTTAAAGCCAAATCGTCACATTGGCCGCTCTGCTCTCTGAAACGGTTGTACTTATCGTCTGCAAAACTATGTCGCGTGCTGCGGTATGCGGAGAAACTAAAAGCACCGTAGTAGAACATAGATGAAGGTTCTAATTTGATGTAATAGCCAGTAAGAAGTAGTCCAATTCAAGTTTTAGGTATCGATTATTGACTTTTTAGCTGGCTTTGGTTCCTTGGACATGAGCTAGGACCTTAAGATTCTGCATAAAAGGAGGACTAGCAGCCGAGTTGCACGGGAGAATGTGAAAAGTGTTCATATGTAGTAAAAACCTGAGACATCCGTCCGTTTTCGTCATTTGTTATCGAATCGACTTAAAGCCAGATCGTAACATTGGCCGCCCTTCTCTCTAAAACGGTTGTACTTATCGTCTGCAAAGCTGTGTCGCGTGCTGCGGTATGCGGAGAAACTAAAAGCACCGTAGTAGAACATTGATGAAGGTTCTAAGTTGATGTAATAGCCAGTAAGAAGTAGTCCGATTCAAGTTTTAGGTATCGATTATTGACTTTTTAGCTGGCTTTGGTGCCTTGGACATGAGCTAGGACCTTAAGATTCTGCATAAAAGGAGGACTAGCAGCCGAGTTGCACGGGAGAATGTGAAAAGTCTTCATATGTAGTAAAAACCTGAGAAATCCGTCCGTTTTCGTCATTTGTTATCGAATCGACTCAAAGCCAGATCGTAACATTGGCCGCTCTTCTCTCTAAAACGGTTGTACTTATCGTCTACAAAGCTATGTTGCGTGCTGCGGTATGCGGAGACACTAAAAGCACCATAGTAGAACACAGATGAAGCTTCTAAGTTGATGTAACAGCCAGTAAGAAGTAGTACAATTCAAGTTTTAGGTATCGATTATTGACTTTTTAGCTGGCTTTGGTGCCTTGGACATGAGCTAGGACCTTACGATTCTGCATGAATGGAGGACTAGCAGCCGAGTTGCACGGGAGAATGTGAAAAGTGTTTATATGTAGTAAAAACCTGAGAAATCCGTCCGTTTTCGTCATTTGTTATCGAATCGACTTAAAGCCAAATCGTCACATTGGCCGCTCTGCTCTCTGAAACGGTTGTACTTATCGTCTGCAAAGCTATGTCGCGTACTGCGGTATTCGGAGACACTAAACGCACCATAGTAGAACACAGATGAAGCTTCTAAGATGATGTAATAGCCAGTAAGAAATAGTACAATTCAAGTTTTAGATATCGTTATTTACATTTTAGCTGGCTTTGGTGCCTTGGACATGGGCTATGACCTTAAGATTCTGATGAAAGGAGGACTAGCAGCCGAGTTGCACGGGAGAATGTGAAAAGTGTTCATATCTACTAAAAACCTGAGAAGTCCGTCCGTTTGCGTCATTTGTTATCGAATCGACTTAAAGCCAGATCGTCACATTGGCCGCTCTTCTCTCTGAAACCGTTGTACTTATCGTCTGCAAAGCTATGTCGCGTGCTGCGATATGCGGAGACACTAAAAGCACCGTAGTAGAACACAGATGAAGCTTCTAAGTTGATGTAATAGCCAGTAAGACGTAGTACAATTCAAGTTTTAGATATTGATTATTGACTTTTTAGCTGGCTTTGGTGCCTTGGACATGATCTAGGACCTTAAGATTCTGCATGAAAGAAGGACTAGCAGCCGAGTTGCCCGGGAGAATGTGAAAAGTGTTCATATGTAGTAAAAACCTGAGAAATCCGTCCTTTTTCGTCATTTTTTTATCCAATCGAGTTAAAGCCAGATCGTCACATTGGCCGCTCTTCTCTCTAAAACGGTTGTACTTATCGTCTGCAAAACTATGTCGCGTGCTGCGGTATGCGGAGAAACTAAAAGCACCGTAGTAGAACATACATGAAGGTTCTAAGTTGATGTAATAGCCAGTAAGATGTAGTCCAATTCAAGTTTTAGGTATCGATTATTGACTTTTTAGCTGGCTTTGGTGCCTTGGACATGAGCTAGGACCTTAAGATTCTGCATAAAAGGAAGACTAGCAGCCGAGTTGCACGGGAGAATGTGAAAAGTGTTCATATGTAGTAAAAACCTGAGACATCCGTCCGTTTTCGTCATTTGTTATCGAATCGACTTAAAGCCAGATCGTAACATTAGCCGCTCTTCTCTCTAAAACGGTTGTACTTATCGTCTGCTAAGCTGTGTCGCGTGCTGCGGTATGCGGAGAAACTAAAAGCACCGTAGTAGAACATAGATGAAGCATCTAAGTTGATGTAATAGCCAGTAAGAAGTAGTCCAATTTAAGTTTTAGGTATCGATTATTGACTTTTTAAATTGCTTTGGTGACTTGGACATGAGCTAGGACCTTAAGATTCTGCATGAAAGGAGGACTAGCAGCCCAGTTGCACGGGAGAATGTGAAAAGTGTTCATATGTAGTAAAAACCTGAGAAATCCGTCCGTTTTCGTCATTTGTTATCGAATCGACTTAAAGCCAGATGGTCACATTGGCCGCTCTTCTCTCTGAAACGGTTGTACTTATCGTCTGCAAAGCTATGACGCGTACTGCGATATTCGGAGACACTAAAAACACCATAGTAGAACACAGATGAGGCTTTTAAGATGATGTAATAGCCAGTAAGAAGTAGTACAATTCAATTTTTAGGTATCGGTTATTGACTTTTTAGCTGGCTTTGGTGCCTTGGACAAGAGCTAGGACCTTACGATTCTGCATGAAAGGAGGACTAGCAGCCGAGTTGCACGGGAGAATGTGAAAAGTGTTTATATGTAGTAAAAACCTGAGAAATCCGTCCGTTTTCGTCATTTGTTATCGAATCGACTTAAAGCCAAATCGTCACATTGGCCGCTCTGCTCTCTGAAACGGTTGTACTTATCGTCTGCAAAGCTATGTCGCGTACTGCGGTATTCGGAGACACTAAACGCACCATAGTAGAACACAGATGAAGCTTCTAAGTTGATGTAATAGCCAGTAAGAAGTAGTACAATTCAAGTTTTAGATATTGATTATTGACTTTTTAGCTGGCTTTGGAGCCTTGGACATGATCTAGGACCTTAAGATTCTGCATGAAAGAAGGACTAGCAGCCGAGTTGCCCGGGAGAATGTGAAAAGTGTTCATATGTAGTAAAAAACTTAGAAATCCGTCCGTTTTCGTCATTTTTTTATCCTATCGACTTAAAGCCAGATCGTCACATTGGCCGCTCTTCTCTCTGAAACGGTTGTACTTATCGTCTGCAAAACTATGTCGCGTGCTGCGGTATGCGGAGAAACTAAAAGCACCGTAGTAGAACATAGATGAAGGTTCTAATTTGATGTAATAGCCAGTAAGAAGTAGTACAATTCAAGTTTTAGGTATCGATTATTGACTTTTTAGCTGGCTTTGGTGCCTTGGACATGAGCTAGGACCTTAAGATTCTGCATAAAAGGAGGACTAGCAGCCGAGTTTCACGGGAGAATGTGAAAAGTGTTCATATGTAGTAAAAACCTGAGACATCCGTCCGTTTTCGTCATTTGTTATCGAATCGACTTAAAGCCAGATCGTAACATTGGCCGCTCTTCTCTCTAAAACGGTTGTACTTATCGTCTGCAAAGCTGTGTCGCGTGCTGCGGTATGCGGAGAAACTAAAAGCACCGTAGTAGAACATTGATGAAGGTTCTAAGTTGATGTAATAGCCAGTAAGAAGTAGTCCGATTCAAGTTTTAGGTATCGATTATTGACTTTTTAGCTGGCTTTGGTGCCTTGGACATGAGCTAGGACCTTAAGATTCTGCATAAAAGGAGGACTAGCAGCCGAGTTGCACGGGAGAATGTGAAAAGTCTTCATATGTAGTAAAAACCTGAGAAATCCGTCCGTTTTCGTCATTTGTTATCGAATCGACTCAAAGCCAGATCGTAACATTGGCCGCTCTTCTCTCTAAAACGGTTGTACTTATCGTCTACAAAGCTATGTCGCGTGCTGCGGTATGCGGAGACACTAAAAGCACCATAGTAGAACACAGATGAAGCTTCTAAGTTGATGTAACAGCCAGTAAGAAGTAGTACAATTCAAGTTTTAGGTATCGATTATTGACTTTTTAGCTGGCTTTGGTGCCTTGGACATGAGCTAGGACCTTACGATTCTGCATAAAAGGAGGACTAGCAGCCGAGTTGCACGGGAGAATGTGAAAAGTCTTCATATGTAGTAAAAACCTGAGAAATCCGTCCGTTTTCGTCATTTGTTATCGAATCGACTTAAAGCCAAATCGTCACATTGGCCGCTCTGCTCTCTGAAACGGTTGTACTTATCGTCTGCAAAGCTATGTCGCGTACTGCGGTATTCGGAGACACTAAACGCACCATAGTAGAACACAGATGAAGCTTCTAAGATGATGTAATAGCCAGTAAGAAATAGTACAATTCAAGTTTTAGATATCGTTATTTACATTTTAGCTGGCTTTGGTGCCTTGGACATGGGCTATGACCTTAAGATTCTGATGAAAGGAGGACTAGCAGCCGAGTTGCACGGGAGAATGTGAAAAGTGTTCATATCTACTAAAAACCTGAGAAATCCGTCCGTTTGCGTCATTTGTTATCGAATCGACTTAAAGCCAGATCGTCACATTGGCCGCTCTTCTCTCTGAAACCGTTGTACTTATCGTCTGCAAAGCTATGTCGCGTGCTGCGATATGCGGAGACACTAAAAGCACCATAGTAGAACACAGATGAAGCTTCTAAGTTGATGTAATAGCCAGTAAGACGTAGTACAATTCAAGTTTTAGATATTGATTATTGACTTTTTTGCTGGCTTTGGTGCCTTGGACATGATCTAGGACCTTATGATTCTGCATGAAAGAAGGACTAGCAGCCGAGTTGCCCGGGAGAATGTGAAAAGTGTTCATATGTAGTAAAAACCTGAGAAATCCGTCCTTTTTCGTCATTTTTTTATCCAATCGAGTTAAAGCCAGATCGTCACATTGGCCGCTCTTCTCTCTAAAACGGTTGTACTTATCGTCTGCAAAACTATGTCGCGTGCTGCGGTATGCGGAGAAACTAAAAGCACCGTAGTAGAACATACATGAAGGTTCTAAGTTGATGTAATAGCCAGTAAGAAGTAGTCCAATTCAAGATTTAGGTATCGATTATTGACTTTTTAGCTGGCTTTGGTGCCTTGGACATGAGCTAGGACCTTAAGATTCTGCATAGAAGGAAGACTAGCAGCCGAGTTGCACGGGAGAATGTGAAAAGTGTTCATATGTAGTAAAAACCTGAGACATCCGTCCGTTTTCGTCATTTGTTATCGAATCGACTTAAAGCCAGATCGTAACATTAGCCGCTCTTCTCTCTAAAACGGTTGTACTTATCGTCTGCTAAGCTGTGTCGCGTGCTGCGGTATGCGGAGAAACTAAAAGCACCGTAGTAGAACATAGATGAAGCATCTAAGTTGATGTAATAGCCAGTAAGAAGTAGTCCAATTTAAGTTTTAGGTATCGATTATTGACTTTTTAAATGGCTTTGGTGACTTGGACATGAGCTAGGACCTTAAGATTCTGCATGAAAGTAGGACTAGCAGCCCAGTTGCACGGGAGAATGTGAAAAGTGTTCATATGTAGTAAAAACCTGAGAAATCCGTCCGTTTTCGTCATTTGTTATCGAATCGACTTAAAGCCAGATGGTCACATTGGCCGCTCTTCTCTCTGAAACGGTTGTACTTATCGTCTGCAAAGCTATGACGCGTACTGCGATATTCGGAGACACTAAAAACACCATAGTAGAACACAGATGAGGCTTTTAAGATGATGTAATAGCCAGTAAGAAGTAGTACAATTCAATTTTTAGGTATCGGTTATTGACTTTTTAGCTGGCTTTGGTGCCTTGGACAAGAGCTAGGACCTTACGATTCTGCATGAAAGGAGGACTAGCAGCCGAGTTGCACGGGAGAATGTGAAAAGTGTTTATATGTAGTAAAAACCTGAGAAATCCGTCCGTTTTCGTCATTTGTTATCGAATCGACTTAAAGCCAAATCGTCACATTGGCCGCTCTGCTCTCTGAAACGGTTGTACTTATCGTCTGCAAAGCTATGTCGCGTACTGCGGTATTCGGAGACACTAAACGCACCATAGTAGAACACAGATGAAGCTTCTAAGTTGATGTAATAGCCAGTAAGAAGTAGTACAATTCAAGTTTTAGATATTGATTATTGACTTTTTAGCTGGCTTTGGTGCCTTGGACATGATCTAGGACCTTAAGATTCTGCATGAAAGAAGGACTAGCAGCCGAGTTGCCCGGGAGAATGTGAAAAGTGTTCATATGTAGTAAAAACCTTAGAAATCCGTCCGTTTTCGTCATTTTTTTATCCAATCGACTTAAAGCCAGATCGTCACATTGGCCGCTCTTCTCTCTGAAACGGTTGTACTTATCGTCTGCAAAACAATGTCGCGTGCTGCGGTATGCGGAGAAACTAAAAGCACCGTAGTAGAACATAGATGAAGATTCTAATTTGATGTAATAGCCAGTAAGAAGTAGTCCAATTCAAGTTTTAGGTATCGATTATTGACTTTTTAGCTGGCTTTGGTTCCTTGGACATGAGCTAGGACCTTAAGATTCTGCATAAAAGGAGGACTAGCAGCCGAGTTGCACGGGAGAATGTGAAAAGTGTTCATATGTAGTAAAAACCTGAGACATCCGTCCGTTTTCGTCATTTGTTACCGAATCGACTTAAAGCCAGATCGTAACATTGGCCGCCCTTCTCTCTAAAACGGTTGTACTTATCGTCTGCAAAGCTGTGTCGCGTGCTGCGGTATGCGGAGAAACTAAAAGCACCGTAGTAGAACATTGATGAAGGTTCTAAGTTGATGTAATAGCCAGTAAGAAGTAGTCCGATTCAAGTTTTAGGTATCGATTATTGACTTTTTAGCTGGCTTTGGTGCCTTGGACATGAGCTAGGACCTTAAGATTCTGCATAATAGGAGGACTAGCAGCCGAGTTGCACGGGAGAATGTGAAAAGTCTTCATATGTAGTAAAAACCTGAGAAATCCGTCCGTTTTCGTCATTTGTTATCGAATCGACTCAAAGCCAGATCGTAACATTGGCCGCTCTTCTCTCTAAAACGGTTGTACTTATCGTCTACAAAGCTATGTCGCGTGCTGCGGTATGCGGAGACACTAAAAGCACCATAGTAGAACACAGATGAAGCTTCTAAGTTGATGTAACAGCCAGTAAGAAGTAGTACAATTCAAGTTTTAGGTATCGATTATTGACTTTTTAGCTGGCTTTGGTGCCTTGGACATGAGCTAGGACCTTACGATTCTGCATGAATGGAGGACTAGCAGCCGAGTTGCACGGGAGAATGTGAAAAGTGTTTATATGTAGTAAAAACCTGAGAAATCCGTCCGTTTTCGTCATTTGATATCGAATAGACTTAAAGCCAAATCGTCACATTGGCCGCTCTGCTCTCTGAAACGGTTGTACTTATCGTCTGCAAAGCTATGTCGCGTACTGCGGTATTCGGAGACACTAAACGCACCATAGTAGAACACAGATGAAGCTTCTAAGATGATGTAATAGCCAGTAAGAAATAGTACAATTCAAGTTTTAGATACCGTTATTTACATTTTAGCTGGCTTTGGTGCCTTGGACATGGGCTATGACCTTAAGATTCTGATGAAAGGAGGACTAGCAGCCGAGTTGCACGGGAGAATGTGAAAAGTGTTCATATCTACTAAAAACCTGAGAAATCCGTCCGTTTGCGTCATTTGTTATCGAATCGACTTAAAGCCAGATCGTCACATTGGCCGCTCTTCTCTCTGAAACCGTTGTACTTATCGTCTGCAAAGCTATGTCGCGTGCTGCGATATGCGGAGACACTAAAAGCACCATAGTAGAACACAGATGAAGCTTCTAAGTTGATGTAATAGCCAGTAAGACGTAGTACAATTCAAGTTTTAGATATTGATTATTGACTTTTTAGCTGGCTTTGGTGCCTTGGACATGATCTAGGACCTTAAGATTCTGCATGAAAGAAGGACTAGCAGCCGAGTTGCCCGGGAGAATGTGAAAAGTGTTCATATGTAGTAAAAACCTGAGAAATCCGTCCTTTTTCGTCATTTTTTTATCCAATCGAGTTAAAGCCAGATCGTCACATTGGCCGCTCTTCTCTCTAAAACGGTTGTACTTATCGTCTGCAAAACTATGTCGCGTGCTGCGGTATGCGGAGAAACTAAAAGCACCGTAGTAGAACATACATGAAGGTTCTAAGTTGATGTAATAGCCAGTAAGATGTAGTCCAATTCAAGTTTTAGGTATCGATTATTGACTTTTTAGCTGGCTTTGGTGCCTTGGACATGAGCTAGGACCTTAAGATTCTGCATAAAAGGAAGACTAGCAGCCGAGTTGCACGGGAGAATGTGAAAAGTGTTCATATGTAGTAAAAACCTGAGACATCCGTCCGTTTTCGTCATTTGTTATCGAATCGACTTAAAGCCAGATCGTAACATTAGCCGCTCTTCTCTCTAAAACGGTTGTACTTATCGTCTGCTAAGCTGTGTCGCGTGCTGCGGTATGCGGAGAAACTAAAAGCACCGTAGTAGAACATAGATGAAGCATCTAAGTTGATGTAATAGCCAGTAAGAAGTAGTCCAATTTAAGTTTTAGGTATCGATTATTGACTTTTTAAATTGCTTTGGTGACTTGGACATGAGCTAGGACCTTAAGATTCTGCATGAAAGGAGGACTAGCAGCCCAGTTGCACGGGAGAATGTGAAAAGTGTTCATATGTAGTAAAAACCTGAGAAATCCGTCCGTTTTCGTCATTTGTTATCGAATCGACTTAAAGCCAGATGGTCACATTGGCCGCTCTTCTCTCTGAAACGGTTGTACTTATCGTCTGCAAAGCTATGACGCGTACTGCGATATTCGGAGACACTAAAAACACCATAGTAGAACACAGATGAGGCTTTTAAGATGATGTAATAGCCAGTAAGAAGTAGTACAATTCAATTTTTAGGTATCGGTTATTGACTTTTTAGCTGGCTTTGGTGCCTTGGACAAGAGCTAGGACCTTACGATTCTGCATGAAAGGAGGACTAGCAGCCGAGTTGCACGGGAGAATGTGAAAAGTGTTTATATGTAGTAAAAACCTGAGAAATCCGTCCGTTTTCGTCATTTGTTATCGAATCGACTTAAAGCCAAATCGTCACATTGGCCGCTCTGCTCTCTGAAACGGTTGTACTTATCGTCTGCAAAGCTATGTCGCGTACTGCGGTATTCGGAGACACTAAACGCACCATAGTAGAACACAGATGAAGCTTCTAAGTTGATGTAATAGCCAGTAAGAAGTAGTACAATTCAAGTTTTAGATATTGATTATTGACTTTTTAGCTGGCTTTGGAGCCTTGGACATGATCTAGGACCTTAAGATTCTGCATGAAAGAAGGACTAGCAGCCGAGTTGCCCGGGAGAATGTGAAAAGTGTTCATATGTAGTAAAAAACTTAGAAATCCGTCCGTTTTCGTCATTTTTTTATCCTATCGACTTAAAGCCAGATCGTCACATTGGCCGCTCTTCTCTCTGAAACGGTTGTACTTATCGTCTGCAAAACTATGTCGCGTGCTGCGGTATGCGGAGAAACTAAAAGCACCGTAGTAGAACATAGATGAAGGTTCTAATTTGATGTAATAGCCAGTAAGAAGTAGTACAATTCAAGTTTTAGGTATCGATTATTGACTTTTTAGCTGGCTTTGGTGCCTTGGACATGAGCTAGGACCTTAAGATTCTGCATAAAAGGAGGACTAGCAGCCGAGTTTCACGGGAGAATGTGAAAAGTGTTCATATGTAGTAAAAACCTGAGACATCCGTCCGTTTTCGTCATTTGTTATCGAATCGACTTAAAGCCAGATCGTAACATTGGCCGCTCTTCTCTCTAAAACGGTTGTACTTATCGTCTGCAAAGCTGTGTCGCGTGCTGCGGTATGCGGAGAAACTAAAAGCACCGTAGTAGAACATTGATGAAGGTTCTAAGTTGATGTAATAGCCAGTAAGAAGTAGTCCGATTCAAGTTTTAGGTATCGATTATTGACTTTTTAGCTGGCTTTGGTGCCTTGGACATGAGCTAGGACCTTAAGATTCTGCATAAAAGGAGGACTAGCAGCCGAGTTGCACGGGAGAATGTGAAAAGTCTTCATATGTAGTAAAAACCTGAGAAATCCGTCCGTTTTCGTCATTTGTTATCGAATCGACTCAAAGCCAGATCGTAACATTGGCCGCTCTTCTCTCTAAAACGGTTGTACTTATCGTCTACAAAGCTATGTCGCGTGCTGCGGTATGCGGAGACACTAAAAGCACCATAGTAGAACACAGATGAAGCTTCTAAGTTGATGTAACAGCCAGTAAGAAGTAGTACAATTCAAGTTTTAGGTATCGATTATTGACTTTTTAGCTGGCTTTGGTGCCTTGGACATGAGCTAGGACCTTACGATTCTGCATAAAAGGAGGACTAGCAGCCGAGTTGCACGGGAGAATGTGAAAAGTCTTCATATGTAGTAAAAACCTGAGAAATCCGTCCGTTTTCGTCATTTGTTATCGAATCGACTTAAAGCCAAATCGTCACATTGGCCGCTCTGCTCTCTGAAACGGTTGTACTTATCGTCTGCAAAGCTATGTCGCGTACTGCGGTATTCGGAGACACTAAACGCACCATAGTAGAACACAGATGAAGCTTCTAAGATGATGTAATAGCCAGTAAGAAATAGTACAATTCAAGTTTTAGATATCGTTATTTACATTTTAGCTGGCTTTGGTGCCTTGGACATGGGCTATGACCTTAAGATTCTGATGAAAGGAGGACTAGCAGCCGAGTTGCACGGGAGAATGTGAAAAGTGTTCATATCTACTAAAAACCTGAGAAATCCGTCCGTTTGCGTCATTTGTTATCGAATCGACTTAAAGCCAGATCGTCACATTGGCCGCTCTTCTCTCTGAAACCGTTGTACTTATCGTCTGCAAAGCTATGTCGCGTGCTGCGATATGCGGAGACACTAAAAGCACCATAGTAGAACACAGATGAAGCTTCTAAGTTGATGTAATAGCCAGTAAGACGTAGTACAATTCAAGTTTTAGATATTGATTATTGACTTTTTAGCTGGCTTTGGTGCCTTGGACATGATCTAGGACCTTATGATTCTGCATGAAAGAAGGACTAGCAGCCGAGTTGCCCGGGAGAATGTGAAAAGTGTTCATATGTAGTAAAAACCTGAGAAATCCGTCCTTTTTCGTCATTTTTTTATCCAATCGAGTTAAAGCCAGATCGTCACATTGGCCGCTCTTCTCTCTAAAACGGTTGTACTTATCGTCTGCAAAACTATGTCGCGTGCTGCGGTATGCGGAGAAACTAAAAGCACCGTAGTAGAACATACATGAAGGTTCTAAGTTGATGTAATAGCCAGTAAGAAGTAGTCCAATTCAAGATTTAGGTATCGATTATTGACTTTTTAGCTGGCTTTGGTGCCTTGGACATGAGCTAGGACCTTAAGATTCTGCATAGAAGGAAGACTAGCAGCCGAGTTGCACGGGAGAATGTGAAAAGTGTTCATATGTAGTAAAAACCTGAGACATCCGTCCGTTTTCGTCATTTGTTATCGAATCGACTTAAAGCCAGATCGTAACATTAGCCGCTCTTCTCTCTAAAACGGTTGTACTTATCGTCTGCTAAGCTGTGTCGCGTGCTGCGGTATGCGGAGAAACTAAAAGCACCGTAGTAGAACATAGATGAAGCATCTAAGTTGATGTAATAGCCAGTAAGAAGTAGTCCAATTTAAGTTTTAGGTATCGATTATTGACTTTTTAAATGGCTTTGGTGACTTGGACATGAGCTAGGACCTTAAGATTCTGCATGAAAGGAGGACTAGCAGCCCAGTTGCACGGGAGAATGTGAAAAGTGTTCATATGTAGTAAAAACCTGAGAAATCCGTCCGTTTTCGTCATTTGTTATCGAATCGACTTAAAGCCAGATGGTCACATTGGCCGCTCTTCTCTCTGAAACGGTTGTACTTATCGTCTGCAAAGCTATGACGCGTACTGCGATATTCGGAGACACTAAAAACACCATAGTAGAACACAGATGAGGCTTTTAAGATGATGTAATAGCCAGTAAGAAGTAGTACAATTCAATTTTTAGGTATCGGTTATTGACTTTTTAGCTGGCTTTGGTGCCTTGGACAAGAGCTAGGACCTTACGATTCTGCATGAAAGGAGGACTAGCAGCCGAGTTGCACGGGAGAATGTGAAAAGTGTTTATATGTAGTAAAAACCTGAGAAATCCGTCCGTTTTCGTCATTTGTTATCGAATCGACTTAAAGCCAAATCGTCACATTGGCCGCTCTGCTCTCTGAAACGGTTGTACTTATCGTCTGCAAAGCTATGTCGCGTACTGCGGTATTCGGAGACACTAAACGCACCATAGTAGAACACAGATGAAGCTTCTAAGTTGATGTAATAGCCAGTAAGAAGTAGTACAATTCAAGTTTTAGATATTGATTATTGACTTTTTAGCTGGCTTTGGTGCCTTGGACATGATCTAGGACCTTAAGATTCTGCATGAAAGAAGGACTAGCAGCCGAGTTGCCCGGGAGAATGTGAAAAGTGTTCATATGTAGTAAAAACCTTAGAAATCCGTCCGTTTTCGTCATTTTTTTATCCAATCGACTTAAAGCCAGATCGTCACATTGGCCGCTCTTCTCTCTGAAACGGTTGTACTTATCGTCTGCAAAACAATGTCGCGTGCTGCGGTATGCGGAGAAACTAAAAGCACCGTAGTAGAACATAGATGAAGATTCTAATTTGATGTAATAGCCAGTAAGAAGTAGTCCAATTCAAGTTTTAGGTATCGATTATTGACTTTTTAGCTGGCTTTGGTTCCTTGGACATGAGCTAGGACCTTAAGATTCTGCATAAAAGGAGGACTAGCAGCCGAGTTGCACGGGAGAATGTGAAAAGTGTTCATATGTAGTAAAAACCTGAGACATCCGTCCGTTTTCGTCATTTGTTACCGAATCGACTTAAAGCCAGATCGTAACATTGGCCGCCCTTCTCTCTAAAACGGTTGTACTTATCGTCTGCAAAGCTGTGTCGCGTGCTGCGGTATGCGGAGAAACTAAAAGCACCGTAGTAGAACATTGATGAAGGTTCTAAGTTGATGTAATAGCCAGTAAGAAGTAGTCCGATTCAAGTTTTAGGTATCGATTATTGACTTTTTAGCTGGCTTTGGTGCCTTGGACATGAGCTAGGACCTTAAGATTCTGCATAATAGGAGGACTAGCAGCCGAGTTGCACGGGAGAATGTGAAAAGTCTTCATATGTAGTAAAAACCTGAGAAATCCGTCCGTTTTCGTCATTTGTTATCGAATCGACTCAAAGCCAGATCGTAACATTGGCCGCTCTTCTCTCTAAAACGGTTGTACTTATCGTCTACAAAGCTATGTCGCGTGCTGCGGTATGCGGAGACACTAAAAGCACCATAGTAGAACACAGATGAAGCTTCTAAGTTGATGTAACAGCCAGTAAGAAGTAGTACAATTCAAGTTTTAGGTATCGATTATTGACTTTTTAGCTGGCTTTGGTGCCTTGGACATGAGCTAGGACCTTACGATTCTGCATGAATGGAGGACTAGCAGCCGAGTTGCACGGGAGAATGTGAAAAGTGTTTATATGTAGTAAAAACCTGAGAAATCCGTCCGTTTTCGTCATTTGATATCGAATAGACTTAAAGCCAAATCGTCACATTGGCCGCTCTGCTCTCTGAAACGGTTGTACTTATCGTCTGCAAAGCTATGTCGCGTACTGCGGTATTCGGAGACACTAAACGCACCATAGTAGAACACAGATGAAGCTTCTAAGATGATGTAATAGCCAGTAAGAAATAGTACAATTCAAGTTTTAGATATCGTTATTTACATTTTAGCTGGCTTTGGTGCCTTGGACATGGGCTATGACCTTAAGATTCTGATGAAAGGAGGACTAGCAGCCGAGTTGCACGGGAGAATGTGAAAAGTGTTCATATCTACTAAAAACCTGAGAAATCCGTCCGTTTGCGTCATTTGTTATCGAATCGACTTAAAGCCAGATCGTCACATTGGCCGCTCTTCTCTCTGAAACCGTTGTACTTATCGTCTGCAAAGCTATGTCGCGTGCTGCGATATGCGGAGACACTAAAAGCACCATAGTAGAACACAGATGAAGCTTCTAAGTTGATGTAATAGCCAGTAAGACGTAGTACAATTCAAGTTTTAGATATTGATTATTGACTTTTTAGCTGGCTTTGGTGCCTTGGACATGATCTAGGACCTTAAGATTCTGCATGAAAGAAGGACTAGCAGCCGAGTTGCCCGGGAGAATGTGAAAAGTGTTCATATGTAGTAAAAACCTGAGAAATCCGTCCTTTTTCGTCATTTTTTTATCCAATCGAGTTAAAGCCAGATCGTCACATTGGCCGCTCTTCTCTCTAAAACGGTTGTACTTATCGTCTGCAAAACTATGTCGCGTGCTGCGGTATGCGGAGAAACTAAAAGCACCGTAGTAGAACATACATGAAGGTTCTAAGTTGATGTAATAGCCAGTAAGAAGTAGTCCAATTCAAGTTTTAGGTATCGATTATTGACTTTTTAGCTGGCTTTGGTGCCTTGGACATGAGCTAGGACCTTAAGATTCTGCATAAAAGGAAGACTAGCAGCCGAGTTGCACGGGAGAATGTGAAAAGTGTTCATATGTAGTAAAAACCTGAAACATCCGTCCGTTTTCGTCATTTGTTATCGAATCGACTTAAAGCCAGATCGTAACATTAGCCGCTCTTCTCTCTAAAACGGTTGTACTTATCGTCTGCTAAGCTGTGTCGCGTGCTGCGGTATGCGGAGAAACTAAAAGCACTGTAGTAGAACATAGATGAAGCATCTAAGTTGATGTAATAGCCAGTAAGAAGTAGTCCAATTTAAGTTTTAGGTATCGATTATTGACTTTTTAAATGGCTTTGGTGACTTGGACATGAGCTAGGACCTTAAGATTCTGCATGAAAGGAGGACTAGCAGCCCAGTTGCACGGGAGAATGTGAAAAGTGTTCATATGTAGTTAAAACCTGAGAAATCCGTCCGTTTTCGTCATTTGTTATCGAATCGACTTAAAGCCAGATGGTCACATTGGCCGCTCTTCTCTCTGAAACGGTTGTACTTATCGTCTGCAAAGCTATGACGCGTACTGCGATATTCGGAGACACTAAAAACACCATAGTAGAACACAGATGAGGCTTTTAAGATGATGTAATAGCCAGTAAGAAGTAGTACAATTCAATTTTTAGGTATCGGTTATTGACTTTTTAGCTGGCTTTGGTGCCTTGGACAAGAGCTAGGACCTTACGATTCTGCATGAAAGGAGGACTAGCAGCCGAGTTGCACGGGAGAATGTGAAAAGTGTTTATATGTAGTAAAAACCTGAGAAATCCGTCCGTTTTCGTCATTTGTTATCGAATCGACTTAAAGCCAAATCGTCACATTGGCCGCTCTGCTCTCTGAAACGGTTGTACTTATCGTCTGCAAAGCTATGTCGCGTACTGCGGTATTCGGAGACACTAAACGCACCATAGTAGAACACAGATGAAGCTTCTAAGTTGATGTAATAGCCAGTAAGAAGTAGTACAATTCAAGTTTTAGATATTGATTATTGACTTTTTAGCTGGCTTTGGTGCCTTGGACATGATCTAGGACCTTAAGATTCTGCATGAAAGAAGGACTAGCAGCCGAGTTGCCCGGGAGAATGTGAAAAGTGTTCATATGTAGTAAAAACCTTAGAAATCCGTCCGTTTTCGTCATTTTTTTATCCAATCGACTTAAAGCCAGATCGTCACATTGGCCGCTCTTCTCTCTGAAACGGTTGTACTTATCGTCTGCAAAACTATGTCGCGTGCTGCGGTATGCGGAGAAACTAAAAGCACCGTAGTAGAACATAGATGAAGGTTCTAATTTGATGTAATAGCCAGTAAGAAGTAGTACAATTCGAGTTTTAGGTATCGATTATTGACTTTTTAGCTGGCTTTGGTGCCTTGGACATGAGCTAGGACCTTAAGATTCTGCATAAAAGGAGGACTAGCAGCCGAGTTTCACGGGAGAATGTGAAAAGTGTTCATATGTAGTAAAAACCTGAGACATCCGTCCGTTTTCGTCATTTGTTATCGAATCGACTTAAAGCCAGATCGTAACATTGGCCGCTCTTCTCTCTAAAACGGTTGTACTTATCGTCTGCAAAGCTGTGTCGCGTGCTGCGGTATGCGGAGAAACTAAAAGCACCGTAGTAGAACATTGATGAAGGTTCTAAGTTGATGTAATAGCCAGTAAGAAGTAGTCCGATTCAAGTTTTAGGTATCGATTATTGACTTTTTAGCTGGCTTTGGTGCCTTGGACATGAGCTAGGACCTTAAGATTCTGCATAAAAGGAGGACTAGCAGCCGAGTTGCACGGGAGAATGTGAAAAGTCTTCATATGTAGTAAAAACCTGAGAAATCCGTCCGTTTTCGTCATTTGTTATCGAATCGACTCAAAGCCAGATCGTAACATTGGCCGCTCTTCTCTCTAAAACGGTTGTACTTATCGTCTACAAAGCTATGTCGCGTGCTGCGGTATGCGGAGACACTAAAAGCACCATAGTAGAACACAGATGAAGCTTCTAAGTTGATGTAACAGCCAGTAAGAAGTAGTACAATTCAAGTTTTAGGTATCGATTATTGACTTTTTAGCTGGCTTTGGTGCCTTGGACATGAGCTAGGACCTTACGATTCTGCATGAATGGAGGACTAGCAGCCGAGTTGCACGGGAGAATGTGAAAAGTGTTTATATGTAGTAAAAACCTGAGAAATCCGTCCGTTTTCGTCATTTGTTATCGAATCGACTTAAAGCCAAATCGTCACATTGGCCGCTCTGCTCTCTGAAACGGTTGTACTTATCGTCTGCAAAGCTATGTCGCGTACTGCGGTATTCGGAGACACTAAACGCACCATAGTAGAACACAGATGAAGCTTCTAAGATGATGTAATAGCCAGTAAGAAATAGTACAATTCAAGTTTTAGATATCGTTATTTACATTTTAGCTGGCTTTGGTGCCTTGGACATGGGCTTTGACCTTAAGATTCTGATGAAAGGAGGACTAGCAGCCGAGTTGCACGGGAGAATGTGAAAAGTGTTCATATCTACTAAAAACCTGAGAAATCCGTCCGTTTGCGTCATTTGTTATCGAATCGACTTAAAGCCAGATCGTCACATTGGCCGCTATTCTCTCTGAAACGGTTGTACTTATCGTCTGCAAAGCTATGTCGCGTGCTGCGATATGCGGAGACACTAAAAGCACCATAGTAGAACACAGATGAAGCTTCTAAGTTGATGTAATAGCCAGTAAGACGTAGTACAATTCAAGTTTTAGATATTGATTATTGACTTTTTAGCTGGCTTTGGTGCCTTGGACATGATCTAGGACCTTAAGATTCTGCATGAAAGAAGGACTAGCAGCCGAGTTGCCCGGGAGAATGTGAAAAGTGTTCATATGTAGTAAAAACCTGAGAAATCCGTCCTTTTTCGTCATTTTTTTATCCAATCGAGTTAAAGCCAGATCGTCACATTGGCCGCTCTTCTCTCTAAAACGGTTGTACTTATCGTCTGCAAAACTATGTCGCGTGCTGCGGTATGCGGAGAAACTAAAAGCACCGTAGTAGAACATACATGAAGGTTCTAAGTTGATGTAATAGCCAGTAAGAAGTAGTCCAATTCAAGTTTTAGGTATCGATTATTGACTTATTAGCTGGCTTTGGTGCCTTGGACATGAGCTAGGACCTTAAGATTCTGCATAAAAGGAAGACTAGCAGCCGAGTTGCACGGGAGAATGTGAAAAGTGTTCATATGTAGTAAAAACCTGAGACATCCGTCCGTTTTCGTCATTTGTTATCGAATCGACTTAAAGCCAGATCGTAACATTAGCCGCTCTTCTCTCTAAAACGGTTGTACTTATCGTCTGCTAAGCTGTGTCGCGTGCTGCGGTATGCGGAGAAACTAAAAGCACCGTAGTAGAACATAGATGAAGCATCTAAGTTGATGTAATAGCCAGTAAGAAGTAGTCCAATTTAAGTTTTAGGTATCGATTATTGACTTTTTAAATGGCTTTGGTGACTTGGACATGAGCTAGGACCTTAAGATTCTGCATGAAAGGAGGACTAGCAGCCCAGTTGCACGGGAGAATGTGAAAAGTGTTCATATGTAGTAAAAACCTGAGAAATCCGTCCGTTTTCGTCATTTGTTATCGAATCGACTTAAAGCCAGATGGTCACATTGGCCGCTCTTCTCTCTGAAACGGTTGTACTTATCGTCTGCAAAGCTATGACGCGTACTGCGATATTCGGAGACACTAAAAACACAATAGTAGAACACAGATGAGGCTTTTAAGATGATGTAATAGCCAGTAAGAAGTAGTACAATTCAATTTTTAGGTATCGGTTATTGACTTTTTAGCTGGCTTTGGTGCCTTGGACAAGAGCTAGGACCTTACGATTCTGCATGAAAGGAGGACTAGCAGCCGAGTTGCACGGGAGAATGTGAATAGTGTTTATATGTAGTAAAAACCTGAGAAATCCGTCCGTTTTCGTCATTTGTTATCGAATCGACTTAAAGTTAAATCGTCACATTGGCCGCTCTGCTCTCTGAAACGGTTGTACTTATCGTCTGCAAAGCTATGTCGCGTACTGCGGTATTCGGAGACACTAAACGCACCATAGTAGAACACAGATGAAGCTTCTAAGTTGATGTAATAGCCAGTAAGAAGTAGTACAATTCAAGTTTTAGATATTGATTATTGACTTTTTAGCTGGCTTTGGTGCCTTGGACATGATCTAGGACCTTAAGATTCTGCATGAAAGAAGGACTAGCAGCCGAGTTGCCCGGGAGAATGTGAAAAGTGTTCATATGTAGTAAAAACCTTAGAAATCCGTCCGTTTTCGTCATTTTTTTATCCAATCGACTTAAAGCCAGATCGTCACATTGGCCGCTCTTCTCTCTGAAACGGTTGTACTTATCGTCTGCAAAACTATGTCGCGTGCTGCGGTATGCGGAGAAACTAAAAGCACCGTAGTAGAACATAGATGAAGGTTCTAATTTGATGTAATAGCCAGTAAGAAGTAGTACAATTCAAGTTTTAGGTATCGATTATTGACTTTTTAGCTGGCTTTGGTGCCTTGGACATGAGCTAGGACCTTAAGATTCTGCATAAAAGGAGGACTAGCAGCCGAGTTTCACGGGAGAATGCGAAAGGTGTTCATATGTAGTAAAAACCTGAGACATCCGTCCGTTTTCGTCATTTGTTATCGAATCGACTTAAAGCCAGATCGTAACATTGGCCGCTCTTCTCTCTAAAACGGTTGTACTTATCGTCTGCAAAGCTGTGTCGCGTGCTGCGGTATGCGGAGAAACTAAAAGCACCGTAGTAGAACATTGATGAAGGTTCTAAGTTGATGTAATAGCCAGTAAGAAGTAGTCCGATTCAAGTTTTAGGTATCGATTATTGACTTTTTAGCTGGCTTTGGTGCCTTGGACATGAGCTAGGACCTTAAGATTCTGCATAAAAGGAGGACTAGCAGCCGAGTTTCACGGGAGAATGTGAAAAGTGTTCATATGTAGTAAAAACCTGAGACATCCGTCCGTTTTCGTCATTTGTTATCGAATCGACTTCAAGCCAGATCGTAACATTGGCCGCTCTTCTCTCTAAAACGGTTGTACTTATCGTCTGCAAAGCTGTGTCGCGTGCTGCGGTATGCGGAGAAACTAAAAGCACCGTAGTAGAACATTGATGAAGGTTCTAAGTTGATGTAATAGCCAGTAAGAAGTAGTCCGATTCAAGTTTTAGGTATCGATTATTGACTTTTTAGCTGGCTTTGGTGACTTGGACATGAGCTAGGACCTTAAGATTCTGCATAAAAGGAGGACTAGCAGCCGAGTTGCACGGGAGAATGTGAAAAGTCTTCATATGTAGTAAAAACCTGAGAAATCCGTCCGTTTTCGTCATTTGTTATCGAATCGACTCAAAGCCAGATCGTAACATTGGCCGCTCTTCTCTCTAAAACGGTTGTACTTATCGTCTACAAAGCTATGTCGCGTGCTGCGGTATGCGGAGACACTAAAAGCACCATAGTAGAACACAGATGAAGCTTCTAAGTTGATGTAACAGCCAGTAAGAAGTAGTACAATTCAAGTTTTAGGTATCGATTATTGACTTTTTAGCTGGCTTTGGTGCCTTGGACATGAGCTAGGACCTTACGATTCTGCATGAATGGAGGACTAGCAGCCGAGTTGCACGGGAGAATGTGAAAAGTGTTTATATGTAGTAAAAACCTGAGAAATCCGTCCGTTTTCGACATTTGTTATCGAATCGACTTAAAGCCAAATCGTCACATTGGCCGCTCTGCTCTCTGAAACGGTTGTACTTATCGTCTGCAAAGCTATGTCGCGTACTGCGGTATTCGGAGACACTAAACGCACCATAGTAGAACACAGATGAAGCTTCTAAGATGATGTAATAGCCAGTAAGTAATAGTACAATTCAAGTTTTAGATATCGTTATTTACATTTTAGCTGGCTTTGGTGCCTTGGACATGGGCTATGACCTTAAGATTCTGATGAAAGGAGGACTAGCAGCCGAGTTGCACGGGAGAATGTGAAAAGTGTTCATATCTACTAAAAACCTGAGAAATCCGTCCGTTTGCGTCATTTGTTATCGAATCGACTTAAAGCCAGATCGTCACATTGGCCGCTATTCTCTCTGAAACCGTTGTACTTATCGTCTGCAAAGCTATGTCGCGTGCTGCGATATGCGGAGACACTAAAAGCACCATAGTAGAACACAGATGAAGCTTCTAAGTTGATGTAATAGCCAGTAAGACGTAGTACAATTCAAGTTTTAGATATTGATTATTGACTTTTTAGCTGGCTTTGGTGCCTTGGACATGATCTAGGACCTTAAGATTCTGCATGAAAGAAGGACTAGCAGCCGAGTTGCCCGGGAGAATGTGAAAAGTGTTCATATGTAGTAAAAACCTGAGAAATCCGTCCTTTTTCGTCATTTTTTTATCCAATCGAGTTAAAGCCAGATCGTCACATTGGCCGCTCTTCTCTCTAAAACGGTTGTACTTATCGTCTGCAAAACTATGTCGCGTGCTGCGGTATGCGGAGAAACTAAAAGCACCGTAGTAGAACATACATGAAGGTTCTAAGTTGATGTAATAGCCAGTAAGAAGTAGTCCAATTCAAGTTTTAGGTATCGATTATTGACTTATTAGCTGGCTTTGGTGCCTTGGACATGAGCTAGGACCTTAAGATTCTGCATAAAAGGAAGACTAGCAGCCGAGTTGCACGGGAGAATGTGAAAAGTGTTCATATGTAGTAAAAACCTGAGACATCCGTCCGTTTTCGTCATTTGTTATCGAATCGACTTAAAGCCAGATCGTAACATTAGCCGCTCTTCTCTCTAAAACGGTTGTACTTATCGTCTGCTAAGCTGTGTCGCGTGCTGCGGTATGCGGAGAAACTAAAAGCACCGTAGTAGAACATAGATGAAGCATCTAAGTTGATGTAATAGCCAGTAAGAAGTAGTCCAATTTAAGTTTTAGGTATCGATTATTGACTTTTTAAATGGCTTTGGTGACTTGGACATGAGCTAGGACCTTAAGATTCTGCATGAAAGGAGGACTAGCAGCCCAGTTGCACGGGAGAATGTGAAAAGTGTTCATATGTAGTAAAAACCTGAGAAATCCGTCCGTTTTCGTCATTTGTTATCGAATCGACTTAAAGCCAAATCGTCACATTGGCCGCTCTGCTCTCTGAAACGGTTGTACTTATCGTCTGCAAAGCTATGTCGCGTACTGCGGTATTCGGAGACACTAAACGCACCATAGTAGAACACAGATGAAGCTTCTAAGTTGATGTAATAGCCAGTAAGAAGTAGTACAATTCAAGTTTTAGATATTGATTATTGACTTTTTAGCTGGCTTTGGTGCCTTGGACAAGAGCTAGGACCTTACGATTCTGCATGAAAGGAGGACTAGTAGCCGAGTTGCACGGGAGAATGTGAAAAGTGTTTATATGTAGTAAAAACCTGAGAAATCCGTCCGTTTTCGTCATTTGTTATCGAATCGACTTAAAGCCAAATCGTCACATTGGCCGCTCTTCTCTCTGAAACGGTTGTACTTATCGTCTGCAAAGCTATGACGCGTACTGCGATATTCGGAGACACTAAAAACACAATAGTAGAACACAGATGAGGCTTTTAAGATGATGTAATAGCCAGTAAGAAGTAGTACAATTCAATTTTTAGGTATCGGTTATTGACTTTTTAGCTGGGTTTGGTGCCTTGGACAAGAGCTAGGACCTTACGATTCTGCATGAAAGGAGGACTAGCAGCCGAGTTGCACGGGAGAATGTGAAAAGTGTTTATATGTAGTAAAAACCTGAGAAATCCGTCCGTTTTCGTCATTTGTTATCGAATCGACTTAAAGCCAAATCGTCACATTGGCCGCTCTGCTCTCTGAAACGGTTGTACTTATCGTCTGCAAAGCTATGTCGCGTACTGCGGTATTCGGAGACACTAAACGCACCATAGTAGAACACAGATGAAGCTTCTAAGTTGATGTAATAGCCAGTAAGAAGTAGTACAATTCAAGTTTTAGATATTGATTATTGACTTTTTAGCTGGCTTTGGTGCCTTGGACATGATCTAGGACCTTAAGATTCTGCATGAAAGAAGGACTAGCAGCCGAGTTGCCCGGGAGAATGTGAAAAGTGTTCATATGTAGTAAAAACCTTAGAAATCCGTCCGTTTTCGTCATTTTTTTATCCAATCGACTTAAAGCCAGATCGTCACATTGGCCGCTCTTCTCTCTGAAACGGTTGTACTTATCGTCTGCAAAACTATGTCGCGTGCTGCGGTATGCGGAGAAACTAAAAGCACCGTAGTAGAACATAGATGAAGGTTCTAATTTGATGTAATAGCCAGTAAGAAGTAGTACAATTCAAGTTTTAGGTATCGATTATTGACTTTTTAGCTGGCTTTGGTGCCTTGGACATGAGCTAGGACCTTAAGATTCTGCATAAAAGGAGGACTAGCAGCCGAGTTTCACGGGAGAATGCGAAAAGTGTTCATATGTAGTAAAAACCTGAGACATCCGTCCGTTTTCGTCATTTGTTATCGAATCGACTTAAAGCCAGATCGTAACATTGGCCGCTCTTCTCTCTAAAACGGTTGTACTTATCGTCTGCAAAGCTGTGTCGCGTGCTGCGGTATGCGGAGAAACTAAAAGCACCGTAGTAGAACATTGATGAAGGTTCTAAGTTGATGTAATAGCCAGTAAGAAGTAGTCCGATTCAAGTTTTAGGTATCGATTATTGACTTTTTAGCTGGCTTTGGTGCCTTGGACATGAGCTAGGACCTTAAGATTCTGCATAAAAGGAGGACTAGCAGCCGAGTTTCACGGGAGAATGTGAAAAGTGTTCATATGTAGTAAAAACCTGAGACATCCGTCCGTTTTCGTCATTTGTTATCGAATCGACTTAAAGCCAGATCGTAACATTGGCCGCTCTTCTCTCTAAAACGGTTGTACTTATCGTCTGCAAAGCTGTGTCGCGTGCTGCGGTATGCGGAGAAACTAAAAGCACCGTAGTAGAACATTGATGAAGGTTCTAAGTTGATGTAATAGCCAGTAAGAAGTAGTCCGATTCAAGTTTTAGGTATCGATTATTGACTTTTTAGCTGGCTTTGGTGCCTTGGACATGAGCTAGGACCTTAAGATTCTGCATAAAAGGAGGACTAGCAGCCGAGTTGCACGGGAGAATGTGAAAAGTCTTCATATGTAGTAAAAACCTGAGAAATCCGTCCGTTTTCGTCATTTGTTATCGAATCGACTCAAAGCCAGATCGTAACATTGGCCGCTCTTCTCTCTAAAACGGTTGTACTTATCGTCTACAAAGCTATGTCGCGTGCTGCGGTATGCGGAGACACTAAAAGCACCATAGTAGAACACAGATGAAGCTTCTAAGTTGATGTAACAGCCAGTAAGAAGTAGTACAATTCAAGTTTTAGGTATCGATTATTGACTTTTTAGCTGGCTTTGGTGCCTTGGACATGAGCTAGGACCTTACGATTCTGCATGAATGGAGGACTAGCAGCCGAGTTGCACAAGAGAATGTGAAAAGTGTTTATATGTAGTAAAAACCTGAGAAATCCGTCCGTTTTCGACATTTGTTATCGAATCGACTTAAAGCCAAATCGTCACATTGGCCGCTCTGCTCTCTGAAACGGTTGTACTTATCGTCTGCAAAGCTATGTCGCGTACTGCGGTATTCGGTGACACTAAACGCACCATAGTAGAACACAGATGAAGCTTCTAAGATGATGTAATAGCCAGTAAGTAATAGTACAATTCAAGTTTTAGATATCGTTATTTACATTTTAGCTGGCTTTGGTGCCTTGGACATGGGCTATGACCTTAAGATTCTGATGAAAGGAGGACTAGCAGCCGAGTTGCACGGGAGAATGTGAAAAGTGTTCATATCTACTAAAAACCTGAGAAATCCGTCCGTTTGCGTCATTTGTTATCGAATCGACTTAAAGCCAGATCGTCACATTGGCCGCTATTCTCTCTGAAACCGTTGTACTTATCGTCTGCAAAGCTATGTCGCGTGCTGCGATATGCGGAGACACTAAAAGCACCATAGTAGAACACAGATGAAGCTTCTAAGTTGATGTAATAGCCAGTAAGACGTAGTACAATTCAAGTTTTAGATATTGATTATTGACTTTTTAGCTGGCTTTGGTGCCTTGGACATGATCTAGGACCTTAAGATTCTGCATGAAAGAAGGACTAGCAGCCGAGTTGCCCGGGAGAATGTGAAAAGTGTTCATATGTAGTAAAAACCTGAGAAATCCGTCCTTTTTCGTCATTTTTTTATCCAATCGAGTTAAAGCCAGATCGTCACATTGGCCGCTCTTCTCTCTAAAACGGTTGTACTTATCGTCTGCAAAACTATGTCGCGTGCTGCGGTATGCGGAGAAACTAAAAGCACCGTAGTAGAACATACATGAAGGTTCTAAGTTGATGTAATAGCCAGTAAGAAGTAGTCCAATTCAAGTTTTAGGTATCGATTATTGACTTATTAGCTGGCTTTGGTGCCTTGGACATGAGCTAGGACCTTAAGATTCTGCATAAAAGGAAGACTAGCAGCCGAGTTGCACGGGAGAATGTGAAAAGTGTTCATATGTAGTAAAAACCTGAGACATCCGTCCGTTTTCGTCATTTGTTATCGAATCGACTTAAAGCCAGATCGTAACATTAGCCGCTCTTCTCTCTAAAACGGTTGTACTTATCGTCTGCTAAGCTGTGTCGCGTGCTGCGGTATGCGGAGAAACTAAAAGCACCGTAGTAGAACATAGATGAAGCATCTAAGTTGATGTAATAGCCAGTAAGAAGTAGTCCAATTTAAGTTTTAGGTATCGATTATTGACTTTTTAAATGGCTTTGGTGACTTGGACATGAGCTAGGACCTTAAGATTCTGCATGAAAGGAGGACTAGCAGCCCAGTTGCACGGGAGAATGTGAAAAGTGTTCATATGTAGTAAAAACCTGAGAAATCCGTCCGTTTTCGTCATTTGTTATCGAATCGACTTAAAGCCAGATGGTCACATTGGCCGCTCTTCTCTCTGAAACGGTTGTACTTATCGTCTGCAAAGCTATGACGCGTACTGCGATATTCGGAGACACTAAAAACACAATAGTAGAACACAGATGAGGCTTTTAAGATGATGTAATAGCCAGTAAGAAGTAGTACAATTCAATTTTTAGGTATCGGTTATTGACTTTTTAGCTGGCTTTGGTGCCTTGGACAAGAGCTAGGACCTTACGATTCTGCATGAAAGGAGGACTAGCAGCCGAGTTGCACGGGAGAATGTGAAAAGTGTTTATATGTAGTAAAAACCTGAGAAATCCGTCCGTTTTCGTCATTTGTTATCGAATCGACTTAAAGCCAAATCGTCACATTGGCCGCTCTGCTCTCTGAAACGGTTGTACTTATCGTCTGCAAAGCTATGTCGCGTACTGCGGTATTCGGAGACACTAAACGCACCATAGTAGAACACAGATGAAGCTTCTAAGTTGATGTAATAGCCAGTAAGAAGTAGTACAATTCAAGTTTTAGATATTGATTATTGACTTTTTAGCTGGCTTTGGTGCCTTGGACATGATCTAGGACCTTAAGATTCTGCATGAAAGAAGGACTAGCAGCCGAGTTGCCCGGGAGAATGTGAAAAGTGTTCATATGTAGTAAAAACCTTAGAAATCCGTCCGTTTTCGTCATTTTTTTATCCAATCGACTTAAAGCCAGATCGTCACATTGGCCGCTCTTCTCTCTGAAACGGTTGTACTTATCGTCTGCAAAACTATGTCGCGTGCTGCGGTATGCGGAGAAACTAAAAGCACCGTAGTAGAACATAGATGAAGGTTCTAATTTGATGTAATAGCCAGTAAGAAGTAGTACAATTCAAGTTTTAGGTATCGATTATTGACTTTTTAGCTGGCTTTGGTGCCTTGGACATGAGCTAGGACCTTAAGATTCTGCATAAAAGGAGGACTAGCAGCCGAGTTTCACGGGAGAATGCGAAAAGTGTTCATATGTAGTAAAAACCTGAGACATCCGTCCGTTTTCGTCATTTGTTATCGAATCGACTTAAAGCCAGATCGTAACATTGGCCGCTCTTCTCTCTAAAACGGTTGTACGTATCGTCTGCAAAGCTGTGTCGCGTGCTGCGGTATGCGGAGAAACTAAAAGCACCGTAGTAGAACATTGATGAAGGTTCTAAGTTGATGTAATAGCCAGTAAGAAGTAGTCCGATTCAAGTTTTAGGTATCGATTATTGACTTTTTAGCTGGCTTTGGTGCCTTGGACATGAGCTAGGACCTTAAGATTCTGCATAAAAGGAGGACTAGCAGCCGAGTTGCACGGGAGAATGTGAAAAGTCTTCATATTTAGTAAAAACCTGAGAAATCCGTCCGTTTTCGTCATTTGTTATCGAATCGACTCAAAGCCAGATCGTAACATTGGCCGCTCTTCTCTCTAAAACGGTTGTACTTATCGTCTGCAAAGCTATGTCGCGTGCTGCGGTATGCGGAGACACTAAAAGCACCATAGTAGAACACAGATGAAGCTTCTAAGTTGATGCAATAGCCAGTAAGAAGTAGTACAATTCAAGTTTTAGGTATCGATTATTGACTTTTTAGCTGGCTTCGGTGCCTTGGGCATGAGCTAGGACCTTAAGATTCTGCATGAGAGGAGGACTAGCAGCCGAGTTGCACGGTAGAATGTGAAAAGTGTTCATATGTAGTAAAAACCTGAGAAATCCGTCCGTTTTCGTCATTTGTTATCGATTTGACTTAAAGCCAGATGGACACATTGGCCGCTCTACTCTCTTAAACGGTTGTACTTATCGTCTGCAGAGCTATGTCGCGTGCTGCCGTATGTGGAGACACTAAAATCACCATAGTAGAACACAGATGAAGCTTCTAAGTTGATGTAATAGCCAGTAAGAAATAGTACAATTCAGCTTTTAGGTATCGATTATTGACTTTTTAGCTGGCTTTGGTGCCTTGGACATGAGCTAGGACCTTGAGATTCGGCATGAAAGGAGGACTAGCAGCCGAGTTGCACGGGAGAATGTGAAAAGTGTTCAAATGTAGTAAAAACCTGAGAAATCCGTCCGTTTTCGTCATTTGTTATCGAATCGACTTAAAGCCAAATCGGCACATTGGCCGCTCTGCTCTCTGAAACGTTTGTACTTATCGTCTGCAAAGCTATGTCGCGTACTGCGGTATTCGGAGACACTAAACGCACAATAGTAGAACACAGATGAAACTTCTAAGATGATATAATAGCCAGTAAGAAATAGTACAATTCAAGTTTTAGGTATAGTTATTGACTTTTTAGCTGGCTTTGGTGCCTTGGACACGAAATATGACCTTAAGATTGTGCATGAAAGGAGGACTAGCACTCGAGTTGCACGGGAGAATGTGAAAAGTGTTCATATGTAGTAAAAACCTCAGAAATCCGTCCGTTTTCGTCATTTGTTATCGAATCGACTTAAAGCCAGATCGTCACATTTGCCGTTCTTCTCTCTGAATCCATTGTACTTATCGTCTGCAAAGCTATGTCGCGTGCTGCGGTATGCGGAGACACTAAAAGCACCATAGTAGAACACAGATGAAACTTCTAAGTTGATGTAATAGCCAGTAAGATGTAGTACAATTCAAGTTTTAGATATTGATTATTGACTTTTTAGCTGGCTTTGGTGCCTTGGACATGATCTAGGACCTTAAGATTCTGCATGAAAGAAGGACTAGCAGCCGAGTTGCACGGCAGAATGTGAAAAGTGTTCATTTGTAGTAAAAACCAACCTGAGAAATCCGTCTGTTTTCGTCATTTGTTATCGAATCGACTTAAAGCCAAATCATCTCATTGGCAGCTCTGCTCTCTGAAACGGTTGTTCTTATCGTCTGCAAAGCTATGTCGCGTACTGCGGTATTCGGAGACACTAAAAGCACCATAGTAGAACACAGATGAAGCTTCTAAGTTGATGTAATAGCCAGTAAGATGTAGTACAATTCAAGTTCTAGGTATCGATTATTGACTTTTTAGCTGGCTTTGGTGCCTTGGACATGAGCAAGGACCTTGAGATACTGCATGAAAGGAGGACTAGCAGCCGAGTTGCACGGGACAATGTGAAAAGAGTTCATATGTAGTAAAAACCTGAGAAATCCGTCCGTTTTCGTCATTTGTTATCGAATCGACTTAAAGCCAGATCGTCACATTGGCCGCTCTTATCTCTGAAACGGTTGTACTTATCGTCTGCAAAGCTATGTCGCGTACTGCGGTATTCGGAGACACTAAAAACACCATAGTAGAACACAGATGAAGCTTCTGAGATGATATAATAGCCAGTAAGAAATAGTACAATTCAAGTTTTAGATATCGTTATTGACTTTTTAGCTGGCTTTGGTGCCTTAGACATGGGCTATGACCTTAAGATTCTGCATGAAAGGAGGACTAGCAGCCGAGTTGCACGGGAGAATGTGAAAAGTGTTCATATGTAGAAAAACCTGAGAAATCCGTCCGTTTGCGTCATTTGTTATCGAATCGACTTAAAGCCAGATCGTCACATTTGCCGCTCTTCTCTGTGAAACCGTTGTACTTATCGTCTGCAAGGCTATGTTCGCGTGCTGCGATATGCGGAGACACTAAAAGCACCATAGTAGAACACAGATGAAGCTTCTAAGTTGATGTAATAGCCAGTAAGAAGTAGTACAATTCAAGTTTTAGGTATCGGTTATTGACTTTTTAGCTGGCTTTGGTGCCTTGGACATGAGCTAGGACCTTAAGATTCTGCATGAAAGGAGAACTAGCTGCCGAGTTGCACTTGAGGATGTGAAAAGTGTTCATATGTAGTAAAAACCCAAGAAATCCGTCAGTTTTCGTCATTTGTTATCGAATCGTCTTAAAGCCAGATCGTCACATTGACCGCACTTCTCTCTGAAACGGTTGTACTTATCGTCTGCAAAGCTATGTCGCGTGCTGCGGTATGCGGAGACATTAAAAGCACCATAGTAGAACACAGATGAAGCTTCTAAGTTGATGTAATAGCCAGTAAGAAGTAGTACAATTCAAGTTTTAAGTATTGATTATTGACCTTTTAGCTGCCTTGGTGCCTTGGACATGAGCTAGGACCTTGAGATTCCGCATGAAAGGAGGACTATCAGCCGAGTTGCACGGGAGAATGTGAAAAGTGTTCATATGTAGTAAAAACCTGAGAAATCCGTCCGTTTTCGTCATTTGTTATCGAATCGACTTATAGCCAGATCGTCACATTGGCCGCTCTTCTCTCTGAAACGGTTGTACTTATCGTCTACAAAGCTATGTCGCGTGCTGCGGTATGCGGAGACACTAAAAGCACCATAGTAGAACACAGATGAAGCTTCTAAGTTGATGTAATAGCCAGTAAGAAGTAGTACAATTCAAGTTTTAGGTATCGGTTATTGACTTTTTAGCTGGCTTTGGTGACTTGGACATGAGCTAGGACCTTAAGATTCTGCATGAAAGGAGGACTAGCTGCCGAGTTGCACGGGAGAATGTGAAAAGTGTTCATATGTAGTAAAAACCCAAGAAATCCGTCCGTTTTCGTCATTTGTTATCGAATCGACTTAAAGCCAGATCGTCACATTTACCGCTCTTCTCTCTGAAACGGTTGTACTTATCGTCTGCAAAGCTATGTCGCCTGCTGCGGTATGCGGAGACACTAAAAGCACCATAGTAGAACACAGATGAAGCTTCTAAGTTGATGTAATAGCCAGTAAGAAGAAGTACAATTCAAGTTTTAAGTATTGATTATTGACCTTTTAGCTGCCTTGGTGCCTTGGACATGAGCTAGGACCTTGAGATTCTGCATGAAAGGAGGACTAGCAGCCGAGTTGCACGGGAGAATGTGAAAAGTGTTCGCATGTAGTAAAAACCTGAGAAATCCGTCCGTTTGCGTCATTTGTTATCGAATCGGCTTATAGCCAGATCGTCATATTGGCCGCTCTTCTCTCTGAAACGGTTGTACTTATCGTCTGCAAAGCTATGTCGCGTGCTGCGGTATGCGGAGACACTAAAATCAGCATAGTAGAACACATATGAAGCATCTAAGTTGATGTAATAGCCAGTAATAAGTAGTCCAATTGAAGTTTTTGGTATCGATTATTGACATTTTAGCTGGCTTTGGTGACTTGGACATGAGCTAGGACCTTAAGATTCAGCATGAAAGGAGGACTAGCAGCCGAGTTGCACGGGAGAATGTGAAAAGTGTTCATATGTAGTAAAAACCAGAGAAATCCGTCCGTTTTCGTCATTTGTTATCGAATCGACTTAAAGCCAGATCGTCACATTGGCCGCTCTTATCTCTGAACGGTTGTACATATCGTCTGTAAAGCTATGTCGCGTACTGCGGTATGCGGAGACAAGAAAATCTTCATAGTAGAACACAGATGAAGCTTCTAAGTTGATGTAATAGCCAGTAAGAAGTAGTACAATTCAAGTTTTAGTTATCGATTATTGACTTTTTAGCTGGCTTTGATGCCTTGGACATGAGCTAGGACCTTAAGATTCTGCATGAAAGGAGGACTAGCAGAGGAGTTGCACGGGTGAATGTGAGAAGTGTTCATACGTAGTAAAAACCTGAGAAATCCGTCCGTTTTCATCATTTGTTATCGAATCGACTTAAAGCCAGATCGTCACATTGGCCGCTCTTCTCTCTGAAACCGTAGTACTTATCGTCTGCAAAGCTATGTCGCGTGCTGCGGTATGCGGAGACACTAAAAGCACCATAGTACAACACAGATGAAGCTTCTAAGTCGATGCAATAGCCAGTAAGAAGTAGTACAATTCAAGTTTTATGTATCGATTATTGACTTTTTAGCTGGCTTCGGTGCCTTGGACATGAGCTAGGACCTTAAGATTCAGCATGAAAGGAGGACTAGCAGCCGAGTTGCACGGGAGAATGTGGAAAGTGTTCATATGTAGTAAAAACCTGAGAAATCCGTCCGTTTTCGTCATTTGTTATCGAATCAAACTTAAAGCCAGATGGTCACATTGGCCGCTCTTCTCTCTGAAACGGTTGTACTTATCGTCTGCAAAGCTATTGCACGTACTGCGGTATTCGGAGACACTAAAAACACCATAGTAGAACAAGGATGAAGCTTCTAAGATGATGTAATAGCCAGTAAGAAGTTGTACAATTCAATTTTTAGGTATCGGTTATTGCCTTTTTGGCTCGCTTTGGCCCCTTGGACATGAGCTAGGACCTTAAGATTCTGCATGAAAGGAGGACTAGGAGCAGAGTTGTACGGGAGAATGTGAAATGTTTTCATATGTAGTAAAAACCTGAGAAATCCGTCCGTTTTCGTCATTTGTTATCGAATCGACTTAAAGCCAGATCGTCACATTGGTCACTCTTCTCTCTGAAACGGTTGTACTTATTGTCTGCAAAGCCATGTCGCGTGCTGCGGTATGCGGAGATACGAAAATCATCATAGTAGAACACAGATAAAGCTTCTAAGTTGATGTAATAGCCAGTAAGAACTAGTACAATTCAAGTTTTAGGTATCGATTATTGACTTATTAGCTGGCTTTGGTGCCTTGGACATGAGCTACAACCTTACGATTCTGCATGAAAGGAGGACTAGCAGCCGAGTTGCACGGGAGAATGTGAAAACTGTTTATATGTAGTAAAAACCTGAGAAATCCGTCCGTTTTCGTCATTTGTTATCGAATCGACTTAAAGCCAAATCGTCACATTGGCCGCTCTGCTCTCTGAAACGGTTGTACTTATCGTCTGCAAAGCTATGTCGCGTACTGCGGTATTCGGAGACACTAAACGCACCATAGTAGAACACAGATGAAGCTTCTAAGATGATGTAATAGCCAGTAAGAAATAGTACAATTCAAGTTTTAGATATCGTTATTGACTTTTTAGCTGGCTTTGGTGCCTTGGACATGGGCTATGACCTTAAGATTCTGCATGAAAGGAGGACTAGCAGCCGAGTTGCACGGGAGAATGTGAAAAGTGTTCATATCTAGTAAAAACCTGAGAAATCCGTCCGTTTGCGTCATTTGTTATCGAATCGACTTAAAGCCAGATCGTCACATTGGCCGCTCTTCTCTCTGAAACCGTTGTACTTATCGTCTGCAAAGCTATGTCGCGTGCTGCGATATGCGGAGACACTAAAAGCACCATAGTAGAACACAGATGAAGCTTCTAAGTTGATGTAATAGCCAGTAAGAAGTAGTACAATTCAAGTTTTAGATATTGATTATTGACTTTTTAGCTGGCTTTGGTGCCTTGGACAAGAGCTAGGACCTTACGATTCTGCATGAAAGAAGGACTAGCAGCCGAGTTGCACGGGAGAATGTGAAAAGTGTTTATATGTAGTAAAAACCTGAGAAATCCGTCCGTTTTCGTCATTTGTTATCGAATCGACTTGAAGCCAAATCGTCACATTGGCCGCTCTGCTCTCTGAAACGGTTGTACTTATCGTCTGCAAAACTATGTCGCGTGCTGCGGTATGCGGAGAAACTAAAAGCACCGTAGTAGAACATAGATGAAGGATCTAAGTTGATGTAATAGCCAGTAAGAAGTAGTCCAATTCAAGTTTTAGGTATCGATTATTGACTTTTTAGCTGTCATTGGTGCCTTGGACATGAGCTAGGACCTTAAGATTCTGCATAAAAGGAGGACTAGCAGCCGAGTTGCACGGGAGAATGTGAAAAGTGTTCATATGTAGTAAAAACCTGAGACATCCGTCCGTTTTCGTCATTTGTTATCGAATCGACTTAAAGCCAGATGGTCACATTGGCCGCTCTTCTCTCTGAAACGGTTGTACTTATCGTCTGCAAAGCTATGTCACGTACTGCGGTATTCGGAGACACTAAAAACACCATAGTAGAACACAGGTAAAGCTTCTAAGTTGATGTAATAGCCAGTAAGAACTAGTTCAATTCAAGTTTTAGGTATCGATTATTGACTTTTTAGCCGGCTTTGGTGCCTTGGACATGAGCTATGACCTTAAGATTATGCATGAAAGGAGGACTAGCAGCCGAGTTGCACGGGAGAATGTGAAAAGTGTTCGCATGTAGTAAAAACCTGAGAAAACCGTCCGTTTGCGTCATTTGTTATCGAATCGACTTAAAGCCAGATCGACACATTTGCCGCTCTTCTCTCTGAAACCGTTGTACTTATCGTCTGCAAAGCTATGTCGCGTGCTGCGATATGCGGAGACACTAAAAGCACCATAGTAGAACCCAGATGAAGCTTCTAAGTTGATGTAATAGCCAGAAAGAAGTAGTACAATTCAAGTTTTAGATATTGATTATTGACTCTTTAGCTGGCTTTGGGGCCATGGACATGAGCTAGGACCTTAAGATTCTGCATAAAAGGAGGACTAGCAGCAGAGTTGCACGGTAGAATGTGAAAAGTGTTCATATGTAGTAAAAACCTCAGAAATCCGTCCGTTTTCGTCATTTGTTATCGAATCGACTTAAAGCCAGATCGTCACATTGGCCGCTCTTCTCTCTGAAACGGTTGTACTTATCGTCTGCAAAACTACGTCGCGTGCGGCGGTATGCGGAGAAACTGAAAGCACCGTAGTAGAACACAGATGAAGGTTCTAAGTTGATGTAATAGCCAGTAAGAAGTAGTCCAATTCAAGTTTTAGGAATCGATTATTGACTTTGTAGCTGGCTTTGGTGCCTTGGACATGAGCTAGGACCTTAAGATTCTGCATAAAAGGAGGACTAGCAGCAGAGTTGCACGGGAGAATGGGAAAAGTGTTCATATGTAGTAAAAACCTGAGACATCCGTCCGTTTTCGTCATTTGTTATCGAATCGACTTAAAGCCAGATCGTAACATTGGCCGCTCTTCTCTCTAAAACGGTTGTACTTATCGTCTGCAAAGCTGTGTCGCGTGCTGCGGTATGCGGAGAAACTAAAAGCACCATAGTAGAACATTGATGAAGGTTCTAAGTTGATGTAATAGCCAGTAAGAAGTAGTCCGATTCAAGTTTTAGGTATCGATTATTGACTTTTTAGCTGGCTTTGGTGCCTTGGACATGAGCTAGGACCTTAAGATTCTGCATAAAAGGAGGACTAGCAGCCGAGTTGCACGGGAGAATGTGAAAAGTATTCATATGTAGTAAAAACCTGAGAAATCCGTCCGTTTTCGTCATTTGTTATCGAATCGACTCAAAGCCAGATCGTAACATTTGCCGCTCTTCTCTCTAAAACGGTTGTACTTATCGTCTGCAAAGCTATGTCGCGTGCTGCGGTATGCGGAGACACTAAAAGCACCATAGTAGAACACAGATGAAGCTTCTAAGTTGATGTAACAGCCAGTAAGAAGTAGTACAATTCAAGTTTTAGGTATCGATTTTGATTTTTAGCTGGCTTCGGTGCCTTGGACATGAGCTAGGACCTTAAGATTCTGCATGAAATTAGGACTAGCAGCCGATTTGCACGGGAGAATGTGAAAGGTGTTCATATGTAGTAAAAACCTGAGAAATCGGTCCGTTTTCGTCATTTGTTATCGAATCGACTTATAGCCAGATCGTCACATTGGCCGCTCTTCTCCCTGAAACGGTTGAACTTATCGTCTGCAAAGCTATGTCGCGTGCTGCGGTATGCAGGGACGCTAAAATAACCATAGTAGAACACAGATGAAGCTTCTAAGTTGATGCAATAGCCAGTAAGAAGTAGTACAATTCATGTTTTACGTATCGATTATTGACTTTTTAGCTGGCTTCGGTGCCTTGGACATGAGCTAGGACCTTAAGATTCTGCATGAGAGGAGGACTAGCAGCCGAGTTGCACGGTAGAATGTGAAAAGTGTTCATATGTAGTAAAAACCTGAGAAATCCGTCCGTTTTTGTCATTTGTTATCGATTCGACTTAAAGCCAGATGGACACATTGGCCGCTCTACTCTCTTAAACGGTTGTACTTATCGCTGCAGAGCTATGTCGCGTGCTGCCGTATGTGGAGACACTAAAATCACCATAGTAGAACACAGATGAAGCTTCTAAGTTGATGTAATAGCCAGTAAGAAATAGTACAATTCAGCTTTTAGGTATCGATTATTGACTTTTTAGCTGGCTTTGGTGCCTTGGACATGAGCTAGGACCTTGAGATTCGGCATGAAAGGAGGACTAGCAGCCGAGTTGCACGGGAGAATGTGAAAAGTGTTCATATGTAGTAAAAACCTGAGAAATCCGTCCGTTTTCGTCATTTGTTATCGAATCGACTTAAAGCCAGATCGTCACATTTGCCGCTCTTCTCTCTGAAACGGTTGTACTTATCGTCTGCAAAGCTATGACGCGTACTGCGATATTCGGAGACACTAAAAACACCATAGTAGAACACAGATGAGGCTTTTAAGATGATGTAATAGCCAGTAAGAAGTAGTACAATTCAATTTTTAGGTATCGGTTATTGACTTTTTAGCTGGCTTTGGTGCCTTGGACATGAGCCAGGACCTTAAGATTCAGCATGAAAGTAGGACTAGCAGCCGAGTTGCACGGGAGAATGTGAAAAGTGTTCAAATGTAGTAAAAACCTGAGAAATCCGTCCGTTTTCGTCATTTGTTATCGAATCGACTTAAAGCCAAATCGGCACATTGGCCGCTCTGCTCTCTGAAACGTTTGTACTTATCGTCTGCAAAGCTATGTCGCGTACTGCGGTATTCGGAGACACTAAACGCACCATAGTAGAACACAGATGAAACTTCTAAGATGATATAATAGCCAGTAAGAAATAGTACAATTCAAGTTTTAGGTATAGTTATTGACTTTTTAGCTGGCTTTGGTGCCTTGGACACGAAATATGACCTTAAGATTGTGCATGAAAGGAGGACTAGCACTCGAGTTGCACTTGAGGATGTGAAAAGTGTTCATATGTAGTAAAAACCCAAGAAATCCGTCAGTTTTCGTCATTTGTTATCGAATCGTCTTAAAGCCAGATCGTCACATTGACCGCTCTTCTCTCTGAAACGGTTGTACTTATCGTCTGCAAAGCTATGTCGCGTGCTGCGGTATGCGGAGACATTAAAAGCACCATAGTAGAACACAGATGAAGCTTCTAAGTTGATGTAATAGCCAGTAAGAAGTAGTACAATTCAAGTTTTAAGTATTGATTATTGACCTTTTAGCTGCCTTGGTGCCTTGGACATGAGCTAGGACCTTGAGATTCCGCTTGAAAGGAGGACTATCAGCCGAGTTGCACGGGAGAATGTGAAAAGTGTTCGCATGTAGTAAAAACCTGAGAAATCCGTCCGTTTTCGTCATTTGTTATCGAATCGACTTATAGCCAGATCGTCACATTGGCCGCTCTTCTCTCTGAAACGGTTGTACTTATCGTCTACAAAGCTATGTCGCGTGCTGCGGTATGCGGAGACACTAAAAGCACCATAGTAGAACACAGATGAAGCTTCTAAGTTGATGTAATAGCCAGTAAGAAGTAGTACAATTCAAGTTTTAGGTATCGGTTATTGACTTTTTAGCTATCTTTGGTGACTTGGACATGAGCTAGGACCTTAAGAATCTGCATGAAAGGAGGACTAGCTGCCGAGTTGCACGGGAGAATGTGAAATGTGTTCATATGTAGTAAAAACCCAAGAAATCCGTCCGTTTTCGTCATTTGTTATCGAATCGACTTAAAGCCAGATCGTCACATTTACCGCTCTTCTCTCTGAAACGGTTGCACTTATCGGCTGCAAAGCTATGTCGCCTGCTGCGGTATGCGGAGACACTAAAAGCACCATAGTAGAACACAGATGAAGCTTCTAAGTTGATGTAATAGCCAGTAAGAAGTAGTACAATTCAAGTTTTAAGTATTTATTATTGACCTTTTAGCTGCCTTGGTGCCTTGGACATGAGCTAGGACCTTGAGATTCTGCATGAAAGGAGGACTAGCAGCCGAGTTGCACGGGAGAATGTGAAAAGTGTTCGCATGTAGTAAAAACCTGAGAAATCCGTCCGTTTGCGTCATTTGTTATCGAATCGGCTTATAGCCAGATCGTCATATTGGCCGCTCTTCTCTCTGAAACGGTTGTACTTATCGTCTGCAAAGCTATGTCGCGTGCTGCGGTATGCGGAGACACTAAAATCAGCATAGTAGAACACAGATGAAGCATCTAAGTTGATGTAATAGCCAGTAATAAGTAGTCCAATTGAAGTTTTTGGTATCGATTATTGACATTTTAGCTGGCTTTGGTGACTCGGACATGAGCTAGGACCTTAAGATTCAGCATGAAAGGAGGACTAGCAGCCGAGTTGCACGGGAGAATGTGAAAAGTGTTCATATGTAGTAAAAACCTGAGAAATCCGTCCGTTTTCGTCATTTGTTATCGAATCGACTTAAAGCCAGATCGTCACATTGGCCGCTCTTCTCTCTGAACGGTTGTACATATCGTCTGTAAAGCTATGTCGCGTACTGCGGTATGCGGAGACAAGAAAATCTTCATAGTAGAACACAGATGAAGCTTCTAAGTTGATGTAATAGCCAGTAAGAAGTAGTACAATTCAAGTTTTAGTTATCGATTATTGACTTTTTAGCTGGCTTTGATGCCTTGGACATGAGCTAGGACCTTAAGATTCTGCATGAAAGGAGGACTAGCAGAGGAGTTGCACGGGTGAATGTGAGAAGTGTTCATACGTAGTAAAAACCTGAGAAATCCGTCCGTTTTCGTCATTTGTTATCGAATCGACTTAAAGCCAGATCGTCACATTGGCCGCTCTTCTCTCTGAAACCGTTGTACTTATCGTCTGCAAAGCTATGTCGCGTGCTGCGGTATGCGGAGACACTAAAAGCACCATAGTAGAACACAGATGAAGCTTCTAAGTCGATGCAATAGCCAGTAAGAAGTAGTACAATTCAAGTTTTATGTATCGATTATTGACTTTTTAGCTGGCTTTGGTGCCTTGGACATGAGCTACAACCTTACGATTCTGCATGAAAGGAGGACTAGCAGCCGAGTTGCACGGGAGAATGTGAAAAGTGTTTATATGTAGTAAAAACCTGAGAAATCCGTCCGTTTTCGTCATTTGTTATCGAATCGACTTAAAGCCAAATCGTCACATTGGCCGCTCTGCTCTCTGAAACGGTTGTACTTATCGTCTGCAAAGCTATGTCGCGTACTGCGGTATTCGGAGACACTAAACGCACCATAGTAGAACACAGATGAAGCTTCTAAGATGATGTAATAGCCAGTAAGAAATAGTACAATTCAAGTTTTAGGTATCGTTATTGACTTTTTAGCTGGCTTTGGTGCCTTGGACATGGGCTATGACCTTAAGATTCTGCATGAAAGGAGGACTAGCAGCCGAGTTGCACGGGGGAATGTGAAAAGTGTTCATATCTAGTAAAAACCTGAGAAATCCGTCCGTTTGCGTCATTTGTTATCGAATCGACTTAAAGCCAGATCGTCACATTGGCCGCTCTTCTCTCTGAAACCGTTGTACTTATCGTCTGCAAGGCTATGTCGCGTGCTGCGATATGCGGAGACACTAAAAGCACCATAGTAGAACACAGATGAAGCTTCTAAGTTGATGTAATAGCCAGTAAGAAGTAGTACAATTCAAGTTTTAGATATTGATTATTGACTTTTTAGCTGGCGTTGGTGCCTTGGACAAGAGCTAGGACCTTACGATTCTGCATGAAAGAAGGACTAGCAGCCGAGTTGCACGGGAGAATGTGAAAAGTGTTTATATGTAGTAAAAACCTGAGAAATCCGTCCGTTTTCGTCATTTGTTATCGAATCGACTTGAAGCCAAATCGTCACATTGGCCGCTCTGCTCTCTGAAACGGTTGTACTTATCGTCTGCAAAACTATGTCGCGTGCTGCGGTATGCGGAGAAACTAAAAGCACCGTAGTAGAACATAGATGAAGGATCTAAGTTGATGTAATAGCCAGTAAGAAGTAGTCCAATTCAAGTTTTAGGTATCGATTATTGACTTTTTAGCTGTCATTGGTGCCTTGGACATGAGCTAGGACCTTAAGATTCTGCATAAAAGGAGGACTAGCAGCCGAGTTGCACGGGAGAATGTGAAAAGTGTTCATATGTAGTAAAAACCTGAGACATCCGTCCGTTTTCGTCATTTGTTATCGAATCGACTTAAAGCCAGATGGTCACATTGGCCGCTCTTCTCTCTGAAACGGTTGTACTTATCGTCTGCAAAGCTATGTCACGTACTGCGGTATTCGGAGACACTAAAAACACCATAGTAGAACACAGGTAAAGCTTCTAAGTTGATGTAATAGCCAGTAAGAACTAGTTCAATTCAAGTTTTAGGTATCGATTATTGACTTTTTAGCTGGCTTTGGTGCCTTGGACATGAGCTATGACCTTAAGATTATGCATGAAAGGAGGACTAGCAGCCGAGTTGCACGGGAGAATGTGAAAAGTGTTCGCATGTAGTAAAAACCTGAGAAATCCGTCCGTTTGCGTCATTTGTTATCGAATCGACTTAAAGCCAGATCGACACATTTGCCGCTCTTCTCTCTGAAACCGTTGTACTTATCGTCTGCAAAGCTATGTCGCGTGCTGCGATATGCGGAGACACTAAAAGCACCATAGTAGAACCCAGATGAAGCTTCTAAGTTGATGTAATAGCCAGAAAGAAGTAGTACAATTCAAGTTTTAGGTATAGTTATTGACTTTTTAGCTGGCTTTGGTGCCTTGGACACGAAATATGACCTTAAGATTGTGCATGAAAGGAGGACTAGCACTCGAGTTGCACGGGAGAATGTGAAAAGTGTTCATATGTAGTAAAAACCTCAGAAATCCGTCCGTTTTCGTCATTTGTTATCGAATCGACTTAAAGCCAGATCGTCACATTTGCCGTTCTTCTCTCTGAATCCATTGTACTTATCGTCTGCAAAGCTATGTCGCGTGCTGCGGTATGCGGAGACACTAAAAGCACCATAGTAGAACACAGATGAAACTTCTAAGTTGATGTAATAGCCAGTAAGATGTAGTACAATTCAAGTTTTAGATATTGATTATTGACTTTTTAGCTGGCTTTGGTGCCTTGGACATGATCTAGGACCTTAAGATTCTGCATGAAAGAAGGACTAGCAGCCGAGTTGCACGGCAGAATGTGAAAAGTGTTCATATGTAGTAAAAACCAACCTGAGAAATCCGTCTGTTTTCGTCATTTGTTATCGAATCGACTTAAAGCCAAATCATCTCATTGGCAGCTCTGCTCTCTGAAACGGTTGTTCTTATCGTCTGCAAAGCTATGTCGCGTACTGCGGTATTCGGAGACACTAAAAGCACCATAGTAGAACACAGATGAAGCTTCTAAGTTGATGTAATAGCCAGTAAGATGTAGTACAATTCAAGTTCTAGGTATCGATTATTGACTTTTTAGCTGGCTTTGGTGCCTTGGACATGAGCAAGGACCTTGAGATACTGCATGAAAGGAGGACTAGCAGCCGAGTTGCACGGGACAATGTGAAAAGAGTTCATATGTAGTAAAAACCTGAGAAATCCGTCCGTTTTCGTCATTTGTTATCGAATCGACTTAAAGCCAGATCGTCACATTGGCCGCTCTTATCTCTGAAACGGTTGTACTTATCGTCTGCAAAGCTATGTCGCGTACTGCGGTATTCGGAGACACTAAAAACACCATAGTAGAACACAGATGAAGCTTCTGAGATGATATAATAGCCAGTAAGAAATAGTACAATTCAAGTTTTAGATATCGTTATTGACTTTTTAGCTGGCTTTGGTGCCTTAGACATGGGCTATGACCTTAAGATTCTGCATGAAAGGAGGACTAGCAGCCGAGTTGCACGGGAGAATGTGAAAAGTGTTCATATGTAGAAAAACCTGAGAAATCCGTCCGTTTGCGTCATTTGTTATCGAATCGACTTAAAGCCAGTTCGTCACATTTGCCGCTCTTCTCTGTGAAACCGTTGTACTTATCGTCTGCAAAGCTATGTTCGCGTGCTGCGATTTGCGGAGACACTAAAAGCACCATAGTAGAACACAGATGAAGCTTCTAAGTTGATGTAATAGCCAGTAAGAAGTAGTACAATTCAAGTTTTAGGTATCGGTTATTGACTTTTTAGCTGGATTTGGTGCCTTGGACATGAGCTAGGACCTTAAGATTCTGCATGAAAGGAGGACTAGCTGCCGAGTTGCACTTGAGGATGTGAAAAGTGTTCATATGTAGTAAAAACCCAAGAAATCCGTCAGTTTTCGTCATTTGTTATCGAATCGTCTTAAAGCCAGATCGTCACATTGACCGCTCTTCTCTCTGAAACGGTTGTACTTATCGTCTGCAAAGCTATGTCGCGTGCTGCGGTATGCGGAGACATTAAAAGCACCATAGTAGAACACAGATGAAGCTTCTAAGTTGATGTAATAGCCAGTAAGAAGTAGTACAATTCTAGTTTTAAGTATTGATTATTGACCTTTTAGCTGCCTTGGTGCCTTGGACATGAGCTAGGACCTTGAGATTCCGCATGAAAGGAGGACTATCAGCCGAGTTGCACGGGAGAATGTGAAAAGTGTTCGCATGTAGTAAAAACCTGAGAAATCCGTCCGTTTTCGTCATTTGTTATCGAATCGACTTATAGCCAGATCGTCACATTGGCCGCTCTTCTCTCTGAAACGGTTGTACTTATCGTCTACAAAGCTATGTCGCGTGCTGCGGTATGCGGAGACACTAAAAGCACCATAGTAGAACACAGATGAAGCTTCTAAGTTGATGTAATAGCCAGTAAGAAGTAGTACAATTCAAGTTTTAGGTATCGGTTATTGACTTTTTAGCTGGCTTTGGTGACTTGGACATGAGCTAGGACCTTAAGATTCTGCATGAAAGGAGGACTAGCTGCCGAGTTGCACGGGAGAATGTGAAAAGTGTTCATATGTAGTAAAAACCCAAGAAATCCGTCCGTTTTCGTCATTTGTTATCGAATCGACTTAAAGCCAGATCGTCACATTTACCGCTCTTCTCTCTGAAACGGTTGTACTTATCGTCTGCAAAGCTATGTCGCCTGCTGCGGTATGCGGAGACACTAAAAGCACCATAGTAGAACACAGATGAAGCTTCTAAGTTGATGTAATAGCCAGTAAGAAGTAGTACAATTCAAGTTTTAAGTATTGATTATTGACCTTTTAGCTGCCTTGGTGCCTTGGACATGAGCTAGGACCTTGAGATTCTGCATGAAAGGAGGACTAGCAGCCGAGTTGCACGGGAGAATGTGAAAAGTGTTCGCATGTAGTAAAAACCTGAGAAATCCGTCCGTTTGCGTCATTTGTTATCGAATCGGCTTATAGCCAGATCGTCATATTGGCCGCTCTTCTCTCTGAAACGGTTGTACTTATCGTCTGCAAAGCTATGTCGCGTGCTGCGGTATGCGGAGACACTAAAATCAGCATAGTAGAACACAGATGAAGCATCTAAGTTGATGTAATAGCCAGTAATAAGTAGTCCAATTGAAGTTTTTGGTATCGATTATTGACATTTTAGCTGGCTTTGGTGACTTGGACATGAGCTAGGACCTTAAGATTCAGCATGAAAGGAGGACTAGCAGCCGAGTTGCACGGGAGAATGTGAAAAGTGTTCATATGTAGTAAAAACCTGAGAAATCCGTCCGTTTTCGTCATTTGTTATCGAATAGACTTAAAGCCAGATCGTCACATTGGCCGCTCTTATCTCTGAACGGTTGTACATATCGTCTGTAAAGCTGTGTCGCGTACTGCGGTATGCGGAGACAAGAAAATCTTCATAGTAGAACACAGATGAAGCTTCTAAGTTGATGTAATAGCCAGTAAGAAGTAGTACAATTCAAGTTTTAGTTATCGATTATTGACTTTTTAGCTGGCTTTGATGCCTTGGACATGAGCTAGGACCTTAAGATTCTGCATGAAAGGAGGACTAGCAGAGGAGTTGCACGGGTGAATGTGAGAAGTGTTCATACGTAGTAAAAACCTGAGAAATCCGTCCGTTTTCGTCATTTGTTATCGAATCGACTTAAAGCCAGATCGTCACATTGGCCGCTCTTCTCTCTGAAACCGTTGTACTTATCGTCTGCAAAGCTATGCCGCGTGCTGCGGTATGCGGAGACACTAAAAGCACCATAGTAGAACACAGATGAAGCTTCTAAGTCGATGCAATAGGCAGTAAGAAGTAGTACAATTCAAGTTTTATGTATCGATTATTGACTTTTTAGCTGGCTTCGGTGCCTTGGACATGAGCTAGGACCTTAAGATTCTGCATGAAAGGAGGACTAGCAGCCGAGTTGCACGGGAGAATGTGGAAAGTGTTCATATGTAGTAAAAACCTGAGAAATCCGTCCGTTTTCGTCATTTGTTATCGAATCGACTTAAAGCCAGATGGTCACATTGGCCGCTCTTCTCTCTGAAACGGTTGTACTTATCGTCTGCAAAGCTATGTCACGTACTGCGGTATTCGGAGACACTAAAAACACCATAGTAGAACAAGGATGAAACTTCTAAGATGATGTAATAGCCAGTAAGAAGTTGTACAATTCAATTTTTAGGTATCGGTTATTGACTTTTTGGCTCGCTTTTGTCCCTTGGACATGAGCTAGGACCTTAAGATTCTGCATGAAAGGAGGACTAGGAGCAGAGTTGCACGGGAGAATGTGAAAAGTTTTCATATGTAGTAAAAACCTGAGAAATCCGTCCGTTTTCGTCATTTGTTATCGAATCGACTTAAAGCCAGATCGTCACATTGGTCACTCTTCTCTCTGAAACGGTTGTACTTATTGTCTGCAAAGCCATGTCGCGTGCTGCGGTATGCGGAGATACGAAAATCATCATAGTAGAACACAGATAAAGCTTCTAAGTTGATGTAATAGCCAGTAAGAACTAGTAGAATTCAAGTTTTAGGTATCGATTATTGACTTATTAGCTGGCTTTGGTGCCTTGGACATGAGCTACAACCTTACGATTCTGCATGAAAATAGGACTAGCAGCCGAGTTGCACGGGAGAATGTGAAAAGTGTTTATATGTAGTAAAAACCTGAGAAATCCGTCCGTTTTCGTCATTTGTTATCTAATCGACTTGAAGCCAAATCGTCACATTGGCCGCTCTGCTCTCTGAAACGGTTGTACTTATCGTCTGCAAAACTATGTCGCGTGCTGCGGTATGCGGAGAAACTAAAAGCACCGTAGTAGAACATAGATGAAGGATCTAAGTTGATGTAATAGCCAGTAAGAAGTAGTCCAATTCAAGTTTTAGGTATCGATTATTGACTTTTTAGCTGTCATTGGTGGCTTGGACATGAGCTAGGACCTTAAGATTCTGCATAAAAGGAGGACTAGCAGCCGAGTTGCACGGGAGAATGTGAAAAGTATTCATATGTAGTAAAAACCTGAGACATCCGTCCGTTTTCGTCATTTGTTATCGAATCGACTTAAAGCCAGATGGTCACATTGGCCGCTCTTCTCTCTGAAACGGTTGTACTTATCGTCTGCAAAGCTATGTCACGTACTGCGGTATTCGGAGACACTAAAAACACCATAGTAGAACACAGGTAAAGCTTCTAAGTTGATGTAATAGCCAGTAAGAACTAGTTCAATTCAAGTTTTAGGTATCGATTATTGACTTTTTAGCTGGCTTTGGTGCCTTGGACATGAGCTATGACCTTAAGATTATGCATGAAAGGAGGACTAGCAGCCGAGTTGCACGGGAGAATGTGAAAAGTGTTCGCATGTAGTAAAAACCTGAGAAATCCGTCCGTTTGCGTCATTTGTTATCGAATCGACTTAAAGCCAGATCGACACATTTGCCGCTCTTCTCTCTGAAACCGTTGTACTTATCGTCTGCAAAGCTATGTCGCGTGCTGCGATATGCGGAGACACTAAAAGCACCATAGTAGAACCCAGATGAAGCTTCTAAGTTGATGTAATAGCCAGAAAGAAGTAGTACAATTCAAGTTTTAGATATTGATTATTGACTCTTTAGCTGGCTTTGGGGCCTTGGACATGAGCTAGGACCTTAAGATTCTGCATAAAAGGAGGACTAGCAGCAGAGTTGCACGGGAGAATGTGAAAAGTGTTCATATGTAGTAAAAACCTGAGACATCCGTCCGTTTTCGTCATTTGTTATCGAATCGACTTAAAGCCAGATCGTAACATTAGCCGCTCTTCTCTCTAAAACGGTTGTACTTATCGTCTGCAAAGCTATGTCGCGTGCTGCGGTATGCGGAGACACTAAAAACACCATAGTAGAACACAGATGAAGCTTTTAAGATGATGTAATAGCCAGTAAGAAGTAGTACAATTCAATTTTTAGGTATCGGTTATTGACTTTTTAGCTGGCTTCGGTGCCTTGGACATGAGACAGGACCTTAAGATTCTGCATGAAAGGAGGACTAGCAGCCGAGTTGCACAGGAGAATGTGAAAAGTGTTCATATGTAGTAAAAACCTGAGAAATCCGTCCGTTTTCGTCATTTGTTATCGAATCGACTTAAAGCCAGATCGTTACATTGGCCACTCTTCTCTCAGAAACGGTTGTACTTATCGTCTGCAAAGCTATGTCGCGTACTGCGGTATTCGGAGACACTAAACGCACCATAGTAGAACACAGATGAAGCTTCTAAGTTGATGTAATAGCCAGTAAGAAGTAGTACTATTCAAGTTTTAGATATTGATTATTGACATTTTAGCTGGCTTTGGTGCCTTGGACATGATCTAGGACCTTAAGATTCTGCATGAAAGAAGGACTAGCAGCCGAGTTGCCCAGAAGATTGTGAAAAGTGTTCATATGTAGTAAAAACCTTAGAAATCCGTCCGTTTTCGTCATTTTGTTATCCAATCGAATTAAAGCCAGATCGTCACATTGGCCGCTCTTCTCTCTGAAACGGTTGTACTTATCGTCTGCAAAACTATGTCGCGTGCTGCGGTATGCGGAGAAACTAAAAGCACCGTAGTAGAACATAGATGAAGGTTCTAAGTTGATGTAATAGCCAGTAAGAAGTAGTCCAATTCAAGTTTTAGGTATCGATTATTGACTTTTTAGCTGGCTTTGGTGCCTTGGACATGAGCTAGGACCTTAAGATTCTGCATAAAAGGAGGTCTAGCAGCCGAGTTGCACGGGAGAATGTGAAAAGTGTTCATATGTAGTAAAAACCTGAGAAATCCGTCCGTTTTCGTCATTTGTTATCGAATCGACTTAAAGCCAAATCGTCACATTGGCCGCTCTGCTCTCTGAAACGGTTGTACTTATCGTCTGCAAAGCTATGTCGCGTACTGCGGTATTCGGAGACACTAAACGCACCATAGTAGAACACAGATGAAGCTTCTAAGATGATGTAATAGCCAGTAAGAAATAGTACAATTCAAGTTTTAGATATCGTTATTGACTTTTTAGCTGGCTTTGGTGCCTTGGACATGGGCTATGACCTTAAGATTCTGCATGAAAGGAGGACTAGCAGCCGAGTTGCACGGGAGAATGTGAAAAGTGTTCATATCTAGTAAAAACCTGAGAAATCCGTCCGTTTGCGTCATTTGTTATCGAATCGACTTAAAGCCAGATGGTCACATTGGCCGCTCTTCTCTCTGAAACGGTTGTACTTATCGTCTGCAAAGCTATGTCACGTACTGCGGTATTCGGAGACACTAAAAACACCATAGTAGAACACAGGTAAAGCTTCTAAGTTGATGTAATAGCCAGTAAGAACTAGTTCAATTCAAGTTTTAGGTATCGATTATTGACTTTTTAGCTGGCTTTGGTGCCTTGGACATGAGCTATGACCTTAAGATTATGCATGAAAGGAGGACTAGCAGCCGAGTTGCACGGGAGAATGTGAAAAGTGTTCGCATGTAGTAAAAACCTGAGAAATCCGTCCGTTTGCGTCATTTGTTATCGAATCGACTTAAAGCCAGATCGTCACATTTGCCGCTCTTCTCTCTGAAACCGTTGTACTTATCGTCTGCAAAGCTATGTCGCGTGCTGCGATATGCGGAGACACTAAAAGCACCATAGTAGAACCCAGATGAAGCTTCTAAGTTGATGTAATAGCCAGTAAGAAGTAGTACAATTCAAGTTTTAGATATTGATTATTGACTCTTTAGCTGGCTTTGGGGCCTTGGACATGATCTAGGACCTTAAGATTCTGCATGAAAGAAGGACTAGCAGCCGAGTTGCACGGGAGAATGTGAAAAGTGTTCATATGTAGTAAAAACCTGAGAAATCCGTCCGTCTTCGTCATTTGTTATCCAATCGACTTAAAGCCAGATCGTCACATTGGCCGCTCTTCTCTCTGAAACGGTTGTACTTATCGTCTGCAAAACTATGTCGCGTGCGGCGGTATGCGGAGAAACTGAAAGCACCGTAGTAGAACACAGATGAAGGTTCTAAGTTGATGTAATAGCCAGTAAGAAGTAGTCCAATTCAAGTTTTAGGAATCGATTATTGACTTTGTAGCTGGCTTTGGTGCCTTGGACATGAGCTAGGACCTTAAGATTCTGCATAAAAGGAGGACTAGCAGCAGAGTTGCACGGGAGAATGTGAAAAGTGTTCATATGTAGTAAAAACCTGAGACATCCGTCCGTTTTCGTCATTTGTTATCGAATCGACTTAAAGCCAGATCGTAACATTAGCCGCTCTTCTCTCTAAAACGGTTGTACTTATCGTCTGCAAAGCTATGTCGCGTGCTGCGGTATGCGGAGACACTAAAATCACCATAGTAGAACACAGATGAAGCTTCTAAGTTGATGTAATAGCCAGTAAGAAGTAGTAGAATTCAAGTTTTAGGTATCGATTATTGATTTTTAGCTGGCTTCGGAGCCTTGGACATGAGCTAGGACCTTGAGATTCGGCATGAAAGGAGGACTAGCTGCCGAGTTGCACAGGAGAATGTGAAAAGTGTTCATATGTAGAAAAAACCTGAGAAATCCGTCCGTTTTCGTCATTTGTTATCGAATCGACTTAAAGCCAGATCGTCACATTGGCCGCTCTTCTCTCTGAAACGGTTGTACTTATCGTCTGCAAAACTATGTCGCGTGCGGCGGTATGCGGAGAAACTAAAAGCACCGTAGTAGAACATAGATGAAGGTTCTAAGTTGATGTAATAGCCAGTAAGAAGTAGTCCAATTCAAGTTTTAGGTATCGATTATTGACTTTTTAGCTGGCTTTGGTGCCTTGGACATGAGCTAGGACCTTAAGATTCTGCATAAAAGGAGGTCTAGCAGCCGAGTTGCACGGGAGAATGTGAAAAGTGTTCATATGTAGTAAAAACCTGAGACATCCGTCCGTTTTCGTCATTTGTTATCGAATCGACTTAAAGCCAGATCGTAACATTGGCCGCTCTTCTCTCTAAAACGGTTGTACTTATCGTCTGCAAAGCTGTGTCGCGTGCTGCGGTATGCGGAGAAACTAAAAGCACCGTAGTAGAACATTGATGAAGGTTCTAAGTTGATGTAATAGCCAGTAAGAAGTAGTCCAATTCAAGTTTTAGGTATCGATTATTAACTTTTTAGCTGGCTTTGGTGCCTTGGACATGAGCTAGGACCTTAAGATTCTGCATAAAAGGAGGACTAGCAGCCGAGTTGCACGGGAGAATGTGAAAAGTGTTCATATCTAGTAAAAACCTGAGAAATCCGTCCATTTTCGTCATTTGTTATCTAATCGACTTAAAGCCAGATCGTAACATTGGCCGCTCTTCTCTCTAAAACGGTTGTACTTATCGTCTGCAAAGCTATGTCGCGTGCTGCGGTATGCGGAGACACTAAAATCACCATAGTAGAACACAGATGAAGCATCTAAGATGATGTAATAGCCAGTAAGAAATAGTACAATTCAAGTTTAGATATCGTTATTGACTTTTTAGCTGGCTTTGGTGCCTTGGACATGAGCTATGACCTTAAGATTATGCATGAAAGGAGGACTAGCAGCCGAGTTGCACGGGAGAATGTGAAAAGTGTTCATATCTATTACAAACCTGAGAAATCCGTCCGTTTTCGTCATTTGTTATCGAATCGACTTAAAGCCAGATCGTCACATTTGCCGCTCTTCTCTCTGAAACCGTTGTACTTATCGTCTGCAAAGCTATGTCGCGTGCTGCGATATGCGGAGACACTAAAAGCACCATAGTAGAACCCAGATGATGCTTCTAAGTTGATGTAATAGCCAGTAAGAAGTAGTACAATTCAAGTTTTAGATATTGATTATTGACTCTTTAGCTGGCTTTGGGGCCTTGGACATGATCTAGGACCTTAAGATTCTGCATGAAAGAAGGACTAGCAGCCGAGTTGCACGGGAGAATGTGAAAAGTGTTCATATGTAGTAAAAACCTGAGAAATCCGTCCGTTTTCGTCATTTGTTATCCAATCGACTTAAAGCCAGAACGTCACATTGGCCGCTCTTCTCTCTGAAACGGTTGTACTTATCGTCTGCAAAACTATGTCGCGTGCGGCGGTATGCGGAGAAACTAAAAGCACCGTAGTAGAACACAGATGAAGGTTCTCAGTTGATGTAATAGCCAGTAAGAAGTAGTCCAATTCAAGTTTTAGGAATCGATTATTGACTTTGTAGCTGGCTTTGGTGCCTTGGACATGAGCTAGGACCTTAAGATTCTGCATAAAAAGAGGACTAGCAGCCGAGTTGCACGGGAGAATGTGAAAAGTGTTCATATGTAGTAAAAACCTGAGACATCCGTCCGTTTTCGTCATTTGTTATCGAATCGACGTAAAGCCAGATCGTAACATTGGCCGCTCTTCTCTCTAAAACGGTTGTACTTATCGTCTGCAAAGCTATGTCGCGTGCTGCGGTATGCGAAGACACTAAAATCACCATAGTAGAACACAGATGAAGCTTTTAAGTTGATGTAATAGCCAGTAAGAAGTAGTAGAATTCAAGTTTTAGGTATCGATTATTGATTTTTAGCTGGCTTCAGTGCCTTGGACTTGAGCTAGGACCTTGAGATTCGGCATGAAAGGAGGACTAGCTGCCGAGTTGCACGGGAGAATGTGAAAAGTGTTCATATGTAGTAAAAACCTGAGAAATCCGTCCGTTTTCGTCATTTGTTATCGAATCGACTTAAAGCCAGATCGTCACTTGGCCGCTCTTCTCTCAGAAACGGTTGTACTTATTGTCTGCAAAGTTATGTCGCGTGCTGCGGTATGCGGAGACACGAAAATCATCATAGTAGAACACAGATAAAGCTTCTAAGTTGATGTAATAGCCAGTAAGAAGTAGTACAATTCAAGTTTTAGGTATCGATTATTGACTTTTTAGCGGGCTTTGGTGGCTTGCACATGAGCTAGGACCTTAAGATTCAGCATGAAAGTAGGACTAGCAGCCGAGTTGCACGGGAGAATGTGAAAAGTGTTCAAATGTAGTAAAAACCTGAGAAATCCGTCCGTTTTCGTCATTTGTTATCGAATCGACTAAAAAGCCAGATGGTCACATTAGCCGCTCTTCTCTCTGAAACGGTTGTACTTATCGTCTGCAAAGCTATGTCGCGTGCTGCGGTACGTGCATACACTAAAATAACCATAGTAGAACACAGATGAAGCTTCTAAGTTGATGTAATAGCCAGTAAGAAGTAGTACAATTCAAGTTCTAGGTATCGATTATTGACTTTTTAGCTGGCTTTGGTGCCTTGGACATGAGCAAGGACCTTGAGATTCTGCATGAAAGGAGGACTAGCAGCCGAGTTGCACGGGACAATGTGAAAAGAGTTCATATGTAGTAAAAACCTGAGAAATCCGTCCGTTTTCGTCATTTGTTATCGAATCGACTAAAAGCAAGATCATCACATTGGCCGCTCTTATCTCTGAAACGGTTGTACTTATCGTCTGCAAAGCTATGTCGCGTACTGCGGAATTCGGAGACACGAAAAACACCATAGTAGAACACTGATGAACCTTCTAAGATGATATAATAGCCAGTAAGAAGTAGTACAATTCAAGTTTTAGGTATCGGTTATTGAATTTTTAGCTGGCTTTGGTGCCTTGAACATGAGCTAGGACCTTAAGATTCTGTATGAAAGGAGGACTAGCAGCCTAGTTGCACGGGAGAATGTGAAAACTGTTCATATGTAGTAAAAACCAACCTGAGAAATCCGTCCGTTTTCGTCATTTATTATCGAATCGACTTAAAGCCAGATCGACACATTGGCCGCTCTTCCCTCTGAAACGCTTGTACTTATCGTCTGCAAAGCTATGTCGCGTGCTGCGGTATGCGGAGGCACTAAAAGCACCATAGTAGAATACATATGAAGCTTCTAAGATGATGTAATAGCCAGTAAGAAGTTGTACAATTCAAGTTTTAGGTATTGATTATTGACTTTTTAGCTGGCTTTGGAGCCTTGGACATGAGCTAGGACCTTAAGATTCTTCATGAAAGGAGGAGTAGCAGCCGAGTTGCACGGGAGAATGTGAAAAGTGTTCATATGTAGTAAAAACCTGAGAAATCCGTCCGTTTTCCTCATTTGTTATCGAATCGACTTAAAGCCAGATAGTCACATTGGCCGCTCTTCTCTCTCTGGAACGGTTGTACTTATCGTCTGCAAAGCTAGGTCGCGTGCTGCGGTATGCGGAGACACTAAAAGCACCACAGTAGAACACAGATGAAGCTTCTAAGTTGATGTAATAGCCAGTAAGAAGTAATCCAATTCAAGTTTTAGGTATCGATTATTGACTTTTTAGCTGGCTTTGGTGCCTTGGACATGAGCTAGGACCTTAAGATTCTGCATAAAAGTAGGACTAGCTGCCCAGTTGCACGGGAGAATGTGAAAAGTGTTCATATGTAGTAAAAACCTGAGACATCCGTCCATTTTCGTCATTTGTTATCGAATAGACTTAAAGCCAGATCGTCACATTGGCCGCTCTTCTCTCTGAAACCGTTGTACTTATCGTCTGCAAAGCTATGTCGCGTGCTGCGGTATGCGGAGACACTAAAAGCACCATAGTAGAACACATATGAAGCTTTTAAGTTGATGTAATAGCCAGTAACAAGTAGTACAGTTCAGGTTTTAGGTATCGATTATTGACTTTTTAGCTGGCTGCGGTGCCTTGGACATGAGCTAGGACCTTAAGATTCCGCATGAAAGGAGGACTAGCAGCCGAGTTGCTCGGGAGAATGTGAAAAGTGTTCATATGTAGTAAAAACCTGAAAAATCCGTCCGTTTTCGTCATCTGTTATCAAATCGACTTAAAGCCAGATGGACACATTGGCCGCTCTTCTCTCTTAAACGGTTGTACTTATCGTCTGGAGAGCTATGTCGCGTGCTGCGCTATGTGGAGACACGAAAATCACCATAGTAGAACACAGATGAAGCTTCTAAGTTGATGTAATAGCCACTAAGAAATAGTACAATTCAAGTTTTAGGTATCGATTATTGACTTTTTAGCTGGCCTTGGTGCCTTGGACATGAGCTAGGACCTTGAGATTCGGCTTGAAAGGAGGACTAGCAGCCGAGTTGCACGGGAGAATGTGAAAAGTGTTCATATGTAGTAAAAACCTGAGAAATCCGTCCGTTTGCGTCATTTGTTATCGAATCGACTTAAAGCCCGATCGTCACATTGGCCGCTCTTCCCTCTGAAACGGTTTTACTTATCGTCTGCAAAGCTATGTCGCGTACTGTTGTATTCGGAGACACTAAACGCACCATAGTAGAACACAGATGAAGCTTCTAAGATGATATAATAGCCAGTAAGAAATAGTAGAATTCAAGTTTTAGGTATACTTAATGACTTTTTAGCTGGCTTTAGTGCCTTGGACATGAGCTATGACCTTAAGATTCTGCATGAAAGGAGGACTAGCACCCGAGTTGCACGGGAGAATGTGAAAAGTGTTCATATCTAGTAAAAACCTGAGAAATCCGTCCGTTTTCGTCATTTGTTATCTAATCGACTTAAAGCCAGATCGTCACATTTGCCGTTCTTTTCTCTGAAACCGTTGTACTTTTCGTCTGCAAAGCTATGTCGCGTGCTGCGGTATGCGGAGACACTAAAAGCACCATAGTAGAACACAGATGAAGCTTCTAAGTTGATGTAATAGCCAGTAAGAAGTAGTCCAATTCAAGTTTTAGGTATCGATTATTGACTTTTTAGCTGGCTTTGGTGCCTTGGACATGAGCTAGGACCTTAAGATTCTGCATAAAAGGAGGACTAGCAGCCGAGTTGCACGGGAGAATGTGAAAAGTGTTCATATGTAATAAAAACCTGAGACATCCGTCAGTTATCGTCATTTGTTATCGAATTGACTTAAAGCCAGATGGTCACATTAACCGCTCTTCTCTCTGAAACGGTTGTACTTATCGTCTGCAAAGCTATGTCGCATGCTGTGGTATGTGGAGACAATAAAATCACCATAGTAGAACACAGATGAAGCTTCTAAGTTGATGTAATAGCCAGTAAGAAGTAGTACAATTCAAGTTCTAGGTATCGATTATTGACTTTTTAGCTGGCTTTGGTGCCTTGGACATGAGCAAGGACCTTGAGATTCTGCATGAAAGGAGGACTAGCAGCCGAGTTGCACGAGACAATATGAAAAGAGTTCATATGTAGTAAAAACCTGAGAAATCCGTCCGTTTTCGTCATTTGTTATCGAATCGACTTAAAGCCAGATCATCACATTGGCCGCTCTTATCTCTGAAACGGTTGTACTTATCGTCTGCAAAGCTATGTCGCGTACTGCGGTATACGGAGACACTAAAAACACCATAGTAGAACACAGATGAAGCTTCTAAGATGATATAATAGCCAGTAAGAAGTAGTACAATTCAAGTTTTAGGTATCGGTTATTGAATTTTTAGCTGGCTTTGGTGCCTTGAACATGAGCTAGGACCTTAAGATTCTGTATGAAAGGAGGACTAGCAGCCCAGTTGCACGGGAGAATGTGAAAACTGTTCATATGTAGTAAAAACCAACCTAAGAAATCCGTCCGTTTTCGTCATTTGTTATCGAATCGACTTAAAGCCAGATCGTCACATTGGCCGCTCTTCTCTCTGAAACGGTTGTACTTATCGTCTGCAAAGCTATGTCGCGTGCTGCGGTATGCGGAGGCACTAAAAGCACCATAGTAGAATACTTATGAAGCTTCTAAGATGATGTAATAGCCAGTAAGAAGTTGTACAATTCAAGTTTTAGGTATTGATTATTGACTTTTTAGCTGGCTTTGGTGCCTTGGACATGAGCTAGGACCTTAAGATTCTTCATGAAAGGAGGAGTAGCAGCCGAGTTGCACGGGAGAATGTGAAAAGTGTTCATATGTAGTAAAAACCTGAGAAATCCGTCCGTTTTCGTCATTTGTTATCGAATCGACTTAAAGCCAGATCGTCACATTGGCCGCTCTTCTCTCTCTGTAACGGTTGTACTTATCGTCTGCAAAGCTAGGTCGCGTGCTGCGGTATGCGGAGACACTAAAAGCACCATAGTAGAACACAGATGAAGCTTCTAAGTTGATGTAATAGCCAGTAAGAAGTAATCCAATTCAAGTTTTAGGTATCGATTATTGACTTTTTAGCTGGCTTTGGTGCCTTGGACATGAGCTAGGACCTTAAGTTTCTGCATAAAAGGAGGACTAGCTGCCCAGTTGCACGGGAGAATGTGAAAAGTGTTCATATGTAGTAAAAACCTGAGAAATCCGTCCGTTTTCGTCATTTGTTATCGAATCGACTTAAAGCCAGATGGACACATTGGCCGCTCTTCTCTCTTAAACGGTTGTACTTATCGTCTGGAGAGCTATGTCGCGTGCTGCGCTATGTGGAGACACGAAAATCACCATAGTAGAACACAGATGAAGCTTCTAAGTTGATGTAATAGCCACTAAGAAATAGTACAATTCAAGTTTTAGGTATCGATTATTGACTTTTTAGCTGGCCTTGGTGCCTTGGACATGAGCTAGGACCTTGAGATTCGGCATGAAAGGAGGACTAGCAGCCGAGTTGCACGGGAGAATGTGAAAAGTGTTCATATGTAGTAAAAACCTAAGAAATCCGTCCGTTTGCGTCATTTGTTATCGAATCGACTTAAAGCCCGATCGTCACATTGGCCGCTCTTCCCTCTGAAACGGTTTTACTTATCGTCTGCAAAGCTATGTCGCGTACTGTTGTATTCGGAGACACTAAACGCACCATAGTAGAACACAGATGAAGCTTCTAAGATGATATAATAGCCAGTAAGAAATAGTAGAATTCAAGTTTTAGGTATACTTATTGACTTTTTAGCTGGCTTTAGTGCCTTGGACATGAGCTATGACCTTAAGATTCTGCATGAAAGGAGGACTAGCAGCCGAGTTGCACGAGACAATGTGAAAAGAGTTCATATGTAGTAAAAACCTGAGAAATCCGTCCGTTTTCGTCATTTGTTATCGAATCGACTTAAAGCCAGATCATCACATTGGCCGCTATTATCTCTGAAACGGTTGTACTTATCGTCTGCAAAGCTATGTCGCGTACTGTTGCATTCGGAGACACTAAACGCACCATAGTAGAACATAGATGAAGCTTCTAAGATGATGTAATAGCCAGTAAGAAGTAGTACAATTCAAGTTCTAGGTATCGATTATTGACTTTTTAGCTGGCTTTGGTGCCTTGGACATGAGCAAGGACCTTGAGATTCTGCATGAAAGCTGGACTAGCAGCCGAGTTGCACGAGACAATGTGAAAAGAGTTCATATGTAGTAAAAACCTGAGAAATCCGTCCGTTTTCGTCATTTGTTATCGAATCGACTTAAAGCCAGATCATCACATTGGCCGCTCTTATCTCTGAAACGGTTGTACTTATCGTCTGCAAAGCTATGTCGCGTACTGCGGTATTCGGAGACACTAAAAACACCATAGTAGAACACAGATGAAGCTTCTAAGATGATATAATAGCCAGTAAGAAGTAGTACAATTCAAGTTTTAGGTATCGGTTATTGAATTTTTAGCTGGCTTTGGTGCCTTGAACATGAGCTAGGACCTTAAGATTCTGTATGAAAGGAGGACTAGCAGCCCAGTTGCACGGGAGAATGTGAAAACTGTTCATATGTAGTAAAAACCAACCTAAGAAATCCGTCCGTTTTCGTCATTTGTTATCGAATCGACTTAAAGCCAGATCGTCACATTGGCTGCTCTTCTCTCTGAAACCGTTGTACTTATCGTCTGCAAAGCTATGTCGCGTACTGCGGTATGCGGAGGCACTAAAAGCACCATAGTAGAATACTTATGAAGCTTCTAAGATGATGTAATAGCCAGTAAGAAGTTGTACAATTCAAGTTTTAGGTATTGATTATTGACTTTTTAGCTGGGTTTGGTGCCTTGGACATGAGCTAGGACCTTAAGATTCTTCATGAAAGGAGGAGTAGCAGCCGAGTTGCACGGGAGAATGTGAAAAGTGTTCATATGTAGTAAAAACCTGAGAAATCCGTCCGTTTTCGTCATTTGTTATCGAATCGACTTAAAGCCAGATCGTCACATTGGCCGCTCTTCTCTCTCTGGAACGGTTGTACTTATCGTCTGCAAAGCTAGGTCGCGTGCTGCGTTATGCGGAGACACTAAAAGCACCATAGTAGAACACAGATGAAGCTTCTAAGTTGATGTAATAGCCAGTAAGAACTAATCCAATTCAAGTTTTAGGTATCGATTATTGACTTTTTAGCTGGCTTTGGTGCCTTGGACATGAGCTAGGACCTTAAGATTCTGCATAAAAAGAGGACTAGCTGCCCAGTTGCACGGGAGAATGTGAAAAGTGTTCATATGTAGTAAAAACCTGAGACATCCGTCCGTTTTCGTCATTTGTTACCGAATAGACTTAAAGCCGGATCGTCACATTGGCCGCTCTTCTCTCTGAAACCGTTGTACTTATCGTCTGCAAAGCTATGTCACGTGCTGCGGTATGCGGAGACACTAAAAGCACCATAGTAGAACACAGATGAAGCTTTTAAGTTGATGTAATAGCAAGTAAGAAGTAGTAGAATTCAAGTTGTAGGTATCGATAATTGACTTTTAACTGGCTGCGGTGCCTTGGACATGAGCTAGGACCTTAAGATTCTGCATGAAAGGAGGACTAGCAGCCGAGTTGCTCGGGAGAATGTGAAAAGTGTTCATATGTAGTAAAAACCTGAGAAATCCGTCCGTTTTCGTCATTTGTTATCAAATCGACTTAAAGCCAGATGGACACATTGGCCGCTCTTCTCTCTTAAACGGTTGTACTTATCGTCTGGAGAGCTATGTCGCGTGCTGCGCTATGTGGAGACGCAAAAATCACCATAGTAGAACACAGATGAAGCTTCTAAGTTGATGTAATAGCCACTAAGAAATAGTACAATTCAAGTTTTAGGTATCGATTATTGACTTTTTAGCTGGCTTTGGTGCCTTGGACATGAGCTAGGACCTTGAGATTCGGCATGAAAGGAGGACTAGCAGCCGAGTTGCACAGGAGAATGTGAAAAGTGTTCATATGTAGTAAAAACCTGAGAAATCCGTCCGTTTGCGTCATTTGTTATCGAATCGACTTAAAGCCCGATCGTCACATTGGCCGCTCTTCCCTCTGAAACGGTTTTACTTATCGTCTGCAAAGCTATGTCGCGTACTGTTGTATTCGGAGACACTAAAAGCACCATAGTAGAACACAGATGAAGCTTCTAAGATGATATAATAGCCAGTAAGAAATAGTAGAATTCAAGTTTTAGGTATACTTATTGACTTTTTAGCTGGCTTTAGTGCCTTGGACATGAGCTATGACCTTAAGATTCTGCATGAAAGGAGGACTAGCACCCGAGTTGCACGGGAGAATGTGAAAAGTGTTCATATGTAGTAAAAACCTGAGAAATCCGTCCGTTTTCGCCATTTGTTATCTAATCGACTTAAAGCCAGATCGTCACATTTGCCGTTCTTTTCTCTGAAACCGTTGTACTTTTCGTCTGCAAAGCTATGTCGCGTGCTGCGGTATGCGGAGACACCAAAAGCACCATAGTAGAACACAGATGAAGCTTCTAAGTTGATGTAATAGCCAGTAAGAAGTAGTCCAATTCAAGTTTTAGGTATCGATTATTGACTTTTTAGCTGGCTTTGGTGCCTTGGACATGAGCTAGGACCTTAAGATTCTGCATAAAAGGAGGACTAGCAGCCGAGTTGCACGGGAGAATGTGAAAAGTGTTCATATGTAATAAAAACCTGAGACATCCGTCAGTTTTCGTCATTTGTTATCGAATTGTCTTAAAGCCAGATGGTCACATTAACCGCTCTTCTCTCTGAAACGGTTGTACTTATCGTCTGCAAAGCTATGTCGCATGCTGCGGTATGTGGAGACAATAAAATCACCATAGTAGAACACAGATGAAGCTTCTAAGTTGATGTAATAGCCAGTAAGAAGTAGTACAATGCAAGTTTTAGGTATCGGTTATTGACATTTTAGCTGGCTTTGGTGCCTTGGACATGAGCTACGATCTTGAGATTCTGCATGAAAGGAGGACTAGCAGCCGAGTTGCACGGGACAATGTGAAAAGTGTTCATATGTAGTAAAAACCTGAGAAATCCGTCCGTTTTCGTCATTTGTTATCGAATCGACTTAAAGCCAGATCGTCACATTGGCCGCTCGTCTCTCTGAAACGGTTGTACTTATCGTCTGCAAAGCTATGTCGCGTGCTGCGGTGTGCGGAGGCACTGAAAGCACCATAGTAGAACACAGATGAAGCTTTTAAGATGATGTAATAGAAAGTAATAAGTTGTACAATTCAAGTTTTAGGTGTTGATTATTGACTTTTTAGCTGGCTTTGGTGCCTTGGACATGAGCTAGGACCTTAAGATTCTTCATGAAAGGAGGAGTAGCAGCCGAGTTGCACGGGAGAATGTGAAAAGTGTACATATGTAGTAAAAACCTGAGAAATCCGTCCGTTTTCGTCATTTGTTACCGAATCGACTTAAAGCCAGGTCGTCACATTGGCCGCTCTTCTCTCTGAAACGGTTGTACTTATCGTCTGCAAAGCTATGTCGCGTGCTGCGGTATGCGGAGACACGAAAATCACCATAGTAGAACACAGATGAAGCTTCTAAGTTGATGTAATAGCCACTAAGAAATAGTACAATTCAAGTTTTAGGTATCGATTATTGACTTTTTAGCTGGCCTTGGTGCCTTGGACATGAGCTAGGACCTTGAGATTCGGCATGAAAGGAGGACTAGCAGCCGAGTTGCACTGGAGAATGTGAAAAGTGTTCTCAAGGAGTAAAAACCTGAGAAATCCGTCCGTTTTCGTCATTTGTTATCGAATCGACTTAAAGCCGGATCGTCACATTGGCCGATCTTCTCTCTCTGGAACGGTTGTACTTATCGTCTGCAAAGCTAGGTCGCGTGCTGCGGTATGCGGAGACACTAAAAGCACCATAGTAGAACACAGATGAAGCTTCTAAGTTGATGTAATAGCCAGTAAGAAGTAATCCAATTCAAGTTTTAGGTATCGATTATTGACTTTGTAGCTGGCTTTGGTGCCTTGGACATGAGCTAGGACCTTAAGATTCTGCATAAAAGGAGGACTAGCTGCCCAGTTGCACGGGAGAATGTGAAAAGTGTTCATATGTAGTAAAAACCTGAGACATCCGTCCGTTTTCGTCATTTGTTACCGAATAGACTTAAAGCCAGATCGTCGCATTGGCCGCTCTTCTCTCTGAAACCGTTGTACTTATCGTCTGCAAAGCTATGTCACGTGCTGCGGTATGCGGAGACACTAAAAGCACCATAGTAGAACACAGATGAAGCTTTTAAGTTGATGTAATAGCCAGTAAGAAGTAGTAGAATTCAAGTTTTAGGTATCGATTATTGACTTTTTAGCTGGCTGCGGTGCCTTGGACATGAGCTAGGACCTTAAGATTCTGCATGAAAGGAGGACTTGCAGCCGCGTTGCTCGGGAGAATGTGAAAAGTGTTCATATGTAGTAAAAACCTGAGAAATCCGTCCGTTTTCGTCATTTGTTATCGAATCGACTTAAAGCCAGATCGTCACATTGGCCGCTCTTCTCTCTGAAACGGTTGTACTTATCGTCTGCAAAGCTATGTCGCGTGCTGCGGTATGCGGAGACACTAAAAGCACCATAGTAGAACACAGATGAAGCTTCTAAGTTGATGTAATACCCAGTAAGAAGTAATCCAATTCAAGTTTTAGGTATCGATTATTGACTCTTTAGCTGGCTTTGGTGCCTTGGACATGAGCTAGGACCTTAAGATTCTGCATGAAAGGAGGACTAGCTGCCCAGTTGCACGGGAGAATGTGAAAAGTGTTCATATGTAGTAAAAACCTGAGACATCCGTCCGTTTTCGTCATTTGTTATCGAAGAGACTTAAAGCCAGATCGTCACATTGGCCGCTCTTCTCTCTGAAACCGTTGTACTTATCGTCTGCAAAGCTATGTCGCGTGCTGCGGTATGCGGAGACGCTAAAAGCACCATAGTAGAACACAGATGAAGCTTTTAAGTTGATGTAATAGCCAGTAAGAAGTAGTAGAATTCAAGTTTTAGGTATCGATTATTGACTTTTTAGCTGGCTTCGGTGCCTTGGACATGAGCTAGGACCTTAAGAATCTGCATGAAAGGAGGACTAGCAGCCGAGTTGCACGGGAGAATGTGAAAAGTGTTCATATGTAGTAAAAACCTGAGAAATCCGTCCGTTTTCGTCATTTGTTATCAAATCGACTTAAAGCCAGATGGACACATTGGCCGCTCTTCTCTCTTAAACTGTTGTACTTATCGTCTGGAGAGCTATGTCGCGTGCTGCGCTATGTGGAGACACTAAAATCACCATAGTAGAACACAGATGAAGCTTCTAAGTTGATGTAATAGCCACTAAGAAATAGTACAATTCAAGTTTTAGGTATCGATTATTGACTTTTTAGCTGGCTTTGGTGCCTTGGACATGAGCTAGGACCTTGAGATTCGGCATGAAAGGAGGACTAGCAGCCGAGTTGAACGGGAGAATGTGAAAAGTGTTCATATGTAGTAAAAACCTGAGAAATCCGTCAGTTTTCGTCATTTGTTATCGAATCGACTTAAAGCCCGATCGTCACATTGGCCGCTCTTCTTCCTGAAACGGTTGTACTTATCGTCTGCAAAGCTATGTCGCGTACTGTTGTATTCGGAGACACTAAACGCACCATAGTAGAACACAGATGAAGCTTCTAAGATGATATAATAGCCAGTAACAAATAGTAGAATTCAAGTTTTAGGTATACTTATTGACTTTTTAGCTGGCTTTAGTGCCTTGGACATGATCTATGACCTTAAGATTCTGCATGAAAGGAGGACTAGCACCCGAGTTGCACGGGAGAATGTGAAAAGTGTTCATATGTAGTAAAAACCTGAGAAATCCGTCCGTTTTCGTCATTTGTTATCTATTCGACTTAAAGCCAGATCGTCACATTTGCCGTTCTTTTCTCTGAAACCGTTGTACTTTTCGTCTGCAAAGCTATGTCGCGCGCTGCGGTATGCAGAGACACTAAAAGCACCATAGTAGAACACAGATGAAGCTTCTAAGTTGATGTAATAGCCAGTAAGAAGTAGTCCAATTCAAGTTTTAGGTATCGATTATTGACTTTTTAGCTGGCTTTGGTGTCTTGGACATGAGCTAGGACCTTAAGATTCTGCATTAAGGAGGACTATCAGCCGAGTTGCACGGGAGAATGTGAAAAGTGTTCATATGTAATAAACACCTGAGACATCCGTCAGTTTTCGTCATTTGTTATCGAATTGACTTAAAGCCAGATGTCACATTGACCGCTCTTCTCTCTGAAACGGTTGTACTTATCGTCTGCAAAGCTATGTCGCATGCTGCGGTATGTGGAGACAATAAAATCACCATAGTAGAACACAGTTGAAGCTTCTAAGTTGATGTAATAGCCAGTAAGAAGTAGTAAAATTCAAGTTTTAGGTATCGATTATTGACTTTTTAGCTGGCTTTGGTGCCTTGGACATGAGCTAGGACCTTGAGATTCTGCATGAAAGGAGGACTAGCAGCCGAGTTGCACGGGACAATGTGAAAAGTGTTCATATGTAGTAAAAACCTGAGAAATCCGTCCGTTTTCGTCATTTGTTATCTAATCGACTTAAAGCCAGATCGTCACATTTGCCGTTCTTTTCTCTGAAACCGTTGTACTTTTCGTCTGCAAAGCTATGTCGCGTGCTGCGGTATGCGGAGACACTAAAAGCACCATAGTAGAACACAGATGAAGCTTCTAAGTTGTTGTAATAGCCAGTAAGAAGTAGTCCAATTCAAGTTTTAGGTATCGATTATTGACTTTTTAGCTGGCTTTGGTGCCTTGGACATGAGCTAGGACCTTAAGATTCTGCATAAAAGGAGGACTAGCAGCCGAGTTTCACGGGAGAATGTGAAAAGTGTTCATATGTAATAAAAACCTGAGACATCCGTCAGTTTTCGTCATTTGTTATCGAATTGACTTAAAGCCAGATGGTCACATTGACCGCTCTTCTCTCTGAAACGGTTGTACTTATCGTCTGCAAAGCTATGTCGCATGCTGCGGTATGTGGAGACACTAAAATCACCATAGTAGAACACAGATGAAGCTTCTAAGTTGATGTAATAGCCAGTAAGAAGTAGTACAATTCAAGTTTTAGGTATCGATTATTGACTTTTTAGCTGGCTTTGGTGTCTTGGACATGAGCTAGGACCTTGAGATTTTGCATGAAAGGAGGACTAGCAGCCGAGTTGCACGGGACAATGTGAAAAGTGTTCATATGTAGTAAAAACCTGAGAAATCCGTCCGTTTTCGTCATTTGTTACCGAATCGACTTAAAGCCAGATCGTCACATTGGCCGCTCTTCTCTCTGAAACGGTTGTACTTATCGTCTGCAACGCTATGTCGCGTGCTGCGGTGTGCGGAGGCACTAAAAGCACCATAGTAGAACACAGATGAAGCTTCTAAGATTATGTAATAGAAAGTAATAAGTTGTACAATTCAAGTTTTAGGTATTGATTATTGACTTTTTAGCTGGCTTTGGTGCCTTGGACATGAGCTAGGACCTTAAGATTCTTCATGAAAGGAGGAGTAGCAGCCGAGTTGCACGGGAGAATGTGAAAAGCGTTCATATGTAGTAAAAACCTGAGAAATCCGTCCGTTTTCGTCATTTGTTATCGAATCGACTTAAAGCCAGATCGTCACATTGGCCGCTCTTCTCTCTGAAACGGTTGTACTTATCGTCTGCAAAGCTATGTCGCGTGCTGCGGTATGCGGAGACACTAAAAGCTCCATAGTAGAACACAGATGAAGTTTCTAGGTTGATGTATAGCCAGTAAGAAGTAGTCCAATTCAAGTTTTAGGTATCGATTATTGACTTTTTAGCTGGCTTTGGTGCCTTGGACATGAGCTAGGACCTTAAGATTCTGCATGAAAGGAGGAGTAGCAGCCGAGTTGCACGGGAGAATGTGAAAAGTGTTCATATGTAGTAAAAACCTGAGAAATCCGTCGGTTTTCGTCATTTGTTATCGAATAGACTTAAAGCCAGATCGTCACATTGGCCGCTCTTCTCTCTGAAACCGTTGTACTTATAGTCTGCAAAGCTATGTCGCGTGCTGCGGTATGCGGAGACACTAAAAGCACCATAGTAGAACACAGATGAAGCTTTTAAGTTGATGTAATAGCCAGTAAGAAGTAGTAGAATTCAAGTTTTAGGTATCGATTATTGACTTTTTAGCTGGCTTCGGTGCCTTGGACATGAGCTAGGACCTTAAGATTCTGCATGAAAGGAGGACTAGCAGCCGAGTTGCACAGGAGAATGTGAAAAGTGTTCATATGTAGTAAAAACCTGAGAAATCCGTCCGATTTTGTCGTTTGTTATCAAATCGACTTAAAGCCAGATGGACACATTGGCCGCTCTTCTCTCTTAAACGGTTGTACTTATCGTCTGGAGAGCTATGTCGCGTGCTGCGCTATGTGGAGACACTAAAATCACCATAGTAGGACACAGATGAAGCATCTAAGTTGATGTAATAGCCACTAAGAAATAGTACAATTCAAGTTTTAGGTATCGATTATTGACTTTTTAGCTGGCGTTGGTGCCTTGGACATGAGCTAGGACCTTGAGATTCGGCATGAAAGGAGGACTAGCAGCCGAGTTGCACGGGAGAATGTGAAAGTGTTCATATGTATTAAAAACCTGAGAAATCCGTCCGTTTTCGTCATTTGTTATCGAATCGACTTAAAGCCCGATCGTCACATTGGCCGCTCTTCTCGCTGAAACGGTTGTACTTATCGTCTGCAAAGCTATGTCGCGTACTGTTGTATTCGGAGACACTAAACGCACCATAGTAGAACACAGATGAAGCTTCTAAGATGATATAATAGCCAGTAAGAAATAGTAGAATTCAAGTTTTAGGTATACTTATTGACTTTTTAGCTGGCTTTAGTGCCTTGGACATGAGCTATGACCTTAAGATTCTGCATGAAAGGAGGACTAGCACCCGAGTTGCACGGGAGAATGTGAAAGTGTTCATATGTAGTAAAAACCTGAGAAATCCGTCCGTTTTCGTCATTTGTTATCTAATCGACTTAAAGCCAGATGGTCACATTGACCGCTCTTCTCTCTGAAACGGTTGTACTTATCGTCTGCAAAGCTATGTCGCATGCCGCGGTATGTGGAGACAATAAAATCACCATAGTAGAACACAGATGAAGCTTCTAAGTTGATGTAATAGCCAGTAAGAAGTAGTACAATTCAAGTTTTAGGTATCGTTTATTGACTTTTTAGCTGGCTTTGGTGCCTTGGACATGAGCTAGGACCTTGAGATTCTGCATGAAAGGAGGACTAACAGCCGAGTTGCACGGGACAATGTGAAAAGTGTTCATATGTAGTAAAAACCTGAGAAATCCGTCCGTTTTCGTCATTTGTTATCGAATCGACTTAAAGCCAGATCGTCACATTGGCCGCTCTTCTCTCTGAAACGGTTGTACTTATCGTTTGCAAAGCTATGTCGCGTGCTGCGGTGTGCGGAGGCACTAAAAGCACCATAGTAGAACACAGATGAAGCTTCTAAAATGATGTAATAGAAAGTAATAACTTGTACAATTCAAGTTTTAGGTATTGATTATTGACTTTTTAGCTGGGTTTGGTGCATTGGACATGAGCTAGGACCTTAAGATTCTTCATGAAAGGAGGAGTAGCAGCCGAGTTGCACGGGAGAATGAGAAAAGTGTTCATAAGTAGTAAAAACCTGAGAAATTCGTCCGTTTTCGTCATTTGTTATCGAATCGACTTAAAGCCAGATCGTCACATTGGCCGCTCTTCTCTCTGAAACGGTTGTACTTATCGTCTGCAAAGCTATGTCGCGTGCTGCGGTATGCGGAGACACTAAAAGCACCATAGTAGAACACAGATGAAGCTTCTAAGTTGATGTAATAGCCAGTAAGAAGTAGTCCAATTCAAGTTTTAGGTATCGATTATTGACTTTTTAGCTGGCTTTGGTGCCTTGGACATGAGCTAGGACCTTAAGATTCTGCATAAAAGGAGGACTAGCAGCCCAGTTGCACGGGAGAATATGAAAAGTGTTCATATGTAGTAAAAACCTGAGACATCCGTCCTTTTTCGTCATTTGTTATGGAATCGACTTAAAGCCAGATCGTCACATTAACCGCTCTTCTCTCTGAAACCGTTGTACTTATCGTCTGCAAAGCTATGTCGCGTGCTGCGGTATGCGGAGACACTAAAAGCACCATAGTAGAACACAGATGAAGCTTCTAAGTTGATGTAATAGCCAGTATTAAGTAGTACAATTCAAGTTTTAGGTACCGGTTATTGACTTTTTAGCTGGCTTTGGTGCCTTGGACATGAGCTAGGACCTTAAGATTCTGCATGAAAGGAGGACTAGCAGCCGGGTTGCACGGGAGAATGTAAAAGTGTTCAAATGTAGTAAAAACCTGAGAAATCCGTCAGTTTTCGTCATTTGTTATCGAATCGACTTAAAGCCAGATCGTCACATTGACCGCTCTTCTCTCTGAAACGGTTTTACTTATCGTCTGCAAAGCTATGTCGCATGCTGCGGTATGTGGAGACAATAAAATCACCATAGTAGAACACAGATGAAGCTTCTAAGTTGATGTAATAGCCAGTAAGAAGTAGTAGAATTCAAGTTTCAGGTATCGATTATTGACTTTTTAGCTGGCTTTGGTGCCTTGGACATGAGCTAGGACCTTGAGATTCTGCATGAAAGGAGGACTAACAGCCGAGTTGCACGGGACAATGTGAAAAGTGTTCATATGTAGTAAAAACCTGGGAAATCCGTCCGTTTTCGTCATTTGTTATCGAATCGACTTAAAGCCAGATCGTCACATTGGCCGCTCTTCTCTCTGAAACGGTTGTACTTATCGTCTTCAAAGCTATGTCGCGTGCTGCGGTGTGCGGAGGCACTAAAAGCACCATAGTAGAACACAGATGAAGCTTCTAAAATGATGTAATAGAAAGTAATAAGTTGTACAATTCAAGTTTTAGGTATTGATTATTGACTTTTTAGCTGGGTTTGGTGCCTTGGACATGAGCTAGGACCTTAAGATTCTGCATGAAAGGAGGACTAGCAGCCGGGTTGCACGGGAGAATGTAAAAGTGTTCAAATGTAGTAAAAACCTGAGAAATCCGTCAGTTTTCGTCATTTGTTATCGAATCGAATTAAAGCCAGATCGTCACATTGACCGCTCTTCTCTCTGAAACGGTTGTACTTATCGTCTGCAAAGCTATGTCGCATGCTGCGGTATGTGGAGACAATAAAATCACCATAGTAGAACACAGATGAAGCTTCTAAGTTGATGTAATAGCCAGTAAGAAGTAGTACAATTCAAGTTTTAGGTATCGATTATTGACTTTTTAGCTGGCTTTGGTGCCTTGGACATGAGCTAGGACCTTGAGATTCTGCATGAAAGGAGGACTAACAGCCGAGTTGCACGGGACAATGTGAAAAGTGTTCATATGTAGTAAAAACCTGAGAAATCCGTCCGTTTTCGTCATTTGTTATCGAATCGACTTAAAGCCAGATCGTCACATTGGCCGCTCTTCTCTCTGAAACGGTTGTACTTATCGTTTGCAAAGCTATGTCGCGTGCTGCGGTGTGCGGAGGCACTAAAAGCACCATAGTAGAACACAGATGAAGCTTCTAAAATGATGTAATAGAAAGTAATAACTTGTACAATTCAAGTTTTAGGTATTGATTATTGACTTTTTAGCTGGGTTTGTTGCCTTGGACATGAGCTAGGACCTTAAGATTCTTCATGAAAGGAGGAGTAGCAGCCGAGTTGCACGGGAGAATGAGAAAAGTGTTCATAAGTAGTAAAAACCTGAGAAATTCGTCCGTTTTCGTCATTTGTTATCGAATCGACTTAAAGCCAGATCGTCACATTGGCCGCTCTTCTCTCTGAAACGGTTGTACTTATCGTCTGCAAAGCTATGTCGCGTGCTGCGGTATGCGGAGACACTAAAAGCACCATAGTAGAACACTGATGAAGCTTCTAAGTTTATGTAATAGCCAGTAAGAAGTAGTCCAATTCAAGTTTTAGGTATCGATTATTGACTTTTTAGCTGGCTTTGGTGCCTTGGACATGAGCTAGGACCTTAAGATTCTGCATAAAAGGAGGACTAGCAGCCCAGTTGCACGGGAGAATATGAAAAGTGTTCATATGTAGTAAAAACCTGAGACATCCGTCCTTTTTCGTCATTTGTTATCGAATCGACTTAAAGCCAGATCGTCACATTAACCGCTCTTCTCTCTGAAACCGTTGTACTTATCGTCTGCAAAGCTATGTCGCGTGCTGCGGTATGCGGAGACACTAAAAGCACCATAGTAGAACACAGATGAAGCTTCTAAGTTGATGTAATAGCCAGTATTAAGTAGTACAATTCAAGTTTTAGGTACCGGTTATTGACTTTTTAGCTGGCTTTGGTGCCTTGGACATGAGCTAGGACCTTAAGATTCTGCATGAAAGGAGGACTAGCAGCCGGGTTGCACGGGAGAATGTAAAAGTGTTCAAATGTAGTAAAAACCTGAGAAATCCGTCAGTTTTCGTCATTTGTTATCGAATCGACTTAAAGCCAGATCGTCACATTGACCGCTCTTCTCTCTGAAACGGTTGTACTTATCGTCTGCAAAGCTATGTCGCATGCTGCGGTATGTGGAGACAATAAAATCACCATAGTAGAACACAGATGAAGCTTCTAAGTTGATGTAATAGCCAGTAAGAAGTAGTACAATTCAAGTTTCAGGTATCGATTATTGACTTTTTAGCTGGCTTTGGTGCCTTGGACATGAGCTAGGACCTAGAGATTCTGCATGAAAGGAGGACTAACAGCCGAGTTGCACGGGACAATGTGAAAAGTGTTCATATGTAGTAAAAACCTGAGAAATCCGTCCGTTTTCGTCATTTGTTATCGAATCGACTTAAAGCCAGATCGTCACATTGGCCGCTCTTCTCTCTGAAACCGTTGTACTTATCGTCTGCAAAGCTATGTCGCGTGCTGCGGTGTGCGGAGGCACTAAAAGCACCATAGTAGAACACAGATGAAGCTTCTAAAATGATGTAATAGAAAGTAATAAGTTGTACAATTCAAGTTTTAGGTATTGATTATTGACTTTTTAGCTGGGTTTGGTGCCTTGGACATGAGCTAGGACCTTAAGATTCTGCATGAAAGGAGGACTAGCTGCCGGGTTGCACGGGAGAATGTAAAAGTGTTCAAATGTAGTAAAAACCTGAGAAATCCGTCAGTTTTCGTCATTTGTTATCGAATCGACTTAAAGCCAGATCGTCACATTGACCGCTCTTCTCTCTGAAACGGTTGTACTTATCGTCTGCAAAGCTATGTCGCATGCTGCGGTATGTGGAGACAATAAAATCACCATAGTAGAACACAGATGAAGCTTCTAAGTTGATGTAATAGCCAGTAAGAAGTAGTCCAATTCAAGTTTTAGGTATCGAATATTGACTTTTTAGCTGGCTTTGGTGCCTTGGACATGACCTAGGACCTTAAGATTCTGCTTAAAAGGAGGACTAGCAGCCCAGTTGCACGGGAGAATATGAAAAGTGTTCATATGTAGTAAAAACCTGGGACATCCGTCCTTTTACGTCATTTGTTATCGAATCGACTTAAAGCCAGATCGTCACATTGGCCGCTCTTCTCTCTGAGACGGTTGTACTTATCGTCTGCAAAGCTATGTCGCGTGCTGCGCTTTGCGGAGACACTAAAAGCACCATAGTAGGACACAGATGAAGCTTCTAAGTTGATGTAATAGCCAGTATTAAGTAGTACAATTCAAGTTTTAGGTACCGGTTATTGACTTTTTAGCTGGCTTTGGTGCCTTGGACATGAGCTAGGACCTTAAGATTCTGCATGAAAGGAGGACTAGCAGCCGGGTTGCACGGGAGAATGTAAAAGTGTTCAAATGTAGTAAAAACCTGAGAAATCCGTCAGTTTTCGTCATTTGTTATCGAATCGACTTAAAGCCAGATCGTCACATTGACCGCTCTTCTCTCTGAAACGGTTGTACTTATCGTCTGCAAAGCTATGTCGCATGCTGCGGTATGTGGAGACAATAAAATCACCATAGTAGAACACAGATGAAGCTTCTAAGTTGATGTAATAGCCAGTAAGAAGTAGTAGAATTCAAGTTTCAGGTATCGATTATTGACTTTTTAGCTGGCTTTGGTGCCTTGGACATGAGCTAGGACCTTGAGATTCTGCATGAAAGGAGGACTAACAGCCGAGTTGCACGGGACAATGTGAAAAGTGTTCATATGTAGTAAAAACCTGGGAAATCCGTCCGTTTTCGTCATTTGTTATCGAATCGACTTAAAGCCAGATCGTCACATTGGCCGCTCTTCTCTCTGAAACGGTTGTACTTATCGTCTGCAAAGCTATGTCGCGTGCTGCGGTGTGCGGAGGCACTAAAAGCACCATAGTAGAACACAGATGAAGCTTCTAAAATGATGTAATAGAAAGTAATAAGTTGTACAATTCAAGTTTTAGGTATTGATTATTGACTTTTTAGCTGGGTTTGGTGCGTTGGACATGAGCTAGGACCTTAAGATTCTGCATGAAAGGAGGACTAGCAGCCGGGTTGCACGGGAGAATGTAAAAGTGTTCAAATGTAGTAAAAACCTGAGAAATCCGTCAGTTTTCGTCATTTGTTATCGAATCGAATTAAAGCCAGATCGTCACATTGACCGCTCTTCTCTCTGAAACGGTTGTACTTATCGTCTGCAAAGCTATGTCGCATGCTGCGGTATGTGGAGACAATAAAATCACCATAGTAGAACACAGATGAAGCTTCTAAGTTGATGTAATAGCCAGTAAGAAGTAGTACAATTCAAGTTTTAGGTATCGATTATTGACTTTTTAGCTGGCTTTGGTGCCTTGGACATGAGCTAGGACCTTGAGATTCTGCATGAAAGGAGGACTAACAGCCGAGTTGCACGGGACAATGTGAAAAGTGTTCATATGTAGTAAAAACCTGAGAAATCCGTCTGTTTTCGTCATTTGTTATCGAATCGACTTAAAGCCAGATCGTCACATTGGCCGCTCTTCTCTCTGAAACGGTTGTACTTATCGTTTGCAAAGCTATGTCGCGTGCTGCGGTGTGCGGAGGCACTAAAAGCACCATAGTAGAACACAGATGAAGCTTCTAAAATGATGTAATAGAAAGTAATAACTTGTACAATTCAAGTTTTAGGTATTGATTATTGACTTTTTAGCTGGGTTTGTTGCCTTGGACATGAGCTAGGACCTTAAGATTCTTCATGAAAGGAGGAGTAGCAGCCGAGTTGCACGGGAGAATGAGAAAAGTGTTCATAAGTAGTAAAAACCTGAGAAATTCGTCCGTTTTCGTCATTTGTTATCGAATCGACTTAAAGCCAGATCGTCACATTGGCCGCTCTTCTCTCTGAAACGGTTGTACTTATTGTCTGCAAAGCTATGTCGCGTGCTGCGGTATGCGGAGACACTAAAAGCACCATAGTAGAACACTGATGAAGCTTCTAAGTTTATGTAATAGCCAGTAAGAAGTAGTCCAATTCAAGTTTTAGGTATCGATTATTGACTTTTTAGCTGGCTTTGGTGCCTTGGACATGAGCTAGGACCTTAAGATTCTGCATAAAAGGAGGACTAGCAGCCCAGTTGCACGGGAGAATATGAAAAGTGTTCATATGTAGTAAAAACCTGAGACATCCGTCCTTTTTCGTCATTTGTTATCGAATCGACTTAAAGCCAGATCGTCACATTAACCGCTCTTCTCTCTGAAACCGTTGTACTTATCGTCTGCAAAGCTATGTCGCGTGCTGCGGTATGCGGAGACACTAAAAGCACCATAGTAGAACACAGATGAAGCTTCTAAGTTGATGTAATAGCCAGTATTAAGTAGTACAATTCAAGTTTTAGGTACCGGTTATTGACTTTTTAGCTGGCTTTGGTGCCTTGGACATGAGCTAGGACCTTAAGATTCTGCATGAAAGGAGGACTAGCAGCCGGGTTGCACGGGAGAATGTAAAAGTGTTCAAATGTAGTAAAAACCTGAGAAATCCGTCAGTTTTCGTCATTTGTTATCGAATCGACTTAAAGCCAGATCGTCACATTGACCGCTCTTCTCTCTGAAACGGTTGTACTTATCGTCTGCAAAGCTATGTCGCATGCTGCGGTATGTGGAGACAATAAAATCACCATAGTAGAACACAGATGAAGCTTCTAAGTTGATGTAATAGCCAGTAAGAAGTAGTACAATTCAAGTTTCAGGTATCGATTATTGACTTTTTAGCTGGCTTTGGTACCTTGGACATGAGCTAGGACCTAGAGATTCTGCATGAAAGGAGGACTAACAGCCGAGTTGCACGGGACAATGTGAAAAGTGTTCATATGTAGTAAAAACCTGAGAAATCCGTCCGTTTTCGTCATTTGTTATCGAATCGACTTAAAGCCAGATCGTCACATTGGCCGCTCTTCTCTCTGAAACCGTTGTACTTATCGTCTGCAAAGCTATGTCGCGTGCTGCGGTGTGCGGAGGCACTAAAAGCACCATAGTAGAACACAGATGAAGCTTCTAAAATGATGTAATAGAAAGTAATAAGTTGTACAATTCAAGTTTTAGGTATTGATTATTGACTTTTTAGCTGGGTTTGGTGCCTTGGACATGAGCTAGGACCTTAAGATTCTGCATGAAAGGAGGACTAGCTGCCGGGTTGCACGGGAGAATGTAAAAGTGTTCAAATGTAGTAAAAACCTGAGAAATCCGTCCGTTTTCGTCATTTGTTATCGAATCGACTTAAAGCCAGATCGTCACATTGGCCGCTCTTCTCTCTGAAACGGTTGTACTTATCGTCTGCAAAACTATGTCGCGTGCTGCGGTATGCGCAGACACGAATATCATCATAGTAGAACACAGATGAAGCTTCTAAGTTGATGTAATAGCCAGTAAGAACTAGTACAATTCAAGTTTTAGGTATCGATTATTGACTTTTTAGCTGGCTTTGGTGCCTTGGACATGAGCTAGGACCTTAAGATTCTGCATGAAAGGAGGACTAGCTGCCTAATTGCACGGGAGAATGTGAAAAGTGTTAATATAGTGTAAAAACCTGAGAAATCCGTTCGTTTTCGTCATTTGTTATCGAATCGACTTAAAGCCAAATCGTCACATTGGCCGCTCTTCTCTCTGAAACGGTTGTACTTATCGTCTGCAAAGCTATGTCGCGTACTGTGGTATTCGGAGACACTAAAAGCACCATAGTAGAACACAGATGAAGCTTCTAAGATGATGTAATAGGCAGCAAGAAATAGTACAATTCAAGTTTTAGGAATCGGTTATTGACTTTTTACCCTTGTTTGGTGACTTGGACATGAGCTAGCACCTTAAGATTCTGCATGAAAGGAGGACTAGCAGCCGAGTTGCACAGGATTATGTGTAAAGTGTTCATATGTAGTAAAAACCTGAGAAATCCGTTCGTTTTCGTCATTTGTTATCGAATCGACTTAAAGCCAGATGGTCACATTGGCCGCTCTTCTCTCTGAAACGGTTGTACTTACCGTCTGCAGAGCTATGTCGCGTGCTGCGGTATGCAGAGACACTAAAAGCACCATTGTAGAACACAGATGATACTTCCAAGTTGATGTAATAGCCAGTAAGAAGTAGTAAAATTCAATTTTTATGTACTGATTATTGACTTTTTAGCTGGCTTTGGTGCCTTGGACATGAGCTAGGACCTTAAGATTCTGCATGAAAAGAGGACTAGCAGCCGAGTTGCACGGGAGAATGTGAAAAGTGTTCATATGTAGTAAAAACGTGAGAAATCCGTCCGTTTTTGTCATTTGTTATCGAATCGACTTAAAGGCAGATCGTCACACTGGCCACTCTTCTCTCTGAAACGGTTGTACTTATCGTCTGCAAAGCTATGTCGCGTGCTGCGGTATGCGGGGACACTAAAATCACCATACTAGAACACAGATGAAGCTTCTAAGTTGATGTAATAGCCACTAAAAATTAGTAGAATTCAAGTTTTAGGTATCGATTATTGACTTCTTAGTTGGCTTTGGTGCCTTGGACATGAGCTATTACCTTAAGATTCTGCATGAAAGGAGGACTAGCAGCCGAGTTGCACGGGATAATGTGAAAAGTGTTCATATGTAGTAAAAACCTGAGAAATCCGTCCGTTTTCGTCATTTGTTATCGAATCGACTTAAAGCCCGATCGTCACATTGGCCGCTCTTCTCTCTGAAACGGTTGTACTTATCGTCTGCAATGCTATGTCGCGTGCTGCGGTATGCGGAGACACTAAAATCTCCATAGTTGAACACAGATGAAGCTTCTAAGTTGATGTAATAGCCAGTAAGAAGTAGTACAATTCAAGTTTTAGGTATCGATTATTGACTTCTTAGTTGGCTTTGGTGCCTTGGACATGAGCTATTACCTTAAGATTCTGCATGAAAGGAGGACTAGCAGCCGAGTTGCACGGGAGAATGTAAAAGTGTTCATATGTAGTAAAAACCTGAGAAATCCGTCCGTTTTCGTCATTTGTTACCGAATCGACTTAAAGCCCGATCGTCACATTGGCCGCTCTTCTCTCTGAAACGGTTGTACTTATCGTCTGCAATGCTATGTCGCGTGCTGCGGTATGCGGAGACACTACAATCTCCATAGTAGAACACAGATGAAGCTTCTAAGTTGATGTAATAGCCAGTAAGAAGTAGTACAATTCAAGTTTTAGGTATTGATTATTGAATTTTTAGCTGGCTTTGCTGCCTTGGACATGAGCTAGGACCTTAAGATTCTGCATGAAAGGAGGACTAGCTGCCGGGTTGCACGGGAGAATGTAAAAGTGTTCAAATGTAGTAAAAACCTGAGAAATCCGTCAGTTTTCGTCATTTGTTATCGAATCGACTTAAAGCCAGATCGTCACATTGACCGCTCTTCTCTCTGAAACGGTTGTACTTATCGTCTGCAAAGCTATGTCGCATGCTGCGGTATGTGGAGACAATAAAATCACCATAGTAGAACACAGATGAAGCTTCTAAGTTGATGTAATAGCCAGTAAGAAGTAGTCCAATTCAAGTTTTAGGTATCGAATATTGACTTTTTAGCTGGCTTTGGTGCCTTGGACATGACCTAGGACCTTAAGATTCTGCTTAAAAGGAGGACTAGCAGCCCAGTTGCACGGGAGAATATGAAGAGTGTTCATATGTAGTAAAAACCTGGGACATCCGTCCTTTTACGTCATTTGTTATCGAATCGACTTAAAGCCAGATCGTCACATTGGCCGCTCTTCTCTCTGAAACCGTTGTACTTATCGTCTGCAAAGCTATGTCGCGTGCTGCGGTATGCGGAGACACTAAAAGCACCATAGTAGAACACAGATGAAGTTTCTAAGTTGATTTAATAGCCAGTAAGAAATAGTACAATTCAAGTTTCAGGTATCGTCATTGACTTTTTAGCTGGCTTTGGTGCCTTGGACATGAGCTATGACCTTAAGATTCTGCATGAAAGGAGGACTAGCAGCCGAGTTGCACTGGAGAATGTGAAAAGTGTTCTCATGGAGTAAAAACCTGAGAAATCCGTCCGTTTTCGTCATTTGTTATCGAATCGACTTAAAGCCAGATCGTCACATTGGCCGCTCTTCTCTCTGAGACGGTTGTACTTATCGTCTGCAAAGCTATGTCGCGTGCTGCGCTTTGCGGAGACACTAAAAGCACCATAGTAGGACACAGATGAAGCTTCTAAGTTGATGTAATAGCCAGTATTAAGTAGTACAATTCAAGTTTTAGGTACCGGTTATTGACTTTTTAGCTGGCTTTGGTGCCTTGGACATGAGCTAGGACCTTAAGATTCTGAATGAAAGGAGGACTAGCAGCCGGGTTGCACGGGAGAATGTAAAAGTGTTCAAATGTAGTAAAAACCTGAGAAATCCGTCCGTTTTCGTCATTTGTTATCGAATCGACTTAAAGCCAGATCGTCACATTGGCCGCTCTTCTTCCTGAAACGGTTGTACTTATCGTCTGCAAAACTATGTCGCGTGCTGCGGTATGCGCAGACACGAAAATCATCATAGTAGAACACAGATGAAGCTTCTAAGTTGATGTAATAGCCAGTAAGAACTAGTACAATTCAAGTTTTAGGTATCGATTATTGACTTTTTAGCTGGCTTTGGTGCCTTGGACATGAGCTAGGACCTTGAGATTCTGCATGAAAGGAGGACTAACAGCCGAGTTGCACGGGACAATGTGAAAAGTGTTCATATGTAGTAAAAACCTGAGAAATCCGTCCGTTTTCGTCATTTGTTATCGAATCGACTTAAAGCCAGATCGTCACATTGGCCGCTCTTCTCTCTGAAACCGTTGTACTTATCGTCTGCAAAGCTATGTCGCGTGCTGCGGTGTGCGGAGGCACTAAAAGCACCATAGTAGAACACAGATGAAGCTTCTAAAATGATGGAATAGAAAGTAATAAGTTGTACAATTCAAGTTTTAGGTATTGATTATTGACTTTTTAGCTGGGTTTGGTGCCTTGGACATGAGCTAGGACCTTAAGATTCTTCATGAAAGGAGGAGTAGCAGCCGAGTTGCACGGGAAAATGTGAAAAGTGTTTATATGTAGTAAAAACCTGAGAAATCCGTCCGTTTTCGTCATTTGTTATCGAATAGACTTAAAGCCAGATCGTCACATTGGCCGCTCTTCTCTCTGAAACGGTTGTACTTATCGTCTGCAAAGCTATGTCGCGTGCTGCGGTATGCGGTGACACTAAAAGCACCATAGTAGAACACAGATGAAGCTTCTAAGTTGATGTAATAGCCAGTAAGAAGTAGTCCAATTCAAGTTTTAGGTATCGAATATTGACTTTTTAGCTGGCTTTGGTGCCTTGGACATGACCTAGGACCTTAAGATTCTGCATAAAAGGAGGACTAGCAGCCCAGTTGCACGGGAGAATATGAAAAGTGTTCATATGTAGTAAAAACCTGAGACATCAGTCCTTTTTCGTCATTTGTTATCGAATCGACTTAAAGCCAGATCGTCACATTGGCCGCTCTTCTCTCTGAAACCGTTGTACTTATCGTCTGCAAAGCTATGTCGCGTGCTGCGGTATGCGGAGACACTAAAAGCACCATAGTAGAACACAGATGAAGTTTCTAAGCTGATGTAATAGCCAGTAAGAAATAGTACAATTCAAGTTTTAGGTATCGTTATTGACTTTTTAGCTGGCTTTGGTGCCTTGGACATGAGCTATGACCTTAAGATTCTGCATGAAAGGAGGACTAGCAGCCGAGTTGCACTGGAGAATGTGAAAAGTGTTCATATGTAGTAAAAACCTGAGAAATCCGTCCGTTTTCGTCATTTGTTATCGAATCGACTTAAAGCCAGATCGTCACATTGGCCGCTCTTCTCTCCGAGACGGTTGTACTTATCGTCTGCAAAGCTATGTCGCGTGCTGCGCTATGCGGAGACACGAAAAGCACCATAGTAGAACACAGATGAAGCTTCTAAGTTGATGTAATAGCCAGTATTAAGTAGTACAATTCAAGTTTTAGGAACCGGTTATTGACTTTTTAGATGGCTTTGGTGCCTTGGACATGAGCTAGGACCTTAAGATTCTGCATGAAAGGAGGACTAGCAGCCGGGTTGCACGGGAGAATGTAAAAGTGTTCAAATGTAGTAAAAACCTGAGAAATCCGTTCGTTTTCGTCATTTGTTATCGAATCGACTTAAAGCCAGATGCTCACATTGGCCGCTCTTCTCTCTGAAAAGGTTGTACTTACCGTCTGCAGAGCTATGTCGCGAGCTGCGGTATGCAGAGACACTAAAAGCACCATAGTAGAACACAGATGATACTTCCAAGTTGATGTAATAGCCAGTAAGAAGTAGTAAAATTCAAGTTTTAGGTACTGATTATTGACTTTTTAGCTGGCTTTGGTGCCTTGGACATGAGCTAGGACCTTAAGATTCTGCATGAAAGGAGGACTAGCAGCCGAGTTGCACGGGAGAATGTGAAAAGTGTTCATATGTAGTAAAAACGTGAGAAATCCGTTAGTTTTCGTCATTTGTAATCGAATCGACTTAAAGCCAGATCGTCACATTGGCCGCTCTTCCTCCTGAAACGGTTGTACTTATCGTCTGCAAAACTATGTCGCATGCTGCGGTATGCGGAGACACTAAAAGCACCATAGTAAAACTCCGATGAAGCTTCTAAGTTGATGTAATAGCCAGTAAGATGTAGTACAATTCAAGTTTTAGCTACTGATTATTGACTTTTTAGCTGGCTTTGGAGCCTTGGACACGAGCTAGGACCTTAAGATTCTGCATTAAAGGAGGACTAGCAGCCGAGTTGCACGGGAGAATGTGAAAAGTGTTCATATAGAGTAAAAACCTGAGAAATCCGTTAGTTTTCGTCATTTGTAATCGAATCGACTTAAAGCCAAATCGTCACATTGGCCGCTCTTCTCTCTGAAACGGTTGTACTTATCGTCTGCAAAGCTATGTCGCGTACTGCGGTATTCGGAGACACTAAAAGCACCATAGTAGAACACAGATGATACTTCCAAGTTGGTGTAATAGGCAGTAAGAAATAGTACAATTCAAGTTTTAGGAATCGGTTATTGTCTTTTTACCCTTGTTTGGTGACTTGGACATGAGTTAGCACCTTAAGATTCTGCATGAAAGGAAGACTAGCAGCCGAGTTGCACGGGAGAATGTGTAAAGTGTTCATATGTAGTAAAAACCTGAGAAATCCGTTCGTTTTCGTCATTTGTTATCGAATCGACTTAAAGCCAGATGGTCACATTGGCCGCTCTTCTCTCTGAAACGGTTGTACTTACCGTCTGCAGAGCTATGTCGCGTGCTGCGGTATGCAGAGACACTAAAAGCACCATAGTAGAACACAGATGATACTTCCAAGTTGGTGTAATAGCCAGTAAGAAGTAGTAAAATTCAAGTTTTAGGTACTGATTATTGACTTTTTAGCTGGCTTTGGTGCCTTGGACATGAGCTAGGACCTTAAGATTCTGCATGAAAGGAGGACTAGCAGCCTAATTGCAAGGGAGAATGTGAAAAGTGTTCATATAGAGTAAAAACCTGAGAAATCCGTTAGTTTTCGTCATTTGTAATCGAATCGACTTAAAGCCAAATCGTCACATTGGCCGCTCTTCTCTCTGAAACGGTTGTACTTATCGTCTGCAAAGCTATGTCGCGTACTGCGGTATTCGGAGACACTAAACGCACCATAGTAGAACACAGATGAAGCTTCTAAGATGATGTAATAGGCAGTAAGAAATAGTACAATTCCAGTTTTAGGAATCGGTTATTGACTTTTTACCCTTGTTTGGTGACTTGGACATGAGCTAGCACCTTAAGATTCTGCATGAAAGGAGGACTAGCAGCCGAGTTGCACAGGAGAATGTGTAAAGTGTTCATATGTAGTAAAAACCTGAGAAATCCGTTCGTTTTCGTCATTTGTTATCGAATCGACTTAAAGCCAGATGGTCACATTGGCCGCTCTTCTCTCTGAAACGGTTGTACTTACCGTCTGCAGAGCTATGTCGCGTGCTGCGGTATGCAGAGACACTAAAAGCACCATTGTAGAACACAGATGATACTTCCAAGTTGATGTAATAGCCAGTAAGAAGTAGTAAAATTCAATTTTTATGTACTGATTATTGACTTTTTAGCTGGCTTTGGTGCCTTGGACATGAGCTAGGACCTTAAGATTCTGCATGAAAGGAGGACTAGCAGCCGAGTTGCACGGGAGAATGTGAAAATTGTTCATATGTAGTAAAAACGTGAGAAATCCGTCCGTTTTTGTCATTTGTTATCGAATCGACTTAAGGGCAGATCGTCACACTGGCCACTCTTCTCTCTGAAACGGTTGTACTTATCGTCTGCAAAGCTATGTCGCGTGCTGCGGTATGCGAGGACACTAAAATCACCATAGTAGAACACAGATGAAGCTTCTAAGTTGATGTAATAGCCACTAAAAAGTAGTAGAATTCAAGTTTTAGGTATCGATTATTGGCTTCTTAGTTGGCTTTGGTGCATTTGACATGAGCTATTACCTTAAGATTCTGCATGAAAGGAGGACTAGCAGCCGAGTTGCACGGGATAATGTGAAAAGTGTTCAAATGTAGTAAAAACCTGAGAAATCCGTCCGTTTTCGTCATTTGTTATAGAATCGACTTAAAGCCCGATCGTCACATTGGCCGCTCTTCTCTCTGAAACGGTTGTACTTATCGTCTGCAATGCTATGTCGCGTGCTGCGGTATGCGGAGACACTAAAATCTCCATAGTTGAACACAGATGAAGCTTCTAAGTTGATGTAATAGCCAGTAAGAAGTAATACAATTCAAGTTTTAGGTATTGATTATTGAATTTTTAGCTGGCTTTGGTGCCTTGGACATGAGCTAGGACCTTAAGATTCTGCATGAAAGGAGGACTAGCAGCCGATGTGCACGGGAGAATGTGAAAAGTGTTCAAATAGAGTAAAAACCTGAGAAATCCGTCCGTTTTCGTCATTTTTATCGAATCGACTTAAAGCCAAATCGTCACATTGGCCGCTCTTCTCTCTGAAACGGTTGTACTTATCGTCTGCAGAGCTACGTCGCGTGCTGCGGTATGCAGAGACACTAAAAGCACCATAGTAGAACACAGATGACACTTCCAAGTTGATGTAATAGCCAGTAAGAAGTAGTACAATTCAAGTTTTAGGAACCGGTAATTGACTTTTTACCCTTGTTTGGTGCCTTGGACATGACCTAGGAACTTAAGATTTTACATGCAGGAGGACTAGCAGCCGAGTTGCACGGGAGAATGTGTAAAGTGTTCATATGTAGTAAAAACCTGAGAAATCCGTTCGTTTTCGTCATTTGTTATCGAATCGACTTAAAGCCAGATCGTACTTGGCCGCTCTTCTCTCTGAAACGGTTGTACTTATCGTCTGCAGAGCTATGTCGCGTGCTGCGGTATGCAGAGACACTAAAAGCACCATAGTAGAACACAGATGACACTTCCAAGGTGATGTAATAGCCAGTAAGAAGTAGTACAATTCAAGTTTAGTTACTGATTATTGACTTTTTAGCTGGCTTTGGTGCCTTGGACATGAGCTAGGACCTTAAGATTCTGCATGAAAGGAGGACTAGCAGCCGAGTTGCAGGGGAGAATGTGAAAAGTGTTCATATGTAGTAAAAACCTGTGCAATCCGTCCGTTTTCGTCATTTGTTATCGAATCGACTTAAAGCCAGATCGTCACATTGGCCGCTCTTCTCTCCGAAACGGTTGTACTTATCGTCTGCAAAGCTATGTCGCATACTGCGGTATGCGGAGACACTAAAAGCACCATAGTAAAACACCGATGAAGCTTCTAAGTTGATGTAATAGCCAGTAAGATGTAGTACAATTCAAGTTTTAGCTACTGATTATTGACTTTTTAGCTGGCTTTGGTGCCTTGGACATGAGCTAGGACCTTAAGATTCTGCATGAAAGGAGGACTAGCAGCCGAGTTGCACAGGAGAATGTGAAATGTGTTCATATGTAGTAAAAACCTGAGAAATCCGTCCGTTTTCGTCATTTGTTATCGAATCGACTTAAAGCCGAATCGTCACATTGGCCGCTCTTCTCTCTGAAACGGTTGTACTTATGGTCTGCAAAGCTATGTCGCGTGCCGCGGTATGCGGGGACACTAAAATCACCATAGTAGAACACAGATGAAGCTTCTAAGTTGATGTAATAGCCAGTAAGAAGTAGTACAATTCAAGTTTTAGGTATCGATTATTGACTTCTTAGTTGGCTTTGGTGCCTTGGACATGAGCTATTACCTTAAGATTCTGCATGAAAGGTGGACTAGCAGCCGAGTTGCATGGGAGAATGTGAAAAGTGTTCATATGTAGTAAAAACCTGAGAAATCATTCCGTTTTCGTCATTTGTTATCGAATCGACTTAAAGCCAGATCGTCACATTGGTCGCTCTTCTCTCTGAAACGGTTGTACTTATCGTCTGCAATGCTATGTCGCGAGCTGCGGTATGCGGAGACACTAAAATCTCCATAGTAGAACACAGATGAAGCTTCTAAGTTGATGTAATAGCCAGTAAGAAGTAGTACAATTCAAGTTTTAGGTATCGATTATTGAATTTTTATGTGGCTTTGGTGCCTTGGACATGAGCTAGGACCTTACGATTCTGCATGAAAGGAGGACTAGCAGCCGAGTTGCACGGGAGAATGTGAAAAGTGTTCAAATAGAGTAAAAACCTGAGAAATCCGTCCGTTTTCGTCATTTTTATCGAATCGACTTAAAGCCAAATCGTCACATTGGCCGCTCTTCTCTCTGAAACGGTTGTACTTATCGTCTGCAGAGCTACGTCGCGTGCTGCGGTATGCAGAGACACTAAAAGCACCATAGTAGAACACAGATGACACTTCCAAGTTGATGTAATAGCCAGTAAGAAGTAGTACAATTCAAGTTTTAGTTACTGATTATTGACTTTTTAGCTGGCTTTGGTGCCTTGGACATGAGCTAGGACCTTAAGATTCTGCATGAAAGGAGGAGTAGCAGCCGAGTTGCCCAGGAGAATGTGAAAAGTGTTCATATGTAGTAAAAACCTGAGAAATCCGTCCGTTTTCGTCATTTGTTATCGAATGGACTTAAAGCCAGATCGTCACATTGGCCGCTCTTCTCTCCGAAACGGTTGTACTTATCGTCTGCAAAGCTATGTCGCGTGCTGCGGCATGCGGGGACACTAAAATCACCATAGTGGAACACAGATGAAGCTTCTAAGTTGACGTAATAGCCAGTAAGAAGTAGTACAATTCCAGTTTTAGGTATCGATTATTGACTTTTTAGCTGGCTTTGATGCCTTGGACATGAGCTAGGACCTTAAGATTCTGCATGAAAGGAGGACTAGCAGCCGAGTTGCACGGGAGAATTTGAAAAGTGTTCATATGTAGTAAAAACCTGAGATATCCGTCCGTTTTCGTCATTTGTTATCGAATCGACTTAAAGCCAGATTGTCACATTGGCCGCTCTTCTCTCTGAAACGGTTGTACTTATCGTCTGCAATGGTATGTCGCGTGCTGCGCTATGCGGAGACACTAAAAGCACCATAGTAGAACACAGATGAAGCTTCTAAGTTGATGTAATAGCCAGTAAGAAGTAGTACAATTCAAGTTTTAGGTATCGATTATTGACTTTTTAGCTGGCTTTGATACCTTGGACATGAGCTATTACCTTAAGATTCTGCATGAAAGGAGGACTAGCAGCCGATTTGCACGGGAGAATGTGAAAAGTGTTCATATGCAGTAAAAACCTGAGAAATCCGTCCGTTTTCGTCATTTGTTATCGAATCGACTTAAAGCCAGATCGTCACATTGGCCGCTCTTCTCTCGGAAACGGTTGTACTTATCGTCTTCAAAGCTATGTCGCGTGCTGCGGTATGCGGAGACACTAAAAGCACCATAGTAGAACACAGATGAAGCTTCTAAGTTGATGTAATAGCCAGTAAGAAGTAGTACAATTCAAGTTTAAGGAATCGATTATTGACTTCTTAGATGGATTTGGTGCCTTGGACATGAGCTGGGACCTTAAGATTCTGCATGAAAATAGGACTAGCAACCGAGTTGCACGGGAGAATGTGAAAAGTGTTCATATGTAGTAAAAACCTGAGAAATCCGTCCGTTTTCGTCATTTGTTATCGAATCGACATAAAGCCAGATCGTCACATTGGCCGCTCTTCTCTCTGAAACGATAGTACTTATCGTCTGCAAAGCTATGGTTCGTGCTGCGGTATGCGGAGACACTAAAAGCACCATAGTAGAACACAGATGAAGCTTCTATGATGATGTAATAGCCAGTAAGAAGTAGTACAATTCAAGTTTTAGGTATCGATTAATGACTTTTTAGCTGGCTTTGGTGCCTTGGACATGAGCTATTACCTTAAGATTCTGCATGAAAGGAGGACTAGCAGCCGAGTTGCACGGGAGAATGTGAAAAGAGTTCATATGTAGTAAAAACCTGAGAAATCCGTCCGTTTTCGTCATTTGTTATCGAATCGACTTAAAGCCAGATCGTCACATTGGCCGCTCTTCTCTCTGAAACGGTTGTACTTATCGTCTGCAGAGCTATGTCGCGTGCTGCGGTATGCAGAGACACTAAAAGCACCATTGTAGAACACAGATGACACTTCCAAGTTGATGTAATAGCCAGTAAGAAGTAGTACAATTCAAGTTTTAGTTACTGATTATTGACTTTTTAGCTGGCTTTGGTGCCTTGGACATGAGCTACGACCTTAAGATTCTGCATGAAAGGAGGACTAGCAGCCGAGTTGCCCAGGAGAATGTGAAAAGTGTTCATATGTAGTAAAAACCTGAGAAATCCGTCCGTTTTCGTCATTTGTTATCGAATCGACTTAAAGCCAGATCGTCACATTGGCCGCTCTTCTCTCGGAAACGGTTGTACTTATCGTCTTCAAAGCTATGTCGCATGCTGCGGTATGCGGAGACACTAAAAGCACCATAGTAGAACACAGATGAAGCTTCTAAGTTGATGTAATAGCCAGTAAGATGTAGTACAATTCAAGTTTTAGCTACTGATTATTTGCATTTAGCTGGCTTTGGAGCCTTGGACATGAGCTAGGACCTTAAGATTCTGCATGAAAGGAGGCCTAGCAGCCGAGTTACACAGGAGAATGTGAAAAGTGTTTATATGTAGTAAAAACCTGAGAAGTCCGTCCGTTTTCGTCATTTGTTATCGAATCGACTTAAAGCCAGTTCGTCACATTGGCCGCTCTTCTCTCTGAAACGGTTGTACTTATCGTCTGCAAAGCTATGTCGCGTGCTGCGGCATGCGGGGACACTAAAACCACCATAGTGGAACACAGATGAAGCTTCTAAGTTGATGTAATTGCCAGTAAGATGTAGTATAATTCAAGATTTAGGTATCGATTATTGACCTTTTAGCTGGCTTTGATGCCTTGGACATGAGCTAGGACCTTAAGATTCTCCATGAAAGGAGGACTAGCAGCCGAGTTGCACAGGAGAATGTGAAATGTGTTCATATGTAGTAAAAACCTGAGAAATCCGTCCGTTTTCGTCATTTGTTATCGAATCGACTTAAAGCCAAATCGTCACATTGGCCGCTCTTCTCTCTGAAACGGTTGTACTTATCGTCTGCAAAGCTATGTCGCGTGCCGCGGTATGCGGGGACACTAAAATCACCATAGTAGAACACAGATGAAGCTTCTAAGTTGATGTAATAGCCAGTAAGAAGTAGTACAATTCAAGTTTTAGGTATCGATTATTGACTTCTTAGTTGGCTTTGGTGCCTTGGACATGAGCTATTACCTTAAGATTCTGCATGAAAGGAGGACTAGCAGCCGAGTTGCATGGGAGAATGTGAAAAGTGTTCATATGTAGTAAAAACCTGAGAAATCATTCCGTTTTCGTCATTTGTTATCGAATCGACTTAAAGCCAGATCGTCACATTGGTCGCTCTTCTCTCTGAAACGGTTGTACTTATCGTCTGCAATGCTATGTCGCGAGCTGCGGTATGCGGAGACACTAAAATCTCCATAGTAGAACACAGATGAAGCTTCTAAGTTGATGTAATAGCCAGTAAGAAGTAGTACAATTCAAGTTTTAGGTATCGATTATTGAATTTTTATGTGGCTTTGGTGCCTTGGACATGAGCTAGGACCTTACGATTCTGCATGAAAGGAGGACTAGCAGCCGAGTTGCACGGGAGAATGTGAAAAGTGTTCAAATAGAGTAAAAACCTGAGAAATCCGTCCGTTTTCGTCATTTTTATCGAATCGACTTAAAGCCAAATCGTCACATTGGCCGCTCTTCTCTCTGAAACGGTTGTACTTATCGTCTGCAGAGCTACGTCGCGTGCTGCGGTATGCAGAGACACTAAAAGCACCATAGTAGAACACAGATGACACTTCCAAGTTGATGTAATAGCCAGTAAGAAGTAGTACAATTCAAGTTTTAGTTACTGATTATTGACTTTTTAGCTGGCTTTGGTGCCTTGGACATGAGCTAGGACCTTAAGATTCTGCATGAAAGGAGGAGTAGCAGCCGAGTTGCCCAGGAGAATGTGAAAAGTGTTCATATGTAGTAAAAACCTGAGAAATCCGTCCGTTTTCGTCATTTGTTATCGAATGGACTTAAAGCCAGATCGTCACATTGGCCGCTCTTCTCTCCGAAACGGTTGTACTTATCGTCTGCAAAGCTATGTCGCGTGCTGCGGCATGCGGGGACACTAAAATCACCATAGTGGAACACAGATGAAGCTTCTAAGTTGACGTAATAGCCAGTAAGAAGTAGTACAATTCCAGTTTTAGGTATCGATTATTGACTTTTTAGCTGGCTTTGATGCCTTGGACATGAGCTAGGACCTTAAGATTCTGCATGAAAGGAGGACTAGCAGCCGAGTTGCACGGGAGAATTTGAAAAGTGTTCATATGTAGTAAAAACCTGAGATATCCGTCCGTTTTCGTCATTTGTTATCGAATCGACTTAAAGCCAGATTGTCACATTGGCCGCTCTTCTCTCTGAAACGGTTGTACTTATCGTCTGCAATGGTATGTCGCGTGCTGCGCTATGCGGAGACACTAAAAGCACCATAGTAGAACACAGATGAAGCTTCTAAGTTGATGTAATAGCCAGTAAGAAGTAGTACAATTCAAGTTTTAGGTATCGATTATTGACTTTTTAGCTGGCTTTGATACCTTGGACATGAGCTATTACCTTAAGATTCTGCATGAAAGGAGGACTAGCAGCCGATTTGCACGGGAGAATGTGAAAAGTGTTCATATGTAGTAAAAACCTGAGAAATCCGTCCGTTTTCGTCATTTGTTATCGAATCGACTTAAAGCCAGATCGTCACATTGGCCGCTCTTCTCTCGGAAACGGTTGTACTTATCGTCTTCAAAGCTATGTCGCGTGCTGCGGTATGCGGAGACACTAAAAGCACCATAGTAGAACACAGATGAAGCTTCTAAGTTGATGTAATAGCCAGTAAGAAGTAGTACAATTCAAGTTTAAGGAATCGATTATTGACTTCTTAGATGGATTTGGTGCCTTGGACATGAGCTGGGACCTTAAGATTCTGCATGAAAATAGGACTAGCAACCGAGTTGCACGGGAGAATGTGAAAAGTGTTCATATGTAGTAAAAACCTGAGAAATCCGTCCGTTTTCGTCATTTGTTATCGAATCGACATAAAGCCAGATCGTCACATTGGCCGCTCTTCTCTCTGAAACGATTGTACTTATCGTCTGCAAAGCTATGGTTCGTGCTGCGGTATGCGGAGACACTAAAAGCACCATAGTAGAACACAGATGAAGCTTCTATGATGATGTAATAGCCAGTAAGAAGTAGTACAATTCAAGTTTTAGGTATCGATTAATGACTTTTTAGCTGGCTTTGGTGCCTTGGACATGAGCTATTACCTTAAGATTCTGCATGAAAGGAGGACTAGCAGCCGAGTTGCACGGGAGAATGTGAAAAGTGTTCATATGTAGTAAAAACCTGAGAAATCCGTCCGTTTTCGTCATTTGTTATCGAATCGACTTAAAGCCAGATCGTCACATTGGCCGCTCTTCTCTCTGAAACGGTTGTACTTATCGTCTACAAAGCTATGTCGCGTGCTGCGGTATGCAGAGACACTAAAAGCACCATAGTAGAACACAGATGACACTTCCAAGTTGATGTAATAGCCAGTAAGAAGTAGTACAATTCAAGTTTTAGTTACTGATTATTGACTTTTTAGCTGGCTTTGGTGCCTTGGACATGAGCTACGACCTTAAGATTCTGCATGAAAGGAGGACTAGCAGCCGAGTTGCCCAGGAGAATGTGAAAAGTGTTCATATGTAGTAAAAACCTGAGAAATCCGTCCGTTTTCGTCATTTGTTATCGAATCGACTTAAAGCCAGATCGTCACATTGGCCGCTCTTCTCTCGGAAACGGTTGTACTTATCGTCTTCAAAGCTATGTCGCATGCTGCGGTATGCGGAGACACTAAAAGCACCATAGTAGAACACAGATGAAGCTTCTAAGTTGATGTAATAGCCAGTAAGATGTAGTACAATTCAAGTTTTAGCTACTGATTATTTGCATTTAGCTGGCTTTGGAGCCTTGGACATGAGCTAGGACCTTAAGATTCTGCATGAAAGGAGGCCTAGCAGCCGAGTTACACAGGAGAATGTGAAAAGTGTTTATATGTAGTAAAAACCTGAGAAGTCCGTCCGTTTTCGTCATTTGTTATCGAATCGACTTAAAGCCAGTTCGTCACATTGGCCGCTCTTCTCTCTGAAACGGTTGTACTTATCGTCTGCAAAGCTATGTCGCGTGCTGCGGCATGCGGGGACACTAAAACCACCATAGTGGAACACAGATGAAGCTTCTAAGTTGATGTAATAGCCAGTAAGATGTAGTATAATTCAAGATTTAGGTATCGATTATTGACCTTTTAGCTGGCTTTGATGCCTTGGACATGAGCTAGGACCTTAAGATTCTCCATGAAAGGAGGACTAGCAGCCGAGTTGCACGGGAGAATTTGAAAAGTTTTCATATGTAGTAAAAACCTGAGAAATCCGTCCGTTTTCGTCATTTGTTATCGAATCGACTTAAAGCCAGATTGTCACATTGGCCGCTCTTCTCTCTGAAACAGTTGTACTTATCGTCTGCAATGCTATGTCGCGTGCTGCGCTATGCGGAGACACTAAAAGCACCATAGTAGAACACAGATGAAGCTTCTAAGTTGATGTAATAGCCAGTAAGAAGTAGTACAATTCAAGTTTTAGGTATCGATTATTGACTTTTTAGCTGGCTTTGGTGCCTTGGACATGAGCTAGGACCTTAAGATTCTGCATGAAAGGAGGACTAGCAGCCGAGTTGCACGGGAGAATGTGAAAAGTGTTCATATGTAGTAAAAACCTGAGGAATCCGTCCGTTTTCGTCATTTGTTATCGAATCGACTTAAAGCCAGATCGTCACATTGGCCGCTCTTCTCTCTGAAACGGTTGTACTTATCGTCTGCAAAGCTATGCCGCGTACTGCGGTATTCGGAGACACTAAAAGCACCATAGTAGAACACAGATGTAGCTTCTAAGATGATGTAATAGCCAGTAAGAAATAGTACCATTCAAGTTTTAGGAATCGGTTATTGACTTTTTACCCTTGTTTAGTGCCTTGGACATGAGCTAGGAACTTAAGATTTTACATGCAGGAGGACTAGCAGACGAGTTGAACGGGAGAATGTGTAAAGTGTTCATATGTAGTAAAAACCTGAGAAATCCGTCCGTTTTCGTCATTTGTTATCGAATCGACTTAAAGCCAGATTGTCACATTGGCCGCTCTTCTCTCAGAAACGGTTGTACTTACCGTCTGCAATGCTATGTCGCGTGCTGCGCTATGCGGAGACACTAAAAGCACCATGGTGGAACACAGATGAAGCTTCTAAGTTGATGCAATAGCCAGTAAGAAGTTGTACAATTCAAGTTTTAGGTATCGATTATTGACTTTTTAGCTGGCTTTGACGCCTTGGACATCAGCTAGGACCTTAAGATTCTGCATGAATGGAGGACTAGCATCCGAGTTGCACGGGAGAATTTGAAAAGTGTTCATATGTAGTAAAAACCTGAGAAATCCGTCCGTTTACGTCATTTGTTATCGAATCGTCTTAAAGCCTGATTGTCACATTGGCCGCTCTTTTCTCTGAAACGGTTGTACTTATCGTCTGCAAAGCTGTGTCGCGTGCTGCGGTATGCGGAGAAACTAAAAGCACCATAGTAGAACACAGATGAAGCTTCTAAATTGATGTAATAGTCAGTAAGAAGTAGTACAATTCACGTTTTAGATATCGATTATTGACTTTTTAGCTGGCTTTGGTGCCTTGGACATGAGCTAGGACCTTAAGATTCTGCATGAAAGGAGGACTAACAGCCGAGTTGCACGGGAGAATGTAAAAAGTGTTCATATGTAGTAAAAACGTGAGAAATCTGTCCGTTTTTGTCATTTGTTATCGTATCGACTTAAGCCAGATCGTCACACTGGCCACTCTTCTCTCTGAAACGGTTGTACTTATCGTCTGCAAAGCTATGTCGCATGCTGCGGTATGCGGAGACAGTAAAAGCACCACAGTAAAACACCGATGAAGCTTCTAAGTTGATGTAATAGCCAGTAAGATGTAGTACAATTCAAGTTTTAGCTACTGATTATTGACTTTTTAGCTGGCTTTGGAGCGTTGGACATGGGCTAGGACCTTAAGATTCTGCATGAAAGGAGGACTAGCAGCCGAGTTGCACGGGAGAATGTGAAAATTGTTCATATGTATTAAAAACCTGAGAAATCCGTCCGTTTTCGTCATTTGTTATCGAATCGACTTAAAGCCAGACCGTCACACTGGCCGCTCTTCTCTCTGAAACGGTTCTACTTATCGTCTGCAAAGCTATGTCGCGTGCTGTGGTATGCGGAGACACTAAATGCACCATAGTAGAACACAGATGAAGCTTCTGTGATGATGTAATAGCCAGTAAGAAGTAGTACAATTCAAGTTTTAGGTATCGATTATTGACTTTTTAGCTGGCTTTGGTGCCTTGGACATGAGGTAGGACCTTAAGATTCTGCATGAAAGGAGGACTAGCAGCCGCGTTGGATGGGAGAACGTGAATAATGTTCATATGTAGTAAAAACCTGAGAAATACGTCCGTTTTCGTCATTTGTTATCGAATCGACTTAAAGCCAGATCGTCACATTGGCCGCTCTTCTCTCTGAAACGGTTGTCCTTATTGCCTGCAAAGCTATGTCGCGAGATGCGGTATGCGGAGACACTAAAAGCACCATAGTAGAACACAGATGAAGCTTCTAAGTTGATGTAATAGCCAGTAAGAAGTAGTATAATTCAAGTTTTAAGTATCGATTATTGACTTTTTAGCTGGCTTTGGTGCCTTGGACATGAGCTAGGACCTTAAGATTCTGCATGAAAGGAGGACTAGCAGCCGAGTTGCACGGGAGAATGTGAAAAGTGTTCATATGTAGTAAAAACCTGAGGAATCCGTCCGTTTTCGTCATTTGTTATCGAATCGACTTAAAGCCAGATCGTCACATTGGCCGCTCTTCTCTCTGAAACGGTTGTACTTATCATCTGCAAAGCTATGTCGTATGCTGCGGTAGGCGGAGACACTGAACCCACCACAGTAGAACACAGATGAAACTTCTAATTTGATGTAATAGCCAGTAAGAAGTAGTACAATTCAAGTTTTAGGTATCGATTATTGACTTTTTAGCTGGCTTTGCTGCCTTGGACATGAGCTAGGACCTTAAGAATCTGCATGAAAGGAGGACTAGCAGCCGAGTTGCAGGTAAGAATGTGAAAAGTGTTCATATGTAGTAAAAACCTGAGAAATCCGTCCGTTTTCGTCATTTGTTATCGAATCGACTTAAAGCCCGATCGTCACAATGGCCGCTCTTCTCTCTGAAACGGTTGTACTTATCGCCTGCAAAGCTATGTCGCGTGATGCGGTATGCGGAGACACTAAAAGCACCATAGTAGAACACAGATGAAGCTTCTAAGTTGATGTAATAGCCAGTAAGAAGTAGTACAATTCAAGTTTTAGGTATCGATTATTGACTTTTTAGCTGGCTTTGGTGCCTTGGACATGAGCTAGGACCTTAAGATTCTGCATGAAAGGAGGACTAGCGGCCGCGTTGTACGGGAGAATGTGAAATGTGTTCATATGTAGTAAAATCCTGAGAAATACGTCCGTTTTCGTCATTTGTTATTGAATCGACTTAAAGCCAGATCGTCACATTGGCTGCTCTTCTCTCTGAAACGGTTGTACTTATCGTCTGGAAAGCTTTGTCGCGTGCTGCGGTATGCGGAGACACTGAAAGCACCATAGTAGAACACAGATGAAGCTTCTAAGATGATGTAATAGCCAGTAAGAAGTAGTACAATTCAAGTTTTAGGTATCGATTATTGACTTTTTGGCTGGCTTTGGTGCCTTGGACATGAGCTAGGACCTTAAGATTCTGCATGAAAGGAGGACTAGCAGCCGAGTTGCACGGGAGAATGTGAAAAGTGTTCATATGTAGTAAAAACCTGAGAAATCCGTCCTTTTTCGTCATTTGTTATCGAATCGACATAAGCCAGATCGTCACATTGGCCCCTCTTTTCTCTGAAACGGTTGTACTTATCGTCTGCAAAGCTATGTCGCGTACTGCGGTGTGCGGAGACACTAAAAGCACCATGGTAGAACACAGATGAAGCTTCTTAGTTGATGTAATAGCCAGTAAGAAGTAGTACAATTCAAGTTTTAGGTATCGATTATTGACTTTTTAGCTGGCTTTGATGCCTTGGACATGAGCTAGGACCTTAAGATTCTGCATGAAAGGAGGACTAGCAGCCGAGTTGCATGGGAGAATGTGAAAAGTGTTCATATGTAGTAAAAACCTGAGAAATCTGTCCGTTTTCGTCATTTGTTATCGAATCGACTTAAAGCCAGATCGTCACATTGGCCGCTCTTCTCTCTGAAACGGTTGTACTTATCGTCTGCAAAGCTATGTCGCGTGCTGCGGTATGCGGAGACACTAAAAGCACCACAGTAGAACACAGATGATGCTTCTAAGTTGATGTAATAGCCAGTAAGAAGTAGTACAATTCACGTTTTAGGTATCGAATAATGACTTTTTAGCTGGCTTTGGTGCCTTGGACATGAGCTAGGACCTTAAGATTCTGCATGAAAGGAGGACTAACAGCCGAGTTGCATGGGAGAATGTGAAAAGTGTTCATATGTAGTAAAAACGTGAGAAATCCGTCCGTTTTTGTCATTTGTTATCGTATCGACTTAAAGCCAGATCGTCACACTGGCCACTCTTCTCTCTGAAACGGTTGTACTTATCGTCTGCAAAGCTATGTCGCATGCTGCGGTATGCGGAGACAGTAAAAGCACCATAGTAAAACACCGATGAAGCTTCTAAGTTGATGTAATAGCCAGTAAGGTGTAGTACAATTCAAGTTTTAGCTACTGATTATTGACTTTTTAGCTGGCTTTGGAGCCTTGGACATGGGCTAGGACCTTAAGATTCTGCATGAAAGGAGGACTAGCAGCCGCGTTGGATGGGAGAATGTGAAAAGTGTTCATATGTAGTAAAAACCTGAGAAATCCGTCCTTTTTCGTCATTTGTTATCGAATCGACTTAAAGCCAGATCGTCACATTGGCCGCTCTTCTCTCTGAAACGGTTGTACTTATCGTCTGCAAAGGTATGTCGCCTGCTGCGGTATGCGGAGACACTAAAAGCACCATAGTAGAACACAGATGAAGCTTCTATGATGATGTAATAGCCAGTAAGAAGTAGTACAATTCAAGTTTTAAGTATCGATTATTGATTTTTTAGCTGGCTTTGGTGCCTTGGACATGAGCTTGGACCTTAAGATTCTGCATGAAAGGAGGACTAGCAGCCGAGTTGCAGGTTAGAATGTGAAAAGTGTTCATATGTAGTAAAAACCTGAGAAATCCGTCCGTTTTCGTCATTTGTTATCGAATCGACTTAAAGCCAGATCGTCACATTGGCCGCTCTTCTCTCTGAAACGGTTGTACTTATCGTCTTCAAAGCTATGTCGCGTGCTGCGGTATGCGGAGACACTAAAAGCACCATAGTAGAACACAGATGAAGCTTCTAAGTTGATTTAATGGCCAGTAAGAAGTAGTACAATTCAAGATTTAGGTATCGATTATTGACTTCTTAGCTGGCTTTGGTTCCTTGGACATGAGCTAGGACCTTAAGATTCTGCATGAAAGGAGGACTAGCAGCCGAGTTGCACGGGAGTATGTGAAAAGTGTTCATAAGTAGTAAAAACCTGAGAAATCCGTCCGTTTTCGTCATTTGTTATCGAATCGACTTAAAGCCAGATCGTCACATTGGCCGCTCTTCTCTCTGAAACGGTTCTACTTATCGTCTGCAAAGCTATGTCGCGTGCTGCGGTATGCGGAGACACTAAAAACACCATAGTAGAACACAGATGAAGCTTCTAAGTTGATGTAATAGCCAGTAAGAAGTAGTACAATTCAAGTTTTAGGTATCGATTATTGACTTTTTAGCTGGCTTTGGTGCCTTGGACATGAGCTAGGACCTTAAGATTCTGCATGAAAGGAGGACTAGCAGCCGCGTTGGATGGGAGAATGTGAATAGTGTTCATATGAAGTAAAAACCTGAGAAATCCGTCCGTTTTCGTCATTTGTTATCGAATCGACTTAAAGTTAGATCGTCACATTGGCCGCTCTTCTCTCTGAAACGGTTGTCCTTATCGCCTGCAAAGCTATGTCGCGTGATGCGGTATGCGGAGACACTAAAAGCACCATAGTAGAACACAGATGAAGCTTCTAAGTTGATGTAATAGCCAGTAAGAAGTAGTACAATTCAAGTTTTAGTTACTGATTATTGACTTTTTAGCTGGCTTTGGTGCCTTGGACATAAGCTAGGACCTTAAGATTCTGCATGAAAGGAGGACTATTAGCCGAGTTGCACTCGAGAATGTGAAAAGTGTTCATATGTAGCAAAAACCTGAGATATCCGTCCGTTTTCGTCATTTGTTATCGAATCGACCTAAAGCCAGATCGTCACATTGGCCGCTCTTCTCTCTGAAACGGTTGTACTTATCGTCTGCAAAGCTATTTCGCGTGCTGCGGTATGCGCAGACACTAAAAGCACCATAGTATAAAACAGATGAAGCTTCTAAGTTGATGTAATAGCCAGTAAGAAGTAGTACAACTGAAGTTTTAGGTATCGATTATTGACTTTTTAGCTGGCTTTGTTGCCTTGGACATGAGCTAGGACCTTAAGATTCTGCATGATAGGAGGACTAGCAGCCGCGTTGCAGGGAAGAATGTGAAAAGTGTTCATATGTGGTAAAAACCTGAGAAATCCGTCCGTTTTCGTCATTTGTTATCGAATCGACTTAAAGCCAGATCGTCACATTGGCCGCTCTTCTCTCTGAAACGGTTGTACTTATCGTCTGCAAAGCTATGTCGCGTGCTGCGGTATGCGGAGACACTAAAAGCACCACAGTAGAACACAGATGATGCTTCTAAGTTGATGTAATAGCCAGTAAGAAGTAGTACAATTCACGTTTTAGGTATCGATTAATGAATTTTTAGCTGGCTTTGGTGCCTTGGACATGAGCTAGGACCTTAAGATTCTGCATGAAAGGAGGACTAACAGCCGAGTTGCATGGGAGAATGTGAAAAGTGTTCATATGTAGTAAAAACGTGAGAAATCCGTCCGTTTTTGTCATTTGTTATCGTATCGACTTAAAGCCAGATCGTCACACTGGCCACTCTTCTCTCTGAAACGGTTGTACTTATCGTCTGCAAAGCTATGTCGCATGCTGCGGTATGCGGAGACAGTAAAAGCACCATAGTAAAACACCGATGAAGCTTCTAAGTTGATGTAATAGCCAGTAAGGTGTAGTACAATTCAAGTTTTAGCTACTGATTATTGACTTTTTAGCTGGCTTTGGAGCCTTGGACATGGGCTAGGACCTTAAGATTCTGCATGAAAGGAGGACTAGCAGCCGCGTTGGATGGGAGAATGTGAAAAGTGTTCATATGTAGTAAAAACCTGAGAAATCCGTCCTTTTTCGTCATTTGTTATCGAATCGACTTAAAGCCAGATCGTCACATTGGCCGCTCTTCTCTCTGAAACGGTTGTACTTATCGTCTGCAAAGGTATGTCGCGTGCTGCGGTATGCGGAGACACTAAATGCACCATAGTAGAACACAGATGAAGCTTCTATGATGATGTAATAGCCAGTAAGAAGTAGTACAATTCAAGTTTTAAGTATCGATTATTGATTTTTTAGCTGGCTTTGGTGCCTTGGACATGAGCTTGGACCTTAAGATTCTGCATGAAAGGAGGACTAGCAGCCGAGTTGCAGGTTAGAATGTGAAAAGTGTTCATATGTAGTAAAAACCTGAGAAATCCGTCCGTTTTCGTCATTTGTTATCGAATCGACTTAAAGCCAGATCGTCACATTGGCCGCTCTTCTCTCTGAAACGGTTGTACTTATCGTCTTCAAAGCTATGTCGCGTGCTGCGGTATGCGGAGACACTAAAAGCACCATAGTAGAACACAGATGAAGCTTCTAAGTTGATTTAATGGCCAGTAAGAAGTAATACAATTCAAGTTTTAGGTATCGATTATTGACTTCTTAGCTGGCTTTGGTTCCTTGGACATGAGCTAGGACCTTAAGATTCTGCATGAAAGGAGGACTAGCAGCCGAGTTGCACGGGAGTATGTGAAAAGTGTTCATAAGTAGTAAAAACCTGAGAAATCCGTCCGTTTTCGTCATTTGTTATCGAATCGACTTAAAGCCAGATCGTCACATTGGCCGCTCTTCTCTCTGAAACGGTTCTACTTATCGTCTGCAAAGCTATGTCGCGTGCTGCGGTATGCGGAGACACTAAAAACACCATAGTAGAACACAGATGAAGCTTCTAAGTTGATGTAATAGCCAGTAAGAAGTAGTACAATTCAAGTTTTAGGTATAGATTATTGACTTTTTAGCTGGCTTTGGTGCCTTGGACATGAGCTAGGACCTTAAGATTCTGCATGAAAGGAGGACTAGCAGCCGCGTTGGATGGGAGAATGTGAATAGTGTTCATATGAAGTAAAAACCTGAGAAATCCGTCCGTTTTCGTCATTTGTTATCGAATCGACTTAAAGTTAGATCGTCACATTGGCCGCTCTTCTCTCTGAAACGGTTGTCCTTATCGCCTGCAAAGCTATGTCGCGTGATGCGGTATGCGGAGACACTAAAAGCACCATAGTAGAACACAGATGAAGCTTCTAAGTTGATGTAATAGCCAGTAAGAAGTAGTACAATTCAAGTTTTAGTTACTGATTATTGACTTTTTAGCTGGCTTTGGTGCCTTGGACATAAGCTAGGACCTTAAGATTCTGCATGAAAGGAGGACTATTAGCCGAGTTGCACTCGAGAATGTGAAAAGTGTTCATATGTAGCAAAAACCTGAGATATCCGTCCGTTTTCGTCATTTGTTATCGAATCGACCTAAAGCCAGATCGTCACATTGGCCGCTCTTCTCTCTGAAACGGTTGTACTTATCGTCTGCAAAGCTATTTCGCGTGCTGCGGTATGCGCAGACACTAAAAGCACCATAGTATAAAACAGATGAAGCTTCTAAGTTGATGTAATAGCCAGTAAGAAGTAGTACAACTGAAGTTTTAGGTATCGATTATTGACTTTTTAGCTGGCTTTGTTGCCTTGGACATGAGCTAGGACCTTAAGATTCTGCATGATAGGAGGACTAGCAGCCGCGTTGCAGGGAAGAATGTGAAAAGTGTTCATATGTGGTAAAAACCTGAGAAATCCGTCCGTTTTCGTCATTTGTTATCGAATCGACTTAAAGCCAGATCGTCACATTGGCCGCTCTTCTCTCCGTAACGGTTGTACTTATCGTCTTCAAAGCTATGTCGCGTACTGCGGTATGCGGAGACACTAAAAGCACCATAGTAGAACACAGATGAAGCTTCTAAGTTGATGTAATAGCCAGTAAGAAGTAGTACAATTCAAGTTTTAGGTATCGATTATTGATTTTTTAGCTGGCTTTGGTGCCTTGGACATGAGCTAGGACCTTAAGATTCTGCATCAAAAGGAGGACTAGCAGCCGAGTTGCACGGGAGAATGTGAAAAGTGTTCATATGTAATAAAAACCTGAGAAATCCGTCCGTTTTCGTCATTTGTTATCCAATCTACTTAAAGCCAGATCGTAAAATTGGCTGCTCTTCTCTCTGAAACGGTTGTACTTATCGTCTGCAAAGCTATGTCGCGTGCTGCGGTGTGCGGAGACACTAAAAGCACCATAGTAGAACACAGATGAAGCTTCTAAGTTGATGTAATAGCCAGTAAGAAGTAGTACAATTCAAGTTTTAGGTATCGATTATTGACTTTTTAGCTGGCTTTGGTGCCTTGGACATGAGCTACGACCTTAAGATTCTGCATGAAAGGAGGACTAGCAGCCGAGTTGCACGGGAGAATGTGAAAAGTGTTCATATGTAGTAAAAACCTGAGAAATCCGTCCGTTTTCATCATTTGTTATCGAATGACTTAAAGCCAGATCGTCACATTGGCCCCTCTTTTCTCTGAAACGGTTGTACTTATCGTCTGCAAAGCTATGTCGCGTGCTGCGGTGTGCGGAGACACTAAAAGCACCATAGTAGAACACAGATGAAGCTTCTAAGTTGATGAAATAGCCAGTAAGAAGTAGTACAATTCAAGTTTTAGGTATGGATTATTGACTTTTTAGCTGGCTTTGGTGCTTGGACATGAGCTAGGACCTTAAGATTCTGCATGATAGGAGGACTAGCACCCGCGTTGCACGGGAGAATGTGAAATGTGTTCATATGTAGTAGAAACCTGAGAAATCCGTCCGTTTTCGTCATTTGTTATCGAATCGACTTAAAGCCCGATCGTCACATTGGCCGCTCTTCTCTCTGAAACGGTTGTACTTATCGTCTGGAAAGCTTTGTCGCGTGCTGCGGTATGCGGAGACAATAAAATCACCATAGCAGAACACAGATGAAGCTTCTAAGTCGATGTAATAGCCAGTAAGAAGTAGTACAATTCAAGTTTTGGGTATGGATTATTGACTTTTTAGCTGGCTTTGGTGCCTTGGACATGACCTAGGACCTTAAGATTCTGCATGAAAGGAGGACTAGCAGCCGCGTTGCACGGGAGAATGTGAAATGTGTTCATATGTAGTAGAAACCTGAGAAATCCGTCCGTTTTCGTCATTTGTTATCGAATCGACTTAAAGCCCGATCGTCACATTGGCCGCTCTTCTCTCTGAAACGTTTGTACTTGTCGTCTGCAAAGCTAAGTCGCGTGCTGCGGTATGCGGAGACAATAAACTCACCATAGTAGAACACAGATGAAGCTTCTAAGTCGATGTAATAGCCAGTAAGAAGTAGTACAATTCAAGTTTTAGGTATCGATTATTGACTTCTTAGATGGATTTGGTGCCTTGGACATGAGCTAGGACCTTAAGATTCTGCATGAAAGGAGGACTAGCAGCCGAGTTGCACGGGACAATATGAAAAGTGTTCATATGTAGTAAAAACCTGAGAAATCCGTCCGTTTTCGTCATTTGTTATCGAATCGGCTTAAAGCCAGATCGTCACTTGGCCGCTCTTCTCTCTGAAACGGCTGTACTTATCGTCTGCAAAGCTATGTGGCGTGCTGCGGTATGCGGAGACACTAAAAGCACCATAGTAGAACACAGATTAAGCTTCTAAGTTGATGTAATAGCCAGTAAGAAGTAGTACAATTCAAGTTTTAGGTACTGATTATTGACTTTTTAGCTGGCTTTGGTGACTTGGACATGAGCTAGGACCTTAAGTTTCTGCATGAAAGGAGGACTAGCATCCGAGTTGCACGGGAGAATGTGAAAAGTGTTCATATGTAGTAAAAACCTGTGAAATCCGTCCGTTTTCGTCATTTGTTATCGAATCGACTTAAAGCCAGATCGTCACATTGGCCGCTCTTCTCTCTGAAACGGTTGTACTTATCGCCTGCAAAGATATGTTGCGTGCTGCGGTATGCGGAGACACTAAAAGCACCATAGTAGAACACAGATGAAGCTTCTATGATGATGTAATAGCCAGTAAGAAGTAGTACAATTAAAGTTTTAGGTATCGATTATTGACTTTTTAGCTGGCTTTGGTGCCTTGGACATGACCTAGGACCTTAAGATTCTGCATGAAAGGAGGACTAGCAGCCGCGTTGGATGGGAGAATGTGAAAAGTGTTCATATGTAGTAAAAACCTGAGAAATCCGTCCGTTTTCGTCATTTGTTATCGAATCGCCTTAAAGCCAGATCGTCACTTGGCCGCTCTTCTCTCTGAAACGGCTGTAGTTATCGTCTGCAAAGCTATGTGGCGTGCTGCGGTATGCGGAGACACTAAAAGCACCATAGTAGAACACAGATTAAGCTTCTAAGTTGATGTAATAGCCAGTAAGAAGTAGTACAATTCAAGTTTTAGGTACTGATTATTGACTTTTTAGCTGGCTTTGGTGCCTTGGACATGAGCTAGGACCTTAAGTTTCTGCATGAAAGGAGGACTAGCATCCGAGTTGCACGGGAGAATGTGAAAAGTGTTCATATGTAGTAAAAACCTGAGAAATCCGTCCGTTTTCGTCATTTGTTATCGAATCGACTTAAAGCCAGATCGGCACATTGGCCGCTCTTCTCTCTGAAACGGTTGTACTTATCGCCTGCAAAGATATGTTGCGTGCTGCGGTATGAGGAGACACTAAAAGCACCATAGTAGAACACAGATGAAGCTTCTATGATGATGTAATAGCTAGTAAGACGTAGTACAATTAAAGTTTTAGGTATCGATTATTGACTTTTTAGCTGGCTTTGGTGCCTTGGACATGACCTAGGACCTTAAGATTCTGCATGAAAGGAGGACTAGCAGCCGCGTTGGATGGGAGAATGTGCAAAGTGTTCATATGTAGTAAAAACCTGAGAAATCCGTCCGTTTTCGTCATTTGTTATCGAATCGACTTAAAGCCAGATCGTCACATTGGCCGCTCTTCTCTCTGAAACGGTTGTACTTATCGCCTGCAAAGCTATGTCGCGTGATGCGGTATGCGGAGACACTAAAACCACCATAGTAGAACACAGATGAAGCTTCTAAGTTGATGTAATAGCCAGTAAGAAGTAGTACAATTCAAGTTTTAGGTATCGATTATTGACTTTTTAGCTGGCTTTGGTGCCTTGGACATGAGCTAGGACCTTAAGATTCTGCATGAAAGGAGGACTAGCAGCCGAGTTGCACGGGAGAATGTGAAAAGTGTTCATATGTAGTAAAAACCTGAGAAATCCGTCCGTTTTCGTCATTTGTTATCGAATCGACTTAAAGCCAGATCATCATTGGCCGCTCTTCTCTCTGAAACGGTTGTACTTATCGTCTGCAAAGCTATGTCGTATGCTGTGGTAGGCGGGGACACTGAAACCACCACAGTATAACACAGGTGAAGCTTCTAATTTGATGTAATAGCCAGTAAGAAATAGTACATTTCAAGTTTTAGGTATCGATTATTGACTTTTTAGCTGGTTTTGATGCCTTGGACATGAGCTAGGACCTTAAGAATCTGCGTGAAAGGAGGACTAGCAGCCGAGTTGCAGGGAAGAATGTGAAAAGTGTTCATATGTAGTAAAAACCTGAGAAATCCGTCCGTTTTCGTCATTTGTTATCGAATCGACTTAAAGCCAGATCGTCACATTGGCCGCTCTTCTCCCTGAAACGGTTGTACTTATCGTCTGCAAAGCTATGTCGCGTGCTGCGGTATGCGGAGACTCTAAAAGCACCATAGTAGAACACAGATGAAGCTTCTAAGTTGATGTAATAGCCAGTAAGAAGTAGTACAATTCAAGTTTTAGGTACTGATTATTTACTTTTTTGCTGGCTTTGGTGCCTTGGACATGAGCTAGGACCTTAAGATTCTGCATGAAAGGAGGACTAGCAGCCGCGTTGCACGGGAGAATGTGAAATGTGTTCATATGTAGTAAAAACTTGAGAAATCCGTCCGTTTTCGTCATTTGTTATCGAATCGACTTAAAGGCAGATCGTCACATTGGCCGCTCTTCTCTCTGAAACGGTTGTACTTATCGTCTGCAAAGCTATGTCTCGTGCTGCGGTATGCGGAGACACTAAAATCACCATAGTAGAACACAGATGAAGCTTCTAAGATGATGTAATAGACAATAAGAAGTAGTACAATTCAAGTTTTAGGTATGGATTATTGACTTTTTAGCTGGCTTTGGTGCCTTGGGCATGAGCTAGGACCTTAAGATTCTGCATGAAAGGAGGACTAGCAGCCGAGTTGCACAGGAGAATCTGAAAAGTGTTCATATGTAGTAAAAACCTGAGAAATCCGTCCGTTTTCGTCATTTGTTATCGAATCGACTTAAAGCCAGATCGTCACATTGGCCGCTCTTCTCTCTGAAACGGTTGTACTTATCGTCTACAAAGCTATGTCGCGTGCTGCGGTATGCGCAGACACTAAAAGCACCATAGAATAAAACAGATGAAGCTTCTAAGTTGATGTAATAGCCAGTAAGAAGTAGTACAACTGAAGTTTTAGGTATCGATTATTGACTTTTTAGCTGGCTTTGGTGCCTTGGACATGAGCTAGGACCTTAAGATTCTGCATGATAGGAGGACTAGCAGCCGCGTTGCACGGGAGAATGTGAAATGTGTTCATATGTAGTAGAAACCTGAGAAATCCGTCCGTTTTCGTCATTTGTTATCGAATCGACTTAAAGCCCGATCGTCACATTGGCCGCTCTTCTCTCTGAAACGGTTGTACTTATCGTCTGCAAAGCTAAGTCGCGTGCTGCGGTATGCGGAGACAATAAAATCACCATAGCAGAACACAGATGAAGCTTCTAAGTCGATGTAATAGCCAGTAAGAAGTAGTACAATTCAAGTTTTAGGTATCGATTATTGACTTCTTAGATGGATTTGGTGCCTTGGACATGAGCTAGGACCTTAAGATTCTGCATGAAAGGAGGACTAGCAGCCGAGTTGCACGGGACAATAAGAAAAGTGTTCATATGTAGTAAAAACCTGAGAAATCCGTCCGTTTTCGTCATTTGTTATCGAATCGCCTTAAAGCCAGATCGTCACTTGGCCGCTCTTCTCTCTGAAACGGCTGTACTTATCGTCTGCAAAGCTATGTGGCGTGCTGCGGTATGCGGAGACACTAAAAGCACCATAGTAGAACACAGATTAAGCTTCTAAGTTTATGTAATAGCCAGTAAGAAGTAGTACAATTCAAGTTTTAGTTACTGATTATTGACTTTTTAGCTGGCTTTGGTGCCTTGGACATGAGCTAGGACCTTAAGATTCTGCATGAAAGGAGGACTATTAGCCGAGTTGCACTCGAGAATGTGAAAAGTGTTCATATGTAGCAAAAACCTGAGATATCCGTCCGTTTTCGTCATTTGTTATCGAATCGACTTAAAGCCAGATCGTCACATTGGCCGCTCTTCTCTCTGAAACGGTTGTACTTATCGTCTGCAAAGCTATTTCGCGTGCTGCGGTATGCGCAGACACTAAAAGCACCATAGTATAAAGCAGATGAAGCTTCTAAGTTGATGTAATAGCCAGTAAGAAGTAGTACAATTAAAGTTTTAGGTATCGATTATTGACTTTTTAGCTGGCTTTGTTGCCTTGGACATGAGCTAGGACCTTAAGATTCTGCATGATAGGAGGACTAGCAGCCGCGTTGCAGGGAAGAATGTGAAAAGTGTTCATATGTGGTAAAAACCTGAGAAATCCGTCCGTTTTCGTCATTTGTTATCGAATCGACTTAAAGCCAGATCGTCACATTGGCCGCTCTTCTCTCTGAAACGGTTGTACTTATCGTCTGCAAAGCTATGTCGCGTGCTGCGGTATGCGGAGACTCTAAAAGCAACATAGTAGAACACAGATGAAGCTTCTAAGTTGATGTAATAGCCAGTAAGAAGTAGTACAATTAAAGTTTTAGGTATCGATTATTGACTTTTTAGCTGGCTTTGGTGCCTTGGACATGAGCTAGGACCTTAAGATTCTGCTTTAAAGGAGGACTAGCAGCTGAGTTGCACGGGAGAACGTGAAAAGTATTCATATGTAGTAAAAACCTGAGAAATCCGTCCGTTTTCGTCATTTGTTATCGAATCGACTTAAAGCCAGATCGTAACATTGGCTGCTCTTCTCTCTGAAACGGTTGTACTTATCGTCTGCAAAGCTATGTCGCGTGCTGCGGTGTGCGGAGACACTAAAAGCACCATAGTAGAACACAGATGAAGCTTCTAAGTTGATGTAATAGCCAGTAAGAAGTAGTACAATTCAAGTTTTAGGTATCGATTATTGACTTTTTAGCTGGCTTTGGTGCCTTGGACATGAGCTACGACCTTAAGATTCTGCATGAAAGGAGGACTAGCAGCCGAGTTGCACGGAAGAATGTGAAAAGTGTTCATATGTAGTAAAAACCTGAGAAATCCGTCCGTTTTCATCATTTGTTATCGAATCGACTTAAAGCCAGATCGTCACATTGGCCCCTCTTTTCTCTGAAACGGTTGTACTTATCGTCTGCAAAGCTATGTCGCGTGCTGCGGTGTGCGGAGACACTAAAAGCACCATAGTAGAACACAGATGAAGCTTCTAAGTTGATGTAATAGCCAGTAAGAAGTAGTACAATTCAAGTTTTAGGTATCGATTATTGACTTTTTAGCTGGCTTTGGTGCCTTGGACATGAGCTAGGACCTTAAGATACTGCATATAAGGAGGACTAGCAGCCGCGTTGCACGGGAGAATGTGAAATGTTTTCATATGTAGTAGAAACCTGAGAAATCCGTTCGTTTTCGTCATTTGTTATCGAATCGACTTAAAGCCCGATCGTCACATTGGCCGCTCTTCTCTCTGAAACGGTTGTACTTATCGTCTGCAAAGCTATGTCGTATGCTGCGGTATGCGGAGACACTAAAACCACCACAGTAGAACACAGATGAAGCTTCTAAGTTGATGTAATACCCAGTAAGAAGTAGTACAATTCAAGTTTTATGTATTGATTATTGACTTTTTAGCTGGCTTTGGTGCCTTGGACATGAGCTAGGACCTTAAGAATCTGCATGAAAGGAGGACTAGCAGCCGAGTTACACGGGAGAATGTAAAAACTGTTCATATGTAGTAAAAACCTGAGAAATCCGTCCGTTTTCGTCATTTGTTATCGAATCGACTTAAAGCCAGATCGCAACATTGGCCGCTCTTCTCTCTGAAACGGTTGTACTTATCGTCTTCAAAGCTATTTCGCGTGCTGCGGTACGCGGAGACTCTAAAAGCACCATAGTAGAACACAGATGAAGCTTCTAAGTTGATGAAATAGCCAGTAAGAAGTAGTACAATTCAAGTTTTAGGTATCGATTATTGACTGTTTAGCTGGCTTTGATGCCTTGGACATGATCTAGGACCTTAAGATTCTCCATGAAAGGAGGACTAGCTGCCGAGTTGCACGGGAGAATGTGAAACGTGTTCATATGTAGTAAAAACCTGAGAAATCCGTCCGTTTTCGTCATTTGTTATCGAATCGACTTAAAGCCAGATCGTCACTTGGCCGCTCTTATCCCTGAAACGGGTGTACTTATCGTCTGCAAAGCTATGTCGCGTGCTGCGGTGTGCGGAGACACTAAAAGCACCATAGTAGGACACAGATGAAGCTTCTAAGTTGATGTAATATCCAGTAAGAAGTAGTAAAACTCAAGTTTTAGGTATCGATTATTGACTTTTTAGCTGGCTTTGGTGCCTTGGACATAAGCTAGGACCTTAAGATTCTACATAGAAGGAGGACTAGCAGCCGCGTTGCACGGGATAATGTGAAATGTGTTCATATGTAGTAGAAACCTGAGAAATCCGTCCGTTTTCGTCATTTGTTATCGAATCGACTTAAAGCCCGATCGTCACATTGGCCGCTCTTCTCTCTGAAACGGTTGTACTTATCGTTTACAAAGCTATGTCGTATGCTGCGGTATGCGGAGACACTAAAACCACCACAGTAGAACACAGATGAAGCTTCTAAGTTGATGTAATAGCCAGTAAGAAGTAGTACAATTCAAGTTTTAGGTATTGATTATTGAGTTTTTAGCTGGCTTTGGTGCCTTGGACATGGGCTAGGACCTTAAGAATCTGCATGAAAGGAGGACTAGCAGCCGAGTTGCACGGGAGAATGTAAAAAGTGTTCATATGTAGTAAAAACCTGAGAAATCCGTCCGTTTTCTTCATTTGTTATCGAATCGACTTAAAGCCAGATCGTAACATTGGCCGCTCTTCTCTCTGAAACGGTTGTACTTATCGTCTGCAAAGCTATTTCGCGTGCTGCGGTACGCGGAGACTCTAAAAGCACCATAGTAGAACACAGATGAAGCTTCTAAGTTGATGTAATAGCCAGTAAGAAGTAGTACAATTCAAGTTTTAGGTATCGATTATTGACTGTTTAGCTGGCTTTGGTGCCTTGGACATTATCTAGGACCTTAAGATTCTCCATGAAAGGAGCACTAGCAGCCGAGTTGCACGGGAGAATGTGAAACGTGTTCATATGTAGTAAAAACCTGAGAAATCCGTCCGTTTTCGTCATTTGTTATCGAATAGACTTAAAGCCAGATCGTCCCTTGGCTGCTCTTCTCTCTGAAACGGTTGTACTTATCGTCTACAAAGCTATGTCGTATGCTGCGGTATGTGGAGACACTAAAACCACCACAGTAGAACACAGATGAAGCTTCTAAGTTGATGTGATAGCCAGTAAGAAGTAGTTCAATTCAAGTTATAGGTACTGATTATTTACTTTTTAGCTGGCTTTGCTGCCTTGGACATGAGCTAGGACCTTAAGATTCTGCATGAATGGAGGACTAGCAGCAGCGTTTCACGGGAGAATGTGAAAAGTGTTCATATGTAGTAAAAACCTGAGAAATCCGTCCGTTTTCGTCATTTGTTATCGAATCGACTTAAAGCCCGATCGTCACATTGGCCGCTCTATTCTCTGAAACGGTTGTACTTATCGTCTACAAAGCTATGTCGTATGCTGCGGTATGTGGAGACACTAAAACCACCACAGTAGAACACAGATGAAGCTTCTAAGTTGATGTGATAGCCAGTAAGAAGTAGTACAATTCAATTTTTAGGTATTGATTATTGACTTTTTAGCTGGTTTTGGTGCCTTGGAAATGAGCTAGGACCTTAAGATTTGCATGAAAGGAGGACTAGCAGCCGAGTTGCACGGGAGAATGTGAAAAGTGTTCATATGTAGTAAAAACCTGAGAAATCCGTCCGTTTTCGTCATTTGTTATCGAATAGACTTAAAGCCAGATCGTCACATTGGCCGCTCTTCTCTCTGAAACGGTTGTACTTATCGTCTGCAAAACTATGTCTCGTGCTGCGGTATGCGGAGACAATAAAATCACCATAGTAGAACACAGATGAAGCTTCTAAGTTGATGTAATAGCCAGTAAGAATTAGTACAATTCAAGTTTTAGCTATCGATTATTGACTGTTTAGCTGGCTTTGGTGCCTTGGACATGATCTAGGACCTTAAGATTCTCCATGAAAGGAGGACTAGCAGCCGAGTTGCACGGGAGAATGTGAAACTTGTTCATATGTAGTAAAAACCTGAGAAATCCGTCAGTTTTCGTCATTTGTTATCGAATCGACTTAAAGCCAGATCGTCACTTGGCCGATCTTATCCCTGAAACGGTTGTACTTATCGTCTGCAAAGCTATGTCTCGTGCTGCGGTATGCGGAGACACTAAAAGCACCATAGTAGAACACAGATGAAGCTTCTAAGTTGATGTAATAGCCAGTAAGAAGTAGTACAATTCAAGTTTTAGGTACTGATTATTTACTTTTTAGCTTACTTTGGTGCCTTGGACATGAGCTAGGACCTTAAGTTTCTGCATGAAAGGAGGACTAGCAGCCGAGTTACACGGGAGAATGTGAAAAATGTTCATATGTAGTAAAAACCTGAGAAATCCGTCCGTTTTCTTCATATGTTATCGAATCGACTTAAAGCCAGATCGTCACATTGGCCGCTCTTCTCTCTGAAACGGTTGTACATATCGTCTGCAAAACTATGTCTCGTGCTGCGGTATGCGGAGACAATAAAATCACCATAGTAGAACACAGATGAAGCTTCTAAGATGATGTAATAGCCAGTAAGAAGTAGTACAATTCAAGTTTTATGTATTGATTATTGACTTCTTAGCTGGCTTTGGTGCCTTGGACATGAGCTAGGACCTTAAGATTCTCCATGAAAGGAGGACTAGCAGCCGAGTTTCACGGGAGAATGTGAAACGTGTTCATATGTAGTAAAAACCTGAGAAATCCGTCAGTTTTCGTCATTTGTTATCGAATCGACTTAAAGCCAGATCGTTTCTTGGCCGATCTTATCCCTGAAACGGTTGTACTTATCGTCTGCAAAGCTATGTCTCGTGCTGCGGTATGCGGAGACACTAAAAGCACCATAGTAGAACACAGATGAAGCTTCTAAGTTGATGTAATAGCCAGTAAGAAGTAGTACAATTCAAGTTTTAGGTATCGATTATTGACTTTTTAGCAGGCTTTGGTGCCTTGGACATGAGCTAGGACCTTAAGATTCTGCATGAAAGGAGGACTAGCAGCCGAGTTGCACGGGACAATGTGAAAAGTGTTCATATGTAGTAAAAACCTGAGAAATCCGTCCGTTTTCGTCATTTGTTATCGAATCGACTTAAAGCCAGATCGTCACAATTTCCGCTCTTCCCTCTGAAACGGTTGTACTTATCGTCTGCAAAGCTATGTCGCGTGCTGCGGTATGCGGAGACACTAAAAGCACCATAGTAGAACACAGAAGAAGCTTCTAAGTTGAAGTAATAGCCAGTAAGAAGTAGTACAATTCAAGTTTTAGTTATCGATTATTCCCTTTTGGCCGGCTTTGGTGGCTTGGACATGACCTAGGACCTTAAGATTCTGCATGAAACTAGAACTAGCAGCCGAATTGCACGGGAGAATGTGAAAAGTGTTCATATGTAGTTAAAACCTGAGAAATCCGTCCGTTTTCGTCATTTGTTATCGAATCGACTTAAAGCCAGATCGTCACTTGGCCGATCTTATCCCTGAAACGGTTGTACTTATCGTCTGCAAAGCTATGTCTCGTGCTGCGGTATGCGGAGACACTAAAAGCACCATAGTAGAACACAGATGAAGCTTCTAAGTTGATGTAATAGCCAGTAAGAAGTAGTACAATTCAAGTTTTAGGTACTGATTATTTACTTTTTAGCTTACTTTGGTGCCTTGGACATGAGCTAGGACCTTAAGTTTCTGCATGAAAGAAGGACTAGCAGCCGAGTTACACGGGAGAATTTGAAAAATGTTCATATGTAGTAAAAACCTGAGAAATCCGTCCGTTTTCTTCATTTGTTATCGAATAGACTTAAAGCCAGATCGTCTCATTGGCTGCTCTTCTCTCTGAAACGGTTGTACATATCGTCTGCAAAGCTATGTCTCGTGCTGCGGTATGCGGAGACAATAAAATCACCATAGTAGAACACAGATGAAGCTTCTAAGATGATGTAATAGCCAGTAAGAAGTAGTACAATTCAAGTTTTATGTATTGATTATTGACTTCTTAGCTGGCTTTGGTGCCTTGGACATGAGCTAGGACCTTAAGATTCTGCATGAAATTAGGACTAGCAGCCGAGTTACACGGGAGAATGTGAAACGTGATCATATGTAGTAAAAACCTGAGAAATCCGTCCGTTTTCGTCATTTGTTATCGAATCGACTTAAAGCCCGATCGTCACATTGGCCGCTCTTCTCTCTGAAACGGTTGTACCTATCGTTTGCAAAGCTATGTCGTATGCTGCGGTATGCGGAGACACTAACACCATCACAGTAGAACACAGATGAAGCTTCTAAGTTGATGTAATAGCCAGTAAGTAGTAGTACAATTCAAGTTTTAGGTATCGATTATTGACTTTTTAGCTGGCTTTGGTGCCTTGGACATGAGCTAGGACCATAAGAATCTGCATGAAAGGAGGACTAGCAGCCGAGTTGCACGGGAGAATGTAAAAAGTGTTCATATGTAGTAAAAACCTGAGAAATCCGTCCGTTTTCGTCATTTGTTATCGAATCGACTTAAAGCCAGATCGTAACATTGGCCGCTCTTCTCTCTGAAACGGTTGTACTTATCGTCTGCAAAGCTATTTCGCGTGCTGCGGTACGCGGAGACTCTAAAAGCACCATAGTAGAACACAGATGAAGCTTCTAAGTTGATGTAATAGCCAGTAAGAAGTAGTACAATTCAAGTTTTAGCTATCGATTATTGACTGTTTAGCTGGCTTTGGTGCCTTGGACATGATCTAGGACCTTAAGATTCTCCATGAAAGGAGGACTAGCAGCCGAGTTGCACGGGAGAATGTGAAACGTGTTCATATGTAGTAAAAACCTGAGAAATCCGTCAGTTTTCGTCATTTGTTATCGAATCGACTTAAAGCCAGATCGTCACTTGGCCGATCATATCCCTGAAACGGTTGTACTTATCGTCTGCAAAGCTATGTCTCGTGCTGCGGTATGCGGAGACACTAAAAGCACCATAGTAGAACACAGATGAAGCTTCTAAGTTGATGTAATAGCCAGTAAGAAGTAGTACAATTCAAGCTTAAGTACTGATTATTTACGTTTTAGCTTACTTTGGTGCCTTGGACATGAGCTAGGACCTTAAGTTTCTGCATGAAAGGAGGACTAGCAGCCGAGTTACACGGGAGAATGTGAAAAATGTTCATATGTAGTAAAAACCTGAGAAATCCGTCCGTTTTCTTCATTTGTTATCGAATCGACTTAAAGCCAGATCGTCACATTGGCCGCTCTTCTCTCTGAAACGGTTGTACATATCGTCTGCAAAGCTATGTCGCGTGCTGCGGTGTGCGGAGACACTAAATGCACCATATTAGAACACAGATGAAGCTTCTAAGTTGATGTAATAGCCAGTAAGAAGTAGTACAATTCAAGTTTTAGGTATCAGTTATTGACTTTTTAGCTGGCTTTGGTGCCTTGGACATGAGCTAGGACCTTAAGATTCTGCATAGAAGGAGGACTAGCAGCCGTGTTGCACGGGAGAATGTGAAACGTGTTCATATGTAGTAGAAACCTGAGAAATCCGTCCGTTTTCGTCATTTGTTATCGAATCGACTTAAAGCCCGATCGTCACATTGGCCGCTCTTCTCACTGAAACGGTTGTACCTATCGTTTGCAAAGCTATGTCGTATGCTGCGGTATGCGGAGACACTAAAACCATCACAGTAGAACACAGATGAAGCTTCTAAGTTGATGTAATAGCCAGTAAGAAGTAGTACAATTCAAGTTTTAGGTATCGATTATTGACTTTTTAGCTGGCTTTGGTGCCTTGGACATGAGCTAGGACCTTAAGAAGCTGCATGAAAGGAGGACTAGCAGCCGAGTTGCACGGGAGAATGTAAAAAGTGTTCATATGTAGTAAAAACCTGAGAAATCCGTCCGTTTTCGTCATTTGTTATCGAATCGACTTAAAGCCAGATCGTAACATTGGCCGCTCTTCTCTCTGAAACGGTTGTACTTATCGTCTGCAAAGCTATTTCGCGTGCTGCGGTACGCGGAGACTCTAAAAGCACCATAGTAGAACACAGATGAAGCTTCTAAGTTGATGTAATAGCCAGTAAGAAGTAGTACAATTCAAGTTTTAGCTATCGATTATTGACTGTTTAGCTGGCTTTGGTGCCTTGGACATGATGTAGGACCTTAAGATTCTGCATTAAAGGAGGGCTAGCAGCCGAGTTGCACGGGAGAATGTGAAACGTGTTCATATGTAGTAAAAACCTGAGAAATCCGTCAGTTTTCATCATTTGTTTTCGAATCGACTTAAAGCCAGGTCGTCACTTGGCCGATCTTATCCCTGAAACGGTTGTACTTATCGTCTGCAAAGCTATGTCTCGTGCTGCGGTATGCGGAGACACTAAAAGCACCATAGTAGAACACAGATGAAGCTTCTAAGTTGATGTAATAGCCAGTAAGAAGTAGTACAATTCAAGCTTAAGTAGTGATTATTTACGTTTTAGCTTACTTTGGTGCCTTGGACATGAGCTAGGACCTTAAGATTCTGCATGAAAGGAGGACTAGCAGCCGAGTTGCACGGGACAATGTGAAAAGTGTTCATATGTAGTAAAAACCTGAGAAATCCGTCCGTTTTCGTCATTTGTTATCGAATCGACTTAAAGCCCGATCGTCACAATTTCCGCTCTTCCCTCTGAAACGGTTGTACTTATCGTCTGCAAAGCTATGTCGCGTGCTGCGGTATGCGGAGACACTAAAAGCACCATAGTAGAACACAGAAGAAGCTTCTAAGTTGAAGTAATAGCCAGTAAGAAGTAGTACAATTCAAGTTTTAGGTATCGATTATTCCCTTTTGGCCGGCTTTGGTGGCTTGGACATGAGCTAGGACCTTAAGATTCTGCATAGAAGGAGGACTAGCAGCCGCGTTGCACGGGAGAATGTGAAACGTGTTCATATGTAGTAGAAACCTGAGAAATCCGTCCGTTTTCGTCATTTGTTATCGAACCGACTTAAAGCCCGATCGTCACATTGGCCGCTCTTCTCTCTGAAACGGTTGTACCTATCGTTTGCAAAGCTATGTCGTATGCTGCTGCATGCGGAGACACTAAAACCATCACAGTAGAACACAGATGAAGCTTCTAAGTTGATGTAATAGCCAGTAAGAAGTAGTACAATTCAAGTTTTAGGTATCGATTATTGACTTTTTAGCTGGCTTTGGTGCCTTGGACATGAGCTAGGACCTTAAGAATCTGCATGAAAGGAGGACTAGCAACCGAGTTGCACGGTAGAATGTAAAAAGTGTTCATATGTAGTAAAAACCTTAGAAATCCGTCCGTTTTCGTCATTTGTTATCGAATCGACTTAAAGCCAGATCGTAACATTGGCCGCTCTTCTCTCTGAAACGGTTGTACTTATCGTCTGCAAAGCTATTTCGCGTGCTGCGGTACGCGGAGACTCTAAAAGCACCATAGTAGAACGCAGATGAAGCTTCTAAGTTGATGTAATAGCCAGTAAGAAGTAGTACAATTCAAGTTTTAGCTATCGATTATTGACTGTTTAGCTGGCTTTGGTGCCTTGGACATGATGTAGGACCTTAAGATTCTCCATGAAAGGAGGACTAGCAGCCGAGTTGCACGGGAGAATGTGAAACGTGTTCATATGTAGTAAAAACCTGAGAAATCCGTCAGTTTTCGTCATTTGTTATCGAATCGACTTAAAGCCAGATCGTAACATTGGCCGCTCTTCTCTCTGAAACGGTTGTACTTATCGCCTGCAAAGCTATTTCGCGTGCTGCGGTACGCGGAGACTCTAAAAGCACCATAGTAGAACACAGATGAAGCTTCTAAGTTGATGTAATAGCCAGTAAGAAGTAGTACAATTCAAGTTTTAGCTATCGATTATAGACTGTTTAGCTGGCTTTGGTGCCTTGGACATGATCTAGGACCTTAAGATTCTCCATGAAAGGAGGACTAGCAGCCGAGTTGCACGGGAGAATGTGAAACGTGTTCATATGTAGTAAAAACCTGAGAAATCCGTCCGTTTTCGTCATTTGTTATCGAATCGACTTAAAGCCAGATCGTCCCTTGGCTGCTCTTCTCTCTGAAACTGTTCTACTTATCGTCTGCAAAGCTATGTCGCATGCTGCGGTATGCGGAGACACTAAAAGCACCATAGTAGAACACAGATGAAGCTTCTAAGCTGATGTAATAGCCAGTAAGAAGTAGTACAATTCAAGTTTTAGGTATCAGTTATTGACTTTTTAGCTGGCTTTGGTGCCTTGGACATGAGCTAGGACCTTAAGATTCTGCATAGAAGGAGGACTAGCAGCCGCGTTGCACGGGAGAATGTGAAACGTGTTCATATGTAGTAGAAACCTGAGAAATCCGTCCGTTTTCGTCATTTGTTATCGAATCGACTTAAAGCCCGATCGTCACATTGGCCGCTCTTCTCTCTCAAACGGTTGTACCTATCGTTTGCAAAGCTATGTCGTATGCTGCGGTATGCGGAGACACTAAAACCACCACAGTAGAACACAGATGAAGCTTCTAAGTTGATGTAATAGCCAGTAAGAAGTAGTAAAATTCAAGTTTTAGGTATCGATTATTGACTTTTTAGCTGGCTTTGGTGCCTTGGACATGAGCTTGGACCTTAAGAATCTGCATGAAAGGAGGACTAGCAGCCGAGTTGCACGTGAGAATGTAAAAAGTGTTCATATGTAGTAAAAACCTGAGAAATCCGTCCGTTTTCGTCATTTGTTATCGAATCGACTTAAAGCCAGATCGTAACATTGGCCGCTCTTCTCTCTGAAACGGTTGTACTTATCGTCTGCAAAGCTATTTCACGTGCTGCGGTACGCGGAGACTCTAAAAGCACCATAGTAGAACACAGATGAAGCTTCTAAGTTGATGTAATAGCCAGTAAGAAGTAGTACAAATCAAGTTTTAGCTATCGATTATTGACTGTTTAGCTGGCTTTGGTGCCTTGGACATGATCTAGGACCTTAAGATTCTCCATGAAAGGAGGACTAGCAGCCGAGTTGCACGGGAGAATGTGAAACGTGTTCATATGTAGTAAAAACCTGAGAAATCCGTCAGTTTTCGTCATTTGTTATCGAATCGACCTAAAGCCAGATCGTCACTTGGCCGATCTTATCCCTGAAACGGTTGTACGTATCGTCTGCAAAGCTATGTCTCGTGACGCAGTATGCGGAGACACTAAAAGCACCATAGTAGAACACAGATGAAGCTTCTAAGTTGATGTAATAGCCAGTAAGAAGTAGTACAATTCAAGCTTAAGTACTGATTATTTACGTTTTAGCTTACTTTGGTGCCTTGGACATGAGCTAGGACCTTAAGTTTCTGCATGAAAGGAGGACTAGCAGCCGAGTTACACGGGAGAATGTGAAAAATGTTCATATGTAGTAAAAACCTGAGAAATCCGTCCGTTTTCGTCATTTGTTATCGAATCGACTTAAAGCCAGATCGTCACATTGGCCGCTCTTCTCTCTGAAACGGTTGTACATATCGTCTGCAAAGCTATGTCGCGTGCTGCGGTGTGCGGAGACACTAAATGCACCATATTAGAACACAGATGAAGCTTCTAAGTTGATGTAATAGCCAGTAAGAAGTAGTACAATTCAAGTTTTATGTATCGATTATTGACTTCTTAGCTGGCTTTGGTGCCTTGGACATGAGCTAGGACCTTAAGATTCTGCATGAAAGGAGGACTAGCAGCCGCGTTGCACGGGAGAATGTGAAATGTGTTCATACGTAGTAAAAACCTGAAAAATCCGTCCGTTGTCGCCATTTGTTATCGAATCGACTTAAAGCCCGATCGTCACATTGGCCGCTATTCTCTCTGAAACGGTTGTACTTATCGTCTGCAAAGCTATGTCGTATGCTGCGGTATATGGAGACACTAAAACCACCACAATAGAACACAGATGAAGCTTCTTAGTTGATGTGATAGCCAGTCAGAAGTAGTACAATTCAAGTTTTAGGTATCGATTATTGACTTTTTAGCTGGCTTTGGTGCCTTGGACATGAGCTACGACCTTAAGATTCTGCATGAAAGGAGGACTAGCAGCCGAGTTGCAGGGAAGAATGTGAACAGTGTTCATATGTAGTAAAAACCTGAGAAATCCGTCCGTTTTCGTCATTTGTTATCGAATCGACTTAAAGCCAAATCGTTACATTGGCCGCTCTTCTCTCTGAAACGGTTGTACGTATCGTCTTCAAAGCTGTGTCGCGTGCTGCGGTATGCGGAGACACTAAAAGCACCATAGTAGAACACAGATGAAACTTCTAAGTTGATGTAATAGCCAGTAATATATAGTACAATTCAAGTTTTAGGTATCGATTATTGACTTTTTAGCTGGCTTTGGTGCCTTGGACATGAGCTAGGACCTTAAGATTCAGCATGAAAGGAGGACTAGCAGCCGAGTTGCACGGGAGAATGTGAAAAGTGTTCATATGTAGTAAAAACCTGAGAAATCCGTCCGTTTTCGTCATTTGTTATCGAATCGACTTAAAGCCAGATCGTCACATTGGCCCCTCTTTTCTCTGAAACGGTTGTACTTATCGTCTGCAAAGCTATGTCGCGTGCTGCGGTGTGCGGAGACACTAAAAGCACCATAGTAGAACACAGATGAAGCTTCTAAGTTGATGTAATAGCCAGTAAGGAGTAGTAGAATTCAAGTTTTAGGTATCGATTAATGACTTTTTTGCTGGCTTTGGTGCCTTGGACATGAGCTAGGACCTTAAGATTCTGCATAGAAGGAGGACTAGCAGCCGCGTTGCACGGGAGAATGTGAAATGTGTTCATATGTAGTAGAAACCAGAGAAATCCGTTCGTTTTCGTCATTTGTTATCGAATCGACTTAAAGCCCGATCGTCACCTTGGCCGCTCTTCTCTCTGAAACGGTTGTACTTATCGTTTGCAAAGCTATGTCGTATGCTGCGGTATGCGGAGACACTAACACCACCACAGTAGAACACAGATGAAGCTTCTAAGTTGATGTAATACCCATTAAGGAGTAGTACAATTCAAGTTTTAGGTATTGATTATTGACTTTTTAGCTGGCTTTGGTGCCTTGGACATGAGCTAGGACCTTAAGAATCTGCATGAAAGGAGGACTAGCAGCCGAGTTACACGGGAGAATGTAAAGAGTGTTCATATGTAGTAAAAACCTGATAAAAATGCGTCCGTTTTCGTCATTTGTTATCGAATCGACTTAAAGCTAGATCGTAACATTGGCCGCTCTACTCTCTGAAACGGTTGTACTTATCGTCTGCAAAGCTATTTCGCGTGCTGCGGTACGCGGAGACCCTAAAAGCACCATAGTAGAACACAGATGAAGCTTATAAGTTGATGTAATAGCCAGTAAGAAGTAGTACAATTCAAGTTTTAGGTATCGATTATTGACTGTTTAGCTGGCTTTGGTGCCTTGGATATGATCTAGGACCTTAAGATTCTCCATGAAAGGAGGACTAGCTGCCGAGTTGCACGGGAGAATGTGAAACGTGTTCATATGTAGTAAAAACCTGAGAAATCCGTCAGTTTTCGTCATTTGTTATCGAATCGACTTAAAGCCAGATCGTCACTTGGCCGCTCTTATCCCTGAAACGGTTGTACTTATCGTCTGCAAAGCTATGTCGCGTGCTGCGGTGTGCGGAGACACTAAAAGCACCATAGTAGAACACAGATGAAGCTTCTAAGTTGATGTAATAGCCAGTAAGAAGTAGTACAATTCAAGTTTTAGGTATCGATTATTGACTTTTTAGCTGGCTTTGGTGCCTTGGACATGAGCTACGACCTTAAGATTCTGCATAGTAGGAAGACTAGCAGCCGAGCTGCACGGGAGAATGTGAAAAGTGTTCATATGTAGTACAAACCTGAGAAATCCGTCCGTTTTCGTCATTTGTTATCGAATCGACTTAAAGCCAGATCGTCACATTGGCCGCTCTTCTCTCTGAAACGGTTGTACTTATCGTTTACAAAGCTATGTCGTATGCTGCGGTATGCGGAGACACTAAAACCACCACAGTAGAACACAGATGAAGCTTCTAAGTTGATGTAATAGCCAGTAAGAAGTAGTACAATCCAAGTTTTAGGTATTGATTATTGACTTATTAGCTGGCTTTGCTGCCTTGGACATGAGCTAGGACATTAAGATTCTGCGTTAATGGAGGACTAGCAGCAGCGTTTCACGGGAGAATGTGAAAAGTGTTCATATGTAGTAAAAACCTGAGAAATCCGTCCGTTTTCGTCATTTGTTATCGAATCGACTTAAAGCCCGATTGTCACATTGGCCGCTCTTCTCTCTGAAACGGTTGTACTTATCGTCTGCAAAGCTATGTCGTATGCTGCGGTATGTGGAGACACTAAAACCACCACAGTAGAACACAGATGAAGCTTCTAAGTTGATGTGATAGCCAGTAAGAAGTAGTACAATTCAATTTTTAGGTATTGATTATTGACTTTTTAGCTGGCTTTGGTGCCTTGGACATGAGCTAGGACCTTAAGATTCTGCATGAAAGGAGGACTAGCAGCCGAGTTGCACGGGACAATGTGAAAAGTGTTCATATGTAGTAAAAACCTGAGAAATCCGTCCGTTTTCGTCATTTGTTATCGAATCGACTTAAAGCCCGATCGTCACAATGGCCGCTCTTCCCTCTGAAACGGTTGTACTTATCGTCTGCAAAGCTATGTCGCGTGCTGCGGTATGCGGAGACACTAAAAGCACCATAGTAGAACACAGAAGAAGCTTCTAAGTTGAAGTAATAGCCAGTAAGAAGTAGTACAATTCAAGTTTTAGTTATCGATTATTCCCTTTTTGTCGGCTTTGGTGGCTTGGACATGAGCTAGGACCTTAAGATTCTGCATAGAAGGAGGACTAGCAGCCGCGTTGCACGGGAGAATGTGAAACGTGTTCATATGTAGTAGAAACCTGAGAAATCCGTCCTTTTTCGTCATTTGTTATCGAATCGACTTAAAGCCCGATCGTCACATTGGCCGCTCTTCTCTCTGAAACGGTTGTACATATCGTCTGCAAAGCTATGTCGCGTGCAGCGGTATGCGGAGACAATAAAATCACCATAGTACAACACAGATGAAGCTTCTAAGATGATGTAATAGCCAGTAAGAAGTAGTACAATTCAAGTTTTATGTATTAATTATTGACTTCTTAGCTGGCTTTGGTGCCTTGGACATGAGCTAGGACCTTAAGATTCTGCATGAAAGGAGGACTATCAGCCGAGTTGTACCGGAGAATGTGAAAAGTGTTCATATGTAGTAAAAACCTTGATATCCGTCCGTTTTCGTCATTTGTTATCGAATCGACTTAAAGCCAGATCGTCACATTGGCCGCTCTTCTCTCTGAAACGGTTGTACATATCATCTGCAAAGCTATGTCGCGTGCTGCGGTATGCGGAGACAATAAAATCACCATAGTAGATCACAGATGAAGCTTCTAAGATGATGTAATAGCCAGTAAGAAGTAGTACAATTCAAGTTTTATGTATTGATTATTGACTTCTTAGCTGGCTTTGGTGCCTTGGACATGAGCTAGGACCTTAAGATTCTGCATGAAATTAGGACTAGCAGCCGAGTTGCACGGGAGAATGTGAAAAGTGTTCACATGTAGTAAAAACCTGAGAAATCCGTCCGTTTTCGTCATTTGTTATCGAATCGACTTAAAGCCAGATAGTCACTTGGCTGCTCTTCTCTCTGAAACGGTTCTACTTATCGTCTGCAAAGCTATGTCGCATGCTGCGGTATGCGGAGACACTAAAAGCACCATAGTAGAACACAGATGAAGCTTCTAAGTTGATGTAATAGCCAGTAAGAAGTAGTACAATTCAAGTTTTAGGTATCAGTTATTGACTTTTTAGCTGGCTTTGGTGCCTTGGACATGAGCTAGGACCTTAAGATTCTGCATAGAAGGAGGACTAGCAGCCGCGTTGCCCGGGGGAATGTGAAACGTGTTCATATGTAGTAGAAACATGAGAAATCCGTCCGTTTTCGTCATTTGTTATCGAATCGACCTAAAGCCCATTCGTCACCTTGGCCGCTCTTCTCTCTGAAACGGTTGTACCTATCGTTTGCAAAGCTATGTCGTATGCTGCGGTATGCGGAGACACTAAAACCACCACAGTAGAACACAGATGAAGCTTCTAAGTTGATGTAATAGCCAGTAAGAAGTAGTACAATTCAAGTTTTAGGTATCGATTATTGACTTTTTAGCTGGCTTTGGTGCCTTGGACATGAGCTAGGACCTTAAGAATCTGCATGAAAGGAGGACTAGCAGCCGAGTTGCACGGGAGAATGTAAAAAGTGTTCATTTGTAGTAAAAACCTGAGAAATCCGTCCGTTTTCGTCATTTGTTATCGAATCGACTTAAAGCCAGATCGTAACATTGGCCGCTCTTCTCTCTGAAACGGTTGTACTTATCGTCTGCAAAGCTATTTCGCGTGCTGCGGTACGCGGAGACTCTAAAAGCACCATAGTAGAACACAGATGAAGCTTCTAAGTTGATGTAATAGCCAGTAATAAGTAGTACAATTCAAGTTTTAGGTATCGATTATTAACTGTTTAGCTGGCTTTGGTGCCTTGGACATGATCTAGGACCTTAAGATTCTCCATGAAAGGAGGACTAGCAGCCGAGTTGCACGGGAGAATGTGAAACGTGTTCATATGTAGTAAAAACCTGAGAAATCCGTCAGTTTTCGTCATTTGTTATCGAATCGACTTAAAGCTAATTCGTCACTTGGCCAATCTTATCCCTGAAACGGTTGTACTTATCGTCTGCAAAGCTATGTCTCGTGCTGCGGTATGCGGAGACACTAAAAGCACCTTAGTAGAACACAGATGAAGCTTCTAAGTTGATGTAATAGCCAGTAAGAAGTAGTACAATTCAAGTTTTAGGTACTGATTATTTACGTTTTAGCTTACTTTGGTGCCTTGGACATGAGATAGGACCTTAAGTTTCTGCATGAAAGGAGGACTAGCAGCCGAGTTACACAGGAGAATGTGAAAAATGTTCATATGTAGTAAAAACCTGAGAAATCCGTCCGTTTTCTTCATTTGTTATCGAATCGACTTAAAGCCAGATCGTCACATTGGCCGCTCTTCTCTCTGAAACGGTTGTACATATCGTCTGCAAAGCTATGTCGCGTGCTGCGGTGTGCGGAGACACTAAATGCACCATAGTAGAACACAGATGAAGCTTCTAAGTTGATGTAATAGCCAGTAAGAAGTAGTACAATTCAAGTTTTAGGTAGTGATTATTGACTTTTTAGCTGGCTTTGGTGCCTTGGACATGAGCTAGGACCTTAAGATTCTGCATGAAAGGAGGACTAGCAGCCGCGTTGCACGGGAGAATGTGAAATGTGTTCATATGTAGTAAAAACCTGAGAAATCCGTCCTTTTTCGTCATTTGTTATCGAATCGACTTAAAGCCAGATCGTCACATTGGCCGCTCTTCTCTCTGAAACGGTTGTACATATCGTCTGCAAAGCTATGTCGCGTGCTGCGGTGTGCGGAGACACTAAATGCACCATAGTAGAACACAGATGAAGCTTCTAAGTTGATGTAATAGCCAGTAAGAAGTAGTACAATTCAAGTTTTAGGTAGTGATTATTGACTTTTTGGCTGGCTTTGGTGCCTTGGACATGAGCTAGGACATTAAGATTCTGCATGAAAGGAGGACTAGCAGCCGAGTTGCACGGGACAATGTGAAAAGTGTTCATATGTAGTAAAAACCTGAGAAATCCGTCCGTTTTCGTCATTTGTTATCGAATCGACTTAAAGCCCGATCGTCAAAATGGCCGCTCTTCCCAATGAAACGGTTGTACTTATCGTCTGCAAAGCTATGTCGCGTGCTGCGGTATGCGGAGACACTAAAAGCACCATAGTAGAACACTGATGAAGCTTCTAAGTTGATGTAATAGCCAGTAAGAAGTAGTACAATTCAAGTTTTAGGTATCGATTATTGACTTTTTAGCTGTCTTTGGTGCCTTGGACATGAGCTAGGACCTTAAGATTCTGCATGAAAGGCGATCTAGCAGCCGAGTTGCACGGGAGAAAGTGAAAAGTGTTCATATGTAGTAAAAACCTGAGAAATCCGTCCGTTTTCGTCATTTGATATCGAATCGACATAAAGCCAGATCGTCACATTGGCCGCTCTTCTCTCTGAAACGGTTGTACTTACCGTCTGCAAAGCTATGTCGCGTGCTGCGGTATGCGGAGACTGTAAAAGCACCATAGTAGAACACAGATGAAGCTTCTAAGTTGATGTAATAGCCAGTAAGAAGTAGTACAATTCAAGTTTTATGTATTGATTATTGACTTCTTAGCTGGCTTTGGTGCGTTGGACATGAGCTAGGACCTTAAGATTCTGCATGAAAGGAGGACTAGCAGCCGAGTTGCACGGGAGAATGTGAAAAGTGTTCACATGTAGTAAAAACCTGAGAAATCCGTCCGTTTTCGTCATTTGTTATCGAATCGACTTAAAGCCAGATCGCCACTTGGCTGCTCTTCTCTCTGAAACGGTTCTACTTATCGTCTGCAAAGCTATGTCGCATGCTGCGGTATGCGGAGACACTAAAAGCACCATAGTAGAACACAGATGAAGCTTATAAGTTGATGTAATAGCCAGTAAGAAGTAGTACAATTCAAGTTTTAGGTACTGATTATTTACTTTTTAGCTGGCTTTGGTGCCTTGGACATGAGCTAGGACCTTAAGATTCTGCATGAAAGGAGGACTAGCAGCCGAGCTGCACGGGAGAATGTGAAAAGTGTTCATATGTAGTACAAACCTGAGAAATCCGTCCGTTTTCGTCATTTGTTATCGAATCGACTTAAAGCCAGATCGTCACATTGGCCGCTCTTCTCTCTGAAACGGTTGTACTTATCGTCTGGAAAGCTATGTCGCGTGCTGCGGTATGCGGAGACACTAAAAGCACCATAGTAGAACACAGATGAAGCTTCTAAGATGATGTAATAGCCAGTGAGAAGTAGTAAAATTCAAGTTTTAGGTATCGATTATTGTCTTTTTAGCTGGCTTTGGTGCCTTGGACATGAGCTGGGACCTTAAGATTCTGCATTAAAGGAGGACTAGCAGCCGCGTTGCACGGGAGAATGTGAAATGTGTTCATATGTAGTAAAAACCTGAGAAATCCGTCCGTTTTCGTCATTTGTTATCGAATCGACTTAAAGCCAGATCGTCACATTGGCCGCTCTTCTCTCTGAAACGGTTGTACATATCGTCTGCAAAGCTATGTCGCGTGCTGCGGTGTGCGGAGACACTAAATGCACCATAGTAGAACACAGATGAAGCTTCTAAGTTGATGTAATAGCCAGTAAGAAGTAGTACAATTCAAGTTTTAGGTAGTGATTATTGACTTTTTGGCTGGCTTTGGTGCCTTGGACATGAGCTAGGACATTAAGATTCTGCACGAAAGGAGGACTAGCAGCCGAGTTGCACGGGACAATGTGAAAAGTGTTCATATGTAGTAAAAACCTGAGAAATCCGTCCGTTTTCGTCATTTGTTATCGAATCGACTTAAAGCCCGATCGTCAAAATGGCCGCTCTTCCCAATGAAACGGTTGTACTTATCGTCTGCAAAGCTATGTCGCGTGCTGCGGTATGCGGAGACACTAAAAGCACCATAGTAGAACACTGATGAAGCTTCTAAGTTGATGTAATAGCCAGTAAGAAGTAGTACAATTCAAGTTTTAGGTATCGATTATTGACTTTTTAGCTGTCTTTGGTGCCTTGGACATGAGCTAGGACCTTAAGATTCTGCATGAAAGGCGATCTAGCAGCCGAGTTGCACGGGAGAATGTGAAAAGTGTTCATATGTAGTAAAACCCTGAGAAATCCGTCCGTTTTCGTCATTTGATATCGAATCGACATAAAGCCAGATCGTCACATTGGCCGCTCTTCTCTCTGAAACGGTTGTACTTACCGTCTGCAAAGCTATGTCGCGTGCTGCGGTATGCGGAGACTGTAAAAGCACCATAGTAGAACACAGATGAAGCTTCTAAGTTGATGTAATAGCCAGTAAGAAGTAGTACAATTCAAGTTTTATGTATTGATTATTGACTTCTTAGCTGGCTTTGGTGCGTTGGACATGAGCTAGGACCTTAAGATTCTGCATGAAAGGAGGACTAGCAGCCGAGTTGCACGGGAGAATGTGAAAAGTGTTCACATGTAGTAAAAACCTGAGAAATCCGTCCGTTTTCGTCATTTGTTATCGAATCGACTTAAAGCCTGATCGCCACTTGGCTGCTCTTCTCTCTGAAACGTTTGTACTTATCGTCTGCAAAGCTATGTCGCATGCTGCGGTATGCGGAGACACTAAAAGCACCATAGTAGAACACAGATGAAGCTTCTAAGTTGATGTAATAGCCAGTAAGAAGTAGTACAATTCAAGTTTTAGGTACTGATTATTTACTTTTTAGCTGGCTTTGGTGCCTTGGACATGAGCTAGGACCTTAAGATTCTGCATGAAAGGAGGACTAGCAGCCGAGCTGCACGGGAGAATGTGAAAAGTGTTCATATGTAGTACAAACCTGAGAAATCCGTCCGTTTTCGTCATTTGTTATCGAATCGACTTAAAGCCAGATCGTCACATTGGCCGCTCTTCTCTCTGAAACGGTTGTACTTATCGTCTGGAAAGCTATGTCGCGTGCTGCGGTATGCGGAGACACTAAAAGCACCATAGTAGAACACAGATGAAGCTTCTAAGATGATGTAATAGCCAGTAAGAAGTAGTAAAATTCAAGTTTTAGGTATCGATTATTGACTTTTTAGCTGGCTTTGGTGCCTTGGACATGAGCTGGGACCTTAAGATTCTGCATTAAAGGAGGACTAGCAGCCGCGTTGCACGGGAGAATGTGAAATGTGTTCATATATGGTAGAAACCTGAGAAATCCGTCCGTTTTCGTCATTTGTTATCGAATCGACTTAAAGCCCGATCGTCACATTGGCCGCTCTTCTCTCTGAAACGGTTGTACTTATCGTCTGCAAAGCTATGTCGCGTGCTGCGGTACGCGGAGACAATAAAATGACCATAGTAGAACACAGATGAAGCTTCTAAGTTGATATAATAGCCAGTAAGAAGTAGTACACTTCAAGGTTTAGGTATCGATTATTGACTTTTTAGCTGGCTTTGGTGATCTGGACATGAGCTAGGACCTTAAGATTCTGCATCAAAAGGAGGACTAGCAGCCGAGTTGCACGGGAGAATGTGAAATGTGTTCATATGTAGTAGAAACCTGAGAAATACGTCCGTTTTCGTCATTTGTTATCGAATCGACTTAAAGCCCGATCGTCACATTGGCCGCTCTTCTCTCTGAAACGGTTGTACTTATCGTCCTCAAAGCTATGTCGCGTGCTGCTGTATGCGGAGACACTAAAAGCACCATAGTAGAACACAAATGAAGCTTCTAAGTTGATGTAATAGCCATTAAGAAGTAGTACAATTCAAGTTTTAGGTATCGATTATTGACATTTTAGCTGGCTTTGGTGCCTTGGACATGAGCTAGGACCTTAAGATTCTGCATTAAAGGAGGACTAGCAGCCGCGTTGCACGGGAGAATGTGAAATGTGTTCATATGTAGTAGAAACCTGAGAAATCCGTCCGTTTTCGTCATTTGTTATCGAATCGACTCAAAGCCAGATCGTCACATTGGCCGCTCCTCTCTCTGAAACGGTTGTACTTATCGTCCTCAAAGCTATGTCGCGTGCTGCGGTATGCGGAGACACTAAAAGCACCATAGTAGAATACAGATGAAGCTTCTAAGTTGATGTAACAGCCAGTAAGAAGTAGTACATTTCAAGTTTTAGGTATAGATTATTGACTTTTTAGCTGGCTTTGGTGCCTTGGACATGGGCTAGGACCTTAAGATTCTGCATTAAAGGAGGACTAGCAGCCGAGTTGCACGGGAGAATGTGAAATGTGTTCATATGTAGTAGAAACCTGAGAAATACGTCCGTTTTCGTCATTTGTTATCGAATCGACTTAAAGCCCGATCGTCACATTGGCCGCTCTTCTCTCTGAAACGGTTGTACTTATCGTCTGCAAAGCTATGTCGCGTACTGCGGTATGCGGAGACAATAAAATAACCATAGTAGAACACAGATGAAGCTTCTAAGTTGATATAATAGGCAGTAAGAAGTAGTACACTTCAAGTTTTAGGTATCGATTATTGACTTTTTAGCTGGCTTTGGTGCCTTGGACATGAGCTAGGACATTAAGATTCTGCATGAAAGGAGCACTAACAGCCGAGTTGCACGGGACAATGTGAAAAGTGTTCATATGTAGTAAAAACCTGAGAAATCCGTCCGTTTTCGTCATTTGTTATCGAATCGACTTAAAGCCCGATCGTCAAAATGGCCGCTCTTCCCAATGAAACGGTTGTACTTATCGTCTGCAAAGCTATGTCGCGTGCTGCGGTATGCGGAGACACTAAAAGCACCATAGTAGAACACTGATGAAGCTTCTAAGTTGATGTAATAGCCAGTAAGAAGTAGTACAATTCAAGTTTTAGGTATCGATTATTGACTTTTTAGCTGTCTTTGGTGCCTTGGACATCAGCTAGGACCTTAAGATTCTGCATGAAAGGCGATCTAGCAGCCGAGTTGCACGGGAGAATGTGAAAAGTGTTCATATGTAGTAAAAACCTGAGAAATCCGTCCGTTTTCGTCATTTGATATCGAATCGACATAAAGCCAGATCGTCACATTGGCCGCTCTTCTCTCTGAAACGGTTGTACTTACCGTCTGCAAAGCTATGTCGCGTGCTGCGGTATGCGGAGACTGTAAAAGCACCATAGTAGAACACAGATGAAGCTTCTAAGTTGATGTAATAGCCAGTAAGAAGTAGTACAATTCAAGTTTTATGTATTGATTATTGACTTCTTAGCTGGCTTTGGTGCGTTGGACATGAGCTAGGACCTTAAGATTCTGCATGAAAGGAGGACTAGCAGCCGAGTTGCACGGGAGAATGTGAAAAGTGTTCACATGTAGTAAAAACCTGAGAAATTCGTCCGTTTTGGTCATTTGTTATCGAATCAACTTAAAGCCAGATCGCCACTTGGCTGCTCTTCTCTCTGAAACGGTTCTACTTATCGTCTGCAAAGCTATGTCGCATGCTGCGGTATGCGGAGACACTAAAAGCACCATAGTAGAACACAGATGAAGCTTCTAAGTTGATGTAATAGCCAGTAAGAAGTAGTACAATTCAAGTTTTAGGTACTGATTATTTACTTTTTAGCTGGCTTTGGTGCCTTGGACATGAGCTAGGACCTTAAGATTCTGCATGAAAGGAGGACTAGCAGCCGAGCTGCACGGGAGAATGTGAAAAGTGTTCATATGTAGTACAAACCTGAGAAATCCGTCCGTTTTCGTCATTTGTTATCGAATCGACTTAAAGCCAGATCGTCACATTGGCCGCTCTTCTCTCTGAAACGGTTGTACTTATCGTCTGGAAAGCTATGTCGCGTGCTGCGGTATGCGGAGACACTAAAAGCACCATAGTAGAACACAGATGAAGCTTCTAAGATGATGTAATAGCCAGTAAGAAGTAGTAAAATTCAAGTTTTAGGTATCGATTATTGACTTTTTAGCTGGCTTTGGTGCCTTGGACATGAGCTGGGACCTTAAGATTCTGCATTAAAGGAGGACTAGCAGCCGCGTTGCACGGGAGAATGTGAAATGTGTTCATATATGGTAGAAACCTGAGGAATCCGTCCGTTTTCGTCATTTGTTATCGAATCGACTTAAAGCCCGATCGTCACATTGGCCGCTCTTCTCTCTGAAACGGTTGTACTTATCGTCTGCAAAGCTATGTCGCGTGCTGAAGTACGCGGAGACAATAAAATCACCATTGTAGAACACAGATGAAGCTTCTAAGTTGATATAATAGCCAGTAAGAAGTAGTACACTTCAAGTTTTAGGTATCGATTATTGACTTTTTAGCTGGCTTTGGTGATCTGGACATGAGCTAGGACCTTAAGATTCTGCATCAAAAGGAGGACTAGCAGCCGAGTTGCACGGGAGAATGTGAAAAGTGTTCATATGTAGTAAAAACCTGAGAAATCCGTCCGTTTTCGTCATTTGTTATCGAATCAACTTAAAGCCAGATCGTCAAATTGGCCCCTCTTTTCTCTGAAACGGTTGTACTTATCGTCTGCTTAGCTATGTCGCGTGCTGCGGTATGCGGAGACAATAAAATCACCATAGTAGAACACAGATGAAGCTTCTAAGTTGATATAATAGCCAGTAAGAAGTAGTACACTTCAAGTTTTAGGTATCGATTATTGACTTTTTAGCTGGCTTTGGTGATCTGGACATGAGCTAGGACCTTAAGATTCTGCATGAAAGGAGGACTAGCAGCCGAGTTGCACGGGAGAATGTGAAAAGTGTTCATATGTAGTAAAAACCTGAGAAATCCGTCCGTTTTCGTCATTTGTTATCGAATCGACTTAATGCCAGAACGTCACATTGGCCGCTCCTCTCTCTGAAACGGTTGTACTTATCGTCCTCAAAGCTATGTCGCGTGCTGCGGTATGCGGAGACACTAAAAGCACCATAGTAGAACACAAATGAAGCTTCTAAGTTGATGTAATAGCCATTAAGAAGTAGTACAATTCAAGTTTTAAGTATCGATTATTGACTTTTTAGCTGGCTTTGGTGCCTTGGACATGAGCTAGGACCTTAAGATTCTGCATTAAAGGAGGACTAGCAGCCGCGTTGCACGGGAGAATGTGAAATGTGTTCATATGTAGTAGAAACCTGAGAAATCCGTCCGTTTTCGTCATTTGTTATCGAATCGACTCAAAGCCAGATCGTCACATTGGCCGCTCTTCTCTCTGAAACGGTTGTACTTATCGTCTGCAAAGTTATGTCGCGTGCTGCGGTATGCGGAGACAATAAAATCACCATAGTAGAACACAGATGAAGCTTCTAAGATGATGTAATAGCCAGTAAGAAGTAGTACAATTCAAGTTTTAGGTATCGATTATTGACTTTTTAGCTGGCTTTGGTGATCTGGACATGAGCTAGGACCTTAAGATTCAGCATCAAAAGGAGGACTAGCAGCCGAGTTGCACGGGAGAATGTGAAAAGTGTTCATATGTAGTAAAAACCTGAGAAATCCGTCCGTTTTCGTCATTTGTTATCGAATCGACTTAAAGCCAGATCGTCAAATTGGCCCCACTTTTCTCTGAAACGGTTGTACTTATCGTCTGCAAAGCTATGTCGCGTGCTGCGGTATGCGGAGACAATAAAATCACCATAGTAGAACACAGATGAAGCTTCTAAGTTGATATAATAGCCAGTAAGAAGTAGTACACTTCAAGTTTTAGGTACCGATTATTGACCTTTTAGCTGGCTTTGGTGCCTTGGACATGAGCTAGGACCTTAAGATTCTGCATCAAAAGGAGGACTAGCAGCCGCGTTGCACAGGAGAATGTGAAAAGTGTTCATATGTAGTAAAAACCTGAGAAATCCGTCCGTTTTCGTCATTTGTTATCGAATCGACTTAAAGCCAGATCGTCACATTGGCCGCTCCTCTCTCTGAAACGGTTGTACTTATCGTCCTCAAAGCTATGTCGCGTGCTGCGGTATGCGGAGACACTAAAAGCACCATAGTAGAACACAGATGAAGCTTCTAAGTTGATGTAACAGCCAGTAAGAAGTAGTACAATTCAAGTTTTAGGTATAGATTATTGACTTTTTAGCTGGCTTTGGTGCCTTGGACATGAGCTAGGACCTTAAGATTCTGCATTAAAGGAGGACTAGCAGCCGAGTTGCACGGGAGAATGTGAAATGTGTTCATATGTAGTAGAAACCTGAGAAATACGTCCGTTTTCGTCATTTGTTATCGAATCGACTTAAAGCCCGATCGTCACATTGGCCGCCCTTCTCTCTGAAACGGTTGTACTTATCGTGTGCAAAGCTATGTCGCGTGCTGCGGTATGCGGAGACAATAAAATCACCATAGTAGAACACAGATGGAGCTTCTAAGTTGATATAATAGCCAGTAAGAAGTAGTACACTTCAAGTTTTAGGTATCGATTATTGACTTTTTAGCTGGCTTTGGTGCCTTGGACATGAGCTAGGACCTTAAGATTCTGCATCAAAAGGAGGACTAGCAGCCGAGTTGCACGGGAGAATGTGAAAAGTGTTCATATGTAGTAAAAACCTGAGAAATCCGTCCGTTTTCGTCATTTGTTATCGAATCGACTTAAAGCCAGATCGTCACATTGGCCGCTCTTCTCTCTGAAACGGTTGTACTTATCGTCTGGAAAGCTATGTCGCGTGCTGCGGTATGCGGAGACACTAAAAGCACCATAGTAGAACACAGATGAAGCTTCTAAGATGATGTAATAGCCAGTAAGAAGTAGTAAAATTCAAGTTTTAGGTATCGATTATTGACTTTTTAGCTGGCTTTGGTGCCTTGGACATGAGCTGGGACCTTAAGATTCTGCATTAAAGGAGGACTAGCAGCCGCGTTGCACGGGAGAATGTGAAATGTGTTCATATGTGGTAGAAACCTGAGAAATCCGTCCGTTTTCGTCATTTGTTATCGAATCGACTTAAAGCCCGATCGTCACATTGGCCGCTCTTCTCTCTGAAACGGTTGTACTTATCGTCTGCAAAGCTATGTCGCGTGCTGCGGTACGCGGAGACAATAAAATCACCATAGTAGAACACAGATGAAGCTTCTAAGTTGATATAATAGCCAGTAAGAAGTAGTACACTTCAAGTTTTAGGTATCGATTATTGACTTTTTAGCTGGCTTTGGTGATCTGGACATGAGCTAGGACCTTAAGATTCTGCATCAAAAGGAGGACTAGCAGCCGAGTTGCACGGGACAATGTGAAAAGTGTTCATATGTAGTAAAAACCTGAGAAATCCGTCCGTTTTCGTCATTTGTTATCGAATCGACTTAAAGCCAGATCGTCAAATTGGCCCCTCTTTTCTTTGAAACGGTTGTACTTATCGTCTGCAAAGCTATGTCGCGTGCTGCGGTATGCGGAGACAATAAAATCACCATAGTAGAACACAGATGAAGCATCTAAGTTGATATAATAGCCAGTAAGAAGTAGTACACTTCAAGTTTTAGGTATCGATTATTGACTTTTTAGCTGGCTTTGGTGATCTGGACATGAGCTAGGACCTTAAGATTCTGCATGAATGGAGGACTAGGAGCCGAGTTGCACGGGAGAATGTGAAAAGTGTTCATATGTAGTAAAAACCTGAGAAATCCGTCCGTTTTCGTCATTTGTTATCGAATCGACTTAATGCCAGAACGTCACATTGGCCGCTCCTCTCTCTGAAACGGTTGTACTTATCGTCCTCAAAGCTATGTCGCGTGCTGCGGTATGCGGAGACACTAAAAGCACCATAGTAGAACACAAATGAAGCTTCTAAGTTGATGTAATAGCCATTAAGAAGTAGTACAATTCAAGTTTTAGGTATCGATTATTGACTTTTTAGCTGGCTTTGGTGCCTTGGACATGAGCTAGGACCTTAAGATTCTGCATTAAAGGAGGACTAGCAGCCGCGTTTCACGGGAGAATGTGAAATGTGTTCATATGTAGTAGAAACCTGAGAAATCCGTCCGTTTTCGTCATTTGTTATCGAATCGACTTAAAGCCAGATCGTCACATTGGCCGCTCTTCTCTCTGAAACGGTTGTACTTATCGTCTGCAAAGTTATGTCGCGTGCTGCGGTATGCGGAGACAATAAAATCACCATAGTAGAACACAGATGAAGCTTCTAAGATGATGTAATAGCCAGTAAGAAGTAGTACAATTCAAGTTTTAGGTATCGATTATTGACTTTTTAGCTGGCTTTGGTGATCTGGACATGAGCTAGGACCTTAAGATTCAGCATCAAAAGGAGGACTAGCAGCCGCGTTGCACGGGAGAATGTGAAAAGTGTTCATATGTAGTAAAAACCTGAGAAATCCGTCCGTTTTCGTCATTTGTTATCGAATCGACTTAGAGCCAGATCGTCAAATTGGCCCCACTTTTCTCTGAAACGTTTGTACTTATCGTCTGCAAAGCTATGTCGCGTGCTGCGGTATGCGGAGACAATAAAATCACCATAGTAGAACACAGATGAAGCTTCTAAGTTGATATAATAGCCAGTAAGAAGTAGTACACTTCAAGTTTTAGGTACCGATTATTGACTTTTTAGCTGGCTTTGGTGCCTTGGACATGAGCTAGGACCTTAAGATTCTGCATTAAAGGAGGACTAGCAGCCGCGTTTCACGGGAGAATGTGAAATGTGTTCATATGTAGTAGAAACCTGAGAAATCCGTCCGTTTTCGTCATTTGTTATCGAATCGACTTAAAGCCAGATCGTCACATTGGCCGCTCTTCTCTCTGAAACGGTTGTACTTATCGTCTGCAAAGTTATGTCGCGTGCTGCGGTATGCGGAGACAATAATATCACCATAGTAGAACACAGATGAAGCTTCTAAGATGATGTAATAGCCAGTAAGAAGTAGTACAATTCAAGTTTTAGGTATCGATTATTGACTTTTTAGCTGGCTTTGGTGATCTGGACATGAGCTAGGACCTTAAGATTCAGCATCAAAAGGAGGACTAGCAGCCGAGTTGCACGGGAGAATGTGAAAAGTGTTCATATGTAGTAAAAACCTGAGAAATCCGTCCGTTTTCGTCATTTGTTATCGAATCGACTTAAAGCCAGATCGTCAAATTGGCCCCACTTTTCTCTGAAACGTTTGTACTTATCGTCTGCAAAGCTATGTCGCGTGCTGCGGTATGCGGAGACAATAAAATCACCATAGTAGAACACAGATGAAGCTTCTAAGTTGATATAATAGCCAGTAAGAAGTAGTACACTTCAAGTTTTAGGTATCGATTATTGACTTTTTAGCTGGCTTTGGTGCCTTGGACATGAGCTAGGACCTTAAGATTCTGCATCAAAAGGAGGACTAGCAGCCGAGTTGCATGGGAGAATGTGAAAAGTGTACATATGTAGTAAAAACCTGAGAAATCCGTCCGTTTTCGTCATTTGTTATCGAATCGACTTAGAGCCAGATCGTCAAATTGGCCCCTCTTTTCTCTGAAACGGTTGTACTTATCGTCTGCAAAGCTATGTCGCGTGCTGCGGTATGCGGAGACAATAAAATCACCATAGTAGAACACAGATGAAGCTTCTAAGTTGATATAATAGCCAGTAAGAAGTAGTACACTTCAAGTTTTAGGTACCGATTATTGACTTTTTAGCTGGCTTTGGTGCCTTGGACATGAGCTAGGACCTTAAGATTCTGCATCAAAAGGAGGACTAGCAGCCGCGTTGCACGGGAGAATGTGAAAAGTGTTCATATGTAATAAAAACCTGAGAAATCCGTCCGTTTTCGTCATTTGTTATCGAATCGACTTAAAGCCAGATCGTCACATTGGCCGCTCCTCTCTCTGAAACGGTTGTACTTATCGTCTGGAAAGCTATGTCGCGTGCTGCGGTATGCGGAGACACTAAAAGCACCATAGTAGAACACAGATGAAGCTTCTAAGTTGATGTAACAGCCAGTAAGAAGTAGTACAATTCAAGTTTTAGGTATAGATTATTGACTTTTTAGCTGGCTTTGGTGCCTTGGACATGAGCTAGGACCTTAAGATTCTGCATTAAAGGAGGACTAGCAGCCGAGTTGCACGGGAGAATGTGAAATGTGTTCATATGTAGTAGAAACCTGAGAAATACGTCCGTTTTCGTCATTTGTTATCGAATCGACTTAAAGCCAGATCGTCACATTGGCCGCTCTTCTCTCTGAAACGGTTGTACTTATCGTCTGCAAAGTTATGTCGCGTGCTGCGGTATGCGGAGACAATAAAATCACCATAGTAGAACACAGATGAAGCTTCTAAGATGATGTAATAGCCAGTAAGAAGTAGTACAATTCAAGTTTTAGGTATCGATTATTGACTTTTTAGCTGGCTTTGGTGATCTGGACATGAGCTAGGACCTTAAGATTCAGCATCAAAAGGAGGACTAGCAGCCGAGTTGCACGGGAGAATGTGAAAAGTGTTCATATGTAGTAAAAACCTGAGAAATCCGTCCGTTTTCGTCATTTGTTATCGAATCGACTTAAAGCCAGATCGTCAAATTGGCCCCTCTTTTCTCTGAAACGGTTGTACTTATCGTCTGCAAAGCTATGTCGCGTGCTGCGGTATGCGGAGACAATAAAATCACCATAGTAGAACACAGAAGAAGCTTCTAAGTTGATATAATAGCCAGTAAGAAGTAGTACACTTCAAGTTTTATGTATCGATTATTGACTTTTTAGCTGGCTTGTTGCCTTGGACATGAGCTAGGACCTTAAGATTCTGCATTAAAGGAGGACTAGCAGCCGCGTTGCACGGGAGAATGTGAAATGTGTTCTTATGTAGTAGAAACATGAGAAATCCGTCCGTTTTCGTCATTTGTTATCGAATCGACTTAAAGCCCGATCGTCACATTGGCCGCTCTTTTCTCTGAAACGGTTGTACTTATCTCTGCAAAGCTATGTCGCGTGCTGCGGTATGCGGAGACAACAAATTCACCATTGTAGAACACAGATGAAGCTTCTAAGTTGATATAATAGCCAGTAAGAAGTAGTACACTTCAAGTTTTAGGTATCGATTATTGACTTTTTAGCTGGCTTTGGTGCCTTGGACATGAGCTGAGACCTTAAGATTCTGCATCAAAAGGAGGACTAGCAGCCGAGTTGCACGAGAGAATGTGAAAAGTGTTCATATGTAGTAAAAACCTGAGAAATCCGTCCGTTTTCGTCATTTGTTATCGAATCGACTTAAAGCCAGATCGTCACATTGGCCGCTCTTCTCTCTGAAACGGTTGTACTTATCGTCTGGAAAGCTATGTCGCGTGCTGCGGTATGCAGGGACACTAAAAGCACCATAGTAGAACTCAGATGAAGCTTCTAAGATGATGTAATAGCCAGTAAGAAGTAGTACAATTCAAGTTTTAGGTATCGATTATTAACTATTTAGCTGGCTTTGGTGATCTGGACATGAGCTAGGACCTTAAGATTCTGCATGAAAGGAGGACTAGCAGCCGAGTGGCACGGGAGAATGTGAAAAGTGTTCATATGTAGTAAAAACCTGAGAAATCCGTAAGTTTTCGTCATTTGTTATCGAATCGACTTAATGCCAGAACGTCACATTGGCCGCTCCTCTCTCTGAAACGGTTGTACTTATCGTCCTCAAAGCTATGTCGCGTGCTGCGGTATGCGGAGACACTAAAAGCACCATAGTAGAACACAGATGAAGCTTCTAAGTTGATATAATAGCCAGTAAGAAGTAGTACAATACAAGTTTTAGGTATCGATTATTGACATTTTAGCTGGCTTTGGAGCCTTGGACATGAGCTAGGACCTTAAGATTCTGCATCAAAAGGAGAACTAGCAGCCGAGTTGCACGGTAGAATGTGAAAAGTGTTCATATGTAGTAAAACCCTTAGAAATCTGTCCGTTTTCGTCATTTGTTATCGAATCGACTTAAAGCCAGATCGTCAAATAGGCCCCTCTTCTCTCTGAAACGGTTGTACTTATCGTCTGCAAAGCTATGTCGCGTGCTGCGGTATGCGGAGACAATAAAATCACCATAGTAGAACACAGATGAAGCTTCTAAGTTGATATAATAGCCAGTAAGAAGTAGTACACTTAAAGTTTTAGGTATCGATTATTGACTTTTTAGCTGGCTTTGGTGCCTTGGACATGAGCTAGGACCTTAAGATTCTGCATTAAAGGAGGACTAGCAGCCGCGTTTCACGGGAGAATGTGAAATGTGTTCATATGTAGTAGAAACCTGAGAAATCCATCCGTTTTCGTCATTTGTTATCGAATCGACTTAAAGCCAGATCGTCACATTGGCCGCTCTTCTCTCTGAAACGGTTGTACTTATCGTCTGCAAAGTTATGTCGCGTGCTGCTGTATGCGGAGACAATAATATCACCATAGTAGAACACAGATGAAGCTTCTAAGATGATGTAATAGCCAGTAAGAAGTAGTACAATTCAAGTTTTAGGTATCGATTATTGACTTTTTAGCTGGCTTTGGTGATCTGGACATGAGCTAGGACCTTAAGATTCAGCATCAAAAGGAGGACTAGCAGCCGAGTTGCACGGGAGAATGTGAAAAGTGTTCATATGTAGTAAAAACCTGAGAAATCCGTCCGTTTTCGACATTTGTTATCGAATCGACTTAAAGCCAGATCGTCAAATTGGCCCCACTTTTCTCTGAAACGTTTGTACTTATCGTCTGCAAAGCTATGTCGCGTGCTGCGGTATGCGGAGACAATAAAATCACCATAGTAGAACACAGATGAAGCTTCTAAGTTGATATAATAGCCAGTAAGAAGTAGTACACTTCAAGTTTTAGGTATCGATTATTGACTTTTTAGCTGGCTTTGGTGCCTTGGACATGAGCTAGGACCTTAAGATTCTGCATCAAAAGGAGGACTAGCAGCCGAGTTGCATGGGAGAATGTGAAAAGTGTTCATATGTAGTAAAAACCTGAGAAATCCGTCCGTTTTCGTCATTTGTTATCGAATCGACTTAGAGCCAGATCGTCAAATTGGCCCCTCTTTTCTCTGAAACGGTTGTACTTATCGTCTGCAAAGCTATGTCGCGTGCTGCGGTATGCGGAGACAATAAAATCACCATAGTAGAACACAGATGAAGCTTCTAAGTTGATATAATAGCCAGTAAGAAGTAGTACACTTCAAGTTTTAGGTACCGATTATTGACTTTTTAGCTGTCTTTGGTGCCTTGGACATGAGCTAGGACCTTAAGATTCTGCATCAAAAGGAGGACTAGCAGCCGCGTTGCACGGGAGAATGTGAAAAGTGTTCATATGTAGTAAAAACCTGAGAAATCCGTCCGTTTTCGTCATTTGTTATCGAATCGACTTAAAGCCAGATCGTCACATTGGCCGCTCCTCTCTCTGAAACGGTTGTACTTATCGTCCTCAAAGCTATGTCGCGTGCTGCGGTATGCGGAGACACTAAAAGCACCATAGTAGAACACAGATGAAGCTTCTAAGTTGATATAATAGCCAGTAAGAAGTAGTACACTTCAAGTTTTAGGTATCGATTATTGACTTTTTAGCTGGCTTTGGTGCCTTGGACATGAGCTGAGACCTTAAGATTCTGCATCAAAAGGAGGACTAGCAGCCGAGTTGCACGGGAGAATGTGAAAAGTGTTCATATGTAGTAAAAACCTGAGAAATCCGTCCGTTTTCGTCATTTGTTATCGAATCGACTTAAAGCCAGATCGTCACATTGGCCGCTCTTCTCTCTGAAACGGTTGTACTTATCGTCTGGAAAGCTATGTCGCGTGCTGCGGTATGCGGAGACACTAAAAGCACCATAGTAGAACACAGATGAAGCTTCTAAGATGATGTAATAGCCAGTAAGAAGTAGTACAATTCAAGTTTTAGGTATCGATTATTAACTTTTTAGCTGGCTTTGGTGATCTGGACATGAGCTAGGACCTTAAGATTCTGCATGAAAGGAGGACTAGCAGCCGAGTGGCACGGGAGAATGTGAAAAGTGTTCATATGTAGTAAAAAACTGAGAAATCCGTCCGTTTTCGTCATTTGTTATCGAATCGACTTAATGCCAGAACGTCACATTGGCCGCTCCTCTCTCTGAAACGGTTGTACTTATCGTCCTCAAAGCTATGTCGCGTGCTGCGGTATGCGGAGACACTAAAAGCACCATAGTAGAACACAGATGAAGCTTCTAAGTTGATATAATAGCCAGTAAGAAGTAGTACAATACAAGTTTTAGGTATCGATTATTGACATTTTAGCTGGCTTTGGAGCCTTGGACATGAGCTAGGACCTTAAGATTCTGCATCAAAAGGAGGACTAGCAGCCGCGTTTTACGGGAGAATGTGAAATGTGTTCATATGTAGTAGAAACCTGAGAAATCCGTCCGTTTTGGTCATTTGTTATCGAATCGACTTAAAGCCAGATCGTCACATTGGCCGCTCTTCTCTCTGAAACGGTTGTACTTATCGTCTGCAAAGTTATGTCGCGTGCTGCGGTATGCGGAGACAATAATATCACCATAGTAGAACACAGATGAAGCTTCTAAGATGATGTAATAGCCAGTAAGAAGTAGTACAATTCAAGTTTTAGGTATCGATTATTGACTTTTTAGCTGGCTTTGGTGATCTGGACATGAGCTAGGACCTTAAGATTCAGCATCAAAAGGAGGACTAGCAGCCGAGTTGCACGGGAGAATGTGAAAAGTGTTCATATGTAGTAAAAACCTGAGAAATCCGTCCGTTTTCGTCATTTGTTATCGAATCGACTTAAAGCCAGATCGTCAAATTGGCCCCACTTTTCTCTGAAACGTTTGTACTTATCGTCTGCAAAGCTATGTCGCGTGCTGCGGTATGCGGAGACAATAAAATCACCATAGTAGAACACAGATGAAGCTTCTAAGTTGATATAATAGCCAGTAAGAAGTAGTACACTTCAAGTTTTAGGTATCGATTATTGACTTTTTAGCTGGCTTTGGTGCCTTGGACATGAGCTAGGACCTTAAGATTCTGCATCAAAAGGAGGACTAGCAGCCGAGTTGCATGGGAGAATGTGAAAAGTGTTCATATGTAGTAAAAACCTGAGAAATCCGTCCGTTTTCGTCATTTGTTATCGAATCGACTTAGAGCCAGATCGTCAAATTGGCCCCTCTTTTCTCTGAAACGGTTGTACTTATCGTCTGCAAAGCTATGTCGCGTGCTGCGGTATGCGGAGACAATAAAATCACCATAGTAGAACACAGATGAAGCTTCTAAGTTGATATAATAGCCAGTAAGAAGTAGTACACTTCAAGTTTTAGGTACCGATTATTGACTTTTTAGCTGGCTTTGGTGCCTTGGACATGAGCTAGGACCTTAGGATTCTGCATCAAAAGGAGGACTAGCAGCCGCGTTGCACGGGAGAATGTGAAAAGTGTTCATATGTAGTAAAAACCTGAGAAATCCGTCCGTTTTCGTCATTTGTTATCGAATCGACTTAAAGCCAGATCGTCACATTGGCCGCTCCTCTCTCTGAAACGGTTGTACTTATCGTCCTCAAAGCTATGTCGCGTGCTGCGGTATGCGGAGACACTAAAAGCACCATAGTAGAACACAGATGAAGCTTCTAAGTTGATGTAACAGCCAGTAAGAAGTAGTACAATTCAAGTTTTAGGTATAGATTATTGACTTTTTAGCTGGCTTTGGTGCCTTGGACATGAGCTAGGACCTTAAGATTCTGCATTAAAGGAGGACTAGCAGCCGAGTTGCACGGGAGAATGTGAAATGTGTTCATATGTAGTAGAAACCTGAGAAATACGTCCGTTTTCGTCATTTGTTATCGAATCGACTTAAAGCCAGATCGTCACATTGGCCGCTCTTCTCTCTGAAACGGTTGTACTTATCGTCTGCAAAGTTATGTCGCGTGCTGCGGTATGCGGAGACAATAAAATCACCATAGTAGAACACAGATGAAGCTTCTAAGATGATGTAATAGCCAGTAAGAAGTAGTACAATTCAAGTTTTAGGTATCGATTATTGACTTTTTAGCTGGCTTTGGTGATCTGGACATGAGCTAGGACCTTAAGATTCAGCATCAAAAGGAGGACTAGCAGCCGAGTTGCACGGGAGAATGTGAAAAGTGTTCATATGTAGTAAAAACCTGAGAAATCCGTCCGTTTTCGTCATTTGTTATCGAATCGACTTAAAGCCAGATCGTCAAATAGGCCCCTCTTCTCTCTGAAACGGTTGTACTTATCGTCTGCAAAGCTATGTCGCGTGCTGCGGTATGCGGAGACAATAAAATCACCATAGTAGAACACAGATGAAGCTTCTAAGTAGATATAATAGCCAGTAAGAAGTAGTACACTTAAAGTTTTAGGTATCGATTATTGACTTTTTAGCTGGCTTTGGTGCCTTGGACATGAGCTAGGACCTTAAGATTCTGCAATAAAGGAGGACTAGCAGCCGCGTTTCACGGGAGAATGTGAAATGTGTTCATATGTAGTAGAAACCTGAGAAATCCGTCCGTTTTCGTCATTTGTTATCGAATCGACTTAAAGCCAGATCGTCACATTGGCCGCTCTTCTCTCTGAAACGGTTGTACTTATCGTCTGCAAAGTTATGTCGCGTGCTGCTGTATGCGGAGACAATAATATCACCATAGTAGAACACAGATGAGGCTTCTAAGATGATGTAATAGCCAGTAAGAAGTAGTACAATTCAAGTTTTAGGTATCGATTATTGACTTTTTAGCTGGCTTTGGTGATCTGGACATGAGCTAGGACCTTAAGATTCAGCATCAAAAGGAGGACTAGCAGCCGAGTTGCACGGGAGAATGTGAAAAGTGTTCATATGTAGTAAAAACCTGAGAAATCCGTCCGTTTTCGTCATTTGTTATCGAATCGACTTAAAGCCAGATCGTCAAATTGGCCCCACTTTTCTCTGAAACGTTTGTACTTATCGTCTGCAAAGCTATGTCGCGTGCTGCGGTATGCGGAGACAATAAAATCACCATAGTAGAACACAGATGAAGCTTCTAAGTTGATATAATAGCCAGTAAGAAGTAGTACACTTCAAGTTTTAGGTATCGATTATTGACTTTTTAGCTGGCTTTGGTGCCTTGGACATGAGCTAGGACCTTAAGATTCTGCATCAAAAGGAGGACTAGCAGCCGAGTTGCATGGGAGAATGTGAAAAGTGTTCATATGTAGTAAAAACCTGAGAAATCCGTCCGTTTTCGTCATTTGTTATCGAATCGACTTAGAGCCAGATCGTCAAATTGGCCCCTCTTTTCTCTGAAACGGTTGTACTTATCGTCTGCAAAGCTATGTCGCGTGCTGCGGTATGCGGAGACAATAAAATCACCATAGTAGAACACAGATGAAGCTTCTAAGTTGATATAATAGCCAGTAAGAAGTAGTACACTTCAAGTTTTAGGTACCGATTATTGACTTTTTAGCTGGCTTTGGTGCCTTGGACATGAGCTAGGACCTTAAGATTCTGCATCAAAAGGAGGACTAGCAGCCGCGTTGCACGGGAGAATGTGAAAAGTGTTCATATGTAGTAAAAACCTGAGAAATCCGTCCGTTTTCGTCATTTGTTATCGAATCGACTTAAAGCCAGATCGTCACATTGGCCGCTCCTCTCTCTGAAACGGTTGTACTTATCGTCCTCAAAGCTATGTCGCGTGCTGCGGTATGCGGAGACACTAAAAGCACCATAGTAGAACACAGATGAAGCTTCTAAGTTGATATAATAGCCAGTAAGAAGTAGTACACTTCAAGTTTTAGGTATCGATTATTGACTTTTTAGCTGGCTTTGGTGCCTTGGACATGAGCTGAGACCTTAAGATTCTGCATCAAAAGGAGGACTAGCAGCCGAGTTGCACGGGAGAATGTGAAAAGTGTTCATATGTAGTAAAAACCTGAGAAATCCGTCCGTTTTCGTCATTTGTTATCGAATCGACTTAAAGCCAGATCGTCACATTGGCCGCTCTTCTCTCTGAAACGGTTGTACTTATCGTCTGGAAAGCTATGTCGCGTGCTGCGGTATGCGGAGACACTAAAAGCACCATAGTAGAACACAGATGAAGCTTCTAAGATGATGTAATAGCCAGTAAGAAGTAGTACAATTCAAGTTTTAGGTATCGATTATTAACTATTTAGCTGGCTTTGGTGATCTGGACATGAGCTAGGACCTTAAGATTCTGCATGAAAGGAGGACTAGCAGCCGAGTGGCACGGGAGAATGTGAAAAGTGTTCATATGTAGTAAAAAACTGAGAAATCCGTCCGTTTTCGTCATTTGTTATCGAATCGACTTAATGCCAGAACGTCACATTGGCCGCTCCTCTCTCTGAAACGGTTGTACTTATCGTCCTCAAAGCTATGTCGCGTGCTGCGGTATGCGGAGACACTAAAAGCACCATAGTAGAACACAGATGAAGCTTCTAAGTTGATATAATAGCCAGTAAGAAGTAGTACAATACAAGTTTTAGGTATCGATTATTGACATTTTAGCTGGCTTTGGAGCCTTGGACATGAGCTAGGACCTTAAGATTCTGCATCAAAAGGAGGACTAGCAGCCGAGTTGCACGGTAGAATGTGAAAAGTGTTCATATGTAGTAAAACCCTTAGAAATCTGTCCGTTTTCGTCATTTGTTATCGAATCGACTTAAAGCCAGATCGTCAAATAGGCCCCTCTTTTCTCTGAAACGGTTGTACTTATCGTCTGCAAAGCTATGTCGCGTGCTGCGGTATGCGGAGACAATAAAATCACCATAGTAGAACACAGATGAAGCTTCTAAGTTGATATAATAGCCAGTAAGAAGTAGTACACTTAAAGTTTTAGGTATCGATTATTGACTTTTTAGCTGGCTTTGGTGCCTTGGACATGAGCTAGGACCTTAAGGTTCTGCATTAAAGGAGGACTAGCAGCCGCGTTTCACGGGAGAATGTGAAATGTGTTCATATGTAGTAGAAACCTGAGAAATCCGTCCGTTTTCGTCATTTGTTATCGAATCGACTTAGAGCCAGATCGTCACATTGGCCGCTCTTCTCTCTGAAACGGTTGTACTTATCGTCTGCAAAGTTATGTCGCGTGCTGCGGTATGCGGAGACAATAATATCACCATAGTAGAACACAGATGAAGCTTCTAAGATGATGTAATAGCCAGTAAGAAGTAGTACAATTCAAGTTTTAGGTATCGATTATTGACTTTTTAGCTGGCTTTGGTGATCTGGACATGAGCTAGGACCTTAAGATTCAGCATCAAAAGGAGCACTAGCAGCCGAGTTGCACGGGAGAATGTGAAAAGTGTTCATATGTAGTAAAAACCTGAGAAATCCGTCCGTTTTCGTCATTTGTTATCGAATCGACTTAAAGCCAGATCGTCAAATTGGCCCCACTTTTCTCTGAAACGTTTGTACTTATCGTCTGCAAAGCTATGTCGCGTGCTGCGGTATGCGGAGACAATAAAATCACCATAGTAGAACACAGATGAAGCTTCTAAGTTGATATAATAGCCAGTAAGAAGTAGTACACTTCAAGTTTTAGGTATCGATTATTGACTTTTTAGCTGGCTTTGGTGCCTTGGACATGAGCTAGGACCTTAAGATTCTGCATCAAAAGGAGGACTAGCAGCCGAGTTGCATGGGAGAATGTGAAAAGTGTTCATATGTAGTAAAAACCTGAGAAATCCGTCCGTTTTCGTCATTTGTTATCGAATCGACTTAGAGCCAGATCGTCAAATTGGCCCCTCTTTTCTCTGAAACTGTTGTACTTATCGTCTGCAAAGCTATGTCGCGTGCTGCGGTATGCGGAGACAATAAAATCACCATAGTAGAACACAGATGAAGCTTCTAAGTTGATATAATAGCCAGTAAGAAGTAGTACACTTCAAGTTTTAGGTACCGATTATTGACTTTTTGCTGGCTTTGGTGCCTTGGACATGAGCTAGGACCTTAAGATTCTGCATCAAAAGGAGGACTAGCAGCCGCGTTGCACGGGAGAATGTGAAAAGTGTTCATATGTAGTAAAAACCTGAGAAATCCGTCCGTTTTCGTCATTTGTTATCGAATCGACTTAAAGCCAGATCGTCACATTGGCCGCTCCTCTCTCTGAAACGGTTGTACTTATCGTCCTCAAAGCTATGTCGCGTGCTGCGGTATGCGGAGACACTAAAAGCACCATAGTAGAACACAGATGAAGCTTCTAAGTTGATGTAACAGCCAGTAAGAAGTAGTACAATTCAAGTTTTAGGTATAGATTATTGACTTTTTAGCTGGCTTTGGTGCCTTGGACATGAGCTAGGACCTTAAGATTCTGCATTAAAGGAGGACTAGCAGCCGAGTTGCACGGGAGAATGTGAAATGTGTTCATATGTAGTAGAAACCTGAGAAATACGTCCGTTTTCGTCATTTGTTATCGAATCGACTTAAAGCCAGATCGTCACATTGGCCGCTCTTCTCTCTGAAACGGTTGTACTTATCGTCTGCAAAGTTATGTCGCGTGCTGCGGTATGCGGAGACAATAAAATCACCATAGTAGAACACAGATGAAGCTTCTAAGATGATGTAATAGCCAGTAAGAAGTAGTACAATTCAAGTTTTAGGTATCGATTATTGACTTTTTAGCTGGCTTTGGTGATCTGGACATGAGCTAGGACCTTAAGATTCAGCATCAAAAGGAGGACTAGCAGCCGAGTTGCACGGGAGAATGTGAAAAGTGTTCATATGTAGTAAAAACCTGAGAAATCCGTCCGTTTTCGTCATTTGTTATCGAATCGACTTAAAGCCAGATCGTCAAATTGGCCCCTCTTTTCTCTGAAACGGTTGTACTTATCGTCTGCAAAGCTATGTCGCGTGCTGCGGTATGCGGAGACACTAAAAGCACCATAGTAGAACACAGATGAAGCTTCTAAGATGATGTAATAGCCAGTAAGAAGTAGTAAAATTCAAGTTTTAGGTATCGATTATTGACTTTTTAGCTGGCTTTGGTGCCTTGGACATGAGCTGGGACCTTAAGATTCTGCATTAAAGGAGGACTAGCAGCCGCGTTGCACGGGAGAATGTGAAATGTGTTCTTATGTAGTAGAAACATGAGAAATCCGTTCGTTTTCGTCATTTGTTATCGAATCGACTTAAAGCCCGATCGTCACATTGGCCGCTCTTTTCTCTGAAACGGTTGTACTTATCGTCTGCAAAGCTATGTCGCGTGCTGCGGTATGCGGAGACAACAAATTCACCATTGTAGAACACAGATGAAGCTTCTAAGTTGATATAATAGCCAGTAAGAAGTAGTACACTTCAAGTTTTAGGTATCGATTATTGACTTTTTAGCTGGCTTTGGTGCCTTGGACATGAGCTGAGACCTTAAGATTCTGCATCAAAAGGAGGACTAGCAGCCGAGTTGCACGGGAGAATGTGAAAAGTGTTCATATGTAGTAAAAACCTGAGAAATCCGTCCGTTTTCGTCATTTGTTATCGAATCGACTTAATGCCAGAACGTCACATTGGCCGCTCCTCTCTCTGAAACGGTTGTACTTATCGTCCTCAAAGCTATGTCGCGTGCTGCGGTATGCGGAGACACTAAAAGCACCATAGTAGAACACAGATGAAGCTTCTAAGTTGATATAATAGCCAGTAAGAAGTAGTACAATACAAGTTTTAGGTATCGATTATTGACATTTTAGCTGGCTTTGGAGCCTTGGACATGAGCTAGGACCTTAAGATTCTGCATCAAAAGGAGGACTAGCAGCCGAGTTGCACGGTAGAATGTGAAAAGTGTTCATATGTAGTAAAACCCTTAGAAATCTGTCCGTTTTCGTCATTTGTTATCGAATCGACTTAAAGCCAGATCGTCAAATAGGCCCCTCTTTTCTCTGAAACGGTTGTACTTATCGTCTGCAAAGCTATGTCGCGTGCTGCGGTATGCGGAGACAATAAAATCACCATAGTAGAACACAGATGAAGCTTCTAAGTTGATATAATAGCCAGTAAGAAGTAGTACACTTAAAGTTTTAGGTATCGATTATTGACTTTTTAGCTGGCTTTGGTGCCTTGGACATGAGCTAGGACCTTAAGATTCTGCATCAAAAGGAGGACTAGCAGCCGAGTAGCACGGGAGAATGTGAAAAGTGTTCATATGTAGTAAAAACCTGAGAAATCCGTCCGTTTTCGTCATTTGTTATCGAATCGACTTAAAGCCAGATCGTCACATTGGCCGCTCTTCTCTCTGAAACGGTTGTACTTATCGTCTGGAAAGCTATGTCGCGTGCTGCGGTATGCGGAGACACTAAAAGCACCATAGTAGAACACAGATGAAGCTTCTAATATGATGTAATAGCCAGTAAGAAGTAGTACAATTCAAGTTATAGGTATCGATTATTGACTTTTTAGCTGGCTTTGGTGATCTGGACATGAGCTAGGACCTTAAGATTCTGCATGAAAGGAGGACTAGCAACCGAGTTGCACGGGAGAATGTGAAAAGTGTTCATATGTAGTAAAAACCTGAGAAATCCGTCCATTTTCGTCATTTGTTATCGAATCGACTTAATGCCAGAACGTCACATTGGCCGCTCTTCTAACTGAAACGGTTGTACTTATCGTCCTCAAAGCTATGTCGCGTGCTGCGGTATGCGGAGACACTAAAAGCACCATAGTAGAACACAGATGAAGCTTCTAAGTTGATGTAATAGCCAGTAAGAAGTAGTACAATTCAAGTTTTAGGTATTGATTATTGACTTTTTAGCTGGCTTTGGTGCTCTGGACATGAGCTAGGACCTTAAGATTCTGCATTAAAGGAGGACTAGCCGCCGCGTTGCACGGGAGAATGTGAAATGTGTTCATATGTAGTAGAAACCTGAGAAATACGTCCGTTTTCGTCATTTGTTATCGAATCGACTTAAAGCCCGATCGTCACATTGGCCGCTCTTCTCTCTGAAACGGTTGTACTTAACGTCTGCAAAGCTATGTCGCGCGCTGCGGTATGCGGAGACAATAAAATCACCATAGTAGAACACAGATGAAGCTTCTAAGATGGTGTAATAGCCAGTAAGAAGTAGTACAATTCAAGTTTTAGGTATCGATTATTGACTTTTTAGCTGGCTTTGGTGCCATGGACATGAGCTAGGACCTTAAGATTCTGCATTAAAGGAGGACTAGCAGCGGCGTTGCACGGTAGAATGTGAAATGTGTTCGTATGTAGTAAAAACCTGAGAAATCCGTCCGTTTTCGTCATTTGTTATCGAATCGACTTAAAGCCAGATCGTCAAATTGGCCCCTCTTTTCTCTGAAACGGTTGTACTTATCGTCTGCAAAGCTATGTCGCGTGCTGCGGTATGCGGAGACAACAAATTCACCATAGTAGAACACAGATGAAGCTTCTAAGTTGATATAATAGCCAGTAAGAAGTAGTACAATTCAAGTTTTAGGTATCGATTAATGACTTTTTAGCTGGCTTTGGTGATCTGGACATGAGCTAGGACCTTAAGATTCAGCATCAAAAGGAGGACTAGCAGCCGAGTTGCACGGGAGAATGTGAAAAGTGTTCATATGTAGTAAAAACCTGAGAAATCCGTCCGTTTTCGTCATTTGTTATCGAATCGACTTAAAGCCAGATCGCCAAATTGGCCCCACTTTTCTCTGAAACGTTTGTACTTATCGTCTGCAAAGCTATGTCGCGTGCTGCGGTATGCGGAGACAATAAAATCACCATAGTAGAACACAGATGAAGCTTCTAAGTTGATATAATAGCCAGTAAGAAGTAGTACACTTCAATTTTTAGGTATCGATTATTGACTTTTTAGCTGGCTTTGGTGCCTTGGACATGAGCTAGGACCTTAAGATTCTGCATCAAAAGGAGGACTAGCAGCCGAGTTGCATGGGAGAATGTGAAAAGTGTTCATATGTAGTAAAAACCTGAGAAATCCGTCCGTTTTCGTCATTTGTTATCGAATCGACTTAGAGCCAGATCGTCAAATTGGCCCCTCTTTTCTCTGAAACGGTTGTACTTATCGTCTGCAAAGCTATGTCGCGTGCTGCGGTATGCGGAGACAATAAAATCACCATAGTAGAACACAGATGAAGCTTCTAAGTTGATATAATAGCCAGTAAGAAGTAGTACACTTCAAGTTTTAGGTACCGATTATTGACTTTTTAGCTGGCTTTGGTGCCTTGGACATGAGCTAGGACCTTAAGATTCTGCATCAAAAGGAGGACTAGCAGCCGCGTTGCACGGGAGAATGTGAAAAGTGTTCATATGTAGTAAAAACCTGAGAAATCCGTCCGTTTTCGTCATTTGTTATCGAATCGACTTAAAGCCAGATCGTCACATTGGCCGCTCCTCTCTCTGAAACGGTTGTACTTATCGTCCTCAAAGCTATGTCGCGTGCTGCGGTATGCGGAGACACTAAAAGCACCATAGTAGAACACAGATGAAGCTTCTAAGTTGATGTAACAGCCAGTAAGAAGTAGTACAATTCAAGTTTTAGGTATAGATTATTGACTTTTTAGCTGGCTTTGGTGCCTTGGACATGAGCTAGGACCTTAAGATTCTGCATTAAAGGAGGACTAGCAGCCGAGTTGCACGGGAGAATGTGAAATGTGTTCATATGTAGTAGAAACCTGAGAAATACGTCCGTTTTCGTCATTTGTTATCGAATCGACTTAAAGCCAGATCGTCACATTGGCCGCTCTTCTCTCTGAAACGGTTGTACTTATCGTCTGCAAAGTTATGTCGCGTGCTGCGGTATGCGGAGACAATAAAATCACCATAGTAGAACACAGATGAAGCTTCTAAGATGATGTAATAGCCAGTAAGAAGTAGTACAATTCAAGTTTTAGGTATCGATTATTGACTTTTTAGCTGGCTTTGGTGATCTGGACATGAGCTAGGACCTTAAGATTCAGCATCAAAAGGAGGACTAGCAGCCGAGTTGCACGGGAGAATGTGAAAAGTGTTCATATGTAGTAAAAACCTGAGAAATCCGTCCGTTTTCGTCATTTGTTATCGAATCGACTTAAAGCCAGATCGTCAAATTGGCCCCTCTTTTCTCTGAAACGGTTGTACTTATCGTCTGCAAAGCTATGTCGCGTGCTGCGGTATGCGGAGACAATAAAATCACCATAGTAGAACACAGAAGAAGCTTCTAAGTTGATATAATAGCCAGTAAGAAGTAGTACACTTCAAGTTTTATGTATCGATTATTGACTTTTTAGCTGGCTTGTTGCCTTGGACATGAGCTAGGACCTTAAGATTCTGCATTAAAGGAGGACTAGCAGCCGCGTTGCACGGGAGAATGTGAAATGTGTTCTTATGTAGTAGAAACATGAGAAATCCGTCCGTTTTCGTCATTTGTTATCGAATCGACTTAAAGCCCGATCGTCACATTGGCCGCTCTTTTCTCTGAAACGGTTGTACTTATCGTCTGCAAAGCTATGTCGCGTGCTGCGGTATGCGGAGACAACAAATTCACCATTGTAGAACACAGATGAAGCTTCTAAGTTGATATAATAGCCAGTAAGAAGTAGTACACTTCAAGTTTTAGGTATCGATTATTGACTTTTTAGCTGGCTTTGGTGCCTTGGACATGAGCTGAGACCTTAAGATTCTGCATCAAAAGGAGGACTAGCAGCCGAGTTGCACGGGAGAATGTGAAAAGTGTTCATATGTAGTAAAAACCTGAGAAATCCGTCCGTTTTCGTCATTTGTTATCGAATCGACTTAATGCCAGAACGTCACATTGGCCGCTCCTCTCTCTGAAACGGTTGTACTTATCGTCCTCAAAGCTATGTCGCGTGCTGCGGTATGCGGAGACACTAAAAGCACCATAGTAGAACACAGATGAAGCTTCTAAGTTGATATAATAGCCAGTAAGAAGTAGTACAATACAAGTTTTAGGTATCGATTATTGACATTTTAGCTGGCTTTGGAGCCTTGGACATGAGCTAGGACCTTAAGATTCTGCATCAAAAGGAGGACTAGCAGCCGAGTTGCACGGTAGAATGTGAAAAGTGTTCATATGTAGTAAAACCCTTAGAAATCTGTCCGTTTTCGTCATTTGTTATCGAATCGACTTAAAGCCAGATCGTCAAATAGGCCCCTCTTTTCTCTGAAACGGTTGTACTTATCGTCTGCAAAGCTATGTCGCGTGCTGCGGTATGCGGAGACAATAAAATCACCATAGTAGAACACAGATGAAGCTTCTAAGTTGATATAATAGCCAGTAAGAAGTAGTACACTTAAAGTTTTAGGTATCGATTATTGACTTTTTAGCTGGCTTTGGTGCCTTGGACATGAGCTAGGACCTTAAGATTCTGCATCAAAAGGAGGACTAGCAGCCGAGTAGCACGGGAGAATGTGAAAAGTGTTCATATGTAGTAAAAACCTGAGAAATCCGTCCGTTTTCGTCATTTGTTATCGAATCGACTTAAAGCCAGATCGTCACATTGGCCGCTCTTCTCTCTGAAACGGTTGTACTTATCGTCTGGAAAGCTATGTCGCGTGCTGCGGTATGCGGAGACACTAAAAGCACCATAGTAGAACACAGATGAAGCTTCTAATATGATGTAATAGCCAGTAAGAAGTAGTACAATTCAAGTTATAGGTATCGATTATTGACTTTTTAGCTGGCTTTGGTGATCTGGACATGAGCTAGGACCTTAAGATTCTGCATGAAAGGAGGACTAGCAACCGAGTTGCACGGGAGAATGTGAAAAGTGTTCATATGTAGTAAAAACCTGAGAAATCCGTCCATTTTCGTCATTTGTTATCGAATCGACTTAATGCCAGAACGTCACATTGGCCGCTCTTCTAACTGAAACGGTTGTACTTATCGTCCTCAAAGCTATGTCGCGTGCTGCGGTATGCGGAGACACTAAAAGCACCATAGTAGAACACAGATGAAGCTTCTAAGTTGATGTAATAGCCAGTAAGAAGTAGTACAATTCAAGTTTTAGGTATTGATTATTGACTTTTTAGCTGGCTTTGGTGCTCTGGACATGAGCTAGGACCTTAAGATTCTGCATTAAAGGAGGACTAGCCGCCGCGTTGCACGGGAGAATGTGAAATGTGTTCATATGTAGTAGAAACCTGAGAAATACGTCCGTTTTCGTCATTTGTTATCGAATCGACTTAAAGCCCGATCGTCACATTGGCCGCTCTTCTCTCTGAAACGGTTGTACTTAACGTCTGCAAAGCTATGTCGCGCGCTGCGGTATGCGGAGACAATAAAATCACCATAGTAGAACACAGATGAAGCTTCTAAGATGGTGTAATAGCCAGTAAGAAGTAGTACAATTCAAGTTTTAGGTATCGATTATTGACTTTTTAGCTGGCTTTGGTGCCATGGACATGAGCTAGGACCTTAAGATTCTGCATTAAAGGAGGACTAGCAGCGGCGTTGCACGGTAGAATGTGAAATGTGTTCGTATGTAGTAAAAACCTGAGAAATCCGTCCGTTTTCGTCATTTGTTATCGAATCGACTTAAAGCCAGATCGTCAAATTGGCCCCTCTTTTCTCTGAAACGGTTGTACTTATCGTCTGCAAAGCTATGTCGCGTGCTGCGGTATGCGGAGACAACAAATTCACCATAGTAGAACACAGATGAAGCTTCTAAGTTGATATAATAGCCAGTAAGAAGTAGTACAATTCAAGTTTTAGGTATCGATTAATGACTTTTTAGCTGGCTTTGGTGATCTGGACATAAGCTAGGACCTTAAGATTCAGCATCAAAAGGAGGACTAGCAGCCGAGTTGCACGGGAGAATGTGAAAAGTGTTCATATGTAGTAAAAACCTGAGAAATCCGTCCGTTTTCGTCATTTGTTATCGAATCGACTTAAAGCCAGATCGCCAAATTGGCCCCACTTTTCTCTGAAACGTTTGTACTTATCGTCTGCAAAGCTATGTCGCGTGCTGCGGTATGCGGAGACAATAAAATCACCATAGTAGAACACAGATGAAGCTTCTAAGTTGATATAATAGCCAGTAAGAAGTAGTACACTTCAATTTTTAGGTATCGATTATTGACTTTTTAGCTGGCTTTGGTGCCTTGGACATGAGCTAGGACCTTAAGATTCTGCATCAAAAGGAGGACTAGCAGCCGAGTTGCATGGGAGAATGTGAAAAGTGTTCATATGTAGTAAAAACCTGAGAAATCCGTCCGTTTTCGTCATTTGTTATCGAATCGACTTAGAGCCAGATCGTCAAATTGGCCCCTCTTTTCTCTGAAACGGTTGTACTTATCGTCTGCAAAGCTATGTCGCGTGCTGCGGTATGCGGAGACAATAAAATCACCATAGTAGAACACAGATGAAGCTTCTAAGTTGATATAATAGCCAGTAAGAAGTAGTACACTTCAAGTTTTAGGTACCGATTATTGACTTTTTAGCTGGCTTTGGTGCCTTGGACATGAGCTAGGACCTTAAGATTCTGCATCAAAAGGAGGACTAGCAGCCGCGTTGCACGGGAGAATGTGAAAAGTGTTCATATGTAGTAAAAACCTGAGAAATCCGTCCGTTTTCGTCATTTGTTATCGAATCGACTTAAAGCCAGATCGTCACATTGGCCGCTCCTCTCTCTGAAACGGTTGTACTTATCGTCCTCAAAGCTATGTCGCGTGCTGCGGTATGCGGAGACACTAAAAGCACCATAGTAGAACACAGATGAAGCTTCTAAGTTGATGTAACAGCCAGTAAGAAGTAGTACAATTCAAGTTTTAGGTATAGATTATTGACTTTTTAGCTGGCTTTGGTGCCTTGGACATGAGCTAGGACCTTAAGATTCTGCATTAAAGGAGGACTAGCAGCCGAGTTGCACGGGAGAATGTGAAATGTGTTCATATGTAGTAGAAACCTGAGAAATACGTCCGTTTTCGTCATTTGTTATCGAATCGACTTAAAGCCAGATCGTCACATTGGCCGCTCTTCTCTCTGAAACGGTTGTACTTATCGTCTGCAAAGTTATGTCGCGTGCTGCGGTATGCGGAGACAATAAAATCACCATAGTAGAACACAGATGAAGCTTCTAAGATGATGTAATAGCCAGTAAGAAGTAGTACAATTCAAGTTTTAGGTATCGATTATTGACTTTTTAGCTGGCTTTGGTGATCTGGACATGAGCTAGGACCTTAAGATTCAGCATCAAAAGGAGGACTAGCAGCCGAGTTGCACGGGAGAATGTGAAAAGTGTTCATATGTAGTAAAAACCTGAGAAATCCGTCCGTTTTCGTCATTTGTTATCGAATCGACTTAAAGCCAGATCGTCAAATTGGCCCCTCTTTTCTCTGAAACGGTTGTACTTATCGTCTGCAAAGCTATGTCGCGTGCTGCGGTATGCGGAGACAATAAAATCACCATAGTAGAACACAGAAGAAGCTTCTAAGTTGATATAATAGCCAGTAAGAAGTAGTACACTTCAAGTTTTATGTATCGATTATTGACTTTTTAGCTGGCTTGTTGCCTTGGACATGAGCTAGGACCTTAAGATTCTGCATTAAAGGAGGACTAGCAGCCGCGTTGCACGGGAGAATGTGAAATGTGTTCTTATGTAGTAGAAACATGAGAAATCCGTCCGTTTTCGTCATTTGTTATCGAATCGACTTAAAGCCCGATCGTCACATTGGCCGCTCTTTTCTCTGAAACGGTTGTACTTATCGTCTGCAAAGCTATGTCGCGTGCTGCGGTATGCGGAGACAACAAATTCACCATTGTAGAACACAGATGAAGCTTCTAAGTTGATATAATAGCCAGTAAGAAGTAGTACACTTCAAGTTTTAGGTATCGATTATTGACTTTTTAGCTGGCTTTGGTGCCTTGGACATGAGCTGAGACCTTAAGATTCTGCATCAAAAGGAGGACTAGCAGCCGAGTTGCACGGGAGAATGTGAAAAGTGTTCATATGTAGTAAAAACCTGAGAAATCCGTCCGTTTTCGTCATTTGTTATCGAATCGACTTAAAGCCAGATCGTCACATTGGCCGCTCTTCTCTCTGAAACGGTTGTACTTATCGACTGGAAAGCTATGTCGCGTGCTGCGGTATGCGGAGACACTAAAAGCACCATAGTAGAACACAGATGAAGCTTCTAAGATGATGTAATAGCCAGTAAGAAGTAGTACAATTCAAGTTTTAGGTATCGATTATTGACTTTTTAGCTGGCTTTGGTGATCTGGACATGAGCTAGGATCTTAAGATTCTGCATGAAAGGAGGACTAGCAGCCGAGTGGCACGGGAGAATGTGAAAAGTGTTCATATGTAGTAAAAACCTGAGAAATCCGTCCGTTTTCGTCATTTGTTATCGAATCGACTTAATGCCAGAACGTCACATTGGCCGCTCCTCTCTCTGAAACGGTTGTACTTATCGTCCTCAAAGCTATGTCGCGTGCTGCGGTATGCGGAGACACTAAAAGCACCATAGTAGAACACAGATGAAGCTTCTAAGTTGATATAATAGCCAGTAAGAAGTAGTACAATACAAGTTTTAGGTATCGATTATTGACATTTTAGCTGGCTTTGGAGCCTTGGACATGAGCTAGGACCTTAAGATTCTGCATCAAAAGGAGGACTAGCAGCCGAGTTGCACGGTAGAATGTGAAAAGTGTTCATATGTAGTAAAACCCTTAGAAATCTGTCCGTTTTCGTCATTTGTTATCGAATCGACTTAAAGCCATATCGTCAAATAGGCCCCTCTTTTCTCTGAAACGGTTGTACTTATCGTCTGGAAAGCTATGTCGCGTGCTGCGGTATGCGGAGACAATAAAATCACCATAGTAGAACACAGATGAAGCTTCTAAGTTGATATAATAGCCAGTAAGAAGTAGTACACTTAAAGTTTTAGGTATCGATTATTGACTTTTTAGCTGGCTTTGGTGCCTTGGACATGAGCTAGGACCTTAAGATTCTGCATCAAAAGGAGGACTAGCAGCCGAGTAGCACGGGAGAATGTGAAAAGTGTTCATATGTAGTAAAAACCTGAGAAATCCGTCCGTTTCCGTCATTTGTTATCGAATCGACTTAAAGCCAGATCGTCACATTGGCCGCTCTTCTCTCTGAAACGGTTGTACTTATCGTCTGGAAAGCTATGTCGCGTGCTGCGGTATGCGGAGACACTAAAAGCACCATAGTAGAACACAGATGAAGCTTCTAATATGATGTAATAGCCAGTAAGAAGTAGTACAATTCAAGTTTTAGGTATCGATTATTGACTTTTTAGCTGGCTTTGGTGATCTGGACATGAGCTAGGACCTTAAGATTCTGCATGAAAGGAGGACTAGCAACCGAGTTGCACGGGAGAATGTGAAAAGTGTTCATATGTAGTAAAAACCTGAGAAATCCGTCCATTTTCGTCATTTGTTATCGAATCGACTTAATGCCAGAACGTCACATTGGCCGCTCTTCTAACTGAAACGGTTGTACTTATCGTCCTCAAAGCTATGTCGCGTGCTGCGGTATGCGGAGACACAAAAAGCACCATAGTAGAACACAGATGAAGCTTCTAAGTTGATGTAATAGCCAGTAAGAAGTAGTACAATTCAAGTTTTAGGTATTGATTATTGACTTTTTAGCTGGCTTTGGTGCTCTGGACATGAGCTAGGACCTTAAGATTCTGCATTAAAGGAGGACTAGCCGCCGCGTTGCACGGGAGAATGTGAAATGTGTTCATATGTAGTAGAAACCTGAGAAATACGTCCGTTTTCGTCATTTGTTATCGAATCGACTTAAAGCCCGATCGTCACATTGGCCGCTCTTCTCTCTGAAACGGTTGTACTTAACGTCTGCAAAGCTATGTCGCGTGCTGCGGTATGCGGAGACAATAAAATCACCATAGTAGAACACAGATGAAGCTTCTAAGATGGTGTAATAGCCAGTAAGAAGTAGTACAATTCAAGTTTTAGGTATCGATTATTGACTTTTTAGCTGGCTTTGTTGCCATGGACATGAGCTAGGACCTTAAGATTCTGCATTAAAGGAGGACTAGCAGCGGCGTTGCACGGGAGAATGTGAAATGTGTTCGTATGTAGTAAAAACCTGAGAAATCCGTCCGTTTTCGTCATTTGTTATCGAATCGACTTAAAGCCAGATCGTCAAATTGGCCCCTCTTTTCTCTGAAACGGTTGTACTTATCGTCTGCAAAGCTATGTCGCGTGCTGCGGTATGCGGAGACAACAAATTCACCATAGTAGAACACAGATGAAGCTTCTAAGTTGATATAATAGCCAGTAAGAAGTAGTACACTTCAGGTTTTAGGTATCGATTATTGACTTTTTAGCTGGCTTTGGTGCCTTGGACATGAGCTAGGACCTTAAGATTCTGCATCAAAAGGAGGACTAGCAGCCGAGTTGCACGGGAGAAAGTGAAAAGTGTTCATATGTAGTAAAAACCTGAGAAATCCGTCCGTTTTCGTCATTTGTTATCGAATCGACTTAAAGCCAGATCGTCACATTGGCCGCTCTTCTCTCTGAAACGGTTGTACCTATCGTCTGGAAAGCTATGTCGCGTGCTGCGGTATGCGGAGACACTAAAAGCACCATAGTAGAACACAGATGAAGCTTCTAAGATGATGTAAAAGCCAGTAAGAAGTAGTACAATTGAAGTTTTAGGTATCGATTATTGACTTTTTAGCTGGCTTTGGTGATCTGGACATGAGCTAGGACCTTAAGATTCTGCATGAAAGGAGGACTACCAGCCGAGTGGCACGGGAGAATTTGAAAAGTGTTCATATGTAGTAAAAACCTGAGAAATCCGTCCGTTTTCGTCATTTGTTATCGAATCGACTTAATGCCAGAACGTCACATTGGCCGCTCCTCTCTCTGAAACGGTTGTACTTATCGTCCTCAAAGCTATGTCGCGTGCTGCGGTATGCGGAGACACTAAAAGCACCATAGTAGAACACAGATGAAGCTTCTAAGTTGATGTAATAGCCAGTAAGAAGTAGTACAATTCAAGTTTTAGGTATCGATTATTGACTTTTTAGCTGGCTTTGGTGCCTTGGACATGAGCTAGGACCTTAAGATTCTGCATTAAAGGAGGACTAGCAGCCGCGTTGCACGGAAGGATGTGAAATGTGTTCATATGTAGTAGAAACCTGAGAAATACGTCCGTTTTCGTCATTTGTTATCGAATCGACTTAAAGCCAGATCGTCACATTGGCCGCTCTTCTCTCTGAAACGGTTGTACTTATCGTCTGCAAAGCTATGTCGCGTGCTGCGGTATGCGGAGACAATAAAATCACCATAGTAGAACACAGAAGAAGCTTCTAAGTTGATATAATAGCCAGTAAGAAGTAGTACACTTAAAGTTTTAGGTATCGATTATTGATTTTTTAGCTGGCTTTGGTGCCTTGGACATGAGCTAGGACCTTAAGATTCTGCATGAAAGGAGGACTAGCAGCCGAGTTGCACGGGAGGATGTGAAAAGTGTTCATATGTAGTAGAAACCTGAGAAATACGTCCGTTTTCGTCATTTGTTATCGAATCGACTTAAAGCCCGATCGTCACATTGGCCGCTCTTCTCTCTGAAACGGTTGTACTTATCGTCTGCAAAGCTATGTCGCGTGCTGCGGTATGCGGAGACAGTAAAATCACCATAGTAGAACACAGATGAGGCTTCTAAGATGGTGTAATAGCCAGTAAGAAGTAGTACAATTCAAGTTTTAGTTATAGATTATTGACTTTTTAGCTGGCTTTGGTGCCATGGACATGAGCTAGGACCTTAAGATTCTGCATTAAAGGAGGACTAGCAGCCGCGTTGCACGGGAGAATGTGAAATGTGTTCATATGTAGTAGAAACCTGAGAAATCCGTCCATTTTCGTCATTTGTTATGGAATCGACTTAAAGCCCGATCGTCACATTGGCCGCTCTTCTCTCTGAAACGGTTGTACTTATCGTCTGCATAGCAATGTCACGTGCTGCGGTGTGCGGAGACACTAAAAGCACCATAGTAGAACACAGATGAAGCTTCTAAGTTGATGTAATAGCCAGTAAGAAGTAGTACACTTCAAGTTTTAGGTATCGATTATTGACTTTTTAGCTGGCTTTGGTGTCTTGGACATGAGCTAGGACCTTATGATTCTGCATTAAAGGAGGACTAGCAGCCGAGTTGCACGGGAGAAAGTGAAAAGTGTTCATATGTAGTAAAAACCTGAGAAATCCGTCCGTTTTCGTCATTTGTTATCGAATCGACTTAAAGCCAGATCGTCACATTGGCCGCTCTTCTCTCTGAAACGGTTGTACTTATCGTCTGGAAAGCTATGTCGCGTGCTGCGGTATGCGGAGACACTAAAAGCACCATAGTAGAACACAGATGAAGCTTCTAAGATGATATAAAAGCCAGTAAGAAGTAGTACAATTCAAGTTTTAGGTATCGATTATTGACTTTTTAGCTGGCTTTGGTGCCTTGGACATGAGCTAGGACCTTAAGATTCTGCATTAAAGGAGGACTAGCAGCCGCGTTGCACGGAAGGATGTGAAATGTGTTCATATGTAGTAGAAACATGAGAAATCCGTCCGTTTTCGTCATTTGTTATCGAATCGACTTAAAGCCCGATCGTCACATTGGCCGCTCTTTTCTCTGAAACGGTTGTACTTATCGTCTGCAAAGCTATGTCGCGTGCTGCGGTATGCGGAGACAACAAATTCACCATTGTAGAACACAGATGAAGCTTCTAAGTTGATATAATAGCCAGTAAGAAGTAGTACACTTCAAGTTTTAGGTATCGATTATTGACTTTTTAGCTGGCTTTGGTGCCTTGGACATGAGCTGAGACCTTAAGATTCTGCATCAAAAGGAGGACTAGCAGCCGAGTTGCACGGGAGAATGTGAAAAGTGTTCATATGTAGTAAAAACCTGAGAAATCCGTCCGTTTTCGTCATTTGTTATCGAATCGACTTAAAGCCAGATCGTCACATTGGCCGCTCTTCTCTCTGAAACGGTTGTACTTATCGACTGGAAAGCTATGTCGCGTGCTGCGGTATGCGGAGACACTAAAAGCACCATAGTAGAACACAGATGAAGCTTCTAAGATGATGTAATAGCCAGTAAGAAGTAGTACAATTCAAGTTTTAGGTATCGATTATTGACTTTTTAGCTGGCTTTGGTGATCTGGACATGAGCTAGGACCTTAAGATTCTGCATGAAAGGAGGACTAGCAGCCGAGTGGCACGGGAGAATGTGAAAAGTGTTCATATGTAGTAAAAACCTGAGAAATCCGTCCGTTTTCGTCATTTGTTATCGAATCGACTTAATGCCAGAACGTCACATTGGCCGCTCCTCTCTCTGAAACGGTTGTACTTATCGTCCTCAAAGCTATGTCGCGTGCTGCGGTATGCGGAGACACTAAAAGCACCATAGTAGAACACAGATGAAGCTTCTAAGTTGATATAATAGCCAGTAAGAAGTAGTACAATACAAGTTTTAGGTATCGATTATTGACATTTTAGCTGGCTTTGGAGCCTTGGACATGAGCTAGGACCTTAAGATTCTGCATCAAAAGGAGGACTAGCAGCCGAGTTGCACGGTAGAATGTGAAAAGTGTTCATATGTAGTAAAACCCTTAGAAATCTGTCCGTTTTCGTCATTTGTTATCGAATCGACTTAAAGCCATATCGTCAAATAGGCCCCTCTTTTCTCTGAAACGGTTGTACTTATCGTCTGGAAAGCTATGTCGCGTGCTGCGGTATGCGGAGACAATAAATCACCATAGTAGAACACAGATGAAGCTTCTAAGTTGATATAATAGCCAGTAAGAAGTAGTACACTTAAAGTTTTAGGTATCGATTATTGACTTTTTAGCTGGCTTTGGTGCCTTGGACATGAGCTAGGACCTTAAGATTCTGCATCAAAAGGAGGACTAGCAGCCGAGTAGCACGGGAGAATGTGAAAAGTGTTCATATGTAGTAAAAACCTGAGAAATCCGTCCGTTTCCGTCATTTGTTATCGAATCGACTTAAAGCCAGATCGTCACATTGGCCGCTCTTCTCTCTGAAACGGTTGTACTTATCGTCTGGAAAGCTATGTCGCGTGCTGCGGTATGCGGAGACACTAAAAGCACCATAGTAGAACACAGATGAAGCTTCTAATATGATGTAATAGCCAGTAAGAAGTAGTACAATTCAAGTTTTAGGTATCGATTATTGACTTTTTAGCTGGCTTTGGTGATCTGGACATGAGCTAGGACCTTAAGATTCTGCATGAAAGGAGGACTAGCAACCGAGTTGCACGGGAGAATGTGAAAAGTGTTCATATGTAGTAAAAACCTGAGAAATCCGTCCATTTTCGTCATTTGTTATCGAATCGACTTAATGCCAGAACGTCACATTGGCCGCTCTTCTAACTGAAACGGTTGTACTTATCGTCCTCAAAGCTATGTCGCGTGCTGCGGTATGCGGAGACACTAAAAGCACCATAGTAGAACACAGATGAAGCTTCTAAGTTGATGTAATAGCCAGTAAGAAGTAGTACAATTCAAGTTTTAGGTATTGATTATTGACTTTTTAGCTGGCTTTGGTGCTCTGGACATGAGCTAGGACCTTAAGATTCTGCATTAAAGGAGGACTAGCCGCCGCGTTGCACGGGAGAATGTGAAATGTGTTCATATGTAGTAGAAACCTGAGAAATACGTCCGTTTTCGTCATTTGTTATCGAATCGACTTAAAGCCCGATCGTCACATTGGCCGCTCTTCTCTCTGAAACGGTTGTACTTAACGTCTGCAAAGCTATGTCGCGTGCTGCGGTATGCGGAGACAATAAAATCACCATAGTAGAACACAGATGAAGCTTCTAAGATGGTGTAATAGCCAGTAAGAAGTAGTACAATTCAAGTTTTAGGTATCGATTATTGACTTTTTAGCTGGCTTTGGTGCCATGGACATGAGCTAGGACCTTAAGATTCTGCATTAAAGGAGGACTAGCAGCGGCGTTGCACGGGAGAATGTGAAATGTGTTCGTATGTAGTAAAAACCTGAGAAATCCGTCCGTTTTCGTCATTTGTTATCGAATCGACTTAAAGCCAGATCGTCAAATTGGCCCCTCTTTTCTCTGAAACGGTTGTACTTATCGTCTGCAAAGCTATGTCGCGTGCTGCGGTATGCGGAGACAACAAATTCACCATAGTAGAACACAGATGAAGCTTCTAAGTTGATATAATAGCCAGTAAGAAGTAGTACACTTCAGGTTTTAGGTATCGATTATTGACTTTTTAGCTGGCTTTGGTGCCTTGGACATGAGCTAGGACCTTAAGATTCTGCATCAAAAGGAGGACTAGCAGCCGAGTTGCACGGGAGAAAGTGAAAAGTGTTCATATGTAGTAAAAACCTGAGAAATCCGTCCGTTTTCGTCATTTGTTATCGAATCGACTTCAAGCCAGATCGTCACATTGGCCGCTCTTCTCTCTGAAACGGTTGTACCTATCGTCTGGAAAGCTATGTCGCGTGCTGCGGTATGCGGAGACACTAAAAGCACCATAGTAGAACACAGATGAAGCTTCTAAGATGATGTAAAAGCCAGTAAGAAGTAGTACAATTCAAGTTTTAGGTATCGATTATTGACTTTTTAGCTGGCTTTGGTGATCTGGACATGAGCTAGGACCTTAAGATTCTGCATGAAAGGAGGACTAGCAGCCGAGTGGCACGGGAGAATTTGAAAAGTGTTCATATGTAGTAAAAACCTGAGAAATCCGTCCGTTTTCGTCATTTGTTATCGAATCGACTTAATGCCAGAACGTCACATTGGCCGCTCCTCTCTCTGAAACGGTTGTACTTATCGTCCTCAAAGCTATGTCGCGTGCTGCGGTATGCGGAGACACTAAAAGCACCATAGTAGAACACAGATGAAGCTTCTAAGTTGATGTAATAGCCAGTAAGAAGTAGTACAATTCAAGTTTTAGGTATCGATTATTGACTTTTTAGCTGGCTTTGGTGCCTTGGACATGAGCTAGGACCTTAAGATTCTGCATTAAAGGAGGACTAGCAGCCGCGTTGCACGGAAGGATGTGAAATGTGTTCATATGTAGTAGAAACCTGAGAAATACGTCCGTTTTCGTCATTTGTTATCGAATCGACTTAAAGCCAGATCGTCACATTGGCCGCTCTTCTCTCTGAAACGGTTGTACTTATCGTCTGCAAAGCTATGTCGCGTGCTGCGGTATGCGGAGACAATAAAATCACCATAGTAGAACACAGATGAAGCTACTAAGTTGATATAATAGCCAGTAAGAAGTAGTACAATACAAGTTTTAGGTATCGATTATTGACATTTTAGCTGGCTTTGGAGCCTTGGACATGAGCTAGGACCTTAAGATTCTGCATCAAAAGGAGGACTAGCAGCCGAGTTGCACGGGAGAATGTGAAAAGTGTTCATATGTAGTAAAAACCTTAGAAATCTGTCCGTTTTCGTCATTTGTTATCGAATCGACTTAAAGCCAGATCGTCAAATAGGCCCCTCTTTTCTCTGAAACGGTTGTACTTATCGTCTGCAAAGCTATGTCGCGTGCTGCGGTATGCGGAGACAATAAAATCACCATAGTAGAACACAGAAGAAGCTTCTAAGTTGATATAATAGCCAGTAAGAAGTAGTACACTTAAAGTTTTAGGTATCGATTATTGATTTTTTAGCTGGCTTTGGTGCCTTGGACATGAGCTAGGACCTTAAGATTCTGCATGAAAGGAGGACTAGCAGCCGAGTTGCACGGGAGGATGTGAAAAGTGTTCATATGTAGTAGAAACCTGAGAAATACGTCCGTTTTCGTCATTTGTTATCGAATCGACTTAAAGCCCGATCGTCACATTGGCCGCTCTTCTCTCTGAAACGGTTGTACTTATCGTCTGCAAAGCTATGTCGCGTGCTGCGGTATGCGGAGACAGTAAAATCACCATAGTAGAACACAGATGAAGCTTCTAAGATGGTGTAATAGCCAGTAAGAAGTAGTACAATTCAAGTTTTAGTTATCGATTATTGACTTTTTAGCTGGCTTTGGTGCCATGGACATGAGCTAGGACCTTAAGATTCTGCATTAAAGGAGGACTAGCAGCCGCGTTGCACGGGAGAATGTGAAATGTGTTCATATGTAGTAGAAACCTGAGAAATCCGTCCATTTTCGTCATTTGTTATGGAATCGACTTAAAGCCCGATCGTCACATTGGCCGCTCTTCTCTCTGAAACGGTTGTACTTATCGTCTGCATAGCAATGTCACGTGCTGCGGTGTGCGGAGACACTAAAAGCACCATAGTAGAACACAGATGAAGCTTCTAAGTTGATGTAATAGCCAGTAAGAAGTAGTACACTTCAAGTTTTAGGTATCGATTATTGACTTTTTAGCTGGCTTTGGTGTCTTGGACATGAGCTAGGACCTTATGATTCTGCATTAAAGGAGGACTAGCAGCCGAGTTGCACGGGAGAAAGTGAAAAGTGTTCATATGTAGTAAAAACCTGAGAAATCCGTCCGTTTTCGTCATTTGTTATCGAATCGACTTAAAGCCAGATCGTCACATTGGCCGCTCTTCTCTCTGAAACGGTTGTACTTATCGTCTGGAAAGCTATGTCGCGTGCTGCGGAATGCGGAGACACTAAAAGCACCATAGTAGAACACAGATGAAGCTTCTAAGATGATATAAAAGCCAGTAAGAAGTAGTACAATTCAAGTTTTAGGGATCGATTATTGACTTTTTAGCTGGCTTTGGTGATCTGGACATGAGCTAGGACCTTAAGATTCTGCATGAAAGGAGGACTAGCAGCCGAGTGGCACGGGAGAATGTGAAAAGTGTTCATATGTAGTAAAAACCTGAGAAATCCGTCCGTTTTCGTCATTTGTTATCGAATCGACTTAATGCCAGAACGTCACATTGGCCGCTGCTCTCTCTGAAACGGTTGTACTTATCGTCCTCAAAGCTATGTCGCGTGCTGCGGTATGCGGAAACACTAAAAGCACCATAGTAGAACACAGATGAAGCTTCTAAGTTGATGTAATAGCCAGTAAGAAGTAGTACAATTCAAGTTTTAGGTATCGATTATTGACTTTTTAGCTGGCTTTGGTGCCTTGGACATGAGCTAGGACCTTAAGATTCTGCATTAAAGGAGGACTAGCAGCCGCGTTGCACGGAAGGATGTGAAATGTGTTCATATGTAGTAGAAACCTGAGAAATACGTCCGTTTTCGTCATTTGTTATCGAATCGACTTAAAGCCAGATCGTCACATTGGCCGCTCTTCTCTCTGAAACGGTTGTACTTAACGTCTGCAAAGCTATGTCGCGTGCTGCGGTATGCGGAGACAATAAAATCACCATAGTAGAACACAGATGAAGCTACTAAGTTGATATAATAGCCAGTAAGAAGTAGTACAATACAAGTTTTAGGTATCGATTATTGACATTTTAGCTGGCTTTGGAGCCTTGGACATGAGCTAGGACCTTAAGATTCTGCATCAAAAGGAGGACTAGCAGCCGAGTTGCACGGGAGAATGTGAAAAGTGTTCATATGTAGTAAAAACCTTAGAAATCTGTCCGTTTTCGTCATTTGTTATCGAATCGACTTAAAGCCAGATCGTCAAATGGGCCCCTCTTTTCTCTGAAACGGTTGTACTTATCGTCTGCAAAGCTATGTCGCGTGCTGCGGTATGCGGAGACAATAAAATCACCATAGTAGAACACAGAAGAAGCTTCTAAGTTGATATAATAGCCAGTAAGAAGTAGTACACTTAAAGTTTTAGGTATCGATTATTGATTTTTTAGCTGGCTTTGGTGCCTTGGACATGAGCTAGGACATTAAGATTCTGCATGAAAGGAGGACTAGCAGCCGAGTTGCACGGGAGGATGTGAAAAGTGTTCATATGTAGTAGAAACCTGAGAAATACGTCCGTTTTCGTCATTTGTTATCGTATCGACTTAAAGCCCGATCGTCACATTGGCCGCTCTTCTCTCTGAAACGGTTGTACTTATCGTCTGCAAAGCTATGTCGCGTGCTGCGGTATGCGGAGACAGTAAAATCACCATAGTAGAACACAGATGAAGCTTCTAAGATGGTGTAATAGCCAGTAAGAAGTAGTACAATTCAAGTTTTAGTTATCGATTATTGACTTTTTAGCTGGCTTTGGTGCCATGGACATGAGCTAGGACCTTAAGATTCTGCATTAAAGGAGGACTAGCAGCCGCGTTGCACGGGAGAATGTGAAATGTGTTCATATGTAGTAGAAACCTGAGAAATCCGTCCATTTTCGTCATTTGTTATGGAATCGACTTAAAGCCCGATCGTCACATTGGCCGCTCTTCTCTCTGAAACGGTTGTACTTATCGTCTGCATAGCAATGTCACGTGCTGCGGTGTGCGGAGACACTAAAAGCACCATAGTAGAACACAGATGAAGCTTCTAAGTTGATGTAATAGCCAGTAAGAAGTAGTACACTTCAAGTTTTAGGTATCGATTATTGACTTTTTAGCTGGCTTTGGTGTCTTGGACATGAGCTAGGACCTTAAGATTCTGCATTAAAGGAGGACTAGCAGCCGCGTTGCACGGGAGAATGTGAAAAGTGTTCATATGTAGTAAAAACCTGAGAAATCCGTCCGTTTTCGTCATTTGTTATCGAATCGACTTAAAGCCAAATCGTCACATTGGCCGCTCTGCTCTCTGAAACGGTTGTACTTATCGTCTGCAAAGCTATGTCGCGTACTGCGGTATTCGGAGACACTAAAAGCACCATAGTAGAACACAGATGAAGCTTCTAAGTTGATGTAATAGCCAGTAAGAAGTAGTACAATTCAAGTTTTAGCTATCGATTATTGACTTTTTAGCTGGCTTTGGTGCTCTGGACATGAGCTAGGACCTTAAGATTCTGCATTAAAGGAGGACTAGCAGCCGCGTTGCACGGGAGAATGTGAAATGTGTTCATATGTAGTAGAAACCTGAGAAATACGTCCGTTTTCGTCATTTGTTATCGAATCGACTTAAAGCCCGATCGTCACATTGGCCGCTCTTCTCTCTGAAACGGTTGTACTTATCGTCTGCAAAGCTGTGTCGCGTGCTGCGGTATGCGGAGACACTAAAAGCACCATAGTAGAACACAGATGAAGCTTCTAAGTTGATGTAATAGCCAGTAAGAAGTAGTAAACTTCAAGTTTTAGGTATCGATTATTGACTTTTTAGCTGACTTTGGTGCCTTGGGCATGAGCTAGGACCTTAAGATTCTGCATCAAAAGGAGGACTAGCAGCCGAGTTGCACGGGAGAAAGTGAAAAGTGTTCATATGTAGTAAAAACCTGAGAAATCCGTCCGTTTTCGTCATTTGTTATCGAATCGACTTAAAGCCAAATCGTCACATTGGCCGCTCTGCTCTCTGAAACGGTTGTACTTATAGTCTGCAAAGCTATGTCGCGTACTGCGGTATTCGGAGACACTAAAAGCACCATAGTAGAACACAGATGAAGCTTCTAAGATGATGTAATAGCCAGTAAGAAATAGTACAATTCAAGTTTTAGGTATCGATTGTTGACTTTTTAGCTGGCTTTGGTGCCTTGGACATGAGCTAGGACCTTAAGATTCTGCATGAAAGGAGGACTAGCAGTCGCGTTGCACGGGAGAATGTGAAATGTGTTCATATGTAGTAGAAACCTGAGAAATCCGTCCGTTTTCGTAATTTGTTATCGAATCGACTTAATGAAAGAACGTCACATTGGCCGCTCCTCTCTCTGAAACGGTTGTACTTATCGTCCTCAAAGCTATGTCGCGTGCTGCGGTATCCGGAGACAGTAAAATCACCATAGTAGAACACAGATGAAGCTTCTAAGTTGATATAATAGCCAGTAAGAAGTAGTACACTTAAAGTTTTAGGTATCGATTATTGATTTTTTAGCTGGCTTTGGTGCCTTGGACATGAGCTAGGACCTTAAGATTCTGCATGAAAGGAGGACTAGCAGCCGAGTTGCACGGGAGGATGTGAAAAGTGTTCATATGTAGTAGAAACCTGAGAAATACGTCCGTTTTCGTCATTTGTTATCGTATCGACTTAAAGCCCGATCGTCACATTGGCCGCTCTTCTCTCTGAAACGGTTGTACTTATCGTCTGCAAAGCTATGTCGCGTGCTGCGGTATGCGGAGACAGTAAAATCACCATAGTAGAACACAGATGAAGCTTCTAAGATGGTGTAATAGCCAGTAAGAAGTAGTACAATTCAAGTTTTAGTTATCGATTATTGACTTTTTAGCTGGCTTTGGTGCCATGGACATGAGCTAGGACCTTAAGATTCTGCATTAAAGGAGGACTAGCAGCCGCGTTGCACGGGAGAATGTGAAATGTGTTCATATGTAGTAGAAACCTGAGAAATCCGTCCATTTTCGTCATTTGTTATGGAATCGACTTAAAGCCCGATCGTCACATTGGCCGCTCTTCTCTCTGAAACGGTTGTACTTATCGTCTGCATAGCAATGTCACGTGCTGCGGTGTGCGGAGACACTAAAAGCACCATAGTAGAACACAGATGAAGCTTCTAAGTTGATGTAATAGCCAGTAAGAAGTAGTACACTTCAAGTTTTAGGTATCGATTTTTGACTTTTTAGCTGGCTTTGGTGTCTTGGACATGAGCTAGGACCTTAAGATTCTGCATTAAAGGAGGACAAGCAGCCGCGTTGCACGGGAGAATGTGAAATGTGTTCATATGTAGTAGAAACCTGAGAAATACGTCCGTTTTCGTCATTTGTTATCGAATCGACTTAAAGCCCGATCGTCACATTGGCCGCTCTTCTCTCTGAAACGGTTGTACTTATCGTCTGCAAAGCTATGTCGCGTGCTGCGGTATGCGGAGACACTAGAAGCACCATAGTAGAACACAGATGAAGCTTCTAAGTTGATGTAATAGCCAGTAAGAAGTAGTAAACTTCAAGTTTTAGGTATCGATTATTGACTTTTTAGCTGGATTTGGTGCCTTGGGCATGAGCTAGGACCTTAAGATTCTGCATCAAAAGGAGGACTAGCAGCCGAGTTGCACGGGAGAATGTGAAAAGTGTTCATATGTAGTAAAAACCTGAGAAATCCGTCCGTTTTCGTCATTTGTTATCGAATCGACTTAAAGCCAAATCGTCACATTGGCCGCTCTGCTCTCTGAAACGGTTGTACTTATCGTCTGCAAAGCTATGTCGCGTACTGCGGTATTCGGAGACACTAAAAGCACCATAGTAGAACACAGATGAAGCTTCTAAGATGATGTAATAGCCAGTAAGAAATAGTACAATTCAAGTTTTAGGTATCGATTGTTGACTTTTTAGCTGGCTTCGGTGCCTTGGACGTGACCTAGGACCTTAAGATTCTGCATGAAAGGAGGACTAGCAGCCGAGTTGCACGGGAGAATGTGAAAAGTGTTCATATGTAGTAAAAACCTGAGAAATCCGTCCGTTTTCGTCATTTGTTATCGAATCGACTTAAAGCCAGATCGTCACTTGGCTGCTCTTCTCTCTGAAACGGTTGTACTTACGGTCTGCAAAGCTATGTCGCATGCTGCGGTATGCGGAGACACTAAAAGCACCATAGTAGAACACAGATGAAGCTTCTAAGTTGATGTAATAGAAAGTAAGAAGTAGTACAATTCAAGTTTTAGGTATCGATTATTGACTTTTTAGCTGGCTTTGGTGCCTTGGACATGAGCTAGGACCTTAAGATTCTGCATGAAAGGAGGACTAGCAGTCGCGTTGCACGGGAGAATGTGAAATGTGTTCATATGTAGTAGAAACCTGAGAAATCCGTCCGTTTTCGTAATTTGTTATCGAATCGACTTAATGAAAGAACGTCACATTGGCCGCTCCTCTCTCTGAAACGGTTGTACTTATCGTCCTCAAAGCTATGTCGCGTGCTGCGGTATCCGGAGACAGTAAAATCACCATAGTAGAACACAGATGAAGCTTCTAAGTTGATATAATAGCCAGTAAGAAGTAGTACACTTAAAGTTTTAGGTATCGATTATTGATTTTTTAGCTGGCTTTGGTGCCTTGGACATGAGCTAGGACCTTAAGATTCTGCATGAAAGGAGGACTAGCAGCCGAGTTGCACGGGAGGATGTGAAAAGTGTTCATATGTAGTAGAAACCTGAGAAATACGTCCGTTTTCGTCATTTGTTATCGTATCGACTTAAAGCCCGATCGTCACATTGGCCGCTCTTCTCTCTGAAACGGTTGTACTTATCGTCTGCAAAGCTATGTCGCGTGCTGCGGTATGCGGAGACAGTAAAATCACCATAGTAGAACACAGATGAAGCTTCTAAGATGGTGTAATAGCCAGTAAGAAGTAGTACAATTCAAGTTTTAGTTATCGATTATTGACTTTTTAGCTGGCTTTGGTGCCATGGACATGAGCTAGGACCTTAAGATTCTGCATTAAAGGAGGACTAGCAGCCGCGTTGCACGGGAGAATGTGAAATGTGTTCATATGTAGTAGAAACCTGAGAAATCCGTCCATTTTCGTCATTTGTTATGGAATCGACTTAAAGCCCGATCGTCACATTGGCCGCTCTTCTCTCTGAAACGGTTGTACTTATCGTCTGCATAGCAATGTCACGTGCTGCGGTGTGCGGAGACACTAAAAGCACCATAGTAGAACACAGATGAAGCTTCTAAGTTGATGTAATAGCCAGTAAGAAGTAGTACACTTCAAGTTTTAGGTATCGATTTTTGACTTTTTAGCTGGCTTTGGTGTCTTGGACATGAGCTAGGACCTTAAGATTCTGCATTAAAGGAGGACAAGCAGCCGCGTTGCACGGGAGAATGTGAAATGTGTTCATATGTAGTAGAAACCTGAGAAATACGTCCGTTTTCGTCATTTGTTATCGAATCGACTTAAAGCCCGATCGTCACATTGGCCGCTCTTCTCTCTGAAACGGTTGTACTTATCGTCTGCAAAGCTATGTCGCGTGCTGCGGTATGCGGAGACACTAGAAGCACCATAGTAGAACACAGATGAAGCTTCTAAGTTGATGTAATAGCCAGTAAGAAGTAGTAAACTTCAAGTTTTAGGTATCGATTATTGACTTTTTAGCTGGATTTGGTGCCTTGGGCATGAGCTAGGACCTTAAGATTCTGCATCAAAAGGAGGACTAGCAGCCGAGTTGCACGGGAGAATGTGAAAAGTGTTCATATGTAGTAAAAACCTGAGAAATCCGTCCGTTTTCGTCATTTGTTATCGAATCGACTTAAAGCCAAATCGTCACATTGGCCGCTCTGCTCTCTGAAACGGTTGTACTTATCGTCTGCAAAGCTATGTCGCGTACTGCGGTATTCGGAGACACTAAAAGCACCATAGTAGAACACAGATGAAGCTTCTAAGATGATGTAATAGCCAGTAAGAAATAGTACAATTCAAGTTTTAGGTATCGATTGTTGACTTTTTAGCTGGCTTCGGTGCCTTGGACGTGACCTAGGACCTTAAGATTCTGCATGAAAGGAGGACTAGCAGCCGAGTTGCACGGGAGAATGTGAAAAGTGTTCATATGTAGTAAAAACCTGAGAAATCCGTCCGTTTTCGTCATTTGTTATCGAATCGACTTAAAGCCAGATCGTCACTTGGCTGCTCTTCTCTCTGAAACGGTTGTACTTACGGTCTGCAAAGCTATGTCGCATGCTGCGGTATGCGGAGACACTAAAAGCACCATAGTAGAACACAGATGAAGCTTCTAAGTTGATGTAATAGAAAGTAAGAAGTAGTACAATTCAAGTTTTAGGTATCGATTATTGACTTTTTAGCTGGCTTTGGTGCCTTGGACATGAGCTAGGACCTTAAGATTCTGCATTAAAGGAGGACTAGCAGTCGCGTTGCACGGGAGAATGTGAAATGTGTTCATATGTAGTAGAAACCTGAGAAATCCGTCCGTTTTCGTAATTTGTTATCGAATCGACTTAATGAAAGAACGTCACGTTGGCCGCTCCTCTCTCTGAAACGGTTGTACTTATCGTCCTCAAAGCTATGTCGCGTGCTGCTGTATGCGGAGACTCTAAAAGCACCATAGCAGAACACAGATGAAGCCCCTAAGATGATGTAATTGCCAGTAAGAAGTAGTACAATTCAAGTTTTATTTATCGATTATTGAATTTTAGCTGGCTTTGGTGCCTTGGACATGAGCTAGAACCTTAAGATTCTGCATGAAAGGAGGACTAGCAGCCGAGTTGCATGGGACAATGTGAAAAGTGTTCATATGTAGTAAAAACCTGAGAAATCCGTCCGTTTTCGTCATTTGTTATCGAATCGACTTAAAGCCAGATCGTCACATTGGCCGCTCTTCTCTCTGAAACGGTTGTACTTATCGTCTGCAAAGCTATGTCGCGTGCTGCGGTATGCGGAGACACTAAAAGGCACCATAGTAGAATACAGATGAAGCTTCTAAGATGATGTAATAGCCAGTAAGATGTAGTACAATTCAAGTTTTAGGTATCGATTATTGACTTTTTAGCTGGCTTTGGTGCCTTGGACATGAGCTAGGACCTTAAGATTCTGCATGAAAGGAGGACTAGCAGCCGAGTTGCACGGTAGAATGTGATAAGTGTTCATATGTAGTAAAAACATGAGAAATCCGTCCGTTTTCGTCATTTGTTATCGAATCGACTTAAAGCCAGTTCGTACTTGGCCGCTCTTCCCTCTGAAACGGTTGTACTTATCGTCTGCAAAGCTGTGTCGCGTGCTGCGGTATGCGGAGACACTAAAAGCACCATAGCAGAACACAGATGAAGCTTCTAAGTTGATGTAATAGCCAGTAAGATGTAGTACAATTCAAGTTTTAGGTATCGATTATTGACTTCTTAGATGGATTTGGTGCCTTGGACATGAGCTAGGACCTTAAGATTCTGCATGAAAGGAGGACTAGCAGCCGAGTTGCACGGGAGAGTGTGAAAAGTGTTCATATGTAGTAAAAACCTGAGACATCCGTCCGTTTTCGTCATTTCTTATCGAATCGACTTAAAGCCAGATCGTCACATTGGCCGCTCTTCACTCTGAAACGGCTGTACTTATCGTCAGCAAAGCTATGTCGCGTGCTGCGGTATGCGGAGACACTAAAAGCTCCATAGTAGAACACAGATGAAGCTTCTAAGATGATGTAATAGCCAGTAAGAAGTAGTACAATTCAACTTTTAGGTATCGATTATTGACTTTTTAGCAGGCTTTGGTGCCTTGGACATGAGCTAGTACCTTAAGATTCTGCATGAGAGCAGGACTAGCAGCCGAGTTGCACGGGAAAATGTGAAAAGTGTTCATATGTAGTAAAAACCTGAGAAATCCGTCCGTTTTCGTCATTTGTTATCGAATCAACTTAAAGCCAGATCGTCACATTGGCCGCTCTTCTCTCTGAAACGGTTGTACTTATCGTCTGCAAAGCTATGTCGCGTGCTGCGGTATGCGGAGACACTAAAGGCACCGTAGTAGAATACAGATGAAGCTTCTAAGATGATGTAATAGCCAGTAAGAAGTAGTACAATTCAAGTTTTAGGTATCCATTATTGACTTTTTAGCTGGCTTTGGTGCCTTGGACATGAGCTAGGACCTTAAGATTCTGCATGAAAGGAGGACTAGCAGCCGCGTTGCACGGGAAAATGTGAAAAGTGTTCATATGTAGTAAAAACCTGAGAACTCCGTCCGTCTTCGTCATTTGTTATCGAATCGACTTAAAGCCAGATCGCCACATTGGCCGCTCTTCTCTCTGAAACGGTTGTACTTATCGTCCTCAAAGCTATGCCGCGTGCTGCGTTATGCGGAGACACTAAAAGCACCATAGCAGAACACAGATGAAGCTTCTAAGTTGATGTAATAGCCAGTAGGAAGTAGTGCAATGCAAGTTTTAGGTATCGATTATTGACTTCTTAGCTGGCTTTGGTGCCTTGGAATTGAGCTAGGACCTTAAGATTCTGCATGAAAGGAGGACTAGCAGCCGAGTTGCACGGGAGAATGTGAAAAGTGTTCATATGTAGTAAAAACCTGAGAAATCCGTCCGTTTTCGTCATTTGTTATCGAATCGACTTAAAGCCAGATCGTCATATTTGCCGCTCTTCTCTCTGAAACGGTTGTACTTATCGTCTGCAAAGCTATGTCGCGTGATGCGGTATGCGGAGACACTAAAAGCACCATAGTAGAACACAGATGAAGCTTCTAATTTGATGTAATAGAAAGTAAGAAGTAGTACAATTCAAATATTAGGTTCTGATTATTTACTTTATAGCTGGCTTTGGTGCCTTGGACATGAGCTAGGACCTTAAGATTCTGCATGAAAGGAGGACTAGCAGCCGAGTTGCACGGGAGAATGTGAAAAGTGTTCATATGTAGTAAAAACCTGAGAAATCCGTCCGTTTTCGTCATTTGTTATCGAATCGACTTAAAGCCAGATCGTCACATTGGCCGCTCTTCTCTCTGAAACGGTTGTACTTATCGTCTGCAGAGCTATGTCTCGTGCTGCGGTATGCGGAGACACTAAAAGCACCACAGTAGAACACAGATGAAGATTCTAAGTTGACGTAATAGCCACTAAGAAGTAGTACAATTCGAGTTTAGGTATCGATTATTGACTTTTTAGCTGGCTTTGGTGCCTTGGACATGAGCTAGGACCTTAAGAATCTGCATGAAAGGAGGACTAGCAGCCGAGTTGCACGGGAGAATGTGGAATGTATTCATATGTAGTAAAAACCTAGATATTCGCCCGTTATCGTCATTTGTTATCGAATCGACTTAAAGCCATATCTTCACATTGGCCGCTCTTCTCTCTGAAACGGTTGTTCTTATCGTCTGCAAAGCTATGACGTCTGCTGCGGTATGCGGAGACACTAAAACCACCATAGTAAAACACAGATGAAGCTTCTAAGTTGATGTAATAGCCAGTAAGAAGTAGTACAACTCAAGTTTTAGGTATCGTTTATTGACTTTTTAGCTGGCTTTGGTGCCTTGGACATGAACTAGGACCTTGAGATTCTGCATGAAAGGAGGACTAGCAGCCGAGTTGCACGGGACAGTGTGAAAAGTGTTCATATGTAGTAAAAACCTGAGAAATCCGTCCGTTTTCGTAATTTGTCATCGAATCGACTTAAAGCCAGATCGTCACATTGGTCGCTCTTCTCTCTGAAACGGTTGTACTTATCGTCTGCAAAGCTATGTCGCGTGCTGCGGTATGCGGAGACACTAAAAGGACCATAGTAGAAAACAGATGAAGCTTCTAAGATGATGTAATTGCCAGTAAGAAGTAGTACAATTCAAGTTTTAGTTACTGATTATTGACTTTTTAGCTGGCTTTGGTGCCTTGGACATGAGCTAGGACCTTAAGATTCTGCATGAAAGGAGAACTAGCAGCCGAGTTGCATGGGAGAATTTGAAAAGGGTTCATATGTAGTAAAAACCTGAGAAATCCGTCCGTTTTCGTCATTTGTTATCGAATCGACTTAAAGCCAGATCGTCACATTGGCCGCTCTTCTCTCTGAAACGGTTGTACTTATCGTCTGCAAAGCCATGTCGCGTGATGCGGTATGCGGAGACACTATGAGCACCATAGTAGAACACAGATGAAGCTTCCAATTTGATGTAATAGCCAGTAAGAAGTAGTAAAATTCAAATTTTAGGTTCTGATTATTTACTTTATAGCTGGCTTTGGTGCCTTGGACATGAGCTAGGACCTTAAGATTCTGCATGAAAGGAGGACTAGCAGCCGAGTTGCACGGGAGAATGTGAAAAGTGTTCATATGTAGTAAAAACCTGAGAAATCCGTCCGTTTTCGTCATTTGTTATCGAATCGACTTAAAGCCAGATCGTCACAATGGCCGCTCTTCTCTCTGAAACGGTTGTACTTATCGTCTGGAAAGCTATGTCGCGTGCTGCGGTATGCGGAGACACTAAAAGCACCATAGTAGAACACAGATGAAGCTTCTAAGTTGATGTAATAGCCAGTAAGAAGTAGTACAATTCAAGTAATAGGTATTGATTATTGACTTTTTAGCTGGCTTTGGTGCCTTGGACATGAGCTAGGACCTTAAGAATCTGCATGAAAGGAGGACTAGCAGCCGATTTGCACGGGAGAGTGTGGAAAGTGTTCATATGTAGTAAAAACCTGAGAAATCCGTCCGTTTTCGTCATTTGTTATCGAATCGACTTAAAGCCAGATCATGACATTGGCCGCTCTTCTCTCTGAAACGGTTGTACTTATCGTCTGCAGAGCTATGTCGCGTGCTGCGGTATGCGGAGACACTAAAATCACCATAGTAGAACACAGATGAAGATTCTAAGTTGACGTAATAGCCACTAAGAAGTAGTACAATTCAAGTTTTAGGTACCGATTATTGAATTTTTAGCTGGCTTTTTGTGCCTTGGACATGAGCTAGGACCTTACGAATCTGCATGAAAGGAGGACTAGCAGCCGAGTTGCACGGGAGAATGTGAGAAGTGTGCATATGTAGTAAAAACCTGAGAAATCCGACTGTTTTCGTCATTTGTTATCGAATCGACTTAAAGCCAGATCGTCACTTGGCCGCTCTTTTCTCTGGAACGGTTGTACTTATCGTCTGCAAAGCTATGTCGCGTGCTGCGGTATGCGGAGACACTAAAAGCACCATAGTAGAACACAGATGAAGCTTCTAAGTTGATGTAATAGCAAGTAAGTAGTAGTACAATTCAAGTTTTAGGTACTGATTATTGACTTTTTGGCTGGCTTTGGTGCCTTGGACATGAGCTAGGACCTTAAGATTCTGCATGAAAGGAGGACTAGCAGCCGAGTTGCACGGGAGAATGTGGAATGTATTCATATGTAGTAAAAACCTAGATATTCGCCCGTTATCGTCATTTGTTATCGAATCGACTTAAAGCCATATCTTCACATTGGCCGCTCTTCTCTCTGAAACGGTTGTTCTTATCGTCTGCAAAGCTATGTCGCGTGCTGCGGTATGCGGAGACACTAAAAGGACCATAGTAGAACACAGATGAAGCTTCTAAGTTGATGTAATAGCCAGTAGGAAGTAGTGCAATTCAAGTTTTAGGTATCGATTATTGACTTCTTAGATGGCTTTGGTGCCTTGGAAATCAGCTAGTACCTTAAGATTCTGCATAAAAAGAGGACTAGAGCCGAGTTGCACGGGAGAATGTGAAAAGTGTTCATATGTAGTAAAAACCTGAGAAATCCGTCCGTTTTCGTCATTTGTTATCGAATCGACTTAAAGCCAGATCGTACTTGGCCGCTATTCTCTCTGAAACGGTTGTACTTATCGTCTGCAAAGCTATGTCGCGTGCTGCGGTGTGCGGAGACACTAATAGCACCATAGTAGAACACAGATGAAGCTTCTAAGTTGATGTAATAGCCAGTAAGAAGTAGTACAATACAAGTTTTAGGTACTGATTATTTACTTTATAGCTGGCTTTGGTGCCTTGGACATGAGCTAGGACCTTAAGATTCTGCATGAAAGGAGGACTAGCAGCCGAGTTGCACGGGAGAATGTGAAAAGTGTTCATATGTAGTAAAAACCTGAGAAATCCGTCCGTTTTCGTCATTTGTTATCGAATCGACTTAAAGCCAGATCGTCACATTGGCCGCTCTTCTCTCTGAAACGGTTGTACTTATCGTCTGCAAAGCTATGTCGCGTGCTGCGGCATGCGGAGACACAAAAAGCACCATAGTAGAACACAGATGAAGCTTCTAAGATGATGTAATAGCAAGTAAGAAGAAGTACAATTCTATGTTTTGGTACTGATTATTGACTTTTTAGCTGGCTTTGGTGCCTTGGACATGAGCTAGGACCTTAAGATTCTGCATAAAAGGAGGACTAGCAGCCGAGTTGCACGGGAGAGTGTGAAAAGTGTTTATATGTAGTAAAAACCTAAGAAATCCGTCCCTTTTCGTCATTTGTTATCGAATCGACTTAAAGCCAGATCGTCACATTGGCCGCTCTTCTCTCTTAAACGGTTGAACTTATCGTCTGCAAAGCTATGTCGCGTGCTGCGGTATGTGGAGACACTAAAAGCACCATAGTAGAACACAGATGAAGCTTCTAAGTTGATGTAATAGCCAGTAGGAAGTAGTGTAATTCAAGTTTTAGATATCAATTATTGACTTCTTAGCTGGCTTTGGTGCCTTGGACATGAGCTAGGACCTTAAGATTCTGCATGAAAGGAGGAGTAGCAGCCGAGTTGCACGGGAGAATGTGAAAAGTGTTCATATGTAGTAAAAACCTGAGAAATCCGTCCGTTTTCGTCATTTGTTATCGAATCGACTTAAAGCCAGATCGTCACATTGGCCGCTCTTATCTCTGAAACCATTGTACTTATCGTCTGCAAAGCTATGTCGCGTGCTGCGGTATGCGGAGACACTAAAAGCACTATAGTAGAACACAGATGAAGCTTCTAAGTTGATGTAATAGCTAGTAAGAAGTAGTACAATTCAAGTTTTAGGTATTGATTATTGACTTTTTAGCTGGCTTTGGTGCCTTGGACATGAGCTAGGACCTTAAGATTCTGCATGAAAGGAGGACTAGCAGCCGAGTAGCACGGGAGAATGTGAAAAGTGTTCATATGTAGTAAAAACCTGAGAAATCCGTCCGTTTTCGACATTTGTTATCGAATCGACTTAAAGCCAAATCGTCACATTGGCCGCTCTTCTCTCTGAAACGGTTGTACTTATCGTCTACAAAGCTGCGTCGCGTGCTGCGGTATGTGGAGACACTAAAAGCACCATAGTAGAACAAGGATGAAGCTCCTAAGATGATGTAATAGCCAGTAAGAAGTAGTACAATTCAAGTTGTAGGTATCGGTTATTGACTTTTTAGCTGGCTTTGGTGCCTTGGACATGAGCTAGGACCTTAAGATTCTCCATGAAAGGAGGAGTAGCAGCCGAGTTGCACGGGAGAATGTGAAAAGTGTTCATATGTAGTAAAAACCTGAGAAATCCGTCCGTTTTCGTCATTTGTTATCGAATCGACTTAAAGCCAGATCGTCACATTGGCCGCTCTTCTCTCTGGAACCATTGTACTTATCGTCTGCAAAGCTATGTCGCGTGCTGCGGTATGCGGAGACACTAAAAGCACCATAGTAGAACACAGATGAAGCTTCTAAGTTGATGTAATAGCTAGTAAGAAGTAGTACAATTCAAGTTTTAGGTATTGATTATTGACTTTTTAGCTGGCTTTGGTGCCTTGGTCATGAGCTAGGACCTTAAGAATCTGCATGAAAGGAGGACTAGCAGCCGAGTTGCACGGGAGAATGTGAAAAGTGTTCATATGTAGTAAACACCTGCGAAATCCGTCCGATTTCGTCATTTGTTATCGAATCGACTTAAAGCCAGATCGTCACATTGGCCGCTCTTCTCTGTGAAACGGTTGTACTTATCGTCTGCAGAGCTATGTCGCGTGCTGCGGTATGCGGAGACACCAAAAGCACCACAGTAGAACACAGATGAAGATTCTAAGTTGACGTAATAGCCACTAAGAAGTAGTACAATTCAAGTTTTAGGTATCGATTATTGACTTTTTAGCTGGCTTTGGTGCCTTGGACATGAGCTAGGACCTTAAGAATCTGCATGAAAGGAGGACTAGCAGCCGAGTTGCACGGGAGAATGTGAAAAGTGTTCATATGTAGTAAAAACCTGAGAAATCCGTCCGTTTTCGTCATTTGTTATCGAATCAACTTAAAGCCAGGTCGTCACATTTGCCGCTCGTCTCTCTGAAACGGTTGTACTTATCGTCTGCAAAGCTATGTCGCGTGCTGCGGTATGTGGAGACACTAAAAGCACCATAGTAGAACACAGTTAAACTTCTAAGTTGATGTAATAGCCAGTAAGAAGTAGTACAATTCAAGTTTTAGGTATTGATTATTGACATTTTAGCTTACTTTGGTTCCTTGGACATGAGGTAGGACCTTAACATTCTGCATGAAAGGAGAACTAGCAGCCGAGTTGCACGGGAGAATGTGAAAAGTGTTCATATGTAGTAAACACCTAAGAAATCCGTCCGATTTCGTCATTTGTTATCGAATCGACTTAAAGCCAGATCGTCACATTGGCCGCTCTTCTCTCTGAAACGGTTGTACTTATCATCTGCAGAGCTATGTCGCGTGCTGCGGTATGCGGAGACACTAAAAGCACCACAGTAGAACACAGATGATGATTCTAAGTTGACGTAATAGCCACTAAGAAGTAGTACAATTCAAGTTTTAGGTATCGATTATTGACTTTTTAGCTGGCTTTGGTTCCTTTGACATGAGCTAGGACCTTAAGATTCTGCATGACAGGAGAGCTAACAGCCGAGTTGCATGGGAGAATTTGAAAAGGGTTCATATGTAGTAAAAACCTGAGAAATCCGTCGGTTTTCGTCATTTGTTATCGAATCGACTGAAAGCCAGATCGTCACATTGGCCGCTCTTCTCTCTGAAACGGTTGTACTTATCGTCTGCAAAGCTATGTCGCGTGCTGCGGTATGCGGAGACACTAGAAGCACCATAGTAGAACACAGATGAAGCTTCTAAGTTGATGTAATAGCCAGTAAGAAGTAGTACAATTCAAGTTTTAGGTATTGATTATTGACTTTTTAGCTGACTTTGGTGCCTTGGACATGAGCTAGGACCTTAAGAATCTGCATGAAAGGAGGACTAGCAGCCGAGTTGCACGGGAGAATGTGAAAAGTGTTCATATGTAGTAAACACCTGCGAAATCGGTCCGATTTCGTCATTTGTTATCGAATCGACTTAAAGCCAGATCGTCACATTGGCCGCTCTTCTCTGTGAAACGGTTGTACTTATCGTCTGCAGAGCTATGTCGCGTGCTGCGGTATGCGGAGACACCAAAAGCACCACAGTAGAACACAGATGAAGATTCTAAGTTGACGTAATAGCCACTAAGAAGTAGTACAATTCAAGTTTTAGGTATCGATTATTGACTTTTTAGCTGGCTTTGGTGCCTTGGACATGAGCTAGGACCTTAAGAATCTGCATGAAAGGAGGACTAGCAGCCGAGTTGCACGGGAGAATGTGAAAAGTGTTCATATGTAGTAAAAACCTGAGAAATCCGTCCGTTTTCGTCATTTGTTATCGAATCAACTTAAAGCCAGGTCGTCACATTTGCCGCTCTTCTCTCTGAAACGGTTGTACTTATCGTCTGCAAAGCTATGTCGCGTGCTGCGGTATGTGGAGACACTAAAATCACCATAGTAGAACACAGATGAAGCTTCTAAGTTGATGTAATAGCCAGTAAGAAGTAGTACAATTCAAGTTTTAGGTATTGATTATTGACATTTTAGCTTACTTTGGTTCCTTGGACATGAGGTAGGACCTTAACATTCTGCATGAAAGGAGAACTAGCAGCCGACTTGCACGGGAGAATGTGAAAAGTGTTCATATGTAGTAAAAACCTGAGAAATCCGTCCGTTTTCGACATTTGTTATTGAATCGACTTAAAGCCAAATTGTCACATTGGCCGCTCTTATCTCTGAAACGGTTGTACTTATCGTCTGCAAAGCTATGTCGCGTGCTGCGGTATGTGGAGACACTAAAAGCACCATAGTAGAACACAGATGTAGCTTCTAAGTTGATGTAATAACCAGTAAGAAGTAGTACAATTCAAGTTTTAGGTATCGATTATTGAATTTTTGGATGGCTTTGGTGCCTTGGACATGAGCTAGGACCTTAAGATTCTGCATGAAAGGAGGACTAGCAGCCGAGTTGCACGGGAGAATGTGGAATGTATTAATATGTAGTAAAAACCTAGATATACGCCCGTTATCGTCATTTGTTATCGAATCGACTTAAAGCCAGATCGTCACATTTGCCGCTCTTCACTCAGAAACGGTTGTACTTATCGTCTGCAAAGCTATGTCGCGTGCTGCGGTATGTGGAGACACTAAAAGCACCATAGTAGAACACAGATGAAGCTTCTAAGTTGATGTAATAGCCAGTAGGAAGTAGTGTAATTCAAGTTTTAGATAGCAATTATTGACTTCTTAGCTGGCTTTGGTGCCTTGGACATGAGCTAGGACCTTAAGATTCTGCATGAAAGGAGGAGTAGCAGCCGAGTTGCACGGGAGAATGTGAAAAGTGTTCATATGTAGTAAAAACCTGAGAAATCCGTCCGTTTTCGTCATTTGTTATCGAATCGACTTAAAGCCAGATCGTCACATTGGCCGCTCTTATCTCTGAAACCATTGTACTTATCGTCTGCAAAGCTATGTCGCGTGCTGCGGTATGCGGAGACACTAAAAGCACTATAGTAGAACACAGATGAAGCTTCTAAGTTGATGTAATAGCTAGTAAGAAGTAGTACAATTCAAGTTTTAGGTATTGATTATTGACTTTTTAGCTGGCTTTGGTGCCTTGGACATGAGCTAGGACCTTAAGATTCTGCATGAAAGGAGGACTAGCAGCCGAGTAGCACGGGAGAATGTGAAAAGTGTTCATATGTAGTAAAAACCTGAGAAATCCGTCCGTTTTCGACATTTGTTATCGAATCGACTTAAAGCCAAATCGTCACATTGGCCGCTCTTCTCTCTGAAACGGTTGTACTTATCGTCTACAAAGCTGCGTCGCGTGCTGCGGTATGTGGAGACACTAAAAGCACCATAGTAGAACAAGGATGAAGCTCCTAAGATGATGTAATAGCCAGTAAGAAGTAGTACAATTCAAGTTGTAGGTATCGGTTATTGACTTTTTAGCTGGCTTTGGTGCCTTGGACATGAGCTAGGACCTTAAGATTCTCCATGAAAGGAGGAGTAGCAGCCGAGTTGCACGGGAGAATGTGAAAAGTGTTCATATGTAGTAAAAACCTGAGAAATCCGTCCGTTTTCGTCATTTGTTATCGAATCGACTTAAAGCCAGATCGTCACATTGGCCGCTCTTCTCTCTGGAACCATTGTACTTATCGTCTGCAAAGCTATGTCGCGTGCTGCGGTATGCGGAGACACTAAAAGCACCATAGTAGAACACAGATGAAGCTTCTAAGTTGATGTAATAGCTAGTAAGAAGTAGTACAATTCAAGTTTTAGGTATTGATTATTGACTTTTTAGCTGGCTTTGGTGCCTTGGTCATGAGCTAGGACCTTAAGAATCTGCATGAAAGGAGGACTAGCAGCCGAGTTGCACGGGAGAATGTGAAAAGTGTTCATATGTAGTAAACACCTGCGAAATCCGTCCGATTTCGTCATTTGTTATCGAATCGACTTAAAGCCAGATCGTCACATTGGCCGCTCTTCTCTGTGAAACGGTTGTACTTATCGTCTGCAGAGCTATGTCGCGTGCTGCGGTATGCGGAGACACCAAAAGCACCACAGTAGAACACAGATGAAGATTCTAAGTTGACGTAATAGCCACTAAGAAGTAGTACAATTCAAGTTTTAGGTATCGATTATTGACTTTTTAGCTGGCTTTGGTGCCTTGGACATGAGCTAGGACCTTAAGAATCTGCATGAAAGGAGGACTAGCAGCCGAGTTGCACGGGAGAATGTGAAAAGTGTTCATATGTAGTAAAAACCTGAGAAATCCGTCCGTTTTCGTCATTTGTTATCGAATCAACTTAAAGCCAGGTCGTCACATTTGCCGCTCGTCTCTCTGAAACGGTTGTACTTATCGTCTGCAAAGCTATGTCGCGTGCTGCGGTATGTGGAGACACTAAAAGCACCATAGTAGAACACAGTTAAACTTCTAAGTTGATGTAATAGCCAGTAAGAAGTAGTACAATTCAAGTTTTAGGTATTGATTATTGACATTTTAGCTTACTTTGGTTCCTTGGACATGAGGTAGGACCTTAACATTCTGCATGAAAGGAGAACTAGCAGCCGAGTTGCACGGGAGAATGTGAAAAGTGTTCATATGTAGTAAACACCTAAGAAATCCGTCCGATTTCGTCATTTGTTATCGAATCGACTTAAAGCCAGATCGTCACATTGGCCGCTCTTCTCTCTGAAACGGTTGTACTTATCATCTGCAGAGCTATGTCGCGTGCTGCGGTATGCGGAGACACTAAAAGCACCACAGTAGAACACAGATGATGATTCTAAGTTGACGTAATAGCCACTAAGAAGTAGTACAATTCAAGTTTTAGGTATCGATTATTGACTTTTTAGCTGGCTTTGGTTCCTTTGACATGAGCTAGGACCTTAAGATTCTGCATGACAGGAGAGCTAACAGCCGAGTTGCATGGGAGAATTTGAAAAGGGTTCATATGTAGTAAAAACCTGAGAAATCCGTCGGTTTTCGTCATTTGTTATCGAATCGACTGAAAGCCAGATCGTCACATTGGCCGCTCTTCTCTCTGAAACGGTTGTACTTATCGTCTGCAAAGCTATGTCGCGTGCTGCGGTATGCGGAGACACTAGAAGCACCATAGTAGAACACAGATGAAGCTTCTAAGTTGATGTAATAGCCAGTAAGAAGTAGTACAATTCAAGTTTTAGGTATTGATTATTGACTTTTTAGCTGACTTTGGTGCCTTGGACATGAGCTAGGACCTTAAGAATCTGCATGAAAGGAGGACTAGCAGCCGAGTTGCACGGGAGAATGTGAAAAGTGTTCATATGTAGTAAACACCTGCGAAATCGGTCCGATTTCGTCATTTGTTATCGAATCGACTTAAAGCCAGATCGTCACATTGGCCGCTCTTCTCTGTGAAACGGTTGTACTTATCGTCTGCAGAGCTATGTCGCGTGCTGCGGTATGCGGAGACACCAAAAGCACCACAGTAGAACACAGATGAAGATTCTAAGTTGACGTAATAGCCACTAAGAAGTAGTACAATTCAAGTTTTAGGTATCGATTATTGACTTTTTAGCTGGCTTTGGTGCCTTGGACATGAGCTAGGACCTTAAGAATCTGCATGAAAGGAGGACTAGCAGCCGAGTTGCACGGGAGAATGTGAAAAGTGTTCATATGTAGTAAAAACCTGAGAAATCCGTCCGTTTTCGTCATTTGTTATCGAATCAACTTAAAGCCAGGTCGTCACATTTGCCGCTCTTCTCTCTGAAACGGTTGTACTTATCGTCTGCAAAGCTATGTCGCGTGCTGCGGTATGTGGAGACACTAAAATCACCATAGTAGAACACAGATGAAGCTTCTAAGTTGATGTAATAGCCAGTAAGAAGTAGTACAATTCAAGTTTTAGGTATTGATTATTGACATTTTAGCTTACTTTGGTTCCTTGGACATGAGGTAGGACCTTAACATTCTGCATGAAAGGAGAACTAGCAGCCGACTTGCACGGGAGAATGTGAAAAGTGTTCATATGTAGTAAAAACCTGAGAAATCCGTCCGTTTTCGACATTTGTTATTGAATCGACTTAAAGCCAAATTGTCACATTGGCCGCTCTTATCTCTGAAACGGTTGTACTTATCGTCTGCAAAGCTATGTCGCGTGCTGCGGTATGTGGAGACACTAAAAGCACCATAGTAGAACACAGATGTAGCTTCTAAGTTGATGTAATAACCAGTAAGAAGTAGTACAATTCAAGTTTTAGGTATCGATTATTGAATTTTTGGATGGCTTTGGTGCCTTGGACATGAGCTAGGACCTTAAGATTCTGCATGAAAGGAGGACTAGCAGCCGAGTTGCACGGGAGAATGTGGAATGTATTAATATGTAGTAAAAACCTAGATATACGCCCGTTATCGTCATTTGTTATCGAATCGACTTAAAGCCAGATCGTCACATTTGCCGCTCTTCACTCAGAAACGGTTGTACTTATCGTCTGCAAAGCTATGTCGCGTGCTGCGGTATGCGGAGACACTAAAAGCACCATAGTAGAACACAGATGAAGCTTCTAAGTTGATGTAATAGCCAGTAAGAAGTAGTACAATTCAAGTTTTTGGTATCGATTTTTGATTTTTAGCTGGCTTTGGTGCCTTGGACATGAGCTAGGACCTTAAGATTCTGCATGAAAGGAGGACTAGCAGCCGAGTTACACGGGAGAATGTGAAAAGTGTTCATATGCAGTAAAAACCCGAAAAATCCGTCCGTTTTCGTCATTTGTTATCGAATCGACTTAAAGCCAGATCGTCACATTGGCCGCACTTCTCTCTGAAATGGCTGTACTTATCGTCTGCAAAGCTATGACGTGTGCTGCGGTATGCGGAGACACTAAAGCCACCATAGTAAAACACAGATGAAGCATCTAATTTAATGTAATAGAAAGTAAGAAGTAGTACAATTCAAGTTTTAGGTATCGATTATTGACTTTTTAGCTGGCTTTGGTGCCTTGGACATGAGCTAGGACCTTAAGAATCTGCATGAAAGGAGGACTAGCAGCCGAGTTGCACGGGAGAAAGTGAAAAGTGTTCATATGTAGTAAAAACCTGAGAAATTCGTCCGTTTTCGTCATTTGTTATCGAATCGACTTAAAACCAGATCGTCACATTGGTCGCTCTTTTCTCTGAAACGATTGTACTTATCGTCTGCAAAGCTATGTCGCGTGCTGCGGTATGTGGAGACACTAAAAGCACCATAGTAGAACACAGATGAAGCTTCTAAGTTGATGTAATAGCCAGTAGGAAGTAGTGCAATTCAAGTTTTAGGTATCAATTATTGACTTCTTAGCTGGCTTTGGTGCCTTGGACATGAGCTAGGACCTTAAGGTTCTGCATGAAAGGAGGACTAGCAGCCGAGTTGGACGGGAGAATGTGAAAAGTGTTCATATGTAGTAAAAACCTGCGAAATCCGTCCGTTTTCGTCATTTGTTATCGAATCGACTTAAAGCCAGATCGTACTTGGCCGCTCTTCTCTCTGAAACGGTTGTACTTATCGTCTGCAAAGCTATGTCGCGTGCTGCGGTATGCGGAGACACTAAAAGCACCATAGTAGAACACAGATGAAGCTTCTAAGTTGATGTAATAGCCAGTAAGAAGTAGTACAATTCAAGTTTTAGGTATTGATTATTGACTTTTTAGCTGGCTTTGGTGCCTTGGACATGAGCTAGGACCTTAAGAATCTGCATGAAAGGAGGACTAGCAGCCGAGTTGCACGGGAGAATGTGAAAAGTGTTCATATGTAGTAAACACCTGCGAAATCCGTCCGATTTCGTCATTTGTTATCGAATCGACTTAAAGCCAGATCGTCACATTGGCCGCTCTTCTCTGTGAAACGGTTGTACTTATCGTCTGCAGAGCTATGTCGCGTGCTGCGGTATGCGGAGACACCAAAAGCACCACAGTAGAACACAGATGAAGATTCTAAGTTGACGTAATAGCCACTAAGAAGTAGTACAATTCAAGTTTTAGGTATCGATTATTGACTTTTTAGCTGGCTTTGGTGCCTTGGACATGAGCTACGACCTTAAGAATCTGCATGAAAGGAGGACTAGCAGCCGAGTTGCACGGGAGAATGTGAAAAGTGTTCATATGTAGTAAAAACCTGAGAAATCCGTCCGTTTTCGTCATTTGTTATCGAATCAACTTAAAGCCAGGTCGTCACATTTGCCGCTCTTCTCTCTGAAACGGTTGTACTTATCGTCTGCAAAGCTATGTCGCGTGCTGCGGTATGCGGAGACCCTAAAAGCACCATAGTAGAACACAGATGAAGATTCTAAGTTGATGTAATAGCCAGTAAGGAGTAGTACAATTCAAGTTTTAGGTATTGATTATTGACTTTTTAGCTGGCTTTGGTGCCTTGGACATGAGCTACGACCTTAAGATTCTGCATGAAAGGAGGACTAGCAGCCGAGTTGCAAGGGAGAATGTGAAAAGTGTTCATATGTAGTAAAAACCTGAGAAATCGGTCCGTTTTCATCTTTTGTTATCGAATCGACTTAAAGCCAGATCGTCACATTGGCCGCTCTTCTCTCTGAAACGGTTGTACGTATCGTCTGCAAAGCTATGTCGCGTGCTGCGGTATGTGGAGACACTAAAATCACCATAGTAGAACACAGATGAAGCTTCTAAGTTGATGTAATAGCCAGTAAGAAGTAGTACAGTTCAAGTTTTAGGTATTGATTATTGACATTTTAGCTTACTTTGGTTCCTTGGACATGAGGTAGGACCTTAACATTCTGCATGAATGGAGAACTAGCAGCCGAGTTGCACGGGAGAATGTGAAAAGTGTTCATATGTAGTAAAAACCTGAGAAATCCGTCCGTTTTCGACATTTGTTATTGAATCGACTTAAAGCCAAATTGTCACATTGGCCGCTCTTATCTCTGAAACGGTTGTACTTATCGTCTGCAAAGCTATGTCGCGTGCTGCGGTATGTGGAGACACTAAAAGCACCATAGTAGAACACAGATGTAGCTTCTAAGTTGATGTAATAACCAGTAAGAAGTAGTACAATTCAAGTTTTAGGTATCGATTATTGACTTTTTGGATGGCTTTGGTGCCTTGGACATGAGCTAGGACCTTAAGATTCTGCATGAAAGGAGGACTAGCAGCCGAGTTGCACGGGAGAATGTGGAATGTATTAATATGTAGTAAAAACCTAGATATACGCCCGTTATCGTCATTTGTTATCGAATCGACTTAAAGCCAGATCGTCACATTTGCCGCTCTTCACTCAGAAACTGTTGTACTTATCGTCTGCAAAGCTATGTCGCGTGCTGCGGTATGCGGAGACACTAAAAGCACCATAGTAGAACACAGATGAAGCTTCTAAGTTGATGTAATAGCCAGTAAGAAGTAGTACAATTCAAGTTTTTGGTATCGATTTTTGACTTTTTAGCTGGCTTTGGTGCCTTGGACATGAGCTAGGACCTTAAGATTCTGCATGAAAGGAGGACTAGCAGCCGAGTTACACGGGAGAATGTGAAAAGTGTTCATATGCAGTAAAAACCCGAAAAATCCGTCCGTTTTCGTCATTTGTTATCGAATCGACTTAAAGCCAGATCGTCACATTGGCCGCACTTCTCTCTGAAATGGCTGTACTTATCGTCTGCAAAGCTATGACGTGTGCTGCGGTATGCGGAGACACTAAAGCTACCATAGTAAAACACAGATGAAGCATCTAATTTAATGTAATAGAAAGTAAGAAGTAGTACAATTCAAGTTGTAGGTATCGATTATTGACTTTTTAGCTGGCTTTGGTGCCTTGGACATGAGCTAGGACCTTAAGAATATGCATGAAAGGAGGACTAGCAGCCGAGTTGCACGGGAGAAAGTGAAAAGTGTTCATATGTAGTAAAAACAGGAGAAATTCGTCCGTTTTCTTCATTTGTTATCGAATCGACTTAAAACCAGATCGTCACATTGGTCGCTCTTTTCTCTGAAACGATTGTACTTATCGTCTGCAAAGCTATGTCGCGTGCTGCGGTATGCGGAGACACTAAAAGCACCATAGTAGAACATAGATGAAGGTTCTAAGTTGATGTAATAGCCAGTAAGAAGTAGTCCAATTCAAGTTTTAGGTACCCATTATTGACTTTTTAGCTGGCTTTGGTGCCTTGGACATGAGCTACGACCTTAAGATTCTGCATGAAAGGAGGACTAGCAGCCGAGTTGCACGGGAGAATGTGAAAAGTGTTCATATGCAGTAAAAACCCGACAAATCCGTCCGTTTTCGTCATTTGTTATCGAATCGACTTAAAGCCAGATCGCCACATTGGCTGCTCTTCTCTCTGAAATGGCTGTACTTATCGTCTGCAAAGCTATGACGTGTGCTGCGGTATGCGGAGACACTAAAACCACCATAGTAAAACACAGATGAAGCATCTAATTTAATGTAATAGACAGTAAGAAGTAGTACAATTCAAGTTTTAGGTATCGATTATGGACTTTTTAGCTGGCTTTGGTGCCTTGGACATGAGCTAGGACCTTAAGAATCTGCATGAAAGGAGGACTAGCAGCCGAGTTGCACGGGAGAAAGTGAAAAGTGTTCATATGTAGTAAAAACCTGAGAAATTCGTCCGTTTTCGTCATTTGTTATAGAATCGACTTAAAACAAGATCGTCACATGGGTCGCACTTTTCTCTGAAACAATTGTACTTATCGTCTGCAAAGCTATGTCGCGTGCTGCGGTATGCGGAGACACTAAAAGCACCATAGTAGAACATAGATGAAGGTTCTAAGTTGATGTAATAGACAGTAAGAAGTAGTCCAATTCAAGTTTTAGGTATCCATTATTGACTTTTTAGCTGGCTTTGGTGCCTTGGACATGAGCTAGGACCTTAAGATTCTGCATGAAAGGAGGACTAGCAGCCGAGTTGCACGGGAGAATGTGAAAAGTGTTCATATGTAGTAAAATCCTGAGAAATCCGTCCGTTTTCGTCACTTGTTATCGAATCGACTTAAAGCCAGATCGTCACATTGGCCGCTCTTCTCTCTGGAACGGTTGTACTTATCGTCTGCAAAGCTATTTCGCGTGCTGCGGTATGCGGAGACACTAAAATTACCATAGTAGAACACAGATTAAGCCTCTAAGATGAAGTAATTGCCAGTAAGAAGTAGTACAATTCAAGTTTTAGGTATCGATTATTGACTTTTTAGCTGGCTTTGGTGCCTTGGACATGAGCTAGGACCTTAAGATTCTGCATGAAAGGAGGACTAGCAGCCGAGTTGCACGGGAGAGTGTGAAAAGTGTTCACATGTAGTAAAAACCTGAGAAATCCGTCCGTTTTCGTCATTTGTTATCGAATCGACTTAAAGCCAGATCGTCACATTTGCCGCTCTTTTCTCTGAAACGATTGTACTTATCGTCTGCAAAGCTATGTCGCGTGCTGCGGTATGCGGAGACACTAAAAGCACCATAGTAGAACACAGACGAAGGTTCTAAGTTGATGTAATAGCCAGTAAGAAGTAGTCCAATTCAAGTTTTAGGTATCGATTATTGACTTTTTAGCTGGCTTTGGTGCCTTGGACATGAGCTAGGACCTTAAGATTCTGCATGAAAGGAGGACTAGCAGCCGAGTTGCACGGGAGAATGTGAAAATTGTTCATATGTAGTAAAAACCTGAGAAATCCGTCCGTTTTCGTCATTTGTTATCGAATCGACTTAAAGCCAGATCGTCACATTGGCCGCTCTTCACTCTGGAACGCTTGTACTTATCGTCTACAAAGCTATGTCGCGTGCTGCGGTATGCGGAGACACTAAATGCACCATAGTAGAACACAGATGAAGCTTCTAAGTTGATGTAATAGCCAGTAAGAAGTAGTACAATTCAAGTTTTAGGTATCGATTATTGACTTTTTAGCTGGCTTTGGTGCCTTGGACATGAGCTAGGACCTTCAGATTCTGCATGAAAGGAGGACTAGCAGCCGAGTAGCACGGGAGATTGTGAAAAGTGTTCATATGCAGTAAAAACCCGAAAAATCCGTCCGTTTTCGTCATTTGTTATCGAATCGACTTAAAGCCAGATCGTCACATTGGCCGCTCTTCTCTCTGAAACAGTTTTACTTATCGTCTGCAAAGCTATGTCGCGTGCTGCGGTATGCGGAGACACTAAAAGCACCATAGTAGAACACAGATGAAGCTTCTAAGTTGATGTAATAGCCAGTAAGAAGTAGTACAATTCAAGTTTTAGGTATCGATTATTGGCTTTTTAGCTGGCTTTGGCGCCTTGGACATGAGCTAGGACCTTAAGATTCTGCATGAAAGGAGGACTAGCAGCCGCGTTGCACGGGAGAATGTGAAAAGTGTTCATATGTAGTAAAAACCTTAGAAATCCGTCCGTTTTCGTCATTTGTTATCGAATCGACTTAAAGCCAGATCGCCACATTGGCCGCTCTTCTCTCTGAAATGGCTGTACTTATCGTCTGCAAAGCTATGACGTGTGCTGCGGTATGCGGAGACACTAAAACCACCATAGTAAAACACAGATGGAGCATCTAATTTAATGTAATAGACAGTAAGAAGTAGTACAATACAAGTTTTAGGTACTGATTATTGACTTTTTAGCTGGCTTTGGTGCCTTGGGCATGAGCTAGGACCTTAAGAATCTGCATGAAAGGAGGACTAGCAGCCGAGTTGCACGGGAGAATGTGAAAAGTGTTGATATGTAGTAAAAACCTGAGAAATCCGTCCGTTTTCGTAATTTGTTATCGAATCGACTTAAAGCCAGATCGTCACATTGGCCCCTCTTCTCTCTGAAACGGTTGTATTTATCGTCTGCAAAGCTATGTCGCGTGCTGCGGTATGCGGAGTCACTAAAAGCACCATAGTAGAAAACAGATGAAGCTCCTAAGTTGATGTGATAGCCAGTGAGAAGTAGTACAATTCAAGTTTTAGGTATCGATTATTGACTTTTTAGCGGGTTTGGTGCCTTGGACATGAGCTACGACCTTAAGATTCTGCATGAAAGGAGGACTAGCAGCCGAGTTGCACGGGAGAATGTGAAAAGTGTTCATATGTAGTAAAAACCAGACAAATCCGTCCGTTTTCGTCATTTGTTATCGAATCGACTCAAAGCCAGATCATGACATTGGCCGCTCTTCTCTCTGAAATCGTCGTAATTATCGTCTGCAAAGCTATGTCTCGTGCTCCGGAATGCGGAGACACTAAAAGCACCATAGTAGAAAACAGATGAAGCTTCTAAGTTGATGTAATTGCCAGTAGGATATAGTACAGTTCAAGTTTTAGGTATCGATTATTGACTTTTTTCCCTTCTTTGGTGACTTGGACATGAGCAAGGACCTTAAGAATCTGCATGAAAGGAGGACTAGCAGCCGAGTTGCGCGGGAGAATGTGAAAAGTGTTCATATGTTGTAAAAACCTGAGAAATCCGTCCGTTTTCGTCATTTGTTATCGAATCGTCTTAAAGCCAGATCGTCACATTGGTCGCTCTTTTCTCTGAAACGATTGTACTTATCGTCTGCAAAGCTATGTCGCGTGCTGCGGTATGCGGAGACACTAAAAGCACCATAGTAGAACATAGATGAAGGTTCTAAGTTGATGTAATAGCCAGTAAGAAGTAGTCCAATTCAAGTTTTAGGTATCCATTATTGACTTTTTAGCTGGGTTTGGTGCCTTGGACATGAGCTAGGACCTTAAGATTCTGCATGAAAGGAGGACTAGGAGCCGAGTTGCACGGGAGAATGTGAAAATTGTTCATATGTAGAAAAATCCTGAGAAATCCGTCCGTTTTCGTCATTTGTTATCGAATCGACTTAAAGCCTGATCGTCACATTGGCCGCTCTTCTCTCTGGAACGGTTGTACTTATCGTCTGCAAAGCTATGTCGCGTGCTGCGGTATGCGGAGACACTAAATGCACCATAGTAGAACACAGATGAAGCTTCTAAGTTGATGTAATAGCCAGTAAGTAGTAGTACAATTCAAGTTTTAGGTAGTGATTATTGACTTTTTAGCTGGCTTTGGTGCCTTGGACATGAGCTAGGACCTTAAGATTCTGCATGAAAGGACTAGCAGCCGAGTTGCACGGGACAATGTGAAAAGTGTTCATATGTAGTAAAAACCTGAGAAATCCGTCCGTTTTCGTAATTTGTTATCGAATCGACTTCAAGCCAGATCGTCACATTGGCCGCTCTTCTCTCTGAAACGGGTTGTACTTATCGTCTGCAAAGCTATGTCGCGTGCTGCGGCATGCGGAGACACAAAAAGCACCATAGTAGAACACAGATGAAGCTTCTAACTTGATGTAATAGCAAGTAAGAAGAAGTACAATTCTATGTTTTGGTACTGATTATTGACTTTTTAGCTGGCTTTGGTGCCTTGGACATGAGCTAGGACCTTAAGATTCTGCATGAAACGAGGACTAGCAGCCGCGTTGCACGGGAGAATGTGAAAAGTGTTCATATGTAGTAAAAACCTGAGAAATCCGTCCGTTTTCGTAATTTGTTATCGAATCGACTTAAAGCCAGATCGTCACATTGGCCGCTCTTCTCTCTGAAACGGTTGTACTTATCGTCTGCAAAGCTATTTCGCGTGCTGCGGTATGCGGAGACACTAAAAGTACCATAGTAGAACACAGATTAAGCCTCTAAGATGAAGTAATTGCCAGGAAGAAGTAGTACAATTCAAGTTTTAGGTATCGATTATTGACTTTTTAGCTGGCTTTGGTGCCTTGGACATGAGCTAGGACTTTAAGATTCTGCATGAAAGGAGGACTAGCAGCCGAATTGCACGGGAGAGTGTGAAAAGTGTTCACATGTAGTAAAAACCTGAGAAATCCGTCCGTTTTCGTCATTTGTTATCGAATCGACTTAAAGCCAGATCGTCACATTTGCCGCTCTTTTCTCTGAAACGATTGTACTTATCGTCTGCAAAGCTATGTCGCGTGCTGCGGTATGCGGAGACACTAAAAGCACCATAGTAGAACACAGATGAAGCTTCTAAGTTGATGTAATAGCCAGTAAGAAGTAGTACAATTCAAGTTTTAGGTATCGATTATTGACTTTTTAGCTGCCTTTGGTGCCTTGGACATGAGCTAGGACCTTAAGATTCTGCATGAAAGGAGGACTAGCAGCCGAGTAGCACGGGAGAATGTGAAAAGTGTTCATATGCAGTAAAAACCCGAAAAATCCGTCCGTTTTCGTCATTTGTTATCGAATCGACTTAAAGCCAGATCGTCACATTGGCCGCTCTTATCTCTGAAACAGTTGTACTTATCGTCTGCAAAGCTATGTCGCGTGCTGCGGTATGCGGAGACACTAAAAGCACCGTAGTAGAACACAGATGAAGCTTCTAAGTTGATGTAATAGCCAGTAAGAAGTAGTACAATTCAAGTTTTAGGTATCGATTATTGGCTTTTTAGCTGGCTTTGGTGCCTTGGACATGAGCTAGGACCTTAAGATTCTGCATGAAAGGAGGACTAGCAGCCGAGTTGCACGGGAGAATGTGAAAAGTGTTCATATGTAGTAAAAACCTGAGAAATCCGTCCGTTTTCGTCATTTGTTATCGAATTGACTTAAAGCCAGATCGTCACATTGGCCGCTTTTCTCTCTGAAACGGTTGTACTTATCGTCTGCAAAGCTATGTCGCGTGCTGCGGTATGCGGAGACACTAAAAGCACCGTAGTAGAACACAGATGAAGCTTCTAAGTTGATGTAATAGCCAGTAAGAAGTAGTACAATTCAAGTTTTAGGTATCGATTATTGGCTTTTTAGCTGGCTTTGGTGCCTTGGACATGAGCTAGGACCTTAAGATTCTGCATGAAAGGAGGACTAGCAGCCGAGTTGCACGGGAGAATGTGAAAAGTGTTCATATGTAGTAAAAACCAGACAAATCCATCCGTTTTCGTCATTTGTTATCGAATCGACTCAAAGCCAGATCATGACATTGGCCGCTCTTCTCTCTGAAATCGTCGTAATTATCGTCTGCAAAGCTATGTCTCGTGCTCCGGAATGCGGAGACACTAAAAGCACCATAGTAGAAAACAGATGAAGCTTCTAAGTTGATGTAATTGCCAGTAGGATATAGTACAGTTCAAGTTTTAGGTATCGATTATTGACTTTTTTCCCTTGTTTGGTGACTTGGACATGAGCAAGGACCTTAAGAATCTGCATGAAAGGAGGACTAGCAGCCGAGTTGCACGGGAGAATGTGAAAAGTGTTCATATGTTGTAAAAACCTGAGAAATCCGTCCGTTTTCGTCATTTGTTATCGAATCGACTTAAAGCCAGATCGTCACATTGGTCGCTCTTTTCTCTGAAACGATTGAACTTATCGTCTGCAAAGCTATGTCGCGTGCTGCGGTATGCGGAGACACTAAAAGCACCATAGTAGAACATAGATGAAGGTTCTAAGTTGATGTAATAGCCAGTAAGAAGTAGTCCAATTCAAGTTTTAGGTATCCATTATTGACTTTTTAGCTGGCTTTGGTCCCTTGGACATGAGCTAGGACCTTAAGATTCTGCATGAAAGGAGGACTAGGAGCCGAGTTGCACGGGAAAATGTGAAAAGTGTTCATATGTACTAAAATCCTGAGAAATCCGTCCGTTTTCGTCATTTGTTATCGAATCGACTTAAAGCCAGATCGTCACATTGGCCGCTCTTCTCTCTGAAACACTTGTACTTATCGTCTGCAAAGCTATGTCGCGTGCTGCGGTATGCGGAGACACTAAAAGCACCGTAGTAGAACACAGATGAAGCTTCTAAGTTGATGTAATAGCCAGTAAGAAGTAGTACAATTCAAGTTTTAGGTATCGATTATTGGCTTTTTAGCTGGCTTTGGTGCCTTGGACATGAGCTAGGACCTTAAGATTCTGCATGAAAGGAGGACTAGCAGCCGAGTTGCACGGGAGAATGTGAAAAGTGTTCATATGTAGTAAAAACCTGAGAAATCCGTCCGTTTTCGTCATTTGTTATCGAATTGACTTAAAGCCAGATCGTCACATTGGCCGCTCTTCTCTCTGAAACGGTTGTACTTATCGTCTGCAAAGCTGTGTCGCGTGCTGCGGTATGCGGAGAAACTAAAAGCACCGTAGTAGAACACAGATGAAGCTTCTAAGTTGATGTAATAGCCAGTAAGAAGTAGTACAATTCAAGTTTTAGGTATCGATTATTGACTTTTTAGCTGGCTTTGGTGCCTTGGACATGAGCTACGACCTTAAGATTCTGCATGAAAGGAGGACTAGCAGCCGAGTTGCACGGGAGAATGTGAAAAGTGTTCATATGTAGTAAAAACCAGACAAATCCATCCGTTTTCGTCATTTGTTATCGAATCGACTTAAAGCCAGATCGCCACTTTGGCCGCTCTTCTCTCTGAAATGGCTGTACTTATCGTCTGCAAAGCTATGACGTGTGCTGCGGTATGCGGAGACACTAAAACCACCATAGTAAAACACAGATGAAGCATCTAATTTAATGTAATAGACAGTAAGAAGTAGTACAATTCAAGTTTTAGGTACTGATTATTGACTTTTTAGCTGGCTTTGGTGCCTTGGGCATGAGCTAGGACCTTAAGAATCTGCATGAAAGGAGGACTAGCAGCCGAGTTGCACGGGAGAATGTGAAAAGTGTTGATATGTAGTAAAAACCTGAGAAATCCGTCCGTTTTCGTAATTTGTTATCGAATCGACTTAAAGCCAGATCGTCACATTGGCCCCTCTTCTCTCTGAAACGGTTGTACTTATCGTCTGCAAAGCTATGTCGCGTGCTGCGGTATGCGGAGTCACTAAAAGCACCATAGTAGAACACAGATGAAGCTCCTAAGTTGATGTGATAGCCAGTGAGAAGTAGTACAATTCAAGTTTTAGGTATCGATTATTGACTTTTTAGCGGGCTTTGGTGCCTTGGACATGAGCTACGACCTTAAGATTCTGCATGAAAGGAGGACTAGCAGCCGAGTTGCACGGGAGAATGTGAAAAGTGTTCATATGTAGTAAAAACCAGACAAATCCGTCCGTTTTCGTCATTTGTTATCGAATCGACTCAAAGCCAGATCATGACATTGGCCGCTCTTCTCTCTGAAATCGTCGTAATTATCGTCTGCAAAGCTATGTCTCGTGCTCCGGAATGCGGAGACACTAAAAGCACCATAGTAGAAAACAGATGAGGCTTCTAAGTTGATGTAATTGCCAGTAGGATATAGTACAGTTCAAGTTTTAGGTATCGATTATTGACTTTTTTCCCTTCTTTGGTGACTTGGACATGAGCAAGGACCTTAAGAATCTGCATGAAAGGAGGACTAGCAGCCGAGTTGCACGGGAGAATGTGAAAAGTGTTCATATGTTGTAAAAACCGGAGAAATCCGTCCGTTTTCGTCATTTGTTATCGAATCGACTTAAAGCCAGATCGTCACATTGGTCGCTCTTTTCTCTGAAACGATTGTACTTATCGTCTGCAAAGCTATGTCGCGTGCTGCGGTATGCGGAGACACTAAAAGCACCATAGTAGAACATAGATGAAGGTTCTAAGTTGACGTAATAGCCAGTAAGATGTAGTCCAATTCAAGTTTTAGGTATCCATTATTGACTTTTTAGCTGGCTTTGGTGCCTTGAACATGAGCTAGGACCTTAAGATTCTGCATGAAACGAGGACTAGCAGCAGAGTTGCACGGGAGAATGTGAAAAGTGTTCATATGTAGTAAAAACCTGCGAAATCCGTCCGTTTTCGTCATTTGTTATCGAATCGACTTAAAGCCAGATCGTACTTGGCCGCTCTTCTCTCTGAAACGGTTGTACTTATCGTCTGCAAAGCTATGTCGCGTGCTGCGGTATGCGGAGACACTTAAAACACCATAGTAGAACACAGATGAAGCTTCTAAGTTGATGTAATAGCCAGTAAGAATTAGTACAATTCAAGTTTTAGGTATCGATTATTGACTTTTTAGCTGGCTTTGGTGCCTTCGACATGAGCTAGGACTTTAAGATTCTGCATGAAAGGAGGACTAGCAGCCGAGTAACACGGGAGAATGTGAAAAGTGTTCATATGCAGTAAAAACCCGAAAAATCCGTCCGTTTTCGTCATTTGTTATCGAATCGACTTCAAGCCAGATCGTCACATTGGTCGCTCTTTTCTCTGAAACGATTGAACTTATCGTCTGCAAAGCTATGTCGCGTGCTGCGGTATGCGGAGACACTAAATGCACCATAGTAGAACACAGATGAAGCTTCTAAGTTGATGTAATAGCCAGTAAGTAGTAGTACAATTCAAGTTTTAGGTAGTGATTATTGACTTTTTAGCTGGCTTTGGTGCCTTGGACATGAGCTAGGACCTTAAGATTCTGCATGAAAGGAGGACTAGCAGCCGAGTTGCACGGGACAATGTGAAAAGTGTTCATATGTAGTAAAAACCTGAGAAATCCGTCCGTTTTCGTAATTTGTTATCGAATCGACTTCAAGCCAGATCGTCACATTGGCCGCTCTTCTCTCTGAAACGGGTTGTACTTATCGTCTGCAAAGCTATGTCGCGTGCTGCGGCATGCGGAGACACAAAAAGCACCATAGTAGAACACAGATGAAGCTTCTAACTTGATGTAATAGCAAGTAAGAAGAAGTACAATTCTATGTTTTGGTACTGATTATTGACTTTTTAGCTGGCTTTGGTGCCTTGGACATGAGCTAGGACCTTAAGATTCTGCATGAAACGAGGACTAGCAGCCGCGTTGCACGGGAGAATGTGAAAAGTGTTCATATGTAGTAAAAACCTGAGAAATCCGTCCGTTTTCGTAATTTGTTATCGAATCGACTTAAAGCCAGATCGTCACATTGGCCGCTCTTCTCTCTGAAACGGTTGTACTTATCGTCTGCAAAGCTATTTCGCGTGCTGCGGTATGCGGAGACACTAAAAGTACCATAGTAGAACACAGATTAAGCCTCTAAGATGAAGTAATTGCCAGGAAGAAGTAGTACAATTCAAGTTTTAGGTATCGATTATTGACTTTTTAGCTGGCTTTGGTGCCTTGGACATGAGCTAGGACTTTAAGATTCTGCATGAAAGGAGGACTAGCAGCCGAATTGCACGGGAGAGTGTGAAAAGTGTTCACATGTAGTAAAAACCTGAGAAATCCGTCCGTTTTCGTCATTTGTTATCGAATCGACTTAAAGCCAGATCGTCACATTTGCCGCTCTTTTCTCTGAAACGATTGTACTTATCGTCTGCAAAGCTATGTCGCGTGCTGCGGTATGCGGAGACACTAAAAGCACCATAGTAGAACACAGATGAAGCTTCTAAGTTGATGTAATAGCCAGTAAGAAGTAGTACAATTCAAGTTTTAGGTATCGATTATTGACTTTTTAGCTGCCTTTGGTGCCTTGGACATGAGCTAGGACCTTAAGATTCTGCATGAAAGGAGGACTAGCAGCCGAGTAGCACGGGAGAATGTGAAAAGTGTTCATATGCAGTAAAAACCCGAAAAATCCGTCCGTTTTCGTCATTTGTTATCGAATCGACTTAAAGCCAGATCGTCACATTGGCCGCTCTTATCTCTGAAACAGTTGTACTTATCGTCTGCAAAGCTATGTCGCGTGCTGCGGTATGCGGAGACACTAAAAGCACCGTAGTAGAACACAGATGAAGCTTCTAAGTTGATGTAATAGCCAGTAAGAAGTAGTACAATTCAAGTTTTAGGTATCGATTATTGGCTTTTTAGCTGGCTTTGGTGCCTTGGACATGAGCTAGGACCTTAAGATTCTGCATGAAAGGAGGACTAGCAGCCGAGTTGCACGGGAGAATGTGAAAAGTGTTCATATGTAGTAAAAACCTGAGAAATCCGTCCGTTTTCGTCATTTGTTATCGAATTGACTTAAAGCCAGATCGTCACATTGGCCGCTTTTCTCTCTGAAACGGTTGTACTTATCGTCTGCAAAGCTATGTCGCGTGCTGCGGTATGCGGAGACACTAAAAGCACCGTAGTAGAACACAGATGAAGCTTCTAAGTTGATGTAATAGCCAGTAAGAAGTAGTACAATTCAAGTTTTAGGTATCGATTATTGGCTTTTTAGCTGGCTTTGGTGCCTTGGACATGAGCTAGGACCTTAAGATTCTGCATGAAAGGAGGACTAGCAGCCGAGTTGCACGGGAGAATGTGAAAAGTGTTCATATGTAGTAAAAACCAGACAAATCCATCCGTTTTCGTCATTTGTTATCGAATCGACTCAAAGCCAGATCATGACATTGGCCGCTATTCTCTCTGAAATCGTCGTAATTATCGTCTGCAAAGCTATGTCTCGTGCTCCGGAATGCGGAGACACTAAAAGCACCATAGTAGAAAACAGATGAAGCTTCTAAGTTGATGTAATTGCCAGTAGGATATAGTACAGTTCAAGTTTTAGGTATCGATTATTGACTTTTTTCCCTTGTTTGGTGACTTGGACATGAGCAAGGACCTTAAGAATCTGCATGAAAGGAGGACTAGCAGCCGAGTTGCACGGGAGAATGTGAAAAGTGTTCATATGTTGTAAAAACCTGAGAAATCCGTCCGTTTTCGTCATTTGTTATCGAATCGACTTAAAGCCAGATCGTCACATTGGTCGCTCTTTTCTCTGAAACGATTGAACTTATCGTCTGCAAAGCTATGTCGCGTGCTGCGGTATGCGGAGACACTAAAAGCACCATAGTAGAACATAGATGAAGGTTCTAAGTTGATGTAATAGCCAGTAAGAAGTAGTCCAATTCAAGTTTTAGGTATCCATTATTGACTTTTTAGCTGGCTTTGGTCCCTTGGACATGAGCTAGGACCTTAAGATTCTGCATGAAAGGAGGACTAGGAGCCGAGTTGCACGGGAAAATGTGAAAAGTGTTCATATGTACTAAAATCCTGAGAAATCCGTCCGTTTTCGTCATTTGTTATCGAATCGACTTAAAGCCTGATCGTCACATTTGCCGCTCTTTTCTCTGAAACGATTGTACTTATCGTCTGCAAAGCTATGTCGCGTGCTGCGGTATGCGGAGTAACTAAAAGCACCATAGTAGAACACAGATGAAGCATCTACGTTGATGTAATAGAAAGTAAGAAGTAGTACAATTCAAGTTTTAGGTATTGATTATTGACTTTTTAGCTGGCTTTGGTTTCTTGGACATGAACTAGGACCTTAAGATTCTGCATGAAAGGAGGACTAGCAGCCGAGTTGCAAGGGAGAATGTGAAAAGTGTTCATATGTAGTAAAAACCTGAGAAATCGATCCGTTTTCATCATTTGTTATCGAATCGACTTAAAGCCAGATCGTCACATTGGCCGCTCTTCTCTCTGAAACACTTGTACTTATCGTCTGCAAAGCTATGTCGCGTGCTGCGGTATGCGGAGACACTAAAAGCACCGTAGTAGAACACAGATGAAGCTTCTAAGTTGATGTAATAGCCAGTAAGAAGTAGTACAATTCAAGTTTTAGGTATCGATTATTGGCTTTTTAGCTGGCTTTGGTGCCTTGGACATGAGCTAGGACCTTAAGATTCTGCATGAAAGGAGGACTAGCAGCCGAGTTGCACGGGAGAATGTGAAAAGTGTTCATATGTAGTAAAAACCTGAGAAATCCGTCCGTTTTCGTCATTTGTTATCGAATTGACTTAAAGCCAGATCGTCACATTGGCCGCTCTTCTCTCTGAAACGGTTGTACTTATCGTCTGCAAAGCTGTGTCGCGTGCTGCGGTATGCGGAGAAACTAAAAGCACCGTAGTAGAACACAGATGAAGCTTCTAAGTTGATGTAATAGCCAGTAAGAAGTAGTACAATTCAAGTTTTAGGTATCGATTATTGACTTTTTAGCTGGCTTTGGTGCCTTGGACATGAGCTACGACCTTAAGATTCTGCATGAAAGGAGGACTAGCAGCCGAGTTGCACGGGAGAATGTGAAAAGTGTTCATATGTAGTAAAAACCAGACAAATCCATCCGTTTTCGTCATTTGTTATCGAATCGACTTAAAGCCAGATCGCCACTTTGGCCGCTCTTCTCTCTGAAATGGCTGTACTTATCGTCTGCAAAGCTATGACGTGTGCTGCGGTATGCGGAGACACTAAAACCACCATAGTAAAACACAGATGAAGCATCTAATTTAATGTAATAGACAGTAAGAAGTAGTACAATTCAAGTTTTAGGTACTGATTATTGACTTTTTAGCTGGCTTTGGTGCCTTGGGCATGAGCTAGGACCTTAAGAATCTGCATGAAAGGAGGACTAGCAGCCGAGTTGCACGGGAGAATGTGAAAAGTGTTGATATGTAGTAAAAACCTGAGAAATCCGTCCGTTTTCGTAATTTGTTATCGAATCGACTTAAAGCCAGATCGTCACATTGGCCCCTCTTCTCTCTGAAACGGTTGTACTTATCGTCTGCAAAGCTATGTCGCGTGCTGCGGTATGCGGAGTCACTAAAAGCACCATAGTAGAACACAGATGAAGCTCCTAAGTTGATGTGATAGCCAGTGAGAAGTAGTACAATTCAAGTTTTAGGTATCGATTATTGACTTTTTAGCGGGCTTTGGTGCCTTGGACATGAGCTACGACCTTAAGATTCTGCATGAAAGGAGGACTAGCAGCCGAGTTGCACGGGAGAATGTGAAAAGTGTTCATATGTAGTAAAAACCAGACAAATCCGTCCGTTTTCGTCATTTGTTATCGAATCGACTCAAAGCCAGATCATGACATTGGCCGCTCTTCTCTCTGAAATCGTCGTAATTATCGTCTGCAAAGCTATGTCTCGTGCTCCGGAATGCGGAGACACTAAAAGCACCATACTAGAAAACAGATGAAGCTTCTAAGTTGATGTAATTGCCAGTAGGATATAGTACAGTTCAAGTTTTAGGTATCGATTATTGACTTTTTTCCCTTCTTTGGTGACTTGGACATGAGCAAGGACCTTAAGAATCTGCATGAAAGGAGGACTAGCAGCCGAGTTGCACGGGAGAATGTGAAAAGTGTTCATATGTTGTAAAAACCGGAGAAATCCGTCCGTTTTCGTCATTTGTTATCGAATCGACTTAAAGCCAGATCGTCACATTGGTCGCTCTTTTCTCTGAAACGATTGTACTTATCGTCTGCAAAGCTATGTCGCGTGCTGCGGTATGCGGAGACACTAAAAGCACCATAGTAGAACATAGATGAAGGTTCTAAGTTGACGTAATAGCCAGTAAGATGTAGTCCAATTCAAGTTTTAGGTATCCATTATTGACTTTTTAGCTGGCTTTGGTGCCTTGAACATGAGCTAGGACCTTAAGATTCTGCATGAAACGAGGACTAGCAGCAGAGTTGCACGGGAGAATGTGAAAAGTGTTCATATGTAGTAAAAACCTGCGAAATCCGTCCGTTTTCGTCATTTGTTATCGAATCGACTTAAAGCCAGATCGTACTTGGCCGCTCTTCTCTCTGAAACGGTTGTACTTATCGTCTGCAAAGCTATGTCGCGTGCTGCGGTATGCGGAGACACTTAAAACACCATAGTAGAACACAGATGAAGCTTCTAAGTTGATGTAATAGCCAGTAAGAATTAGTACAATTCAAGTTTTAGGTATCGATTATTGACTTTTTAGCTGGCTTTGGTGCCTTCGACATGAGCTAGGACTTTAAGATTCTGCATGAAAGGAGGACTAGCAGCCGAGTAACACGGGAGAATGTGAAAAGTGTTCATATGCAGTAAAAACCCGAAAAATCCGTCCGTTTTCGTCATTTGTTATCGAATCGACTTAAAGCCAGATCGTCACATTGGCCGCTCTTCTCTCTGAAACAGTTGTACTTATCGTCTGCAAAGCTATGTCACGTGCTGCGGTATGCGGAGACACTTAAAGCACCATCTTAGAACACAGATGAAGCTTCTAAGTTGATGTAATAGCCAGTAAGAAGTAGTACAATTCAAGTTTTAGGTATCGATTATTGGCTTTTTAGCTGGCTTTGGCGCCTTGGACATGAGCTAGGACCTTAAGATTCTGCATGAAAGGAGGACTAGCAGACGCGTTTCACGGGAGAATGTGAAAAGTGTTCATATATAGTAAAAACCTTAGAAATCCGTCCGTTTTCGTCATTTGTTATCGAATCGACTTAAAGCCAGATCGCCACATTGGCCGCTCTTCTCTCTGAAACACTTGTACTTATCGTCTGCAAAGCCATGTCGCGTGCTGCGATATGCGGAGACACTAAAAGCACCATAGTAGAACACAGATGAACCTTCTAAGTTGATGTAATAGCCAGTAAGAAGTAGTACAATTCAAGTTTTAGGTATCGATTATTGACTTTTTAGCTGGCTTTGGTGCCTTGGACATGAGCTAGGACCTTAAGATTCTGCATGAAAGGAGGACTAGCAGCCGAGTAGCACGGGAGAATGTGAAAAGTGTTCATATGCAGTAAAAACCCGAAAAATCCGTCCGTTTTCGTCATTTGTTATCGAATCGACTTAAAGCCAGATCGTAACATTGGCCGCTCTTCTCTCTGAAACAGTTGTACTTATCGTCTGCAAAGCTATGTCGCGTGCTGCGGTATGCGGAGACACTAAAAGCACCGTAGTAGAACACAGATGAAGCTTCTAAGTTGATGTAATAGCAGGTAAGAAGTAGTACAATTCAAGTTTTAGGTATCGATTATTGGCTTTTTAGCTGGCTTTGGTGCCTTGGACATGAGCTAGGACCTTAAGATTCTGCATGAAAGGAGGACTAGCAGCCGCGTTGCACGGGAGTATGTGAAAAGTGTTCATATGTAGTAAAAACCTTAGAAATCCGTCCGTTTTCGTCATTTGTTATCGAATCGACTTAAAGCCAGATCGCCACTTTGGCCGCTCTTCTCTCTGAAATGGCTGTACTTATCGTCTGCAAAGCTATGACGTGTGCTGCGGTATGCGGAGACACTAAAACCACCATAGTAAAACACAGATGAAGCATCTAATTTAATGTAATAGACAGTAAGAAGTAGTACAATTCAAGTTTTAGGTACTGATTATTGACTTTTTAGCTGGCTTTGGTGCCTTGGTCATGAGCTAGGACCTTAAGAATCTGCATGAAAGGAGGACTAGCAGCCGAGTTGCACGGGAGAATGTGAAAAGTGTTGATATGTAGTAAAAACCTGAGAAATCCGTCCGTTTTCGTAATTTGTTATCGAATCGACTTAAAGCCAGATCGTCACATTGGCCCCTCTTCTCTCTGAAACGGTTGTACTTATCGTCTGCAAAGCTATGTCGCGTGCTGCGGTATGCGGAGTCACTAAAAGCACCATAGTAGAACACAGATGAAGCTCCTAAGTTGATGTGATAGCCAGTGAGAAGTAGTACAATTCAAGTTTTAGGTATCGATTATTGACTTTTTAGCGGGCTTTGGTGCCTTGGACATGAGCTACGACCTTAAGATTCTGCATGAAAGGAGGACTAGCAGCCGAGTTGCACGGGAGAATGTGAAAAGTGTTCATATGTAGTAAAAACCAGACAAATCCGTCCGTTTTCGTCATTTGTTATCGAATCGACTCAAAGCCAGATCATGACAGTGGCCGCTCTTCTCTCTGAAATCGTCGTAATTATCGTCTGCAAAGCTATGTCTCGTGCTCCGGAATGCGGAGACACTAAAAGCACCATAGTAGAAAACAGATGAAGCTTCTAAGTTGATGTAATTGCCAGTAGGATATAGTACAGTTCAAGTTTTAGGTATCGATTATTGACTTTTTTCCCTTCTTTGGTGACTTGGACATGAGCAAGGACCTTAAGAATCTGCATGAAAGGAGGACTAGCAGCCGAGTTGCACGGGAGAATGTGAAAAGTGTTCATATGTTGTAAAAACCTAAGAAATCCGTCCGTTTTCGTCATTTGTTATCGAATCGACTTAAAGCCAGATCGCCACATTGGTCGCTCTTTTCTCTGAAACGATTGTACTTATCGTCTTCAAAGCTATGTCGCGTGCTGCGGTATGCGGAGACACTAAAAGCACCATAGTAGAACATAGATGAAGGTTCTAAGTTGACGTAATAGCCAGTAAGATGTAGTCCAATTCAAGTTTTAGGTATCCATTATTGACTTTTTAGCTGGCTTTGGTGCCTTGGACATGAGCTAGGACCTTAAGATTCGGCATGAAAGGAGGACTAGGAGCCGAGTTGCACGGGAGAATGTGAAAAGTGTTCATATGTAGTAAAATCCTGAGAAATCCGTCCGTTTTCGTCATTTGTTATCGAATCGACTTAAAGCCTGATCGTCACATTGGCCGCTCTTCTCTCTGGAAAGGTTGTACTTATCGTCTGCAAAGCTGTGTCGCGTGCTGCGGTATGCGGAGACACTAAATGCACCATAGTAGAACACAGATGAAGCTTCTAAGTTGATGTAATAGCCAGTAAGAAGTAGTACAATTCAAGTTTTAGGTAGTGATTATTGACTTTTTAGCTGGCTTTGGTGCCTTGGACATGAGCTAGGACCTTAAGATTCTGCATGAAAGGAGGACTAGCAGCCGAGTTGCACGGGACAATGTGAAAAGTGTTCATATGTAGTAAAAACCTGAGATTCCGTCCGTTTTCGTCATTTGTTATCGAATCGACTTGAAGCCAGATCGTCACATTGGCCGCTCTTCTCTCTGAAACGGTTGCACTTATCGTCTGCAAAGCTATGTCGCGTGCTGCGGCATGCGGAGACACAAAAAGCACCATAGTAGAACACAGATGAAGCTTCTAAGTTGATGTAATAGCAAGTAAGAAGAAGTATAATTCTATGTTTTGGTACTGATTATTGACTTTTTAGCTGGCTTTGGTGCCTTGGACATGAGCTAGGACCTTAAGATTCTGCATGAAACGAGGACTAGCAGCAGAGTTGCACGGGAGAATGTGAAAAGTGTTCATATGTAGTAAAAACCTGCGAAATCCGTCCGTTTTCGTCATTTGTTATCGAATCGACTTAAAGCCAGATCGTACTTGGCCGCTCTTCTCTCTGAAACGGTTGTAATTATCGTCTGCAAAGCTATGTCGCGTGCTGCGGTATGCGGAGACACTTAAAACACCATAGTAGAACACAGATGAAGCTTCTAAGTTGATGTAATAGCCAGTAAGAATTAGTACAATTCAAGTTTTAGGTATCGATTATTGACTTTTTAGCTGGCTTTGGTGCCTTGGACATGAGCTAGGACCTTAAGATTCTGCATGAAAGGAGGACTAGCAGCCGAGTAGCACGGGAGAATGTGAAAAGTGTTCATATGCAGTAAAAACCCGAAAAATCCGTCCGTTTTCGTCATTTGTTATCAAATCGACTTAAAGCCAGATCGTCACATTGGCCGCTCTTCTCTCTGAAACAGTTGTACTTATCGTCTGCAAAGCTATGTCACGTGCTGCGGTATGCGGAGACACTTAAAGCACCATAGTAGAACACAGATGAAGCTTCTAAGTTGATGTAATAGCCAGTAAGAAGTAGTACAATTCAAGTTTTAGGTATCGATTATTGGCTTTTTAGCTGGCTTTGGCGCCTTGGACATGAGCTAGGACCTTAAGATTCTCAATGAAAGGAGGACTAGCAGCCGCGTTTCACGGGAGAATGTGAAAAGTGTTCATATATAGTAAAAACCTTAGAAATCCGTCCGTTTTCGTCATTTGTTATCGAATCGACTTAAAGCCAGATCGCCACATTGGCCGCTCTTCTCTCTGAAATAGCTGTACTTATCGTCTGCAAAGCTATGACGTGTGCTGCGGTATGCGGAGACACTAAAACCACCATAGTAAAACACAGATGAAGCATCTAATTTAATGTAATAGACAGTAAGAAGTAGTACAATTCAAGTTTTAGGTATCGATTATGGACTTTTTAGCTGGCTTTGGTGCCTTGGGCATGAGCTAGGACCTTAAGAATGTGCATGAAAGGAGGACTAGCAGCCGAGTTGCACGGGAGAATGTGAAAAGTGTTCATATGTAGTAAAAACCTGAGAAATCCGTCCGTTTTCGTAATTTGTTATCGAATCGACTTAAAGCCAGATCGTCACATTGGCCTCTCTTCTCTCTGAAACGGTTGTACTTATCGTCTGCAAAGCTATGTCGCGTGCTGCGGTATGCGGAGTCACTAAAAGCACCATAGTAGAACACAGATGAAGCTCCTAAGTTGATGTGATAGCCAGTGAGAAGTAGTACAATTCAAGTTTTAGGTATCGATTATTGACTTTTTAGCGGGCTTTGGTGCCTTGGACATGAGCTACGACCTTAAGATTCTGCATGAAAGGAGGACTAGCAGCCGAGTTTCACGGGAGAATGTGAAAAGTGTTCATATGTAGTAAAAACCAGACAAATCCGTCCGTTTTCGTCATTTGTTATCGAATCGACTTAAAGCCAGATCATGACATTGGCCGCTCTTCTCTCTGAAATCGTCGTAATTATCGTCTGCAAAGCTATGTCTCGTGCTCCGGAATGCGGAGACACTAAAAGCACCATAGTAGAAAACAGATGAAGCTTCTAAGTTGATGTAATAGCCAGTAGGATATAGTACAGTTCAAGTTTTAGGTATCGATTTTTGACTTTTTTCCCTTCTTTGGTGACTTGGACATGAGCAAGGACCATAAGAATCTGCATGAAAGGAGGACTAGCAGCCGCGTTGCACGGGAGTATGTGAAAAGTGTTCATATGTAGTAAAAACCTTAGAAATCCGTCCGTTTTCGTCATTTGTTATCGAATCGACTTAAAGCCAAATCGCCTCTTTGGCCGCTCTTCTCTCTGAAATGGCTGTACTTATCGTCTGCAAAGCTATGACGTGTGCTGCGGTATGCGGAGACACTAAAACCACCATAGTAAAACACAGATGAAGCATCTAATTTAATGTAATAGACAGTAAGAAGTAGTACAATTCAAGTTTTAGGTACTGATTATTGACTTTTTAGCTGGCTTTGGTGCCTTGGGCATGAGCTAGGACCTTAAGAATCTGCATGAAAGGAGGACTAGCAGCCGCGTTGCACGGGAGTATGTGAAAAGTGTTCATATGTAGTAAAAACCTTAGAAATCCGTCCGTTTTCGTCATTTGTTATCGAATCGACTTAAAGCCAGATCGCCACTTTGGCCGCTCTTCTCTCTGAAATGGCTGTACTTATCGTCTGCAAAGCTATGACGTGTGCTGCGGTATGCGGAGACACTAAAACCACCATAGTAAAACACAGATGAAGCATCTAATTTAATGTAATAGACAGTAAGAAGTAGTACAATTCAAGTTTTAGGTACTGATTATTGACTTTTTAGCTGGCTTTGGTGCCTTGGGCATGAGCTAGGACCTTAAGAATCTGCATGAAAGGAGGACTAGCAGCCGAGTTGCACGGGAGAATGTGAAAAGTGTTGATATGTAGTAAAAACCTGAGAAATCCGTCCGTTTTCGTAATTTGTTATCGAATCGACTTAAAGCCAGATCGTCACATTGGCCCCTCTTCTCTCTGAAACGGTTGTACTTATCGTCTGCAAAGCTATGTCGCGTGCTGCGGTATGCGGAGTCACTAAAAGCACCATAGTAGAACACAGATGAAGCTCCTAAGTTGATGTGATAGCCAGTGAGAAGTAGTACAATTCAAGTTTTAGGTATCGATTATTGACTTTTTAGCGGGCTTTGGTGCCTTGGACATGAGCTACGACCTTAAGATTCTGCATGAAAGGAGGACTAGCAGCCGAGTTGCACGGGAGAATGTGAAAAGTGTTCATATGTAGTAAAAACCAGACAAATCCGTCCGTTTTCGTCATTTGTTATCGAATCGACTCAAAGCCAGATCATGACATTGGCCGCTCTTCTCTCTGAAATCGTCGTAATTATCGTCTGCAAAGCTATGTCTCGTGCTCCGGAATGCGGAGACACTAAAAGCACCATAGTAGAAAACAGATGAAGCTTCTAAGTTGATGTAATTGCCAGTAGGATATAGTACAGTTCAAGTTTTAGGTATCGATTATTGACTTTTTTCCCTTCTTTGGTGACTTGGACATGAGCAAGGACCTTAAGAATCTGCATGAAAGGAGGACTAGCAGCCGAGTTGCACGGGAGAATGTGAAAAGTGTTCATATGTTGTAAAAACCGGAGAAATCCGTCCGTTTTCGTCATTTGTTATCGAATCGAGTTAAAGCCAGATCGTCACATTGGTCGCTCTTTTCTCTGAAACGATTGTACTTATCGTCTGCAAAGCTATGTCGCGTGCTGCGGTATGCGGAGACACTAAAAGCACCATAGTAGAACATAGATGAAGGTTCTAAGTTGACGTAATAGCCAGTAAGATGTAGTCCAATTCAAGTTTTAGGTATCCATTATTGACTTTTTAGCTGGCTTTGGTGCCTTGGACATGAGCTAGGACCTTAAGATTCTGCATGAAACGAGGACTAGCAGCAGAGTTGCACGGGAGAATGTGAAAAGTGTTCATATGTAGTAAAAACCTGCGAAATCCGTCCGTTTTCGTCATTTGTTATCGAATCGACTTAAAGCCAGATCGTACTTGGCCGCTCTTCTCTCTGAAACGGTTGTACTTATCGTCTGCAAAGCTATGTCGCGTGCTGCGGTATGCGGAGACACTTAAAACACCATAGTAGAACACAGATGAAGCTTCTAAGTTGATGTAATAGCCAGTAAGAATTAGTACAATTCAAGTTTTAGGTATCGATTATTGACTTTTTAGCTGGCTTTGGTGCCTTGGACATGAGCTAGGACTTTAAGATTCTGCATGAAAGGAGGACTAGCAGCCGAGTAACACGGGAGAATGTGAAAAGTGTTCATATGCAGTAAAAACCCGAAAAATCCGTCCGTTTTCGTCATTTGTTATCGAATCGACTTAAAGCCAGATCGTCACATTGGCCGCTCTTCTCTCTGAAACAGTTGTACTTATCGTCTGCAAAGCTATGTCACGTGCTGCGGTATGCGGAGACACTTAAAGCACCATCTTAGAACACAGATGAAGCTTCTAAGTTGATGTAATAGCCAGTAAGAAGTAGTACAATTCAAGTTTTAGGTATCGATTATTGGCTTTTTAGCTGGCTTTGGCGCCTTGGACATGAGCTAGGACCTTAAGATTCTGCATGAAAGGAGGACTAGCAGCCGCGTTTCACGGGAGAATGTGAAAAGTGTTCATATATAGTAAAAACCTTAGAAATCCGTCCGTTTTCGTCATTTGTTATCGAATCGACTGAAAGCCAGATCGCCACATTGGCCGCTCTTCTCTCTAAAACACTTGTACTTATCGTCTGCAAAGCTATGTCGCGTGCTGCGATATGCGGAGACACTAAAAGCACCATAGTAGAACACAGATGAACCTTCTAAGTTGATGTAATAGCCAGTAAGAAGTAGTACAATTCAAGTTTTAGGTATCGATTATTGACTTTTTAGCTGGCTTTGGTGCCTTGGACATGAGCTAGGACCTTAAGATTCTGCATGAAAGGAGGACTAGCAGCCGAGTAGCACGGGAGAATGTGAAAAGTGTTCATATGCAGTAAAAACCCGAAAAATCCGTCCGTTTTCGTCATTTGTTATCGAATCGACTTAAAGCCAGATCGTAACATTGGCCGCTCTTCTCTCTGAAACAGGTGTACTTATCGTCTGCAAAGCTATGTCGCGTGCTGCGGTATGCGGAGACACTAAAAGCACCGTAGTAGAACACAGATGAAGCTTCTAAGTTGATGTAATAGCAGGTAAGAAGTAGTACAATTCAAGTTTTAGGTATCGATTATTGGCTTTTTAGCTGGCTTTGGTGCCTTGGACATGAGCTAGGACCTTAAGATTCTGCATGAAAGGAGGACTAGCAGCCGCGTTGCACGGGAGTATGTGAAAAGTGTTCATATGTAGTAAAAACCTTAGAAATCCGTCCGTTTTCGTCATTTGTTATCGAATCGACTTAAAGCCAGATCGCCACTTTGGCCGCTCTTCTCTCTGAAATGGCTGTACTTATCGTCTGCAAAGCTATGACGTGTGCTGCGGTATGCGGAGACACTAAAACCACCATAGTAAAACACAGATGAAGCATCTAATTTAATGTAATAGACAGTAAGAAGTAGTACAATTCAAGTTTTAGGTACTGATTATTGACTTTTTAGCTGGCTTTGGTGCCTTGGGCATGAGCTAGGACCTTAAGAATCTGCATGAAAGGAGGACTAGCAGCCGAGTTGCACGGGAGAATGTGCAAAGTGTTGATATGTAGTAAAAACCTGAGAAATCCGTCCGTTTTCGTAATTTGTTATCGAATCGACTTAAAGCCAGATCGTCACATTGGCCCCTCTTCTCTCTGAAACGGTTGTACTTATCGTCTGCAAAGCTATGTCGCGTGCTGCGGTATGCGGAGTCACTAAAAGCACCATAGTAGAACACAGATGAAGCTCCTAAGTTGATGTGATAGCCAGTGAGAAGTAGTACAATTCAAGTTTTAGGTATCGATTATTGACTTTTTAGCGGGCTTTGGTGCCTTGGACATGAGCTACGACCTTAAGATTCTGCATGAAAGGAGGACTAGCAGCCGAGTTGCACGGGAGAATGTGAAAAGTGTTCATATGTAGTAAAAACCAGACAAATCCGTCCGTTTTCGTCATTTGTTATCGAATCGACTCAAAGCCAGATCATGACAGTGGCCGCTCTTCTCTCTGAAATCGTCGTAATTATCGTCTGCAAAGCTATGTCTCGTGCTCCGGAATGCGGAGACACTAAAAGCACCATAGTAGAAAACAGATGAAGCTTCTAAGTTGATGTAATTGCCAGTAGGATATAGTACAGTTCAAGTTTTAGGTATCGATTATTGACTTTTTTCCCTTCTTTGGTGACTTGGACATGAGCAAGGACCTTAAGAATCTGCATGAAAGGAGGACTAGCAGCCGAGTTGCACGGGAGAATGTGAAAAGTGTTCATATGTTGTAAAAACCTAAGAAATCCGTCCGTTTTCGTCATTTGTTATCGAATCGACTTAAAGCCAGATCGCCACATTGGTCGCTCTTTTCTCTGAAACGATTGTACTTATCGTCTTCAAAGCTATGTCGCGTGCTGCGGTATGCGGAGACACTAAAAGCACCATAGTAGAACATAGATGAAGGTTCTAAGTTGACGTAATAGCCAGTAAGATGTAGTCCAATTCAAGTTTTAGGTATCCATTATTGACTTTTTAGCTGGCTTTGGTGCCTTGGACATGAGCTAGGACCTTAAGATTCGGCATGAAAGGAGGACTAGGAGCCGAGTTGCACGGGAGAATGTGAAAAGTGTTCATATGTAGTAAAATCCTGAGAAATCCGTCCGTTTTCGTCATTTGTTATCGAATCGACTTAAAGCCTGATCGTCACATTGGCCGCTCTTCTCTCTGGAAAGGTTGTACTTATCGTCTGCAAAGCTGTGTCGCGTGCTGCGGTATGCGGAGACACTAAATGCACCATAGTAGAACACAGATGAAGCTTCTAAGTTGATGTAATAGCCAGTAAGAAGTAGTACAATTCAAGTTTTAGGTAGTGATTATTGACTTTTTAGCTGGCTTTGGTGCCTTGGACATGAGCTAGGACCTTAAGATTCTGCATGAAAGGAGGACTAGCAGCCGAGTTGCACGGGACAATGTGAAAAGTGTTCATATGTAGTAAAAACCTGAGATTCCGTCCGTTTTCGTCATTTGTTATCGAATCGACTTAAAGCCAGATCGTCACATTGGCCGCTCTTCTCTCTGAAACGGTTGCACTTATCGTCTGCAAAGCTATGTCGCGTGCTGCGGCATGCGGAGACACAAAAAGCACCATAGTAGAACACAGATGAAGCTTCTAAGTTGATGTAATAGCAAGTAAGAAGAAGTATAATTCTATGTTTTGGTACTGATTATTGACTTTTTAGCTGGCTTTGGTGCCTTGGACATGAGCTAGGACCTTAAGATTCTGCATGAAACGAGGACTAGCAGCAGAGTTGCACGGGAGAATGTGAAAAGTGTTCATATGTAGTAAAAACCTGCGAAATCCGTCCGTTTTCGTCATTTGTTATCGAATCGACTTAAAGCCAGATCGTACTTGGCCGCTCTTCTCTCTGAAACGGTTGTAATTATCGTCTGCAAAGCTATGTCGCGTGCTGCGGTATGCGGAGACACTTAAAACACCATAGTAGAACACAGATGAAGCTTCTAAGTTGATGTAATAGCCAGTAAGAATTAGTACAATTCAAGTTTTAGGTATCGATTATTGACTTTTTAGCTGGCTTTGGTGCCTTGGACATGAGCTAGGACCTTAGGATTCTGCATGAAAGGAGGACTAGCAGCCGAGTAGCACGGGAGAATGTGAAAAGTGTTCATATGCAGTAAAAACCCGAAAAATCCGTCCGTTTTCGTCATTTGTTATCGAATCGACTTAAAGCCAGATCGTCACATTGGCCGCTCTTCTCTCTGAAACAGTTGTACTTATCGTCTGCAAAGCTATGTCACGTGCTGCGGTATGCGGAGACACTTAAAGCACCATAGTAGAACACAGATGAAGCTTCTAAGTTGATGTAATAGCCAGTAAGAAGTAGTACAATTCAAGTTTTAGGTATCGATTATTGGCTTTTTAGCTGGCTTTGGCGCCTTGGATATGAGCTAGGACCTTAAGATTCTGCATGAAAGGAGGACTAGCAGCCGCGTTTCACGGGAGAATGTGAAAAGTGTTCATATATAGTAAAAACCTTAGAAATCCGTCCGTTTTCGTCATTTGTTATCGAATCGACTTAAAGCCAGATCGCCACATTGGCCGCTCTTCTCTCTGAAATGGCTGTACTTATCGTCTGCAAAGCTATGACGTGTGCTGCGGTATGCGGAGACACTAAAACCACCATAGTAAAACACAGATGAAGCATCTAATTTAATGTAATAGACAGTAAGAAGTAGTACAATTCAAGTTTTAGGTATCGATTATGGACTTTTTAGCTGGCTTTGGTGCCTTGGGCATGAGCTAGGACCTTAAGAATCTGCATGAAAGGAGGACTAGCAGCCGAGTTGCACGGGAGAATGTGAAAAGTGTTCATATGTAGTAAAAACCTGAGAAATCCGTCCGTTTTCGTAATTTGTTATCGAATCGACTTAAAGCCAGATCGTCACATTGGCCTCTCTTCTCTCTGAAACGGTTGTACTTATCGTCTGCAAAGCTATGTCGCGTGCTGCGGTATGCGGAGTCACTAAAAGCACCATAGTAGAACACAGATGAAGCTCCTAAGTTGATGTGATAGCCAGTGAGAAGTAGTACAATTCAAGTTTTAGGTATCGATTATTGACTTTTTAGCGGGCTTTGGTGCCTTGGACATGAGCTACGACCTTAAGATTCTGCATGAAAGGAGGACTAGCAGCCGAGTTGCACGGGAGAATGTGAAAAGTGTTCATATGTAGTAAAAACCAGACAAATCCGTCCGTTTTCGTCATTTGTTATCGAATCGACTTAAAGCCAGATCATGACATTGGCCGCTCTTCTCTCTGAAATCGTCGTAATTATCGTCTGCAAAGCTATGTCTCGTGCTCCGGAATGCGGAGACACTAAAAGCACCATAGTAGAAAACAGATGAAGCTTCTAAGTTGATGTAATAGCCAGTAGGATATAGTACAGTTCAAGTTTTAGGTATCGATTATTGACTTTTTTCCCTTCTTTGGTGACTTGGACATGAGCAAGGACCTTAAGAATCTGCATGAAAGGAGGACTAGCAGCCGAGTTGCACGGGAGAATGTGAAAAGTGTTCATATGTTGTAAAAACCTGAGAAATCCGTCCGTTTTCGTCATTTGTTAGCGAATCGACTTAAAGCCAGATCGTCACTTGGCCGCTCTTCTCTCTGGAACGGTTGTACTTATCGTCTGCAAAGCTATGTCGCGTGCTGCGGTATGCGGAGACACTAAATGCACCATAGTAGAACACAGATGAAGCTTCTAAGTTGATGTAATAGCTAGTAAGAAGTAGTAAACTTCAAGTTTTAGGTATCGATTATTGACTTTTAGCTGGCTTTGGTGCCTTGGACATGAGCTAGGACCTTAAGATTCTGCATGAAAGGAGAACTAGCACCCGAGTTGCACGGGAGAATGTGACAAGTGTTCATATGTAGTAAAAACCTGAGAAATCCGTCCGTTTTCGTCATTTGTTATCGAATCGACTTAAAGCCAGATCGTCACATTTGCCGCTCTTCACTCTGAAACGGTTATACTTATCGTCTGCAAAGCTATGTCGCGTGCTGCGGTATGCGGAGACACTAAAAGCACCATAGTAGAACACAGATGAAGCTTCTAAGTTGATGTAATAGCCAGTTAGAAGTAGTACAATTTAAGTTTTAGGTATCGATTATTGATTTTTTAGCTGGCTTTGGTGCCTTGGACATGAGCTAGGACCTTAAGATTCTGCATGAAAGGAGGACTAGTTGCCGAGTTGCACGGGAGAAATTGAAAAGTGTTCATATGTAGTAAAAACCTGAGAAATTAGTCCGTTTTCGTCATTTGTTATCGAATCGACTTAAAGCCAGATCGCCACATTGGCCGCTCTTCTCTCTGAAATGGCTGTACTTATCGTCTGCAAAGCTATGACGTGTGCTGCGGTATGCGGAGACACTAAATGCACCATAGTAGAACACAGATGAAGCTTCTAAGTTGATGTAATAGCCAGTAAGAAGTAGTACAATTCAAGTTTTAATTAGTGATTATTGACTTTTTAGCTGGATTTGGTGCCTTGGCGATGAGCTAGGACCTTAAGATTCTGCATGAAAGGAGGACTAGCAGCCGAGTTGCACGGGAGAATGTGAAAGTGTTCATATGTAGTAAAAACCTGAGAAATCCGTCCGTTTTCGTCATTTGTTATCGAATCGAGTTAAAGCCAGATCGTACTTGGCCGTTCTTCTCTCTGAAACGGTTGTACTTATCGTCTGCAAAGCTATGTCGCGTGCTGCGGTATGCGGAGACACTATAAGCACCATAGTAGAACACAGATGAAGCTTCTAAGTTGATGTAATAGCCAGTAAGAAGTAGTACAATTCAAGTTTTAGGTATCGGTTATTGACTTTTTAGCTGGCTTTGGTGCCTTGGACATGAGTTAGGACCTTAAGAATCTGCATGAAAGGAGGACTAGCAGCCGAGTAGCACGGGAGAATGTGAAAAGTGTTCATATGTAGTAAACACCTGAGAAATGCGTCCGATTTCGTCATTTGTTATCGAATCGACTTAAAGCCAGATCGTCACATTGGCCGCTCTTCTCTGTGAAACGGTTGTACTTATCGTCTGCAGAGCTATGTCGCGTGCTGCGGTATGCGGAGACACCAAAAGCACCACAGTAGAACACAGATGAAGAGTCTAAGTTGACGTAATAGCCAGTAAGATGTAGTACAATTCAAGTTTTAGGTATCGATTATTGACTTTTTAGCTGGCTTTGGTGCCTTGGACATGAGCTAGGACCTTAAGATTCTGCATGAAAGGAGGACTAGCAGCCGAGTTGCACGGGAGAATGTGAAAAGTGTTCATATGTAGTAAAAACCAGACAAATCCATCCGTTTTCGTCATTTGTTATCGAATCGACTCAAAGCCAGATCATGACATTGGCCGCTCTTCTCTCTGAAATCGTCGTAATTATCGTCTGCAAAGCTATGTCTCGTGCTCCGGAATGCGGAGACACTAAAAGCACCATAGTAGAAAACAGATGAAGCTTCTAAGTTGATGTAATTGCCAGTAGGATATAGTACAGTTCAAGTTTTAGGTATCGATTATTGACTTTTTAGCTGGCTTTGGTGCCTTGGACATGAGCAAGGACCTTAAGAATCTGCATGAAAGGAGGACTAGCAGCCGAGTTGCACGGGAGAATGTGAAAAGTGTTCATATGTAGTAAACACCTGAGAAATCCGTCCGATTTCGTCATTTGTTATCGAATCGACTTAAAGCCAGATCGTCACATTGGTCGCTCTTTTCTCTGAAACGATTGTACTTATCGTCTGCAAAGCTATGTCGCGTGCTGCGGTATGCGGTGACACTAAAAGCACCATAGTAGAACATAGATGAAGGTTCTAAGTTGATGTAATAGCCAGTAAGAAGTAGTCCAATTCAAGTTTTAGGTATCCATTATTGACTTTTTAGCTGGCTTTGGTGCCTTGGACATGAGCTAGGACCTTAAGATTCTGCATGAAAGGAGGACTAGGAGCCGAGTTGCACGGGAGAATGTGAAAAGTGTTCATATGTAGTAAAATCCTGAGAAATCCGTCCGTTTTCGTCATTTGTTATCGAATCGACTTAAAGCCTGATCGTCACATTTGCCGCTCTTTTCTCTGAAACGATTGTACTTATCGTCTGCAAAGCTATGTCGCGTGCTGCGGTATGCGGAGACACTAAAAGCACCATAGTAGAACACAGATGAAGCATCTACGTTGATGTAATAGAAAGTAAGAAGTAGTACAATTCAAGTTTTAGGTATTGATTATTGACTTTTTAGCTGGCTTTGGTGCCTTGGACATGAACTAGGACCTTAAGATTCTGCATGAAAGGAGGACTAGCAGCCGAGTTGCAAGGGAGAATGTGAAAAGTGTTCATATGTAGTAAAAACCTGAGAAATCGGTCCGTTTTCATCTTTTGTTATCGAATCGACTTAAAGCCAGATCGTCACATTGGCCGCTCTTCTCTCTGAAACACTTGTACTTATCGTCTGCAAAGCTATGTCGCGTGCTGCGATATGCGGAGACACTAAAAGCACCATAGTAGAACACAGATGAACCTTCTAAGTTGATGTAATAGCCAGTAAGAAGTAGTACAATTCAAGTTTTAGGTATCGATTATTGACTTTTTAGCTGGCTTTGGTGCCTTGGACATGAGCTAGGACCTTAAGATTCTGCATGAAAGGAGGACTAGCAGCCGCGTTGCACGGGAGTATGTGAAAAGTGTTCATATGTAGTAAAAACCTTAGAAATCCGTCCGTTTTCGTCATTTGTTATCGAATCGACTTAAAGCCAGATCGCCACTTTGGCCGCTCTTCTCTCTGAAATGGCTGTACTTATCGTCTGCAAAGCTATGACGTGTGCTGCGGTATGCGGAGACATTAAAACCACCATAGTAAAACACAGATGAAGCATCTAATTTAATGTAATAGACAGTAAGAAGTAGTACAATTCAAGTTTTAGGTACTGATTATTGACTTTTTAGCTGGCTTTGGTGCCTTGGGCATGAGCTAGGACCTTAAGAATCTGCATGAAAGGAGGACTAGCAGCCGAGTTGCACGGGAGAATGTGAAAAGTGTTGATATGTAGTAAAAACCTGAGAAATCCGTCCGTTTTCGTAATTTGTTATCGAATCGACTTAAAGCCAGATCGTCACATTGGCCCCTCTTCTCTCTGAAACGGTTGTACTTATCGTCTGCAAAGCTATGTCGCGTGCTGCGGTATGCGGAGTCACTAAAAGCACCATAGTAGAACACAGATGAAGCTCCTAAGTTGATGTGATAGCCAGTGAGAAGTAGTACAATTCAAGTTTTAGGTATCGATTATTGACTTTTTAGCGGGCTTTGGTGCCTTGGACATGAGCTACGACCTTAAGATTCTGCATGAAAGGAGGACTAGCAGCCGAGTTGCACGGGAGAATGTGAAAAGTGTTCATATGTAGTAAAAACCAGACAAATCCGTCCGTTTTCGTCATTTGTTATCGAATCGACTCAAAGCCAGATCATGACATTGGCCACTCTTCTCTCTGGAACGGTTGTACTTATCGTCTGCAAAGCTATGTCTCGTGCTCCGGAATGCGGAGACACTAAAAGCACCATAGTAGAAAACAGATGAAGCTTCTAAGTTGATGTAATTGCCAGTAGGATATAGTACAGTTCAAGTTTTAGGTATCGATTATTGACTTTTTTCCCTTCTTTGGTGACTTGGACATGAGCAAGGACCTTAAGAATCTGCATGAAAGGAGGACTAGCAGCCGAGTTGCACGGGAGAATGTGAAAAGTGTTCATATGTTGTAAAAACCTGAGAAATCCGTCCGTTTTCGTCATTTGTTATCGAATCGACTTAAAGCCAGATCGTCACATTGGTCGCTCTTTTCTCTGAAACGATTGTACTTATCGTCTGCAAAGCTATGTCGCGTGCTGCGGTATGCGGAGACACTAAAAGCACCATAGTAGAACATAGATGAAGGTTCTAAGTTGACGTAATAGCCAGTAAGATGTAGTCCAATTCAAGTTTTAGGTATCCATTATTGACTTTTTAGCTGGCTTTGGTGCCTTGGACATGAGCTAGGACCTTAAGATTCGGCATGAAAGGAGGACTAGGAGCCGAGTTGCACGGGAGAATGTGAAAAGTGTTCATATGTAGTAAAATCCTGAGAAATCCGTCCGTTTTCGTCATTTGTTATCGAATCGACTTAAAGCCTGATCGTCACATTGGCCGCTCTTCTCTCTGGAAAGGTTGTACTTATCGTCTGCAAAGCTATGTCGCGTGCTGCGGTATGCGGAGACACTAAATGCACCATAGTAGAACACAGATGAAACTTCTAAGTTGATGTAATAGCCAGTAAGAAGTAGTACAATTCAAGTTTTAGGTAGTGATTATTGACTTTTTAGCTGGCTTTGGTGCCTTGGACATGAGCTAGGACCTTAAGATTCTGCATGAAAGGAGGACTAGCAGCCGAGTTGCACGGGACAATGTGAAAAGTGTTCATATGTAGTAAAAATCTGAGATTCCGTCCGTTTTCGTCATTTGTTATCGAATCGACTTAAAGCCAGATCGTCACATTGGCCGCTCTTCTCTCTGAAACGGTTGCACTTATCGTCTGCAAAGCTATGTCGCGTGCTGCGGCATGCGGAGACACAAAAAGCACCATAGTAGAACACAGATGAAGCTTCTAAGTTGATGTAATAGCAAGTAAGAAGAAGTATAATTCTATGTTTTGGTACTGATTATTGACTTTTTAGCTGGCTTTGGTGCCTTGGACATGAGCTAGGACCTTAAGATTCTGCATGAAACGAGGACTAGCAGCAGAGTTGCACGGGAGAATGTGAAAAGTGTTCATATGTAGTAAAAACCTGAGAAATCCGTCCGTTTTCGTCATTTGTTATCGAATCGACTTAAAGCCAGATCGTACTTGGCCGCTCTTCTCTCTGAAACGGTTGTACTTATCGTCTGCAAAGCTATGTCGCGTGCTGCGGTATGCGGAGACACTTAAAACACCATAGTAGAACACAGATGAAGCTTCTAAGTTGATGTAATAGCCAGTAAGAATTAGTACAATTCAAGTTTTAGGTATCGATTATTGACTTTTTAGCTGGCTTTGGTGCCTTGGACATGAGCTAGGACCTTAAGATTCTGCATGAAAGGAGGACTAGCAGCCGAGTAGCACGGGAGAATGTGAAAAGTGTTCATTTGCAGTAAAAACCCGAAAAATCCGTCCGTTTTCGTCATTAGTTATCGAATCGACTTAAAGCCAGATCGTCACATTGGCCGCTCTTCTCTCTGAAACAGTTGTACTTATCGTCTGCAAAGCTATGTCACGTGCTGCGGTATGCGGAGACACGTAAAGCACCATAGTAGAACACAGATGAAGCTTCTAAGTTGATGTAATAGCCAGTAAGAAGTAGTACAATTCAAGTTTTAGGTATCGATTATTGGCTTTTTAGCTGGCTTTGGCGCCTTGGACATGAGCTAGGACCTTAAGATTCTGCATGAAAGGAGGACTAGCAGCCGCGTTTCACGGGAGAATGTGAAAAGTGTTCATATACAGTAAAAACCTTAGAAATCCGTCCGTTTTCGTCATTTGTTATCGAATCGACTTAAAGCCAGATCGCCACATTGGCCGCTCTTCTCTCTGAAACACTTGTACTTATCGTCTGCAAAGCTATGTCGCGTGCTGCGATATGCGGAGACACTAAAAGCACCATAGTAGAACACAGATGAAGCTTCTAAGTTGATGTAATAGCCAGTAAGAAGTAGTACAATTCAAGTTTTAGGTATCGATTATTGACTTTTTAGCTGGCTTTGGTGCCTTGGACATGAGCTAGGACCTTAAGATTCTGCATGAAAGGAGGACTAGCAGCCGAGTAGCACGGGAGAATGTGAAAAGTGTTCATATGCAGTAAAAACCCGAAAAATCCGTCCGTTTTCGTCATTTGTTATCGAATCAACTTAAAGCCAGATCGTAACATTGGCCGCTCTTCTCTCTGAAACAGTTGTACTTATCGTCTGCAAAGCTATGTCGCGTGCTGCGGTATGCAGAGACACTAAAAGCACCGTAGTAGAACACAGATGAAGCTTCTAAGTTGATGTAATAGCCAGTAAGAAGTAGTACAATTCAAGTTTTAGGTATCGATTATTGGCTTTTTAGCTGGCTTTGGTGCCTTGGACATGAGCTAGGACCTTAAGATTCTGCATGAAAGGAGGACTAGCAGCCGCGTTGCACGGGAGTATGTGAAAAGTGTTCATATGTAGTAAAAACCTTAGAAATCCGTCCGTTTTCGTCATTTGTTATCGAATCGACTTAAAGCCAGATCGCCACTTTGGCCGCTCTTCTCTCTGAAATGGCTGTACTTATCGTCTGCAAAGCTATGACGTGTGCTGCGGTATGCGGAGACACTAAAACCACCATAGTAAAACACAGATGAAGCATCTAATTTAATGTAATAGACAGTAAGAAGTAGTACAATTCAAGTTTTAGGTACTGATTATTGACTTTTTAGCTGGCTTTGGTGCCTTGGGCATGAGCTAGGACCTTAAGAATCTGCATGAAAGGAGGACTAGCAGCCGAGTTGCACGGGAGAATGTGAAAAGTGTTGATATGTAGTAAAAACCTGAGAAATCCGTCCGTTTTCGTAATTTGTTATCGAATCGACTTAAAGCCAGATCGTCACATTGGCCCCTCTTCTCTCTGAAACGGTTGTACTTATCGTCTGCAAAGCTATGTCGCGTGCTGCGGTATGCGGAGTCACTAAAAGCACCATAGTAGAACACAGATGAAGCTCCTAAGTTGATGTGATAGCCAGTGAGAAGTAGTACAATTCAAGTTTTAGGTATCGATTATTGACTTTTTAGCGGGCTTTGGTGCCTTGGACATGAGCTACGACCTTAAGATTCTGCATGAAAGGAGGACTAGCAGCCGAGTTGCACGGGAGAATGTGAAAAGTGTTCATATGTAGTAAAAACCAGACAAATCCGTCCGTTTTCGTCATTTGTTATCGAATCGACTCAAAGCCAGATCATGACATTGGCCGCTCTTCTCTCTGAAATCGTCGTAATTATCGTCTGCAAAGCTATGTCTCGTGCTCCGGAATGCGGAGACACTAAAAGCACCATAGTAGAAAACAGATGAAGCTTCTAAGTTGATGTAATTGCCAGTAGGATATAGTACAGTTCAAGTTTTAGGTATCGATTATTGATGTTTTCCCTTCTTTGGTGACTTGGACATGAGCAAGGACCTTAAGAATCTGCATGAAAGGAGGACTAGCAGCCGAGTTGCACGGGAGAATGTGAAAAGTGTTCATATGTTGTAAAAACCTGAGAAATCCGTCCGTTTTCGTCATTTGTTATCGAATCGACTTAAAGCCAGATCGTCACATTGGTCGCTCTTTTCTCTGAAACGATTGTACTTATCGTCTGCAAAGCTATGTCGCGTGCTGCGGTATGCGGAGACACTAAAAGCACCATAGTAGAACATAGATGAAGGTTCTAAGTTGACGTAATAGCCAGTAAGATGTAGTCCAATTCAAGTTTTAGGTATCCATTATTGACTTTTTAGCTGGCTTTGGTGCCTTGGACATGAGCTAGGACCTTAAGATTCGGCATGAAAGGAGGACTAGGAGCCGAGTTGCACGGGAGAATGTGAAAAGTGTTCATATGTAGTAAAATCCTGAGAAATCCGTCCGTTTTCGTCATTTGTTATCGAATCGACTTAAAGCCTGATCGTCACATTGGCCGCTCTTCTCTCTGGAAAGGTTGTACTTATCGTCTGCAAAGCTATGTCGCGTGCTGCGGTATGCGGAGACACAAAAAGCACCATAGTAGAACACAGATGAAGCTTCTAAGTTGATGTAATAGCAAGTAAGAAGAAGTATAATTCTATGTTTTGGTACTGATTATTGACTTTTTAGCTGGCTTTGGTGCCTTGGACATGAGCTAGGACCTTAAGATTCTGCATGAAAGGAGGACTAGCAGCCGCGTTTCACGGGAGAATGTGAAAAGTGTTCATATATAGTAAAAACCTTAGAAATCCGTCCGTTTTCGTCATTTGTTATCGAATCGACTTAAAGCCAGATCGCCACATTGGCCGCTCTTCTCTCTGAAATGGCTGTACTTATCGTCTGCAAAGCTATGACGTGTGCTGCGGTATGCGGAGACACTAAAACCACCATAGTAAAACACAGATGAAGCATCTAATTTAATGTAATAGACAGTAAGAAGTAGTACAATTCAAGTTTTAGGTATCGATTATTGACTTTTTAGCTGGCTTTGGTGCCTTGGGCATGAGCTAGGACCTTAAGAATCTGCATGAAAGGAGGACTAGCAGCCGAGTTGCACGGGAGAATGTGAAAAGTGTTGATATGTAGTAAAAACCTGAGAAATCCGTCCGTTTTCGTAATTTGTTATCGAATCGACTTAAAGCCAGATCGTCACATTGGCCCCTCTTCTCTCTGAAACGGTTGTACTTATCGTCTGCAAAGCTATGTCGCGTGCTGCGGTATGCGGAGTCACTAAAAGCACCATAGTAGAACACAGATGAAGCTCCTAAGTTGATGTGATAGCCAGTGAGAAGTAGTACAATTCAAGTTTTAGGTATCGATTATTGATCTTTTAGCGGGCTTTGGTGCCTTGGACATGAGCTACGACCTTAAGATTCTGCATGAAAGGAGGACTAGCAGCCGAGTTGCACGGGAGAATGTGAAAAGTGTTCATATGTAGTAAAAACCAGACAAATCCGTCCGTTTTCGTCATTTGTTATCGAATCGACTTAAAGCCAGATCATGACATTGGCCGCTCTTCTCTCTGAAATCGTCGTAATTATCGTCTGCAAAGCTATGTCTCGTGCTCCGGAATGCGGAGACACTAAAAGCACCATAGTAGAACACAGATGAAGCTTCTAAGTTGATGTAATAGCCAGTTAGAAGTAGTACAATTCAAGTTTTAGGTATCGATTATTGATTTTTTAGCTGGCTTTGGTGCCTTGGACATGAGCTAGGACCTTAAGATTCTGCATGAAAGGAGGACTAGTTGCCGAGTTGCACGGGAGAAATTGAAAAGTGTTCATATGTAGTAAAAACCTGAGAAATTAGTCCGTTTTCGTCATTTGTTATCGAATCGTTTTAAAACCAGATCGTCACATTGGTCGCTCTTTTCTCTGAAACGATTGTACTTATCGTCTGCAAAGCTATGTCGCGTGCTGCGGTATGCGGAGACACTAAAAGCACCATATTAGAACACAGATGAAGGTTCTAAGTTGATGTAATAGCCAGTAAGAAGTAGTCCAATTCAAGTTTTAGGTATCCATTATTGACTTTTTAGCTGGCTTTGGTGCCTTGGACATGAGCTAGGACCTTAAGATTCTGCATGAAAGGAGGACTAGCAGCCGAATTGCACGGCAGAATGAGAAAAGTGTTCATATGTAGTAAAAACCTGAGAAATCCGTCCGTTTTCGTCATTTGTTATCGAATCGACTTAAAGCCAGATCGTCACATTGGCCGCTCTTCTCTCTGGAACGGTTGTACTTATCGTCTGCAAAGCTATGTCGCGTGCTGCGGTATGCGGAGGCACTAAATGCACCATAGTAGAACACAGATGAAGCTTCTAAGTTGATGTAATAGCCAGTAAGAAGTAGTACAATTCAAGTTTTAATTAGTGATTATTGACTTTTTAGCTGGATTTGGTGCCTTGGCCATGAGCTAGGACCTTAAGATTCTGCATGAAAGGAGGACTAGCAGCCGACTTGCATGGGAGAATGTGAAAGTGTTCATATGTAGTAAAAACCTGAGAAATCCGTCCGTTTTCGTCATTTGTTATCGAATCGAGTTAAAGCCAGATCGTACTTGGCCGCTCTTCTCTCTGAAACGGTTGTACTTATCGTCTGCAAAGCTATGTCGCGTGCTGCGGTATGCGGAGACACTATAAGCACCATAGTAGAACACAGATGAAGCTTCTAAGTTGATGTAATAGCCAGTAAGAAGTAGTACAATTCAAGTTTTAGGTATCGGTTATTGACTTTTTCGCTGGCTTTGGTGCCTTGGACATGAGTTAGGACCTTAAGAATCTGCATGAAAGGAGGACTAGGAGCCGAGTAGCACGGGAGAATGTGAAAAGTGTTCATATGTAGTAAACACCTGAGAAATCCGTCCGATTTCGTCATTTGTTATCGAATCGACTTAAAGCCAGATCGTCACATTGGCCGCTCTTCTCTGTGAAACGGTTGTTCTTATCGTCTGCAGAGCTATGTCGCGTGCTGCGGTATGCGGAGACACCAAAAGCACCACAGTAGAACACAGATGAAGAGTCTAAGTTGACGTAATAGCCAGTAAGATGTAGTACAATTCAAGTTTTAGGTATCGATTATTGACTTTTTAGCTGGCTTTGGTGCCTTGGACATGAGCTAGGACCTTAAGATTCTGCATGAAAGGAGGACTAGCAGCCGAGTTGCACGGGAGAATGTGAAAAGTGTTCATATGTAGTAAAAACCTGAGAAATCCGTCCGTTTTCGTCATTTGTTATCGAATCAACTTAAAGCCAGATCGTCACATTTGCCGCTCTTCTCTCTGAAACGGTTGTACTTATCGTCTGCAAAGCTATGTCGCGTGCTGCGGTACGCGGAGACCCTAAAAGCACCATAGTAGAACACAGATGAAGCTTCTAAGTTAATGTAATAGCCAATAAGAAGTAGCACAATTCAAGTTTTAGGTATCGATTATTGACTTTTTAGCTGGCTTTGGTGCCTTGGACATGAGCTAGGACTTTAAGATTCTGCATGAAAGGAGGACTAGCAGCCGAGTTGCACGGGAGAGTGTGAAAAGTGTTCACATGGAGTAAAAACCTGAGAAATCCGTCCGTTTTCGTCATTTGTTATCGAATCGACTTAAAGCCAGATCGTCACATTTGCCGCTCTTCTCTCTGAAACGGTTGTACTTATCGTCTGCAAAGCTATGTCGCGTGCTGCGGTATGCGGAGACACTAAAAGCACCATAGTAGAACACAGATGAAGCTTCTAAGTTGATGTAGAAGCCAGTAAGAAGTAGTACAATTCAAGTTTTAGGTATCGATTATTGACTTTTTAGCTGGCTTTGGTGCCTTGGACATGAGCTAGGACCTTAAGATTCTGCATGAAAGGAGGACTAGCAGCCGAGTAGCACGGGAGAATGTGAAAAGTGTTCATATGCAGTAAAAACCCGAAAAATCCATCCGTTTTCGTCATTTGTTATCGAATCGACTTAAAGCCAGATCGTCAGATTGGCCGCTCTTCTCTCTGAAACAGTTGTACTTATCGTCTGCAAAGCTATGTCGCGTGCTGCGGTATGCGGAGACACTAAAAGCACCATAGTAGAACACAGATGAAGCTTCCTAGTTGATGTAATAGCCAGTAAGAAGTAGTACAATTCAAGTTTTAGGTATCGATTATTGATTTTTTAGCTGGCTTTGGTGCCTTGGACATGAGCTAGGACCTTAAGATTCTGCATGAAAGGAGGACTAGTTGCCGAGTTGCACGGGAGAAATTGAAAAGTGTTCATATGTAGTAAAAACCTGAGAAATTAGTCCGTTTTCGTCATTTGTTATCGAATCGACTTAAAGCCAGATCGCCACATTGGCCGCTCTTCTCTCTGAAATGGCTGTACTTATCGTCTGCAAAGCTATGACGTGTGCTGCGGTATGCGGAGACACTAAATGCACCATAGTAGAACACAGATGAAGCTTCTAAGTTGATGTAATAGCCAGTAAGAAGTAGTACAATTCAAGTTTTAATTAGTGATTATTGACTTTTTAGCTGGATTTGGTGCCTTGGCGATGAGCTAGGACCTTAAGATTCTGCATGAAAGGAGGACTAGTAGCCGAGTTGCACGGGAGAATGTGAAAGTGTTCATATGTAGTAAAAACCTGAGAAATCCGTCCGTTTTCGTCATTTGTTATCGAATCGAGTTAAAGCCAGATCGTACTTGGCCGCTCTTCTCTCTGAAACGGTTGTACTTATCGTCTGCAAAGCTATGTCGCGTGCTGCGGTATGCGGAGACACTATAAGCACCATAGTAGAACACAGATGAAGCTTCTAAGTTGATGTAATAGCCAGTAAGAAGTAGTACAATTCAAGTTTTAGGTATCGGTTATTGACTTTTTAGCTGGCTTTGGTGCCTTGGACATGAGTTAGGACCTTAAGAATCTGCATGAAAGGAGGACTAGCAGCCGAGTAGCACGGGAGAATGTGAAAAGTGTTCATATGTAGTAAACACCTGAGAAATGCGTCCGATTTCGTCATTTGTTATCGAATCGACTTAAAGCCAGATCGTCACATTGGCCGCTCTTCTCTGTGAAACGGTTGTACTTATCGTCTGCAGAGCTATGTCGCGTGCTGCGGTATGCGGAGACACCAAAAGCACCACAGTAGAACACAGATGAAGAGTCTAAGTTGACGTAATAGCCAGTAAGATGTAGTACAATTCAAGTTTTAGGTATCGATTATTGACTTTTTAGCTGGCTTTAGTGCCTTGGACATGAGCTAGGACCTTAAGATTCTGCATGAAAGGAGGACTAGCAGCCGAGTTGCACGGGAGAATGTGAAAAGTGTTCATATGTAGTAAAAACCAGACAAATCCATCCGTTTTCGTCATTTGTTATCGAATCGACTCAAAGCCAGATCATGACATTGGCCGCTCTTCTCTCTGAAATCGTCGTAATTATCGTCTGCAAAGCTATGTCTCGTGCTCCGGAATGCGGAGACACTAAAAGCACCATAGTAGAAAACAGATGAAGCTTCTAAGTTGATGTAATTGCCAGTAGGATATAGTACAGTTCAAGTTTTAGGTATCGATTATTGACTTTTTAGCTGGCTTTGGTGCCTTGGACATGAGCAAGGACCTTAAGAATCTGCATGAAAGGAGGACTAGCAGCCGAGTTGCACGGGAGAATGTGAAAAGTGTTCATATGTAGTAAACACCTGAGAAATCCGTCCGATTTCGTCATTTGTTATCGATTCGACTTAAAGCCAGATCGTCACATTGGTCGCTCTTTTCTCTGAAACGATTGTACTTATCGTCTGCAAAGCTATGTCGCGTGCTGCGGTATGCGGAGACACTAAAAGCACCATAGTAGAACATAGATGAAGGTTCTAAGTTGATGTAATAGCCAGTAAGAAGTAGTCCAATTCAAGTTTTAGGTATCCATTATTGACTTTTTAGCTGGCTTTGGTGCCTTGGACATGAGCTAGGACCTTAAGATTCTGCATGAAAGGAGGACTAGGAGCCGAGTTGCACGGGAGAATGTGAAAAGTGTTCATATGTAGTAAAATCCTGAGAAATCCGTCCGTTTTCGTCATTTGTTATCGAATCGACTTAAAGCCTGATCGTCACATTTGCCGCTCTTTTCTCTGAAACGATTGTACTTATCGTCTGCAAAGCTATGTCGCGTGCTGCGGTATGCGGAGACACTAAAAGCACCATAGTAGAACACAGATGAAGCATCTACGTTGATGTAATAGAAAGTAAGAAGTAGTACAATTCAAGTTTTAGGTATTGATTATTGACTTTTTAGCTGGCTTTGGTGCCTTGGACATGAACTAGGACCTTAAGATTCTGCATGAAAGGAGGACTAGCAGCCGAGTTGCAAGGGAGAATGTGAAAAGTGTTCATATGTAGTAAAAACCTGAGAAATCGGTCCGTTTTCATCTTTTGTTATCGAATCGACTTAAAGCCAGATCGTCACATTGGCCGCTCTTCTCTCTGAAACACTTGTACTTATCGTCTGCAAAGCTATGTCGCGTGCTGCGATATGCGGAGACACTAAAAGCACCATAGTAGAACACAGATGAACCTTCTAAGTTGATGTAATAGCCAGTAAGAAGTAGTACAATTCAAGTTTTAGGTATCGATTATTGACTTTTTAGCTGGCTTTGGTGCCTTGCACATGAGCTAGGACCTTAAGATTCTGCATGAAAGGAGGACTAGCAGCCGCGTTGCACGGGAGTATGTGAAAAGTGTTCATATGTAGTAAAAACCTTAGAAATCCGTCCGTTTTCGTCATTTGTTACCGAATCGACTTAAAGCCAGATCGCCACTTTGGCCGCTCTTCTCTCTGAAATGGCTGTACTTATCGTCTGCAAAGCTATGACGTGTGCTGCGGTATGCGGAGACACTAAAACCACCATAGTAAAACACAGATGAAGCATCTAATTTAATGTAATAGACAGTAAGAAGTAGTACAATTCAAGTTTTAGGTACTGATTATTGACTTTTTAGCTGGCTTTGGTGCCTTGGGCATGAGCTAGGACCTTAAGAATCTGCATGAAAGGAGGACTAGCAGCCGAGTTGCACGGGAGAATGTGAAAAGTGTTGATATGTAGTAAAAACCTGAGAAATCCGTCCGTTTTCGTAATTTGTTATCGAATCGACTTAAAGCCAGATCGTCACATTGGCCCCTCTTCTCTCTGAAACGGTTGTACTTATCGTCTGCAAAGCTATGTCGCGTGCTGCGGTATGCGGAGTCACTAAAAGCACCATAGTAGAACACAGATGAAGCTCCTAAGTTGATGTGATAGCCAGTGAGAAGTAGTACAATTCAAGTTTTAGGTATCGATTATTGACTTTTTAGCGGGCTTTGGTGCCTTGGACATGAGCTACGACCTTAAGATTCTGCATGAAAGGAGGACTAGCAGCCGAGTTGCACGGGAGAATGTGAAAAGTGTTCATATGTAGTAAAAACCAGACAAATCCGTCCGTTTTCGTCATTTGTTATCGAATCGACTCAAAGCCAGATCATGACATTGGCCACTCTTCTCTCTGGAACGGTTGTACTTATCGTCTGCAAAGCTATGTCTCGTGCTCCGGAATGCGGAGACACTAAAAGCACCATAGTAGAAAACAGATGAAGCTTCTAAGTTGATGTAATTGCCAGTAGGATATAGTACAGTTCAAGTTTTAGGTATCGATTATTGACTTTTTTCCCTTCTTTGGTGACTTGGACATGAGCAAGGACCTTAAGAATCTGCATGAAAGGAGGACTAGCAGCCGAGTTGCACGGGAGAATGTGAAAAGTGTTCATATGTTGTAAAAACCTGAGAAATCCGTCCGTTTTCGTCATTTGTTATCGAATCGACTTAAAGCCAGATCGTCACATTGGTCGCTCTTTTCTCTGAAACGATTGTACTTATCGTCTGCAAAGCTATGTCGCGTGCTGCGGTATGCGGAGACACTAAAAGCACCATAGTAGAACATAGATGAAGGTTCTAAGTTGACGTAATAGCCAGTAAGATGTAGTCCAATTCAAGTTTTAGGTATCCATTATTGACTTTTTAGCTGGCTTTGGTGCCTTGGACATGAGCTAGGACCTTAAGATTCGGCATGAAAGGAGGACTAGGAGCCGAGTTGCACGGGAGAATGTGAAAAGTGTTCATATGTAGTAAAATCCTGAGAAATCCGTCCGTTTTCGTCATTTGTTATCGAATCGACTTAAAGCCTGATCGTCACATTGGCCGCTCTTCTCTCTGGAAAGGTTGTACTTATCGTCTGCAAAGCTATGTCGCGTGCTGCGGTATGCGGAGACACTAAATGCACCATAGTAGAACACAGATGAAACTTCTAAGTTGATGTAATAGCCAGTAAGAAGTAGTACAATTCAAGTTTTAGGTAGTGATTATTGACTTTTTAGCTGGCTTTGGTGCCTTGGACATGAGCTAGGACCTTAAGATTCTGCATGAAAGGAGGACTAGCAGCCGAGTTGCACGGGACAATGTGAAAAGTGTTCATATGTAGTAAAAATCTGAGATTCCGTCCGTTTTCGTCATTTGTTATCGAATCGACTTAAAGCCAGATCGTCACATTGGCCGCTCTTCTCTCTGAAACGGTTGCACTTATCGTCTGCAAAGCTATGTCGCGTGCTGCGGCATGCGGAGACACAAAAAGCACCATAGTAGAACACAGATGAAGCTTCTAAGTTGATGTAATAGCCAGTAAGAATTAGTACAATTCAAGTTTTAGGTATCGATTATTGACTTTTTAGCTGGCTTTGGTGCCTTGGACATGAGCTAGGACCTTAAGATTCTGCATGAAAGGAGGACTAGCAGCCGAGTAGCACGGGAGAATGTGAAAAGTGTTCATTTGCAGTAAAAACCCGAAAAATCTGTCCGTTTTCGTCATTTGTTATCGAATCGACTTAAAGCCAGATCGTCACATTGGCCGCTCTTCTCTCTGAAACAGTTGTACTTATCGTCTGCAAAGCTATGTCACGTGCTGCGGTATGCGGAGACACGTAAAGCACCATAGTAGAACACAGATGAAGCTTCTAAGTTGATGTAATAGCCAGTAAGAAGTAGTACAATTCAAGTTTTAGGTATCGATTATTGGCTTTTTAGCTGGCTTTGGCGCCTTGGACATGAGCTAGGACCTTAAGATTCTGCATGAAAGGAGGACTAGCAGCCGCGTTTCACGGGAGAATGTGAAAAGTGTTCATATACAGTAAAAACCTTAGAAATCCGTCCGTTTTCGTCATTTGTTATCGAATCGACTTAAAGCCAGATCGCCACATTGGCCGCTCTTCTCTCTGAAACACTTGTACTTATCGTCTGCAAAGCTATGTCGCGTGCTGCGATATGCGGAGACACTAAAAGCACCATAGTAGAACACAGATGAAGCTTCTAAGTTGATGTAATAGCCAGTAAGAAGTAGTACAATTCAAGTTTTAGGTATCGATTATTGACTTTTTAGCTGGCTTTGGTGCCTTGGACATGAGCTAGGACCTTAAGATTCTGCATGAAAGGAGGACTAGCAGCCGAGTAGCACGGGAGAATGTGAAAAGTGTTCATATGCAGTAAAAACCCGAAAAATCCGTCCGTTTTCGTCATTTGTTATCGAATCAACTTAAAGCCAGATCGTAACATTGGCCGCTCTTCTCTCTGAAACAGTTGTACTTATCGTCTGCAAAGCTATGTCGCGTGCTGCGGTATGCGGAGACACTAAAAGCACCGTAGTAGAACACAGATGAAGCTTCTAAGTTGATGTAATAGCCAGTAAGAAGTAGTACAATTCAAGTTTTAGGTATCGATTATTGGCTTTTTAGCTGGCTTTGGTGCCTTGGACATGAGCTAGGACCTTAAGATTCTGCATGAAAGGAGGACTAGCAGCCGCGTTGCACGGGAGTATGTGAAAAGTGTTCATATGTAGTAAAAACCTTAGAAATCCGTGCGTTTTCGTCATTTGTTATCGAATCGACTTAAAGCCAGATCGCCACTTTGGCCGCTCTTCTCTCTGAAATGGCTGTACTTATCGTCTGCAAAGCTATGACGTGTGCTGCGGTATGCGGAGACACTAAAACCACCATAGTAAAACACAGATGAAGCATCTAATTTAATGTAATAGACAGTAAGAAGTAGTAAAATTCAAGTTTTAGGTATCGATTATTGACTTTTTAGCTGGCTTTGGTGCCTTGGACATGAGCTAGGACCTTAAGATTCTGCATGAAAGGAGAACTAGCACCCGAGTTGCACGGGAGAATGTGAAAAGTGTTCATATGTAGTAAAAACCTGAGAAATCCGTCCGTTTTCGTCATTTGTTATCGACTCAACTTAAAGCCAGATCATCACATTGTCCGCTTTTCTCTCTGAAACGGTCGTAATTATCGTCTGCAAAGCTATGTCTCGTGCTCCGGTATGCGGAGACACTAAAAGCACCATAGTAGAACACAGATGAAGCTTCTAAGTTGATGTAATAGCCAGTAAGATATAGTACAATTCAAGTTTTAGGTATCGACTATTGACTTTTTAGCTGGCTTTGGTGCCTTGGACATGAGCTAGGACTTTAAGATTCTGCATGAAAGGATGACTAGCAGCCGAGTTGCACGGGAGAATGTGGAATGTGTTCATATGTAGTAAAAACCTAGAAATCCGTCCGTTTTCGTCATTTGTTATCGAATCGACTTAAAGCCAGATCGTCTCATTGGCCGCTCTTTTCTCTGAAACGGTTGTACTTATCGTCTGCAAAGCTATGTCGCGTGCTGCGGTATGGGGAGACACTAAAAGGACCATAGTAGAACACAGATGAAGCCTCTAAGATGATGTAATTGCCAGTAAGAAGTAGTACAATTCAAGTTTTAGGTATCGATTATTGACTTTTTAGCTGGCTTTGGTGCCTTGGACTTGAGCTAGGACCTTAAGATTCTGCATGAAAGGAGGACTAGAGGCCGAGTTGCACGGGAGAGTGTGAAAAGTGTTCACATGTAGTAAAAACCTGAGAAATCCGTCCGTTTTCGTCATTTGTTATCGAATCGACTTAAAGCCAGATCGTCACATTTGCCGCTCTTCACTCTGAAACGGTTATACTTATCGTCTGCAAAGCTATGTCGCGTGCTGCGGTATGCGGAGACACTAAAAGCACCATAGCAGAACACAGATGAAGTTTCTAAGTTGATGTAATAGCCAGTTAGAAGTAGTACAATTCAAGTTTTAGGTATCGATTATTGATTTTTTAGCTGGCTTTGGTGCCTTGGACATGAGCTAGGACCTTAAGATTCTGCATGAAAGGAGGACTAGTTGCCGAGTTGCACGGGAGAAAGTGAAAAGTGTTAATATGTAGTAAAAACCTGAGAAATTAGTCCGTTTTCGCCATTTGTTATCGAATCGACTTAAAACCAATCGTCACATTGGTCGCTCTTTTCTCTGAAACGATTGTACTTATCGTCTGCAAAGCTATGTCGCGTGCTGCTGTATGCGGAGACACTAAAAGCACCATAGTAGAACACAGATGAAGGTTCTAAGTTGATGTAATAGCCAGTAAGAGGTAGTCAAATTCAAGTTTTAGGTATCCATTATTGACTTTTTAGCTGGCTTTGGTGCCTTGGACATGAGCTAGGACCTTAAGATTCTGCATGAAACGAGGAACGAGGACTAGCAGCCGAGTTGCACGGCAGAATGTGAAAAGTGTTCATATGTAGTAAAAACCTGAGTAATCCGTCCGTTTTCGTCATTTGTTATCGAATCGACTTAAAGCCAGATCGTCACATTGGCCGCTCTTCTCTCTGGAACGGTTGTACTTATCGTCTGCAAAGCTATGTCGCGTGCTGCGGTATGCGGAGGCACTAAATGCACCATAGTAGAACACAGATGAAGCTTCTAAGTTGATGTAATTGCCAGTAAGAAGTAGTACAATTCAAGTTTTAGGTCTCGATTATTGAATTTTTAGCTGGCTTTGGTGCCTTGGACATGAGCTAGGACCTTAAGATTCTGCATGAAAGGAGGACTAGCAGCCGAGTTGCACGGGAGAGTGTGAAAAGTGTTCACATGGAGTAAAAACCTGAGAAATCCGTCCGTTTTCGTCATTTGTTATCGAATCGACTTAAAGCCAGATCGTCACATTTGCCGCTCTTCTCTCTGAAACGGTTGTACTTATCGTCTGCAAAGCTATGTCGCGTGCTGCGGTATGCGGAGAAACTAAAAGCACCATAGTAGAACACAGATGAAGCTTCTAAGTTGATGTAATAGCCAGTAAGAAGTAGTACAATTCAAGTTTTAGGTATCGATTATTGACTTTTTAGCTGTCTTTGGTGCCTTGGACATGAGCTAGGATCTTAAGATTCTGCATGAAAGGAGGACTAGCAGCCGAGTTGCACGGGAGAATGTGAAAAGTGTTCATATGCAGTAAAAACCCGAAAAATCCGTCCGTTTTCGTCATTTGTTATCGAATCGACTTAAAGCCAGATCGTCACATTGGCCGCTCTTCTCTCTGAAACGGTTGTACTTATCGTCTGCAAAGCTATGTCGCGTGCTGCGGTATGCGGAGACACTAAAAGCACCATAGTAGAACACAGATGAAGCTTCTAAGTTGATGTAATAGCCAGTAAGAAGTAGTACAATTCAAGTTTTAGGTATCGATTATTGGCTTTTTAGCTGGCTTTGGCGCCTTGGACATGAGCTAGGACCTTAAGATTCTGCATGAAAGGAGGACTAGCAGCCGCGTTGCACGGGAGAATGTGAAAAGTGTTCATATGTAGTAAAAACCTTAGAAATCCGTCCGTTTTCGTCATTTTTTATCGAATCGACTTAAAGCCAGATCGCCACATTGGCCGCTCTTCTCTCTGGAACCGTTGTACTTATCGTCTGCAAAGCTATGACGTGTGCTGCGGTATGAGGAGACACTAAAACCACCATAGTAAAACACAGATGAAGCATCTAATTTAATGTAATAGAAAGTAAGAAGTAGTACAATTCAAGTTTTAGGTATCGATTATTGACTTTTTAGCTGTCTTTGGTGCCTTGGACATGAGCTAGGACCTTAAGATTCTGCATGAAAGGAGGACTAGCAGCCGAGTTGCACGGCAGAATGTGAAAATTGTTCATATGTAGTAAAAACCTGAGAAATCCGTCCGTTTTCGTCATTTGTTATCGACTCGACTTAAAGCCAGATCGTCACATTGGCCGCTCTTCTCTCTGGAACGGTTGTACTTATCGTCTACAAAGCTATGTCGCGTGCTGCGGTATGCGGGGACACTAAATGCACCATAGTAGAACACAGATGAAGCTTCTAAGTTGATGTAATAGCCAGTAAGAAGTAGTACAATTCAAGTTTTAGGTATCGATTATTGACTTTTTAGGTGGCTTTGGTGCCTTGGACATGAGCTAGGACCTTAAGATTCTGCATGGAAGGAGGACTAGCAGCCGAGTTGCACGGGAGAGTGTGAAAAGTGTTCACATGGAGTAAAAACCTGAGAAATCCGTCCGTTTTCGTCATTTGTTATCGAATCGACTTAAAGCCAGATCGTCACATTTGCCGCTCTTCTCTCTGAAACGTTTGTACTTATCGTCTGCAAAGCTATGACGTGTGCTGCGGTATGCGGAGACACTAAAACCACCATAGTAAAACACAGATGAAGCGTCTAATTTAATGTAATAGACGGTAAGAAGTAGTACAATTCAAGTTTTAGGTATCGATTATGGACTTTTTAGCTGGCTTTGGTGCCTTGGGCATGAGCTAGGACCTTAAGAATCTGCATGAAAGGAGGACTAGCAGCCGAGTTGCACGGGAGAATGTGAAAAGTGTTCATATGTAGTAAAAACCTGAGAAATCCGTCCGCTTTCGTAATTTGTTATCGAATCGACTTAAAGCCAGATCATGATATTGGCCGCTCTTCTCACTGAAATCGTCGTAATTATCGTCTGCAAAGCTATGTCTCGTGCTCCGGAATGCGGAGACACTAAAAGCACCATAGTACAAAACAGATGAAGCCTCTAAGTTGATGTAATAGCCAGTAGGATATAGTACAGTTCAAGTTTTAGGTATCGATTATTGACTTTTTTCCCTTCTTTGGTGACTTGGACATGAGCAAGGACCTTAAGTATCTGCATGAAAGGAGGACTAGCAGCCGAGTTGCACGGGAGAATGTGAAAAGTGTTCATATGTTGTAAAAACCTGAGAAATCCGTCCGTTTTCGTCATTTGTTAGCGAATCGACTTAAAGCCAGATCGTCACTTGGCCTCTCTTCTGTCTGGAACGGTTGTACTTATCGTCTGCAAAGCTATGTCGCGTGCTGCGGAATGCGGAGACACTAAATGCACCATAGTAGAACACAGATGAAGCTTCTAAGTTGATGTAATAGCCAGTAAGAAGTAGTAAAATTCAAGTTTTAGGTATCGATTATTGACTTTTTAGCTGGCTTTGGTGCCTTGGACATGAGCTAGGACCTTAAGATTCTGCATGAAAGGAGAACTAGCACCCGAGTTGCACGGGAGAATGTGAAAAGTGTTCATATGTAGTAAAAACCTGAGAAATCCGTCCGTTTTCGTCATTTGTTATCGACTCAACTTAAAGCCAGATCATCACATTGTCCGCTTTTCTCTCTGAAACGGTCGTAATTATCGTCTGCAAAGCTATGTCTCGTGCTCCGGTATGCGGAGACACTAAAAGCACCATAGTAGAACACAGATGAAGCTTCTAAGTTGATGTAATAGCCAGTAAGATATAGTACAATTCAAGTTTTAGGTATCGACTATTGACTTTTTAGCTGGCTTTGGTGCCTTGGACATGAGCTAGGACTTTAAGATTCTGCATGAAAGGAGGACTAGCAGCCGAGTTGCACGGGAGAATGTGGAATGTGTTCATATGTAGTAAAAACCTAGAAATCCGTCCGTTTTCGTCATTTGTTATCGAATCGACTTAAAGCCAGATCGTCACATTTGCCGCCCTTCACTCTGAAACGGTTATACTTATCGTCTGCAAAGCTATGTCGCGTGCTGCGGTATGCGGAGACACTAAAAGCACCATAGCAGAACACAGATGAAGTTTCTAAGTTGATGTAATAGCCAGTTAGAAGTAGTACAATTCAAGTTTTAGGTATCGATTATTGATTTTTTAGCTGGCTTTGGTGCCTTGGACATGAGCTAGGACCTTAAGATTCTGCATGAAAGGAGGACTAGTTGCCGAGTTGCACGGGAGAAAGTGAAAAGTGTTAATATGTAGTAAAAACCTGAGAAATTAGTCCGTTTTCGCCATTTGTTATCGAATCGACTTAAAATCAGATCGTCACATTGGTCGCTCTTTTCTCTGAAACGATTGTACTTATCGTCTGCAAAGCTATGTCGCGTGCTGCTGTATGCGGAGACACTAAAAGCACCATAGTAGAACACAGATGAAGGTTCTAAGTTGATGTAATAGCCAGTAAGAGGTAGTCAAATTCAAGTTTTAGGTATCCATTATTGACTTTTTAGCTGGCTTTGGTGCCTTGGACATGAGCTAGGACCTTAAGATTCTGCATGAAACGAGGAACGAGGACTAGCAGCCGAGTTGCACGGCAGAATGTGAAAAGTGTTCATATGTAGTAAAAACCTGAGTAATCCGTCCGTTTTCGTCATTTGTTATCGAATCGACTTAAAGCCAGATCGTCACATTGGCCGCTCTTCTCTCTGGAACGGTTGTACTTATCGTCTGCAAAGCTATGTCGCGTGCTGCGGTATGCGGAGGCACTAAATGCACCATAGTAGAACACAGATGAAGCTTCTAAGTTGATGTAATTGCCAGTAAGAAGTAGTACAATTCAAGTTTTAGGTATCGATTATTGAATTTTTAGCTGGCTTTGGTGCCTTGGACATGAGCGAGGACCTTAAGATTCTGCATGAAAGGAGGACTAGCAGCCGAGTTGCACGGGAGAGTGTGAAAAGTGTTCACATGGAGTAAAAACCTGAGAAATCCGTCCGTTTTCGTCATTTGTTATCGAATCGACTTAAAGCCAGATCGTCACATTTGCCGCTCTTCTCTCTGAAACGGTTGTACTTATCGTCTGCAAAGCTATGTCGCGTGCTGCGGTATGCGGAGAAACTAAAAGCACCATAGTAGAACACAGATGAAGCTTCTAAGTTGATGTAATAGCCAGTAAGAAGTAGTACAATTCAAGTTTTAGGTATCGATTATTGACTTTTTAGCTGTCTTTGGTGCCTTGGACATGAGCTAGGATCTTAAGATTCTGCATGAAAGGAGGACTAGCAGCCGCGTTGCACGGGAGAATGTGAAAAGTGTTCACTTGCAGTAAAAACCCGAAAAATCCGTCCGTTTTCGTCATTTGTTATCGAATCGACTTAAAGCCAGATCGTCACATTGGCCGCTCTTCTCTCTGAAACGGTTGTACTTATCGTCTGCAAAGCTATGTCGCGTGCTACGGTATGCGGAGACACTAAAAGCACCATAGTAGAACAGAGATGAAGCTTCTAAGTTGATGTAATAGCCAGTAAGAAGTAGTACAATTCAAGTGTTAGGTATCGATTATTGGCTTTTTAGCTCGCTTTGGCGCCTTGGACATGAGCTAGGACCTTAAGATTCTGCATGAAAGGAGGACTAGCAGCCGCGTTGCAAGGGAGAATGTGAAAAGTGTTCATATGTAGTAAAAACCTTAGAAATCCGTCCGTTTTCGTCATTTGTTATCGAATCGACTTAAAGCCAGATCGCAACATTGGCCGCTCTTCTCTCTGGAACCGTTGTACTTATCGTCTGCAAAGCTATGACGTGTGCTGCGGTATGAGGAGACACTAAAACCACCATAGTAAAACACAGATGAAGCATCTAATTTAATGTAATAGAATGTAAGAAGTAGTACAATTCAAGTTTTAGGTATCGATTATTGACTTTTTAGCTGGCTTTGGTGCCTTGGGCATGAGCTAGGACCTTAAGATTCTGCATGAAAGGAGGACTAGCAGCCGCGTTGCACGGGAGAATGTGAAAAGTGTTCATATGTAGTAAAAACTTGAGAAATCCGTCCGTTTTCGTCATTTGTTATCGACTCGACTTAAAGCCAGATCATCACATTGGCCGCTCTTCTCTCTGAAATCGTCGTAATTATCGTCTGCAAAGCTATGTCTCGTGCTGCGGTATGCGGAGACACTAAAAGCACCATAGTAGAACACAGACGAAGGTTCTAAGTTGATGTAGTAGCCAGTAAGAAGTAGTCCAATTCAAGTTTTAGGTATCGATTATTGACTTTTTACCTGGCTTTGGTGCCTTGGACATGAGCTAGGACCTTAAGATTCTGCATGAAAGGAGGACTAGCAGCCGAGTTGCACGGCAGAATGTGAAAATTGTTCATATGTAGTAAAAACCTGACAAATCCGTCCGTTTTCGTCATTTGTTATCGAATCTAATTAAAGCCAGATCGTCACATTGGCCGCTCTTCTCTCTGGAACGGTTGTACTTATCGTCTACAAAGCTATGTCGCGTGCTGCGGTATGCGGGGACACTAAATGCACCATAGTAGAACACAGATGAAGCTTCTAAGTTGATGTAATAGCCAGTAAGAAGTAGTACAATTCAAGTTTTAGGTATCGATTATTGACTTTTTAGGTGGCTTTGGTGCCTTGGACATGAGCTAGGACCTTAAGATTCTGCATGGAAGGAGAACTAGCAGCCGAGTTGCACGGGAGAGTGTGAAAAGTGTTCACATGGAGTAAAAACCTGAGAAATCCGTCCGTTTTCGTCATTTGTTATCGAATCGACTTAAAGCCAGATCGTCACATTTGCCGCTCTTCTCTCTGAAACAGTTGTACTTATCGTCTGCAAAGCTATGTCGCGTACTGCGGTATGCGGAGACACTAAAAGCACCATAGTAGAACACAGATGAAGCTTCTAAGTTGATGTAATAGCCAGTAAGAAGTAGTACAATTCAAGTTTTAGGTATCGATTATTGACTTTTTAGCTGGCTTTGGTGCCTTGGACATGAGCTAGGACCTTAAGATTCTGCATGAAAGGAGGACTAGCAGCCGCGTTGCACGGGAGAATGTGAAAAGTGTTCATATGTAGTAAAAACCTTAGAAATCCGTCCGTTTTCGTCATTTGTTATCGAATCGACTTAAAGCCAGATCGCCACATTGGCCGCTCTTCTCTCTGAAATGGCTGTACTTATCGTCTGCAAAGCTATGACGTGTGCTGCGGTATGCGGAGACACTAAAACCACCATAGTAAAACACAGATGAAGCATCTAATTTAATGTAATAGACGGTAAGAAGTAGTACAATTCAAGTTTTAGGTATCGATTATGGACTTTTTAGCTGGCTTTGGTGCCTTGGGCATGAGCTAGGACCTTAAGAATCTGCATGAAAGGAGGACTAGCAGCCGAGTTGCACGGGAGAATGTGAAAAGTGTTCATATGTAGTAAAAACCTGAGAAATCCGTCCGCTTTCGTAATTTGTTATCGAATCGACTTAAAGCCAGATCATGACATTGGCCGCTCTTCTCTCTGAAATCGACGTAATTATCGTCTGCAAAGCTATGTCTCGTGCTCCGGAATGCGGAGACACTAAAAGCACCATAGTAGAAAACAGATGAAGCCTCTAAGTTGATGTAATAGCCAGTAGGATATAGTACAGTTCAAGTTTTAGGTATCGATTATTGACTTTTTTCCCTTCTTTGGTGACTTGGACATGAGCAAGGACCTTAAGAATCTGCATGAAAGGAGGACTAGCAGCCGAGTTGCACGGGAGAATGTGAAAAGTGTTCATATGTTGTAAAAACCTGAGAAATCCGTCCGTTTTCGTCATTTGTTAGCGAATCGACTTAAAGCCAGATCGTCACTTGGCCGCTCTTCTCTCTGGAACGGTTGTACTTATCGTCTGCAAAGCTATGTCGCGTGCTGCGGAATGCGGAGACACTAAATGCACCATAGTAGAACACAGATGAAGCTTCTAAGTTGATGTAATAGCCAGTAAGAAGTAGTAAAATTCAAGTTTTTGGTATCGATTATTGACTTTTTAGCTGGCTTTGGTGCCTTGGACATGAGCTAGGACCTTAAGATTCTGCATGAAAGGAGAACTAGCACCCGAGTTGCACGGGAGAATGTGAAAAGTGTTCATATGTAGTAAAAACCTGAGAAATCCGTCCGTTTTCGTCATTTGTTATCGACTCAACTTAAAGCCAGATCATCACATTGTCCGCTTTTCTCTCTGAAACGGTCGTAATTATCGTCTGCAAAGCTATGTCTCGTGCTCCGGTATGCGGAGACACTAAAAGCACCATAGTAGAACACAGATGAAGCTTCTAAGTTGATTTAATAGCCAGTAAGATATAGTACAATTCAAGTTTTAGGTATCGACTATTGACTTTTTAGCTGGCTTTGGTGCCTTGGACATGAGCTAGGACTTTAAGATTCTGGCTGAAAGGAGGACTAGCAGCCGAGTTGCACGGGAGAATGTGGAATGTGTTCATATGTAGTAAAAACCTAGAAATACGTCCGTTTTCGTCATTTGTTATCGAATCGACTTAAAGCCAGATCGTCACATTGGCCGCTCTTTTCTCTGAAACGGTTGTACTTATCGTCTGCAAAGCTATGTCGCGTGCTGCGGTATGGGGAGACACTAAAAGGACCATAGTAGAACACAGATGAAGCCTCTAAGATGATGTAATTGCCAGTAAGAAGTAGTACAATTCAAGTTTTAGGTATCGATTATTGACTTTTTAGCTGGCTTTGGTGCCTTGGACTTGAGCTAGGACCTTAAGATTCTGCATGAAAGGAGGACTAGAGGCCGAGTTGCACGGGAGAGTGTGAAAAGTGTTCACATGTAGTAAAAACCTGAGAAATCCGTCCGTTTTCGTCATTTGTTATCGAATCGACTTAAAGCCAGATCGTCACATTTGCCGCTCTTCACTCTGAAACGGTTATACTTATCGTCTGCAAAGCTATGTCGCGTGCTGCGGTATGCGGAGACACTAAAAGCACCATAGCAGAACACAGATGAAGTTTCTAAGTTGATGTAATAGCCAGTTAGAAGTAGTACAATTCAAGTTTTAGGTATCGATTATTGATTTTTTAGCTGGCTTTGGTGCCTTGGACATGAGCTAGGACCTTAAGATTCTGCATGAAAGGAGGACTAGTTGCCGAGTTGCACGGGAGAAAGTGAAAAGTGTTAATATGTAGTAAAAACCTGAGAAATTAGTCCGTTTTCGCCATTTGTTATCGAATCGACTTAAAACCAGATCGTCACATTGGTCGCTCTTTTCTCTGAAACGATTGTACTTATCGTCTGCAAAGCTATGTCGCGTGCTGCTGTATGCGGAGACACTAAAAGCACCATAGTAGAACACAGATGAAGGTTCTAAGTTGATGTAATAGCCAGTAAGAGGTAGTCAAATTCAAGTTTTAGGTATCCACTATTGACTTTTTAGCTGGCTTTGGTGCCTTGGACATGAGCTAGGACCTTAAGATTCTGCATGAAACGAGGAACGAGGACTAGCAGCCGAGTTGCACGGCAGAATGTGAAAAGTGTTCATATGTAGTAAAAACCTGAGTAATCCGTCCGTTTTCGTCATTTGTTATCGAATCGACTTAAAGCCAGATCGTCACATTGGCCGCTCTTCTCTCTGGAACGGTTGTACTTATCGTCTGCAAAGCTATGTCGCGTGCTGCGGTATGCGGAGGCACTAAATGCACCATAGTAGAACACAGATGAAGCTTCTAAGTTGATGTAATTGCCAGTAAGAAGTAGTACAATTCAAGTTTTAGGTATCGATTATTGAATTTTTAGCTGGCTTTGGTGCCTTGGACATGAGCTAGGACCTTAAGATTCTGCATGAAAGGAGGACTAGCAGCCGAGTTGCACGGGAGAGTGTGAAAAGTGTTCACATGGAGTAAAAACCTGAGAAATCCGTCCGTTTTCGTCATTTGTTATCGAATCGACTTAAAGCCACATCGTCACATTTGCCGCTCTTCTCTCTGAAACGGTTGTACTTATCGTCTGCAAAGCTATGTCGCGTGCTGCGGTATGCGGAGAAACTAATAGCACCATAGTAGAACACAGATGAAGCTTCTAAGTTGATGTAATAGCCAGTAAGAAGTAGTACAATTCAAGTTTTAGGTATCGATTATTGACTTTTTAGCTGTCTTTGGTGCCTTGGACATGAGCTAGGATCTTAAGATTCTGCATGAAAGGAGGACTAGCAGCCGAGTTGCACGGGAGAATGTGAAAAGTGTTCATATGCAGTAAAAACCCGAAAAATCCGTCAGTTTTCGTCATTTGTTATCGAATCGACTTAAAGCCAGATCGTCACATTGGCCGCTCTTCTCTCTGAAACGGTTGTACTTATCGTCTGCAAAGCTATGTCGCGTGCTGCGGTATGCGGAGACACTAAAAGCACCATAGTAGAACACAGATGAAGCTTCTAAGTTGATGTAATAGCCAGTAAGAAGTAGTACAATTCAAGTTTTAGGTATCGATTATTGGCTTTTTAGCTCGCTTTGGCGCCTTGGACATGAGCTAGGACCTTAAGATTCTGCATGAAAGGAGGACTAGCAGCCGCGTTGCACGGGAGAATGTGAAAAGTGTTCATATGTAGTAAAAACCTTAGAAATCCGTCCGTTTTCGTCATTTGTTATCGAATCGACTTAAAGCCAGATCGCCACATTGGCCGCTCTTCTCTCTGGAACCGTTGTACTTATCGTCTGCAAAGCTATGACGTGTGCTGCGGTATGAGGAGACACTAAAACCACCATAGTAAAACACAGATGAAGCATCTAATTTAATGTAATAGAAAGTAAGAAGTAGTACAATTCAAGTTTTAGGTATCGATTATTGACTTTTTAGCTGGCTTTGGTGCCTTGGGCATGAGCTAGGACCTTAAGAATCTGCATGAAAGGAGGACTAGCAGCCGAGTTGCACGGGAGAATGTGAGAAGTGTTCATATGTAGTAAAAACCTGAGAAATCCGTCGGTTTTCGTCATCTGTTATCGAATCGACTAAAAGCCAGATCGTCATATTGGTCGCTCTACTCTCTGAAACGATTGTACTTATCGTCTGCAAAGCTATGTCGCGTGCTGCGGTATGCGGGGACACTAAAAGCACCACAGTAGAACACAGAAGAAGGTTCTAAGTTGATGTAATAGCCAGTAAGAAGTTGTCCAATTCAAGTTTTAGGTATCGATAATTGACTTTTTAGCGGGCTTTGGTGCCTTGGACATGAGCTAGGAACTTAAGATTCCGCATGAAAGGAGGACTGGCAGCCGAGTTGCACGGGAGAATGTGAAAAGTGTTCATATGTAGTAAAAACTTGAGAAATCCGTCCGTTTTCGTCATTTGTTATCGACTCGACTTATAGCCAGATCATCACATTGGCCGCTCTTCTCTCTGAAATCGTCGTAATTATCGTCTGCAAAGCTATGTCTCGTGCTCCGGAATGCGGAGACACTAAAAGCACAATAGTAGAAAACAGATGAAGCTTCTAAGTTGATGTAATAGCCAGTAATATATAGTACAATTCAAGTTACACGTATCGATTATTGACATTATAGCTTGCTCTGGAGCCTTGGACATGAGCTAGGTCCTTAAGATTCTGCATGAAAGGAAGACTAGCAGCTGAGTTGCACAGGAGAATGTGAAAAGTGTTCATATGCAGTAAAAACCCGAAAAATCCGTTCGTTATCGTCATTTTTTTATCGAATCGACATAAAGCCAGATCGTCACATTGGCCGCTCTTCTCTCTGAAATGGTTGTACTTATCGTCTTCAAAGCTATGACGTGTGCTGCGGTATGCGGAGACACTAAAACCACCATAGTAAAACACAGATGAAGCATCTAATTTAATGTAATAGCCAGTAAGAAGTAGTACAATTCAAGATTAAGGTATCGATTATGGACTTTTTAGCTGGCTTTGGTGCCTTGGACATGAGCTAGGACCTTAACATTTTGCATGAAAGGAGGACTAGCAGCCGAGTTGCACGGGAGAATGTGAAAAGTGTTCATATGTAGTAAAAACCTAGAAATCCGACCGTTTGCGTCATTTGTTATCGAATCGACTTAAAGCCAGATCGTCACATTCGTCGCTCTTCTCTCTGAAACGATTGTACTTATCGTCTGCAAAGCTATGTCGCGTGCTGCGGTATGCGGAGACACTAAAAGCACCATAGTAGAACACAGATGAAGGTTCTAAGTTGATGTAATAGCCAGTAAGAAGTAGACCAATTCAAGTTTTAGGTATCGATTATTGACTTTTTAGCGGGCTTTGGTGCCTTGGACATGAGATAGGACCATAAGATTCTGCACGAAAAGAGGACTAGCAGCCGAGTTGCACGGGAGAATATGAAAAGTGTTCATATGTAGTAAAAACCTGAGAAATCCGTCCGTTTTCGTCATTTGTTATCGACTCGACTTAAAGCCAGATCATTACATTGGCCGCTCTTCTCTCTGAAATCGTCGTAATTATCGTCTGCAAAGCTATGTCTCGTGCTCCGGAATGCGGAGACACTAAAAGCACCATAGTAGAACACAGATGAAGCTTCTAAGTTGATGTAATAGCCAGTAAGATATAGTACAATTCTAGTTTTAGGTATCGATTATTGACTTATAAGCTGGCTTTGGTGCCTTGGACATGAGCTAGGACCTTAAGATTCTGCATGAAAGGAGGACTAGCAGCCGAGTTGTACGGGAGAATGTGAAAAGTGATCATATGTAGTAAAAACCTAGAAATCCGTCCGTTTTCGTCATTTGTTATCGAATCCACTTAAAGCCAGATCGCCATATTGGCCGCATTTATGTCTAAAACGGATGTACTTATCGACTGCAAAGCTATGTCGCGTGCTGCGGTATGCGGGGACACTAAAAGCATCATAGTAGAACACAGATGAAGCTTCTAAGTTGATGTAATAGACAGTAAGAAGTAGTACAATTCAAGTTTTATGTATCGATTATTGACTTTATAGCTATGTTTGGTGCCTTGGACATGAGCTAGGACCTTAAGATTCTGCATGAAAGGAGGACTAGCAGCTGATTAGCACGGGAGAATGTGAAAAGTGTTCATATGTAGTAAAAACCTGAGAAATCCGTCCGTTTTCGTCATCTGTTATCGAATCGACTTAAAGCCAGATCGTCACATTGGCCGCTCTTCTCTCTGAAACGATTGTACTTATCGTCTACTAAGCTATGTCGCGTGCTGCGGTATGCGGGGACACAAAAAAGCACCACAGGAGAACACAGATGAAGGTTCTAAGTTGATGTAATAGCCAGTAAGAAGTAGTCCAATTCAAGTTTTAGGTATCGATTATTGACTTTTTAGAGGGCTTTGGTGCCTTGGACATGAGCTAGGACCTTAAGATTCTGCACGAAAGGAGGACTAGCAGCCGAGTTGCACGGGAGAATATGAAAAGTGTTCATATGTAGTAAAAACCTGAGAAATCCGTCCGTTTTCGTCATTTGTTATCGACTCGACTTAAAGCCAGATCATTACATTGGCCGCTCTTCTCTCTGAAATCGTCGTAATTATCGTCTGCAAAGCTATGTCTCGTGCTCCGGAATGCGGAGACACTAAAAGCACCATAGTAGAACACAGATGAAGCTTCTAAGTTGATGTAATAGCCAGTAAGATATAGTACAATTCAAGTTTTAGGTTTCGATTATTGACTTTTTAGCTGGCTTTGGTGCTTTGGACATGAGCTAGGACCTTAAGATTCTGCATGAAAGGAGGACTAGCAGCTGAGTTGCACGGGAGAATGTGAAAAGTGTTCATATGCAGTAAAAACCCGAAAAATCCGTTCGTTATCGTCATTTTTTTTTCGAATCGACATAAGGCCAGATCGTCATATTGGCCGCTCTTCTCTCTGAAACGGTTGTACTTATCGTCTGCAAAGCAATGTCGCGTGCTGCGGTATGCGGAGACACTAAAAGCACCAAAGTAGAACACAGATGAAGCTTTTAAGTTGATGTAATAGCCAGTAAGAAGTAGACCAATTCAAGTTTTAGGTATTGATTATTGACTTTTTAGCTGGCTTTGGTCCCTTGGACATGAGCTAGGAACTTAAGATTCTGCATGAAAGGAGGACTAGCTGCCTAGTTGCACGGGAGAATGTGAAAAGTGTTCATATGTAGTAAAAACCTGAGAAATCCGTCCGTTTTCGTCATTTGTTATCGACTCGACTTAAAGCCAGATCTCCACATTGGCCGCTCTTCTCTCTGAAACGGTCCTAATTATCGTCTGCAAAGCAATTTCTCGTGCTCCGGTATGCGGAGACACTAAAAGCACCATAGTAGAAAACAGATGAAGCTTCTAAGTTGATGTAATAGCCAGTAAGATATAGTACAATTCAAGTTTTAGGTATCGATTATTGACTTTTTAGCTGGCTTTGGTGCCTTGGACATGAGCTAGGACCTTAAGATTCTGCATGAAAGGAGGACTAGCAGCCGAGTTGCACGGAAGAATGTGGAATGTGTTCATATGTAGTAAAAACCTAGAAATCCGTCCGTTTTCGTAATTTGCTATAGAATCGACTTAAAGCCAGATCGTCACATTGGCCGCTCTTCTCTCTGAAATGGTTCTACTTATCGTCTGCAAAGCTACGTCGCGTGCTGCGATATGCGGAGACACTAAAAGCACCATAGTAGAACACAGATGAAGCTTGAAAGTTGATGTAATAGACAGTAAGAAGTAGTACAATTCAAGTTGTAGGTATCGATTATTGACTTTATAGCTATCTTTGGTGCCTTGGACATGAGCTAGGACCTTAAGATTCTGCATGAAAGGAGGACTAGCAGCTGATTTGCACGGGAGAATGTGAAAGGTGTTCATATGTAGTAAAAACCTGAGAAATCCGTCCGTTTTCGTCATTTGTTATCGACTCGACTTAAAGCCAGATCTTCACATTGGCCTCTCTTCTCTCTGAAACTGTTGTACTTATCGTCTGCAAAGCTATGACGTGTGCTGCGGTATGCGGAGACACTAAAACCACCATAGTAAAACACAGATGAAGCTTCTAAGTTAATGTAATAGCCAGTAAGATATAGTACAATTCTAGTTTTAGGTATCGATTATTGACTTTTAGCTGGCTTTGGTTCCTTGGACATGAGCTAGGACCTTAAGATCCTGCATGAAAGGAGGACTAGCAGCCGCGTTGCACGGGAGAATTTGAGAAGTGTTCATATGTAGTAAAAACCTAGAAATCCGTCCGTTTTCGTCATTTGTTACCGAATCGACTTAAAGCCCGATCGTCACATTGGCCGCTCTTCTCTCTGAAACGGTTGTACTTATCGTCTGCAAAGCTATGTCGCGTGCTGCGGTATGCGGAGACACTAAAAGCACCATAGTAGAACACAGATGAAGGTTCTAAGTTGATGTAATAGCCAGTAAGAAGTAGTCCAAATCAAGTTTTATTTATCGATTATTGACTTTTTAGCTGGCTTTGGTGCCTTGGACATGAGCTAGGACCTTGAGATTCTGCATGAAAGGAGGACTAGCAGCCGAGTTGCACGGGAGAATGTGAAAAGTGTTCATTTGTAGTAAAAACCTAGAAATCCGTCCGTTTTTGTCATTTGTTATCGAATCGACTTAAAGCCAGATCGTCACATTGGTCGCTCTTCTCTCTGAAACGATTGTATTTATCGTCTGCAAAGCTATGTCGCGTGCTGCGGTATGCGGAGACACTAAAAGTACCATAGTAGAACACAGATGAAGGTTCTAAGTTGATGTAATAGCCAGTAAGAAGTAGACCAATTCAAGTTGTAGGTATCGATTTTTGACTTTTTAGCTGGCTTTGGTTCCTTGGACATGAGCTAGGACGTTAAGATTCTGCATGAAAGGAAGACTAGCTGCCGAGTTGCACGGGAGAATGTGAAAAGTGTTCATATGTAGTAAAAACCTGAGAAATCCGTCCGTTTTCGTCATTTGTTATCGACTCGACTTCAAGCCAGATCTTCACATTGGCCGCTCTTCTCTCTGAAACGGTCCTAATTATCGTCTGCAAAGCTATGTCTCGTGCTCCGGTATGCGGAGACACTAAAAGCACCATAGTAGAAAACAGATGAAGCTTCTAAGTTGATGTAATAGCCAGTAAGATATAGTACAATTCAAGTTTTTTGTTTCGATTATTGACTTTTTAGCTGGCTTTGGTGCCTTGGACATGAGCTAGGACCTTAAGATTCTGCATGAAAGGAGGACTAGCAGCCGAGTTGCACGGAAGAATGTGGAATGTGTTCATATGTAGTAAAAACCTAGAAATCCGTCCGTTTTCGTCATTTGTTATCGAATCGACTTAAAGCCAGATCGTCACATTGGCCGCTCTTCTCTCTGAAACGGTTGTACTTATCGTCTGCAAAGCTACGTCGTGTGCTGCGGTATGCGGAGACACTGAAAGATCCATAGTAGAACACAGATGAAGCTTCTAAGTTGATGTAATAGCCAGTAAGAAGTAGCACAATTCAAGTTTTAGGTATCGATTATTGACTTTTTAGCTGGCTTTGGTGCCTTGGACATGAGCTAGGACCTTAAGATTCTGCATGAAAGGAGGACTATCAGCCGAGTTGTACCGGAGAATGTGAAAAGTGTTCATATGTAGTAAAAACCTAGATATCCGTCCGTTTTCGTCATTTGTTATCGAATCCACTTAAAGCCAAATCGTCATATTCGCCGCATTTATGTCTAAAACGGTTGTACTTATCGACTGCAAAGCTATGTCGCGTGCTGCGGTATGCGGAGACACTAAAAGCATCATAGTAGAACACAGATGAAGCTTCTAAGTTGATGTAATAGACAGTAAGAAGTAGTACAATTCAAGTTTTAGGTATCGATTATTGACTTTATAGCTATCTTTGGTGCCTTGGACATGAGCTAGGACCTTAAGATTCTGCATGAAAGGAGGACTAGCAGCTGATTTGCACGGGAGAATGTGAAAAGTGTTCATATGTAGTAAAAACCTGAGAAATCCGTCCGTTTTCGTCATTTGTTATCGACTCGACTTAAAGCCAGATCTTCACATTGACCGCATTTCTGTCTAAAACGGTTGTACTTATCGTCTGCAAAGCTATGTTGCTTGCTGCGGTATGTGGAGACACTAAACGCACCATAGTAGAACATATATGAAGCTTCTAAGTTGATGTAATAGCCAGTAAGATATAGTACAATTCAAGTTTCAGGTATCGATTATTGACTTTATAGCTGACTCTGGAGACTTGGACATAGCTAGGACCATAAGATTCTGCATGAAAGGGGGACTAGCAGCCGAGTTGCACCGGAGAATGTGAAAAGTGTTCATATGTAGTAAAAACCTGAGAAATCCGTCCGTATTGGTCATTTGTTATCGAATCGACTTAAAGCCAGATCGTCAAATTGGTCGCTCTTCTCTCTGAAACGATTGTACTTATCGTCTGCCAAGCTATGTCGCGTGCTTCGGTATGCGGAGACACTAAAAGCACCATAGTAGAACAAGGATGAAGCTTCTAAGTTGATGTAATAGCCAGTAAGATGTAGTACAATTCAAGTTTTAGGTATCGATTTTTGACTTTTTAGGTGGCTTTGGTGCCTTGGACATGAGCTAGGACCTTAAGATTCTGCATGAAAGGAGAACTAGCAGCTGAGTTGCAAAGGAGAATGTGAAAAGTGTTCATATGCAGTAAAAACCTGAGAAATCCGTCCGTTTTCGTCATTTGTTATCGAATCGACTTAAAGCCAGATCGTCACAATGGCCGCTCTTCTCTCTGAAACAGTTGTACTTATCGTCTGCAAAGCTATGTCGCGTGCTGCGGCATGCGGAGACACAAAAAGCACCATAGTAGAATACAGATGAAGCTTCTAAGTTGATGTAATAGCAAGTAAGAAGTAGTACAATTCTATGTTTTGGTACTGAATACTGACTTTTTAGCTGGCTTTGGTGCCTTGGACATATGCTAGGACCTTAAGATTCTGCATGAAAGGAGGACTAGCAGCAGAGTTGCACGGGACAATGCGAAAAGTGTTCATATGTAGTAAAAACCTGAGAAATCCGTCCGTTTTCGTCATTTGTTATCGAATCGACTTAAAGCCAGATCGTCACATTGGCCGCTCTTCTCTCTGAAACGGTTGTACTTATCGTCTGCAAAGCTATGTCGCGTGCTGCGGTATGCGGAGACACCAAAAAAATGGTTCAAATGGCTCTGAGCACTATGGGACTCAACATCTGTGGTCATCAGTCCCCTAGAACTTAGAACTACTTAAACCTAACTAACCTAAGGACATCACACACATCCATGCCCGAGGCACGATTCGAACCTGCGACCGTAGCAGTCGCACGGTTCCGGACTGCGCGCCTAGAACCGCGAGACCACCGCTGCCGGCCGGAGACACTAAAAGGACCATAGTAGAACACAGATGAAGCCCCTAAGATGATGTAATTGCCAGTAAGAAGTAGTACAATTCAAGTTTTAGGTATCGATTATTGACTTTTTAGCTGGCTTTGGTGCCTTGGACATGAGCTAGGACCTTAAGATTCTGCATGAAAGGAGGACTAGCAGCCGAGTTGCACGGGAGAGTGTGAAAAGTGTTCATTTGCAGTAAAAACCCGAAAAATCCGCCGTTTACGTCATTTGTTATCGAATCGACTTAAAGCCAGATCGTCACATTGGCCGCTCTTCTCTCTGAAACGGTTGTACTTATCGTCTGCAAAGCTATGTCGCGTGCTGCGGTATGCGGAGACACTAAAAGCACCATAGTAGAACACAGATGAAGCTTCTAAGTTGATGTAATAGCCAGTAAGAAGTAGTACAATTCAAGTTTTAGGTATCGATTATTGGCTTTTTAGCTGGCTTTGGCGCCTTGGACATGAGCTAGGACCTTAAGATTCTGCATGAAAGGAGGACTAGCAGCCGCGTTGCACGGGAGAATGTGAAAAGTGTTCATATGTAGTAAAAACCTTAGAAATCCGTCGGTTTTCGTCATTTGTTATCGAATCGACTTAAAGCCAGATCGCCATATTGGCCGCTCTTCTCTCTGAAATGGCTGTACTTATCGTCTGCAAAGCTATGACGCGTGCTGCGGTATGCGGAGACACTAAAACCACCATAGTAAAACACAGATGAAGCATCAAATTTAATGTAATAGAAAGTAAGATGTACTACAATTCAAGTTTTAGGTATCGATTATGGACTTTTTAGCTGGCTTTGGTGCCTTGGACATGAGCTAGAACCTTAAGATTCTGCATGAAAGGAGGACTAGCAGCCGAGTTGGACGGGAGAATGTGAAAAGTGTTCATATGCAGTAAAAACCCGAAAAATCCGTTCGTTATCGTCATTTTTTATCGAATCGACATAAGGCCAGATCGTCACATTGGCCGCTCTTCTCTCTGAAATGATTGTACTTATCGTCTGCATAGATATGACGTGTGCTGCGTTATGCGGAGACACTACAACCACCATAGTAAAACACAGATGAAGCATCTAATTTAATGTAAGAGCCAGTAAGAAGTAGTACAATTCAAGTTTTAGGTATCGATTATGGACTTTTTAGCTGGCTTTGGTGCCTTGGACATGAGCTAGGACCTTAAGAATCTGCATGAAAGGAGGACTAGCAGCCGAGTTGCACGGGAGAATGTGAAAAGTGTTCATATGTAGTAAAAATCTGAGAAATCCGTCCGTTTTCGTCATTTGTTACCGAATCGACTTAAAGCCAGATCGTCACATTGGTCGCTCTTCTCTCTGAAACGATTGTACTTATCGACTGCGAAGCTATGTCGCGTGCTGCGGTATCCGGAGACACTAAAAGCACCATAGTAGAACCCAGATGAAGCTTCTAAGTTGATGTAATAGCCAGTAAGAAGTAGTCCAATTCAAGTTTTAGGTATCGATTATTGACTTTTTAGCTGGCTTTGGTGCCTTGGACATGAGCTAGGACCTTAAGATTCTGCATGAAAGGAGGACTAGCAGCAGAGTTGCACGGGACAATGTGAAAAGTGTTCATATGTAGTAAAAACCTAGAAAACCGTCCTTTTTCGTCATTTGTTATCGAATCGACTTAAAGCCAGATCGTCACATTGGTCGCTCTTTTCTCTGAAACGATAGTACTTCTCGTCTGCAAAGCTATGTCGCGTGCTGCGGTATGCGGAGACACTAAAAGCACCATAGTAGAACACAGATGAAGGTTCTAAGTTGATGTAATAGCCAGTAAGAAGTAGACCAATTCAAGTTTTAGGTATCGATTATTGACTTTTTAGCTGGCTTTGGTTCCTTGGACATGAGCTAGGACCTTAAGATTCTGCATGAAAGGAGGACTAGCAGCCGAGTTGCATGGGAGAATGTGGAATGTGTTCATATGTAGTAAAAACCTAGAAATCCGTCCGTTTTCGTCATTTGTTAGCGAATCGACTTAAAGCCAGATCGTCACATTGGCCGCTCTTCTCTCTGAAACGGTTGTACTTATCGTCTGCAAAGCTATGTCGCGTGCTGCGGTATGCGGAGACACTAAAAGCACCATAGTAGAACACAGATGAAGCTTCTAAGTTGATGTAATAGCCAGTAAGAAGTAGTCCAATTCAAGTTTTAGGTTTCGATCATTGACTTTTAGGTTGGCTTTGGTGCCTTGGACATAAGCTAGGACCTTAAGATTCTGCATGAAAGGAGGACTAGCAGCCGAGTTGCACAGGAGAATGTGGAATGTGTTCATATGTAGTAAAAACCTAGAAATCCGTCCGTTTTCGTCATTTGTTACCGAATCGACTTAAAGCCAGATCGTCACATTGGCCGCTCTTCTCTCTGAAACGGTTGTACTTATCGTCTGCAAAGCTATGTCGCGTGCTGCGGTATGCGGAGACACTAAAAGCACCATAGTAGAACACAGATGAAGCTTCTAAGTTGATGTAATAGCAAGTAAGATATAGTACAATTCAAGTTTTAGGTATCGATTATTGACTTTTTAGGTGGCATTGGTGCCTTGGACTTGAGCTAGGACCTTAAGATTCTGCATGAAAGGAGGACTAGCAGCCGAGTTGCACGGGAGAATGTGAAAAGTGTTCATATGCAGTAAAAACCCGAAAAATCCGTTCGTTATCGTCATTTTTTTATCGAATCGACATAAGGCCAGATCGCCACATTGGCCGCTCTTCTCTCTGAAATGGTTGTACTAATCGTCTGCAAAGATATGACGTGTGCTGCGGTATGCGGAGACACTAAAACCACCATAGTAAAACACAGATGAAGCATCTAATTTAATGTAATAGCCAGTAAGAAGTAGTACAATTCAAGTTTTAGGTATTGATTATGGACTTTTTAGCTGGCTTTGGTGCCTTGGACATGAGCTAGGACCTTAAGAATCTGCATGAAAGGAGGACTAGCAGCCGAGTTGCACGGGAGAATGTGAAAAGTGTTCATATGTAGTAAAAACCTGAGAAATCCGTCCGTATTCGTCATTTGTTACCGAATCGAATTAAAGCCAGATCGTCACATTGGTCGCTCTTCTCTCTGAAACGATTGTACTTATCGACTGCAAAGCTCTGTCGCGTGCTGCGGTATCCGGAGACACTAAAAGCACCATAGTAGAACACAGATGAAGGTTCTAAGTTGATGTAATAGCCAGTAAGAAGTAGTCCAATTCAAGTTTTAGGTATCGATTATTGACTTTTTAGCTGGCTTTGGTTCCTTGGACATGAGCTAGGACCTGAAGATTCTGCATGAAAGGAGGACTAGCTGCCGAGTTGCACGTGAGAATGTGAAAAGTGTTCATATGTAGTAAAAACCTGAGAAATCACTCCGTTTTCGTCATTTGTTATCGACTCGACTTAAAGCCAGATCTTCACATTGTCCGCTCTTCTCTCTGAAACGGTCCTAATTATCGTCTGCAAAGCAATGTCTCGTGCTCCGGTATGCGGAGACACTAAAAGCACCATAGTAGAAAACAGATGAAGCTTCTAAGTTGATGTAATAGCCAGTAAGATATAGTACAATTCAAGTTTTAGGTATCGATTATTGACTTTTTAGCTGGCTTTGGTGCCTTGGACATGAGCTAGGACCTTAAGATTCTGCATGAAAGGAGGACTAGCAGCCGAGTTGCACGGGAGAATGTGGAATGTGTTCATATGTAGTAAAAACCTAGAAATCCTTCCGTTTTCGTCATTTGTTATCGAATCGACTTAAAGCCAGATCGTCACATTGGCCGCTCTTCCCTCTGAAACGGTTGTACTTATCGTCTGCAAAGCTATGTCTCGTGCTCCAGTATGCGGAGACACTAAAAGCACCATAGTAGAAAACAGATGAAGCTTCTAAGTTGATGTAATAGCCAGTAAGATATAGTACAATTCAAGTTTTAGGTATCGATTATTGACTTTTTAGCTGGCTTTGGTGCCTTGGACATGAGATAGGACCTTAAGATTCTGCATGAAAGGAGGACTAGCAGCCGAGTTGCACGGGAGAATGTGGAATGTGTTCATATGTAGTAAAAACCTAGAAATCCTTCCGTTTTCGTCATTTGTTATCGAATCGACTTAAAGCCAGATCGTCACATTGACCGCTCTTCTCTCTGAAACGGTTGTACTTATCGTCTGCAAAGCTATGTCGCGTGCTGCGGTATGCGCAGACACTAAAAGCACCATAGTAGAAAACAGATGAAGCTTCTAAGTTGATGTAATAGCCAGTAAGGAGTAGTACAACTCAAGTTTTAGGTATCGATAATTGACTTTTATCTTGCTTGTGTGCCTTGGACATGAGCTAGGACCTTGATATTCTGCATGAAAGGAGGACTATCAGCCGAGATGCACGGGTGAATGTGAAAAGTGTTCACATGTAGCAAAAACATTAGAAATCTGTCCGTTTTCGTCATTTCTTATCGGATCGACTTAAAGCCAGATCGTTACATTGGCCGCTCTTCTCTCTGAAACGGTTGTACTTATCGTCTGCAAAGCTATGTAGCGTGCTGCGGTATGTGGAGACACTAAAAGCACCATAATAGAACACAGATGAAGCTTCTAAGTTGATGTAATAGCCAGTAAGAAGTAGTCCAATTCAAGTTTTAGGTATCGATTATTGAATTTTTAGCTGGCTTTGGTTCCTTGGACATGAGCTGGGACCTTAAGATTCTGCATGAAAGGAGGCCTAGCTGCAGAGTTGCACGGGAGAATGTGAAAAGTGTTCATATGTATTTAAAACCTGAGAAATCGGTCCGTTTTCGTCATTTGTTATCGACTCGACTTAAAGCCAGATCATCACATTGGCCGCACTTCTCTCTGAAATAGTCCTAATTATCGTCTGCAAAGCTATGTCTCTTGCTCCGGTATGCGGAGACACTAAAAGCACCATAGTAGAAAACAGATGAAGCTTCTAAGTTGATGTAATAGCCAGTAAGATATAGTACAATTCAAGTTTTAGGTTTCGATTATTGACTTTTAAGCTGGCTTTGGTGACTTGGTCATGAGCTAGGACCTTAAGATTCTGCATGAAAGGAGGACTAGCAGCCGAGTTGCACAGGAGAATGTGGAATGTGTTCATATGTAGTAAAAACCTAGAAATCCGTCCGTTTTCGTCATTTGTTACCGAATCGACTTAAAGCCAGATCGTCACATTGGCCGCTCTTCTCTCTGAAACGGTTGTACTTATCGTCTGCAAAGCTATGTCGCGTGCTGCGGTATGCGGAGACACTAAAAGCACCATAGTAGAACACAGATGAAGCTTCTAAGTTGATGTAATAGCCAGTAAGAAATTAGTACAATTCAAGTTTTAGGTATCGATTATCGACTTTTTAGGTGGCTTTGGTGCCTTGGACTTGAGCTAGGACCTTAAGATTCTGCATGAAAGGAGGACTAGCAGCCGAGTTGCACGGGAGAATGTGAAAAGTGTTCATATGCAGTAAAAACCCGAAAAATCCGTTCGTTATCGTCATTTTTTTATCGAATCGACATAAGGCCAGATCGTCACATTGGCCACTCTTCTCTCTGAAATGGTTGTACTTATCGTCTGCAAAGATATGACTCGTGCTGCGGTATGCGGAGACACTAAAACCACCATAGTAAAACACAGATGAAGCATCTAATTTAATGTAATAGCCAGTAAGAAGTAGTACAATTCAAGTTTTAGTTATCGATTATGGACTTTTTAGCTGGCTTTGGTGCCTTGGACATGAGCTAGGACCTTAAGAATCTGCATGAAAGGAGGACTAGCAGCCGAGTTGCACGGGAGAATGTGAAAAGTGTTCATATGTATTAAAAACCTGAGAAATCCGTCCGTATTCGTCATTTGTTACCGAATCGAATTAAAGCCAGATCGTCACATTGGTCGCTCTTCTCACTGAAACGATTGTACTTATCGACTACAAAGCTCTGTCGCGTGCTGCGGTATACAGAGACACTAAAAGCACCATAGTAGAACACAGATGAAGGTTCTAAGTTGATGTAATAGCCAGTAAGAGGTAGTCCAATTCAAGTTTTAGGTATCGATTATGGACTTTTTAGCTGGCTTTGGTTCCTTGGACATGAGCTAGGGCCTTAAGATTCTGCATGAAAGGAGGACTAGCTGCCGAGTTGCACGGGAGAATGTGAAAAGTGTTCATATGTAGTAAAAACCTGAGAAATCCGTCCGTTTTCGTCATTTGTTATCGACTCGACTTAAAGCCAGATCTTCACATTGGCCGCTCTTCTCTCTGAAATGGTCCTAATTATCGTCTGCAAAGCTATGTCTCGTGCTCCGGTATGCGGAGATACTAAAAGCACCATAGTAGAAAACAGATGAAGCTTCTAAGTTGATGTAATAGCCAGTAAGATATAGTACAATTCAAGTTTTAGGTTAGGATTATTGACTTTTTAGCTGGCTTTGGTGCCTTGGACATGAGCTAGGACCTTAAGATTCTGCATGAAAGGAGGACTAGCAGCCGAGTTTCATGGGTGAATGTGGAATGTGTTCATATGTAGTAAAAACCTAGAAATCCGTCCATTTTCGTCATTTGTTACCGAATCGACTTAAAGCCAGATCGTCACATTGGCCGCTCTTCTCTCTGAAACGGTTGTACTTATCGTCTGCAAAGCTATGTCGCGTGCTCGGTATGCGGAGACACTAAAAGCACCATAGTAGAACACAGATGAAGCTTCTAAGTTGATGTAATAGCCAGTAAGAAGTAGTACAATTCAAGTTTTAGGTATCGATTATTGACTTTTTAGCTGGCTTTGGTGCCTTGGACATGAGCTAGGACCTTAAGAATCTGCATGAAAGGAGGACTAGCAGCCGAGTTGCACGGGAGAATGTGAAAAGTGTTCATATGTAGTAAAAATCTGAGAAATCCGTCCGTTTTCGTCATTTGTTACCGAATCGACTTAAAGCCAGATCGTCACATTGGTCGCTCTTCTCTCTGAAACGATTGTACTTATCGACTGCGAAGCTATGTCGCGTGCTGCGGTATCCGGAGACACTAAAAGCACCATAGTAGAACACAGATGAAACTTCTAAGTTGATGTAATAGCCAGTAAGAAGTAGTCCAATTCAAGTTTTAGGTATCGATTATTGACTTTTTAGCTGGCTTTGGTGCCTTGGACATGAGCTAGGACCTTAAGATTCTGCATGAAAGGAGGACTAGCAGCAGAGTTGCACGGGACAATGTGAAAAGTGTTCATATGTAGTAAAAACCTAGAAAACCGTCCTTTTTCGTCATTTGTTATCGAATCGACTTAAAGCCAGATCGTCACATTGGTCGCTCTTCTCTCTGAAACGATAGTACTTCTCGTCTGCAAAGCTATGTCGCGTGCTGCGGTATGCGGAGACACTAAAATCACCATAGTAGAACACAGATGAAGGTTCTAAGTTGATGTAATAGCCAGTAAGAAGTAGACCAATTCAAGTTTTAGGTATCGATTATTGACTTTTTAGCTGGCTTTGGTTCCTTGGACATGAGCTAGGACCTTAAGATTCTGCATGAAAGGAGGACTAGCAGCCGAGTTGCATGGGAGAATGTGGAATCTGTTCATATGTAGTAAAAACCTAGAAATCCGTCCGTTTTCGTCATTTGTTAGCGAATCGACTTAAAGCCAGATCGTCACATTGGCCGCTCTTCTCTCTGAAACGGTTGTACTTATCGTCTGCAAAGCTATGTCGCGTGCTGCGGTATGCGGAGACACTAAAATCACCATAGTAGAACACAGATGAAGCTTCTAAGTTGATGTAATAGCCAGTAAGAGGTAGTCCAATTCAAGTTTTAGGTATCGATTATGGACTTTTTAGCTGGCTTTGGTTCCTTGGACATGAGCTAGGGCCTTAAGATTCTGCATGAAAGGAGGACTAGCTGCCGAGTTGCACGGGAGAATGTGAAAAGTGTTCATATGTAGTAAAAACCTGAGAAATCCGTCCGTTTTCGTCATTTGTTATCGACTCGACTTAAAGCCAGATCTTCACATTGGCCGCTATTCTCTCTGAAACGGTTGTACTTATCGTCTGCAAAGCTATGACGTGTGCTGCGGTATGCGGAGACACTAAAACCACCATAGTAAAACACAGATGAAGCTTCTAAGTTGATGTAATAGCCAGTAAGATATAGTACAATTCTAGTTTTAGGTATCGATTATTGACTTTATAGCTGGCTTTGGTGCCTTGGACATGAGCTAGGACGTTAAGATTCTGCATGAAAGGAGGACTAGCAGCCGCGTTGCACGCGAGAATGTGAGAAGTGTTCATATGTAGTAAAAACCTGAGAAATCCGTCCTTTTTCGTCATTTGTTAACGAATCGACTTAAAGCCAGAATGTCACATTGGCTGCTCTTCTCTCTGAAACGGTTGTACTTATCGTCTGCAAAGCTATGACGTGTGCTGCGGTATGCGGAGACACTAAAACCACAATAGTAAAACACAGATAGAGCATCTAATTTAATGTAATAGCCAGTAAGTAGTAGTCCAATTCAAGTTTTAGGTATCGATTATTAATTTCTTAGCTGGCTTTGGTGCCTTGGACATGAGCTAGGACCTTAAGATTCTGCATGACAGGAGGACTAGCAGCTGAGTTGCACGGGAGAATGTGAAAAGTGTTCATATGCAGGAAAAACCCGAAAAATCCGTTCGTTATCGTCATTTGTTATCGAATCAACTTAAAGCCAGATCGTCACATTGGTCGCTCTTCTCTCTGAAACGATTGTACTTATCGACTGCATCGCTATGTCGCGTGCTGCGGTATGCGGAGACACTAAAAGCACCATAGTAGAACACAGATGAAGCTTCTAAGTTGATGTAATAGCCAGTAAGAAGTAGTACAATTCAAGTTTTAGGTATCGATTATTGACTTTTTAGCTGGCTTTGGTGCCTTGGACATGAGCTAGGACCTTAAGATTCTGCATGAAAGGAGAACTAGCAGCCGAGTTGCACGGGAGTATGTGAAAAGTGTTCATATGTAGTAAAAACCTGAGAATTCCGTCCTTTTTCGTCATTTGTTAACGAATCGACTTAAAGCCAGAATGTCACATTGGCTGCTCTTCTCTCTGAAACGGTTGTACTTATCGTCTGCAAAGCTATGACGTGTGCTGCGGTATGCGGAGACACTAAAACCACAATAGTAAAACACAGATAGAGCATCTAATTTAATGTAATAGCCAGTAAGAAGTAGTCCAATTCAAGTTTTAGGTATCGATTATTAATTTCTTAGCTGGCTTTGGTGCCTTGGACATGAGCTAGGACCTTAAGAATCTGCATGAAAGGAGGACCAGCAGCCGAGTTGCACGGGAGAATGTGGAAAGTGTTCATATGTAGTAAAAAAATGAGAAATCCGTTCGTTTTCGTCATTTGTTATCGAATCGACTTAAAGCCAGATCGTCACATTGGCCGCATTACTGTCTAAAACGGTTGTACTTATCGTCTGCAAAGCTATGTCGCGTGCTGCGGTATGGGGAGACACTTGAAGCACCATAGTAGAACACAGATGAAGCTTCTAAGTTGATGTAATAGCCAGTAAGAAGTAGTACAATTCAAGTTTTAGGTATCGATTATTGACTTTTTAGCTGGCTTTGGTGCCTTGGACATGAGCTAGGACCTTAAGATTCTGCATGAAAGGAGAACTAGCAGCCGAGTTGCACGGGAGAATGTGAAAAGTGTTCACATGTAGTAAAAACCTGAGAAATCCGTCCGCTTTCGTCATTTGTTATCGAATCGACTTAAAGCCAAATCGTCACATTGGCCTCTCTTCTGTCTGAAACGGTTGTACTTATCGTCTGCAAAGCTATGTCGCGTGCTGCGGTATGTGGAAATACTAAAAGCACCATAGCAGAACACAGATGAAGCTTCTATGTTGATGTAATAGCCAGTAAGAAGTAGTACAATTCAAGTATTAGGTATCGATTATTGACTTTTTAGCTGGCTTTGGTGCGGTTGGACATGAGCTAGGACCTTAAGATTCTGCATGAAAGGAGGACTAGCAGCCGAGTTGCACGGCAGAATGTGAAAAGTGTTCATATGTAGTAAAAACCTGAGAAATCCGTCCGTTTTCGTCATTTGTTATCGAATCGACGTAAAACCAGAATGTCACACTTGCCGCTCTTCTCTCTGAAACGGTTGTATTTATCGTCTGCAAAGCTAAGACGTGTGCTGCGGTATGCGGAGACACTAAAACCACGATAGTAAAACACAGATGAAGCATCTAATTTAATGTAATAGCCAGTAAGAAGTAGTACAATTCAAGTTTTAGGAATCGATTATTGACTTTTTAGCTGGCTTTGGTGCCTTGGACATGAGCTAGGACCTTAAGACTCTGCATGTAAGGAGAACTAGCAGCGGAGTTGCACGGGAGAATGTGAAAAGTGTTCATATGTAGTAAAAACCTGAGAAATCCGTCCGTTTTCGTCATTTGTTATCGAATCGACTTAAAGCCAAATCGTCACATTAACCTCTCTTCTCTCAGAAACGGTTGTACTTATCGTCTGCAAAGCTATGTCGCGTGCTGCGGTATGTGGAGACACTAAAAGCACCATAGTAGAACACAGATGAAGCTTCTATGTTGATGTAATAGCCAGTAAGAAGTAGTACTATTCAAGTTTTAGGTATCGATTATTGACTTTTTAGGTGGCTTTGGTGCCTTGGACATGAGCTAGGACCTTAAGATTCTGCATGAAAGGAGGACTAGCAGCTGAGTTGCACGGGAGAATGTGAAAAGTGTTCATATGTAGTAAAAACCCGAAAAATCCGTTCGTTATCGTAATTTGTTATCGAATCGACTTAAAGCCAGATCGTCACATTGGCCGCATCTCTCTCTGAAATGGTTGTACTTATCGTCTGCAATGCTATGACGTGTGCTGTGGTTTGCGGAGACTCTAAAACCAACATAGTAAAACACAGATGAAGCATCTAATTAAATGTAATATCCTGTAAGAAGTAGTACAATTCGAGCTTTAGGTATCGATTATGGACTTTTTAGCTGGCTTTGGCGCCTTGGACATGAGCTAGGACCTTAAGATTCTGCATGAAAGGAGGACTGGCAGCCGAGTTGCACGGGAGAATGTGAAAAGTGTTCATATGTAGTAAAAACCTGAGAAATCCGTCCGTATTCGTCATTTGTTATCGAATCGATTGTAAACCAGATCGTCACATTGGTCGCTCTTCTCTCTGAAACGATTGTACTTATCGTCTGCAAAGGTATGTCGCGTGCTGCGGTATGCGGAGACACTAAAAGCACCACAGTAGAACACAGATGAAGGTTCTAAGTTGATGTAATAGCCAGTAAGAAGTAGTCCAATTCAAGTTTTATTTATCGATTATTGACTTTTTAGCTGGCTTTGCTGTCTTGTACATGAGGTAGGACCTTAAGATTCTGCATGAAAGGAGGACTAGCAGCCGAGTTGCACTGGAGAATGTGAAAAGTGTTCATATGTAGTAAAAACCTGAGAAATCCGTCCGTTTTCGTCATTTGTTATCGAATCGAATTAAAGCCAGTTTGACACTTTGGCCTCTCTTCTCTCTGAAGCGGTTTTACTTATCGTCTGCAAAGCTATGACGTGTGTTGCGGAATGCGGAGACACTAAAAGCACCATAGTAGAACACACATGAAGCTTCTAAGAAGGTGTAATAGCCAGTAAGAAGTAGTACAATTCAAGTTTTATTTATGGATTATTGATTTTTTACCCTTCTTTGTTGCCTTCGACATGAGCTAGGAACTTAAGATTTTGCATGAAAGGAGGACTAGCAGCCGAGTTGCACGGGAGAATGTGAAAAGTGTTAATATGTATTAAAAACCTGAGAAATCCGTCCGTTTTCGTCATTTGTTATCGAATCGACTTAAAGCCAGATCGTCACATTGGTCGCTCTTCTCTCTGAAACGATTGTACTTATCGTCTGCAAAGCTATGTCGCGTGCTGCGGTATGCGGAGACACTATTAGCACCATAGTAGAACACAGATGAAGGTTCTAAGTTGATGTAATAGCCAGTAAGAAGTAGTACAATTCAAGTTTTAGGTATCGATTAATGACTTTTTAGCTGGCTTTGGTTCCTTGGACATGAGCTAGGACCTTAAGATTCTGCATGAAAGGAGGACTAGCTGCCGAGTTGCACGGGAGAATGTGAAAAGTGTTCATATGTAGTAAAAACCTGAGAAATCCGTCCGTATTCGTCATTTCTTATCGAATCGACTTAAAGCCAGATCGTCACATTGGTCGCTCTTCTCTCTGAATCGATTGTACTTATCGTCTGCAAAGCTATGTAGCGTGCTGCGGTATGCGGAGACACTAAAAGCACCATAGTAGAACACAGATGAAGGTTCTAAGTTGATGTAATAGCCAGTAAGAAGTAGTCCAATTCAAGTTTTAGGTATCGATTATTGACTTTTTAGCTGGCTTTGGTGCCTTGGACATGAGCTAGGACTTTAAGATTCTGCATGAAAGGAGGACTAGCAGCCGAGTTGCACGGGAGAATGTGAAAAGTGTTCATATGTATTAAAAACCTGAGAAATCCGTCCGTTTTCGTCATTTGTTATCGAATCGACTTGAAGCCAGATCATCACATTGGCCGCACTTCAGTCTGAAACGGTTACATTTATCGTCTGCAAAGCTATGTCGCGTGCTGCGGTATGCGGAGACACTAAAAGCACCATAGTAGAACACAGATGAAGCTTCAAAGTTGATGTAATAGCAAGTGAGAAGTAGTACAATTCACGTTTGAGGTATCGATTATTGACTTTTTACACTTCTTTGGTGCCTTGGATATGAGCTAGGACCTTAACATTTTGCATGAAAGGAGGACCAGCAGCCGAGTTGCACGGGAGAATGTGAAAAGTGTTCATATGTAGTAAAAACCTGAGAAATCCGTCCGTTTTCGTCATTTGTTAACGAATCGACTTAAAGCCAGATCGTCACATTGTCCGCTCTTCTCTCTGAAACAGTAGTAATTACCGTCTGCAAAGCTATGTCGCGTGCTGCGGTATGCGGAGACACTGAAAGCACCATAGTAGAACACAGATGAAGCTTCTAAGAAGGTGTAGTAGCCAGTAAGAAGTAGTACAATTCAAGTTTTAGGTATCGATTATTGAATTTTTACCCTTCTTTTGTCCCTTGGACATGAGCTAGGAACTTAATTTTTTGCATGAAAAGAGGACTAGTAGCTGCGTTGCACGGGAGAATGTGAAAAGTGTTCATATGTAGTAAAAACCTGAGAAATCCGTCCGTTTTCGTCATTTGTTAACGAATCGACTTAAAGCCAGATCGTCACATTGTCCGCTCTTCTCTCTGAAACAGTAGTAATTACCGTCTGCAAAGCTATGTCGCGTGCTGCGGTATGCGGAGACACTGAAAGCACCATAGTAGAACACAGATGAAGCTTCTAAGAAGGTGTAATAGCCAGTAAGAAGTAGTACAATTCAAGTTTTAGGTATCGATTATTGACTTTTTAGCTGGCTTTGGTGCCTTGGACATGAGCTAGGACCTTAAGATTCTGCATGAAAGGAGAACTAGCAGCCGAGTTGCACGGGAGAATGTGAAAAGTGTTCACATGTAGTAAAAACCTGAGAAATCCGTCCGTTTTCGTCATTTGTTATCGAATCGACTTAAAGCCAAATCGTCACATTGGCCTCTCTTCTGTCTGAAACGGTTGTACTTATCGTCTGCAAAGCTATGTCGCGTGCTGCGGTATGTGGAAATACTAAAAGCACCATAGCAGAACACAGATGAAGCTTCTATGTTGATGTAATAGCCAGTAAGAAGTAGTACAATTCAAGTATTAGGTATCGATTATTGACTTTTTAGCTGGCTTTGGTGCGGTTGGACATGAGCTAGGACCTTAAGATTCTGCATGAAAGGAGGACTAGCAGCCGAGTTGCACGGCAGAATGTGAAAAGTGTTCATATGTAGTAAAAACCTGAGAAAACCGTCCGTTTTCGTCATTTGTTATCGAATCGACTTAAAACCAGAATGTCACACTTGCCGCTCTTCTCTCTGAAACGGTTGTATTTATCGTCTGCAAAGCTAAGACGTGTGCTGCGGTATGCGGAGACACTAAAACCACGATAGTAAAACACAGATGAAGCATCTAATTTAATGTAATAGCCAGTAAGAAGTAGTACAATTCAAGTTTTAGGTATCGATTATTGACTTTTTAGCTGGCTTTGGTGCTTTGGACATGAGCTAGGACCTTAAGACTCTGCATGTAAGGAGAACTAGCAGCCGAGTTGCACAGGAGAATGTGAAAAGTGTTCATATGTAGTAAAAACCTGAGAAATCCGTCCGTTTTCGTCATTTGTTATCGAATCGACTTAAAGCCAAATCGTCACATTAACCTCTCTTCTCTCAGAAACGGTTGTACTTATCGTCTGCAAAGCTATGTCGCGTGCTGCGGTATGTGGAGACACTAAAAGCACCATAGTAGAACACAGATGAAGCTTCTATGTTGATGTAATAGCCAGTAAGAAGTAGTACTATTCAAGTTTTAGGTATCGATTATTGACTTTTTAGGTGGCTTTGGTGCCTTGGACATGAGCTAGGACCTTAAGATTCTGCATGAAAGGAGGACTAGCAGCTGAGTTGCACGGGAGAATGTGAAAAGTGTTCATATGCAGTAAAAACCCGAAAAATCCGTTCGTTATCGTAATTTGTTATCGAATCGACTTAAAGCCAGATCGTCACATTGGCCGCATCTCTCTCTGAAATGGTTGTACTTATCGTCTGCAATGCTATGACGTGTGCTGTGGTTTGCGGAGACTCTAAAACCAACATAGTAAAACACAGATGAAGCATCTAATTAAATGTAATATCCTGTAAGAAGTAGTACAATTCGAGCTTTAGGTATCGATTATGGACTTTTTAGCTGGCTTTGGCGCCTTGGACATGAGCTAGGACCTTAAGAATCTGCATGAAAGGAGGACTGGCAGCCGAGTTGCACGGGAGAATGTGAAAAGTGTTCATATGTAGTAAAAACCTGAGAAATCCGTCCGTATTCGTCATTTGTTATCGAATCGATTGTAAACCAGATCGTCACATTGGTCGCTCTTCTCTCTGAAACGATTGTACTTATCGTCTGCAAAGGTATGTCGCGTGCTGCGGTATGCGGAGACACTAAAAGCACCACAGTAGAACACAGATATAGGTTCTAAGTTGATGTAATAGCCAGTAAGAAGTAGTCCAATTCAAGTTTTATTTATCGATTATTGACTTTTTAGCTGGCTTTGCTGTCTTGTACATGAGGTAGGACCTTAAGATTCTGCATGAAAGGAGGACTAGCAGCCGAGTTGCACTGGAGAATGTGAAAAGTGTTCATATGTAGTAAAAACCTGAGAAATCCGTCCGTTTTCGTCATTTGTTATCGAATCGAATTAAAGCCAGTTTGACACTTTGGCCTCTCTTCTCTCTGAAGCGGTTTTACTTATCGTCTGCAAAGCTATGACGTGTGTTGCGGAATGCGGAGACACTAAAAGCACCATAGTAGAACACACATGAAGCTTCTAAGAAGGTGTAATAGCCAGTAAGAAGTAGTACAATTCAAGTTTTATTTATGGATTATTGATTTTTTACCCTTCTTTGTTGCCTTCGACATGAGCTAGGAACTTAAGATTTTGCATGAAAGGAGGACTAGCAGCCGAGTTGCACGGGAGAATGTGAAAAGTGTTCATATGTATTAAAAACCTGAGAAATCCGTCCGTTTTCGTCATTTGTTATCGAATCGACTTAAAGCCAGATCGTCACATTGGTCGCTCTTCTCTCTGAAACGATTGTACTTATCGTCTGCAAAGCTATGTCTCGTGCTGCGGTATGCGGAGACACTATTAGCACCATAGTAGAACACAGATGAAGGTTCTAAGTTGATGTAATAGCCAGTAAGAAGTAGTACAATTCAAGTTTTAGGTATCGATTATTGACTTTTTAGCTGGCTTTGGTTCCTTGGACATGAGCTAGGACCTTAAGATTCTGCATGAAAGGAGAACTAGCTGCCGAGTTGCACGGGAGAATGTGAAAAGTGTTCATATGTAGTAAAAACCTGAGAAATCCGTCCGTATTCGTCATTTCTTATCGAATCGACTTAAAGCCAGATCGTCACATTGGTCGCTCTTCTCTCTGAATCGATTGTACTTATCGTCTGCAAAGCTATGTAGCGTGCTGCGGTATGCGGAGACACTAAAAGCACCATAGAAGAACACAGATGAAGGTTCTAAGTTGATGTAATAGCCAGTAAGAAGTAGTCCAATTCAAGTTTTAGGTATCGATTATTGACTTTTTAGCTGGCTTTGGTGCCTTGGACATGAGCTAGGACTTTAAGATTCTGCATGAAAGGAGGACTAGCAGCCGAGTTGCACGGGAGAATGTGAAAAGTGTTCATATGTATTAAAAACCTGAGAAATCCGTCCGTTTTCGTCATTTGTTATCGAATCGACTTGAAGCCAGATCGTCACATTGGCCGCACTTCAGTCTGAAACGGTTACATTTATCGTCTGCAAAGCTATGTCGCGTGCTGCGGTATGCGGAGACACTAAAAGCACCATAGTAGAACACAGATGAAGCTTCAAAGTTGATGTAATAGCCAGTAAGAAGTAGTACAATTCAAGTTTTAGTTATAGATTATTGAATTTTTAGCTGGCTTTGGTGCTTTGGACATGAGCTAGGACCTTAAGACTCTGCATGTAAGGAGAACTAGCAGCCGAGTTGCACAGGAGAATGTGAAAAGTGTTCATATGTAGTAAAAACCTGAGAAATCCGTCCGTTTTCGTCATTTGTTATCGAATCGACTTAAAGCCAAATCGTCACATTAACCTCTCTTCTCTCAGAAACGGTTGTACTTATCGTCTGCAAAGCTATGTCGCGTGCTGCGGTATGTGGAGACACTAAAAGCACCATAGTAGAACACAGATGAAGCTTCTATGTTGATGTAATAGCCAGTAAGAAGTAGTACTATTCAAGTTTTAGGTATCGATTATTGACTTTTTAGGTGGCTTTGGTGCCTTGGACATGAGCTAGGACCTTAAGATTCTGCATGAAAGGAGGACTAGCAGCTGAGTTGCACGGGAGAATGTGAAAAGTGTTCATATGCAGTAAAAACCCGAAAAATCCGTTCGTTATCGTAATTTGTTATCGAATCGACTTAAAGCCAGATCGTCACATTGGCCGCATCTCTCTCTGAAATGGTTGTACTTATCGTCTGCAATGCTATGACGTGTGCTGTGGTTTGCGGAGACTCTAAAACCAACATAGTAAAACACAGATGAAGCATCTAATTAAATGTAATATCCTGTAAGAAGTAGTACAATTCGAGCTTTAGGTATCGATTATGGACTTTTTAGCTGGCTTTGGCGCCTTGGACATGAGCTAGGACCTTAAGAATCTGCATGAAAGGAGGACTGGCAGCCGAGTTGCACGGGAGAATGTGAAAAGTGTTCATATGTAGTAAAAACCTGAGAAATCCGTCCGTATTCGTCATTTGTTATCGAATCGATTGTAAACCAGATCGTCACATTGGTCGCTCTTCTCTCTGAAACGATTGTACTTATCGTCTGCAAAGGTATGTCGCGTGCTGCGGTATGCGGAGACACTAAAAGCACCACAGTAGAACACAGATATAGGTTCTAAGTTGATGTAATAGCCAGTAAGAAGTAGTCCAATTCAAGTTTTATTTATCGATTATTGACTTTTTAGCTGGCTTTGCTGTCTTGTACATGAGGTAGGACCTTAAGATTCTGCATGAAAGGAGGACTAGCAGCCGAGTTGCACTGGAGAATGTGAAAAGTGTTCATATGTAGTAAAAACCTGAGAAATCCGTCCGTTTTCGTCATTTGTTATCGAATCGAATTAAAGCCAGTTTGACACTTTGGCCTCTCTTCTCTCTGAAGCGGTTTTACTTATCGTCTGCAAAGCTATGACGTGTGTTGCGGAATGCGGAGACACTAAAAGCACCATAGTAGAACACACATGAAGCTTCTAAGAAGGTGTAATAGCCAGTAAGAAGTAGTACAATTCAAGTTTTATTTATGGATTATTGATTTTTTACCCTTCTTTGTTGCCTTCGACATGAGCTAGGAACTTAAGATTTTGCATGAAAGGAGGACTAGCAGCCGAGTTGCACGGGAGAATGTGAAAAGTGTTCATATGTATTAAAAACCTGAGAAATCCGTCCGTTTTCGTCATTTGTTATCGAATCGACTTAAAGCCAGATCGTCACATTGGTCGCTCTTCTCTCTGAAACGATTGTACTTATCGTCTGCAAAGCTATGTCTCGTGCTGCGGTATGCGGAGACACTATTAGCACCATAGTAGAACACAGATGAAGGTTCTAAGTTGATGTAATAGCCAGTAAGAAGTAGTACAATTCAAGTTTTAGGTATCGATTATTGACTTTTTAGCTGGCTTTGGTTCCTTGGACATGAGCTAGGACCTTAAGATTCTGCATGAAAGGAGAACTAGCTGCCGAGTTGCACGGGAGAATGTGAAAAGTGTTCATATGTAGTAAAAACCTGAGAAATCCGTCCGTATTCGTCATTTCTTATCGAATCGACTTAAAGCCAGATCGTCACATTGGTCGCTCTTCTCTCTGAATCGATTGTACTTATCGTCTGCAAAGCTATGTAGCGTGCTGCGGTATGCGGAGACACTAAAAGCACCATAGAAGAACACAGATGAAGGTTCTAAGTTGATGTAATAGCCAGTAAGAAGTAGTCCAATTCAAGTTTTAGGTATCGATTATTGACTTTTTAGCTGGCTTTGGTGCCTTGGACATGAGCTAGGACTTTAAGATTCTGCATGAAAGGAGGACTAGCAGCCGAGTTGCACGGGAGAATGTGAAAAGTGTTCATATGTATTAAAAACCTGAGAAATCCGTCCGTTTTCGTCATTTGTTATCGAATCGACTTGAAGCCAGATCGTCACATTGGCCGCACTTCAGTCTGAAACGGTTACATTTATCGTCTGCAAAGCTATGTCGCGTGCTGCGGTATGCGGAGACACTAAAAGCACCATAGTAGAACACAGATGAAGCTTCAAAGTTGATGTAATAGCCAGTAAGAAGTAGTACAATTCAAGTTTTAGTTATAGATTATTGAATTTTTAGCTGGCTTTGGTGCCTTGGACATGAGCTAGGACCTTAACATTTTGCATGAAAGGAAGACTAGCAGCCGAATTGCACAGGAGAATGTGAATAGTGTTCATATGTAGTAAAAACCTGTGAAATCCGCCCGTGTTCGTCATTTGTTATCGAATCGACTTAAAGCCAGATCTTACCATTGGCCGCTCGTCTCTCTGAAACGGTTGTACTTATCGTCTGCAAAGCTATGTCGCGTGCTGCGGTATGCGGAGACACTAAAAGCACCGAGTAGAACACAGATGAAGCTTCTAAGTTGATGTAATAGCCAGTAAGATGTAGTACAATTCATGTTTTCGTTATGGATTATTGACTTTTTACCCTTCTTTGGTGCCTTGGACATGAGCTAGGACCTTAACATTTTGCATGGAAGGAGGACCAGCTGCCGAGTTGCACGGGAGGATGTGAAAAGTATTCATATGTAGTAAAAACCTGAGAAATACGTCCGTTTTCGTCATTTGCTATCGAATCGACTTAATGCCACATCGTCATATTGGCCGCTCTTCTCTCTGAAACTGTTACATTTGTCGTGTGCAAAGCCATATCGCGTGCTGCGGTATGCGGAGACACTAAAAACAGCTTAATAGAACACACAAGAAGCTTCTATGTTGATCTGATAGCCAGTACGAAGCAGTGTAATTCAAGTTTTAGTTATCGATTATTGACTTTTTAGACGGCTTTGGTGCATTCGACATGAGCTAGGACCTTAAGATTTTGCATGAAGGGAGGTCTAGCAGCCACGTTGCACGACAGAATGTGAAAAGTGTTCATATGTTGTAAAAACCTGAGAAATCCGCCCGTTTTCGTCATTTGCTATCGAATCAACTTAATGCCATATTGTCAAATTGGCCGCTCTTCTCTCTGAAATGATCACATTTATCGTGTGCAAACCTATGTCGCGAGCTGCGGAATGCCTAGACACTAAAAGCACAATAATAGAACACAGAAGAAGCTCCTAAAATGATGTGACTGCCAGTACCAGACAGTGCAATTCAAGTTTTAGTTATCGATTATTGTCTTTATAGACGGCTTTGGTGCCTTGGACATGAGCTAAGACTTTAACATTTTGCAGGAAGGGAGGTCTAGCAGCCGCGTTGCATGGGAGAATGTGAAAAGTGTTGATATGTAGTGAAAACTTGTGAAATCAGCCCTTTATCGTTATTTGCTATCGATTCGACTTAATACCAGATCGTCATCTTGGCCGCTGTTCTCTCTGAAACGGTTACATTTATAGTGTGCAAAGCTATGTCGCGTGCTGCGGTATGAGGAGACACTAACAGCACCATAACAGAACACAGAAGAAATTTCTAAGTTGATGTGTTAGAACACAGGAGAAGCATCTACGTTGATGTGAAAGCCAGCACGTAGCAGTACAATTTAAGTTTTAGTTATCGATTATTGCCTTTTTAGACGGCTTTGGTGAATGGGCATGAGCTCGGAGCTTGAGATTTTGCAGGGAGGGAAGTATAGCTGCCGCGTTGCATGGGGGAATGTGAAAAGTGTTCATATGTAGTGAAAACCGGAGAAATCCGCCCGTTTTCGTCATATGCTAATGAATCGACTTAATGCCAGATCGTCAAATTGGCCGCTCTTCTCTCTGAAACGGTTACATTTGTCATGTGCAAAGCTATGTCGCGTGCTGCGGTATGCGGAGACACTATAAACTGCATAATAGAACATACAAGAAACTACTAAGTTGATGTGATAGCCAGTACGAAGCAGTACAATTCAAGTTTTACTTACAAATTATTGACTTGTCAGACGGCTTTGGTGCCGTGGACATGAGCTAGGACTTTAAGATTTTGCAGGAATGGAGGTCTCGCAGCCGCGTTGCACGGGGGAATGTGAAAAGTGTTCATATGTATTGAAAACCTGAGAAATCCGCCCGTTTTCGTCATTTGCTATCGAATCGACTTAATGCCAGATCGTCATATTGGCCGCTCTTCTCTCTGAAACTGTTACATTTGTCGTGTGCAAAGCCATATCGCGTGCTGCGGTATGCGGAGACACTAAAAACAGCATAATAGAACACACAAGAAGCTTCTATGTTGATCTGATACCCAGTACGAAGCAGTGCAATTCAAGTTTTAGTTATCGATTATTGACTTTTTAGACGGCTTTGGCGCCTTGGCATGAGCTAGTACCTTAAGATTTTCCATCAAGATAGGTATAGCAGCCGCGGTGCACAGGGGAATGTGAAAAGTGTACATATGTAGTGAAAACCTGAGAAATCTGCCCGTTTTCGTCATTTGCTATCGAATCGACTTAATGCCAGATCGTCATATTGCCGGTTCTTCTCTCTGAAATGGTTACATTTATCGTGTGCAATGCTATGTCGCGTGCTGCGGTATGTGGAGACACGAAAAGCACCATAATATAATACAAAAGAAGCATCTAAGTTGATGTGATAGAAAGTACGAAGCAGTACAATTCAAGTTTTAGTTATCGATTATTGCCTTTTTTAGACGGCTTTGGTGCCTTGGACATGAGCTAGGACCTTCAGATTTTGCATGAAGGGAGGTCTAGCAGCCGCATTGCACGGTGGAATGTGAAAAGTGTTCATATGTAGTGAAAACCTGAGAAATCCTCCTTTTCGTCATTTGCTATCGAATCAACTTAATGCCATATTGTCAAATTGGCCGCTCTTCTCTCTGAAACGGTCACATTTATCGTGTGCAAACCTATGTCGCGAGCTGCGGAATGCCTAGACACTAAAAGCACAATAATAGAACACAGAAGAAGCTTCTAAAATGATGTGACTGCAGTACCAGACAGTGCAATTCAAGTTTTAGTTATCGATTATCGTCTTTATAGACGGCTTTGGTGCCTTGGACATGAGCTAAGACTTTAACATTTTGCAGGAAGGGAGGTCTAGCAGCCGCGTTGCATGGGAGAATGTGAAAAGTGTTGATATGTAGTGAAAACTTGTGAAATCCGCCCTTTATCGTTATTTGCTATCGATTCGACTTAATACCAGATCGTCATCTTGGCCGCTGTTCTCTCTGAAACGGTTACATTTATAGTGTGCAAAGCTATGTCGCGTGCTGCGGTATGAGGAGACACTAAAAGCACCATAACAGAACACAGAAGAAATTTCTAAGTTGATGTGTTAGAACACAGGAGAAGCATCTACGTTGATGTGAAAGCCAGCACGTAGCAGTACAATTTAAGTTTTAGTTATCGATTATTGCCTTTTTAGACGGCTTTGGTGAATGGGCATGAGCTCGGAGCTTGAGATTTTGCAGGGAGGGAATTATAGCTGCCGCGTTGCATGGGGGAATGTGAAAAGTGTTCATATGTAGTGAAAACCGGAGAAATCCGCCCGTTTTCGTCATATGCTAATGAATCGACTTAATGCCAGATCGTCAAATTGGCCGCTCTTCTCTCTGAAACGGTTACATTTGTCATGTGCAAAGCTATGTCGCGTGCTGCGGTATGCGGAGACACTATAAACTGCATAATAGAACATACAAGAAACTACTAAGTTGATGTGATAGCCAGTACGAAGCAGTACAATTCAAGTTTTACTTACAAATTATTGACTTGTCAGACGGCTTTGGTGCCGTGGACATGAGCTAGGACTTTAAGATTTTGCAGGAATGGAGGTCTCGCAGCCGCGTTGCACGGGGGAATGTGAAAAGTGTTCATATGTATTGAAAACCTGAGAAATCCGCCCGTTTTCGTCATTTGCTATCGAATCGACTTAATGCCAGATCGTCATATTGGCCGCTCTTCTCTCTGAAACTGTTACATTTGTCGTGTGCAAAGCCATATCGCGTGCTGCGGTATGCGGAGACACTAAAAACAGCATAATAGAACACACAAGAAGCTTCTATGTTGATCTGATACCCAGTACGAAGCAGTGCAATTCAAGTTTTAGTTATCGATTATTGACTTTTTAGACGGCTTTGGCGCCTTGGCATGAGCTAGTACCTTAAGATTTTCCATCAAGATAGGTATAGCAGCCGCGGTGCACAGGGGAATGTGAAAAGTGTTCATATGTAGTGAAAACCTGAGAAATCTGCCCGTTTTCGTCATTTGCTATCGAATCGACTTAATGCCAGATCGTCATATTGCCGGTTCTTCTCTCTGAAATGGTTACATTTATCGTGTGCAATGCTATGTCGCGTGCTGCGGTATGTGGAGACACGAAAAGCACCATAATATAATACAAAAGAAGCATCTAAGTTGATGTGATAGAAAGTACGAAGCAGTACAATTCAAGTTTTAGTTATCGATTATTGCCTTTTTTAGACGGCTTTGGTGCCTTGGACATGAGCTAGGACCTTCAGATTTTGCATGAAGGGAGGTCTAGCAGCCGCATTGCACGGTGGAATGTGAAAAGTGTTCATATGTAGTGAAAACCTGAGAAATCCTCCTTTTCGTCATTTGCTATCGAATCAACTTAATGCCATATTGTCAAATTGGCCGCTCTTCTCTCTGAAACGGTCACATTTATCGTGTGCAAACCTATGTCGCGAGCTGCGGAATGCCTAGACACTAAAAGCACAATAATAGAACACAGAAGAAGCTTCTAAAATGATGTGACTGCAGTACCAGACAGTGCAATTCAAGTTTTAGTTATCGATTATCGTCTTTATAGACGGCTTTGGTGCCTTGGACATGAGCTAAGACTTTAACATTTTGCAGGAAGGGAGGTCTAGCAGCCGCGTTGCATGGGAGAATGTGAAAAGTGTTGATATGTAGTGAAAACTTGTGAAATCCGCCCTTTATCGTTATTTGCTATCGATTCGACTTAATACCAGATCGTCATCTTGGCCGCTGTTCTCTCTGAAACGGTTACATTTATAGTGTGCAAAGCTATGTCGCGTGCTGCGGTATGAGGAGACACTAAAAGCACCATAACAGAACACAGAAGAAATTTCTAAGTTGATGTGTTAGAACACAGGAGAAGCATCTACGTTGATGTGAAAGCCAGCACGTAGCAGTACAATTTAAGTTTTAGTTATCGATTATTGCCTTTTTAGACGGCTTTGGTGAATGGGCATGAGCTCGGAGCTTGAGATTTTGCAGGGAGGGAATTATAGCTGCCGCGTTGCATGGGGGAATGTGAAAAGTGTTCATATGTAGTGAAAACCGGAGAAATCCGCCCGTTTTCGTCATATGCTAATGAATCGACTTAATGCCAGATCGTCAAATTGGCCGCTCTTCTCTCTGAAACGGTTACATTTGTCATGTGCAAAGCTATGTCGCGTGCTGCGGTATGCGGAGACACTATAAACTGCATAATAGAACATACAAGAAACTACTAAGTTGATGTGATAGCCAGTACGAAGCAGTACAATTCAAGTTTTACTTACAAATTATTGACTTGTCAGACGGCTTTGGTGCCGTGGACATGAGCTAGGACTTTAAGATTTTGCAGGAATGGAGGTCTCGCAGCCGCGTTGCACGGGGGAATGTGAAAAGTGTTCATATGTATTGAAAACCTGAGAAATCCGCCCGTTTTCGTCATTTGCTATCGAATCGACTTAATGCCAGATCGTCATATTGGCCGCTCTTCTCTCTGAAACTGTTACATTTGTCGTGTGCAAAGCCATATCGCGTGCTGCGGTATGCGGAGACACTAAAAACAGCATAATAGAACACACAAGAAGCTTCTATGTTGATCTGATACCCAGTACGAAGCAGTGCAATTCAAGTTTTAGTTATCGATTATTGACTTTTTAGACGGCTTTGGCGCCTTGGCATGAGCTAGTACCTTAAGATTTTCCATCAAGATAGGTATAGCAGCCGCGGTGCACAGGGGAATGTGAAAAGTGTTCATATGTAGTGAAAACCTGAGAAATCTGCCCGTTTTCGTCATTTGCTATCGAATCGACTTAATGCCAGATCGTCATATTGCCGGTTCTTCTCTCTGAAATGGTTACATTTATCGTGTGCAATGCTATGTCGCGTGCTGCGGTATGTGGAGACACGAAAAGCACCATAATATAATACAAAAGAAGCATCTAAGTTGATGTGATAGAAAGTACGAAGCAGTACAATTCAAGTTTTAGTTATCGATTATTGCCTTTTTTAGACGGCTTTGGTGCCTTGGACATGAGCTAGGACCTTCAGATTTTGCATGAAGGGAGGTCTAGCAGCCGCATTGCACGGTGGAATGTGAAAAGTGTTCATAAGTAGTGAAAACCTGAGAAATCCTCCTTTTCGTCATTTGCTATCGAATCAACTTAATGCCATATTGTCAAATTGGCCGCTCTTCTCTCTGAAACGGTCACATTTATCGTGTGCAAACCTATGTCTCGAGCTGCGGAATGCCTAGACACTAAAAGCACAATAATAGAACACAGAAGAAGCTTCTAAAATGATGTGACTGCCAGTACCAGACAGTGCAATTCAAGTTTTAGTTATCGATTATTGTCTTTATAGACGGCTTTGGTGCCTTGGACATGAGCTAAGACTTTAACATTTTGCAGGAAGGGAGGTCTAGCAGCCGCGTTGCATGGGAGAATGTGAAAAGTGTTGATATGTAGTGAAAACTTGTGAAATCCGCCCTTTATCGTTATTTGCTATCGATTCGACTTAATACCAGATCGTCATCTTGGCCGCTGTTCTCTCTGAAACGGTTACATTTATAGTGTGCAAAGCTATGTCGCGTGCTGCGGTATGAGGAGACACTAAAAGCACCATAACAGAACACAGAAGAAATTTCTAAGTTGATGTGTTAGAACACAGGAGAAGCATCTACGTTGATGTGAAAGCCAGCACGTAGCAGTACAATTTAAGTTTTAGTTATCGATTATTGCCTTTTTAGACGGCTTTGGTGAATGGGCATGAGCTCGGAGCTTGAGATTTTGCAGGGAGGGAATTATAGCTGCCGCGTTGCATGGGGGAATGTGAAAAGTGTTCATATGTAGTGAAAACCGGAGAAATCCGCCCGTTTTCGTCATATGCTAATGAATCGACTTAATGCCAGATCGTCAAATTGGCCGCTCTTCTCTCTGAAACGGTTACATTTGTCATGTGCAAAGCTATGTCGCGTGCTGCGGTATGCGGAGACACTATAAACTGCATAATAGAACATACAAGAAACTACTAAGTTGATGTGATAGCCAGTACGAAGCAGTACAATTCAAGTTTTACTTACAAATTATTGACTTGTCAGACGGCTTTGGTGCCGTGGACATGAGCTAGGACTTTAAGATTTTGCAGGAATGGAGGTCTCGCAGCCGCGTTGCACGGGGGAATGTGAAAAGTGTTCATATGTATTGAAAACCTGAGAAATCCGCCCGTTTTCGTCATTTGCTATCGAATCGACTTAATGCCAGATCGTCATATTGGCCGCTCTTCTCTCTGAAACTGTTACATTTGTCGTGTGCAAAGCCATATCGCGTGCTGCGGTATGCGGAGACACTAAAAACAGCATAATAGAACACACAAGAAGCTTCTATGTTGATCTGATACCCAGTACGAAGCAGTGCAATTCAAGTTTTAGTTATCGATTATTGACTTTTTAGACGGCTTTGGCGCCTTGGCATGAGCTAGTACCTTAAGATTTTCCATCAAGATAGGTATAGCAGCCGCGGTGCACAGGGGAATGTGAAAAGTGTTCATATGTAGTGAAAACCTGAGAAATCTGCCCGTTTTCGTCATTTGCTATCGAATCGACTTAATGCCAGATCGTCATATTGCCGGTTCTTCTCTCTGAAATGGTTACATTTATCGTGTGCAATGCTATGTCGCGTGCTGCGGTATGTGGAGACACGAAAAGCACCATAATATAATACAAAAGAAGCATCTAAGTTGATGTGATAGAAAGTACGAAGCAGTACAATTCAAGTTTTAGTTATCGATTATTGCCTTTTTTAGACGGCTTTGGTGCCTTGGACATGAGCTAGGACCTTCAGATTTTGCATGAAGGGAGGTCTAGCAGCCGCATTGCACGGTGGAATGTGAAAAGTGTTCATATGTAGTGAAAACCTGAGAAATCCTCCTTTTCGTCATTTGCTATCGAATCAACTTAATGCCATATTGTCAAATTGGCCGCTCTTCTCTCTGAAACGGTCACATTTATCGTGTGCAAACCTATGTCGCGAGCTGCGGAATGCTTAGACACTAAAAGCACAATAATAGAACACAGAAGAAGCTTCTAAAATGATGTGACTGCCAGTACCAGACAGTGCAATTCAAGTTTTAGTTATCGATTATTGTCTTTATAGACGGCTTTGGTGCCTTGGACATGAGCTAAGACTTTAACATTTTGCAGGAAGGGAGGTCTAGCAGCCGCGTTGCATGGGAGAATGTGAAAAGTGTTGATATGTAGTGAAAACTTGTGAAATCCGCCCTTTATCGTTATTTGCTATCGATTCGACTTAATACCAGATCGTCATCTTGGCCGCTGTTCTCTCTGAAACGGTTACATTTATAGTGTGCAAAGCTATGTCGCGTGCTGCGGTATGAGGAGACACTAAAAGCACCATAACAGAACACAGAAGAAATTTCTAAGTTGATGTGTTAGAACACAGGAGAAGCATCTACGTTGATGTGAAAGCCAGCACGTAGCAGTACAATTTAAGTTTTAGTTATCGATTATTGCCTTTTTAGACGGCTTTGGTGAATGGGCATGAGCTCGGAGCTTGAGATTTTGCAGGGAGGGAATTATAGCTGCCGCGTTGCATGGGGGAATGTGAAAAGTGTTCATATGTAGTGAAAACCGGAGAAATCCGCCCGTTTTCGTCATATGCTAATGAATCGACTTAATGCCAGATCGTCAAATTGGCCGCTCTTCTCTCTGAAACGGTTACATTTGTCATGTGCAAAGCTATGTCGCGTGCTGCGGTATGCGGAGACACTAAAAACTGCATAATAGAACATACAAGAAACTACTAAGTTGATGTGATAGCCAGTACGAAGCAGTACAATTCAAGTTTTACTTACAAATTATTGACTTGTCAGACGGCTTTGGTGCCGTGGACATGAGCTAGGACTTTAAGATTTTGCAGGAATGGAGGTCTCGCAGCCGCGTTGCACGGGGGAATGTGAAAAGTGTTCATATGTATTGAAAACCTGAGAAATCCGCCCGTTTTCGTCATTTGCTATCGAATCGACTTAATGCCAGATCGTCATATTGGCCGCTCTTCTCTCTGAAACTGTTACATTTGTCGTGTGCAAAGCCATATCGCGTGCTGCGGTATGCGGAGACACTAAAAACAGCATAATAGAACACACAAGAAGCTTCTATGTTGATCTGATAGCCAGTACGAAGCAGTGCAATTCAAGTTTTAGTTATCGATTATTGACTTTTTAGACGGCTTTGGCGCCTTGGCATGAGCTAGTACCTTAAGATTTTCCATCAAGATAGGTATAGCAGCCGCGGTGCACAGGGGAATGTGAAAAGTGTTCATATGTAGTGAAAACCTGAGAAATCTGCCCGTTTTCGTCATTTGCTATCGAATCGACTTAATGCCAGATCGTCATATTGGCCTGTATTCTCTCTGAAACGGTTACATTTATCGTGTGCAAACCTATGTCGCGAGCTGCGGAATGCCTGAACACTAAAAGCACCATAATAGAACACAGAAGAAGCATCTAAGTTGATGTGATAGAAAGTACTTAGCCGTACATTTCAAGTTTTAGTTATCGATTATTGACTTTTTAGACGGCTTTGGTGCATTGGACATGAGCTAGGACCTTAAGATTTTGCAAGAAGGGAGGTCTAGCAGCCACGTTGCACGAGAGAATGTGAAAAGTATTCATATGTTGTAAAAACCTGAGAAATCCGCCGGTTTTCGTTATTTGCTATCGAATCGACCTAATGCCAGATCTTCATATTGGACCTGAAGATTATGCATGAAGGGAGGTCTAGCAGCCACGTTGCACGATAGAATGTGAAAAGTGTTCATATGTTGTAAAAACCTGTGGAATTCGCCCGTTTTCTTTATTTGCTATCGAATCGACTTAATGCCAGATCGTCATATTGGACGCTCTTCTCTCTGAAACGGTTACATTTATCGCGTGCAAAGCTATGTCGCGTGCTGCGGTATGAGGAGACACTAAAAGCACCATAACAGAACACAGAAGAAATTTCTAAGTTGATGTGTTAGAACACAGAAGAAGCTTCTAAGTTGATGTGAAAGCCAGCACGTAGCAGTACATTTCAAGTTTTAGTTATCGATTATTGACTTTTTAGACGGCTTTGGTGCATTGGACATGAGCTAGGACCTGAAGATTTTGCATGAAGGGAATTCTAGCAGCCACGTTGCACGGGGTGATGTGAAAAGTTTCGTATGTAGTAAAAGCTGAGAAATCCGCCCGTTTTCGTTATTTGCTATCGAATCGACCTAATGCCAGATCTTCATATTTGCCGCTCTTCTCTCTTGAACGGTTACATTTATCGTGTGCAAAGCTATCTCGCCTACTGCGGAATGCCTAGACACTAAAAGCACCATAATGGAACATAGGAGAAGCATCTAAGTTGATGTGATAGCCAGTACTTAGCCGTACATTTCAAGTTATAGTTATCGATTATTACCTTTTTAGACGGCTTTGGTGCCTTGGACATGAGCTGGGACCTTAAGATTTTGCATGAACGGAGGTCTAGCAGCCACGTTGCACGAGTGAATGTGAAAAGTATTCATATGTAGTAAAAACCTGAGAAATCCGACCGTTTTCGTCATTTGCTATGGAATCGACGTAATGTCAGATCGTCATACCGGCCGCTCTTCTCCCTGAAACGTCTACATTTATCGTGTAAAAAACTATGTCGCGAGCTGCGGAATGTCTAGACACCAAAAGCACAATAATAGAACACAGATGAAGCTTCTAAGTGGATGTGATAGCCAGTACGAAGCAGTACAATTCAAGTTTTACTTATCGATTATTGACTCTTCACACGGCATTGGTGCCTTGGACATGAGCAAAGAAATTCAGATTTTGCAGGAATGGAGGTCTCGCAGACGCGTTGCACGGGGGAATGTGAAAAGTGTTCATATGTAGTAAAACCTGAGAAATCCGACCGTTTTCGTTATTTGCTATCGAATCGACTTAATGCCCGATCGTCATATTGGCCGCTCTTCTCTCTGGAACGGTTATATTTATCGTGTGCAAAGCAATGTCTCGTGCTAAGGTAAGCGGAGACACTAAAAACACCATAATAGAACACACATGAAGCTTCTAAGTTGATGTGATAGCCATTACGAAGCAGTAGATTTCAAGTTTTAGTTATCCATTATTGACTTTTTATATGGCTTTGGTGCCTTGGACATGAGCTAGGACCCTAAGAATTTGCAGGAAGGGAGGTCTAGCAGCTGCGTTGCACGGGGGAATTTGAAAAGTGTTCAAATACAGTGAAAACCTGAGATATCCGCCTATGTTTCGTCATTTGCTATCGAATCGACTTAACGCCAGATCGTCATAGTGCCCGCTATTCTCTCTGAAACCGTTATATTTATCGTGTGCAAAGCTATGTCGCGTGATGCGGTATGCAGAGACACTAAACGCATCATAATAGAACACAGAAGAAGCTTCTAAGTTGATGTGATAGCTAATACGAAGCAGTACAATTAAAGTTTTAGTTATCGATTATTGAATTTTTAGACGATTCTGGTGCCTTGGACATGAGCTATTACCTTACGACCCTGCATGAAGGGAGGTCTAGCAGCCGCGTTGCACGGCTGAATGTGAAACGTGTTCATATGTAGTGAAAACGTGAGAAATCCGCCCGTTTTCGTCATTTGCTATCGAATCGACTTAATGCCAGATCGTCATATTGGCCGGTATTCTCTCTGAAACGGTTACATTTATCGTGTGCAAACCTATGTCGCGAGCTGCGGAATGCCTGAACACTAAAAGCACCATAATAGAACACAGAAGAAGCATCTAAGTTGATGTGATAGAAAGTACTTAGCCGTACATTTCAAGTTTTAGTTATCGATTATTGACTTTTTAGACCTCTTTGGTGCATTGGACATGAGCTAGGACCTTAAGATTTTGCAGTAAGGGAGGTCTAGCAGCCACGTTGCACGAGACAATGTGAAAAGTGTTCATATGTTGTAAAAACCTGAGAAATCCGCCCGTTTACGTTATTTGCTATCGAATCGACTTAATGCGAGATCGTCATATTGACGGTTCTTCTCTCTGAAATGGTTACATTTATCGTGTGCAATGCTATGTCGCTTGCTGTGGTATGTGGAGACACTAAAAGCACCATAATAGAACACAGAAGAAGCTTCTATGTTGATGTGATAGCCAGTCCGAAGCAGTGTAATTCAACTTTTAGTTATCGATTATTGACTTTTTAGACGGCTTTGGTGCATTGGACATGAGCTAGGACCTGAAGATTTTGCATGAAGGGAGGTCTAGCAGCCACGTTGCACGATAGAATGTGAAAAGTGTTCATATGTTGTAAAAATCTGAGGAATTCGCCCGTTTTCTTTATTTGCTATCGAATCGACTTAATGCCAGATCGTCATATTGGACGCTCTTCTCTCTGAAACGGTTACATTTATCGCGTGCAAAGCTATGTCGCGGGCTGCGGTATGAGGAGACACTAAAAGCACCATACCAGAACACAGAAGAAATTTCTAAGTTGATGTGTTAGAACACAGAAGAAGCTTCTAAGTTGATGTGAAAGCCAGCACGTAGCAGTACAATTCAAGTTTTAGTTATCGATTATTGACTTTTTAGACGGCTTTGGTGCATTGGACCTGAGCTACGACCTGAAGATTTTGCATGAAGGGAATTCTAGCAGCCACGTTGCACGGGGTGATGTGAAAAGTTTCGTATGTAGTAAAAGCTGAGAAATCCGCCCGTTTTCGTTAATTGCTATCGAATCGACCTAATGCCAGATCTTCACATTTGCCGCTCTTCTCTCTTGAACGGTTACATTTATCGTGTGCAAAGCTATCTCGCCTACTGCGGAATGCCTAGACACTAAAAGCACCATAATGGAACATAGGAGAAGCATCTAAGTTGATGTGATAGAAAGTACTTAGCCGTACATTTAAAGTTTTAGTTATCGATTATTACCTTTTTAGACGGCTTTGGTGCCTTGGACATGAGCTGGGACCTTACGATTTTGCATGAACGGAGGTCTAGCAGCCACGTTGCAAGAGAGAATGTGAAAAGTGCTCATATGTTGTAAAAACCTGAGAAATCCGCCCGTATTCGTTATTTGCTATCGAATCGACCTAATGCCAGATCGTCATATTGGCCGTTCTTCTCTCTGAAACGGTTACATTTATCGCGTGAAAAGCTATGTCGCGTGCTGCGGTATGAGGAGACACTAAAAGCACCATAACAGAACACAGAAGAAATTTCTAAGTTGATGTGTTAGAACACAGAAGAAGCTTCTAAGTTGATGTGGAAGCCAGCACGTAGCAGTACAATTCAAGTTTTAGTTATCGATTATTGACTTTTTAGACGGCTTTGGTGCATTGGACATGAGCTAGGACCTGAAGATTTTGCATGAAGGGAATTCTAGCAGCCACGTTGCACGGGGTGATGTGAAAAGTTTCGTATGTAGTGAAAAGCTGTGAAATCCGCCCGTTTTCGTTATTTCTATCGAATCGACCTAATGCCAGATTGTCTTATTGGCCGCTCTTCTCTCTGAAATGGTTACATTTATCGTGTGCAAAGCTTTGTCGCGTGCTGCGGTATGTGGAAACAGTAAAAGCACCATAATATAATACAAAAGAAGCATCTAAGTTGATGTGATAGCCAGTACGAAGCAGTACAATTCAAGTTTTAGTTATCGATTATTGCCTTTTTTAGACGGCCTTGGTGCCTTGGACATGAGCTAGTACCTTAAGATTTTGTATGAAGGTAGGTATAGCAGCCGCGTTGCACAGGGGAATGTGAAAGGTGTTCATATGTAGTGAAAACCTGAGAAATCTGCCCGTTTTCGTCATTTGCTATCGAATCGACTTAATGCCAGATCGTCATATTGACGGTTCTTCTCTCTGAAATGGTTACATTTATCGTGTGCAATGCTATGTCGCGTGCTGCGGTATGTGGAGACACGAAAAGCACCATAATATAATACAAAAGAAGCACCTAAGTTAATGTGATAGCCAGTACGAAGCAGTACAATTCAAGTTTTAGTTATCGATTATTGCCTTTTTTAGACGGCTTTGGTGCCTTGGACATGACCTACGACCATCCGATTTTGCAGGAAGGGAAGTCTAGCAGCCGCCTTGCACGGGAGAATGTGAAAAGTATTGATATGTAGTGAAAACTTGTGAAATCCGCCTGTTTTCGTTATTTGCTATTGATTCGACTTAATGCCAGATCGTCATCTTGGCCGCTGTTCTCTCTGAAACGGTTACATTTATCGTGTGCAAAGATATGTCGCGTGCTGTGGTATGCGGAGACACTAAAAGCACCATAATGGAACACAGAAGATGCTTCTAAGTTGATGTGATAGCCAGTAAGAAGCAGTACAATTCTAGTTTTAGTTATCGATTATTGACTTTTTAGATGGAGATGAGCTGGGACTTTACGATTTGCATGAGGGAGTTATAGCAGCCGCGTTGCACGTTGGAATGTGAAAAATGTTCATATGTAGTGAAAACCTGAGAAATCTTCCAGTTTTCGTCATTTGCTATCGAATCGACTTTTGCCAGATGGTCATATTGGCCGCTCTTCTCTCTGAAACGGTTACATTTATCGTGTGCAAAGCTACGTTTCGTGCTGCGTTATGCGGAGACACTAAAAGGACCATAATGGATCACAGAAGAAGCTTCTAAGTTGATGTGATAGCCAGTACGAAGCAGTACTATTGTAGTTTTAGTTATCAATTATTGACTTTTTAGACGGGTTTGGTGCCTTGTACATGAGCTAGGACCTTACGATTTTGTATGAAGGGAGGTCTAGCAGCCGCGTTGCACGGGAGAATGTGAAATGTGTTCATGTGTGGTGAAAACCTGAGAAATCCGCCCGTTTTCGTCATTTGCTATCGAATCGAATTAATGCCAGATCGTCATATTGCCCGCTATTCTCTCTGAAATGATTACGTTTATCGTGTGCAAAGCTATGTCGCGTGCTGCGGTATGCGGAGACACTAAAAGCACCATAACAGAACACAGAAGAAGCTTCTATGATGACATGATATCCAGTACGAAGCAGTACAATTCAAGTTTCAGTTATCGATTATTGACTTTTACGAAGGCTTTGGTTCCTTTGACATAAGCGTCGACCTTAAGATATTGCATGAAGGGAGATCTAGGAGCTGCGTTGCATGGGGGAATGTGAAATGTGTTCATATGTAGTGAAAACCTGAGAGATCCGCCCGTTTTTGTCACTTGCTATCGAATCGACTTAATGCCAGATCGTCATATTGGCCGCTCTTCTCTCTGAATCGGTTACATTTATCGTGTGCAAAGCAAGGTCTCGCGCTGCGGTATGCGAAGACACTAAACGCACCATAATAGATCACAGAAGAAGCTTCTCAGTTGATGTGATAGGCAGTACGAAGCAGTACAGTTCAAGTTTTAGTTATCGATTATTGACTTTTTAGACTGCTTTGGTGCCTTGGACATGAGCTAGGACCTTACGATTTTGAATGAAGGGAGGTCTAACAGTCGCCTTGCACTGGAGACCGTGAAAAGTTTTCATATGCAAAAAAAGCCTGAGAAATCCGCCCGTTTTCGTCATTTGCTATCGAATCGACTAAATGCCAGATCGCCATTTTGGCTGGTATTCTCACTAAAACGGTTACATATATCGTGTGCAAAGCCATGTCGCGTGCTGCGCTATGCGGAGACACCAAAAGCACCATAATAGGACACAGAAGAAGCTTCTAAGTTGATATGATAGCCAAAACGAAGCAATACAATTCAATTTTTAGCTATCGATTGTTGACCTTTTAGACGGCTTTGGTGCCTTGGACATGAGCTAGGACCTTCTGATTTTGCTTGAAGGGAGATCTAGGAGCCGCGTTGCACGGGGGAATGTGAAAAGTGTTCATATAAAGTGAAAACCTGTGAAATCCGCCAATTTTCGTCATTTGCTATCGAATCGACTTTTGTCATATCGTCCAATTGGCCGCTCTTCTCTATGAAACGGTTACATTCATCGTGCGCAAAGCTATGTCGCGAGCTGCGGTATGCGGAGACACTAAAAACACCATAATAGAACACAGATGAAGCTTCTAAGTTGATGTGATAGCCAGTAAGAAGCAGTACAATTCAAGTTTGTGTTATCGATTATTGACATTTTAGATGGCTTTGGTGCCTTGGACATAAGCTGGGACCTTAAGATTTTGCATGAGGGAGTTCTAGCAGCCGCGTTGGACGTGGGAATGTGAAAGGTGTTCATATGTAGTGAAAACATGAGAAATCCACCCGTTTTCGTCATTTGCTATCGAATAGACATTTGCCAGTTCGTCATATTGGCGGCTCTTCTCTCTGAAACGGTTACATTTATCGTGTGCAAAGCTATGTCGCGTGCTTCGGTATGCGGAGACACTAAAAGCACCATAATACAACACAGATGAAGTTTCTAAGTTGTTGTGATAGCCAGTAAGAAGCAGTACAATTCAAGTTTTAGTTATCGATTACTGACTTTTTAGACGGCTTTGGTGCCTTGGACATGAGCTAGGACGTTAAGATTTTGCATGAGGGAGTTCTAGCAGCCGCCTTTCACGGGGGAATGTGAAATGTGTTCATATGTAGTGTAAACCTGAGAAATCGCCCCGTTTTCGTCATTTGCTATCGAATCGACTAAATGCCAGATCGTCATATTGCCCGCTCTTCTCTCTGAAACGGTTACATTTATCGTGTGCAACGCTATGTCGCGTGCTGTGGAATACGGAGACACTAGAAGCACCATAATATAACACAGAAGAAGCTTCTAAGTTGAAGTGATAGCCAGTACGAAGCAGTCCAATTCAAGTTTTAGTTAACGATTATTTACTTTTTAGACGGCTTGGTGCCTTGGACATCAGCTAGGACCTTATGATTTTGCATGAAGGGAGTTCTAGCAGCCGCGTTGGATGGGGGTATGTGAAAGGTGTTCATATGTAGTGAAAACCTGAGAAATCGGCAAGTTTTCATCATTTGCTATCGAATCGACTTCATGCCATATCGTCATATTGGCCGCTCTTCTCTCGGAAACTATTATTTTTTTCGTGTTCAAAGCTATGTCGCGTGCTGTGGTATGTGGAGACACTAGAAGCACCATAATAGAACACAGAAGAAGCTTCTAGGTTGATGTGATAGCCAGTACGAAGCAGTACAATTCAAGTTTTATTTATCGATTATTGACTTTTTAGACGGCTTTGGTGCTTTGAACATGAGCTAGGACCTTAAGATTCTGCATGAAGGGAGATCTAGCAGCCGCGTTGCACGGGGGAATGTGAAAAGTGGTTATATGCAGTGAAAACGTGAGAAATCTGCCCGTTTTCGACATTAGCTATCGAATCGACTTTTGCCAGATCGTCAATTTGGCTGCTCTTCTCTCTGTAACGGTTACATTTATCGTGTGCAAAGCTATGTTGCGTGCTGCGGTATGCGTAGACACTAAAAGCAACATAATAGAACAGAGATGAAGCTTCTAAATTGATGTGATAGCCTGTACGAAGCAGTACAATTCAAGTTTTATTTATCGATTATTGAATTTTTAGAAGATTTTGTGCCTTGGACATGGGCTAGGGCCTTGTGACCTTGCATGAAGGGAGGTCTAGCATCAGCGTTGCACGGGGGAATGTGAAAAGTGTTCATATGTAGTGAAAACCTGAGAAATCCCCCCGTTTTCGTCATTTGCTATCGAATCGACTAAATGCCAGATCGTCATATTGCCCGCTCTTCTCTCTGAAACGGTTACATTTATCGTGTGCAACGCTATGTCGCGTTCTGCGGTATGCGGAGACACTAAAAGCACCATAACAGAACTCAAAAGAAGCTTCTAAATTGGTGTGATAGCCAGTCCGAAGCAGTACATTTCAAGTTTCAGTTATCGATTATTGACTTTTGAAACGGCTTTGGTGCCTTGGACATGAGCTAGGACCTTAATATTTTGCATAAAGGTAGGTCTAGTAGGCGCGTTGCACTGCGGTATGTGAAAAGTGTTCATACGTTGTGAAAACCTGAGAAATCCGCCCATTTTCGTCATTTGCTATCGAATCAAATTAATGACAGATCGTCATATTGGCCGGTATTCTCTCTGAAACGGTTACATTTATCGTGTGCAAAGCAATGTCGCTGCTGTGGTATGCGGAGACACTAAAAGCAACGTAATAGAACACAGAAGAAGCTTCTAAGTTGATGAGATAGTCAGTCCTAAGCAGTAAAATTGAAGTATTAGTTATCGATTATTGACTTTTCAGACGATTTTGGTGACTTGGTCATGAGCTAGGACCTTACGACCTTGCATGACGGGAGGTTTAGCAACCGCGTTGGACGGGGGAATGTGAAAAGTGTTCATATGTAGTGTAAACGTGAGAAATCCGCCCTTTTTCGTCATTTGCTATCGAATCGACTTAATGCCAAATCGTCATATTGGCAGCTCTTCACTCTGAAACGGTTACATTTATCGTGTGAAAAGCTATGTCGCGTGATGTGGTATGCGGAGACACTAGAAGCACCATAATAGAACACAGAAAAAGCTTCTAGGTTGATGTGATCGTCAGTACGAAGCAGTAAAATTGAAGCTTTTGTTACAGATTATTGACTTATTAGACGATTTTGGTGCCATGTACATGCGCTAGGACCTTACGACCTTGCATGAAAGGAGTCTAGCAGCCGCGTTGCACGGGGGAATGTGAAAAGTGTTCACATGTAGTGAAATCCTGAGAAATCGTCTCGTTTTCGTCATTTGCTATCGAATCGACTTAATGCCAGATCGTCATATTGGCCGCTCTTCTCTCTAAAACGGTTACATTTATCGTGTGCAAAGCTATGTCGCGTGCTGCGGTATGCGGAGACACTAAGAGCACCATAATAGAACACAGAAGAAGTTTCTAAGTTGATGTGATAGCCAGTAAGAAGCAGTACAATTCAAGTTTTAGTTATCGATTATTGACTTTTTAGATGGCTTTGGTGCCTTGGACATGAGCTGGGACCATAAGATTTTGCATGAAGGAGTTATAGCAGCCGCGTTGCACGGGGGAATGTGAAATGTGTTCATATGTAGTGAATACCTGAGAAATCCGCCCGTTTTCCTCATTTGCTATCGAATCGACTTAATGCCAGATCGTCATATTGCACGCTCTTCGCTTTGAAACGGTTACATTTATCGTCTGCAAAGCAATGTCGCGTGCTGCGGTATGCGGAGACACTTAAAGCACCATAATAGAACACAGAAGAAGCATCTAAGTTGATGTGATAGCTAGTATGAAGCAGTACAAATTAAGTTTTAGATATAGATTATTGAATTTTTAGACGGTTTTGGTGCCTTGGACATGAGCTAGGACATTACGATTTTGCATGAATGGAGGTCTAGCATCCGCGTTCCACGGGGGAATGTGAAAAGTGTTCATATGTAGTGGAAACATGAGAAATCCGCCCGTTTTCGTCATTTGCTATCGAATCGACTTTTGCCAGATCGTCATATTTGCCGCTCTTCTCTATGAAACGGTTACAATTATCGTGTGCAATTATCGCGTGCTGCGGAATGCGGAGACACTACAAGCACCATAGTAGAACACAGAAGAAGCTTCTAAGTTGACGTAATAGCCAGTAAGAAGCCGAAAAATAATTCTTTTAGCTATCGATTATTGACATTTTAGTCGGCTTTGGAGCACTGGACATGGGCTAGGATATTAAGATTTTGCATGAGGGAGTTCTAGCAGCCGCGTTGCACGGGGGAATGTGCAAAGTGTTCATATGTAGTAAAAACCGAGAAATCCGCCGATTACGTCATTTGCTATCGAATCGACTTTTGTCAGATCGTCATATTGCCCGCTCTTCTCTCTGAAACGGTTACATTTATCGTGTGAAAAGTATGTCGCGTGCTGCGGTATGCGTAGACAATAAAAGCACCAAAATAGAACAGAGAGGAAGCTTCTATGTTGATGTGATAGCCAGTACGAAGCGGTACAATTCAGGTTTTAGTTATCGATTATTGACTTCTTAGACGGCTTTGGTGCCTTGGACATGAGCTAGGACCTTAAGATTTTGCATGAGGGAGTTCTAGCAGCCACGTTGCCCGGGGGAATGTGAAAAGTGTTCATATGTGGTGAAAACCTGAGAAAACCGCCGATATCGTCATTTGCTATCGAATCGACTTAACGCCAAATCGTCATATTGGCCACTCTTCTCTCTGAAACGGTTACATTTATCGTGTTCAAAGCTATGTCGCGTGCTGCGGTATGCGTAGACACTAAAAGCAACATAATAGAACACAGAAGAAGTTTCTAAGATGATGTAATAGCCAGTACGAAGCAGTACAATTCAAGTTTTAGTTATCGCTTATTGACTTTTTAGACGGCTTTGGTTCCTTTGAGATGAGCTAGGACCTTAAGATATTGCATAAAGGGATGACTAAGAGAAGCGATGCACGGGTGAATGTGAAAATTGTTCATATGTAGAGAAAACCTGAGATATCCGAGCGTTTTCGTAATTTGGTATCGAATCCACTTAATTTCAGATCGTCATATTGCCCGCTATTCTCTCTGAAACCGTCACATTTATCGTGTACAAAGGTATGTCGCGTGCTGCGGTATGGAGAGACACTAAAAGCACCATAATAGAACACAGAAGATGCTTCTAAGTTGATGTGATAGCCAGTAAGAATCAGTGCAATTCAGGTTTTAGTTATCGATTATTGGCTTCATAGACGGCTTTTCTGCCTTGGACATGAGATAGGACCTTAAGATTTTGCATGAAGGGAGGTCTAGCAGCCGCATTGCACGGGGGAATGTGAAAAGTGTTCATATGTTGTGAAACCCTAGAAATCCGCCCGTTTTCGTCATTTGCTATGGAATCGACTTTTGCCAGATCGTCATATTGGCCGCTCTTTTCTCTGAAACGGTTACATTTATCGTGTGCAAAGCTAAGTAGCATGTTGCGGTATGCGGAGACACTAAAAGCACCATAATAGAACACAGAAGAAGCTTCTAAGTTGATGTGATAGCCAGTACATAGCAGTACAATTCAAGTTTTAGTTATCGATTATTGACTGTTTATACGGCTTTGGTGCCTTGGACATGAGCTAGGACCTTAAGATTTTGCATGAAGGGAGGTGTAGCAACCGCATTGCACGGGGAATGTGAAAAGAGTTCATATGTAGTGAAAACCTGAGAAATCCTTCCGTTTTCGTAATCTGCTATCGAATCGACTTAATGCCAGATCGTCATATTGGCCAGTAATCTCTCTGAAACGGTTACATTTATCGTGTGCAAAGCTATGTAACGTGCTGCGAAATGCAGAGATACTAAAAGCACCATAATGGAACACAGAAGATTATTCTAAGTTGATGTGATAGCCAGTACCAAGTAGTACAGTTCAAGTTTTAGCTATCGATTATTGACTTTGTAGACAGCTTTGGTGCCTTGGGTATCAGCTAGCACCGTAAGATTTTCCGTCAAGGGAGGTCTAGCAGCCGCGTTGCACGGGTGAATGTGAAAAGTGTTCATATGTAGTGAAAACCTGAGAAAACCGCCGATATCGTCATTTGCTATCGAATCGACTTAACGCCAAATCGTCATATTGGCCGCTCTTCTCTCTGAAACGGTTACGTTTATCGTGTTCAAAGCTATGTCGCGTGCTGCGGTATGCGTAGACACTAAAAGCAACATAATAGAACACAGAAGAAGTTTCTAAGTTGATGTAATAGCCAGTACGAAGCAGTACAATTCAAGTTTTAGTTATCGATTATTGACTTTTTAGACGGCTTTGGTTCCTTTGAGATGAGCTAGGACCTTAAGATATTGCATAAAGGGATGACTAAGAGAAGCGATGCACGGGTGAATGTGAAAATTGTTCATATGTAGAGAAAACCTGAGATATCCGAGCGTTTTCGTAATTTGCTATCGAATCCACTTAACTTCAGATCGTCATATTGCCCGCTATTCTCTCTGACACCGTCACATTTATCGTGTACAAAGCTATGTCGCGTGCAGCGGTATGGAGAGACACTAAAAGCACCATAATAGAACACAGAAGATGCATCTAAGTTGATGTGATAGCCAGTAAGAATCAGTGCAATTCAGGTTTTAGTTATCGATTATTGACTTCTTAGACGGCTTTTGTGCCTTGGACATGAGATAGGACATTAAGATTTTGCATGAAGGGAGGTCTAGCAGCCGCATTGCACGGGGGAATGTGAAAAGTGTTCATATGTTGTGAAACCCTAGAAATCCGCCCGTTTTCGTCATTTGCTATGGAATCGACTTTTGCCAGATCGTCATATTGGCCGCTCTTTTCTCTGAAACGGTTACATTTATCGTGTGCAAAGCTAAGTAGCATGTTGCGGTATGCGGAGACACTAAAAGCACCATAATAGAACACAGAAGAAGCTTCTAAGTTGATGTGATAGCCAGTACGTAGCAGTACAATTCAAGTTTTAGTTATCGATTATTGACTGTTTATACGGCTTTGGTGCCTTGGACATGAGCTAGGACCTTAAGATTTTGCATGAAGGGAGGTGTAGCAACCGCATTGCACGGGGAATGTGAAAAGAGTTCATATGTAGTGAAAACCTGAGAAATCCTTCCGTTTTCGTAATCTGCTATCGAATCGACTTAATACCAGATCGTCATATTGGCCAGTAATCTCTCTGAAACGGTTACATTTATCGTGTGCAAAGCTATGTAACGTGCTGCGAAATGCAGAGATACTAAAAGCACCATAATGGAACACAGAAGATTATTCTAAGTTGATGTGATAGCCAGTACCAAGTAGTACAATTCAAGTTTTAGCTATCGATTATTGACTTTGTAGACAGCTTTGGTGCCTTGGGTATCAGCTAGCACCGTAAGATTTTCCGTCAAGGGAGGTCTAGCAGCCGCGTTGCACGGGTGAATGTGAAAAGTGTTCATATGTAGTGAAGACCTGAGTTTTCGTCATTTGCTATCGAATCGACATTTGCCAGATCGTCATATTGGCCGCACTTGTCTCTGAAACGGTTACATTTACCGTGTGCAAAGCTATGTCGCGTGCTGCGGTATGCGGAGACACTAAAAGCACCATAATAGTACACAGAAGAATCTTCGAAGTTGATGTGATAGCCAGTACGAAGCAGTACAATTCAAGTTTTAGTTATCGATTATTGAATTTTAGACAGCTTTGGTGCCTTGGACATGAGCTAGGACCATGAGAATTTGCATGAATGGAGGTCTAGCAGCCGCGTTGCACGACGGAATTTGAAAAGTGTTCAAATGTAGTGGAAACCGGAGAAATCCGCCCGTTTTCGTCATTTGCTATCGAATCGACTTAATGCCAGATCTTCGTATTGGCCGCTCATCGCTCTGAAACTGCTACATTTATCGTGTGCAAAGCTATATGGCGTACTGCGGTATGTGGAGACACTAAATGCACCATAATAGAACACAGATGAAGCTTCCAAGTTAATGTGATAATCAGTACGATGCAGTACAATTCAAGTTCTAGTTATCGATTATTAACTTTTTAGACGGCTTCGGTGCCTTGGACATGATCCAGGAAATTAAGATTTGGCATGAACCGAGGTCTAGCAGCCACGTTGTACAAGAGATTGTGAAAACTGTTCATATGTAGTGAAAAACTAGAAATACGCCGTTTTCGTCATTTTCTATCGAATCGAATTAGTGCCAGATCGTCATATTGGCCGCACTTCTCTCTGAAACGGTTACATTTACCGTGTGCAAAGCTATGTCGCGTGCTGCGGTATGCGGAGACACTAAAAGCACCATAATAGTACACAGAAGAATCTTCGAAGTTGATGTGATAGCCAGTAAGAAGTAGTACAATTCAAGTTTTAGGTATCGATTATTGACTTTTAGCTGGCTTTGGTGCCTTGGACATGAGCTAGGACATTACCATTTTGCAATAAGGGAGGTCTAGCGACCGCGTTGCACGGGGGAATGTGAAAAGTGTTCATATGTAGTGAAAACCTGAGAAATCCGCCCGTTTTCGTCACTTGTAATCGAATCGACTTAATGCCAGATCGTCATATTGCCCGCTATTCTCTCTGAAACCGTTACATATATCGTGTGCAAAGCTATATCGCGTGCTGCGGTATGTGGAGACACTAAAAGCACCATAAAAGAACACAGATTAAGCTTCTAAGTTGATGTGATAGCCAAAACGAAGCAGTACAATTCAAGTTTTACCTATCGATTATTGACTTTTTAGACGGCGTTGGTGCCTTCGACATGAGCTAGGACCTTAAAATTTTGCATGAATGGAGATCTAGCAGCCGCGTTGCACGGGGGAATGTGAAAAGTGTTCTTATGTAACGAAAACCTGAGAAATCCGCCCGTCTTCGTCATTTGCTGTCGATTCGAGTTTTGCCAGATCGTCATATTGGCCGGTTTTCACCCTGAGAAGGTTACATTTATCGTTAGGAAAGCTATGTCACGTGCTGCGGTATGCGGAGTCACTAAAAGCACCATAATAGATCAAAGAAGAAGCTTCTAAGTTGATGTGATATCCAGTTCGAAACAGTCCAATTCAAGTTTTAACTATCGATTATTGACTATTTAGACGGCTTTCGTGCCTTGGACATGAGCTAGGACCTTAAAATTTTGCATGAAGGGAGATCCAGCAGCCGCGTTACACGGGGTAATGTGAAAAGTGTTCATATGTAGTGAAAACCTGATAAACCCGCCCGTTTTCTTCATTTGCTATCGAATCGACTTAATGCCAGATCGTCATATTGGACGTACTTCTCTCTGAAACGGTTACATTTATAGTGTGCGAAGCTATGTCACGTGGTGCGGTATGCGGAGTCACTAAAAGCACCATAATAGATCAAAGAAGAAGCTTCTAAGTTGATGTGATAGCCACTACGACGCAGTACAATTCAAGTTTTAATTTTTGAGTATTGACTTTTTAGACGGCTTTGTTGCCTCTGACGCGAGGTAGGACCATAAGATTTTGCATTAAGGGAGGTCTAGCAGCCGTCATGCACTGGGGAATGTGAACAGTGTTCATATGTAGTGAAAACCTGAGGAATCCGCCCGTTTTCGTCATTTGCCATCGAATCGACCTAATGCCAGATCGTCATATTTCGCGCTCCTCTCTCTGAAACGGTTACATTATTCGTGTGCAAAGCCATGTCGCGTGCTGCGTTATGCGGAGACACTAAGAGCACCATAATGGATCACAGAAGAAGCTTCTAAGTAGAAGTGATAGCCAGTAAGAAGCAGTACAAATCAAGTTTTAGTTATCGATATTGACTTCTTAGACGGCTTTGGTGCCTTGGACATGAGCTAGGACCTTACGATTATGCATGAAGGGAGGTCTAGCAGCCGTAATGCACTGGGGAATGTGAAAAGTGTTCATATGTAGTGAAAACCTGGGAAATACACCCATTTTCGTGATTTGCTATCGAATCGACATTTGCCAGATCGTCATATTTTCGGCTCTTCTCTCTGAAACGGTGACATTTATCGTGTGCAAAGCTTTGTCGCGTGCTGCGGTATGCGGAGACACTAAAAGCACCATAATAGAACACAGAATAAGGTTCTAAGTTGGTGTGATAGCCAAAACGAAGCAGTACAATTCAAGTTTTAGTTATCGGTTATTGACATTTTAGACGGTTATGGTGCATTGCACATGGGCTAGGACCTTAAGATTTTCCATGAAGGGACGTCTAGCAGCCGCGTTGCACGGGGTAATGTGAAAAGTGTTCATATGTAGTGAAAACCTTAGAAATCCGCCATTTCGTCATTTGTTATCGAATCGACTTTTGCCAGTTCGTCTTATAACTGGTCTTCTCTCTGAAACGGTTACATTTATCGTGTGCAAAGGTATGTAGCGTGCTGCGGTACGCGGGGACCCTCAAAGCACCATCATAGAACACAGAAGAAGCTTCTAAGTTGATGTGACAGCCAGTACGTAGCAGGACTATTCAAGTTTTTGTTATCGATTATTGACTTTTTATACGGCTTTGGTGCCTTCGACATGAGCTCGGACCTTAAGATTTTTCATGAAGTGAGGTCTAGCAGCCGCGTTGCACGGCGGAATGTGAAAAGTGTTCATATGTAGTGAAAACCTGAGAAATAAGCCCGTTTTCGTCATTTGCTATCGAATCGACTTAATGCCAGATCGTCATACTGGCCGCACTTGTCTCTGAAACGGTTACATTTATCGTGTGCAAAGCTATGTCGCGTGCTGCGGTATGCGGAGACACTAAAATCACCATAATAGAACAAAGAAGAAGCTTCTAAGTTGATGTGATAGCCAGTACGAAGCAGTACAATTCAAGTTTTATCTATCGATTATTTTCTTTTTAGACGGCTTTGGTTCCTTTGAGATGACCTAGGACCTGCAGATATTGCATAAAGGGATGTCTAAGAGACGCGTTGCACGGGGGAATGTGAAACGTGTTCATATACAGTGAAAACCTGAGATATCCGCCCGTTTTAGTCATTTGCTATCGAATCGACTTTTGCCAGATCGTCATATTGGCCGCTCTTTTCTCTGAAACGGTGATATGTATCGTGTGCAAAGCTTTGTCGCGTGCTGCGGTATGTGGAGACACTAAAAGCACCATAAAGGATCACAGAAGAAGCTTCTAAGATGATGTGGTAGACAGTACGGAGCAGTCCAAATCAAGTTTTAACTATCGATTATTGACTTTTTAGACGGCTTTCGTGGCTTGGACATGAGGTAGTTCCGAACGATTTTGTATGAGGGAGGTCTAGCAGCCGCGTTTGACGGGGGAATGTGAGAAGAGTTCATATGTAGTGAAAACTGAGAAATCCGCCCGTTTTCGTCCTTTGCTATCGAATCGAATTAATGCCAGATCGTCATATTGGCCGCTCTTCTCTCTGAAACGGTTACATTTATCGTGTGCAAAGCTATATCGCGTGCTGCGGTACGCGGAGACCCTCAAAGCACCATAATAGAACACAGAAGAAGCTTCTAAATTGATGCGATAGCCAGTACGTAGCAGTACAATTCAAGTTTTTGTTATTGATTATTGACTTTTTATACGGCTTTGGTGCCTTCGACATGAGCTCGGACCTTAAGATTTTTCATGAAGGGAGGTCTAGCAGCCGCGTTGCATGGGGGGATGTGAAAAGTGTTCATATGTATTGGAAACCTGAGAAATCCGCCCGTTTTCGTCATATGCTATCGAATCGACTTGATGCCAGATCATCATATTGCCCGCTGTTCTCTCTGGAACCGTTATATTTATCGTGTGCAAAGCTATGTTGCGTGCTGCGGTATTCGTAGACACTAAAAGCACCATAATAGAACACAGAAGAAGTTTCTAAGTTGATGTGATAGCCAGTAAGGAGCAGTAAAATTCAAGTTTTAGTTATCGATTACTGACTTTTTAGACGTCTTTGGTGCCCTGGACACGAGCTAGGACCTTAAGATTTTGCATGAGGGAGTTCTAGCAGCCGCGGTGCACATGGGAATGTGCAAAGTGTTCATATGTAGTAAAAACCTGATAAATCCGCCGATTACGTCATTTGCTATCGAATCGATATTTGCCAGATCGCCATATTGGCCGCTCTTCTCTTCGAAACGGTTACATTTATCGTGTGCAAAGCTATGTCGCGTGCTGCAGTATGCGGAGACACTAAAAGCACCATAATAGGACACAGAAGAAGTTTCTAAGTTGGTGTGATACCCTAAAGGAAGCAGTACAATTCTAGTTTAAGTTATCGATTACTGATTTTTTAGACGGCTTTGGTGCCTTGGACATGAGCTAGGACCTTAAGATTTTGCATGAAGGGAGGTGTAGCAGCCGCGTTGGACGGGGGAATGTGAAAAGTGTTCATATGTAGTGAAAACCGGAGAAATCCGCCCGTTTTCGTCATTTGCTATCGATTCTACTTTTGCCAGAGTGTCATATTGGCCGCTCTTCTCAATGAAACGGTTACAATTATCGTGTGCAAAGCTATGTCGCGTGCTGAGGTATGCAGAGACAATAAAAGCACCATAATAGGTCAGAGAAGTAGCTTCAAACATGATGTGATAGCCTGTACTAAGCATTACAATTTTTGTTTTAGTTATCGATTAATGACTTTTTACACGTTTTTGGTGCCTTTCACATGAGCTAGGACCTTAAGGTATTGCATGAAGGGAGGTCTAGGAGCTGTGTTGCACTGGGGAATGTGAAAAGTGTTCATATGTAGTGAAAACCTGAGAAATCCGCCCGTTTTCGTCATTTGCTATCGAATCAGCTTAATGCCAGATCGTCATGTAGCCCGCTTTTCTCTCTGAAACCGTTACATTTATCGTGTGCAAAGTTATGTCGTATGCTGCGGTATGCGTAGACACTAAAATCACCATAATAGAACACAGAAGAAACTTCTAAGTTGATGTGATAACCTGTACGAAGCAGTACAATTCAAGTTTTAGTTATCGATTATTGACTTTTTAAACGGCTTTGGTTCCTTTGAGATGAGCTAGGACCTTAAGATATTACATAAAGGGATGTCTAAGAGAAGCGTTGCACGGGGGAATGTGAAAAGAGTTCATATGTAGAGAAAACCTGAGATATCCGGGCGTTTTCGTCATTTGCTATCGAATCGACTTAATTTCAGATCGTCATATTGCCCGCTATTCTCTCTGAAACCGTTACATTTATCGTGTGCAAAGATATGTCGCGTGCTGCGGTATGTGGAGACACTAAAAGCACCATAATGGATCACAGAAGAAGCTTCTAAGTTGATGTGATAGCCAGTACGAAGCAATCCAATTCAAGTTTTAACTATCGATCATTGACTTTTTACACGGCTTTCGTGGCTTGGACATTAGGTAGTTCCTTAAGATTTTGCATGAGGGAGGTCTAGCATCCGCGTTTGACAGGGGAATGTGGGAAGTGTTCATATGCTGTGGAAACCTGGAAAATCCGCCCGTTCTCCTCATTGCTATCGAATCGACATTTGCCAGATCGTCATATTGGCGGCTCTTCTCTCTGAAACGGTTACATTTATGGTTTGCAAAGCTATGTCGCGTGCTGCGGTATGCGGAGTCACTAAAAGCTCCATAATAGAACATAGATGAAGCTTCTAAGTTGCTGTGAAAGTCATTACGTAGCAGTACAATTCAAGTTTTAGTTATCGATTAATAACTTGTTAGACGGCTTCGGTGCACTAGACATGATCAAGGACCTTAAGATTTTGCATGAAGCGAGGTCTAGCAACCGCGTTGCACGGGGGAATGTGAAAAGTGTTCATATGTAGTGAAAACCTGAGAAATCCGCCCGCTTTCGTCATATGCTATCGTATCAGCTTAATGCCAGACCGTCATACTGGCCGCACTTGTCTCTGAAACGGTTACATTCATCGTGTGCAAAGCTATGTCGCGTGCTGCGGTATGCAGAGACACTAGAAGCACAATAATATAAAACAGAAAAAGCTTCTAAGTTGATGTGATAGCCAGTACGAAGCAGTACTATTCAAGATTTAGTTATCGATTATTTAATTTTTAGACGATTTTGGTGCCTTGAACATGAGATAGGACTTTACGACCTTGCATGAAGTAAGGTCTAGCAGCCGCGTTGCACGGGGGAATGTGAAAAGTGTTCATATGTAGTGAAAACATGAGAATTCCGCCCGTTTTCGTCATTTGCTATCTAATCGACTTAATGCCAAATCGTCATATTGGCCGGTTATATCTCTGAAACAGTTACATTTATCGTGTGCAAAGCTATGTAGCGTGCTGCGGTATGCGGAGACACTAAAAGCCCCATAATAGATCACAGAAGAAGCTTCTAAGTTGATGCGATAGCCGGTACGTAGCAGTACAATTCAAGTTTTTGTTATTGATTATTGACTTTTTATACGGCTTTGGTGCCTTCGACATGAGCTCGGACCTTAAGATTTTTCATGAAGGGAGGTCTAGCAGCCGCGTTGCATGGGGGGATGTGAAAAGTGTTCATATGTATTGAAAACCTGAGAAATCCGCCCGTTTTCGTCATATGCTATCGAATCGACTTGATGCCAGATCATCATATTGCCCGCTGTTCTCTCTGGAACCGTTATATTTATCGTGTGCAAAGCTATGTTGCGTGCTGCGGTATTCGTAGACACTAAAAGCACCATAATAGAACACAGAAGAAGTTTCTAAGTTGATGTGATAGCCAGTAAGGAGCAGTAAAATTCAAGTTTTAGTTATCGATTACTGACTTTTTAGACGTCTTTGGTGCCCTGGACATGAGCTAGGACCTTAAGATTTTGCATGAGGGAGTTCTAGCAGCCGCGGTGCACATGGGAATGTGCAAAGTGTTCATATGTAGTAAAAACCTGATAAATCCGCCGATTACGTCATTTGCTATCGAATCGATTTTTGCCAGATCGCCATATTGGCCGCTCTTCTCTTCGAAACGGTTACATTTATCGTGTGCAAAGCTATGTCGCGTGCTGCAGTATGCGGAGACACTAAAAGCACCATAATAGGACACAGAAGAAGTTTCTAAGTTGGTGTGATACCCTAAAGGAAGCAGTACAATTCTAGTTTAAGTTATCGATTACTGATTTTTTAGACGGCTTTGGTGCCTTGGACATGAGCTAGGACCTTAAGATTTTGCATGAAGGGAGGTGTAGCAGCCGCGTTGGACGGGGGAATGTGGAAAGTGTTCATATGTAGTGAAAACCGGAGAAATCCGCCCGTTTTCGTCATTTGCTATCGATTCGACTTTTGCCAGAGTGTCATATTGGCCGCTCTTCTCAATGAAACGGTTACAATTATCGTGTGCAAAGCTATGTCGCGTGCTGAGGTATGCAGAGACAATAAAAGCACCATAATAGGTCAGAGAAGTAGCTTCAAACATGATGTGATAGCCTGTACTAAGCATTACAATTTTTGTTTTAGTTATCGATTAATGACTTTTTACACGTTTTTGGTGCCTTTCACATGAGCTAGGACCTTAAGGTATTGCATGAAGGGAGGTCTAGGAGCTGTGTTGCACTGGGGAATGTGAAAAGTGTTCATATGTAGTGAAAACCTGAGAAATCCGCCCGTTTTCGTCATTTGCTATCGAATCAGCTTAATGCCAGATCGTCATATAGCCCGCTTTTCTCTCTGAAACCGTTACATTTATCGTGTGCAAAGTTATGTCGTATGCTGCGGTATGCGTAGACACTAAAATCACCATAATAGAACACAGAAGAAGCTTCTAAGTTGATGTGATAACCTGTACGAAGCAGTACAATTCAAGTTTGAGTTATCGATTATTGACTTTTTAAACGGCTTTGGTTCCTTTGAGATGAGCTAGGACCTTAAGATATTGCATAAAGGGATGTCTAAGAGAAGCGTTGCACGGGGGAATGTAAAAAGTGTTCATATGTAGAGAAAACCTGAGATATCCGAGCGTTTTCGTCATTTGCTATCGAATCGACTTAATTTCAGATCGTCATATTGCCCGCTATTCTCTCTGAAACAGTTACATTTATCGTGTGCAAAGCTATGTAGCGTGCTGCGGTATGCGGAGACACTAAAAGCCCCATTATAGATCACAGAAGAAGCTTCTAAGTTGATGTGATAGCCAGTTAGAAGCAGTACAATTCAAGTTTCAGTTATCGATTATTGAATTTTTAGACGGCTTTGGTGCCTTGGACATGAGCTAGGACCTTAAGATTTTGCATGAAGGGAGGTCTAGCCGCCGCGTTGCATGGAGGAATGTGAAAAGTGTTTATATGTAGTGAAAAATTGAGAAATCCGCCCGTTTTCCTCATTTGCTATCGAATCGACTTGATGCCAGGTCATCATATTGCCCGCTGCTCTCTGAAACCGTTATATTTATCGTGTGTAAAGCTATGTTGCGTGCTGCTGTATTCGTAGACACTAAAAGCACGATAATAGAACACAGAAGAAGCTTCTAAGTTGATGTGATAGCCAGTAAGAAGCAGTAAAATTCAAGTTTTAGTTATCGATTACTGTCTTTTTAGACGTCTTTGGTGCCCTGGACATGAGCTAGGACCTTAAGATTTTGCATGAAGGGAGGTGTAGCAGCCGCGTTGCACGGGGGAATGTGAAAAGTGTTCATATGTAGTGAAAAGCTGAGAAATCCGCCCGTTTTCGTCATTTGCTATCGAATCGACTTAATGCCAGATCGTCATATTACCTGCATTTCTGTCTGAAACCGTTACATTTATCGTGTGCAATGCTAAGTTGCGTGCTCCGGTATGCGTAGACACTAAAAGCACCATAATAGAACACAGAATAAGCTTCTAAGTTTATGTGATAACCAGTACGAAGCAGTACAATTCAAGTTTTTGTTATCGATTATTGGCTTTTTAGACGGCTTTGGTGCCTAGGACATGAGCTAGGACCTTAAGATTTTGCATGAGGGAGTTCTAGCAGCCGCGTTCCACGGGGGAAAGTGCAAAGTGTTCATATTTAGTGAAAACCTGAGAAAACCGCCGATTTCGTCATTTGCTATCGAATCGACTTTTGCCAGATCGTTATATTGGCCACTCTTCTCTCTTAAACGGTTACATGTATCGTGTTCAAAGCTATGTCGCGTACTGCGGTATGCGTAGACACTAAAAGCACCACAATAGAACACAGAAGAAGTTTCTAAGTTGGTGTGATACCCAAAACGAAGCAGTACAATTCTAGATTAAGTTATCGATTATTGATTTTTTAGACGGCTTTGGTGCCTTGCACATGAGCTAGGACCTTAAGATTTTGCATGAAGGGAGGTCTAGCAGCCGCGTTGCACGAGAGAATGTGAAAAGTGTTAATTTGTAGTAAAAAACAGAGAAATCAGTCCGTTTTCGTCATTTGTTATCGAATCGGCTTTTAGCTAGATCGTCACATTGGCCGGTCTTCTTTCTGAAACGGTTACATTTATGGACTGCAAATCTATGTCGCGTGCTGCGGTATGCGGAGACACTAAATGCAGCATAGCAGAACACATAAGAGGCTTCTAAGTTGATGTAATAGGCAGTAAGAAGTAGTACAATTCAAGTTTTAGCTATCGATTATTGACTTTTTACCCTTCTTTGGTGCGTAGGACTTGAGCTAGGACCTTACAATTTTGCACCACAGAAGAACTAGCAGCCGCGGTACAAGGGAGACTGTGTTCACAAGTAGTAAAAACCTGGAAATCCGTCCGTTTTCGTCATTTGTTATCAAATCGACTTAAAGTGAGATCGTCATTTGCTATCGAATCGACTTTTGCCAGATCGTCATATTGGCCGCTCTTTTCTCTGAAACGGTTACATTTATCGTCTGCAAAGCTAAGTCGCGTGCTGCGGTATGCGGGGACAATAAAAGCACCATAATAGAACACAGAAGAAGGTTCTATGTTGATGTAATAGCCAGTAAGAAGTAGTACAATTCAAGTTTTAGTTATCGATTATTGACTTTTTAGCCGGCTTTGGTGCCTTGGACATGAGCTAGGACCTTAAGATTTGGCATGAAGGGAGGTCGAGCAGCCGCGTTGCACGGGGGAATGTGAAATGTGTTCATATGTAGTGAAAACCTGACAAATTCGGCCGTTTTCGTCATTTGATATCGAATCGACTTAATGCCAGATCGTCATATTGGCCGCTTTTCTCTCTGCAATGGTTATATTTATCTTCTGCAAAACTATATCGTGTCCTTCGCTATGCTTAGACACTAAAAGAACCATAGTAGAACACAGAAGAAGACTCTCAGAAGATGTAATCGGCCAGTACGAAGCATTACAATTCACATTTTACTTATCTATTATTGACTTATTAACCGGCTTTGGTTATTTGTACATGAGCTATGACCTTGAGATTGTTCATGAAACGAGGTCTGTCTGCCACGTTGCGCGGGAGAATGTGAAAAGTGTTCATATGTAGTAAAAACCTGAGAAATCCTCCCGTTTTCGTCATTTTCTATTTAATCGACTAATTGCCAGATCTGCAAGCTTATGTCGCGTGCTGTGTTATGCGGAGACAGTCAAAGCATCACAGTAGAACACAGATGAAGCTTCTCTGTTGGTGTAATCAGCGAGAAAGAACCAGTAATAAGTTGTACAATTCAAATTTTAGTTATCATTTATTGACTTATTAGCCTGCTTTGGTACCTTGGACATGAGCTAGGGCCTTAAGATTTTGCATGAAACGCGGTCTGGACGCCACGTTGCACGGGATGATGTGAAAAGTGTCCATTTGTAGTAAAAACCTGACAAATCCGACCGTTTTCTTCATTTGCTGTCGAATCGACTTATTGGCAGATCGTCACATCGGCCGCTTTACGCTCTGAGACGGTTAAATTTATAGTCTGCAAACTTATGTCGCCTGCTGCGGTTTGCGGAGACACTAAAAGCACCATAGTAGAAGACAGAAGAAGGTGTTAAGAAGATGTATTCGGCCAGTAAGAAGCAGTACAATTCAAGTTTTAGTTATAGATTACTGACTTATTAGCCGGCTTTGGTGCCTTGGACATGATCGAGGACCTCAAGCTTTTGCATCAAACGAGGTCTGAACGTCACGTTGCACGGGGAAATGTGAAACGTGTTAATATATATTAAAAACCTAAGAAAACCTTTCGCATTTATTTAAGTTCCTTTAGTAAATAAGAATCTGTTAAAAAACTGACTACAATAATCATAATCTTGCTGTACAAGGGAAGTAGCTACTATTATTAACAGTATTTATCAACAGCAAATAAAACAAAAGGTAAAACAGAAAGATTATCAAACGTCTAATGGCACAGTAACGAAACTGAAAACAGTTCGCGACAATTTCTTCTGAAATTATTTCACCAGGAAACAACAAGAACACCGATTGAAGACTACCAAAGTTCCAAAATAAACCACTATACACAAACAACTAATTAGTACTTAGCTTTGGATGCGCCGCTACAGCTGCAACTGGTCAGCGCGGAATGTAAACACAGGTAAGAAGTTAAGTTGCTCGATACGAAACACTCGCAAATATCAGGTCACAACCCAAGAAAGGCGGAGGTGAATGAAGAAACCATTAATAAGTATCTTATATAGTAAATATTATCACAAAAACCGTTAAAATATGTATCTGAAACCTATAAATGTATGAAAACTTAGAGAGCGATTTCACACGCACTCACGCGCCTAATCGTAATGCCAGATCGTCGCAGTGGCAGCTTTGCTCACGGAACTGTTTACATATACATCTGGAAACTTACGTCATGTGCTGAGGTATGCGGTCGCACCACAAACAACAAAATAGGAGCTTCTCATTTGATGCAATCGGCAGGTAAGAAGTAGTACTACTCAAGTTTTAGGTATCGAAAATTCAACTGTAGGCCGGTTCTGGTGTCTTGCAGTTGATAGAGGACCTTGGAACATGCCTGTCTTTTTACCCCCCTCCCCCCTCGTAAGATGACTGTCTACGTACACCCGCCACCCCCCCCCCCCCTCGTAATATGTCTGCCTACCTACTCACGCCTTCTGAAAATGTGTGTCTACCCACTTCCCCCTCAGAAGATGACTCTCTACTTATCCCCCCAACCGGAAAACGTCAGTTTTCCCACCCCCTCCCCCCTCAGAAGATGACTGTCTACCTACACACCCTCGGAAGATACCTGTCTACTTAACCCCCCCCCCCCCCCCCCCCTCGTTTGGAACGTGTCTGCCTACCTACCAGCCTCTGAAAATATGTCTTTCTATCTACATCCCCCACCCCCCTCAGAAGATCACTCTCTACCTACTCCGCACGTGGATGATGCCTGTCTCCCTAACCCACCCTTCAGAAGATGTTTGCCTATGTACCCCTTCTTGGAAGATGTCTGTCTACCTACACACCTTTGGAAGAGGCCTGTCTACCTACCCCCTCCCCACCCCTTGGAAGATGTCTGCCCAGCTACCCTCCATCTAAGAAAATATTTGTCTACATACACCCCCTTCGGAAAATGTCTGTCTACCTACTACTGCTCTGATGATGTCTGTCTCCCTACCCCACCCTTCAGAAGATGTCTGCCTACCTTCTACTCCATGGAAGATGTCTCTATACATACCACCTATCGGGTGATGTTTGTCTACTCGCCCCCCCCCCCCACCCCATAACATGCCAATCTAACATCCCCCCCTGTGAAGATGCCTATCTATCGCCTAGCTCGGAAGCTACCCCAACTCAGAAGATTCCTATCTACCTGCACTTGGAAGATGACTATCTGTCCATCACCTTCAGAAGACTCTTATCTACCCCCTCAGAAGATGGCTGTCTACATACCCCACCCTCAGAATAGGACTGTCTCTGATCTCCCACCCTATCTGTCTGTCTACCATTCTCACACATCGAGAGAGGTGGTACAGTGGTTAGCACACTGGACTCGCATTCGGGAGGACGATGGTTCAATCCCGTCTCCGGCCATCCTGATTTAGGTTTTTCGTGATTACCCTAAATCGTTTCAGGCAAATGCCGGGATGGTTCCTCTGAAAGGGCACGGCCAATTTCTTTCCCAATCCTTCCCTAACCCGAGCTTGCGCTCCGTCTCTAATGACCTCGTTGTTGACGAGACATTAAACACTAACCACCACCACCACCATTCTCACAATCAGAAACTGTCTGTCTACCAACCTCCCCCCCCCCCCCCGAAGATGTCTGCCTATCTTCCTAGGTACCGCCATTTAGAAGGTGTCTGCCTACCTACACCCACTTCAAAAGATGTGTAACTGACTACCCCACCTCCGAAGATCTCTGTCAAACCCTCCTCCCATCCCTGGAGGATGTATGTGTGCAGACCCCCCTCTTGGAAGACATTTGACAACCGAAAAAACCGCTTTGGAAGATGTATGACTTCCTACCACTACCCTCGGAAGGTGTATGTCTACCTAGCACCCCCTCGAAGATGCCTGTCTATCTACCGAACCACGGTATATGCCTGCCTCACCCTGTCAGAATATGTCTGTCTACATACCCCACATGGAAGATGTCTGTCTACTTACCCCCCCCCCCCCCCCTTGGAAGATGTTTGTCTACCTAGCCCCTCTTGGAAGATGTCTGCCCACATAAACACACACTCGGAATATGTATGACTAGCCACCACTCCCCTCGGAACATGTATGTCTACCTACCCCACCTCCAGACATGTCTCTCTACCTACGCCCCCACTCATAAGTTATGTGTCTACCAACCCGCCATTTGAAGATGTCTGTCAACCTGGCCCTCCCTCAGAAAATGTCTGTCTACCTGCCCACCTTGGAATATTTATGTCTACCAAAACCCGGAGGATGTCTGTCTACCCAACACCCCCTCAGAAGATGATTGTCTACCTACCCCCGGAAGATTTCAGTCTACCTGCCCCCCCCTCACTTCTGAAAGATGCCTGTCAATCAACCCCTCCAACAGAAAATGTCTGTCTACCTACCGCCCCTCGAAAGTTGTATGTCTACCACCCCTCCTCGGGAGATGTCTGTCTACCTACCCCCCTTCAGAAGATGTCTATCTACCTACCCCCCATCCCCTCGGTAAATGCCTGTCTACCCAACCCCCTCTCGGGAAAAGTATGTCTACCTATCCCCACTCGGAAGATTGCTGTCTACCTACCACCTCCCTCGGAATATGTCTGTATATCGAACCCGACCTCGGAATATGATTTTCCACCTAATGCATGGGAGATGTCAGTCCACCTGCACCCCACTTTGTAAAATGCCTGTCTACTTTCCACCCCTTTGGAAGATGTCTATCATCCCACCTCGGAAGATGTCTGTCTACCTACCCCCCTCTGAACATGATTGCCTACTGAACCACAACTCAGAAGATGATTGTCTACTGACCACCCAGAAGATGGAAGCCTACCTGCCCCCTCCCACTACAACAGAAGATGACCATCCATCTAACCCCCTTGGTGGATGTCGGTTCATCTCCCCCCCCCCTTGGAGGACTTTGTCTTCCTACCCCCTCGGAAGATGTATGTATTCCATTTGCCCCTCAGAAGAGGTCTATCTTCCAACCCCCCTAAGAAGATTTTTGTCTACCTACCCTGCCTTGGTATATGTATGTCTTCCTACACCCCCTCATACGATGTCTGCATACCTACCCCCCTCGGAAGAAGTCTATCATCCCTCTGTTAGAGAATTTCTGTCTACCTTGCCCCCCCCCCCCCCTCGGAAGATATATGTCTTCATATCCTCTACCCTTGGTGCCTACATACTCAACCTCAGAAGATGTCTACCAACCTACCCCACCTTATAAGAAATCTTTCTACCTACCCCCCCCCCCCTCATAATATGTGTGTCTACCACCTCATGGAGGATATATGTCTACTCCCCCCCCCTCGTAAAATGTCTATCTTTCCCAGTTGGAAAGATGTCTATCATCCCACTCTTAGAAGGTGTCTGTCTACCTGTCCTCCCACTCTGAAAATGTCTGTGTACCTACCCTCCCTCAGGAGATATCGGTCTAATTGCCCACCGGGACTATGTCTATCTACATACTCTCAGCCTTGGAAAATACGTGCCTACCTACCCCACCCCCTGTAAGATATCTGTCTACCTACAACCTGCCCTCGGATACTGTCTGTCTACATACACCCTCTAATAAGATGTCTGTCTACATACCCCACACTGTCTGTCTTCCTACCCCAACCATCCTCGGAAGATGTTTGTCTACCTACCCCTCCTTGGAAAATGCCTGTCTACCTAAATCTCACTTGGAAAATATCTGTCTACCTACCCCCCATCCTTGGAAGGTGTCTGTCCACCAACTCTCCTGTCGGAAGATGTATGGCTACCTAACCCCCCTCAGAAGATGTCTGTCTATCTATCTGCCTGTGGAATGTGTATGTCTACCTAACTCCCTTAGACAATGTCAGTCTACATACCCCCCTCGGAAGATACCTGTCTACCAATACTCTTCCCTCTACATGCCAAAACTAATAAGATAGCTGCCAACCTAACCCACCTCAGAAGGTCTCTGTTTATGCACACAAACTGAACATGTATGTCTATCTACCCCCCAGAAGTTGTCTGTCTACCTGCCCCCTCAGAAAATGTCAGTCGACCTACCCCCCCTTGGAAGATTTCTGTCTACCTATAACACCTCATGGAAAATATCAGTCTACCAGCCCCCTCTCAGAAGATGTCTGTCTACCTACCACCCCCCTCAGAAGTAGTATATCTATCTACCGTACCCTTGGAACATGTCTACCTACCCCCCCCCCTCCCAGTCAGCAGTTGTCTGTCCACCACCTACATAAGTTGTCTATCTACACCCCCTCGGAAGATGTCTGTCCAATACACCACCCTCAGAAGATATCTGTCCTACCCCTCTCGAAAATGTTAGTCTACCTACACCCCAGATAATGAATGTCTACCAACCCCACCTCAGAAGATGTTTGTCTACCTACCCCATGGAAGATGTGTTTACCTACCACCACTCGTAGTATGTGTGTCTACCTACCCCCATTGGAAAATATCGGACTACCAACTGCCCTTGAAGATGTATGCCTACATACCCAACACCCTCGGAAGACGTCTGGCTACCTAGCTCCCCCCCACGAAGATATCTGCCTTCATACCCACTTCTCTTGGAAGATGTCTGTCAACGGACCCAAATTCAGAAAACGACTGCCTACCTACCCCACCTCAAAAGATGTCTGCCTACCAACCACCCCTCGGAATATGTATGTCTACCTACACTCATTCGGAATATTGCTTTCTACCACCCCTCCCTCTGAACATGTCTATCTACCTACCTCCCTCAGAACATGTCTATCTACCAACATCCCCCACCTCTTATGAAGTCTCTCTCACTACCCCCCCCCCCTTCGAAAGTGACACCCTACCTACCATCCTCAGGAAATGTCAGTCTTCCTACTCCCCATAACTCAGAAGGTGTGTCTAACTATCCCCATGGACAATGTCTGTCTACATACCCCTAGCCTCAGAAAATACTTGTCTAACTACACCCCTCAGAATATTTCTGTCTACCTACAACCCAGCCTCGGATAATGTCTGTCTACCTACCCCCTCACTAATTGTCTCTCTACGTAAGCTACCTTAGAAGATATCTGTCTACATATCCCTCATCCTCTGAAGCTGTATGTCTACTACCCCTGCTCAGAAGATGTCTGTCTACTTAAAAACCCCTCAGAACATGTCTGTCTAACAACCCCCCCCCCCCCCCCCCAGTTGTCTGTCTACCTACCCCCTTGAAGATGTCTGTCTACCTACCCCCAGTAAAATGTCTCTGTACCCATCTTCCCCTCAGAAGATGATTGTCTACCTACCCCCGTACAGAAGATGCACCCCTTTCAGAAAATGTCTGTCTACCTACCCCATCCACACACGGAAGATTCCTATCTACCCACTTTGGACAATGCCTTTCTACCCCAACTCAGAAATGTCTATCTACTACCATCTCAGACGATGTCTGTCTACCTACCCCCCCATTGAATATATCTGCCTACCCAACCCATCTTTGGAAGATGATTGGCTACCTACCCCATGGAAGATGTCAGGCAACCTGCCCGCTCACTTAGGAAGATGCCTACCTCCCCCTTGGAAGTGGTCTATTTTCCACCACTCAGAAGATGTCTGTCTAACTACCCCCTCTGAATGTATATGTCTATCAACTATGTCTGTTTACCTACTCCCATAAGATGTCTATCATCCCCCTCAGAAGGTATCTTCCTATATACTCCCTCCCCTTGGAAGATGTCTGTCTACATACCCAAACTAAGATGATGTCTGGCAATCTACTCCCCCACAGAAGATGTCTGTCTACCTACCACCCTTGGAACATCTATGTCTTTCTACTCCCCGGAAGATGTCTGTCAGTCTGCCCAACTTGGAAAATGTCTGTCTACGTGCCCTCCTTCGGAAGATGTCTATCATCCCCAGCCTCAGAAGAATTATGTCTATTTGTCCCGCACCAACAGTAGATGTCTGTGTACCTACCCCCTTAAGAAGAAGTCTGTTTACCAACCCCCCTTCAGGAGATTCTCAAACCACCCACCAGGAAAGTCTCTGTCTACCTATCCCTCCCCCCCCCCCCCTTTGGGAGATATGTGTCTACCTACAACACAACTCGGTAAATGTCTGTCTACCTACCCCTCAGAAGATGTCTGTTTATCCACACCTCCACAGATGATGTCTATCTACCTACCCCCTGCCCCCATCCTCCGAGGATGTCTGTCTTCCTACACCCTCAGAAGATGTCTGTCTACCAACCCCCCTTGGAAGATGTTGGTCTACTTACCCTTCTAGATGATGTCTGTCTACGTACACCCCTCAGAAGATGGCTGTCTACCAATCCACCAATGGGAGATGTCTGTCTACCAACCCCCTCGAAAGGTGCCTTTGTGCCTACCCCCTTAGAAGATTGTCTACCTACGAACACTCAGTAAATGTATGTATACCTACCCCCCCCCCCTTCGGAAGAAGTCTGTCTAATTATTCCTCACCCCTTGGTAATTTCTGTCTACATACCACTCCCTTGCAAGATGTCTGTGTACCTACTCCCTCTTGAAAGATATCTGTTTACCTACATCTTCTGTGGGGAGGTAGGAAGACACACATCTTCCGCGAGGGGTAGGTAGACAGACATATTCCAAAGCAGGGTACATGGTCAGACATCTTCTGAAGGGTGGTAGGTAGACAGACATCCTCCAAGAGGGGGGGGAGACATTTTCTGTGGTGATAATGGTAGACAAACAATTCCAAGGAGGGGTAGTTAGACAGTCATCTTCTGAGTGGTTGTTTCTTAGTCAGACGTCTTCAAGGGGGAGGACTGGTAGACCAACAGTTTCCAAGGGGGGAGACATTTTTCGATTGGGGCCAAATAGGTAAACAGATATCCTTTGAGAGGGAGGTAGACATTTTCCGGGGGGGGGAGATATTTTCGAGGGGGAGAGTAGATTGACATCTTCTGGGAGGGGGGAGATAGTATTCTTCCATGGGGGGAGGTGAGTTGTGAGACATCTTCAAAGGTTGGGGGGGGGGGGGGGGTCGGTAGACAGACATCTTCCAAGAAATGTCGGTAAGTAGACAGACATCTTCTGTGGGAAGTGATGGTATGTACACTTACATCTTTTGATGGGTTCGGGTAGATAAACAGGCATCTTTCATGATGGGGGGATAGAGCTCCTCGAAGATGGGGTGTAGATGTCTTTGGCAAGGAGGGTAGATAGACATATTCCGAGAGGGGGTTAGATAGATTTCTTCCATAGCGGGGATAGATAGACTTGTCCCGAGTTTGTGAGGTAGACAGACATACAGACATCTTCCTAGAATTTGGAGGTAGACAAACATATTCAGAATGGGCAGTAGACACATTCCAAATGAAGGGAGGCTGTAGAAATCTTCTGAGTCTAGGATAAATGTTCTCTGAGAGGAGGGGCTAGATGGAAATCTTAACAGGGGTGGGGTAGGTAGTCAGACATATTCTGAGAGGAGGGGGTTGATAGACAGGCATCTTTCATGAGGTGAGTTATAGACATCCGCCTGGATTAGATTAGATTAGATTAGATTAATACTTGTTCCATAGATCATGAATACGACACTTCGTAATGATGTGGAACGTGTCAGGTTAATAAAAGATGTCTGTACAAGAAATTACATTACCCAAAATATTGCATGACACTAATAACTAATTTTTTTTTTTTTTTTTTTTTTTTTTTTTTTTAACTTACTTTATATCTAAAAATTCAGCCAATGAGTAGAAGGAGTTGTCATCTAGAAATTCTTTTAATTTATTTTTAAATGTTAGTTGGCTATCTGTCAGGCTTTTGATGCTGTTTGGTAGGTGCCCAAAGACTTTTGTGGCAGCATAATTTACCCCTTTCTGTGCCAAAGTCAGATTTAACCCTGCATAGTGAAGATCATCCTTTCTCCTGGTGTTATAGGTATGCACACTGCTATTACTTTTGAATTGGGTTGGATTATTATCAACAAATTTCATAAGGGAATATACATACTGTGAGGTTACTGTGAGGATCCCTAGATCCTTAAATAGATGTCTGCAGGATGACCGTGGGTGGGCTCCAGCAATTATTCTGATTACACGTTTTTGTGCAATGAATACTTTTCTACTCAACGATGAATTACCCCAGAATATGATGCCATACGAAAGCAGTGAATGAAAGTAGGCATAGTAAGCTAATTTACTGAGATTCTTATCACCAAAATTTGCAATAACCCTAATAGCATACGTAGCTGAACTCAGACGTTTCAGCAGACCATCAATGTGTTGCTTCCAGTTTAACCTCTCATCGATGGACACACCTAAAAATTTTGAAAATTCTACCTTAGCTACAGACTTCTGTTCAAATTCTATATTTATTACTGGAGTTTTGCCATTTACTGTACGGAACTGTATATACTGTGTTTTATCAAAATTTAAAGAGAGTCCGTTTGCTGAGAACCACTTAATAATTTTGTGAAAAACATCATTTACAATTACATCACTTAGTTCTTGGTTTTTGGATGTTATTACTATACTTGTATCATCAGCAAAAAGAACTAACTTTGCATCTTCATCAATGTGGAATGGTAAGTCATTAATGTATATCAAGAACAGTAAAGGACCTAAGACCGAACCCTGTGGGACCCCGTGCTTGATAGCACCCCAGTTTGAGGAATCAGCTGTTTTAACATTACACGAACCACTTATTTCAACTTTCTGCATTCTTCCAGTTAAGTATGAATTAAACCATTTGTGCACTGCCCCACTCAAACCATAATGATTTAGCTTATCTAAAAGAATTCCATGATTTACACAATCAAAGGCCTTTGAGAGATCACAAAAAATACCAATGGGTGATGTCCGGTTATTCAGAGCATTTAATATTTGATCAGTGAAAGCATATATAGCATTTTCTGTTGAAAAGCCTTTCTGAAAACCAAACTGACATTTTGTTAGTACTTTATTTTTACAAATATGGGAGGCTACTCTTGAATACATTACTTTCTCAAAAATTTTTGATAGAGCTGTCAGAAGAGAGATTGGGGGATAGACATCTTCTGAGGTGGGGATAGGTATCTTCCAGTGGGTGTAGATATCTGTGGGTGGGGTAGATAGACATCTTCTGAGGTGTTGGTTGATAGTCACCTTCCTAGTGGAGGGATACAGATATATTCCGCCTGGGCTGGGTAGATAATCTTCTGAAGGGGGGTAGACGTCTTCCAAGGGGGGGTAGAGAGACAGCTTCTGAGGGGGGTAGATAGACATTTTCCAAGGATGGTTGCAGATACACATCTTCTGAGGGGGTAGATACACCTCTTCCGAGGAAGGTATGGATAGATAATCTTATGAGGTGGGTGTTGGTAGGCATCAGCTGAAGGGGGCTAGATTGGCATCTTCCGATGTGGAAGGGTTTAGGTAGGCATTTTTAGAGGGAGGGATTTCTTCCCAGGGGTTTAGATAGGCATCTTCCAAGTGGGTGTAGAATGACATCTCAGAGAGGGGGTAGACAAAATCTTCCGAGAGGGGGGTAGGTAGAAAGACATCTTTCGATGGGAGAGTAGGTAAGCAGACATCTTTTGAGTGGGGTTGGTAAACTGACATCTTCCAAAGGGGCAAGGTAGACATATAGTTTCTGAGGGTGGGGCATAGGTAGACTGACACTTTCCGATGTGTGGTAAGTAGAATTACATCTTCTGAAGTGATGGGGTAGGTAGACAGACATTTTCTGAAGGGGTGTAGGTATACAGACATATACCTAGGGGGAAGGTAGACAGACATGTCCCGAGTGGTGGTAGGTAGACAGCCATCTTCCAGTTGGGTAGGTACACAGACATCATCCAAGGAGGTTAGAAGGACAGACATTTTCCATGTGGGGGTTGGTAGACATAAATCATCTGAGGGGGGAGAGACATCTTTTGAGGGGAGGGTACATAGACGGACATCTTCAGAGAGGAGGTAGTCATCCTCTGAGAGGGGGATAGTCATCCTCCGAGAGGGGGAGTAGATGTCTTCCGAGATGGGAGGCAGTTGTACATCTTCCACTGGTCTTAGCTAGGCAGACATCTTCTGAGGGAGGGTATGTAGACAGTCATCTTCTGAGGGGGATAACGTCGACAGTCATCTTCTGATCGGGGTGGGTGGGTAGACAGACATCTTCCGAGTGGTGGTAGGTATGGAGACATCTTCTGAGGCTGGATTCGGTAGACAGGCATCTTCCAAGGGGAGGTGTTGGAAGACAGATATTTTTCAAGGGGTGGGAAACATCTTCTAAAGGATGCAGTTTGGTAAGCAGTATCCTCCGAGAGGGGTCTAGACATTCTGTGAGGGGGATAACGTCGACAGTCATCTTCTGATTGGGGGGGGGGGGGGGGGGTAGGTAGAAAGACATCTTCCGAGGAGTGTTAGGTATGGAGACATCTTCTGAGCCTGGGTGCGGTAGAAAGACATCTTCCAAGGGGTGGAGGGGGGTGTTGGAAGACAGACATCTTCCAAGGGGTGGGAAGCACCTTCTAAAGGATGCAGTTTGGTAGACAGACATCCTACGAGAGAGGATGTAGACATTCTCAGATGGGGAGTGTATATCTTCTGAGAGGAGTGGTAGATTGACATCTTCCGAGAGGGGGGAGATACTTTTCTTCCATGGCGGCAATAGATAGATATCTTCCGAGAGGAGGTACATAGATAGACATGTTTAAATGTGTGGTGAATGTACACAGACAACTTTCGAGAAGGGGGGTAGGTATACAGACATCCTCAGAGGGGGTGGGTTGGGAGACAGACATCTTCCGAGATAGGGATAAGATAGAGACAAATCATTCAAGGTGTGGTAGATAAATATACAGATTCTGAGGGGTTTAGGTAAACATTCATATTATGACGGGTTGTGGGTGTAGGTAGACAGAAACCATCCGAGGAGGGGTATTTAGGCAGATAATGTCTGAGAGGGTTTATGTAGACTGGCATCTTCTGAGGGGTTGTAGGAGGACAGATATCTTCCAAGTGGAGGGTTGGTAGACAGACATCTTCAGATGTGGGGTGGGGTAGGTAGCCAGACATCTTCCAATAGGGGGTTGGTAGGCAGACATATCATGTGAGGGGATGGTTTAGACAGCCTTCTTCTGATGGGTGGGTGGGTAGACTGACATCTTCCATGATGGGGCGTAGGCAGAGAGACATTGTCCGAGGCAGGGTGACTATAGACATTTTTCGAGAGGGGGGGTAGTTAGACAGACTTCTTCTGGGGGGTTGTAGGTAAACTGACCTCTTCAGAGGGGTGGCGTAGAATGACATTTGCCAAGAGGGGTAGGTAGAGAGACATTTTCCGATGGTGGAAAGTAGACAACATCTTCTGATGAGTGTAGGTAGACAGACATCTTCCGAGGGGGATGTGTAGGTGGACATACATCTTCCGATGGTTGGTGGGTACATAGACAGACATATTCCAATGGGTGCGGTAGGTAGACAAACATCTTCCAAGTGCGGGCGTCGTAGACAGATATCATACAAAAGTTCATGTAGGTAGACACACATCTTCTGAGGGGGTGTAGGGAGACAGACATTTTCCGAGGAGTGTACATAGACATACATTTTCCACGTGGGGTCTAGGTAGACAGACATCTTCAGATGAGGGGGTAATTAGACAATCATCTTCTGGGGTAGGCTGACAGACATATTCAGAAGTATGGGTTGGTAGACAATACTTTATGACTGGAGGGATGTAGAGAGACATCTTCCAAGGGGTGTAAGTAGGTAGACAGACCTCTTCTGTTGTGGGATTTGTAGGTAGGCAGACATCTTCCGAAGCAGAGGTGTTGGTAAACAGACAATTATCATGGACAGGGTTAGGTAGGCAGACATCTTCCCAGTGAAGTTTTGTAGACAGACATCTTCCAACGAGGGGTTAGGTAGACTGACACCTTCTGAGGCAGGGTAGGTAGATAGTCATCTTCGGAGGAGTGTTTGGTATACAGACATCTTCCGAACGGGTGTAGGTATACAGACATATACCTAATGGGGAGGTAGACAGACATCATGGGAGTGGGGGTACGTAGACAGACAGGTGGGTAGGTATACAGACATCTTCCGAGGGGGATTAGGAGGACAGACATTTTCCATTTGAGGGTTGATAGACTTACATCATCTGAGGGAGGAGAAATATCTTTTGAGAGGAGGGTATGTAGACAGACATTTCAGAGAGAGGGTAGACATCATCCGAGAGGGAGGTAGTCATCCTCCAACACAGGGGTAGATATCTTCCAAGAGGGGTGTAAATAAATATCTTCCAAGATGCGAGGTAGATGGACCTCTTCCGAGGGTTTTAGGTAGGCAGACATGTTCCGAGGTGTGGCATGTAGACATACACCTTCTGAGGGGAATAAGGTAGACAGTCATCTTCTTATGGGAAATGGGTAGGTAGACAGACATATTCCAAGGGAGGGGGGGTAGGTAAGGAGGAGATATATTCTGAGGGTGAGTTCAGTACTCATCTTCTGAGGGGTGTTCATGGTAGACAGACATCTTTCAAAGGGGGGAGACATCTTCCAAAGTATGCGTTTTGGTATACAGACATCCTCCAAGAGGGGTGTGGACATTCTCTGATGTGGGAGTAGATATCTTCCCAGAGGAGTGGTAGTTTAACAACTTCCGAGAGGGGGGGGGGGGGTTGGGTAGGCAGACAGATATTCTCAGAGGTAGGGGTAGGGAGACAGATATCTCCTACAGGAGGGATAAAATCGAATCATTTGAAGGGGGTAGATAGGCATACATCTTCTGAGGGATTTAGGTAGACATTCATCTTATGACAGGGGAAGGGGGTAGGTAGACAGATCATGCGGGGGGGGGGGGGATATGTAGACAGATATCTTACGAGAGGGGGGTAGTTAGGCAGACATATTCTGAAGAGTTGTAGGAGGACGGACATATTCCAAGGGGGTAGGTAGACAGGCATCTACAGAGGGGGTTAGGTAGACAGTCTTATCAGAGGTGTATAGGTAGACAGACATCTTCTAAGGGGTTTGGTAGACCAACATTTCCTAAGGAGTGGCAGGTAGACAAACTTCTTCCGAGTGTGGGTGGGTATGTAGACAGACACCAGTAAGGAATTGTAGGCTGACAGACATCCTTTGTGATAGATGGTAGGTAGGCAGAAATATTCCGAAGGGAGGGTTGGAAAACATACATCTTCCAATGGAAGGGGTAGGTAGTCATACATCTTCTGAGGGCTGGGTTTAGGTATACAGAGATCTTTCCAAGGGGGGCAGGTAAGTAGACAGACATATACTCAGGGTAGGGGGATGAGAGACAGACATTTTCCGGGGGGGAGGGGTAGGTAGACAGACATCTTCTGATGGTTGGGTAGGTAGACAGACATCTTCCGGGGTGGACAGCTAATCGGACATGGTTTGAGGGAGCTTAGGTAGACAGACATTTCCGTGGGGAGTGTAGGTAGACAGACATATTCTAAGGGTGGGGAGATGAGAGACATTTTCTGATGTGGAGATAGGTAGACAGACGTCTTCTGAGGGGTTGTAGGTAGACAGACATCTTCCAAGCGGGAGCTGTAGGTAGACAGACATCTTCAGAAGGAGATTGTAGGTTGATGGACATATTTTGTGCAGGTAATGATAGATAAACAAATTCCAAGGGGTGGTAGTTTAACAGACATCTTCCCAGGGGGGCTGAGTAGATAGACATACATCATCCAACGTGGGTAGACAGACATATTCCAGGTGGAGTAGACATCCTCCAAGGGGTAGACATCTTCGAATGGTGGTGAGGGTAGGTAGACATCCTATGAGAGTGGGGTTAGAGATTCTCTGAGAGGGAGGTGTAGATAGCTACCAAGAGTGGAGGTAGATAGACATATTCCGAGTGGGTGGGGGTTGGATAGAAATCTTCTGGGGGTTGAAATTTGGCAGTTGGTAGACTGGGCTTTTCTGAGACTGTGTTTGGAAGACATTTTCCAAGGTGGGAGGTAGACAGATATATTCCGAGGCAGTTGGTAGGTAGACAGACTAATTCCAGGGTGGTTGGTATGCTGACAGACATCTTCTGAGGGGGGGGGGGGGGGGGTAGACAGACATCGCCTGAGGGGCTGGAAGACACCTTCCAAAGTTTGGGGGTCTCTAGACATCTTCAGAGACAGGGGTAAACAACTTCCGAGTGGGGGGGCTGAGTAGGGGTTGGGATAGGTAGACAGACAAATTCCGAGAGGGCAGGTAGGTAGATAGACTTCTCCTTAGTGTGGGGGGGGGGGGGTGTTGAGAGACATCTTTCAGGGTGATAGACATCTTACGAGGTGGGGAGAGAGTTTTTGTGGGGGTATAGATAGACATCTTCACAGGGTGAGGTAGGTGGACAAACATCTTCCTTAGGGGGGTGAGGTAGGCAGACATCTGACGAGGGGGCAGGTAGACAGACATCTCCTGTGGAGAGTTACGTAGACTGACATTTTATAAGGAGCAAGTAGGTAGAATTACATATTAGGTGGTGGGGCAATGAGAGACAGACAGCTTTCGATGGGGTAGAGGTAGTATGAAATCTTCCGATGTGGGAGGTGTAGGTAGATATCATCTGAGAGGGGTAGGTACACAGACATCTCCCGAGGGGTGGGGTAGGTAGACATTCATATTCTGTGGGGAGGGGTAGGTAGTCATACATATTCTAAGGGGGGGGGGATTTAGGTAGACACACATATTCCAAGGGTGTGGGTAGGTACACAGACATCATCTGAGGGGGGAGGGGAGGTGCAGGTTGACAGAGATCTTCCATGGATGGGTAGCTCGGTAGATATCTTCTGAGGGGGATAGATAGGCATATTTCGAAGGTGGGGTAGATAGCCACCTTCCCAGGGGGGGAGGGGGGCAGATCATCATAGGTGTGACGTCACGTGAGCTGCACTGCTGTTGAAATAGCTTGTTAATGTTTTATAAATTTTAGACTTCATTTACGTATTTTAAAGTTTTTTTGTGTTATTATTTTTGCCGTAAAAGCAAATTATTAGTGGATATTCATTTATCTCAGTGTTTCTTCCTGTGGTATTGACTCGAGTGGTCTATTATGCGTAAGTGTGCTTCCATGGTTCGTCTAAGCCTCGCGCCTCATCAGCGTGTTTACATTTTGCGGCGTGCACTGCATCTGCAGCGGTTATAAGCTAAGTACTGACGAACTTGTTTGTGCTCTGTAATACGTTATTAAACTGAATAGATTGCAGTGGTGTTGCTTGCCATTTTTGGCGAAATAATGACTTAATAAACTCTTGTAATCGTTCTTCGCTGTGTTTTATAGAGTTTTCAGTGTGTTGAAGTCGTTTAGTAAATTTCGTGCTTTAGTTTTCAACTGGCGTTTAGTTTAAATTTTTTGGTTTTAGCCAATAATTTTGTGAAGTTTTGCTGGTATTGGTATCGGCTGTGTTGTAGTAGTATTAATACAAGTAGCTGCTTTCTTAGTAGGCAGAGAATTTCGAGACCATAGTTGTTAGTTCTTAAATAGTGCTGCTTTTGTAACTGAACTTTGGTAACGTAGACGTATAGTTTTTTTTAGTAACTGTAAAATTTTATCGTGAGTGAGAAGTGATTGCTATGTCGTAGGTTTGTGAGTAGTGGATTAAGCTGTGGGATTTGTTCAAAGTATTTTCATTGGGGGGAATGCGGTGGGGAAGCCAGTGGTCATTTGAGGGTGATCCTGTCCTGGGAATGTAGAATCTGTAATAGAAACAAGTTAATAGAGGAGCAGGAGCGTAAGATCTGTGCCCTTCAGGTGCAGTTACAATGCGCAAAGGAGGAACTAGATAAGTTGAGGAGGGTGAAGGGTGCTGGGGAATGGGAACTGGCAGTTGACAAGAAGATAGATAGGAAAAGGAGGTAGTCAGACAGTTTTACTTTGCATACATGCAATAGATACGACAAACTGTCAAAGTTGAGCGGAGAGGAGCCTCGTGTAGCTGTATATGGAGGTAACTTGCAGCCGTCCTCAGCAATTAGGAGGCCTAGGTTCTGCTGCTAGGTAGTTACCGGGTAGAGGTGTGGGCCAGCATTTGCAAGAAGTTTTGTGGAGTGAGTACCAGGTCACAAGCATTGTGAAGCCTAATGCAGGGTTGGCTCAGGTGGCTGAAAGCATAGGGGAGTTATGTAAGAATTTTACAAAGGAGGATCAGGTAGTGATAGTGGGTGGTGCTGGGAGCAGTCGCAATAGGGACAGGGGGTATGATGTCAGTGGTGACTTGGTTAAGATAGCTACTCAAACTGGTGGCACTAAAGTGCTTTTCGTGCAACTGTTTCAGCATAATGATCGGCCACACCTTAATGCGGCTGTTGGGGGCGTAATTGTGGGGCTGGGGAGTGCAGTGATGGGAGAGGGCATGGATCACATCTCAGTGGTGCCAGTTGGGTCTATCAGTAGATGGGGTTTCACTAGGCATGGCCTGCACCTCAATAGGTATGCGAAGGAGAGGCTACCTAAGCTTATAGGTGACAGTGTAGTGGGTGGTGGTGGCGGTAGTGGTGTCACTCATGGAAAAATTCCTGTAGTATTTGGTGTTAGAGCTGCACCTTTTTAATACTGAAGTCAGCTGATTGGTATACCAGCTTAAAGGAAGTGCCTCTAAGGTTCAAAAATGGTTCTAATGGCTCTGAGCACTATGCAAATTAACACATGGGGTCATCAGTCGCCTAGAACTTAGAACTAATTAAACCTAACTAACCTAAGGACGTCACACACATCCATGCCCGAGGCAGGATTCGAACCTGCGACCGTAGCAGTCGCGCGGTTCCGAACTGAGCGCTTAGAACCGCAAGACCACCGCGGCCGGCGTGCCTCTAAGGGCTCTCCTCCAGAGGATGTAATGTTTCCAAGTAGAGAAGGAATTGGCATATTTCATCAGAATATAAGAGTTATTAGAGATAAAGTTAGTGAACTGCTAACAGATGTAAACGCTGAAATTATTTGTATATCAGAGCACCACTTCAATAAATTGATAATTTATAGGCTTCCTTTACCAGGCTACATATTACCTGGCTGTTTCTCAAGGAGTTCCTTGCGGGGTGGGGAGGTGTCTCCGTACATAAAAAACAATACGTTATTTGAGTCCATAGACTTATCACGACACTGCACTGAACAGATATTTGAAAGTTGTGCAGCATTTGTTGAATTTAGTGAAACTCAACTTCTAATTGCTGGTGTTTATAGGGCCTCTAACTCAAACTTCAGAGCATTTTTGCTTAAGCTAGAGAGGGTCCTTGATTCACTTTGTAGGAAGTACCAGAAAGTAGTTATATGTGGGGACTTCAATATTAATTTTGTATATGATTGTGCAAGAAAAAGGGGGGTTGGGTTGTTTGGGGAAGGAGACCAGACAGCGATGTCATTGGTCTCATCGGATTAGGGAAGGATGGGGAAGGAAGTCGGCCATGCCCTTTGAGAGGAACTAACCCAGAATTTGCCGGGAGTGATTTAGGGAAATCACGGAAAACCTGAATCAAGATGGCTGAACGCGGGACTGAACCGTCGTCCTCCCGAATGTGAGTCCAGTGCCTTAACCACTGCGCCACCTCGCTCGGTCCCAAGAAAAATGATGTTGGTAGATCTCCTAAATTCATATGATCTGATGCCAACTGTGTTTTTTTTTTTTTTTTTTTTTTTCAAACTAGGGTGCAGGCGAATAGTAGCACAATTATAGACAATATTTTTATTCGTTCTTCAATACTAGATGGGCATCCTGTTAGTAAAAAAGGGAATGGCCTTTCAGACCATAATGCACAAATTTTAACACTAAAAGGTTTTTGTACTCAACCCAATGTCATATTTAGTTACAAAGAACGTAGGAAAGTCAATCCAACAGCAATAGAGTGTTTTTAAAACTTGTCAAGGAACAAGAGTGGCAAGATGTTTATAGTGCCAATAATACAGATGATAAATACAATGCTTTCCATGGCACATTTCTCATGCTCTTTGAGGGTTGTTTTCCATTAGAACATTCTGAATGGGGTACTAGCAGTAATAGACAGCACAGTTGGCTGACTAGTGGGATAATGATTTCATGTAGAACATAGGGCGAATTATATCAAAATGTTAGAAGTAGTCACAATCAAGCTAAATAAAAATTTAGTTTCAACAGGAAATCATACAAATTTCTTCGCAAATACCTTTCTGAGATTGACGTCTGAAATACTCCTCTGTGATACAAACAAGAGAGAGATTGAGTCAATAACTATATCACTGAAGACTAAGGACTCTCATGGATATGATGGAGTGCCTAGAAGCATATTAAAGTACTGTGCTGCACATGTTAGCCCTGTATTTAGCCATATCTGCAATTTTTCCTTTCGAGTTGGTCAGTTTCCTGACCGATTAAAGTACTCATCAGTAAAGCCGCTTTATGAAAAGGGAGAAAGGGATAATATAGATAATTTTAGACCTACTTCTATGCCATCAGTGTTTGCAAAAGTTACCGAAAAGGCTGTGCATGTAAGGTTAATTGATCACTTGATATCACACAATTTGCTGTCAAATGAACAGTTCGGTTTTAGAAGCCGTCTGACAACTGAAAATGCTGTATTCTGGCGTACAGACGTACTTTTATGCAAAATCGTAAGGTCCTAGCTCTTGTCCAATGCACCAAAGCCGACAAATAAGGGAATAACCGATAACTAAATCTTGAATAGTACTGCTTCTTACTGGCTACTACATCTTCTTAGAAGATATTTCTGTGTTATAATATGATGTTTTCAGTTTTCTCCGCATACCGCAACACGCGACATAATTTTGCAGACGATAAATGTAACCGTTTCAGAGAGAAAAGCGGCCAATGTGAAGATGTGGCAATAAAGTCGATTCGATAGCAAATGACGAAAGCGGGCGGATTTCTGAAGTTTTTACTACGTATGAACAGTTTCCACATTCTCCCGTGCAACGTGGTTTCCAGACGTGGTTTCATGCTGAATCTTTAGGTCGTCGGTCATGTGCAATGTACCAAAGCCGGCAAATAAGTGAATAACCGATAACTAAAACTTGACTACTACTGCTTGTTACTGGCCGATAACATCTTCTTAGAAGCTTCTTCTGTGTTCTACTATGGTGCTTTTAGTGTCTCCGCATACAGCGGCAAGAGACATAACTTTGCAGACGATGTATGTGACCGATTCAGAGAGAAAATCGACCAATATGACGATCTGGCGTTAAGTCGATTCTTTTGGCAAATGACGAAAACGGGCGGATTTCTCATGGTGTTACTACATATGAAAGCTTTTCTCATTCTCCCGTGCAACGTGGCGTACAGACGTACTTCCATGCAAAATCTTAAGAACTTAGCTCATGTCCAATGTACCAAAGCCGGCAAATAAGTGAATAAACCGATATTTAAACTTGAATAGTACTGCTTCTTATTGGCTATTACATCTTCTTCGAAGCTTTTTCTGTGTTCTAATATGATGTTTTCAGTTTTTTCTACATACCGCAACACGCGACATAATTTTGCAGCCGCTAAATGTAACCGTTTCAGAGAGAAAAGCGGCCAATATGACGATCTGACATTAAGTCGATTCGATGGAAAATGTCGAAAACGGGCGGATTTCTCATGTTGTTACTACATATGAACATTTTTTATATTCTCCCGTGCAACGTGGCGTACAGACGTACTCTCATGCATAATCTTAAGGTCCTAGCTCATGTCCAATGCACCAAGGCGGCAAATAAGTGAATAACCGATAACTAAAGCATGTATATTACTGCTTCCTACTTTCGATTATATCTTCTTTGAAGCTTTTTCTTTGTTCTAATATATTGTTTTCAGTTTTTTCCGCATACCCCAACACGCGACATAACTTTACAGACGATAAATGTAACCGTTTCAGAGAGAAAAGTAGCCAATATGACGATCTGACAATAAGTCGATTCAATGGCAAATGTCGAAAATGGGCGGATTTCTCATGTTGTTAGTACATATGAACACTTTTCACATTCTCCCGTGCAACGTGGCGTACATACGTACTTTCATGCAAAATCTTAAGGTCCTAGCTCATGTCCAACCGTGCGACTGCTAAGGTCGCAGGTTCGAATCCTGCCTGGGGCATGGATGTGTGTGATCTCCTTGGGTGAGTTAGGTTTAAGTAGTTCTAAGTTCTAGGGGACTAACGACCTCAGCAGTTGAGTCCCATTGTGCTCAGAGCCATTTGAACTGATGTTTAATGCACCAAAGCCGGCAAATAAGTCAATAGTATAGTTCTGCTTGCTACTTTCGATTACATCTTCTTAGAAGCTTTTTTTGTGTTCTAATATGATGTTTTCAGTTTCTTCCGAATATTGCAATACGCGACATACATTTCCAGACGATAAATGTAACTGTTTCAGAGAGAAAAGCGGCCAATGTGACGATCTGGCATTAAGTCGATTCGATGGCAAATGACGAAACCGAGCGGATCTCTCAAATTTTTACTACATATGAACAGTTTTCACATTCCCCCGCGCAATGTGATTTCCAGACGTCGTTTCATGCGAAATCTATAGGTCGTCGGTCATGTCCAATATACCAAACCCGGCAAATAAGTGAATTACCGATAACTAAATCTAGAATAGTACTGCTTCTTATTGGCGATTACATCTTCTTCGAAGCTTTTTCTGTGTTCTAATATAATGTTTTCAGTTTTTTTCCATACCGCAACACGCGACATAATTTTGCAGACGATGGATGTAACCTGTTCAGAGAGAAAAGCGGCCAATGGGACGATCTGGCAATACATTCGACTCTATAGCAAATGATGAAAGCGATCGGGTTTCTTAGGTTTTTACTACATATGAACGCTTTCCACATTCTCCCGTGCAACGTGTCGTACAGACGTACTTTCTTGCAAAATCTTAAGGTCCTAGCTCATGTCCAAGGCACAAAAGCCGGAAAATAAGTGAGTAACCGATAACTAGAACTTGACTAGTACTGCTTGTTACTGGCCAATTACATCTTCTTAGAAGCTTCTTCTGTGACTACTATAGTGATTTTAGTATCTGCGCATACCGCGGCAAGCGACATAACTTAGCATACGATGAATGTAACCGTTTCAGAGAGAAAAGCCACCAATGTGACGATCAGTCATTAAGTCGATTCGATGGCAAATGACGAAAACGGGCGGATTTCTCATAGTGTTACTACATATGAAAACTTTTCTCATTCTCCCGTGCAACGTGGCGTAGAGACGTACTTTCATGCAAAATCTTAAGGTCGTAGCTCATGTCCAATGCACCAAAGCCGGCAAATAAGTGAATAAACCGATAACTGAAACTTGAATAGTACTGCTTCTTACTGGCAATTACATCTTCTTTGAAGCTTTTTCTGTATTCTAATATAATGTTTTCAGTTTTTTCCGCATACCGCAACACGCAACATAATTTTGCATACGATAAATGTAACCGTTTCAGAGAGAAAAGCGGCCTATGTTACGATCTGGCATTAAGTCGATTCGAACGCAAATGACGAAAACGGGCGGATTTCTCATGTTGTTACTATTATGTACAACTTTGTCATTCTCCCGTGCAACGTGGCGTACAGACGTAATTTCATGCAAAGTCTTAAGGTTATAGCTCACGTCCAATGCACCAAAGCTTGCAAATAAGTGAATAACCGATAGCAAAAACTTGAAAGTACTGCTTCCTACTTTCGATTACATCTTCTTAGAAGCTTTTTTTGTGTTCTAATAAGATGTTTTCAGTTTTTTCCGCATATTGCAATACGCGACATACATTTCCAGGCGATAAATGTAACTGTTTCAGAGAGAAAAGCGGCCAATGTGAAGATCTGGTAATACTTTCGATTCGATAGCAAACGACGAAAGCGATTGAATTCCTCAGGTTATTACTACGTATGAACACTTTCCACATTCTCCCGTGCAACGTGGCGTACAGACGTACTTTCATGCAAAATCTTAAGGTCCTAGTTCATGTCCAACCGTGCGACTGCTAAGGTCGCAGGTTTGAATCCTGCCTGGGGCATGGATGTGTGTGATCTCCTTAGGTGCGTTAGGTTTAAGTAGTTCTAAGTTGTAGGGGACTAATGATCTCAGCAGTTGAGTCCCATTGTGCTCAGAGCCATTTAAACTGATGTCCAATGCACCAAAGCCGGCAAATTAGTAAATAACCGATAGCTAAAACGTGAATAGTACTGCTTCCTACATTCGATTACATCTTCTTAGAAGCTTTTTTCGTGATCTAATATGATTTTTTCAGTTTTTTCCTCATATTGCAATACGCGACATACATTTCCAGACGATAAATGTAATTGTGTCAGAGAGAAAAGCTGCCAATGTGAAGATGTGGCAATATAACAGATTCGGTAGCAAATGACGTAAGCTGGCGGTTTTCTGTAGTTTTTACTACATATGAACAGTTTCCACATTCCCCCGTGCAAAGTGGTTTCCAGACGTCGTTTCATGCAAAACTTTAGGTCGTCGGTCATGTCCAATGTACCAAAGGCGAAAAATAAGTGAATAACCGATAGCTAAAACTTGAATAGTACTGCTTCTTACTTGCGATTACATCTTCTTAGAAGCTTTTACTGTGTTCTAATATGATGTTTTCAGTTTTTTCCTCATACCGGAAAACACGTCAAAATTTTGCAGATGATAAATGTAACCGTTTCAGAAACAAAAGCGGCCAATGTGAAGATGTTGCAATAAAATAGATTCAGTTGCAAATGACGAACGCGGGCATTTTTCTCTAGTTTTTACTACATATGAACAGTTTCCACATTCCCCCGTGCAATGTGGTTTCCAGACGTCGTTTCATGCAAAATCTTTAGGTCTTCGGTCATGTCCAATGTACCAAAGGTGGCAAATATGTGAATAACCGACAACTAAATCTTGAATAGTGCTGCTTCTTATTGGCGATTACATCTTCGTAGAATGTGCTTCTGTATTATACTATGTTGCTTTTGTGTCTCCACATACTGCGGCAAGCGACATATCTTTGCAGACGATGAATGTCTTTACTACATATGAACACTTTTCACATTTTCATATGCAACGCGTCTGCTAGACCTCCCCTCATGCAAAATCTTAAGGTACTAACTCATGTACAAGGCACCAAAGTCGGCTAAATATTCAATTTTCGGTAATTAAAACTTGAATTGTATTGCTTCTTGCCGGCTACTACATCAACTTAGAAGCTTCTTCTGTGTTCTACTATGGTGCTTTTAGTGTCTCCGCATACCTCAGAACGCAACATAGCTTTGCACACGATAAATGTAACCGTTTCAGAGAGAAGAGCAGCCAATGTGACGATCTGGCATAAAGTAGATTCGATAGCAAATGACGAAAACGAACGAATTTCTCTGGTTTTTACTACATATGAACACTCTTCACATTCTCCCATGCAACGTGGCTGCTAGTCCTCCCTTCATGCAAAATCTTAAAGTTCTAGCTCATGTCTAAGGCACCAAAGCCGGCTAAAATATCACAAGTCGATAACTGATTTTGAGTCGTACTGCTTCTTACTGGTTATTAATTCAACTTAAAAGCTTCTTCTGTGTTCTACTATGGTACTTTTAGTGTCTCCGCATTCCGCAGCACGCGACATAGTTTTGCACACGGTAAATGTAACCGTTTCATACAGAAGAGCGGCAAATGTGACTATCTGAAACTAAGTCGATTCGATAGCAAATGACGAAAACGGGCGGATCTCTTACGTTTTTACTACATATGAATTCTTTTCACATTCTCCCGTACAACGGGCTGATAGTCCTCCCTTCATGCAACATCTTAAGGTTCTTGCTCATGTCCAAGGCACCAAAACCGGCTAAAAAATCCAAAATCGATAACTAAAACTTAAATTGTACTGCTTCTTACTGTCTATTACATAAACTTAGAAGTTTCTTCTGTGTTCCACTACTGTGCTTTCAGTGTATCCGCATATCGCAGCACGCGACATAGCTTTGCACACGATACATGTAACCGTTTCAGAGAGAAGTGTGGCCAAAGTAAGGATCTGACATTAAGTCGATTCAATAGCAAATGACGAAAACGGGCGGATTTCTCAGGTTTTTACTACATATGAACACTCTTCACATTGTCCCGTGCAACGTGGCTGCTAGTCCTCCATTCATGAAAAATCTTAATGTCCAAGCTCATGTCCAAGGCACCAAAGCCGGCTAAAAAGTCAAAAATCGATAACTAAACTTGAGTTGTACTGCTTCTTACTTGCTGTTACATCAACTTATAATCTTATTCTGTGTTCTACTATGGTGCTTTTAGTGTCTCCGCATATCGCAGCACGCAACATAGCTTTGCACACGATAAATGTAACCGTTTCAGAGAGAATAGCGGCCAATGTGACCATCTGACATTAACTCGATTCGATAGCAAATGACGAAACGGGCAGATTTATTAGGTTGTTTCTACATATGAACACTTTTCACATTCCCACGCGCAACGTGGCTGCTAGTCCTCCCTTCATGCAACATCTTAAGGTACTAACTCATGTCCAAGTCACCAAAATAGGCTAGTGAGTCAATAATCGGTAACTAAAACTAGAATTGTAGTACTCCTTACTACCCGATTATATCAACTTAGAAACTTTTTCTGTGTACGACCATGATTCATTTAGTGTCTCCGCATACTTCAAAACGCTACATAGTTTGGAAGACGATAAATGAAACCGTTTCAGAGATATGAGCCTCCAATGATTCGATCGTTCATTAAGTCGATTCGATAGCAAATGAAGAAAACGGGAGGATTTCAGAGGGTTTTACTACATATGAACACCTTTCACATTCTCCCTTGCAACGTGGCTGCTATTCCTCCATTCATACAAAATTTTAAGGTCCTAGCTAATGTCCAAGGCACCAAAGCCGGCTAAAAAGTCAAAAATCAATAACTAAAACTTGAATTGTAAAGCTTCTTACTGGCTATTACATCACCTTAGAAGCTTCTTCTGTGTTCTACTATGGGGCTTTTAGTGTCTCCGCATTCCGCAGCACGCGACATAGCTTTGCACACGATAAACGTAACCGTTTCAGGGAGAAGAGGAGCCAATGTGACGATCTGACATTAAGACGATTCGATAGCAAGTGAAGAAAACGGGCGGATTTCTTAGGTTTTTACTACATATGAACAATTTTCACATTCTCCCGTGCAACGTTGCTGCTGGTCCTCCCTTCATGCATAATATTAAGGCCCTAGCTCATGTCCAAGGCACCAAAGCCGCCTTAAAAGTAAAAAATCGTTAACTAAAACTTGAATTGTACTGCTTCATATTGGCTATTACATCAACGTAGAAGCTTCTTCTGCGGTCTACTATGGTGCATTTAGTGTCTCCGCATTCCGCAGCACGCGACATAGCTTTTCACACGTTAAATGTAACCGTTTTAGAGAGAATAGCGGCCAATGTGACCATCTGCCATTAAGTCGATTCGATAGCAAATGACGAAAACGGGCGGATTTCACACGTTTTCACTACATATTAACACTTTTCACATTCTCCCATGCAACGCGGCTGCTAGACCTCCCTTCATGAAAAATCGTAAGGACCTAGCTCACGTCCAAGGCACCAAAGCCGGCTTAAAAGTCAAAAATCGATAAATAGAACTTGAATTGTACCGTTTCTTACTGGTTATTACATCAACTTAGGAGCTCCTTCTGTGTTTTACTATGGTGCTTTTAGTGTCTCCGAAATCCGCATCACGCCACATAGTTTTGCACACGATAAATGTAACCGTATCAGAGAGAAGAGCGGCCAATGTGACCATCTGACATTAAGACGATTCGATAGCAAATGACGAAAACGGGCGGATTTCCTAGGTTTTTACTACATATGAACACTCTCCACATTCTCCCGTGCAACATGGCTGCTAGTCCTCCGTTCATAGAAATTCTAAAGGTCCTAGCGCATGTCCAAGTAACCTAAGCCGGCTAAAAATTCAATAATCGATAGCTAAAACTATTATTTTACTGCTTCTTACTGCCTATTACATCAACTTAGAAGCTTCTTCTGTGTTCTACTATGGTGCTTTTAGATTCTCCGCATATCGCAGCACGCAACATAGCTTTGCACACGATAAATGTAACCGTTTCAGAGAGAATAGCGGCCAATGTGACCATCTGACATTAACTCGATTCGATAGCAAATGACGAAACGGGCAGATTTATTAGGTTGTTTCTACATATGAACACTTTTCACACTCCCACGCGCAACGTGGCTGCTAGTCCTCCCTTCATGCAACATCTTAAGGTACTAACTCATGTCCAAGTCACCAAAATAGGCTAGTGAGTCAATAATCGGTAACTAAAACTAGAATTGTAGTACTCCTTACTACCCGATTATATCAACTTAGAAACTTTTTCTGTGTACGACCATGATTCATTTAGTGTCTCCGCATACTTCAAAACGCTACATAGTTTGGAAGACGATAAATGAAACCGTTTCAGAGATATGAGCCTCCAATGATTCGATCGTTCATTAAGTCGATTCGATAGCAAATGAAGAAAACGGGAGGATTTCAGAGGGTTTTACTACATATGAACACCTTTCACATTCTCCCTTGCAACGTGGCTGCTATTCCTCCATTCATACAAAATTTTAAGGTCCTAGCTAATGTCCAAGGCACCAAAGCCGGCTAAAAAGTCAAAAATCAATAACTAAAACTTGAATTGTAAAGCTTCTTACTGGCTATTACATCACCTTAGAAGCTTCTTCTGTGTTCTACTATGGGGCTTTTAGTGTCTCCGCATTCCGCAGCACGCGACATAGCTTTGCACACGATAAACGTAACCGTTTCAGGGAGAAGAGGAGCCAATGTGACGATCTGACATTAAGACGATTCGATAGCAAGTGAAGAAAACGGGCGGATTTCTTAGGTTTTTACTACATATGAACAATTTTCACATTCTCCCGTGCAACGTTGCTGCTGGTCCTCCCTTCATGCATAATATTAAGGCCCTAGCTCATGTCCAAGGCACCAAAGCCGCCTTAAAAGTAAAAAATCGTTAACTAAAACTTGAATTGTACTGCTTCATATTGGCTATTACATCAACGTAGAAGCTTCTTCTGCGGTCTACTATGGTGCATTTAGTGTCTCCGCATTCCGCAGCACGCGACATAGCTTTTCACACGTTAAATGTAACCGTTTTAGAGAGAATAGCGGCCAATGTGACCTTCTGCCATTAAGTCGATTCGATAGCAAATGACGAAAACGGGCGGATTTCACACGTTTTCACTACATATTAACACTTTTCACATTCTCCCATGCAACGCGGCTGCTAGACCTCCCTTCATGAAAAATCGTAAGGACCTAGCTCACGTCCAAGGCACCAAAGCCGGCTTAAAAGTCAAAAATCGATAAATAGAACTTGAATTGTACCGTTTCTTACTGGTTATTACATCAACTTAGGAGCTCCTTCTGTGTTTTACTATGGTGCTTTTAGTGTCTCCGAATTCCGCATCACGCCACATAGTTTTGCACACGATAAATGTAACCGTATCAGAGAGAAGAGCGGCCAATGTGACCATCTGACATTAAGACGATTCGATAGCAAATGACGAAAACGGGCGGATTTCCTAGGTTTTTACTACATATGAACACTCTCCACATTCTCCCGTGCAACATGGCTGCTAGTCCTCCGTTCATAGAAATTCTAAAGGTCCTAGCGCATGTCCAAGTAACCTAAGCCGGCTAAAAATTCAATAATCGATAGCTAAAACTATTATTTTACTGCTTCTTACTGCCTATTACATCAACTTAGAAGCTTCTTCTGTGTTCTACTATGGTGCTTTTAGATTCTCCGCATTCCGCAGCACGCGACATAGCTTTGCACACGATAAATGTAACCGTCTCAGAGAGAAGAGCGGTTAACGTGACGATATGACATTGAGTCGATTTGATAGCAGATGACGAAAACAGGCGGATTTCTTAGGTTTTTACTACATATGAACGCTTTTTACATTCTCCCGTGCAACGTGGCAGCTAGGCGTCCCTTCATGCAAAATCTTAGGGTCCTAGCTCATGTCCAAGGCACCAAAGCCGGCTAAAAAGTCAAAAATCGTTAACTAAAACTTATAATTGTCCTGCTTCTTATTGGCTATTACATAAACTTAGAAGCTTCTTCTGTGTTCTACTTTGGTTCTTGTAGTGTCTCCGCATTCCGCAGCACGCGACATAGCTTTGCAGACGTTAAATTTAACCGTTTCAGAGAGAAGAGTGGCCATTGTGACGATCTGACATTAAGTCGATTCGATAGCAAATGACGAAAACGAGCGGATTTCTTAGGTTTTTACTAGATGCGATCTCTTTTCACATTCTCCAGTGCAACGTGGCTGTTAGTCCTCCCTTCATGCGAAATATTAAGATCCTACCTCATGTCCAAGGCACCAAAGCCGGCTAAAAATTCAAAAATCGATAGCTAAATTTCAGTTCTTCTGCTTCTTACTGGCTATTACATCAACTTAGAAGCTTTTTCTGTGTTCTACTATGGTGCTTTTAGTGTCTCCGCATATCGCAGCACGCAACATAGCTTTGCACACGATAAATGTAACCGTTTCAGAGAGAAGAGCGGCCAATGTGACGATCTGATATAAAGTCGAATCGATGGCAAATGACGAAAACAAGCGGATTACTTAGTTTTTTACTACATTCGATCACTTTTCACATTCTCCCGTGCGAGATGGCTGCTAGGCCTCCCTTCATGCAAAATCGTAAGGTCCTAGCTCATGTCCAAGGCACCAAATCCGGCTGTAAAGTCAACAATCGATAATTAAAACTTGTATTGTACTGCTTCTTACTGGTTATTACATCAACTTAGAAGCTCCTTCTGTGTTCTACATTGTGCTTTAATGTCTCCGAGTTTCGCAGCACGCAACAAAGCTTTGCGCACGATAAATGTAACCGTTTCAGAGAGAAGAGCGACCAATGTGACGATCAGACATTAACTCGATTCGAAAGCAAATGACGAAAACGGTCGGATTTCTTTGGTTTTTACTACATATGAACACTCTCCACATTCTCCCATGCAAGGTGTTAGCTAGTCCTCCCTTCATGCAAAATCTTAAGGTCCTAGCTCATGTCAAAGTCACCAAAGCCCCTTAAAAAGGCTAAAATCGATAACTAAACTTTAATTGTACTGCTTCTTACAGGCAATTACATCAACTTCGAAGCTTCTTCTGTGCTCTACTAAGGTGATTTTAGTGTCTCCGCATATCACAGCACGCGACAAAGATTTGCACACGATAAATGTAACTGTTTCAGAGAGAAAAGCTGCCAATTTGACGATCTGACATTAAGTCGATTCGATAGCAAATGACGAAAACGGGCAGATTTCTCAGGTTTTTACTACATATGAACAATTTTCACATTCTGCTGTGCAACGTTTCTGCTAGTCCTCCCTTCATGCAAAATCGTAAGGTCCTAGCTCATGTCCAAGGCACCGAAGCTGGCTAAAAAGTCAAAAATCGATAACTAAATTTTATTTGTACTGCTTCTTACTGGCCATTACATCAACTTAGAAGCTTCTTCTGTGTTCTACTATGGTGCTTTTAATGTCTCCGTATATCGCAGCACGCGACATAGCTTTGCACGCGATAAATGTAACCGTTTCACAGAGAAGAGCGGCCAATGTGACTATATGACATTTAGTTGATTCGATAGCAAATGACGAAAACGGGCGGATTTCTTAGGTTTTTACTACATATGAACACTTTTCACATTCTTTCGTGCAACGTTGGTGCTAGTCCTCCCTTCATGCAAAATCTTAAGGTCCTACCTCATTTGCAAGGCGCCAAAGCCGGATAAAAAGCCAAAAATCGAAAACTAAATTTTAATTGTACTGCTTTATACTGGCTATTACTTCAACTTAGAAGCTTCTTCTCTGTTCTACTATGGTTCGTTTAGTGTCTCCGCATTTCGCAGCTCGCGACATAGCTTTGCACAAGATAAATGTAACCGTTTCAGAGCGAAGAGCGGCCAATGTGACGATCTGACTTTAAGTCGATTCGATAGCAAATTTATTTATTTATTTATTTATTTATTTATTTATTTAACCTGACAAGATTAGGGCCATCAGTCCCTCTCTTACATCTAACCAGGCATTCTACTTATTTTACAGTCATATGTTGTAGTAGGCATGTTAAACTACATCTAATACAAAAAGTGAGATAAACAATTAGAAAGGTACACCTCGAAAAATACATTATTGAAGAGAAAGATTTCAGATAGGAGTGCTGGCAGCAGGGAGTGTGGGGGGAACTCATGGTGAAGGGAGGAGAGGAATAGAGGGACATGATGAAACATAATTAAGGAAAATATAAAGGAAAAGAAGACTGCGTGGCTAATAGAGATAGATGAAGAGGAAGGCATCTCAGAAGCAAGATAGGAGACGCTAGCTTTGCTATTTGACATATGAGAGGATTGGCCTTGCACATTAATTTTGTGGAGAATTTTCATGCGGATGATAGTAGGAAATGCTTCAACTTCTTCTTAAAAGCAACAGGAGATTGAATTTTGCTCAAGGTGAGGGGCAGTTTCTTCCAGAGGCGAACAGCGGCAACTGAGAAGGAGTTTGCAAAAGTTTTTGTTTTGTGAGTGGGCACAGCTAGGATACCAGATAAGAGCGACCTCGTGTTTCGATTATGATGGCATTACACGTTTTTAATCTCTGAAGCTAGGTACTGGGGTGCTTGCGCGACGAGGAGTCGGTGAAGTAGACATATAGAGTGGTAGTCACGCAGTTTGTCCGGCCGCAGCCACCCTAGCTCGGAGTATGAAGCACTAACATGATCATATCGGCGAATGTTGCAGGTGTAACGCACACAGGCATTCATGGTTAGCTCTAGCCGTCTTTTGTTTTCACTACTCATGCCTTGTTGAATCACATCACAATAGTGGAGGTTCGGTAGAACGAGTGCTTGCACGAGCTGGCGTTTCAAGTTCTGTGGGAATATGTTCCGAAACTTTTTGAGAGCATAGAGAGAAGCAGACGTCTTTCGGCACACTGCGACTGTATTCTCCGCCCAGTTGAGATGCTCGTCCAAAGTTACACCCAAGTTTTTCACTGTTTTCTGATATGGTATTGGAGTACCTTCGAGCAAAATAGGAGGTAGCCGTTCGCGGAAATCTGAACTTATTAATTTCTGATGGGCTATTAAGATTACTTGCGTCTTTTTTGCGTTTAATTTAAGCCCCTGGTTTTTCGCCCATGTCACTACTGAAGACAGATCATCATTCATCAGAGCGATTGCAGTGTTTACGTCTTCAGGTCTGACGCTTAGGTAGAGCTGGAGGTCGTCGGCATATGTTTACAGGAGGACAAAACCGATGAAAACAACAGTGGTCCTAAGACTGATCCTTGTGGCACTCCCGAAGAAACATGTTTCGAGGAAGATTTTTCATTTGCGCAGACAACACATTGCTGTCTGTCTTTTAAGTAGCTTTCAAACCATCTCATTGCACTATCAGAGAAATTAAGCTGTTGCATTTTTCTGAGTAATATGTCAAAGTTAACAGTGTCAAAAGCTTTGCTGAAGTCCAGTAGCGTCAATACTGTTGCCTTTCGATTGTCGATGGCATATTTCATTTCATCAGTTACTTTAATTAGAGCAGTGTTTGTGCTGTGATGTTTACGGAAACCAGATTGAAATTTGTCATATAGACTGAATTCATGCAAGTGTTCAGTGATTTGGTCATGAACAATATATTCAAGTGCTTTGGAAACAGCTGGCTGTATGCTAATTGGTCGGTAATAACTAGGCAGTTGCGGGTTTTCGATCTTAAAGATGGGTCGAATTATGCTTCTTTTCCATGCAGTGGGGTATATTCCGTTCACGAGGGAAAAATTAAATATGTCAGTTAAGACAGGTACTAAGATATCGGCAACATTCTTAATCATGGTTATACCGATAATGTCGTTGCCTATTGCATCAGAAGAGATTCTCATTATTGCTATTCTTGCCGTATTTGTTGTTACATGTTTTAGATGGAAGGTATCGTTGTTAGTTATCCTGTTTGGGGATTCTTGTGGACGGTAATTATCAGCCGTGCTGGTAATCAGAGGTGCAGAGAAGAATTCATTTAATTCGTTAGCTGACACATGAAAAGTAGTTTCCGATTTTGCCTTTCCGACCCCCAAGCTACGGAGATTCTTCCATAGAGTCGTGGGTGTCAGATCGCTGCATACAAGGGAGCGAGCGTGCCTGATTTTGGCATTGCGAATGCATTGTTTCACTCTGTTCCGTAGCTTTCTATAATCTTCGAAACGCTCGGTTTTCGGATCTGCCTTGAAACGCCTGTGGGCAGCATCATTATTAGTCATCCTTTGACGTAATTCAGCTGTCAGCCATGGAGCAGGAGATTTTCTTACACGGACTGTGTGCGCAGGTGCATGTTTGTCATAGAGGGCAAAGAGTTTATCACCAAGTTCATTAATTTTGCCGTCGATTGAAGGTTCTCTGATTATTTGATGCCATGAGATTTCTGAGCAATCGGCTGTTAGAGCGTCAAGGTCAATACTTTTCATGTTCCTACAAGTTATGTAACGCGTAAAGTCAAAAATCGATAAATAAATTTGAATTGTACTGCTCCTTACTGGCTGTTACATCAACGTAGAATCTTCTTCTGTATTCTACTATGGTGCTTTTTGTGTCTCCGCATATCGCAGTACACGACATAGCTTTGCACACGATAAATGTAACCGTTTCAGAGAGAAGAGCGGCCAATGTGACCATTTGACATTAAGTCGATTCGATAGCAAACGACGAAAAGGGGCGGATTTGTTAGGTTTGTACTACATATGAACACTTTTCTCATTGTCCCCTGCAACGTGGCTGCTAGACCCTGCATGCAAAATCTTAAGGTCCTAGCTCATGTCCAAGGCTCCAAAGAAGGCTAAAAAGTAAAAAATCGATAACTAATCTTGAATTGTCCTGCTTCTTACTGGCTATTACATCAACTAAGTAGCTTCTTCTGTGTTCCACTATGGTGTTTTTAGTGTCTCCGCATATCGCAGCAAGCGACATAGCCTTCCACATGATAAATGTAACCGTTTCAGAGAGTAGAGCGGCCAATGTGACGATGTGACATTCAGTCGATTCGGTAGCAAATGACGAAAACGGTCGGATTTGTTGGATTTTTACTACATATTAACACTTTTCACATTCCCCCGTGCAACGTGGCTGCTAGTCCTCGTTGCATGGAAAATCTTAAGGTCATAGCTTATGTCCAAGGCACCAAAGCCGCCTAAAAATTGAAAAATCGATAACTAAACTTAAATTGTACTGCTTCTTACTGGCTATTACATCAACTAAGAACCTTCTTGTGTTCTACTATAGCGCTTTTAGTGTCTCCGAATATCGCAGCACGCGTCATAGCCTTCCACACGATAAATGTAACCGTTTCAGAGAGTAGAGCTGCCAATGTGACGTTCTGTCATTAAATCGATTCGATAGCATATGACGAAAACGGGCGGATTTCTTAGGTTTTTTCTACATATAAATAGGTTTCAAATAATCCCGTGCGACGTGGCAGCTAGTCCTCCCTGCATGCAAAATCTTAAGTTCGTAGTTCATGTCCAAGCCCCAAAGCCGACTAAAGAGTCAAAATCGATAACTTGAATTGTACTGCTTCTTACTGGATATTACATCAACTTAGAAGCTTCTTCTGTGTTCTACTATGGTGCTTTTAGTGTCTCCGCATATCGCAGTACGCGACATAGCTTTGCACTCGATAAATGTAACCATTTCAGAGAGAAGAGCGGCCAATGTGACCATCTGACATTAAATCGATTCGATCGCAAATGACGAAAACGGTCGGATTTGTTAGGTTTTTACTACATATGAACTCTTTTCTCATTGTCCCCTGCAACGTGGCTGCTAGACCTCCCTGCATGCAAAATCTTAATGTCCTAGCTCATGTCCAAGGCACCAAAGCCGGCTAAAAAGTCAAAAATCGATAACTAAACTTGAGTTGTACTGCTTCTTACTTGCTGTTACATCAACTTATAATCTTATTCTGTGTTCTACTATGGTGCTTTTAGTGTCTCCGCATATCGCAGCACGCAACATAGCTTTGCACACGATAAATGTAACCGTTTCAGAGAGAATAGCGGCCAATGTGACCATCTGACATTAACTCGATTCGATAGCAAATGACGAAACGGGCAGATTTATTAGGTTGTTTCTACATATGAACACATTTCACATTCCCACGCGCAACGTGGCTGCTAGTCCTCCCTTCATGCAACATCTTAAGGTACTAACTCATGTCCAAGTCACCAAAATAGGCTAGTGAGTCAATAATCGGTAACTAAAACTAGAATTGTAGTACTCCTTACTACCCGATTATATCAACTTAGAAACTTTTTCTGTGTACGACCATGATTCATTTAGTGTCTCCGCATACTTCAAAACGCTACATAGTTTGGAAGACGATAAATGAAACCGTTTCAGAGATATGAGCCTCCAATGATTCGATCGTTCATTAAGTCGATTCGATAGCAAATGAAGAAAACGGGAGGATTTCAGAGGGTTTTACTACATATGAACACCTTTCACATTCTCCCTTGCAACGTGGCTGCTATTCCTCCATTCATACAAAATTTTAAGGTCCTAGCTAATGTCCAAGGCACCAAAGCCGGCTAAAAAGTCAAAAATCAATAACTAAAACTTGAATTGTAAAGCTTCTTACTGGCTATTACATCACCTTAGAAGCTTCTTCTGTGTTCTACTATGGGGCTTTTAGTGTCTCCGCATTCCGCAGCACGCGACATAGCTTTGCACACGATAAACGTAACCGTTTCAGGGAGAAGAGGAGCCAATGTGACGATCTGACATTAAGACGATTCGATAGCAAGTGAAGAAAACGGGCGGATTTCTTAGGTTTTTACTACATATGAACAATTTTCACATTCTCCCGTGCAACGTTGCTGCTGGTCCTCCCTTCATGCATAATATTAAGGCCCTAGCTCATGTCCAAGGCACCAAAGCCGCCTTAAAAGTAAAAAATCGTTAACTAAAACTTGAATTGTACTGCTTCATATTGGCTATTACATCAACGTAGAAGCTTCTTCTGTGGTCTACTATGGTGCATTTAGTGTCTCCGCATTCCGCAGCACGCGACATAGCTTTTCACACGTTAAATGTAACCGTTTTAGAGAGAATAGCGGCCAATGTGACCATCTGCCATTAAGTCGATTCGATAGCAAATGACGAAAACGGGCGGATTTCACACGTTTTCACTACATATTAACACTTTTCACATTCTCCCATGCAACGCGGCTGCTAGACCTCCCTTCATGAAAAATCGTAAGGACCTAGCTCACGTCCAAGGCACCAAAGCCGGCTTAAAAGTCAAAAATCGATAAATAGAACTTGAATTGTACCGTTTCTTACTGGTTATTACATCAACTTAGGAGCTCCTTCTGTGTTTTACTATGGTGCTTTTAGTGTCTCCGAAATCCGCATCACGCCACATAGTTTTGCACACGATAAATGTAACCGTATCAGAGAGAAGAGCGGCCAATGTGACCATCTGACATTAAGACGATTCGATAGCAAATGACGAAAACGGGCGGATTTCCTAGGTTTTTACTACATATGAACACTCTCCACATTCTCCCGTGCAACATGGCTGCTAGTCCTCCGTTCATAGAAATTCTAAAGGTCCTAGCGCATGTCCAAGTAACCTAAGCCGGCTAAAAATTCAATAATCGATAGCTAAAACTATTATTTTACTGCTTCTTACTGCCTATTACATCAACTTAGAAGCTTCTTCTGTGTTCTACTATGGTGCTTTTAGATTCTCCGCATATCGCAGCACGCAACATAGCTTTGCACACGATAAATGTAACCGTTTCAGAGAGAATAGCGGCCAATGTGACCATCTGACATTAACTCGATTCGATAGCAAATGACGAAACGGGCAGATTTATTAGGTTGTTTCTACATATGAACACTTTTCACACTCCCACGCGCAACGTGGCTGCTAGTCCTCCCTTCATGCAACATCTTAAGGTACTAACTCATGTCCAAGTCACCAAAATAGGCTAGTGAGTCAATAATCGGTAACTAAAACTAGAATTGTAGTACTCCTTACTACCCGATTATATCAACTTAGAAACTTTTTCTGTGTACGACCATGATTCATTTAGTGTCTCCGCATACTTCAAAACGCTACATAGTTTGGAAGACGATAAATGAAACCGTTTCAGAGATATGAGCCTCCAATGATTCGATCGTTCATTAAGTCGATTCGATAGCAAATGAAGAAAACGGGAGGATTTCAGAGGGTTTTACTACATATGAACACCTTTCACATTCTCCCTTGCAACGTGGCTGCTATTCCTCCATTCATACAAAATTTTAAGGTCCTAGCTAATGTCCAAGGCACCAAAGCCGGCTAAAAAGTCAAAAATCAATAACTAAAACTTGAATTGTAAAGCTTCTTACTGGCTATTACATCACCTTAGAAGCTTCTTCTGTGTTCTACTATGGGGCTTTTAGTGTCTCCGCATTCCGCAGCACGCGACATAGCTTTGCACACGATAAACGTAACCGTTTCAGGGAGAAGAGGAGCCAATGTGACGATCTGACATTAAGACGATTCGATAGCAAGTGAAGAAAACGGGCGGATTTCTTAGGTTTTTACTACATATGAACAATTTTCACATTCTCCCGTGCAACGTTGCTGCTGGTCCTCCCTTCATGCATAATATTAAGGCCCTAGCTCATGTCCAAGGCACCAAAGCCGCCTTAAAAGTAAAAAATCGTTAACTAAAACTTGAATTGTACTGCTTCATATTGGCTATTACATCAACGTAGAAGCTTCTTCTGCGGTCTACTATGGTGCATTTAGTGTCTCCGCATTCCGCAGCACGCGACATAGCTTTTCACACGTTAAATGTAACCGTTTTAGAGAGAATAGCGGCCAATGTGACCATCTGCCATTAAGTCGATTCGATAGCAAATGACGAAAACGGGCGGATTTCACACGTTTTCACTACATATTAACACTTTTCACATTCTCCCATGCAACGCGGCTGCTAGACCTCCCTTCATGAAAAATCGTAAGGACCTAGCTCACGTCCAAGGCACCAAAGCCGGCTTAAAAGTCAAAAATCGATAAATAGAACTTGAATTGTACCGTTTCTTACTGGTTATTACATCAACTTAGGAGCTCCTTCTGTGTTTTACTATGGTGCTTTTAGTGTCTCCGAATTCCGCATCACGCCACATAGTTTTGCACACGATAAATGTAACCGTATCAGAGAGAAGAGCGGCCAATGTGACCATCTGACATTAAGACGATTCGATAGCAAATGACGAAAACGGGCGGATTTCCTAGGTTTTTACTACATATGAACACTCTCCACATTCTCCCGTGCAACATGGCTGCTAGTCCTCCGTTCATAGAAATTCTAAAGGTCCTAGCGCATGTCCAAGTAACCTAAGCCGGCTAAAAATTCAATAATCGATAGCTAAAACTATTATTTTACTGCTTCTTACTGCCTATTACATCAACTTAGAAGCTTCTTCTGTGTTCTACTATGGTGCTTTTAGATTCTCCGCATTCCGCAGCACGCGACATAGCTTTGCACACGATAAATGTAACCGTCTCAGAGAGAAGAGCGGTTAACGTGACGATATGACATTGAGTCGATTTGATAGCAGATGACGAAAACAGGCGGATTTCTTAGGTTTTTACTACATATGAACGCTTTTTACATTCTCCCGTGCAACGTGGCAGCTAGGCGTCCCTTCATGCAAAATCTTAGGGTCCTAGCTCATGTCCAAGGCACCAAAGCCGGCTAAAAACTCAAAAATCGTTAACTAAAACTTATAATTGTCCTGCTTCTTATTGGCTATTACATAAACTTAGAAGCTTCTTCTGTGTTCTACTTTGGTACTTGTAGTGTCTCCGCATTCCGCAGCACGCGACATAGCTTTGCAGACGTTAAATTTAACCGTTTCAGAGAGAAGAGTGGCCATTGTGACGATCTGACATTAAGTCGATTCGATAGCAAATGACGAAAACGAGCGGATTTCTTAGGTTTTTACTAGATGCGATCTCTTTTCACATTCTCCAGTGCAACGTGGCTGTTAGTCCTCCCTTCATGCGAAATATTAAGATCCTACCTCATGTCCAAGGCACCAAAGCCGGCTAAAAATTCAAAAATCGATAGCTAAATTTCAGTTCTTCTGCTTCTTACTGGCTATTACATCAACTTAGAAGCTTTTTCTGTGTTCTACTATGGTGCTTTTAGTGTCTCCGCATATCGCAGCACGCAACATAGCTTTGCACACGATAAATGTAACCGTTTCAGAGAGAAGAGCGGCCAATGTGACGATCTGATATAAAGTCGAATCGATGGCAAATGACGAAAACAAGCGGATTACTTAGTTTTTTACTACATTCGATCACTTTTCACATTCTCCCGTGCGAGATGGCTGCTAGGCCTCCCTTCATGCAAAATCGTAAGGTCCTAGCTCATGTCCAAGGCACCAAATCCGGCTGTAAAGTCAACAATCGATAATTAAAACTTGTATTGTACTGCTTCTTACTGGTTATTACATCAACTTAGAAGCTCCTTCTGTGTTCTACATTGTGCTTTAATGTCTCCGAGTTTCGCAGCACGCAACAAAGCTTTGCGCACGATAAATGTAACCGTTTCAGAGAGAAGAGCGACCAATGTGACGATCAGACATTAACTCGATTCGAAAGCAAATGACGAAAACGGTCGGATTTCTTTGGTTTTTACTACATATGAACACTCTCCACATTCTCCCATGCAAGGTGTTAGCTAGTCCTCCCTTCATGCAAAATCTTAAGGTCCTAGCTCATGTCAAAGTCACCAAAGCCCCTTAAAAAGGCTAAAATCGATAACTAAACTTTAATTGTACTGCTTCTTACAGGCAATTACATCAACTTCGAAGCTTCTTCTGTGCTCTACTAAGGTGCTTTTAGTGTCTCCGCATATCACAGCACGCGACAAAGATTTGCACACGATAAATGTAACTGTTTCAGAGAGAAAAGCTGCCAATTTGACGATCTGACATTAAGTCGATTCGATAGCAAATGACGAAAACGGGCAGATTTCTCAGGTTTTTACTACATATGAACAATTTTCACATTCTGCTGTGCAACGTTTCTGCTAGTCCTCCCTTCATGCAAAATCGTAAGGTCCTAGCTCATGTCCAAGGCACCGAAGCTGGCTAAAAAGTCAAAAATCGATAACTAAATTTTATTTGTACTGCTTCTTACTGGCCATTACATCAACTTAGAAGCTTCTTCTGTGTTCTACTATGGTGCTTTTAATGTCTCCGTATATCGCAGCACGCGACATAGCTTTGCACGCGATAAATGTAACCGTTTCACAGAGAAGAGCGGCCAATGTGACTATATGACATTTAGTTGATTCGATAGCAAATGACGAAAACGGGCGGATTTCTTAGGTTTTTACTACATATGAACACTTTTCACATTCTTTCGTGCAACGTTGGTGCTAGTCCTCCCTTCATGCAAAATCTTAAGGTCCTACCTCATTTGCAAGGCGCCAAAGCCGGATAAAAAGCCAAAAATCGAAAACTAAATTTTAATTGTACTGCTTTATACTGGCTATTACTTCAACTTAGAAGCTTCTTCTCTGTTCTACTGTGGTTCGTTTAGTGTCTCCGCATTTCGCAGCTCGCGACATAGCTTTGCACAAGATAAATGTAACCGTTTCAGAGCGAAGAGCGGCCAATGTGACGATCTGACTTTAAGTCGATTCGATAGCAAATTTATTTATTTATTTATTTATTTATTTATTTATTTAACCTGACAAGATTAGGGCCATCAGTCCCTCTCTTACATCTAACCAGGCATTCTACTTATTTTACAGTCATATGTTGTAGTAGGCATGTTAAACTACATCTAATACAAAAAGTGAGATAAACAATTAGAAAGGTACACCTCGAAAAATACATTATTGAAGAGAAAGATTTCAGATAGGAGTGCTGGCAGCAGGGAGTGTGGGGGGAACTCATGGTGAAGGGAGGAGAGGAATAGAGGGACATGATGAAACATAATTAAGGAAAATATAAAGGAAAAGAAGACTGCGTGGCTAATAGAGATAGATGAAGAGGAAGGCATCTCAGAAGCAAGATAGGAGACGCTAGCTTTGCTATTTGACATATGAGAGGATTGGCCTTGCACATTAATTTTGTGGAGAATTTTCATGCGGATGATAGTAGGAAATGCTTCAACTTCTTCTTAAAAGCAACAGGAGATTGAATTTTGCTCAAGGTGAGGGGCAGTTTCTTCCAGAGGCGAACAGCGGCAACTGAGAAGGAGTTTGCAAAAGTTTTTGTTTTGTGAGTGGGCACAGCTAGGATACCAGATAAGAGCGACCTCGTGTTTCGATTATGATGGCATTACACGTTTTTAATCTCTGAAGCTAGGTACTGGGGTGCTTGCGCGACGAGGAGTCGGTGAAGTAGACATATAGAGTGGTAGTCACGCAGTTTGTCCGGCCGCAGCCACCCTAGCTCGGAGTATGAAGCACTAACATGATCATATCGGCGAATGTTGCAGGTGTAACGCACACAGGCATTCATGGTTAGCTCTAGCCGTCTTTTGTTTTCACTACTCATGCCTTGTTGAATCACATCACAATAGTGGAGGTTCGGTAGAACGAGTGCTTGCACGAGCTGGCGTTTCAAGTTCTGTGGGAATATGTTCCGAAACTTTTTGAGAGCATAGAGAGAAGCAGACGTCTTTCGGCACACTGCGACTGTATTCTCCGCCCAGTTGAGATGCTCGTCCAAAGTTACACCCAAGTTTTTCACTGTTTTCTGATATGGTATTGGAGTACCTTCGAGCAAAATAGGAGGTAGCCGTTCGCGGAAATCTGAACTTATTAATTTCTGATGGGCTATTAAGATTACTTGCGTCTTTTTTGCGTTTAATTTAAGCCCCTGGTTTTTCGCCCATGTCACTACTGAAGACAGATCATCATTCATCAGAGCGATTGCAGTGTTTACGTCTTCAGGTCTGACGCTTAGGTAGAGCTGGAGGTCGTCGGCATATGTTTACAGGAGGACAAAACCGATGAAAACAACAGTGGTCCTAAGACTGATCCTTGTGGCACTCCCGAAGAAACATGTTTCGAGGAAGATTTTTCATTTGCGCAGACAACACATTGCTGTCTGTCTTTTAAGTAGCTTTCAAACCATCTCATTGCACTATCAGAGAAATTAAGCTGTTGCATTTTTCTGAGTAATATGTCAAAGTTAACAGTGTCAAAAGCTTTGCTGAAGTCCAGTAGCGTCAATACTGTTGCCTTTCGATTGTCGATGGCATATTTCATTTCATCAGTTACTTTAATTAGAGCAGTGTTTGTGCTGTGATGTTTACGGAAACCAGATTGAAATTTGTCATATAGACTGAATTCATGCAAGTGTTCAGTGATTTGGTCATGAACAATATATTCAAGTGCTTTGGAAACAGCTGGCTGTATGCTAATTGGTCGGTAATAACTAGGCAGTTGCGGGTTTTCGATCTTAAAGATGGGTCGAATTATGCTTCTTTTCCATGCAGTGGGGTATATTCCGTTCACGAGGGAAAAATTAAATATGTCAGTTAAGACAGGTACTAAGATATCGGCAACATTCTTAATCATGGTTATACCGATAATGTCGTTGCCTATTGCATCAGAAGAGATTCTCATTATTGCTATTCTTGCCGTATTTGTTGTTACATGTTTTAGATGGAAGGTATCGTTGTTAGTTATCCTGTTTGGGGATTCTTGTGGACGGTAATTATCAGCCGTGCTGGTAATCAGAGGTGCAGAGAAGAATTCATTTAATTCGTTAGCTGACACATGAAAAGTAGTTTCCGATTTTGCCTTTCCGACCCCCAAGCTACGGAGATTCTTCCATAGAGTCGTGGGTGTCAGATCGCTGCATACAAGGGAGCGAGCGTGCCTGATTTTGGCATTGCGAATGCATTGTTTCACTCTGTTCCGTAGCTTTCTATAATCTTCGAAACGCTCGGTTTTCGGATCTGCCTTGAAACGCCTGTGGGCAGCATCATTATTAGTCATCCTTTGACGTAATTCAGCTGTCAGCCATGGAGCAGGAGATTTTCTTACACGGACTGTGTGCGCAGGTGCATGTTTGTCATAGAGGGCAAAGAGTTTATCACCAAGTTCATTAATTTTGCCGTCGATTGAAGGTTCTCTGATTATTTGATGCCATGAGATTTCTGAGCAATCGGCTGTTAGAGCGTCAAGGTCAATACTTTTCATGTTCCTACAAGTTATGTAACGCGTAAAGTCAAAAATCGATAAATAAATTTGAATTGTACTGCTCCTTACTGGCTGTTACATCAACGTAGAATCTTCTTCTGTATTCTACTATGGTGCTTTTTGTGTCTCCGCATATCGCAGTACACGACATAGCTTTGCACACGATAAATGTAACCGTTTCAGAGAGAAGAGCGGCCAATGTGACCATTTGACATTAAGTCGATTCGATAGCAAACGACGAAAAGGGGCGGATTTGTTAGGTTTGTACTACATATGAACACTTTTCTCATTGTCCCCTGCAACGTGGCTGCTAGACCCTGCATGCAAAATCTTAAGGTCCTAGCTCATGTCCAAGGCTCCAAAGAAGGCTAAAAAGTAAAAAATCGATAACTAATCTTGAATTGTCCTGCTTCTTACTGGCTATTACATCAACTAAGTAGCTTCTTCTGTGTTCCACTATGGTGTTTTTAGTGTCTCCGCATATCGCAGCAAGCGACATAGCCTTCCACATGATAAATGTAACCGTTTCAGAGAGTAGAGCGGCCAATGTGACGATGTGACATTCAGTCGATTCGGTAGCAAATGACGAAAACGGTCGGATTTGTTGGATTTTTACTACATATGAACACTTTTCACATTCCCCCGTGCAACGTGGCTGCTAGTCCTCGTTGCATGGAAAATCTTAAGGTCATAGCTTATGTCCAAGGCACCAAAGCCGCCTAAAAATTGAAAAATCGATAACTAAACTTAAATTGTACTGCTTCTTACTGGCTATTACATCAACTAAGAACCTTCTTGTGTTCTACTATAGCGCTTTTAGTGTCTCCGAATATCGCAGCACGCGTCATAGCCTTCCACACGATAAATGTAACCGTTTCAGAGAGTAGAGCTGCCAATGTGACGTTCTGTCATTAAATCGATTCGATAGCATATGACGAAAACGGGCGGATTTCTTAGGTTTTTTCTACATATAAATAGGTTTCAAATAATCCCGTGCGACGTGGCAGCTAGTCCTCCCTGCATGCAAAATCTTAAGTTCGTAGTTCATGTCCAAGCCCCAAAGCCGACTAAAGAGTCAAAATCGATAACTTGAATTGTACTGCTTCTTACTGGATATTACATCAACTTAGAAGCTTCTTCTGTGTTCTACTATGGTGCTTTTAGTGTCTCCGCATATCGCAGTACGCGACATAGCTTTGCACTCGATAAATGTAACCATTTCAGAGAGAAGAGCGGCCAATGTGACCATCTGACATTAAATCGATTCGATCGCAAATGACGAAAACGGTCGGATTTGTTAGGTTTTTACTACATATGAACTCTTTTCTCATTGTCCCCTGCAACGTGGCTGCTAGACCTCCCTGCATGCAAAATCTTAATGTCCTAGCTCATGTCCAAGGCACCAAAGCCGGCTAAAAAGTCAAAAATCGATAACTAAACTTGAGTTGTACTGCTTCTTACTTGCTGTTACATCAACTTATAATCTTATTCTGTGTTCTACTATGGTGCTTTTAGTGTCTCCGCATATCGCAGCACGCAACATAGCTTTGCACACGATAAATGTAACCGTTTCAGAGAGAATAGCGGCCAATGTGACCATCTGACATTAACTCGATTCGATAGCAAATGACGAAACGGGCAGATTTATTAGGTTGTTTCTACATATGAACACTTTTCACATTCCCACGCGCAACGTGGCTGCTAGTCCTCCCTTCATGCAACATCTTAAGGTACTAACTCATGTCCAAGTCACCAAAATAGGCTAGTGAGTCAATAATCGGTAACTAAAACTAGAATTGTAGTACTCCTTACTACCCGATTATATCAACTTAGAAACTTTTTCTGTGTACGACCATGATTCATTTAGTGTCTCCGCATACTTCAAAACGCTACATAGTTTGGAAGACGATAAATGAAACCGTTTCAGAGATATGAGCCTCCAATGATTCGATCGTTCATTAAGTCGATTCGATAGCAAATGAAGAAAACGGGAGGATTTCAGAGGGTTTTACTACATATGAACACCTTTCACATTCTCCCTTGCAACGTGGCTGCTATTCCTCCATTCATACAAAATTTTAAGGTCCTAGCTAATGTCCAAGGCACCAAAGCCGGCTAAAAAGTCAAAAATCAATAACTAAAACTTGAATTGTAAAGCTTCTTACTGGCTATTACATCACCTTAGAAGCTTCTTCTGTGTTCTACTATGGGGCTTTTAGTGTCTCCGCATTCCGCAGCACGCGACATAGCTTTGCACACGATAAACGTAACCGTTTCAGGGAGAAGAGGAGCCAATGTGACGATCTGACATTAAGACGATTCGATAGCAAGTGAAGAAAACGGGCGGATTTCTTAGGTTTTTACTACATATGAACAATTTTCACATTCTCCCGTGCAACGTTGCTGCTGGTCCTCCCTTCATGCATAATATTAAGGCCCTAGCTCATGTCCAAGGCACCAAAGCCGCCTTAAAAGTAAAAAATCGTTAACTAAAACTTGAATTGTACTGCTTCATATTGGCTATTACATCAACGTAGAAGCTTCTTCTGCGGTCTACTATGGTGCATTTAGTGTCTCCGCATTCCGCAGCACGCGACATAGCTTTTCACACGTTAAATGTAACCGTTTTAGAGAGAATAGCGGCCAATGTGACCATCTGCCATTAAGTCGATTCGATAGCAAATGACGAAAACGGGCGGATTTCACACGTTTTCACTACATATTAACACTTTTCACATTCTCCCATGCAACGCGGCTGCTAGACCTCCCTTCATGAAAAATCGTAAGGACCTAGCTCACGTCCAAGGCACCAAAGCCGGCTTAAAAGTCAAAAATCGATAAATAGAACTTGAATTGTACCGTTTCTTACTGGTTATTACATCAACTTAGGAGCTCCTTCTGTGTTTTACTATGGTGCTTTTAGTGTCTCCGAATTCCGCATCACGCCACATAGTTTTGCACACGATAAATGTAACCGTATCAGAGAGAAGAGCGGCCAATGTGACCATCTGACATTAAGACGATTCGATAGCAAATGACGAAAACGGGCGGATTTCCTAGGTTTTTACTACATATGAACACTCTCCACATTCTCCCGTGCAACATGGCTGCTAGTCCTCCGTTCATAGAAATTCTAAAGGTCCTAGCGCATGTCCAAGTAACCTAAGCCGGCTAAAAATTCAATAATCGATAGCTAAAACTATTATTTTACTGCTTCTTACTGCCTATTACATCAACTTAGAAGCTTCTTCTGTGTTCTACTATGGTGCTTTTAGATTCTCCGCATATCGCAGCACGCAACATAGCTTTGCACACGATAAATGTAACCGTTTCAGAGAGAATAGCGGCCAATGTGACCATCTGACATTAACTCGATTCGATAGCAAATGACGAAACGGGCAGATTTATTAGGTTGTTTCTACATATGAACACTTTTCACACTCCCACGCGCAACGTGGCTGCTAGTCCTCCCTTCATGCAACATCTTAAGGTACTAACTCATGTCCAAGTCACCAAAATAGGCTAGTGAGTCAATAATCGGTAACTAAAACTAGAATTGTAGTACTCCTTACTACCCGATTATATCAACTTAGAAACTTTTTCTGTGTACGACCATGATTCATTTAGTGTCTCCGCATACTTCAAAACGCTACATAGTTTGGAAGACGATAAATGAAACCGTTTCAGAGATATGAGCCTCCAATGATTCGATCGTTCATTAAGTCGATTCGATAGCAAATGAAGAAAACGGGAGGATTTCAGAGGGTTTTACTACATATGAACACCTTTCACATTCTCCCTTGCAACGTGGCTGCTATTCCTCCATTCATACAAAATTTTAAGGTCCTAGCTAATGTCCAAGGCACCAAAGCCGGCTAAAAAGTCAAAAATCAATAACTAAAACTTGAATTGTAAAGCTTCTTACTGGCTATTACATCACCTTAGAAGCTTCTTCTGTGTTCTACTATGGGGCTTTTAGTGTCTCCGCATTCCGCAGCACGCGACATAGCTTTGCACACGATAAACGTAACCGTTTCAGGGAGAAGAGGAGCCAATGTGACGATCTGACATTAAGACGATTCGATAGCAAGTGAAGAAAACGGGCGGATTTCTTAGGTTTTTACTACATATGAACAATTTTCACATTCTCCCGTGCAACGTTGCTGCTGGTCCTCCCTTCATGCATAATATTAAGGCCCTAGCTCATGTCCAAGGCACCAAAGCCGCCTTAAAAGTAAAAAATCGTTAACTAAAACTTGAATTGTACTGCTTCATATTGGCTATTACATCAACGTAGAAGCTTCTTCTGCGGTCTACTATGGTGCATTTAGTGTCTCCGCATTCCGCAGCACGCGACATAGCTTTTCACACGTTAAATGTAACCGTTTTAGAGAGAATAGCGGCCAATGTGACCATCTGCCATTAAGTCGATTCGATAGCAAATGACGAAAACGGGCGGATTTCACACGTTTTCACTACATATTAACACTTTTCACATTCTCCCATGCAACGCGGCTGCTAGACCTCCCTTCATGAAAAATCGTAAGGACCTAGCTCACGTCCAAGGCACCAAAGCCGGCTTAAAAGTCAAAAATCGATAAATAGAACTTGAATTGTACCGTTTCTTACTGGTTATTACATCAACTTAGGAGCTCCTTCTGTGTTTTACTATGGTGCTTTTAGTGTCTCCGAATTCCGCATCACGCCACATAGTTTTGCACACGATAAATGTAACCGTATCAGAGAGAAGAGCGGCCAATGTGACCATCTGACATTAAGACGATTCGATAGCAAATGACGAAAACGGGCGGATTTCCTAGGTTTTTACTACATATGAACACTCTCCACATTCTCCCGTGCAACATGGCTGCTAGTCCTCCGTTCATAGAAATTCTAAAGGTCCTAGCGCATGTCCAAGTAACCTAAGCCGGCTAAAAATTCAATAATCGATAGCTAAAACTATTATTTTACTGCTTCTTACTGCCTATTACATCAACTTAGAAGCTTCTTCTGTGTTCTACTATGGTGCTTTTAGATTCTCCGCATTCCGCAGCACGCGACATAGCTTTGCACACGATAAATGTAACCGTCTCAGAGAGAAGAGCGGTTAACGTGACGATATGACATTGAGTCGATTTGATAGCAGATGACGAAAACAGGCGGATTTCTTAGGTTTTTACTACATATGAACGCTTTTTACATTCTCCCGTGCAACGTGGCAGCTAGGCGTCCCTTCATGCAAAATCTTAGGGTCCTAGCTCATGTCCAAGGCACCAAAGCCGGCTAAAAAGTCAAAAATCGTTAACTAAAACTTATAATTGTCCTGCTTCTTATTGGCTATTACATAAACTTAGAAGCTTCTTCTGTGTTCTACTTTGGTTCTTGTAGTGTCTCCGCATTCCGCAGCACGCGACATAGCTTTGCAGACGTTAAATTTAACCGTTTCAGAGAGAAGAGTGGCCATTGTGACGATCTGACATTAAGTCGATTCGATAGCAAATGACGAAAACGAGCGGATTTCTTAGGTTTTTACTAGATGCGATCTCTTTTCACATTCTCCAGTGCAACGTGGCTGTTAGTCCTCCCTTCATGCGAAATATTAAGATCCTACCTCATGTCCAAGGCACCAAAGCCGGCTAAAAATTCAAAAATCGATAGCTAAATTTCAGTTCTTCTGCTTCTTACTGGCTATTACATCAACTTAGAAGCTTTTTCTGTGTTCTACTATGGTGCTTTTAGTGTCTCCGCATATCGCAGCACGCAACATAGCTTTGCACACGATAAATGTAACCGTTTCAGAGAGAAGAGCGGCCAATGTGACGATCTGATATAAAGTCGAATCGATGGCAAATGACGAAAACAAGCGGATTACTTAGTTTTTTACTACATTCGATCACTTTTCACATTCTCCCGTGCGAGATGGCTGCTAGGCCTCCCTTCATGCAAAATCGTAAGGTCCTAGCTCATGTCCAAGGCACCAAATCCGGCTGTAAAGTCAACAATCGATAATTAAAACTTGTATTGTACTGCTTCTTACTGGTTATTACATCAACTTAGAAGCTCCTTCTGTGTTCTACATTGTGCTTTAATGTCTCCGAGTTTCGCAGCACGCAACAAAGCTTTGCGCACGATAAATGTAACCGTTTCAGAGAGAAGAGCGACCAATGTGACGATCAGACATTAACTCGATTCGAAAGCAAATGACGAAAACGGTCGGATTTCTTTGGTTTTTACTACATATGAACACTCTCCACATTCTCCCATGCAAGGTGTTAGCTAGTCCTCCCTTCATGCAAAATCTTAAGGTCCTAGCTCATGTCAAAGTCACCAAAGCCCCTTAAAAAGGCTAAAATCGATAACTAAACTTTAATTGTACTGCTTCTTACAGGCAATTACATCAACTTCGAAGCTTCTTCTGTGCTCTACTAAGGTGCTTTTAGTGTCTCCGCATATCACAGCACGCGACAAAGATTTGCACACGATAAATGTAACTGTTTCAGAGAGAAAAGCTGCCAATTTGACGATCTGACATTAAGTCGATTCGATAGCAAATGACGAAAACGGGCAGATTTCTCAGGTTTTTACTACATATGAACAATTTTCACATTCTGCTGTGCAACGTTTCTGCTAGTCCTCCCTTCATGCAAAATCGTAAGGTCCTAGCTCATGTCCAAGGCACCGAAGCTGGCTAAAAAGTCAAAAATCGATAACTAAATTTTATTTGTACTGCTTCTTACTGGCCATTACATCAACTTAGAAGCTTCTTCTGTGTTCTACTATGGTGCTTTTAATGTCTCCGTATATCGCAGCACGCGACATAGCTTTGCACGCGATAAATGTAACCGTTTCACAGAGAAGAGCGGCCAATGTGACTATATGACATTTAGTTGATTCGATAGCAAATGACGAAAACGGGCGGATTTCTTAGGTTTTTACTACATATGAACACTTTTCACATTCTTTCGTGCAACGTTGGTGCTAGTCCTCCCTTCATGCAAAATCTTAAGGTCCTACCTCATTTGCAAGGCGCCAAAGCCGGATAAAAAGCCAAAAATCGAAAACTAAATTTTAATTGTACTGCTTTATACTGGCTATTACTTCAACTTAGAAGCTTCTTCTCTGTTCTACTATGGTTCGTTTAGTGTCTCCGCATTTCGCAGCTCGCGACATAGCTTTGCACAAGATAAATGTAACCGTTTCAGAGCGAAGAGCGGCCAATGTGACGATCTGACTTTAAGTCGATTCGATAGCAAATTTATTTATTTATTTATTTATTTATTTATTTATTTAACCTGACAAGATTAGGGCCATCAGTCCCTCTCTTACATCTAACCAGGCATTCTACTTATTTTACAGTCATATGTTGTAGTAGGCATGTTAAACTACATCTAATACAAAAAGTGAGATAAACAATTAGAAAGGTACACCTCGAAAAATACATTATTGAAGAGAAAGATTTCAGATAGGAGTGCTGGCAGCAGGGAGTGTGGGGGGAACTCATGGTGAAGGGAGGAGAGGAATAGAGGGACATGATGAAACATAATTAAGGAAAATATAAAGGAAAAGAAGACTGCGTGGCTAATAGAGATAGATGAAGAGGAAGGCATCTCAGAAGCAAGATAGGAGACGCTAGCTTTGCTATTTGACATATGAGAGGATTGGCCTTGCACATTAATTTTGTGGAGAATTTTCATGCGGATGATAGTAGGAAATGCTTCAACTTCTTCTTAAAAGCAACAGGAGATTGAATTTTGCTCAAGGTGAGGGGCAGTTTCTTCCAGAGGCGAACAGCGGCAACTGAGAAGGAGTTTGCAAAAGTTTTTGTTTTGTGAGTGGGCACAGCTAGGATACCAGATAAGAGCGACCTCGTGTTTCGATTATGATGGCATTACACGTTTTTAATCTCTGAAGCTAGGTACTGGGGTGCTTGCGCGACGAGGAGTCGGTGAAGTAGACATATAGAGTGGTAGTCACGCAGTTTGTCCGGCCGCAGCCACCCTAGCTCGGAGTATGAAGCACTAACATGATCATATCGGCGAATGTTGCAGGTGTAACGCACACAGGCATTCATGGTTAGCTCTAGCCGTCTTTTGTTTTCACTACTCATGCCTTGTTGAATCACATCACAATAGTGGAGGTTCGGTAGAACGAGTGCTTGCACGAGCTGGCGTTTCAAGTTCTGTGGGAATATGTTCCGAAACTTTTTGAGAGCATAGAGAGAAGCAGACGTCTTTCGGCACACTGCGACTGTATTCTCCGCCCAGTTGAGATGCTCGTCCAAAGTTACACCCAAGTTTTTCACTGTTTTCTGATATGGTATTGGAGTACCTTCGAGCAAAATAGGAGGTAGCCGTTCGCGGAAATCTGAACTTATTAATTTCTGATGGGCTATTAAGATTACTTGCGTCTTTTTTGCGTTTAATTTAAGCCCCTGGTTTTTCGCCCATGTCACTACTGAAGACAGATCATCATTCATCAGAGCGATTGCAGTGTTTACGTCTTCAGGTCTGACGCTTAGGTAGAGCTGGAGGTCGTCGGCATATGTTTACAGGAGGACAAAACCGATGAAAACAACAGTGGTCCTAAGACTGATCCTTGTGGCACTCCCGAAGAAACATGTTTCGAGGAAGATTTTTCATTTGCGCAGACAACACATTGCTGTCTGTCTTTTAAGTAGCTTTCAAACCATCTCATTGCACTATCAGAGAAATTAAGCTGTTGCATTTTTCTGAGTAATATGTCAAAGTTAACAGTGTCAAAAGCTTTGCTGAAGTCCAGTAGCGTCAATACTGTTGCCTTTCGATTGTCGATGGCATATTTCATTTCATCAGTTACTTTAATTAGAGCAGTGTTTGTGCTGTGATGTTTACGGAAACCAGATTGAAATTTGTCATATAGACTGAATTCATGCAAGTGTTCAGTGATTTGGTCATGAACAATATATTCAAGTGCTTTGGAAACAGCTGGCTGTATGCTAATTGGTCGGTAATAACTAGGCAGTTGCGGGTTTTCGATCTTAAAGATGGGTCGAATTATGCTTCTTTTCCATGCAGTGGGGTATATTCCGTTCACGAGGGAAAAATTAAATATGTCAGTTAAGACAGGTACTAAGATATCGGCAACATTCTTAATCATGGTTATACCGATAATGTCGTTGCCTATTGCATCAGAAGAGATTCTCATTATTGCTATTCTTGCCGTATTTGTTGTTACATGTTTTAGATGGAAGGTATCGTTGTTAGTTATCCTGTTTGGGGATTCTTGTGGACGGTAATTATCAGCCGTGCTGGTAATCAGAGGTGCAGAGAAGAATTCATTTAATTCGTTAGCTGACACATGAAAAGTAGTTTCCGATTTTGCCTTTCCGACCCCCAAGCTACGGAGATTCTTCCATAGAGTCGTGGGTGTCAGATCGCTGCATACAAGGGAGCGAGCGTGCCTGATTTTGGCATTGCGAATGCATTGTTTCACTCTGTTCCGTAGCTTTCTATAATCTTCGAAACGCTCGGTTTTCGGATCTGCCTTGAAACGCCTGTGGGCAGCATCATTATTAGTCATTCTTTGACGTAATTCAGCTGTCAGCCATGGAGCAGGAGATTTTCTTACACGGACTGTGTGCGCAGGTGCATGTTTGTCATAGAGGGCAAAGAGTTTATCACCAAGTTCATTAATTTTGCCGTCGATTGAAGGTTCTCTGATTATTTGATGCCATGAGATTTCTGAGCAATCGGCTGTTAGAGCGTCAAGGTCAATACTTTTCATGTTCCTACAAGTTATGTAACGCGTAAAGTCAAAAATCGATAAATAAATTTGAATTGTACTGCTCCTTACTGGCTGTTACATCAACGTAGAATCTTCTTCTGTATTCTACTATGGTGCTTTTTGTGTCTCCGCATATCGCAGTACACGACATAGCTTTGCACACGATAAATGTAACCGTTTCAGAGAGAAGAGCGGCCAATGTGACCATTTGACATTAAGTCGATTCGATAGCAAACGACGAAAAGGGGCGGATTTGTTAGGTTTGTACTACATATGAACACTTTTCTCATTGTCCCCTGCAACGTGGCTGCTAGACCCTGCATGCAAAATCTTAAGGTCCTAGCTCATGTCCAAGGCTCCAAAGAAGGCTAAAAAGTAAAAAATCGATAACTAATCTTGAATTGTCCTGCTTCTTACTGGCTATTACATCAACTAAGTAGCTTCTTCTGTGTTCCACTATGGTGTTTTTAGTGTCTCCGCATATCGCAGCAAGCGACATAGCCTTCCACATGATAAATGTAACCGTTTCAGAGAGTAGAGCGGCCAATGTGACGATGTGACATTCAGTCGATTCGGTAGCAAATGACGAAAACGGTCGGATTTGTTGGATTTTTACTACATATGAACACTTTTCACATTCCCCCGTGCAACGTGGCTGCTAGTCCTCGTTGCATGGAAAATCTTAAGGTCATAGCTTATGTCCAAGGCACCAAAGCCGCCTAAAAATTGAAAAATCGATAACTAAACTTAAATTGTACTGCTTCTTACTGGCTATTACATCAACTAAGAACCTTCTTGTGTTCTACTATAGCGCTTTTAGTGTCTCCGAATATCGCAGCACGCGTCATAGCCTTCCACACGATAAATGTAACCGTTTCAGAGAGTAGAGCTGCCAATGTGACGTTCTGTCATTAAATCGATTCGATAGCATATGACGAAAACGGGCGGATTTCTTAGGTTTTTTCTACATATAAATAGGTTTCAAATAATCCCGTGCGACGTGGCAGCTAGTCCTCCCTGCATGCAAAATCTTAAGTTCGTAGTTCATGTCCAAGCCCCAAAGCCGACTAAAGAGTCAAAATCGATAACTTGAATTGTACTGCTTCTTACTGGATATTACATCAACTTAGAAGCTTCTTCTGTGTTCTACTATGGTGCTTTTAGTGTCTCCGCATATCGCAGTACGCGACATAGCTTTGCACTCGATAAATGTAACCATTTCAGAGAGAAGAGCGGCCAATGTGACCATCTGACATTAAATCGATTCGATCGCAAATGACGAAAACGGTCGGATTTGTTAGGTTTTTACTACATATGAACTCTTTTCTCATTGTCCCCTGCAACGTGGCTGCTAGACCTCCCTGCATGCAAAATCTTAATGTCCTAGCTCATGTCCAAGGCTCCAGAGAAGGCTAAAAAGTAAAAAAATCGATAACTATACTTGAATTTTACTGCTGCATACAGGCTATTACATCTACTTAGTAGCTTCTTCTGTGTTCTACTATGGTGCTATTAGTGTCTCCGCATATCGCAGCACGCGACATAGCCTTCCACACGATAAATGTAACCGTTTCAAAGTGTAGAGCGGCCAATGTGACGAACTGACATAAAGTCGATTCGATAGCAAATGACGAAACCTGACGGACTTCTTAGGTTTTTACTACATATGATCACTTTTCACATTCTCCCGTGCAACGTGGCTGCTAGTCGTCCCTGCATGCAAAATGGTAAGGACCTAGCTGATATCCAAGGCACCAAAGAAGGCTAAAAAGTCAAAAATCGATAAATAAACTTAAATTGTACTGCTTCTTACTGGCTATTACATCAACTTAGAAGCTTCTTCTGTGTTCTACTATGGTGCTTTTAGTGTCTCCGCATATCGCAGCACACGACATAGCTTTGCCCACGATAAATGTAACCGTTTCAGAGAGAAGAGCGGCCATTGTGGCGATCTGGTATTTCGTCGATTCGATAGTAGATGCCGAAAACGGGAGGATTTCTTAAGTTTTTACTACATATGATCAGTTTTCACACATTCTCGTGTAACGTGGCTCCCAGACCTCGTTTCATGCAAAATCGTAACGTCGTCAGTCATATCCCTGGCGCCATAGGCGGCTAATAATTCAGTAATCGATATCTAAAACTTGAATTGTACTGCTTCTTACTGGCCGGTTACATCAACTTAGAGCCGGCCGCGGTGGTCAAGAAGTTCAGGCGCTCAGTCCGGAACCGCGGGACTGCTACGCTCGGAGGTTCGAATCCTGCTCGGGCATGGATGTGTTTAATGTCCTTAGGTTAGTTAGGTTTAAGGAGTTCTACGCTCTAGGGGACTGATGAAAACAGATGTTAAGTCCCATAGTGCTCAGAGCCATTTGAACCAATAACTTAGAAGCTTCTACTGTGTTCTATGGAGTTGCTATTAGTGCCTCCGCATGCCGCAGTCAGGGACATAAGTTTCCAGACGATAAATGTAACTGTTTTATAGAGAAAAGCATCCAATGTGACGATATGTCATTACGTCGATTCGACGGCAATTGACGAAAACGGGACGATTTCTTAGGTTTTTACAACACATGAACACTTTTCCAATTCTATCGTGTAACGTGTCTTCCAGACTTCTTTTCATGCCAAATCTTAAGGTCGTCGGACATGTCTGAGGCACCAAAGCCGGATAATAAGTCAATAATCGATTACTAAAACTTGAATTTTACTGCTTCTTACTGGCTGATTACATCAACTTATAAGTTTCTTCTGTGTTTTACTGTGTTGCTATTAGTGCCTCCGCATACCGCAGCACACAAAGTAAGTTTGAAGACGATGAAGGTAACCACTTCACAGAGAAATTTCAAATTCTGTGTCTGTGTCTATTGCCTGCTCATATTGTTTAAAGCAGGTTGCTCTAAATGCCCAGTGGATCTGATTCCATTGATACCTATTCTAAACAATCTCGGATTGGTAAAGACCAAGCTCTGCTTATACTTATAGTCTGGGAAGTTGACATATCTTAGACAGTAAAATATGATGGTTAAAGATGTCCACTGAGTATTCCCATATACACTGAAGTTAGCTTTGAACAACAAATTATTAATTGGCCACCTACTCTTGACTCAATAGCTACTAAGATCTTTCACTAGTGAAGGAGGTGACGACGTTGTTATGTCCACTAGAGGCTTCTGTAGTTTGCTGAAAATGATGTGATATAATTGTGCCTTGTGATTTTCTGTGGAGTTCCAGAGTAAGTTCTATACTGGTGCAGGACATTCATTCGTGCTGTTCTCATTCGAGGCAATCCTGGATTCTGAATCTCAAGCACCAGAGGATTATAAACAGCAATGCAACCTCTGTCTTCCTGGCTGTGCACTATTTCAAAGTGCTCTGGTTGACAGTCTCTTCTCATTGTGCAGTGCTTGTAGATTATTGTAAATGGATTATCTGCATTATTTAGAACATCTCATTCTAAACTTTCTAAAGAACGAGACTTTTCTGTCATGACCACTTTTTGTGTGAGGTGATAAATACCAGGAATTTGATTGCATTTTGAGAACCTAATGGTAACTAACATTATTGTCTATGTAAATTAATGGAACTGGATTTTTCCTGAGGTCAGCAGTTTTCCGAAGGTCGTCGTTTTTCCCGAGGTCGTCGTTTTTCCCAAGGTCGGCGTTTTTCCCCGAGGTCGGCGTTTTTCCCCGAGGTGGGCGTTTTTCCCCGAGGTCGGCGTTTTCTCCCAACAGCGGCGTTTTTCCCCGATGTCGGCGTTTTTCCACGATGTCGTCGTTTTTCCCCAAGGTCGGCGTTTTTCCCCGAGGTCGGCGTTTTTCCACGAGGTCGGCGTTTTTGCCCCGAGGTCGGATCAAAGATTTTTTTTCCCGAGGTCTAGAAATCTATCGATATATTGAAAATCCAAAGTATTTTCATGTATGTAGACTATACTGTTATGTCATGTCATCTTGAAACATTTATCCGACCACTAGATAATGGTATTTATCAAGATAGCGATATATTTCGTTATATCTATTTATTTCGATAATCGTTTTCTTAGGGGTACAGATTTATTTTGAGACGTCCATACTTTTCCCATTATCGATTCAATTCGATATATCGACTTACGTAGATGCGCACATTAAATCATGATATCGATTTATTTCGAGATATCTATCTATATTGAGGAGTCTATTAATTTCGAGATATCGATTGATTTAGAGTATCCGATTATATCGAGATATCGATTTATTTTGATATAACGACACAATTAAGGTTGTCTATATATTTCCAGGTATCGATATATTTCCATGTATTGGTGTACTACAGATATCGATTCTTATCGAGATATCGATATAATTCAAGGTACCTCCATATCTCTAGTAATCCATAAATTTCTAGATATCGCTATTTTGAGAGATATCTTTATATTACGTGGTACCAATATATTTCGAGATATCGATATATTTCTGTACCTCAATTTATCTCGATATGTCGACTAGCATCGAGATTTCGGTCTATATGGTAAGCCGAAATGCGTCTAGATGTCGATATACTTCGGGATATCGACTCATTTCGGTGTAGCGGTTGTTTGGAGGTGTCGATTTATTTCGAGATTTCGATTTATTTCACGGTGTCGATTTATTTCGAGGTTGCGATTTTTCGAGGTTGCGATTTATTTCGAGGTGGCGATTTATTTCGAGGTGGCGATTTATTTCGAGGTGTGGATTTATTTCGAGGTGTCGATGTATTTCTAGGTGACGATATATTTCGATGTTACTTGTCGACTGCATCAGCTTAGAACCTATTTCGTACAGAGTGGTGCGACTGCATACCTCAGCAGGCGACATTGATATCCAGACGATGAATTTTACCGTTTCCGAGAGAAAAGCGTGCGATGTGATGAATTGGCACTACTTCATTATGAAAACAAATGACGAAAACGTGAGGTTTTCTTCGGTTTTTCTGCCACTGCTGCCAACTTTCAGCCCACCCCCTCCTCCCCTTCCCCAGTCGTGGCGATCAGCTTTTGTGATGGAAATGGACACAGGAAAGTAATAACGTTCCATGAAATCCCATTCTAGGGACGTTCAAGGGTAAATGTTCCAGACGGTTTATTTGCATTAAGACACGCATACTGCGCATCTACAATGTCACATCTGCCAGATCGTTTCTATTGTCAACAGTGGAAAACAAAACAGCGTACTGAAGAAGCCATAGTGAGACGCGGTTTTTGGTAGACGAAATAATAGGAATACTCTAGCCATTGATAATGATGATCTAATGAGAATTCTGTTATTGTTTTGAAAGATGCATTTAAATATGCATTGAACGTAGCTCCAAATTATTTTGAGAATTATAATTGCGGTATGATGGATCTACATTGGAGATTTGGTAATGCAAAACATTTCGATCTGAGAATACTTTACGTGATAGAACGGCATTGACCTTGTGTGTCATTAGGGTAAAGTTAATTTGCCGCCATTCACATAAAATTTATCCGCCATTAACATAAAATCTATTTTTCAGCGTACTGCAATAAGGACTCACTTCAGATGATTGGACAATTAAAGTGAACTCAAACCGTTATTTTAATAGTATTCGTAGGTCCATTGCAGCATTTACCGTGGACAGTCCCTGAGCCTAGACTGTCAGTTTTATGTAGGGAGTACTACTTTAAAAAAGCACTCCGTGTTCAGGTCACAAGTGGCCAATCAGGACCATCCGACCGCCACGTCATTCTCACTGAGGGTGGAGGAGGAGCTGGCTCTCCCACTCGTTGTGGTAGTTTCCTTTGACTGGAGCCGCTACTATTCGGACGAGTAGTTCCTCAATTGGCATCGGAAGGCTGAGTGCAACCCGAAAAATGCCAACAGCGCATAGCGGCCCATATGGTCACCCATCCAAGTGCCGACCACGCCCGAAAGTGCTAAACTTCAGTTATCTGACGGGAACCGGTGTATCCACTGCGGCAAGGCCATTGCCCCTACCACTTTTTATGATATTTTTGATCGTAGTTCAGGTCTGATGGCTGGGAAGAATGGACGTTTACCATGTTATGCACATTTATATTTTCACTACGTCGACAAAGCTGGTCCAATTTCGACCACAGGTGATGGTAGCCATAATGATCGTGCCAAGCATCCCGTGTACATTAGTTACACACAAGTGTGTGGGCATCACAGCATTCGTGACATTTAAATTTGTTACTTCTTTGCTACTATATTCGCAATAAATTTTGCAGACAGTATCCGCATATGACGCTGAATGTACCTACAAAATTATATCATTGTACGACACATGTTTCGGGAGATACGTCATAAAAACTCAGGACAAGGCCAGACGCTGCATAGTACGGACGTGGACGCACAGCTGTAAATAAATGCCTGGTCAACACCAAGCTTTTCCGCTAGTCATCTATAAAGATAAAAAATCCCCAATATTGTCTACCAGCGTATTTTTGAAAAACCTTTATTTTGTCATCCATTTTTTTCCTGTAAAAATCGTAAAAGCCGTGCATCATTGTGTTTTTAAAAAGCGTTTCTTATTGTCATCTCTTTTTATGTATTTTAAACCATCTATCGCTTGTGTAACCTGTGGCTACAAGTCCATTCCCTTTATGGTGTAATCGAAATAATAAACAACGCAAAAAAGTGTGGGTCAATTTCTTCCTCATTTTTCGGAACTTCTGATAATAGTAAATCGTTGGCTCTTTGAGGGCGTGGTAGGTACATACAAGAGATTAGTGTAAGATTAGAATTTGGGTTAGATGCAGTGCCAGGAGGTTCTGTTTCTATCTGGCTAGCTTCAGAGTACTTCACCATCTACTAAGTGATGCGTTTCATTGTGAATGGTGTGTTCTGTGCTAGGTCTACCCTTTTACTGCACAATGCTGTTCCTTCGATGCTATTAAAACCAGGATGTTATCAAAATATATGCACAGTGGCAGACTGGAGTCTGCAGAAATATTTCCAGTGGTGGGGAGGGGGGAAGGCGGGTCGGGGCTGGAGTGCATGATTCTGAAACTGGCACTCTGTGTACAAATCAGCTGGTCAGTTACGAGGTGCATCAAGCTACAAGACCCTAACTCTATAAGCGCTACAACTGGCCAAAGCTAAGGTTTATCAGTATTGTGGAGAATTCTTATCTGGAAGAGTATACTGTAACGAATAAAAACTCTTTACTCCAGATTCCAGGGAGGGTTGTGGGCGATGGGTGAAAGTGCCCTTTTGCCTATCCTCCCCTCCCGACCTCCTCCCCTCCCCCTCCCCTTCACCCTCGCAGACGCCAATGGCTGGCCCGTTCATTTTGAGAACATCTGAGCTCCAGTAACCTTTCTGAGAAACTGTTCTTGTTGTCCTTGTGCGTCAATCTTACCACTCAGAACACCAGTGGGAATGTTGGTTATCGCTGAAATAACTGGTTTTCGGCTCTTATCAGTTTCCCAACCCTTCTTTAAGCTAATTGTTAAAGCCCGTCACAATACCAGTTCTTGTAATAACCGATTTTCAGTCTTTTATTTACATTATTTTCTCTAGTAAACGTAGAAATCAAACAAAGATTAAACAATTTTTACTTTCTCAGTTTCTTGATAAATGGAATCAAAATGTCAAATTAAATACCCTTATGATGACCTGCAGCCGTTCAGAACGAAATTAGAATTATATTAATACCGTCAACTGCTCACGTGTGTCGATATATATCAACGGCGACAGGTGACAATGTGTGCACGTCTGGGACTCGAACCCGGGATCTCCTGCTTACATGGCAGGTGCTCTGCCCATCTGAGCCACCGAGGGCACAGACGATAGTGTGACTGCAGGTACTATCTCGCGCACGCCTCCCGCGAGACTCACATTCTCACCTTGCATGTCCACACACTACATTCGTAGTGTCCCACACCGACACACTCATTACTCGTGGAACACATTCTTACCAAGTCCAGTTCGGGGAATACGTGTGCATCTTCACAGAAGAAGGTCATGGCTGGTATTGCCAGAACCATATACTTATATTGATATGGACATGTCTTCCACGAGGAATGAGTGTGTTGGAGTGGGACTCTACGACTGTAGTGTATGGACATTCAAGGTGAGAATGTGAGTCTCGCAGGAGGCGTGCGCGAGATAGTCCCTGCAGTCGAACCATACACTGTGTCCTCTGTGTCTCAGATGGATAGAGCGTCTGTCATTTTAGCAAGAGATCCCGGGTTCGAGTCCCGGTCGCGGCACACATTTTTACTTGTCTACGTTGATATTTATCAACGCCCGCGAGCAACTGACGGTATTAATATAATTCTAATTTCTTTAAATTAAATAGTCAAATAAAACTTTGTCCGATCTTCGCTGCTGGCGAGTGCTTCTATACTACAGAAAACTGGCAATATTATCCTACTGATTATAGTTTTTAGAAGCTCTGCTCAAAAATTATATTGTAATCGGTTATCACAGCACTATGCAGGCATTACGTATAGTCCAGCGATAAAGAGTGAAAACTGCGGCAGGAGAACTCTCTTTTTCGTTTTAATTTCTCTGTTTTTAAGGGCTAAAAGCAGATAACGGCATACTACGTAGACACAGCAGCAGATCAGGCACTTTCTACTTTTATCCAGAACTATGAATGATTTGTTAAATTTTAACTTTTTTCCTTGTATGATGTCGCAAGTCGACCAAATCTAACTTTGTTCTTCACTCGTACCGCATATCGTAAAATACTTCCAGACTTCCAGATGGTGCCATTCTATGTTACAACTGACGTTCGACAACAGCGAGAAACTGTGTCCAGTCTCGCGCTCTGCTTGTATAACAGGCACAGTATTGTCTCGGCAATGTTGGACCAATCCATTTGTTGCTCGTTTCTATCAGCAGTGTTATTAAAGTGGCATACATAACTTTTCCCATTTTTTTCTGTAATAACGCCGTATTTCAGTGCTATGGAAATCTTACGAATAAAAATTACTCGTCTTTTTTTAAAAAGGTTTATTTGAAAACTAAAAATTTTACTACGACATCTGTGGCTAATTGATATATCTGTTTTTACGTGGTTATCAGGAAAAAATGAAAAGATACTTGTTATAACCGAGAGCAAACAAATACTGAAAGACATCGGTTATTCAGAACTAAAATACCCATGTCGTTTTAACTGATCGGTTTTTCTATCTATAAACTGCAGTGTCGCCATAGAAAAGTGTGTCGCTCCATCAATGTCCATAGCAACTTTGAGATATGTGTTTATGCGCAATATCGGCAAATGGAAACACGAAGAGGTAATAAGCACCTGAGCGATAGAATTTATTTCACAGTCAGAAAAGTCGAGTGACAGGCAAGACTGAATCACTGTAATAGAAATTATATGGAAAGCTGTGTAAAGGAAAATTTCCAGTTCTTTCGTGGATTCCAAAATTGAAGCAAATTCCGGGACACCAAGGTGACATAGTCTTATACGGATAGTATTCCATGACTAACGTAATTGGCCCATATACTGTACTGGTATACGGATAATATTACACGACTAACGTAATTTACCTGAAATAATTTACAAACATGTTACTGTAACATTCGCTACTACTCATTACGCTAATTCACCTTCAGCCATTAAGCGCTAATCTCAGTTATGATACGTGCGCCAAACAAAAATTTATCAACCTAGTAACTCAAGACAACTACAAACGATCATTGTGTGCAAAATAAATAGAACACTTCATAAGAAGAACATGACGGGTTTGAATCATTCCCACCGCAAAGGATGAAAAATTCAGGCTCGCACACAAGACCACTTGATAAGTAACCAGAAATTCAGATTAGTTGTAGCTTCGGTGACAATCGCCTTTTTTACATTTTCCCCGTAAACTAGATAATTATGAAACGTAAGCAACTACTGTAAAATATCTGCGGCAACGGCCTTGCCGCGGAGGTTGCATCGGTTCACGTGGGATCACCGAAGTTAAGTGCGTTGTCGGGCGTTGAAGGCACTTGGATGGGTGATCATCCAGGCCGCCATGCGCTCTTGCCATTTCTCGGGGTGCACTCAGCCTCATGATGCCAATCGAGGAGCTACTCGGCCCAATAGTAGCGGCTCCGGTCAAAAAATACCAACATAACGACCGGGAGAGCAGTGTGCTGACCCCCGCCCCTCCTGTTCGCATCCTCCACGGATGATGACACGGCGGTCGGATGGTGCTGTCCCAGTAGGTCACTCGTGGCCTGAAGACGGAGTGCTTACAAAGCAAACTACTCTCCAGTGGATGGTCGTACTACTGAGACCTTGATGCCTGGCATCAATAACAGATGGCAGCACAAGAGGTTGGCTTACGCCTACTGCCGAATTTTGCGATCTGTCGTAAGCCTGCGTAAGCACGTAGGGCCTTCCGTCTTAAGTGCAAGCATATCCATTGCGTTTTCTGTCACGCGACTTGAGTGGAATATTTCATTATTTCTGAAATTTTATAGAAATGTTTTTCGTTGTATATCCTCACCATCGGTACTGAATTTACTGTAAAATTACTTGCTCACTTTTCGGAACTTCCGTTCATAGTAAATCGATACTATTTGAAGCCGTGGTAGACACGAGTCTAGTGTGCTTCACCTTCAGCACCTTCTGTGTCAGTCTCGGTTAATATGTCGCTGATTTCACAACGAACAGTTCGTTGTCTACTGAGTATACTGTCTGTTGCACGACACTATCCCTCCCACGCTGCTAAATGTAGGTCGTCGGCAAAATATGACTGCAGTGGAACAAGGGCGTCTGCAGAAATTTCCCCAGGAGGTGGTGGTGGCATTGGTAGTGGTGTGTGTGTGTGTGTGTGTGTGTGTGTGTGTGTGTGTGTGTGTGGAGGACTATTACTATGAAACTCACACAGTCCAGACCGCCAAGGAAAATAAACCTTGAGATTTGGAAAGAGTGTTGATCTTATACCGCTTATACTGCATATTTCGAAATTCCACCTCTAAGGGGGATACACAGGAAATGAAAGGATTTTTGAAACATGTAGCTATTAAGGTAATTTTGAAGCTAGGCAGACGAAAATTTGTATCTGGTTTCTAGGTCAGAAATAAAGAAATATGTGTTCCAGTATTATTGGGAATTTAACCTCTATGAGGTGAAATAGTAGGTGAACATTTTATCTTGAGATAAAAAATTATGGAAGGACTATGAAAGTATTTTTAAGGCTACATCTACGAAAATTGGTATTTGACTTCAAGGCTACAAATAAGAAAATACGTGTTTCGGTGTTTTTGGAAGTTCAACCCCTAAGGGGATGAAATAGAGTGAGCTGGTGCGTTTCTGGCGCCAGTTTCCGTCGATCGATGTTTCGATCTTTGAGTCGCGGTCCAGAGGACACTGCTCCCTAAGCGACTGTAGTAGTTCTCTGTGCAGCCCAACATCGGGCTTGCCACGCTTACACTGGACACAGTTGCCAACAAATCGCCTGCCATCGCGATATAGGTTGGGCCAAAACATGTATTCCTGAGCTCGTTTCAAGGTCTTGAAGAACCCCAAATGAGTCCTCCCTCGGGCATGGTTGTGTGTGTGTTGTCCTTAGCATAGGTTACTGTAAGTAGTGTGCAAACATACGGACTGATGGTTCAAATGGCTCTGAGCACTTTGGGACTTAACATCTGAGGTCATCAGTTTCCTAGAACTTAGAACGACTTAAACGTAACTAAATTAAGGACATCACACACATCCATGCTCGAGGCAGGATTTGAACCTGCGACCGTAGCGGTCGCGTGGCTCCCGACTGAAGTGCCTACAACCGCTCGGCCACATCGGCCGGTCTATCACGTATTCTAGAAGAGCTGCACGGTCGTCAGTGGCGCCTGTTCTTTCTAGAACAGTTACTATCTTCATATCTATGGTTAAACGTCACCCAGCCATTGACCTTCGTCTGTGCGAATGCGCACAGGCTACCGGAAATCTTACGGGAATCGTCACCTTAGTGTGAGCCAGTAATGAGTGGATGGACAAATACCTATTAAGTACATTACGTAATCGGATTGTGGGCGGTTCGGGGTGTGAGTCTCACGGGAAGCGTGCGAGGGATAAATTCCTGCAGTCGTGCTGTTCATGTGTGCCCTCGATGGCTCAGATGGATTGAGCGTCTGCCTTGTAAGCAGGAGATTCTGGGTTCGAGTCCCAGTAGGGGCACACTTTTCAGCTGTCCCCATCGAAGTATATCAACAACACCTGTCGGCAGCTGAGGGTTTCAATTAATTATCAGTTGTGAAGGTGATTCGATGAACCCTTTGCCAGGCACTTAAATGTGTTTTGCAGGGTATCCATATAGATGTAGATGATAACTCGTCCCGTGTCGCACGTGCTCAAAATGATTCATACTGCAGAATGCATGCAAACATACTCACCGAAAATACGGACGAATATCAAGTGCAGGCTGCCGAGTGCTGCATATCCAGCTTAGACAGATCGGCTTTTCCTGCCAAGAAGAACAGGAAGTTGCTGTCTAGGAACAATCAGAGGTAGAGGAAGGGTTGATAAATACTCCTTGACTTGCAGACTAAACGTAAATAACGAAAATACATTTTTGGTAAAAATTGGTCAAAACATAATCGTTTGCCTTCCGTATTGGATTAGCTGTTTTGAATATTGAAAATCTGACTTCAGATTCGTTTTCAGCGACATTAAGAATATATGTGTAACACTCAGTTCATGCAAATCGAAGTAATAATATAACTAAATGTTTTCCCTAAACTTTGAACACTTTTTTTTTCGAGTAACGATTTTCTCAGAACGGCATGCAGCATAAATTAAAAGTGGTTCGATCTCTTAACTTCTACCTCTGACCCCTAAAAGTAAACACTTTTCTTAGGAACTTATAGCTATAATATGACATTTGTTAATATTAACTAATTTTTGTGTAGGCATAAGGAGTGAAACAAACCCCTCAAAATCGAACTCAAAGTTCGAATTAGCACTGTATCGTTAAATTTAAGGTTGTTTCATTGCGGTTAGGTATGCGCTCCCATTAATTTTATGTATTATCGACTGATGTTATCCATTTTCAAGTTCAGAGAAATAATGTAGTATCAACTGATGTTACCCATTTTTGAATTCAGGTAACATCTGAGGTGCCACACTGCACGCACTCTGCGTACTCCAGTCTCGCAAGCCCTTGATCAAATCATAATTACGGGCGCCATTTTTTATTGAAAATCTAAAATTAAGCTCATAGTATTGTCACTCGTAATTCCCAAACAGATCGTTCGAATGTATTTTCATTGTCTCAAAAAAAATTTCAAATTTACCCTTTTTTGCTCATTTGTATGAGAACCTGGCCGTAACGCCGGAATATAGTCACTAGATTTTTTTTCAGAGACGCTGTACGTTCGCGAGAAGACTTTCGTTCTGCGCGTGTCGAAGGACATTCCTCAGATATTACTGTGTGTGTGCTACTCAGTCGTGCCATTTAAGTGTACATCTTTGCATAGTTTTCCTTTCACGATGTAAACAGTGTTCCGCTCAGTTGCTAACTGGCCAGTGAGTGGTTCCGAAGGTGTCGGATGTGCGGTGCGTTCGGTCTGCTAGGACAACAGCAGACTGGCGTGGTGCGATGGCAGAAGCAGACACTGAGGGAGCTAGCTGCTGGGACGCCAGCGAACAATTTATGCCAAGTAAGACGAAGAGGACTATTCTAAAATTACGAGCCGTCTAAAAAGTGTTTACCATTGGTAAATCTTGCTGTTGAGTCTGACAAAACTGACAGTTTTTCCTAGAGATACAGGAAATCCCCCCACCCCCACTCAATGAATATTTGGTTGTGATGACAGGCCGATTGGTAGTGTAGCCCGAGATCTAAGTTAGGTTGGAAGGTGGTAATTTGATTGAGAGTTGTTTACGCCAACGATTATGAATGCCGACTAAACGTTGTGCGAGCAGATTGCCCTGTAGCGTAGCCTAGTGTTTCCGTCCGCGCCACATTTAACACACTTTCTCTAACTGTGTACAAAAGTCTCACAACAGCCACGATAACTACGTTTCTGGTGGGGGGAGGGTAGAGTCCACTATGTAACTTTCACGGCAAATTTTAGTAACCGCATAAACTAACCGAAATAGAAGCGTCATTTTAACTATATTTCCTTTTGTGGGAAAATAATGGTTCTCCTCTTTCGGCAGCAACTGTAATATGTAGGCAACTTATTAGTTTTTTTTAACTCTGAATCATGATCTCAATAGACGCAGTGCTTTTTTTACGTTACTTGATTTGTGGTCTATAGTAAACCATGCAACGAATTGGTAAATTCTTTGAAGTTTGACTTGTGTTACATAGACGACGTCTGCAATGTTCGTAAGGCCAAGTTTGCATATATTCGGTGTCTGTTTTTTTGGCCATGTACTGTATAATTAAGGGGAGGAGGATTATGTTCAAGGAGCAGTGCATTAGCAGTCTATGGAGAAATTGAGAATTTGGATCTAACGAACGGCATGCTCGGGCAGTTCGTGCTATTCTGTTGACCACTGTGTAATTCGGACACAGTGATCATTGCCTCTCCCTAGTAACCAGGGGACTCGGGTGCTAATCCTGGTCTGGCACAAATTTTCAACAGTGCCCATTGACCAAAGTCTGTGCCCATTGTCAGCTAATATCATTGTTTCGGTGTTAAATAGTATTTTGTTCGCGATACGTGGTTTAGCTTTTTCATGGATAACAGCTTTGAAAAGCGTACAGGTTATATTGATATTCGCTCGTCGTTAGTCCAAGGCAACTATAGCGATTTATAAACACAGTTGTAGTTCGTATTAAGCCCACATACGTAATTGTGTCCTGTGTTTCTTTACCAAGAACTACTCCGTAAGTAATTCCCCTGTAGTGGTATTTTGTTATAGTATTTTGTTTAAATATTTATAGACTGCAGGCTTGGATGAAATATGAAACACATGTCCGAAGTTCCTGTTGATATTGCAGATACTGTTTCATCCGTACTAGGGGCCAAAACATTTCATCAAATACAGAAGGACACAATTTGTCTCGAGATTTAGCAATTTTTCGTAATAGAGGCCTTGCGTCGATATGTTTTTCTCTAATTCTTGTTTGGATTTAATCTTAAAACACACTAACTCTTCCACCACTTATTCGATATGTGTTTTCATCCCTTTCGTAGCCTAGAGTTCCTAAACGGTCGATAATATTAATAATTTCCTTTCTCAATTTTATTTTCTGTAAAATCTCCTGTTTATGGTTATTGCTAACATGTTTCACGTTCTCACTTTTATTATTTTTATTTTTCTAGTTTTGTGCCTTGTAGCCAAATTTTCTTTGAATCTCGTTTTCAATTCTGAAATAGTAACAGTTGAAGGTCAAGAGAAGATTGCGGTCTATTTGAGGAGAGTGGCTTGGAGATTTTTTATAACAGACGTATACAGGTCATGGGGATCCTTACCTATATACATTTACTTCGAGTGTGATGTAGCCCATTCTCTTGTCATGATCTCGGCTGTATCGTAGCACATTGTCTCGGTTAGGTTGGAGATTTCTGTTGAGAGTTGCCGAAGTCAACGAAAGTGATTACAAAGTAAAGACTGTGCTAACAGAACGATCTCTAGCGTAGTCCAACACGTTCTTTCTGTCCTTTTAAAGCCTCTTTTAATTAAAAATAACTAAAGCTGCAAGATACAATCACAAAAACTGTATTACGTAATAGAGTAATCCCAGACTATTGTTGTGTAAGTTGTGTGCGTACACTATTTTTTTTGTTAGTGAATATACACTTTTTTACTCATTTGCTGGGTTTCAGTTTTCCCCGTTTTCTGGCAAAAAACCTTTTCCTGTGAAGGGCCCATTAGCTTGTCGGTTATATTTGTGACATTCTCGACGGTCAGTAATTTCGTGATAGTCCATCCACCGGCGTCATTGTTAACATCTGATATAGATTTAAGTATTAGGAAGGCTAATATGAAGCTAATGCATGAGTAGGTCTAATAATTAATAAAAATAGGAATGCGGGTAAGCTACTACATACAGCATAGTGAACGCATTGTTGTGGCCAAGATAGCCACGAATCCCACGCCTACCAAAGTCGTAAAAGTAGTCCTCAGATGATGAAGAAATTGATGGAATGTGTGATGAGATAAAAGAAATCATTCAGATAGTGATGGGAGATGAAAATTTAATATTAATGGGTGACTGGAATTCGACAGTAGGAAATGGAAGAAAAGGAAACGTAGTAGGTGAATATGGAATGGGGGTAAAAAATTAAAGAGGAAGCCGCCTGGTAGGCTTTTGCCCAAAGCATAACTTAATCATAACTAACACTTGGTTCAAAAATCATGAAAGAAGGTTGTATACGTGGAAGAGACCTGGAGATACTGCAATATTTCATATAGATTATATAATGGTAAGACAGAGATTTAGGAACCATATTTTAAATTGTATGACATTTCCAGGGGCAAATGTGAACTCTGATCACAATATATTGATTATGAACTGTAGATTAAAACTGAAGAAACTGGAAAAAGGTGGGAATTTAAGGAGATGGGACCTGAAAGAACTGACAGAATCAGAAGTTGTACAGTGTTTCAGGAAGAGCATTAGGGAACGATCTACAGGAATGGGGAACGTAATACAGTGTGATGGGGGATCTGAGTGGTGTACTGTCAAGGGGGAGGGGGTTCCTCAGGGATCAGTGTTGGGGCCGCTATAGTTCCTTATTTATGTAAATGATATGCCCTCAAGTATTACGGGTAACTCTAAAATATTTTTGTTTGCTGATGACACTAGCTTGGTAGTAAAGGATGTTGTGTGCAACATTGACTCCGTTTCAAGTAGTGCAGTACATGACCTCAGTCCATGGCTTGTAGAAAATAAACTAACGTTAAATCACAGTAAGATTCAGTTTTTACAGTTTTTAACACACAATTCAACAAAACCTGACGTTTTAATATCACAGCATAGGCATATGATTAGTGAAACTGAACGGTTCAAATTCCTAGGTGTTCAAATAAATAGTAAGGTGTTGTGGAAAGCCCACGTTCAGGATCTTGTTCAAAGACTTAATACTGCCATTTTCACTATTCGAACGGTACCGAAAGTGAGTGATACTTCGCCAAGTAAATTAGTCTACTTTGCTTATTTCCATTCACTTATGTCGTATGGTATTATGTTTTTGGGTAACTCTTCCCATTCTAGAAGGATATTTTTGGCTCAGAAACGAGAGGTTCGGGCAAAAAGTGGTGTGAGTTCACGAACCTCTTGTCGACCTCTGTTCAGGGAGTCTGGGTATTTTGACATTGGCCTCTCAATATGTATATTCCTTATTGTCGTTCCTTGTTACCAATATTAGTTTATTTCCAACAATAAGCAGCTTTCACTCGGTTAATACTCGGGAGAAATCAAACCTCCATTTGGATCGGACTTCCTTAACTCTTGTGCAAAAATGTGTGCAGTATACTGCTGCATCCATTTTCAATAAGCTGCCACTCGAATTCAAAAATCTTAGCAGTAATCCACGCGCTTTCAAATCGAAACTGGAGTGTTTCCTCATGGGTCACTCCTTTTATTCTGTCGAGGAGTTAATTGAAAAATTAAGCTGATTCTCATTGTACTGCTGATAGCGTTTGCTTAAACTTATGGACTGATTTTCTCTCAGGTTCATGAACACGTATTTTTATCTGTTATTACTTTTATGTTGTAAGTTCATGTGTCGCCCTAACCGCCGTCTGCTTCACGTCTGCTGTGCAGCGAGCTACCTTAATTTAAGTATTAACTGTATTTTTCTTACTTGTCACTTCTTCTTCCGTGTGTTTTTGCTTTTGCTGCCTCGGAGTGTACCGGCAGTGGGGAGTCTAGTGCGTCGCATGGTGCACCCCAGGTGTTAGATGCTTCACCCACTGTCCCTGCTGTCGAGACATCTTCGCGGGTACCGGGCGCGGCTGGCCACCCTCTCCCCAAGGGGAGTGGCGGGTTCAGCGGCGTTCGCGGCGCACGAGGCGGAGGGTCAATGTGGAGGCTGGCCGTGTGGCATCGCCCGCTCTGCCTGTGAATGGACATGTGGCTGCTCCTTCAGCAAGGTCCGAGCAGGCACACGGGGGGAGGGGTTTATTAGTTATTGGGAGCTCCAAAGTTAGGCTGGTGATGGAGCCCCTTAGGGAAATAGCGGAAAGGTCGGGGAAGAAGGCCAGTGTTCACTCTGTGTGCTTGCCGGGGAGTCTCATCCGAGATGTGGAGGGGGCCCTACCGGCGGCGATAGAGAGCACTGGGTGCACCCGACTGCAAATTGTTGCTGATGTCGGCACCAATGACTCCTGCCGTCTGGGTTCAGAGGTCATCCTCAGTTCGTACAGGCGGTTGGCTGAGTTGGTGAAGGCGGAAAGCCTCGCTCGCGGGGTGGAATCAGAGCTAACTATTTGTAGTATCGTTCCCAGAACCGATCGCGGTCCTCTGGTTTGGATCCGAGTGGAAGGCTTAAACCAGAGGCTCAGACGATTCTTCGGAGAGCTGGGGTGCAAATTTCTCGACCTCCGCAATGGGGTGGAGAAATGTATGGTCCCCCTGAATAGGTCAGCCGTGCACTACACGCCGGAAGCGGCTACAAGGGTAGCGGAGTACGTGTGGAGTGCACATGTGGTTTTTTTTTAGGTTAGAGAATTCCCTCCCTAGGCCCGACAAGACGCCTCCTGAGACGCGGCAACAATATTAATGTGCTAATAGTAAACTGCAGGAGCGTCTATAGAAAGGTCCCAGAACTGCTCTCATTAATAAACGGTCACAACGCCCATATAGTACTAGGGACAGAAAGTTGGCTGAAACCACATGTAAACAGTAATGAAATCCTAAACTCCGATTAGAATGTATATCGCAGAGAAAGGCTGGACAGTAAAGGGGGAGGCGTGTTTATAGCGATAAGAAGTGCAATAGTATCGAAGGAAATTGACGGAGATTCTAATTGTGAAATGATTTGGGTGAAGGTCACGGTTAAAGCAGGCTCAGACATGGTAATTGGATGTCTCTATAGGCCCCCAGGCTCAGCAGCTGTTGTGGCTCAGCACCAGAAGAATAATTTGGAAAATATTTCGAGTAGATTTCCCCACCAAGTTATAGTTCTGGGTGGAGATTTTAATTTGCTGGATATAGACTGGGAGACTCAAACGTTCATAACGGGTGGCAGGGACAAAGAATCTAGTGAAATATTTTTAAGTGCTTCATCTGAAAACTACCTTGAGCAGTTAAACAGAGAACCGACTCGTGGCGATAATATATTAGACGTTCTGGTGACAAACAGACCCGAACTATTTGAATCAGTTAATGCAGAACAGGGAATCAGCGATCATAAAGCGGTTACTGCAACGACGATTTCAGCCGTAAATAGAAATATTAAAAAAGGTAATAAGATTTTTCTGTTTAGCAAAAGTGACAAAAAGCAGATTACAGAGTACCTGACGGCTCAACACAAAAGTTTTGTCTCAAGTACAGATAGTGTTGAGGATCAGTGGACAAAGTTCAAAACCATCGTACAATATGCGTTAGATGAGTATGTGCCAAGCAAGATCGTAAGAAATGGAAAAGAGCCACCGTGGTACAACAACCGAGTTAGAAAACTGCTGCGGAAGCAAAGGGAACTTCACAGCAAACATAAACATAGCCAAAGCCTTGCAGACAAACAAAAATTACGCGAAGCGAAATGTAGTGTGAGGAGGGCTTTGCGAGAGGCTTTCAGTGAATTCGGAAGTAAAGTTCTATGTACTGAATTGGCAGAAAATCGTAAGAAATTTTGGTCCTATGTCAAAGCGGTAGGTGGATCAAAACAAAATGTCCAGACACTCTGTGGCCAAAATGGTACTGAAACAGAGGATGACAGACTAAAGGCCGAAATACTAAATGTCTTCTTCCAAAGCTGTTTCACAGAGGAAGACTGCACTGTGCTTCCTTCTCTTGAAGTCGCATAGTTGACAAAATGGTAGATATCGAAATAGACGACAGAGGAATAGAGAAACAATTAAAACCGCTCAAAAGAGGAAAGGCCGCTGGTCCTGATGGGATACCAGTTCGGTTTTACAAAGTGTACGCGAAGGAACTTGCCCCCCTTCTTGCAGCGGTGTACCGTAGGTCTCTAGAATAGCGAAGCGTTCCAAAGGATTGGAAAAGGGCACAGGTCATCCCCGTTTTCAATAAGGGACGTCGAACAGATGTGCAGAACTATAGACCTATATCTCTAACGTCGATTAGTTGTAGAATTTTGGAACACGTATTATGTTCGAGTATAATGACTTTTCTGGAGACTAGAAATCTACTCTGTAGGAATCAGCACGGGTTTCGGAAAAGACGGTCGTGTGATACCCAGCTCTCGCTATTCGTCCATGAGACTCAGAAGGGCATAGACACGGGTTCACAGGTAGATGCCGTGTTTCTTGACTTCCGCAAGGCGTTTGACACAGTACCCCACAGTCGTTTAATTAACAAAGTAGGAGCATACGGACTATCAGATCAGTTGTGTGCTTGGATCGAGGAGTTCCTAGATAACAGAACGCAGCATGTCATTCTCAATGGAGAGAAGTCTTCCGAAGTAAACGTGATTTCAGGTGTGCCGCACGGGAGTGTCATAGGGCCGTTGCTATTCACAATATTCATAAATGACCTGGTGAGTGACATCGGAAAGTCTCTGAGGCTTTTTGCAGATGATGCTGTGGTGTATCGAGAGGTTGCAATAATGGAAAATTGTACTGATATGCAGGAGGATCTGCAGCGAATTTACGCATGCTGCACGGAATGGCAATTGAATCTCAATGTAGACAAGTGTAATATGATGCGAATACATAGAACGATAGGTCCCTTATCATTTAGCTACAAAATAGCAGGTCAGCAACTGGAAGCAGTTAATTCCATAAATTATCTGGGAGTACGCATTAGGAGTGATTTAAAATGTCGACTGTCAATGGTAAGAAAAGTGTTTCTAAAGAAGAAAAATTTGTTAACATCGAGTATAGCTTTAGGTATCAGGAAGTCTTTTCTCCGAGTATTTGTATGGAGTGTAGCCACGTATGGAAGTGAATAATGGACAATAAATAGTTTGAACAAGAAGAGAATAGAAGCTTTCGAAATGTGGTGCTACAGAAGAATGCTAAAGATTAGATGGGTAGATCACATAACTAATGTGGAGGTATTGAATAGGATACTGGAGAAGAGAACTTTGTGGCACAACTTGACTAGAAGATGGGGTCGGATGGTAGGACACGTTCTGAGACATTAAGGAATCACCAATTTAATATTGGAGGGCAACGTGAAGGGTAAAAATCGAGGAGGGAGACCAGGAGATGAATACACTAAGCAGATTCACAAGGATGTAGGTTGCAGTTGGTACTGGGAGATGAAGCTTCCACACGATACAGTAGCATGGAGAGCTACATCAAACCAGTTTGTGGACTGAAGACAACAACAACAACAACAACAACAACAACAACAACAACAACAAGGTATTTGTCTCATGTGTAACCTTCAACAGAAGTGGGGCAGACAAGAGGGTTAGATTATATGTACTTTCCATTGAAATTGATCCATAATGGGGAGATACTCAATGGGAAAATAATATGCTAATTTACTATCCACAGACCGCAAATGGACTGATCATGAACGAGGAATGAAAATTTAGTCACACTTCTGATTGTACACGTATTATTTGACCCTCTCTCTCTCTCTCTCTCTCTCTCTCTCTCTCTCTCTCTCTCTCTCTCTCTCTCTCTCTCTCTCTCTCTAACACACACACACACACACACACACACACACACACACACACACACACACACACACTCAATCGCGCGCGCGCGCTAGTTCTAATAAATAATTCAATTCATTAATGGTGTCGGAAGAGATGGTTAGCAAGAAATCCTTTAGGCTCCTCGTAAACTGAAATCTGTCAGTTTTAAAGCTTTTTGTGGCTGCCGGCAAGTTATTGAAAACATCGTTCTCCTTAATGATGGAGACTTTCTTGCACCAAAGTAATTAACTTACCAATTTTTGTGGAGATTATTCACTTCTAGTTATGACTTCATGAAATGAGCTGTTGATTTGAAAATATTCATTTGTTTTTAAACACAATATTCACGGGGAGAACGTATCTTCCATCTCCACCATGTTAACTGATCTATTTATATGATCCTTATTCTAAGTTGTGTTATATTAACGGTAAAACACAAAACATTACTTACATGCATTTCCACTGTTTTCCAACAAGCTGACAATTTTTCATGAATAATATATTAATACTGAAATTTTTAGAAAAATTTTGAAAGAGAGGTTTTGCAGGCAAATTTCAAAAATAAAAAGACCATAGTGTTCATTATAATACAATTTCTCCATGGTTTTTAATTCCTACTCCGAAGTTTTCTTTTGTTTCCTTTACTGCTTGCTCAGCAAACAGATTGAATAACATCGGGGATAGGCTACAACCCTGTCTCACTCTCTTCCCAACCACTGCTTCCCTTTCATATCCCTCGACTCTTCATGCCCTCGAGTAAGAAAACTGGTCGTTAGAATTCCATGGTTCTGGGATAAATGGTTTGAGAGGAAAGGTACATTTAGTTAGAAAAGTTACGGAAAATTTAAAGTTGTATTGCACTTACCGTCGTACATGCACTCATTTAAATTCATAGTTTCTTTCACTTTCCAATAGTATGCATGCTGTACAAAAACATAACATTTGTTTCATGATATTTACTTTTTTATTTCTTGCAAGTCTTCTAGAACTTCTCTCGAAAACTTTGTGGGTAGATCTTGGCATTTGTTTTGTTCAGAAACGTTATTACTGTAGCAAACAACTGACTACGAGACAAGAAAAAATGTATTCAATAGGTGAAAGCTCAAAGCTACGGGTAAAATGTCCCTAGGCTTATCATCTCAAAGAAGAGATGGCACAGAGAAACAAGTGGGCATGTCTTACATAGCAAGCTGCCATTTAAACCGACATTTTAGTACCTTCAAATAAGGATTTGGACTAAAATACTTCCATATTCGCACTAAGTGTAAATAAAACTGGTACAATCACCAATAAACAAAATTATTTGCATTGTTTTCGGGGTTCCTTTTGCCTTTCGGAATAAATATATTGCGAATCAGTAGTTAACGTACCTGGTTCCCCAAACAGGAGACGACTAGAAACTTCCGAAATGTGGTGGTGTAGAAGAATGCTAAAAAAGTTTTGATCGAATAGCTGATGGGGAGATACGAAATCAGATTAGGGAGCAGAGAAATTAATGGCACAAATTGACAAAAAGAAGCGATCGTGGGTAAATGTCATATTTCGATTCCACCCATCCGCTGTGACCCACGAAGTTCTGCATGACGTTGATTAGTTGCATTTCGAAGGATACCAGTGGCCTTATTAAATGTTAACTGCGATTGCCTTCGTTTCTAGAGCAATTTATAATGTTCGTTAACTATGATTTTTTTCGGAATATATCGTGATGAACTCTGGGAGGAACCACAGAACACAGCTTAAATTGTCGTTGAAGAAACGAGTAGTGATTGTATTTTGATCTTTCTTATCCGACACGTTGGGGAATCCAAGGTATAATGGGGTACACAGTTGAAAACTTTGATTAAATGTACAAAATTGATAAATAAGAGAGTTACAAATTTTTATATGAACACATTATCATGTATTAATCACAAAAATACAAGAACATTGCCATAAAATAAAACAACAATATTTTCTCACTCAAAAACAGAAATTTATAACATTTGCTCGCGTCACAATGGGGTGGTAAATACAAGTGATTACAAAAACGTATAAAATTATCCGAAATGCAGAAAATATTGGCTTGCTCGTTATTTTTTTTTAGTTTAAAGTGAGTATTAATGTCAAACTACAGTTTTCATGAATCGTATCCTTTTCTTGAGGCTGTTTACAAAATTCACACACGGGGAGACACTCATCATCTTCGCTATCTATTCCTGCACAAGAATCGTGTGTCAGTTTTTTGCAGGTGGAACAAGCGACCCAACTTCCAACTGATTTTGAATATAACCCACCACAATATACACATTGACAGTCAGAACTTTCCTCATAATCACTCTCGTTAGTATTGTATTCTCTCTCCTCTTTTCCATTTACCTTCAGAATCTTTCTCTCTTTTTTGAGTTCTTAATTTTATTCTCTTTCGCAGAAAGTTTTCTGTTTGCTCTTTCTTCTTTGTCAATGTTCTTTTTTCTATTTCTCCCATTAATGACTTTTAACTCTTTTTTTGTACGGCGAATCAGTTAAAACAACGTTGTTCCCCCTTTTCAGTCTCGCTCTTTTCTTGCTTTCGTTAACTTTTGACAAGAAAATCAGAATCTCAGGTGAAATATGAAATGAGGAGGTTGTGTTGTCAGTTGTCATCCAAGAGCACCCAAGATTAGAACAATTAGCCACAATAACTTTGTTATTCTTAGGCGGCAGTTCATTGTAACAATTCGCTGAAACCTCGTCCCCTTGATTATCCAGCCCGTTTGAGTCGTCTTTTTCCGCTGGTGTGCTAGGTGAAGGCAATTCCAATTGTTCAGATATAATAACCTCTTTATCTGACGGCCTATCACGTCCGCTGTCAGTTGTGTGTGCCGGGAGGAAGTGTGCGTCGTGAATATGGATGGGTCCGTGGGCCATATTGCAGTAGCTTCGAAACATTTAATAGCGGTTTTCATTGTTGCGCTTTAGACGAAAGCTGAACCAAAAAGCGTTGAAATTTGAAAGATAGTTACGACTTTCGCTGCATGGTTCCGTAGCCATTTTCGAAGCTGATCACTATAACGAGGATTTATAAAACAAACATCAAGCGGCTGAAGTCTGTGAGAGCAATGTGGTGGTAAAGAAACGCCACTCTCCCTCGCGTAGTCCATAACGTCAATGTTCGTGGTATGTGCTGAGTCGCCATCTGATATAAGGAGAACTGGGACCTGCTTTGATGCCTTAGAAAATACCACTAATTGTGGAAACCATACAAAGAAGGACTCTGTGGCCATACATGCTGTGCTGTGGACCTCAGCGCAACCTCCTGCTGCCTGTCCTAACTCAAATTCTTTCTGCTTCTTCTTTCGTGGAAAAATAATCGTAGGAGGAATGTCAGCTCCGCTTGCTGACGTACTAATGAGGCTGGTTGCAGTTTCGCCCCTTTCTGCAGATGTTAACGATCGCACTGGACGGTTCCCTTTGCAAGCTGCGATGTTCGATTAGTTTTTAGCATTAACCGAGACGCCTGTTCCATCACAATTAGTTATTTGAGAAGTCATTAGTTTGTGATTGTCAGTTACATCTGTAAGCAACGAAAAAAACCTATCGACAGCTACTTTATTAAAATCCATGATTCTTGTACCAGATGTTGCTTCGGGCTTGCGAACAAACCCGCATTTGCTTCTTCATTGTTTCATGATGTAATAAAGATTTCGATTTGTTTTGCTCGAAATTTTCGAAAAGGTATCTGTGAAACGTGCAAAAATTGAAATGGCAAAACTGTGCACCTGCCGAAATACGAGTGCGTATACTCATTTGAAAAAATGTTCCTAAACTGCTTCTGATACGCTAGAGGTTACCTCACAGTAAACAGCAATTGTAGTTGACCATTTGCCTGCACCGTATAAAGTACGGCCAATAAAATATTTTTGTAGGGAGGACACATCATCTCATCCTAAATGGAGAGTTCATCTATACGTGTAAAAGTAACCACTTGTGCCAGAGGGAAGCGTGTTGGGAGCCTTACTGTTCATGTTGTATATTAACATTACAGATAATATAAGAAAGCTCACATATTTCGAAAATGATGCCGATATCGACATTGAGGTAACAAAGGTCGTGTGAAGCGATATGCACATACAGGGGATAGTAAAAATGTGACCACCTATACTTGCATCTACATGGATACTCTGCAAATCACATTTAAGTGCCTGGCAGGTTGTTCATCGAACCACCTTCACAAGTCTCTATTATTCCAATCTCGCATAGCACCCGGAAAGAATGATCACCTGTGTCTTTCCATACGAGCTCTGACTTCCCTTATTTTATCGTTGTGGTCGTTTCTCCCTACGTAGGTCGGTGTCAACAAAATATTTTCGCATTCGGAGGAAAAAGTTGGTGATTGGAATTTCGTGAGAAGATTCCGTCGCAAAGAAAAACGCTTTTCTTTTAATGATGTCCAGCCAAAATCCTGTATCATTTGTGTGACACACTCTCTCATATTTCGCGATAATAGGAGGACGTGCTGCCTTTCTTAGGACTTTTTCGATCTACTCCGTCAGTCCGATCTTTTAAGGATCCCACATTTCCCAGCAGTATTCTAAAAGAGGACGGACAAGCGTAGTGTAGGCAGTGTCCTTTGTTGGTCTGTTACGTTTTCTAAGTGTTGTGCCAATAAAACGCAGTCTTCGGTTAGCCTTAACCGCAACATTTTCTATGTGTTCTTTCCAATTTAAGTTGTTCGTTATTGTATAATAGTAATGGCGTGTGACGAGGGCCTCCCATCTGGTAGATCGTTCGCCTGGTGCAAGTCTTTCGATTTGACGCCACTTCGTCGACTTGCGCGTCGATGGGGATGAAATGATGATTAGTACAACACAACACCCAGTCCCTGAGCGGAGAAAATCTCCGACCCAGCCGGGAATCTAACCCGGTCTTTTAGGATTGACAGTCTGTCGTGCTGACCACTCAGCTACCGCGGGCGGACGTTAGTTATTGTAACACCTAGTTAGTTAGTTGACTTTACGGCTTTTAGATTAGACTACAACTTCTCTGATAGTGATTCGTCCATTCTGCTTCACCAGCAATATTGCGGGATCAGTAACGACCTGATTTGCGGATATTGCGGGCGTACCTTAACTGGCTTCTGTCTTCATTGATTAGCGGCTACCTTTGAAATGGTTGTACCACTCCTTTAGCCCTGCAGTACCCATTACTTTGTCCACAAACACACGATGGTTTCAACTTGAGAATCGCCAAGCTTGGAGCCAAATGTGATGTAAAGACGTCATTTTGCTCAGAATACTAAATCCAACGTGTACGACTTGCAAGTGTTCCGAAGTAGTGGAGAAAATCAGGTATGTGTGCTAAATATGCCTGAAAACATGAGCCCATGCGCGCCCTGATACCATTGTTGATTTCAACAATTAAAAAAGGTCGGATATTTTTTGAACAGCTCATGTATATAAGTCATCGCCAGTGATGTCGAAAGAGCAAGATACCCCTAACTACGCCAGTTGTATAGGTAGTTCGAATGGAGCGGTCTATTGTCTGACGTATCTCCATAACAGCTCCGAACCGAATACCCCAAAGTTCGACAAATGGTTCAAATGGCTCTGAGCACTATGGGTCTTATCATCTATGGTCATCAGTCCCCTAGAACTTAGAACTACTTAAACCTAACTAACCTAAGGACATCACAAAACACCCAGCCATCACGAGGCAGACAAAATCCCTGACCCCGCCGTGAATCGAACCCGGGAACCCAGACGCGGAAAGCGAGAACGCTACCTTCACGTCAGGAATCAAGCTGAGCTCAGAAGGGCGCAATTCCGGGGCTGTCTCAGGCCGATACTGATCTTCGGCCTGACGTGGCTGCTTGTCCTGTTCCAGGGGTTGCCCCTCAGTCTGCAAGATCCGAGCAGTCGCAGAGGGTGGTCTTACTGGTAGTTGGGAGCTCCAACGTCAGGCGCGTAATGGGGCCCCTTAGGGATATGGCAGCAAGAGAGGGGAAGAAAACCAATGTGCAATCCGTGTGCATACCGGGGTGAGTCATTCCAGATGTGGAAAGGGTCCTTCCGGATGCCATGAAGGGTACAGGTTGCACCCATTTGCAGGTGGTCGCTCATGTCGACACCAATGATGTGTGTCGCTATGGATCGGAGGAAACCCTTCCTGGCTATCTGATTTGGTGAAGACTGCCAGTCTCGCTAGCCGGATGAAAGCAGAGCTCACCGCTCACCATCTGCAGCATCGTCGACAGGACTGACTGCGGGCCTTTGGTAAAGAGCTGAGTAAAGGGTCTGAATCAGAGGCTGAGATTGTTCTGTGACCGTGTGGGCTGCAGATTCCTCGACTTAAGCCATAGGGTGGTGGGGTTTCGGGTTCCGCTGGATAGGTCAGGAGTCCACTACACGCAACAAGCGGCTACACGGGTAGCAGGGGTTGTGTGGCGTGAGCTGGGCGGTTTTTTAGGTTAGATGGCCTTGGGCAAGTACAAAAAGGGCGGCAGCCTCAACGAGTTCGGGGCAAAGCAGGACATGAGGGGACCAAGCAGCAATCGGTATTGTAATGGTAAACTGTCGAAGCTGCGTTGGTAAAGTACCGGAACTTCAAGCGCTGATAGAAAGTACCGAAGCTGAAATCGTTATAGGTACAGAATGCTGGCTGAAACCAGAGAGAAATTCTGCCGAAATTTTTACAAAGGTACAGACAGATATAAAGGATAGATTGCATGCAACCGGTGGTGGAGAGTTAGTCGCTGTTAGTAGAAGTTTATCCTGTAGTGAAGTAGAAGTGGATAGTTCCTGTGAATTATTATGGGTGGAGGTTACACGCAACAGCCGAGCTAGGTTAATAATTTGCTCCTTTTACCGACCTCCCGACCCAGCAGCATTAGCGGCAGAACAACTGAGAGAAAATTTGGAATACATTTCTCATCAATTTTCTCAGCATGTTATAGTCTTAGGTAGAGATTTCAATTTACCAGGTATAGACTGGGACACTCAGATGTTTAGGATGGGGCGTAGGGACAGAGCGTCGAGTGACATTATACTGAGTGCGCTATCCGAAAATTAACTCATGCAATTAAACAGAGAACCGACTCGTGGAGATGACATCTAGGGCCTACTGATAACAAACAGACCCAAACTTTTCGACTCTGTATGTGCAGAACAGGGATTAGTGATCATAAGGCTGTTGCAACATCCCTGAATATGGAAGTTAATATGAATATAAAAAGAGGGAGGAAGGCTTACGTGTTTAGCAAGGGTAATAGAAGGCAGATTTCAGTCTACCTAACAGATCAAAACGAAAATTTCTGTTCTGACACTGACAATGTTGAGTATTTTTGGAAAAAGTTCAAGGCAATCGAAAAATGCGTTTTAGACAGGTACGTGTAGAGTAAAACTGTGAGGGACGGGATAAACCCACCGTGGTTCAACAACAAAGTTAGGAAACTACTGCGAAAGCAAAGACAGCTTCACTCCAAGTATAAACGCAGCCAAAACCTCTCAGACAAACAGAAGCTAAACGATGTCAAAGTTAGCGTAAGGAGGGCTATGCGTGAAGCGTTCAGTGAATTCGAAAGTAAAATTCTATGTACCGACTTGACAGAATATCCTAGAAAGTTCTGGTCTCAATTTAAATCAGTAAGTGGTTGGAAACAGCATGTCCAGACACTCCGGGGTGATGATGGCATTGAAACAGAGGATGACAGGCGTAAAGCTGAAATACTAAACACCTTTTTCCAAAGATGTTTCATAGAGGAAGACCGCACTGCAGTTCCTTCTCTAAATCCTAGCACAAACGAGAAAATGGCTGACATCGAAATAAGTGTCCAAGGAGTAGAAAAGCAACTGGAATCACTCAACAGAGGAAAGTCCACTGGACCTGACGGGGTACCAATTCGATTCTACACAGTACGCGAAAGAACTTGCCCTCCCTTTTAACAGCCGTGTACCGCAAGTCTCTAGGGGAACGGAAGGCTCCAAATGATTGGAAAAGAGCACAGGTAGTCCGAGTCTTCAAGAAGGGTCGTAGAGCAGATGCGCAAAACTATAGACCTATATCTCTGACGTCGATCTGTTGTAGAATTTTAGAACATGTTTTTTGCTCGAGTATCATGTCGTTTTTGGAAACCCAGAATCTACTCTGTAGGAATCAACACGGATTCCGGAAACATCCATCGTGTGAGACCCAACTCACTTTATTTGTTCATGAGACCCAGAAAATATTAGATACAGGCTCCCAGGTAGATGCTATTTTTCTCGACTTCCGGAAGGCGTTCGATACAGTTCCGCACTGTCGCCTGATAAGTAAAGTAAGAGCCCACGGAATATCAGACCAGCTCTGTAGCTGGATTGAAGAGTTTTAACAAACAGAACACAGCATGTTGTTATCACTGGAGAGACGTCTACAGACGTTAAAATAATATCTGGCGTGCCACAGGGGAGTGTTATGGGACCATTACTTTTCACAATATATATATAAATGAGGTAGTAGATAGTGTCGGAATTCCATGCGGTTTTTCGCGGATGATTCTGTAGCATACACAGAAGTTGCAGCATTAGAAAATTGTAGCGAAATGCCGGAAGATCTGCAGCGAATAGGCCCTTGGTGCAGGGAGTGGAAACTGACCCTTAACATATACAAATGTAATGTATTGCGAATACATAGAAAGAAGGATCCTTTATTGTATGATTATATGATAGCGGATCAAACACTGGTAGCAGTTACTTCTGTAAAATATCTCGGAGTATGCGTGCGGATCGATTTGAAATGGAATGATCATATAAAATTAACTGTTGGTAAGGCGCGTACCAGGTTGAGATCCATTTGGAGAGTCCTTAGAAAGTGTAGTTCATCAACAAAGGAGGTGGCTTACAAAACACTCGTTCGACCTATACTTGAGTATTGCTCATCAGTGTGGGATCCGTACCAGATCGGGTTTGCGGAGGAGATAGAGAAGATTCAAAGAAGAGCGGCTCGTTTCGTCACAGGGTTATTTGGTAACCGTGATAGCGTTACGGAGATGTTTGACAAACTCAAGTGCCAGACTCTGCAAGAGAGCCGCTCTACATCGCGGTGTAGCTTGCTCGCCAGATTTCGAGAGGGTGCGTTTCTGGATGAGGTATCGAATATATTGCTTCCCCTTACTTATACCTCCCGAGGAGATCACGAATGTAAAATTAGAGAGAGGCTTTCAGATAGTCTTTCCTCCCGCGAACCATACGCGACAGGAACAGGAAAGGGAGGTAATGACAGTGGCACGTAAAGTGCCCTCCGCCACACACCGTAGGGTGGCTTGCGGAGTATAAATATAGATGTAGATGAGTGTGGTGCGTGATGCGGCGCTCCCCATCCCTATATACCGATCAAATCAGTCACGACTTGAACCGAGCGTGCCCGAACATTGTCCTACAAAATGATGGCTGCCTCCTGCAGAAACCGACGCTGCTTCTTTCTCTCAGTTGCTTTTCATATTTGTAACACAGTCTGTTTCGTTTTAGAGTCCAAACCGCTTAACAGATATTGTTCAAATTTGTCATGGAGACAGTTTGAACCCTTAGAAAGAACATAGCCCACTTTAAAAAGCAAGAATTTTTTTTTTTTTTTTTTGCATCAGTGAACGTAAACTACATTAAAACTTACTTATTTTGGTTGTATAACTTAAGAATTCTATAATGTATAAGTACTTCAGTAGTCGCCGCGCGGGATAGTCTCTCAAACGAAATTGCTCCCACGTCCGAGGCCTTTCAATATCACGTCTTCCATTCCGCTTGTAGTTCAGAATATTTTGGGGAAGTCTGGGACGTAGCATTCTCACCAGTCTTCACGATATTTTTGAATTTTTTAGTTTCTGTTGAAAATACTTAATTTTTCTCTAGTATCTTCATCCTAATCATTTCTTGTTGTGCAGCTCTTCGAATTTCTTAGGAACCTCATCTCTGCCGTGTGATTTTTTTTGCTTTTTTTTTAACCATGTTTTCGCTTTCATAGCACAATACAGGAACCGCGACCACGTTATAGAATTTCGGGACAATCTTTTTGTACTTTATTGCCCAATATTCAGATAATAGTGTCACAAACAGCTTAGAATTTGTGTAATTTATTTTAAGTATCAGAGTAAAAATCAGATCTTACAGCGTAGCCTAAATGAAAGATTAAGAGACCAGTTCTAAAGCAGGATTATCAAAAACTAGTTTTAAACTGACTGAGTATTTTCCTCGGAGTGCACTTATTTTCGTTTTGTTCCTAGAAATTTTAAAGTTGTATTCATTGCATATTTCGTTCAGGTGGTATATAGATCTTTGGAGGTCATTTCGTGAACGTGAATCATGTCATCTACAAACAGAAGCACAATCAGGTATTTCTCATTCGTTATCCCAATTCCTTTGTCTTGTCATAGTTCCTGCTTTCATTTATGAAGAACGAAGTCAATGTAAATACTAAAAATGCTGACTTAATCTGCTCATTTAAATGTATACCGAACGAGCTGCCGCAGTGGTTATTACATGGTATGATGATGATGATGATGATGATTGGTTTTTGGGGCGCTTAACTGCACGGTTATCAGTGCCTGTACAAAGCCCCAACCTTTACACAGTCCAGTTTCGCCACCTTCACGGATGATGATGAAATGATGACACCACAGACACCTACTTCCCGGGCGGAGAAAGCAACCCAGCCGTGAATCGAACCCGGAATCCCATCACCAACAACGCTAGCTTCTACACGACGAGCTGTCAACTAGTACACTAGACTCGCATTCGGGAGGATGACGTTTAAATCCGCATCCGGCCATCCTGATACGTTTTCCGTAACTTTCCTGAATCGCTCCAAGTAAATGCTGGGATGGTTCCTTTGAAAGGGAACGGCGGACTTCTTTTACCCTTCCCTGACGCAGTGCCAACTCCTGCTCCGTCTCTAATTACTTCGACATCGATAGCACATTAAATGCAATCCTCCTTCCGTCCTTCATTTAAAGGCATAGGTTTACGCAATAAGTCGGGCGTTAAAAGTTACAAACTGCGTACTCGTCTAAGGCAGCATAATTTCATGGAGCGCAAATTATCGAGACTATATTCACCGAGCATTTGTGAAAGGCAGCACGTGGCGACTTCCAACAAACTTCACACATAATTTCGAAACTTGGCGAAACTTTTTTTCCCCTCTGACATCCCTGACATAATGATGAAAGGAAAAAGACTTTTATCACTTCTACATTTTCGCTGATCGTGCAGTAAGGTGTCAGCATCAGGCTTGATGTTTCACTTTATTACTTCTTTACTACTCACTTTATTCGCAACACATTTGTCAGACAGTATCCACAAACGTCGCCGAATGTACCTGAAAATTATAGAATTATACAACACCTAGTTCAGTACATAAATATTGAGACGTTTTCGAAAAACTAGCTTCTCTTACAACTGAGCGTCTTCAACTGCAAAGGGTTATGTTTCTTCAGGTCAAGTTTTTAACACATTAACTGATACGGAATGTGAACGAACTTCTGAAGGTGTTTTACAAATGGGACTTCCAGTTTTCAGACAGCAATTTGGAGGGGAGAAGGGGGCCGTGGTTACGCGGTCTATTTGGAACTTCAGTGTTTTCGCAAATGATGCTGTTGCCTGTAATAAAGTTCTGTTTGAAAGAAGTCACGCCTTCATAAGATTTCAGTGTAGTGCAAAGCATGACAACTTAGTTTAAATGTTCCCGAAATGTAAAATTGTTCGGTTCACAAAACGATATAACCTTATCCTACGAGTATAGTGCAGCGAGTCAAATTCGCTATCGCTCAACCCACATGAATACCTGGGTGTAAAAATTTCTAGAGATTTGAAATGGAACCGTCACATAGTCGCAGTCTTAGGGAAATACGGTGGATGGCTGCAATTCGTTGGTAGAATTCTAGGAAAATACAATCAGTGTACAAAAGAAATTGCTTACAAATCACGCTTGCGACCCATCCCCGAATATTGCTCGAGATTCTTGGATCCTAATCAGATACAACTGCCCGGCGATACTGAATGTATACAGAGAAGGGCGGCACGAATGGTCACAGGTTTTTTGACCCGTTGGAGAATGTCACACAGTTTCTGATCAAATTGAACAGGCAGGCGCTTGGAAAGAAACGTAAAATATCCAGAGAAAGTCTACTTGGAATATTTCCGGAGGAATCCTTAACTGTTGAATATAGGCGAATGGTAGTCAATGGAGGGAATGACTGCGAATGATCGTTCGATTTGCGTTCTCTTCCGTAGGCTGCGATGCAAACCAATCCTGGTCATATTCCCGGTGTGAGATGTAGTTGGCAGCTCTGTAAATGCTGACCGGTGAGTCGCTTAAAGCCCAGGTGAAATTAATCTCGGAGGGACACATCACGCTCTCAACCGACTAAGCTTGTCCCCTAAGGATCGCCTAGAGCCTGTGACTAGTGCATTGAATGTAAATACGGAAAACTGCAAAAACTCACTTTTTCAACTATTTGTAATTCCATTAACTAGTTTTGTAACCTTTACAGACTCATCTTCAAATGTGGCACACAGAATTTCCGTCTCTCTGGCGTGGAGACAGAGCGACAGTTACATGGCGACATGTGTCGGAAAACCAGTTATTCCACTTACTGACTAACGGACAGTTCATGGTAGACACAGACTATCCCGTGGAAGAGTAAAGTATCTCGAGGAGACCTAATTAGAAAGTTTCTAGAACTGACGTTACATGATGAAAGTAGGAATGGAATATACTGAAACCGCCTACGTATTGTAACTGTAGGAAGCGTGAAGACCAGAAGAGACTAAGCACAGCACGCACAGAGGCTTTTAAGCAGCCACGGTTCGCACGCTCCATACGTCAGTGGAGTGGGAATAAGTCCTAATAACTGGTATACTGGCAAGTTCCATCTGTCACGCAATTCACGGTCGGTTATAGACTACAAATTATAAGCTGCCTATGTTTTGTTTAAATTTGGATTACAAGAAAATGGGCGTTTTGCAAAATGTCCTACATAAGTCTCCTCTTCACCACCACCACCACCACCATGAGTGTTCTGCCCTAGGGCAGGTCTTCACATGTAGTTCTCCATGCAGTCCCATCATTTGTTACCCTCTTGTTTTCTCACAACTATTTTCTGTTCTTACGCTGTCCACCACCTGGTATGTTCTGCGTCTTCTTCTTCTTCTTCTTCTTCTTCTTCTTCTTCTTCTTCTTCTTGCATTCACCATTTCCTTCATACCATCAATAAACAATCTCTTCTCATTCAGTGTCCATGCCAATTGTGTTTGCTCATCCTGCTACCTTTAAAATTTCTCTCTGTTCTCCCAATCAACACCACCTCATTTCTCACTGTGCCTGCCTATTTTATCCCCTATCAACGCACCCACATAAAAGCCTCCTGTTATGAAACGTCTCGTTGGCAATTGCTATACGTATTTTCACCTCCTTATTACTTCCAATGTCGTCCATAACAGCACGTCGCAGTTATCTAAAAACACTAAATTGTTGTGTATCTTCCTGCCTAACATTATAGTTGTTCTTGCTTTTCTTGCACCTATCACCGGACATTTTGCGTTTTTCTTATTATTTCTCATTCCAATTTACTCACGTCTCTTGTTCAATTCTTTTAACATTTCAGTCATACTTTCGCTCTCTGCCAATAACACCACATGATCCACGAGTCTAATACATTCTGCTCTCCTAACAACAACCCGCTCCCGTCTATGTCGTTTCAAACGTTTTTGAATGACATGCTCCAAATATATTTACACACTAAGGAGAATAAACGTATCCCGGAGGACTTACCCCAGCGCGATGGAAATCGATACACGTGATGTTCATTCATGCCCAATAGTATCCGAACGACCTGAATTGAAATTCGCCTGATTCACATGCAACCCACATAGCGCAACTGTCTAGCAGGTCTCCTTATCGCTCCTTGGTACAGTCGTTTGACTATTGAAAGTGGTTCCAACAAGTCACCACGAGAAAAAACTGTTCTGTATCGCAATAACTCAAGATGTAAAGTAATACCACGATACTACAAATATCACGGAACACCTTATCACAGATAAGACTGCCCTTAAGGCTTGTAGCTCACATTTATTACAATAAATGACATACCTGACATTTTACCACTCTCATTATTACGTCAGATAGGTAATGCACGTAGTAAATTCGTCGTATTCATGATTTACTCTTCAAAGTAACATACCGTACTTATTATTTAACACAAAATAAGATTAAAAATTAAAGGTATTCACGAGCAGCTAATTGAGAATATTTATGAACTTCAAATGACACGACGAACCGTCTCGTTCTGCATATGGATGCAAACTCAGGTCATGCAGACTAAGCAATGATTTCGTGCCTGATGGATACTGACTGTCACTCCTGATTAGGCATTCAGAGAGTGATATACCTCGATTTTAGACAGAGCCAGTTTGCAAATTCCAACTTTAAATTACATATCGCAAGTATTTTTGCCGGACGCGAATTCCTACCCAGCACCTATTGTCCCTGTTAACGAACGACGAGAGATGTTGAATCTTGGTTCTTAACAAGTAACTTATTTGAATTGCCGTGAGGTAAGGCTTTGTGTTGGACAGGGGTTCGAACTCAGAACTTAATCGGATAGATATCGACGCACAATCAACTGTGACATTTCGGGTTTTCTCGGCAGTAGCTAGATGTTTTAACTGAAATGACGAGACGAAACATACATTTTTTTCCTTCCCAAGACTCCAACCCGGCATCTGTCGCTGTTATATTCTAGAGAAAACGAACGTTAAATATGGGTTTGTTGCACCAGCAGCGACATGTGAGCGTGTTTGAACTAGAAATAATATGACGAAGAGTTCAGTGCTCACTGGGAATACAGCTCCACACATCATATCGCTTTTGACTACACACAAAGATACGTCAGCTTCCGAATTTTTGTCCAGTTCGGACTAACATCTTGAACTTACAGTGATCTCGCAAATAGTTCTGTGTCTCACTGGGTGTCAAAAACATCACATATCGTTAGTGTTGACAACGAATGAAAATACATTAAACATTAAAATAATTATCCACCAGCAGATAGGTGTTCTCATGCTAGAGCTTGATAATACATAATGAAATCTATAGTGCCGGGCCAGGATTCGAACCCATTCACGCGCAGTATGTGGAGATGTTGAGGAATCTGCAGTTCTGAACAAAAAACAAATTGCAGACGTGCTGTATTCTCACGAAGGGATCAAATTCAGCGTTAAGTACGGTCTAAGTTGCATTCCCAGATCAGAACCGATTTTATCGACATACAGAAGCTCATATAAAATATGGACTAAATGTCCTGTGAGCCTACATAGCGTTTGTTTCGTCACTAGAAATAAATAACAAGTATAAGAAAGGTTTCTACGTGTCGCCGCTCCAGTCTCTATTGTGATTCATCCTAACGTCTACTTTGTAGTAAAGGAATATCATTTTTCATGTTAATTTCAGACCACAATGTCATTATATCTTCTTCACTTGGTGTAGCCAGAAGAGAATGGAATCTGTCTCTCCTTATCTAAAATCATTGACAGAAGTTGGAATCGAACCCAGTCCATAGATATACAAGCATATTATAAGTATGTGGCTCATTTTTCTATCGTAGCGCCGTTGCACCTCTCTGGATGAGAATTGACACACAGGCTTCCTGTAGTAATTTGCAGCAGGTTCAGTAAATTCATTTACTTGGTTGACCGAATCACAATGAACTAGCTGCCTCGACTACCCAGTGCATAAATTCGACTTTATTTTGTAATCACCGAAATAAAATCACGTACCTGCCACCTACACAGAACAGCCAACAGTGTAGGATGCACAAATTTGAAAAGGAAGTGTTTCTTTCCACTTGATCTACTGTATTGCGCCATCTCTTTGTTGAAAACGTCGTGCATTGCAAATGTCGCATTTCATAAGTAAAGTTTTGTATTCCTAGAAACCCAAAATTTGTTTGTCAGCTGCGGGAAGAGGAGTTACCAGTTGTGCAGCATTGTAAGTTTTCACCATTGCACTATGAGCCGAAAGTATTTTTTTGCGATTTCCTTATCGATGTTTTATCTGACTGCTTGTAGCTCTTTCACAGAAGGGATAAAAACGTTACAGTCAGCGAGACTGGAAGTGCGAACCATAACAGATGCTATTTCTCAGGTCAGCGCATTACCATAGAGCTGGCGTAGAAGTACGTGTCTTAGCTTACTCTTACGAGTTCGATAATGTCTAGCACTCGTAAACCGCTATTTAAAGGACGAGATTAGTTGCGATTTCCACGTGCAACGACTTTCCTGGGCTGAAAACCGTAAATTTACAATCTTTTGTTACACCTAACGTGATAATAAATCAGATTATTCAATGGAAATGACAGGTAAAATCAAGTGAACTTTGAGGATAAATTCCGTGCGCACCAGGAAGGAACTCGTCGATCACAGAGTTGCCAAACATACGTTGCCTTGTTGTCAAATCTCAGTTACAGTACCAGCAGAAAGAAGACGAACCGATGTGATCGTACAGCGGGCTGGGAAGTGACCATAGCTGGTGTCTCCAAGTCGCGGTTGCTACGGCCTGGAATACGTAATGCGTCTGATTCGCATTTCTGTAACTAGGTTTAGGGACTGGAGCGTGGTTACTAATAATACTCGGAACTGACTGAAAACTAAGCATCATATACCAGTAACTCTCACAGTTGTTTTTATATTTATTTCGTAAGTGTACTAAAATCTAAGAAGCTCATTCAGAGACGTTTTGATGCCTCGCCGATAGTCGAGCAAAACAAACAAATAAAGAAAAAAAGAATGTGTGTGTGTATGATAGAGAGAGAGAGAGAGAGAGAGAGAGAGAGAGAGAGAGAGAGAAATCAAAAAGAATGAGAGAGAGTAAGAAATTGTTGTAAAGAAATTGAATCATGGTATGTAAAGAAATCTTTCATTAAAATTACACGTTACACATCATTACGAAATATTGTATTCATGATCTATGAAACAAAAATTGATCTAATGTAATCTAATCATATCATATTGATGGCTATCCATGAAGAGTCATGAATTACCGAAATTTTTGCCAATACCAGTAATGAAATCTAAACTTGAAAATAGAAGACGACAATTTTTGAAATAAACCTGGACTCCTAACAAGACAATTTCGTCCCTGTTAACTAACCACGAAAGATGTCTGATATACCTCCATGCTCAAGTAACAAAGTGCGCATGCATTTAAAGATTAAGTGCATGATGTGAAGTTATATGACGGAGATACGAACCCAACACGTAATCGTATTGTTAATTAAGTAAAATCAAATGTTACGTATCGGTTTTCCTTACCAGCTGCTAGGTGTTTGAATCTAAACTAAGGATACAAACTTTTGTACCTAAGTGACAATCTAACTACACGCCTACCGTGCATCCACAAATATAGCTTAAATATCAGTTGCTTACTCACCAACGGTGAGGTGTGTGCGTGTTTGACAAGAAATAATGACACCTATTGCGATTGTTGGCAACACATGAATAGACATTAAAAGCGCACGTTGGTTTTCACTAGCGGGACGGTGTGCACGTTATAGGGCTTGAACTGAAACTATGAATATTTTTGTATTGGATCAGGATTCGGACCCACATCCTTACCTTTGGAGGAGACCTAGAGAAGGTTGCAGTCTTGCGAAAAGGGACGAAATGGTTGAACTATAATGTCCCGAGAGATTCAGATCCTCGAAAGAGGAGAAACGAATTCGAATCACAGTCCAGCACCAAATTTTTCAACGTCTCTAGTTGAATCAATTACAAGTAAAATAAGAGCCCCATCCTTTAAATGGCTATCGGTTCATAAAATAAAATAAAATTTTCTAATGTAAGTAAGTTTACTGGCGACTGTATTTCTGTTTACGATGACTTCCGCTATGTCATTTCCCAACGTAACCTGGCTCTGCCCAGTTGGTAATGATGGAACGTGATTTGTATTGCGAATTCTGGATTATAACGTCTTTCTTTTGAGGTTACCAGACGCAAAGTAAATCTGTTTGTGCTTCTTAAAAGTAAATGTCTGAACCCACGCATTGCTCCTGTGATAGTTCCACCAGGCCATTGTGCCCATATTTCCCAGCCCCAGGAGTGAGCTGCAACGGATGATGTGCTGAGCTTACAAAAGTAGTCACGGTGGATAAAACGCGAGTCTATTAAATGTTTAAGTAGAAAAAGCTTCTGACGCGGAGATTATGCTATTCTCATGTCAGCAGGATGTAAAGACCCTTGTAGGCATCATAGGCTCGATGTGAAGCCATTTTGAAATGTTCACAAATTCAGATATTTTCTTAGTTCGTGAAGATCCACTGGGAAGTGTGAAGTTACCGGATAATTGGATTATTACCGACATTATTACTATCATTTTCTTCATGCCGCTGCTGGAACACTGTACTTGAATATAAGTTCGTGCCTTTTGGTCACTATACAAGTAGTTTCCCAAGAAGAGGTTCTTTCTCTGTCTACAGAATTCTTTTCATGTTAATATCAAACATCAGCAATTACTCATAGATTACATTAAAACTAAAGTAATCGATGAAGACGTTACTTGATAACAAAAACGCGCTGCCATTCTTCTATTACTTGCGCCTAGAAATGGCTGTCGAGTGCTGCCAAACCAAAAGCTAAGAGATGTTACTGCCTGCCGATATACGTTCGAATCCCTGCCCAGTACAAAGCCTTACCTCACGGCAATTCAAGTAAGTTACTTGTTAAGAACCAAGATTCAACATCTCTCGTCGTTCGTTAACAGTGAAAATAGGTGCTGGGTAGGAATTCGCGTCCGGCAAAAGTACTTGCGATATGTAATTTAAAGTTGAAATTTGAAAACTGGCTCTGTCTAAAATCGAGGTATATCACTCTCTGTATGCCTAATCAGGAGTGACAGTTAGTATCCGTCAGGCACGAAATCTTTGCTTAGTCTGCATGACCTGAGTTTGCATCCATAAGCAGAACGAGACGGTTCGTCGTGTCATTTGAAGTTCATACATATTCTCAACTGGTTGCCCGTGAATAACTTCAATTTTTAATCTCATTTTGTGTTCAATGATAAGTACGGTATGTTACTTTGAAGAGGAAATCATGAATACGACGAATATACTACGTGTATTACCTATCTGACGTAATAATGAGAGTGGTAAAATGTCAGGTATGTCATTTATTGTAATAAATGTGAGCTACAAGCCTTAAGGGCAGTCTTATCTGTGGTAAGGTGTTCCGTGATATTTGTAGTATCGTGGTATTACTTTACATCTTGAGTTATTGCGATACAGAACAGTGTTTTCTTGTGGTGATTTGTTGGAACCATTTTCAATAGTCAAACGACTGTACCAAGGAGCGATAAGGGGACCTGCTAGACAGTTGCGTTATGTGGGTTGCATGTGAATCAGGCGAAATTCAATTCGGGCGTTAGGATAGTTTTGAGCATGACTGTACGTGTAGGGTCAAATGAATGATTAGAGTTGAAGAAAAACTGGATGATTAATTCAAGACAAAGAGCTTCACAAATTGATAAGTCGATAACGTGTTGGGCCACCTCTGGCCTTTCCGCGGTCAGTTACTAGGCTTGACATTCACTGATAAAGTTAGTTTATACCCTTCTGACGGATATCGTACCAAATTCAGTTCAGTTGGTTCGTTACATCCTCAAAATCGCGACCTGCTTTAAAGAACCTGCCCATTGTGCTCCAGATGTTGAAAATTGATGAGAGATATGGCGATCTTGCTGAGCAATTTATTGCCTTGCGTGTACAAACACGTAGATACGATATCCGTGTGTGGTGCGTAAATTGTCGGTTGGCACCTCACTTTGTGTCCCGAGCAGAGTTCAAGCCGCCATAAAGACAAAGGGTGGACGCACTCCATATTAATGTCCACTAACAGGTGTCTGTACACTCACTGATAGGATAGTGTATTTCGAAATGTTAGCAGAGGCCAGAAGTTGGAGCATTTGGTCTTCCTTTTTAAAGCTTACGTGGGGCGAGTCGTAGAATCTCTAAAAAGAGACACCTCTGGCAACACTAGTTGAAAGTGGCCTTCAAACTAGCCGTCAGAGCTGCTGTAGCCGAGACGCCCCCTGGGTAAACGCTACGGATTTCTGCAGTCGCGCCTCGCGATCTGTCACGAATTATGGAATGTATTCGCAGATACCAATTGTAATACGACAACGGCTATACAGTTTGCTGGAAACGTACAGGATGTTCTGAAATTCCCATCTCTACCTGCTACAACTTGTAGAGGGGACTGAGTACATAATACTCTTATTTGAAATTGTAACCTGTCTCCCGAGACGTACCGTATACTAGAACCACTTGAAAACATGTTGGTAACGCTGTCACTTTGATAAGTAATTTGTTACATTGAGGAGCCAAAGAAATATCGTTTAAGGTCCCCGCGAGCACGCAGAAGTGCCGCAACACGCCGTGGCATGGACTCTACTGATGGCTGAAGTCGCGCTGCAGGGAACTGACACCATGAAACCTGCAGAGCTGCCCATAAATCCGTAACAGTAAGAGGGAGCAGAGATCTCTTCTGATCAACACGTTGCAAGGCATTCCAGATATGCTAGTTTATGCTATAAAATTTACTAGAAACGTACAGTATGTTTGGGGAGTTTGGTGGCCAGCGAAAGTGTTTAGGCTCGGAAGAGTGTTCCTGCAGCCACTCTGTAGCAACTGTGGTTGTGTGGGCCGCTCCATTGTCCTGCTGGAATTACCCACTTCCGTCGGAATCCACAATGGACACGAATGGATTCAGGTGATCAGAAAGGATGTATCTAGACGTATCAGGGATCCCACATCACTCCGAATGCGCACGCTCTACAACGTCACAGAGCCTCCACCAGATTGAACAGTCCGCAGTTGACATGCGGGGTCCATGGAGTCATGATGTTGTCTTCATACCCATACACGTCCATACTGTATATACATTTTGAAATGAGACACGTCCAACCAGGGATTATGTTTCGAGTCATCAACAGTCCAATGTTCGTACCGATGGGCCCAAATGAGGCGTAAAGCTTTGTGCTGTGCAGTCAGCAAGGGTACACGAGTGGGCCTTCGGCTCTGAAAGGACATGTAGATGATGTTTCCATGAATGGTTCGCATGCTGATACTTGTTGATGGTCAAGCATTGAAATTTTCAGTTATTTTCGGAAGGGTTGCACTTTCGCCACTCTGAACGATTCTCTTCAGATTCCATTCTTGCAGGATTTTTTTTCTGGCCGCAGAGATGTTGGAGATTTATTGTTTTACTGGATTGCTGATATTCAGGGTGCCCTCGTGAAATGGTCGTACAGGAAAATCCCCACTTCATCGCTACCTCGTAGATGCTGTGTCCCATCGGCCTTGCGCCAAGTATAAAACCACGTTCAAAGTCACTTAAATCTTGATAACCTGCCATTGTAGCAGCAGTAACCGATCTAACAACTACGGTAGACACATGTCTTACATAGGCGTTGCCGGCGGCAGCACCATATTAAGCCTGTTTACATATCTCTGTGTTTGAATACGTATTATTATAATAGTTTCTTTGGCATTTCAGTGTAGATGTGACCGAGTACATCTATTGTTCTACAGTTTCACTCTTTAATAACCAAAGAATCAAAAAAATCGGTCTTCAGAGACACTGGTTTTACAGGAGGGCGTTTTCCAATTTGAAATTACAATGATATTATTTCCTTCAGCTGCTGACGGGCGTTAATAGATATCAACGAAGACAGGTGAAAATATGTGCCCCGACCGGAACTTGAACCAGGGATCTCCTGCTTAGATGGCAGTCGCTCTATCCATCTGAGCCACAGACGGCACAGAGGATAGTGAGACTACAGGGACTGTCTCGCGCACGCCTCCCGCGAGACCCACATTCTCACCTTTGTATGTCCACACACTACATTCGTAGCGTCCTTTCGCACATGTCCGGAAGAACAGACACAATATCCATATAAATATATTTTCCAATTCGCGTGCGCTGCGTCTCCACGGGGCACCACAGACGCACCTGCTGACGGTGAAGACACCCATAGTCGAAGACGTTGTGCAATGGCAACGAAAAGCGTGTGGGGAGGAGTCAGACGTTGTGGACAACGATCTTGATAAAGGCGACCAGCAGCTCTTCCAGTACTGTGCGCTTTGGCCACACAGGATACTCGTGTCGGTGTATTCGGCAAAAGTGTGCTCAGAAATGTTGCTCTAACACTCACAGACACATGAACGAGACTCGGTCCAGGTCAGAGAGGAGACAGCCGTCAAATGACATCATAGGATCAGACGTAAGTAACCCCCCCCCCCTCCAGTGATTATAACCCTGTTGCATACCACATTAGCGAAGGTGTATTTATACGGCTGTAGCACGGATATACCTTTCCATACATGGGCTCCTCTTCAGAATATCGTCACTCAGTTCCCTAGAAGTTTTTAACAGGAATTTTGCAACATCCTGTATCTCTCCACTAACTATACAGTTCTTTCCAGAATTAGATCCCTCTGCAGTGGAGTGTGCGCCGATATGAAATTTCCCGACAGATTAAAACTGTGTGCGGGACCAAGACTCGAACTCGGGACCTTTGCCTTTCGTGGGCGAGTGCTCTACCATCTGAGCTACCCAAACACGACTCACGTCCCGTCTAAACAGCTTTACTTCTGCAGTACCCCGTCTCCTACCTACAGCTGTTGTACGACATTCGAAATATACGGATGTATTTCAGAATTTCGGCGTAATGCAATTTCGCAGAAACATGGCTGAATTTTCCTGTATATTGTTATCATTAAAACCAAGCACCGTCTCAGTACCTAATACTTTTTGATATGGAGACAATTTTCATCATTTCAAGCACTATTAAAGTTGGTAGGTGTAGGAAAAAAAATACCAGTACCATACTGAAAATATCGGTGAGAAGCGATAGAATTCCTACAAACAACTTGGAGAAAATCATTTTGGGTTCTAGGCCATGTCATTATAAAACAGTGAAACAACTAAAATAACTACATTCCGACCATCGTTTGAACGATCCTCTTCAGAGCGAATAAATGCCACGAAATTTCAAATCAGCAGCAGCGAAATGAAAGGTCGATTTGGAAACAGTTCCTATTTCTTCTTTCTTATCTTCGATTAATTTCCCAAATATCTTGTTCATTTCGTATGTTGCTTTCTTTATACAAGGTGTTTCACATTTCTAGAGCTTGCAATTTTACCTAGTAACTCATGCATGCAAACGTCATCTAACGAGGCTACAGAGCATCAAAATACAGGCACCAGCCCCGGCGAATGTATGTAAGTAGGGTGTGATGCCGTGATTATTTATCAATTTGATCATGTATCATGTTCCGGAAGTTACAAGGGAATATCGTTATCATACCTCTGACGGCGGAATACAAGTACTGGTACTGTTGTTGCTAACTTTCATAGGTGGTATTATGGATCAAAGTAAGAAAGAAATGTCCGGTAAACATTGGCTACAAAATGCATACCTGAGGCGCTATGAGCACTTGTTCAACAGTGGAGATATGTTTTATGCTAGCGAAGATGAACAAGTCCTCACAGCTCTTAAGGTATGCATTTTACAGCCCATGTGTACTGGACATTCGGTCCATACTACCACCTCTGAAAGTTTCCTGCCCTACATCTTAGCTGCAACACTACTGGTACATACTGTCACACGCAACAGGAATGTCTTCTCTTCCAATTTTCCGTTATAGGGACATAACCTCAAATTTATACATTTATCCATCTCCATCATCATAGAAAATTGGTAACATCTTCATTGAATCTTTCTGTGTACACATATTTTACAGACTCCAGCGCCTGTAACTTCGATACCCTGTAGCGTCGCTGGATGACGTTTCCAGACATCGATTCCTATGTAAAACTTCATCTGGTAGGTCCCCTCTACAGACGCGATAAGTGTGTAGCACGACGTGTGAAACATTCTGTATGCAAAGTGAATAACATGGGTGAATGGGCTAGAACCGAACCGCCCCCCCCCCCTCCCATTATCTCTCTCTCTCTCTCTCTCTCTCTCTCTCTCTCTCTCTCTCTCTCTCTCTCTCTCTCTCTCTCTCTCTCTCTCTCTCTGTCTCTCTCATTCTCTCACTTTCATTCTCTCACTCTCTCTTCTCAACTATCAACTGCCAGCTTTCCTTTATGTCTTTTAAGTCTTAAAATTGCTGTCTGATTTCTGGCAGAGCTCTAGATAACATGCCGCTCACTGTATTTTATCGCTGGTTGCATCATCTTAAATTCAAACTGTATATTTTGCTCAAAATTGTCAGAAGTTATTTTGTAACATCTATAGATGTTATAAATATGGGTTGAATTTCTTCAACCGATCTCTAGCGGCTAGTGTGTTCTCTCAAAATCGATTTTCCTCTAGCTCGTCTCCTCTAATTCCTGTGTAAATATTTTGGATCAGTATTTTCAGCCAGGACGTATGAAAGTGATGGTTCGATAGTATCCGCACTTATCACAATTTGCCTTATTTGGTGTTGGTGTTATTTTTTTCGTTTAGTCTGAAAATTTAGCAGTCACGTCAGTTAGCATAGATGTTGAGGAGTGAAGCAGCAAACGTCGACAGAGTGAGTCCTCGCCGGTGCTGATAGAGCCTTCTGGTGGCGAAGCCCTGCACTACAGACAACTGAGTGTGTGAGGAACTAGTAGCGACATCTAGCAGCGAAGTGATGAACAGCAAAATGGCCGTGAAAATTGAGTGACTTAAATGTCTAGTTGCTGTTTATTTCTTCCTTTACACTATTATTACAAAACAGATTACGGCATCACTGCTCGGTTTGTCTGTTACCGTATTTTTGTGTATTTCACACATTACAAAATAGTTCTGTTCTGATAACATATAATGCAAACTACATCTCGAGCGACATTAATGTACGCAGCATGTTACATTCATCATTCCCTTTTCGTAATTTAGTATTACTAATAGTTTTGTCCACACTTTTAAGCATTAAAAATGGATATGTGGCTCGAAACAGGACTACTGTTACATTAAATGTTAACAACATAATCGCACGGTATAGTGAGTTAAAGAATATTGAACAGCAACGAGAACTGTAAGTAAGTTTATGCAGTGCAACGTTAGTGATATAATAGTACAACAGTAATAGGCGTTTTTCAGCCCTTATTTCTATTTTACAGTTTCACTCATTACTGATGGCAAATGCCTTGCAGAGAACGTAATATTCTGCATCTTCGGTACGGCCTTTACAATCTCTTTCATTGAACTGCACTTAACCCGGAGAGGTAGTAATACAATTTTTTCTCTGATCTACAAGATACTTTTACAAAAAGTAGAGGCAGAGAGATAGTCATGTAACTATTAATCGAAATATTATATGAACTATATGGGCGTGTTAGTAAAATCACCAAGAAATTCCTCTTATTAATTTTAAGTGTTATCTGTTTGATTCAGCATTCAGCTCACATAAAACCACGAGAAATATCGTTTTTATAAAAAAAAACAGTTTATGTCATTAGTGACCTGTGTAAAATCAAACATCTCATTTTGACACTAGAATAATTTGAGAAAAAAGGCCTGTTTTAGTTTTTGAAAATGCAATAAGTGAAAACAATGTATTTTTAAAAGGTATAGTCAATTGTTACGAAACGATTTATTATACAGAATTTATTAATCGCATAGTAAATCATGATACAAAAAAGAACACCTTGTTGGCTTGTGATACAATATTTTGCATTTTCTTATGACTTTGAAATAATTACTGCTTTTTCATCACTGAGAATGAGTAAAATACATTATGTAATATATGAATCAGTATGATAAACTTTTTTCGAATATTCATTGTTAACTACAAGAAAATGGCAGATGTTTGGGTATTTACCTCAGAAGTATTCAGCACACGAAGGATAACAAAAATCATTTTTTTGGTAAGGTTTTTGTTTCATAGTTTCCTACAAATATTACTGATACCATAGTGAGATATATTAAGTACCTTAAAATATATGTAGATGTGGTCTGGTGAAGAAAGTGTGTGAATTAAAATTTAAAATGCTTGCACCAGCATAACCAGGTTTAGTTTGTAGTGTGGGAGTGAGCTCCACGTGGGACCCGAAGCACGGACCCCACGGGGGTACCCGGCATGCGCCACATGCCAAGGCAGAGGTGGAGGCTAGTGTTCGGAAGTCTGAAAATTCCAGCGCCGGCCGGGGATTGAACCCCGGCCCGGCTGGGGCGAATAGCCCCAGCCGAGGCGCTGGAACGTTCCAGACCCCCTTACCACTAGACCACCGGGGACCCCGGCTGTTTCTTGCTCCATAGTCCAGCTAGTGGTCGTAGAGCACTTCCTGTTGTCCTCCGTGTTTACACCGAGGCAGCAGTGGCGTGGTGTAACAGGAAGTGTTTACTTGCGTCCGCTGGATGTCCACTTAGTGTACGACTTATTTACCCGGCTGACGTTCGTGTCGCTATAATCTCCTTAGTTCCGTTACAATTACATGCAGGGACTGAAAATCTGCCTATGCAGTTGCACGCAGTCGCATCTCACTATTTGAACCTCTGTAATTCGATCGTGTTGTCAAGACCCATGTCAGAACTGTTTATCGAAGAATGCTCATGTGTTCGGTACATTTCATAAACGGAAGCGACTGGGATAACAGACAGCCCGTAAACATTTTGTAATGAAGTGTCAGCCGGTACGTAATACTCGATATCTGGAGTTGTTTTATCGGTTATTAAGATAATCGTTTCACCCCTATACACTTAAAAAATCCCCGTGTTTTCTTAATAAAGCATAAGCACAGTACATAAATCCCTCGCGAAAATGACATCGGAGAAGTACAAGTGTTCGAGTGCCACAGAAAACAAGTGGGTCCTTGAAGGTGTGGAACGGAGAGCAGAACTAAAATAAGATGTAACGTTTCGGGATTCCCTCATAGTCGCGTAGACACTCCAGAAGCAGGAAGATCCGTTTGATGACGTCTCTTGAGGAGCGAGGAAAAAATTCACTCTCAAATAACTACTGTACAAGATGCCTCGCCGCCTCTTGAAGGGTGTCATGGGATTCTGCAGCCGTGGACTCGGCGACCTGTGAGCCAACGCGGTGTTTCTGACCACATACATTTTAGCTGCGGGTTCTCCGACGTGCAAAGGAAGCCGCGACAATGGGGAGGCTCTGCGTGCCGTTTTGTAATAAGAACGCCTCTCCACATTTTATCGTAGGAATGATATAAATTTTAAACTTCTTAGATCCACCGAGTCATTATGTATTCTTAAAATATCTTTTAACTCTTTTTCAACACATATGTATCTTTTACCTCTTTCACTGAAGAAGCTGACCAACAGATTTTTTTTTTCAATTTCAGGTATTGGTTTTATTGCATTCTCCTTTAGCGTATTGATCAGAAATTGTAGGTTAAGATACCTTTGCCTTATTGAGTATCGTTTGCTATGCCAAACTTCGACAGCATTCATGGTCCTGTGCATCGAATTGATGACGGTAGATAGCTGACCGAAATCACTTTGAAATAAATTCTCTGAACGCAGATAACTTTGATACAGTAGTGTTAGGTATCGAAGTATTATCTAACGCAACTGAAGCCAACCTAAGAGTGAATTTATTTCGAAATAATTTTAGTCGACTGTCTGTCTTCACCAATTCCACATTTCAGGTTGTGTACTAGCATTTTCCATCTATTGACTGATTAAATAGTCTACGCCACTGGGCACTTGCTACGCTGTTACTCTCCATGCTTCATCAAGGCAGTCCGGTGGAAGATGGACTCTACAGCACACGTGCGGCAAGACAAACGAACTACTTCTTCATCCCTGTATTGCTCCACTAATCGCAGTTCTTGTATGTCTTCCACAGGCATTGCTTGAAATGAAAATTACAACTGTAAAATAAATGTCTCGGATAACACTGTTTTCATAGTTTAATTTGCAATCCTTTCGAAGTAAAGCAATGCAGTTTTAAATGACAACCAAGTTATGACATTTCTCGGTTGAGAAAAAATATTTCACAATTATTTTGACTTTCCTCTGGTAAAAAAGCTAGTCTTCCGTGCTTCAGGTATCAACAAGTTGTTTCGAACACCTCTGAAACGTCCGTCCATAAGAAGAGCTTTATTTTCAAACATTTTCTCCCCTTCTTCGTAACTGATCACCAGGATTCATTTGTCAGGAACAGGGTTATTATCAGTCTCCAAAAAAACTTCAGTCACTTTCAAAATATCTTCGTGCTGCCGAATCCCTGAACTACTGCCACGGTTATGGGACATCCCAGAAGCTTCCCTTACACAGTGCAGTCTTTCTCATAATTCGTTATACTTGCGACGTAATCTAAACCTTTATCTCGCAAATCTTGAAATTGCTCTTTAAACCCTCCGAAAAAAGGCACTGTCTACTCACCGCAGACTGTTTCCCAGCAGTTATGCATTCGTTTCTCAATATCCACATCTGTTTCGTCAGGTTGGGCGAGAAACTTACTGTTGAGCCGTGATTCTACCATTTACAATTTTTAAACTGCCGCTGCTCCTATTCCGTTCGGAGTTCCTGTACAAGCAATTCGTATAATTACCACATTTCCGGTGCTCCTGGCACCGCTTACCATCCTTTCCCCTTTCTGTTTCCTTTTCCTTTCCTTTTTCTAACCACAGGCTCCAGTCACATTAACGTGATCACCGCCTGTGTCCGACGCTAATGAGTAGGGTATGCGTAACGCGGAAACTCAGCCACTTATGTGACATCCAAAAGGACGTTATCATTGCCTTTCTGGCCACAGGTGGATGCATTTTCGAAACGGCAGAGTTCGTAAAATGTTGGCGTGTTGCCATATTTAAAGCACTCCGCGCATGGCGCTGTCGAGAGCCGACGCTGAGGCCGTTGTGGTGCCCCACGGTCCACAGAGGACAGGAGTTAAAGGAGACCTCAGGTGAATAACGTGCAACTGCTGAGCAACTGACCATGCACGTGAACCGAAGAGCCTACCGACAGTGTCTCCTCTAAGACCACTCAGCGAAAAATGCTATGTGTGGGTCTCCACAGCAGACTCCTGGTCCACACACCTATGCTGACTGCTGTTCGTCCTCGACGAAGGCTGGAATTTTTACGCCAGTTCTGCGACTGGGCGTCCACTGAACGGTGACCTGCGGGCTTTCCAAGTGACAGACAGACGATGGCGTGTAGGGCGCGATTCACCTGAAAGTGAACACCCTGCAACAGTCGGCGGCAGGGTTAGGACAGGAGGAAGGATCGTTACGATCTCACAAACGTTATCGTGACACTCCAGTCGTTCTGGAAGGCACAGTGGATGAGCAGAAATATCGGTGGGAACCGTTGCCACACCTACATCGAGTCTTTTTTCCCTCGGAATCTACCAGCAGAACAACTAAATCTGTGACACAGCTTGCAGTGTGAAAAGCACCAGGATGAGTTTGCTGTACTCCGCCGACCACCAGGCTTCCCGGAATCGAGAATATGTGGGACCACCTCGATGAAGCTCTTCGTATCCTGGGTCCTCAACCGAAAAACGTAGCGCAGCTAACTAAGGCACCGGCGTCGGCATGGCTCAGTACCTCACTGACTCCTGCGCGTTTCTCAGTTGTCCGCGCTTCCCGTTAATCGTACCCCCCTACAGTGACTCAATGACGACACTCTCCCGTACACGTCAGCATCATCAACAGCCGCAGACTGCTGTTCACTCAGCCTGTCACCTCATTTATGTCTATACAGCATAACAGCTGTCTGTTACACTTCCTGGGACACTCCTGACGATATCCTTGTGTCTGATCAACGCTCGCCGTCGAGAACGTACTGGTATCTGTTGTAGACTTGAAGCCGCTCTCATATCTGGGAACCGACTCCGTATGCTCATACGAGGCCCTTGGTTAACAGTGTGCAGTGGAGCACCGTGCCAAAGGCTTTTCTCAAATATAGGAGAGTGCAATGTGCTTGGGACCCTTCATCCGTGGTTCGCAGTATATAATGTGCGAAAAGGGCAAGCTGCGTTTCACACGAGCTTTCTAAAACCGTGCTGATTTCTGGACGTAAGCTTTTCGGTGTCTAGGAAATTTATTATAATCATATTTAGAATACGTTCTAGGATTCTGCAGAAAATCGATGTCTGTAATTTTGCACATCCTTTCTGTTACTCTTCTTTTACACGAGTGTCACCTGCGATTTTTTAAACTGCCTTAGGTTGGACCCATTACAGGTGTAATATTCAGAAGGCAAATGTATATTGATCTCGTTATATACGGCTGCAACTTGCGCTTTTGCCAGTCCTTTGCGAAATACTGCTGGGCAAGAGAAAGGCGATAAATGCGAATGAAGTAAGTAAAACTGAAATTGTTTTAACTTCTTCGCTGTCGCCGAATCCTTTCCAAGCGATGCGTCCTTGAGCGGGTCAAACAGGTAGCAATAAATGCTCTACAAGTGAGGTTGACTTTTGAAGTTTTTCTTACCAGTCAAGTACAATGCAGACAGCTTCCATTCTCCATAATATCAGCAATATGAAAATGAAAATTCACGAAAGTCAAATCTGGACTGTAGCGATAATGACGCAGAGTCTCCCAACCCATTACTGTTTCTTTTCCCTTCCAGTGGTTTCTTGGATCAGCTGCGCTATGTTTGGGCGAGCGTTGTTGTGTAATAGTATCACGTCTTTTCTTTGACATTGGCGACCCTTTCCTCTCGTTTTCGGCTTTACTTTGCTCATCACTATGTGTGAGTGGTCAGCGCTGCATCCTGTACGCTGATCTTCCAAATAATCACCAAAATACAACTACTTTGGCATCCAAATGATGGCCAGCATCACTTTCCTCGCTGATGCTCGAGTTTGAATTCCTTTCGGACAGGTGAACTAGTGTGCTTCCATTTCACTCCTTGTCTTTTCGAGTCGGGTTCCCCATTTTGAACGAAAGTTTAATCACACGTTAAAATCTCGTTCGAATAAGGTTCACCTTCACGTTCATAGCACTCTTTGTTTCCTTGTGTTGTGTGAATTCTCTCGGGACCCACGTTGGACTTGTTTCGCTGTACTTGAGCATGTCAATGACGACGTTGTGGACTGTGCCACTACCTGTTGCAGCTATTTTGCTATTCAGTTCTACTGCAACACGTCGGCCATCAGGAGGAATGTCGTCAGAGCCGGCTTTAAGCGAAGGAGGAGACAGTTCAATTGGCCGGCCACGGTGTTTTTTTATTAGTCACTGAAGTTAGATTGTTTTTGAACTGTCCTACGTATTTATCAAAAATTTCCGTCTTTCGCACAGCTTCGACCATACTGAAAAAACGTTAGAGAAAATATTTCGGCCGTTTTCTGCCTTCTGAAAGGGAAAACGCATCGTTGAACGTTGCTCAGTTAATGTGGAAACTTCAACCAGACACGCCATTCTCAATTGCAACATTAAGGTTATAAACAAAACAATTATTTTTTGTCAGCCGCTCTTAGCTCATCACAGTCATGCCATCCTAAAGTCATGAAACTACAAAAATTCTTCCTACGGACTATTCGACTTCATTAATTTGCTTTGCAGGGGAAACTCACGAAGGAGTATGCGCTTAGTATTTAGTCGGTCATTTCTAGTTGATGAGAAAGTTAAAACAAACAAGTAGCAAACCATTGCTCATTTATTTAGGAACAACATTTATCAGATACAGCTGAGTAACGTTTAACCCAAACCTTAAATGTCATATATATGACACTGCTCGTAGCTGCATCATCTGGCAAGAGTACGCACTAACACCAATAACAAGAAAATGCACCATGACTTTCGTAAACTGTGCATTCTTCATGCCACTGTTGGGAGCAGACATCACACTCAATACAGTCTTCCGTGACAGACTCGTTTTAGTCTTCACCACACCTTGGGCAGTTCAAGACATGAAGTTGGAATAATAGACAATTGTGAAGGTGATTCGATAAATCCTATGCCTGGCACTTAGATATGATTTGCACAATATCCATGTGGGTGTAGATCCCTCCTTGGATTGTGCCCTGGTTGTTGCTGAAGATGATGGAGCAGTTTAATCCAGATTAGCCACAGAGATTCTACGTTGTTCGTTACTGATATTTTGTCCCTCCTTGGTTTAGTTTGTTTTCCTAACAATGCATTTTTGTACGTAGACTCAAACAGAATTCCGGATGTTTTTGCAGCTTGCTTTAGATGTTCGAAAACCTAAAATTGTGCAGTTCACAAAACGAAAAATCATAGTGTCCTACAGCATCAATAACTCTCATTTTCAGTCGGTCAGCTCACACAAATACCTCGGTGTAACACATTGTAAGGATACGGAATGGAAGCAGGACTGAATAAAACTCAAACGATTTCTACACCTGGATAAGCGTTCGACAATGTAAAATGGTGCAAGATCGAAGTTGTGAAGAAAATAGCTCTAGGCAGAGACGGGTATATATTAGTACAAGACCCAAGAGGAAATAAGAGTGGAAGATCAAGAACGAAGTGCAAGGATTAAAAAGAGAGTAAGGCTTTGATGTAGTTATTCGCCTATACTGTTCAATGTTTGTATCAAAGAAGCAATGAAGAAAATAAGAGAGAGGTTCAAGATTCGCACTGAAATACGGGTTGAAAGGATATCAGTGACAGTGTTTGCTGATAATATTATCGTTGTCAGTGAAAGTGAATTACTACAGGATCTGATGAATGAAATATACAATATAATGAGTGTAGAATTAGGGGTCAGAGTAAATCAAAGACAATAGTGATGAGATGAAGCATAAACGGGAAAAGCGAGAGTCTTAACATTGGTGATAACGAAGTAAGAAATGGAACCATCACATCGTGTCGGTCAAAGATAAAGGTGGTGGCGAACTGTAATTTATTGTTAGAATTAAAGAGAAATATAATCAGTGCACAAAGATGATCTTTTTTGAACTATTGGTGCGACCCATACTCTAATATTGCTCCATGGTGTGGGACCTGTCCCATATACGAGTAGCAGGGGATATTGAACTGTTCATAATAAAGACAGCACAGGTTTGTTTGGCTCACAGGAGAATGTAACAGAGATGCTGAAGAAATTGGGAGATGCCTGAAGATACACATAAGCTATCCCGAGAAAGCTTACTTGCCAAATTTCTAGAACATACCGTAAATTTTGAATATACGAGGTGTGTTAAAAAAATTGGGAACGTTCGTAATTTCGCGCCAATGGCGTGTTGAAGCGAAATGCAGTTGACATCCCTGCACGCGCGTGTGATTAATGTGTAACTGCGGGAAGTTTCACTGTTGTATGTCTGTTAGCTTATTGTTCAGTGCTGTATTGACTAGAACGTTGTGTCGCACAGTTGGCGAACTTCGAGAGGGTATAGTTAGAGGAGCAATGCGCCTGCAATAAATTTTGCGTGAAACTCAAGAAAACCGCCGCTCGGGGTAGCTGCGCAGTCTAGGGGCCTTGCCACGGTTCGTGTGGCTCCCCTCTGTCGGAGGTTAGAGTCCTCCCTCGGGCGTGGGTGTGTGTAAGTGGTGCAAGCCTAGGGACTGATGACATCAGCAGTTGGTCCCATAGGAACATAAGAGCTAAACTCAAGAACACCTCTACAGAGACACGCCAAATGATGCAGGAAGCCTACGGTGATGAGTGCTTAAGCCGCACTCGGTGTTACGGATGGTTCACACGGTTTAAGAACGGCCGGACGGAAGCTAAAGACGACGCTCGTCCTCCGACTTCTGCCAGCAACGCTTGTGTCAGGAACGTCAACGATCCTGTGCGTGCTGAACGAAGACTGACTGTCCGAGAGATTGCAGAAGAATGTAACATTGCAGTTGGATCGTGAAATCCTAATACAGCATCTTGCAATGTATCGTGTTGCCGCCAAGTTCGTGCCACGGCTCACGAGTCAAGAGCAGAAAGACCTCCACCTCCCAATCTGAGAAGAGCCTTAGGATCACCCAAATGAGAACGAGATGTTCCTTAAGAAAATTATAACTGGTGATGGGTCTGCAGTTATGACGTTGTCATGAAGGTTCAATCTTCACAATGTGTAGGGAAATGTTCTGAACGATCAACATATAAAATAGCTTGTCAGGTCAGCTTGGCCCTTGCAGACATTTATTTTCAAAGTTGAAAACCAAGTTGAGAAGACGAAGATTTGTAACGATAGACGCACGGTCCAGCGAAAGGCGAACCAAGTCTGCTCCCAGAAGTGGAAACGGTTTATCAGTCGTGGGGGTGATCATATACAAATATGTGAAGGTAAGCGTAGAAAATTTTTGTGGACAAAGTTCCGGAATTTTTTAAACAGACCTCTTAGACGAAAGGTAATGAATACAGGCAAGTGGTCTGCAAATGTTCGTACGCTTGAGTTCGCTTCCATTCGCTGCTGTTGAAACTGGGCTTAATAATAATATTCCCTGTGTGAGATGTAATTGGAAAACTATGTAAACGCTGAGCTGTGCGCCGCTTACAGCCCACGCGAAATTATTCTCGGAGGGACACATCATTATCCCCTTCGTGCCTAAAGTTGCTTCGGCCAAACTCAAACTCAATTGCCAGGCCGATAGCTCGTTATCCTACTGCTCTGCAAGTAACACTTGGTCTGAAACCATCTGTACGGTTATGTAGGTTAAGACACTGCAGCCACTCAAAATGGTGGCTCCACGTTTGCGAGTAACTGACGAGAAAAGAAATTCTGAATTTTGTGTGACACTCCGTAGCATTAAGAAAGCTGAGTGACGTTAGTTGGTTGTGAGGTGTAATGGAAAGGATAATAGCTTCACATGTTGTGTTCGGATACCAAGATTTAAAAGCCTGGAGTCTTATATTTCAGAAGCAAGGAGCGTAACAATCAAGTGATTTATGAACAGTACGTGCACACATTTTTGCTCGGTTGATTTTAATTGAGGTTGCAACGTGCAGATCAAGCAAGTACCGTACTGTAGAGAGGTTGAGCAAGAGAAGCGTTTGGAACATGTGTTTATCCTTATTTTGGATAGTTAGCTTTCTTATCTGAGAAGTAATTGTGGCTAGCCCTTGACATGCATCACGAATTCCTTCGTCGTTCAGTCTAATATCGCCTTCCCCCCCCCCCCCCCCCCCCCCACACAATACCCTCCACCTCTCATGATTTTGAAAATAAAAGTGTTCCTAGAAAAGTTGTTCACTGTACAGTTTATTTATGTGCCAAAGTTAGTGATAATGTGGGGGAGGGAAGGCCACAGACCTCAGGGAGGGGGGGGGGGGGTAGGACAGGGGGTACTGGCAAATGTCTGATGACACTCAGGAGCAACGGTCTGAGAAAGGCTGGGAACCACTGTTCAACTGCCTGTGAATGTATACTGAACATAAATGTGGAAAACTGACACAACCCACTTTTTGAATTTTTTTTAATTCGAGTTAACTAGTTTTGGAACCGTTTGAGGGACATCTGAAAATGTGGCGCACAGAATTCGCGTCTTTATTTCTTTAGATTGAATCTGGGTACTGGCTCTTTGACAATAAGACAGAGCACTCTTTAATGTATCGCCACGAGCGGCAGTTAAACGGCGACATGTATCGCGAAACCAAAACACCTACCTACCGTGGCAGCGTGGGCGCTATTGCAGTTAATATCCATCTAGCAACTTGCGTTTTAGTTGTCTGTTGGCCACTGGTCAATCTCTTTCCATTGTAAATATAAATACGAATTGTCACCATATATCACAAGCATAACGTTTACCACAGATGTACGTTACAAAGATCTTCACTTAAAAATACAGCATACTTTGCTCTGAAACAATTTTTTGGATTTTTGTGCTTATAACACGACGGCGTGCTGAGAAGATAATGACTCGGTCTGTTTTATTTGAAGTCAGTAACATTCTACATCTTTACTATGGATATCTGCAGCCCTCTGCTTCGTACCGCGTTACATAGCGGTGTGTGACGTGACTATGTTGGGGGTGAGAAAAAGCTCACAACACTAAAAGCACGAATTCGAAGACTTCGTCCGCATGTGGAGCACACTCTCCTTGAGCACGGCAGTGCCAAACTACACACGATCGCTGCGGCATCTGCAGCAAGCCGACGTCCTTGGTTCACTGCCGTCGATCATCCTACACACAGTCTCGATTTTCGTCTATGTGCAAAACTAAGAAAACCTTCGAGCACTTCAATTATTTCAAGCAGTGCAAGCAGAGGTAAGGTTGTGGCTCTGTTAACATAGTCAAACAATATACTGTGACGGTGTCAACAAAATAGTATCTAGTTGGGGAAATTGTGCTGGTTCCGAGGGTGAGTGTGTTGAAAACTAAATTTATTGACGTGAAGAATACCGATGCAGAATGTTCATGAAGTTTGTTTTATTTAAAAATCTTTGTGACTTTTCACTCAAAACTTGTCAACATTACTTTTCTGTACGTCCTCGTACAATGGATGTCTCAAAAAATACGTACATTGATCAAAATAAGTGTTAACATGAATGCATTTAACAGCACTAGGTTCAAAAAATTTTAACTCTATGCCCATTGCAGATTAATTTTAATGGCAGCTAGCGCGATTATATGAGTGGACTATTAGATTTAATGGTGAGCATTTATGTAATTTTTAAACATTCTCTGCCTTGTCATTCTTCCTCTCTTAAGTGCCTCGTCTTCCAGTAACACTGTCGATCGATAGCATGATCTGTTGTCCGTCCATGGTTTTTCAGACCATTGATTCAGTGCTGAACCCAAAATGCTGGTCTGAGTTATTTAGCCTGGATAATCCTGTGCGTCGTGGGTCACGTATGCCATTAATCTTTCAAAGAAATGGTTCAAATGGCTCTGAGCACTATGGGACTTAACATCTGAGGTCATCAGTCCCTTAGAACTTAGGTTTAAGTAGTTCTAACTAACCTAAGGACAACACACACACACACACACACACACACACACACACACACACACACACACACACGAGTCTGGATTCGAACCTGCGACCGTAGCGGTCGCGCGGTTCGAGACTGAAGCGCCTAGAACAGCTCGTCCACAATGGCCGGCCATTAATGTTTCATTGAATTATTAATTTCAACAAGTTTTATTTATTGTTGCGAAATTGCGCTACCAAAACAATCGAGTTTTGCTATGTGGATGCTGTTGAGAATTTCTGCATTTTCGTACCGCTATATTTTTGACTATATCTGTCGATGGTGTTGTTGTTGTCTTCAGTCCTGAGACTGGTGTGATGCAGCTCTCCATGCTGCTCTATCCTGTGAAAGCTGCTTCATCTCCCAGTACCTACTGCAACATACATCCTTCTGAATCTGCTTAGTGTATTCATCTCTTGGTCTCCCTCTACGATTTTTACCCTGCACGCTGCCCTCCAATGCTAAATTTGTGATCCCTTGATGCCTCAAAACATGTCCTACCAACCGATCCCTTCTTCTAGTCAAGTTGTGCCACAAACTTCTCTTCTCTCCAATCCTATTCAATACCTCCTCATTAGTTACGTGATCTATCCACCTTATCTTCAGTATTCTTCTGTAGCATCACATTTCGAAAGCTTCTATTCTCTTCTTGTCCAAACTAGTTATCGTCCATGTTTCACTTTCATACATGGTTACACTCCAAACAAATACTCGGAGAAACGACTTCCTGATATATAAATCTATATTCGATATTAACAAATTTCTCTTCTTCAGAAACGCTTTCCTTGCCATTGCCAGTCTACATTTTATATCCTCTCTACTTCGACCATCATCAGTTATTTTACTTCCTAAATAGCAAAACTCCTTTACTAATTTAAGTGTCTCATTTCCTAATCTAATCCCCTCAGCATCACCCGATTTAATTTGACTACATTCCATTACCCTCGTTTTGCTTTTGTTGATGTTCATCTTATATCCTCTTTTCAAGACACTGTCCATTCCGTTCAACTGCTCTTCCAAGTCCTTTGCCGTCTCTGACAGAATTACTATTTCATCGGCGAACCTCAAAGTTTTTACTTCTTCTCCATGAATTTTAAAACCTACTCCAAATTTTCCTTTTGTTTCCTTCACTGCTTGCTCAATATACAGATTGAATAACATCGGGGAGAGGCTACAACCCTGTCTCACTCCTTTTCCAACCACTGCTTCCCTTTCATGCCCCTCGACTCTAATAATTGCCATCTGGTTTCTGTACAAATTGTAAATATCCTTTCGCTCCCTGTATTTTACCCCTCTGTCGATGGTATCCTTAATATTTTTCGATACGATCGCATTTCAAATGCCTAATAGAGTCCACGACTCAGCTCCATAGAGTAGGACACCGAACGTGTAACATCGAAGTAGTCGACTGCTCTGAAGGTTCTCAGCAGTCGCCGCGGACTAAATGACTGCAGGGGACTCGATGCATTGGCCATAAGTTTTCTAGTAATTCTGGAGATTTTCCTTTGGACTAAGTATGAAGTCGTTCCTTGTTGCTTAGATCGTGCAGGTTTCAGACCGATTGTGTTAGTATTGCTACACTACTAAATGTGTATCCACCACCATATCAGGGTATATAATGAAACGGCGGCCCTCTTTCGTCATGCCTTACAAGGAGATATCTCCAGCGGTAGGATCGACTTTTTGGAACCATCTATACGGTTATGTAGGTTAAGCACCCAAGTATCGCACACTGCAGCCATTCATCCTGGTGAGTCGACGTTAGCGAGGAAGTGACGAGAAAAGAAATTCGGAATTTTGTGTGAGACTCGATAGTATGAAGAAAGCCGAATGACATAAGTTGGTTATGAGGATAATTGAAAGGATACTAGCTTCACATGCATGAGGTTGTGGGTTCGAATCTCACCAGAGAAATAAATCTATTTTAGGTCTTTATCGAAGTGACATTGATAATCATATTCCTTCAACTGATGTAAATATATATATTTATTTTTTTAGTTCCACTCCTGGGTCACGTGATTCAATAGTGATATGAACTTCTTCATTTGGTCTAGTTTTTCTTCTTATCATCCCTTCTCCACTGGAAATATTTGTTTGTGAACTTTTAATTATCTTCATGTATCAATTCCGATTTAATGTCTCCTGTTTTTATTACCCTGTATTTTCGTCTACGTTATTGTGTACATTATATCGATTTCTCACTTTGCTTGAATTTTATTTTACTTAGAAAACATTCTCTCATTTATGTCCTCATCTACATTATAATTTCCATAGTGCACAAAGATTTTATGTTATGTTTTAAATATTTGTATATCGATTAACATGCAAAAAAAGGCACGTCTCCCAAAGAAAAACGTTTTTCACATTAATGCACAGTCAATATAAATAGATTATTTCGTCTTTTGTTTTTTAATTCATTTATCGGAGTTTTGAAGTAATTCAATAGTCAAACAGATAGGTATAATAAATTACACATTCACAAAAATTCCGATTGGAAGAAAAATTAAACAAATGGAAAAGTTCATACGGTGACTAAAACGATGTGACAAAAGAATAGAACGAAATAAATTACATTTAAACCAATAAATAGAGTACAAATAAACATCAAAGTCATTTCTATAAAGATTTAAAAAAAAATTACTGCACCTGACGAGGCATGGTTAAGCTTCTATCGTAACCATTATGACACGTAACCAGACTGTGGAATACGACTTCCTTCACGCTATGTAGCATCACGCAAAGTTTTGAAATCTTTTCCGTCAGTTACTTTCAAACCGAGGGCCACCTGGATGCAGGGATCTTAAGTTGCACTACGGCTTATTTGGATTCAAAAAGTCGATCCCACCGCTGGGGGCTCTCCTTGTTAGTTTTAAGAGTAACAAACGGCTCATTTTGAAATAACAGTAATATCGCAGTCCAGTAGCGCCGGACCCTGCAAACTTGAAAGACAACTCCAGCAAAGGCAAAGAAAATGTTACTGTAGCAAGTAAATTACTGTAGGCAACTGAACAACAACGAAATAATAACAATAATAGGTTCGCAGGAGAGCTTCTGTAAAGTTTGCAAGGTAGGAGACGAGGCACTGGTAAAGCTGTGAGGACAGGGCGTGAGTCGTGCTGGGGTGGCTCAGTTGGTAGAGCACTTGCCAGCGAAAGGCAAGGGTCCCGAGTTCGAGTCTCGGTGCGGCACCCATTTTCAATCTGCCAGGAAGTTTCAATAATAATAATAATAATAGATCCAGTCATATTAATATGACCAACTCCTATTTTCGAGGTCAACGTGTAATAACCCATAGACTCCAGGAGATAGCATTAGTAGGTGATGAATGGGGGTGGGGGGAGGAGGCTGGAAACAGTGAAGTCGTTGTCATAATGCGTAAAAGGGGCGATTTATGTGACGTCCAACAGGGCATAATCGTTGGCTTTCTTCCCAAGGGTGGAAGCATTTCCGAAACGGCAAAATCTGTAATCTTTTCACATGCCACTGTATGTAAAGTAAACCGTGAGTGGCAAAATCTCGGTATTCTAATCCGGCTCCAAGGCAAGTGTGTTGGACTACGGGCAGTAGGCGACACAGGTGAACGATAGCTGCAGATGTGTGTGCTGGCGAGAAGACGTGCAACTTTTGTGCAGCTGACAGCCCAGGCGAACCGAGGGCTGCCCCCAATGTTTCCTCAACAACTTATGGGCTTCCGCAGTGGGCACCTGGTCCCTGCACCCACGCTGACTGCTCTTCATTGGCGTTGAAAGCTTGCATTTGCACGCCGGTACCACAACTGAAAGTCCACTGAGTGCTACAGGTGGCCTCTCCATATTCATCACATTTTGTGCTCCATCGGACAGATTGAAAGCAAACGCCATGCAACCCTGAGGGAGTGTTATGGTGTGGGCAATGTTCTCGTGGCACTCCCTGGGTGATCTCGTTGTTCTGAAAGGCACAATGGATCAACCCTAGTACGCACCTATCCTTGAGGACCAAATACACCCCTAGATGCACGTGTAACATAGCTCGCAGTGTATGTGCGTGGTTCTGAAAGCTCTAGGATGAATTTACCGTACTGCCCTCACCACCAAATTTTCCGCCTTTAAACCCAATCGAGAATCTGAAAGGTCACCTCGATCGAGTAGTTTGTGCCACGGATCCTCAATCGATAGAATTCTATCGCAGCATGACAAGTACTGGGGTAGGAATGGCTTCTTATGACTGTCGTTACATCATTGACTCTATTCCTGTGCGTCTCGTGCTGCAGAAGGTGTTTATTGCGTATTTTAACACGTGGTCAGATTACTGCGACTGGACAGTGTAATAATAATATTAAATTTCGCTTATTTCAGTGCCCTCGTTTAAGTCTTTCAATTGGACGGCACTTTGAAGACATGCTTATCATTAACGTACTCCAGTTGTCCAACCGGGGAAAGGGAATCGGCAGTTTAACGTGGAATCCGCACCACATGTTGTTTCTACCGACTCCTCATATCATTGAGAGGTGAAGGCTGTATTAAAAGCAGACAGAAAAATTTATTTGTTCATCTGGGATTCGATCCCGAGATTCTCGATTTGCAGGCACGCGCTGTGCCGGTAGACCACCAGGTCCAACAGTTACGAGACGGTAATCGAACTGTATTGGCAGAGTATTTCGTCGTATTTTGCGTCAAGTAAATGTGCTGTGGTGCAAGCCAAAGTACATTCACGCTAAGGGCATCAGTTCCGATCCCAGAAAGATGTGCAGCCAGAGCAGTATTGTAAGTAAAAATCAAACTCTTCCATTTTTCTTACCGAATTGCTATACATCTAGAAAACAAACAAAAATTGTGAAAACATTTCATACAAGATTACTGACAAATTTTTATGAGTAAAAATAAACGGGTATGGTAATATACATGGAGGTGAATGAAAAATAGTGGCAGTTTGGCTATAATTCATGTCAGTCTTCATTGACTAAAATTCACTTTATCACATTTCCGTCTCGCGTCTCGATCACTTTCCACACCCACATGAAAGATTTCATACACTGTCTGTGCATCCATCTGTGATGATGTCTCGCTAGGACCGCCATATGGTGTCTTATCATTCGCTGTAAGACGTGCCACGAAATACTTCGTTCATTTGGGTGATCAGGCCATAATTGGGGGGACTCTACCGGATGAATACGGTGGATGTCCCAGTATGTCCCGCTGCCACGTATGCGGTGCTCCTGCACAGGGCTCGTCGTTTGGCGTCGTGTAAGTTGGTAGAATGCAGCACTGGAAGGAAAGATTGTTGCGCGCTCCGACCACGTGCCCTTCCAGTCTGCACCCAAGCACGTTTTTCGTGTTTCCCAAACATACTATTAAGGCACTCGAGCTAGCCTCTCCATCTCTGAGAGAGTACACACTGCAACTGACTCAAACACGACTTGTGCTGCTGACTTTACTACTTCAGCCCACCATCTGTCAGCAACAGAAAGTGTGCGTACCGAATGACTCACATCCGTCATATTATGGCATTGTGCTACCACTTTTTATCCAACACATGCAAAGACGCATGTGTGACTACTTGTTGTCTCTCATCTTGGTAGTGGCCTAATTATTGGGAGGTTTTGAAGTGCATTATCTATACGTGGTGTATCAAAAACAATCATCCGACCTGGGCCGTCTATATTTCTGGAACTAAGAAACATATACAATGAATACAATGAATTTTGTCCTTTGATGTACGAAAACTAAAAAAGTTATTTTCATCCTTTTCATTGGTGTTCAATATGCATCGTTGAGATGCACGGAACATGTCAATGCGGTGTTCAAATTGTACCAACACTGCAGCAAGCATGTCTGGAGTTACAGTTTCCACAGGTGCTGTTATGCGATGTCTCAGTTCATTTATTGCTGTTGGTAATGTAGGTACATAAAGAGTCTCTTACAAAACCATACATATATAATCACATATAGTCGGGTGCGGTGACCTTGGAGTCTAGTAGTCTAAGGGTGAGTGATTTAGTCCAGTGTGAACGATCCATCGTTCAGCAATCGTTTGATTTAGAAATTCCCACACTTCCAGATGCCACTGTCGCGGTGCCCCATCGCATTGGAAAATGAAGTCGTTCGAATCAAACTGTGGGAAGAGAAAGTTTTCAGGCATATCGAGATATATGCTTACTGTAACAGTGTTTCCGGCAAAGAAATATGAATCATACACATTTTCCCTCTAAACTGTACAAAATACATTAAATTTAGGAGAGTCTATTTTATGTTGTACACCTTCATGTGGTTGTCCCGTACCTCATATTGTCACATTATGACAGTTCACCTCTCTGTGTAAATGGAGTGTTGCCTCGTCACTAAACACTAACTGTGGGAGAAAACGGCCATCCTCCACCTTGACAAGAGTGAAATTATGGAACTTCACACGATGTATCGCCCTCACGAACAGCTCGCATTAGCTGAATTTAATATTGTTTGATGCATAAACGTCGACGCAGAGACGCCAGACGGACATCGGGGACGTGCTGAGCTCTCGAGCTGCACGGCGAACGGATTTCTGCGGACCCCTCGTGAAACTGTGGCGGATGCGTTTGACGTCTGTGTCAGGCATTCGGGGACGGCCCGGCGATTCGCCTTTCCGCAAACCTTCTCTTTCTCTTAATCGTTGATGCCATCATCTAATGCTCTGTGCTGTAGGAGGATCATCATCGTACCTTGTACGAAAGTCACGTCGAACACTTATTACTGCCCACACTGCGCAAAATGCAGAACACAAAACGCTTCCTGTCGCCGCGACACCATTTTTACTAGGACTGAAATGGTCGGACAGTGCTGCTGCCAAGCGGTAACCATGTAAAGCCGTAGGGTTTGCTCTTTCCAGCAGTACGCTATTCACGCACATATGTCGAATAACATAATAGTTACTTTTTTAAAAAAAATCGGTTGATCCTTTTTGATACACCCTGCATATTTACACCCTAAGCAGTACCACCAATAAATTATCCCAGTGTGAAGGAAATCGTTAGATGTGATGTACGTGTAAAGGCAAACAAATGATAACAATTGCTGTTAAATTGGGTGACTCATTCAGGAGAAAGTCATAACGCGTTGGGCCACCTCTGGCCCTTAAGGAAGCAGCTATTCGACTTGATCTTTATTGATAAAGTTGGTGGATGTCCTCCTGACGGATGTCGTACCATATTCAGTTCAATTGATTTGTTACATCGTCAAAATCTCGACCTGGTTGCAAGGATAATCCCATATAGCTCCAAAATTGGGGAGAGTGGTGGAGATCTTGTTGGCCAGTGTATTGTCACGTACGTACACACAGATGAAACTCTCAACATGTGTGATGCATAAAATATCGTCTACACTGAAAGCGTTCCCAGCAGAGGTTAACCCCTCGTAATGGCAAAAGGTGGTCATACCGCATATTGAAATCCACTACCAGGTGTCTGGATACTTTTGATCCGATAGTGTATTTCAGAATGTTAGCAGTGGCCAGAATTTGGGACATTCGTCTTTGAGCTTAAAGCTGGTGCGAGGCGGTTCAAGATACCTCTAAAAATAGACACATCTGGCAGCATTAGAGTGAAATGTCCATCAAAGAAGCTGTGTTGCGCTCTCTACCTACAGTTGTTCTCGTGGGCGTCAGAGCCCCCGTACGCAAGAGGCCCCCTGGGTTTTATACTGCGGACACGGTAGTCGCGCCTGATGAGCTCTCAGAAATTATGAAATGTATTCGAAATTTCTATTATGGTGGAACAACAACTGTACAATATACCGGAAACATGCACGATGTTCCGAAATTTCCGTTACAAACTCCTAGTGTAGATGGGGAATCAGTACACAATACTCGTATTCTGAATTGGAACCCATCTCCTGTAACGCACCGTTTCCTCGCTACAGCCGTCGGAAAACATGTTAGTAACGCGACCACTTGTACAAGTAACTCATTAGCTGTGACCCAGTACATCGATAGTTCCACAATTCCACTCATTGAAAGGAAACTTGATAAGATTTAGAAACACTCTTCTTTACAATACGGCCTTTTGAAACTTAGGTGCGCTGCGTCTCTTTGTAGCACTGCAGTCACCCGTGCTGACGGTGAACGCACCATTATCTCAAAGTCGTTGCGCAGTTGTGGCGAAAAGCGTATGCCGTGAAGTTGGACGCTGCTGAGAACGAGCTTGATAAAGGCGACGAACTTCGCCATACAGTAGGATCATATCGGTGTATTCGGCAAAAGTGCACTCCGCAATATTGCTCTAATACTGACAGACACTTGAGTGACGCACGAGCCTTGTCAGAGTGGCAGGGCCGACGGTGAATGACATCCGACGTAAGCATCTTCCCCCACCCCTTCCGCCATCCCACGATGGCTACCCTGTTGCATACCCACCTAGCAAACATGTATTCAAACGGCTGTAGCACGGAAAGTATACGTTTCCGTACGGGGTTCAAATTAAAAATATTGTCGCTTACTTCCCTCTAAAAGTGCTAGAATTTCGGAAAACTCTGTATCTGTCCAGTAAACTGTACAGCTGGTGTCGTACCACATTCGAAATATCCGATTATGTTTCAGGATTTGGGTGTTATGGCATTTTGCAGAAACATTACTGAATTTTGCTGTATATTGTTATCATTAAAGTGAACTACCGTTTCTGTCTCCATACCATAAATCATAAGTACCATTTATATCGTTTCAAGCACTATTCAGCTGCTAGGTTTTAGGAAAAAATAATTGTATCATTCTCAAAATATCGGACAGAAGCGATATAGTTCCTACAAAGAACGCTAGCGAAGATGAACAAGTGCTCATGGTTCCTGATGTATCCATGTAACAGCCTATGTGTACTGCACATTGTTTTCTTCTCTCGTTCCGTACCACCACACCTGAAAGTTTCCTGTCCTACATCTTAGCAACAACGATAACGGTACATACTGAGGTAACAGAAAGGTTCTCTGTTATAATTTTCCGATACAAGGGCATAATCTCAAATTTATGCATTTTTCCATCTGCATCATCTTAGAAAGGTTGTAACATCTTCGTGGGATCCCTCTATTTTTGTAGGCACCGGTATCTATAACTTTGACGCTCTGTAGCGTCGCTGGCTGACGTTTTCAGAAGTAGATTCCTATGTAAAACTTCATCAGTTACGTCCCCTGAACAGCCCTGAGTAGTGTGAAGCATGATTTGTGAAACACCCTGTATAAAGAATGAATAACATCAGGGAATGGACTAGAATCCTGTCTCACTCACTTGTCACGTATTTCCTTTCTTTCATGTCCTTCAACTCGTACAGCTGCTGTCTCGTTTCTGGTGGAGTTCTAAGTAATGCTTCGCTCGCTATATTTTATTCCTGGTTGCATCTTAAATTCAAACTGTATATTCTGGTCAACATCGTCAAAAGTTTTTTCTGTATCGAAAGATGTTATAAATATGGGTGCTGTACCCTCCAAATTGATTTTCCTCTAAATCAGCTTCTGTAAGGTGCTCCATTCCTCTGCAAATAGTTTGTATCAGTATTTTCAGCTAGGAGTTATCATAGTGGTGGTTTGAAAATATTCGCACTGACCACGAGTTGCCTTATTTGGTATTGGTGCTATTACGCTTCTCGTTTAGTGTGAGGATTTAGCGGGTATTTCAGCCGGCGTACTCGTTCAGGAATGAAGCAGCAAATCCCGGCAGAGTGAGTCCACTGGTAGCGAAGCCCTGCGCTACAGACAACTGACTGTGTGAGGGACCAGTAGCGACACCTAGCAGCGATGTGGTGAAAAGGAAATAGTATTGCTAAAAGTTTTATCCACGATTTTTAGCATTTAGAATGGAGATATGGCACGGAATTTAATAGAAAAAGAAAACAGCTATAGTAGCAGTCTCTCTCTCGCAATGCAACAATAGTACAACAACAATAGACCAACTGAATCTGTAGAGGTAGTCATAAAATTTATTTTCTGACCTGCAAGATACTTTCATATAAAGCTGAGCCTGAGAGGATGTCAGCTAACTACCGTCAGAAATATAATATGAAACATGTAGACCTGTCAGTAAAATCGTCAAGAAATTCGTTTTTTAAATGTTAAATGTTATCTGTTTAATTTAACATTTAGCTCACATAAAACCAGGATAATTATCCTCTTTCATACAAAGAAAGAGAGTACCTCATTAGTGACCTGTGTCATATCATAATCTCATTTTGACTCTTGAATAATTAAAAAAAAATTTGATATAATATTTTGCATTTCTTTTGACATTGAAACAATTTATCCTGTTGCTGCACTGAGAATGTACTAAGTAAATATGTAATATATGTATCAGTATTATAGCCAAATTTATTTTTCTAATTACTGATTATTAAATACCAAAACAGCTTCCAATTTCTTGTAGTTATCTTAGCAGCATTTAGAACAAAAACGAAAATAAAACGTATTAGTTTTTTTTAGTAAGGATATTATTTCATTGTTGTAATCCTACAAATGTTCATGATACTATGCTGTTTCTTTTGACAGTGAGATATAATATGTAGAAAGTACCTGGAAAATATATGCAGATGTGGTCTGGTGAAGAAAGTGTGCGTATTAAAATTTAAAATAAGTGATTGCAGCAGCATAATGAGGTATATTTTGTAGTGTGGGAGTGAGCTCCACGTGGGATCCGAAGCACGGACCCCACGGGGTGCCCGGCATGCGCCACATGCCAGGGCAGAGGTGGAGGCTAGTGTTCGGAAATCTGAAAATTCCAGCGCCGGCCGGGGATTGAACCCCGGCCCGGCTGGGGCGAATAGCCCCAGCCGAGGCGCTGGAACGTTCCAGACCCCCTTACCACTAGACCACCGGGGACCCCGGCCGTTTCCTGCTCCGAACTCGGTCTGGTAGTCCTGTCACACTTCCTGTTGTCGGCTGTGTTTACATCGGACGCTGAGTGGCATAGTGTAGCCGGCAACATTAGAACGCTGTGAGGGGGAAGTGTTTACCTCCGACTAGTAGCTGTCCCCCCTACCCAGGTGAAGTAGCTTTACAGTTACCAAAGACATTTGAAATCAGCCTTTGCGACTGTATGCAGTCGACGGTTGTTAATCGTTTGTTTCAACCTGTTCCCAAATGCCTCGAGAAAACCGAAGCAACTTCTTCACTAATCGAGGCGACTGTCATATGAAAACGACCCGCAGACATTCTATAATTACAAGTCAACGCCTAGCTTACACCAGATAATTCTGTCTGTTTCATCAGTTGTGTTAACAGTGCACGAAATACCACAGCATATTATTAATCCGTTGCAAATAAATTTCTGTGTGTGCAGTTCAGGTCTGGGCCGTAGAGTTTTCGTGAAAACGTCGGGATAAAATCGTAACATGTTTCATATTAATATGAAATTTAGTTAACAATATCTTTATTACAGTGGTCACACTCACAATTTTGGACTTTTCAGTGGCTGGGGTACGATATAGCCTTTGAGTACGTTATCGCGTTGCGCAATTTCTTCCTTTTTTTCTGACTCTGAGGGAGCTGTCACCTTCTCTCAGCGCTGCCCTATTTAGGCTTCTGGGAGGGCTTTTCTCACGTTTTCTGTACTTTAGAGCATATTTACAAGTCCTGAGACGAACTCTTCCTATGTGTCGTAGGTTTAAACTCAATATAGATTTTCGTTTATATTCCAGCGAATATTTTTATTTTCTGTTACTCCTAGCGGCGCTCCCTAAGCTGTTCATCGCAATGACCCACAAATGAGAATCCTAGCTAACAGCTTCACCAGTTTATAATTTTACATAAAGATGATTCCTAACAATGACCCGCATATGCCAATACAGGCAATAAGTGACAACCACGTGGACTTAACCTTTGTTTGCGCACTGTCAGTCTCGTAATTAATAGTGATTCAAATCTGACGCCATTTTGTCACACAAGGAACTTCGACCACGGAGAAAGTAGACGTTTTTCACTTTAGGATATTTTCCAGGAAGTTTCCGACATTCGTAAAACAGAAACGAGTTTCGACGCTGTGGAATGCAACGAGAAGTAGCAGGTAACGAATTGTTTCGGGATTCCACCATCCAAGCTGCAATCGATCATCGAGCGGAAAGATAATGTTGCTCATAAGTATTAAAAAGCGGGAGCAAGCACACCGGGCGAGGCGAAAGTTTATAGTATTGCCTTACTCAATGCAGGGTACAAAAGGTATTTGTCGGAAGTTATAGCTTAACGGAACGCTAAATCATTAACGGTTAGTCTGGGAACCGAAGTCTCAGATACAAATAAGAAGTGACACGCTAAATCCAAAGGCATAAGGTGGTTTATAAGAAATTTAGTTCACAAAATGCATCCATTCGTAACAGTTTGTTCAGTATTGAAAAATGAATGAAGCTGAATGTACGTATTTTCGAACATTTGTGTGTACCTTCCATTTCAAATACTAAAGCAAATAACATGTAAGAAAACTGGAAATACGTTAGTAAAAAGAAAATAAAAATTTTATTTCGATTTTTCCTGATTTCATCTAAAGTCGAGTTAAATAGAATTAATTATTCGAACTTCGAATTGTGCAGACTCGATTGTAACGGTCCCTTGCGCTTCGAATTTTCTACTCAGGAGTAATGTCTAAAAAGTAAAAACAAATCTTTTCGTACTACTATCCACGTTGCAGTGGATGCTGGTTTGGTTGTCCTTTTTAGTATATCAGTATGATCATAGAGTCATAATCAACGTACACAACGCTGTTACGGTATAAAAGTACTTTGGTAAAAATAAAAGTCGCGTAAGAATGCGCTTTTGCCATGCATCCCAACTCCCTAAATCCGCCATCAGGCAAAAGAAAGGGAATACTCTTTCCTTTGTTTTCACCCTTCATCAATGACAATTGATAATGACTTGGCAGCAGAGACCTGTTTAGCTTGAGTGAGTGCTTAAACGAAAGGCATGGACGAATAAAAATACAAAACAGATATATACGTAACGTCACGTAACCATGAAGAAAAGCAGACTTGGTTTATTTTACCATATAAGTTAATTCTTTTAAAACATCGTAAGTAGAATTAACAATTTCGGTCGCTTTCAACATCTAGGAATGTTCTTTATAATAGATAAGTTTCTGATATTTACTTATAGCATTCTTGTGTCTTTTCCCCTTGCATTTGGAGTTGTCTTCTCTGACTGCAGATTTTTGAGCAGCAGTGATGTCATTATCCTACATTTATGTTGGTCTGCAGCGCTGAGGTTGATCCCTCACCTGTGGTCGAGTGAGAGATCATTCCAAAGTATGGCAGGCAGCGAAAGACTTTGCGAGGGGCCGATCGTAGGGCCTCCAGAGGAACCTTCTTGGAACGCAAATTCGTGGTGTTCACAGAAGGTGAGTTTGCTGGTGGTTCGGAACTCCATTAATAGGCGCGTAATTGGGCCCCCTTAGTAACATGGCTGCCAAGGTGTGGAAGGATGGCAGTGTGCACAAGGTGGGGGAGTCAGTCCTGATTTCTAAAGAGTGCTTCCGGATGCCATGAAGAGTACAGGGTGCACCCAACTGCAGGTGGTGGCCCCAGTCGGTGCCAATGGCTTGTGTCGCTTTGGATTGGAGGAGATTCTCTCTCCTTTTGTTTAGCGGAAATGGTAAAGACTGCCAGTCTTGCTTGCGAGATTAAAGCGGAGCTCACCATCTGCAGCATCATCGACAGAACCGACTGTGGTCCTTCGGTGCAGAGCCGAGTGGAAGGTATGAATCATAGGCTCAGGCGGTTATGTGACTGTGTAGGCCTCAGAGTCCTTGACTTGTGCCATAGGGTAGTGGGTTTCTGGATTCCGCTTAATAGGTCAGGAGTCCACTACACGGGTAGTGGGGGCGGCTGGGGTGCATTTTTAGGTTAGAGGGTCTCAGGAAAACATAGAAATGGCGTCTGTCTAAAAGGGGGCAGGTAACACACAGTAAGGAGGTTGTAGAAACGATCGGTGTTGTAAATTATCGTAGCTGTGTTGGGAAAGAACCAGAGCTCCAGGCCCTAATAGAAAGCACTGAAGCTCAAACAGTTATAGGTACGGAAACCTGGCTAAAGCCGGAAATATATTAAGCCGAAATTTTTTCAAACGACCTAACAACGTTCGGAAGGGATAGATTAAACATAGTTGGTGCTGGAGTATTTATTGCTGTCAGAAGTAGTTTACCTTGTAGTGAAACTGAAGTAGATAGTTCCTGCGAAATAGTTTGGGTAGAGGCTGTACTTGTCAATCGGACTAAACTGGATCGTTTTACCGACCCCGACTGAGAGGATATAGTTGCTGAACAGTTCAAAGAAAACGTGAGTCTCATTTCAAAAGGTACCCCACTCACAATCATAGTCGGTGGTGATTTCAATGTATCCTCGATATGGTGGAAAATTTACACGTTTAAAGCCGGCGGCAGGCTTAAAACGTCACCTGAAATAGTACTGAATGCTTTCTAAAAAAAGTATTTTGAACTATTAGTTCGTGAGCCCACTCGAAGCATAAATGGTTACGAAAGCGTACTTGACCTCATAGCAGCAAATATTCCTGGATGAATAGGTAGTATCATGACGAATACAGGGATTAGCGACCACAAGTCAGTTGCCTGTACACTGAATAGTGTAACACCTACAACCATCAAAAAGAAACTTAAAGTACATCTGTTTAAAAAAAGCTGACAATGCTCTTAACGATTTTTAAGGAAACAGCCTCCACTCCTTCCGATCTGATCATGTAAGCGTAGAAAAGATGTGGAATGATTTCAGAGAAATAGTATCGATTGCAATTGAGAGATATATATACCACATAGATTAATAAGTGATGGTACTGATCCCCCATGGACAAAACGGGTGAAATCGCTGTTGCAGAAGTAACGGAAAAAGCATGCCAAATCTAAAAGAATCCAAAATCCGGAAGACTGGCAATGTTTTGAAGAAGTTCTAAATATAGCGGTTACTACAGTGCGAGATGCTCTTGATAATTTCCGCAACAAAACTCTGTTTCGAAATCTGGCGAGAAACCCAGAGATTCTGTTCATGCATAGAGTACACCAGTGTCAAGACGCAATCAGTACCTTCACTGGGCGAAAGTAACAGTGGAGTCACTGATGACAGTGCCACTAAAGTAGAGTTAAGAAACGTGGTTTTCCGAAACTCCTTCAGCAAAGAATATGAAGCCCAGTCAACAGAAAGTGCCAAAATGAGAAGCATAGAAGTGTATATCCTCGGTGTAGCAAAGCAGCTTAAATCACTTATTAAAGGCAAGGTTTCCGTTCCAGATTGTATACCAGTCAATTTCCTCTGAGTGTGCTGATACAATAGCTCCATGTTTAGTAATTATATACAACCGCTCACAGAAAGATCCGTACCTAAAGACTGGAAAATTGCTCAGGTCACACCAATTTCTTAAAGTACTGCCTTTTATGATGTTTAACAATACTGTTGGCAAGCGTACTTGTTATACAAATGGGCACGGCAAAGGCTTAAGGTCGTAAAAAAAATTTCAGCGTTAAACTGGAAATAGTTGTAGGAGAGTATCAGAAGTAATAACCTAATGACATCTTTAATTTCTTGTACATTAGGTTTTTGTGTTGGAGAAGATTCTCATCAGTAATTTTAATAGTCTCAAAAATGTGAATGTTAGCAAGTAAATTAACTACGTTAAAGGATACGGAATTACCATCATCAGAAATGGAAAAGTTTTAAATTTTAGCTGTTAGTTAAAGGGAATTTTTGACAGTGTAGTTTTCTGCAAAGACATAATACTCTTTAAATGGTGTACGAGATTTTTTGCCGATTTCGTAGAAGCGCCGTCTGTATAGTTAACACTGTGGACAGGAAGCGAAGGCGGCGTGCAGTCGGAGGCGATGCTGGGTTCGTAGCGGTGGGCACCAATTGTCGGCTACGACGGGACTGCCCGGGAGGCACACTCACGTGGCCGCACGTGTCACGGTGGATGCAGCAGAAGGTCCATAGCAGCAGTGACCCTGTCGCGGATGCGTGCACCACCTGTTCTAGTGTCTCGTGTACACGAAGGACCTCTGCGGACCGAGCTGCAACTTTCTTAGCTCGTTGGACTGTGCAGTTACTGATATACATGGGCTATGCTCTATGCAGCCTGCCTGGCAGAGGTGTGTTGCAGGGTGGCATTAGAGCCTGACGGCTTCCGCGACTGGACAAATGAACTGGCGATAAAAAAAAAATCATAGCAACAAACGAACAAAAAATCATGTAGAGTAATGAAATTTCGGGAATACGTCTGTCTATGTAGGATATTTAAGTAATTAACATTGCAGCATCACAGGGCAACGTAAGCGCGAAATAAGCCGTTGCAAAAGTGACATACTGGTAAGTTAATAACAGATGTAACGATCAGAATGTTGAATGCAAGCATTGAAACGGGCACGCATTGTGTTGTAATGGTGTGCGATGTCAGTTTTGTGTCGCAAATGCCGGTGGTTTGGGGGTCAGTGAAATGCATGCTACTGGGCGCCTTGGCTCGGGGCTGTCCCTGAAGTAATCGATTTTTAATTCGTTATGTCGCCGACTGCTGTTCGAATTGCTACTGCAGAAGAAATGTGATGTGCCAGAGACGTACGCCAGACACGACTGCCTTCCCTCTTGGTAGCGCCACGTGACCGGTCGGAGCTCGAGCTTTTTGCGACCGTACATTCTCGCGGTCACCGCTGCCAGTATACAGTGCTAAATTTCTGCCAAGTCTCCTGCGAAATCGCTGGAGGAACATCCAGCTTCTCGTGGCCCTATTACACGACCTCGTTCAAACTCATTAAGATGATCGTAATGGCGCCTCTGTCTCCTCAAAGGCATTCTTGGCTAAGATCAAACCACCACGTCCAATCTAGAAGGTAACTAACGCTCACAACCGCCACGGCGTGTATTTACAGCAGACCTGATCTGCACCCTCACAGTGCCCCTACTAACACCATTCTTATGCGACTGGCGCGAAATTTAAATCGACACCATTTTTCAATTGTAGAAACACGCCTACCAACTTTCGTTTATCTCTCACAACTGCTTGTGGTGTTGCGATTTTTTCCGTAGCTGTATGTTCAAGAATTCTGCAGCAAATGGATGTCAACGATATTGGACTGTAATTTTGCAGGTCCGTCCTATTACTGTTCTTATACACTACTGGCCATTAAAATTGCTACAGATGATTAACGGGTATTCATTGGACAAATATATTATACTAGAACTGACATGTGATTACATTTTCACGCAATTTGGGTCCATAGATCCAGAGAAATCAGTACCCAGAACAACCACCCCTGGCCGTAATAACGGCCTTCATACGCCTGGGCATTGAGTCAAACAGAGCTTGGATGGCGTGTACAGGTACAGCTGCCCATGCAGCTTCAACACGATACCACAGTTCATCAACAGTAGTGACTGGAGTATTGTGACGAGCCCGTTGCTCGGCTACCATTGACCAGGCCTTTTCAGTTGGTGAGAGATCTGGAGAATGTGCTGGCCAGGGCATCAGTCGAAAATTTTCTGTATCCAGAAAGGCCAGTACAGGACCTGTAACATGTGGTAACTATTTGCCTGAAATTCTTTACATTGTATGCTATAGCATACAACTGTAGCTATTGTTATTTTCCTTGTTACCTTACTCGCTCACCTACTCGGTTTAAACTGCCGAGAGAAATATCGCAATCGCTATTATTGTAGTAATTCCTAACTTGTTGGCATTCTTCGTTAATTTTATAGCGAACTGCTTTTCGTCCCCTGACACATCGTATCTATTCTCGACGGCACCCCTTCACAACGAATACTCTCCGCTCCTCTCTACTCCGTACTGTAACTGGGTTTTCTCTGTTTGTGATGGTCATCTGTCAGGATGAGCACTACTGCAAAGGGCATTTGATTCTAAAGCATTATGTCAGGGTGAAAAACACTAAATAAATTACTTTTTCTCTCTTAACAACATTTTTGCAGGGTGGGTTCATCCTTGGCTCAGGTTTGAGGTAGAATGAAACAGCAGTTTTACATAAGATAACTTTCAATAAAAGTTTTGTACAAGGGTTTCTGGCTGGGATACTGGCAGCTGTGTCGTTTGCGAAGCCTTCTGCTTGCGTGAGCGACGGCGGTGTGTATCTCGTGTCGCCGTTTCGCCCAGTTGACTGGAGACGCGCATCGCGAGGTGGTCCGTTTAATTATTGAGGAAGAAGTCGTGAATCGGACGGTGACGACTCGGATGTGCGCTGTCTCCTTCCCGTCCTCACGAGTCACTCGGGTACATAAAATCTGGCCTCAAATACCTTCTGTCTTCTGGCGCCGAGGCTGCTGCTTGCTATTCCATTACAGCGGCGGACTCGGTGCTTCTGTGTACGATGTAGTATCTTCCTGCATGACGGTCTTGAGCACCGACTGTACCGGAACTGAACTGAAAGCTACTCCTGTCGGGCCCACTGCGTCTCGCGTACTTATTCACTTCACTGGAGGTGAACAACATCGCTGTCGTTGCCTCTTCTGTCACGTCGAAAAGCTTCGCGAAGAATCTTCTTAACGTCGTTCATTGGCTCTCGGAATGTAGGCGAGGGCCTTTGATGACGTGTGACAATTGTGAAACACGTGAGCCGGACGGGCGATGCCCTGACGGCTGAATCGACAGCTTCTGCTTACGTGGGGGAGGACGATAGCTTCTCCTGAATGTGCTGACTTCGCGGTCATTGCCTCTTCTGCTCTGCCCGTTGTTTGCCAGAGTGTAACTCTTCTAAGCTAAACGAAGTTTCTCATTAATTTTAAATTTCTACTTCACTTCACCTTGATTTCACTAATTTATTTCCCTATCTTAAGTACCACTCAACAGTATTTACGCCGATCTCCGTGCACTGTTTTAGGAAAGTGTAATGCCGTCACTACACGGACGGCGTTGTGAACGTCAGTCTTGAGCGTGCCAAGTTGAAAGTGCTGCCGAACGCTCTGACTTGTGCATACAGCATGTGCGTGTCAACGTGGTACACGCGACCGCAGCGGCAGCATCTGGGTCACACATCACCCGGTTGTCCGCCCCGGTAGCTGAGTGGTCAGCGTGACAGACGGGTTCGATTCCTGGCTGGGTTGGAGATTTTCTCTGCTCAGGGACTGGGTGTCGTGTTGTCCTAATCGTCATCATTTCATCTCCAACTACGCGCATGTCACCGAAGTGGCGTCAAGTCGAAAGACCTGCACCAGGCGAGCGGTCGGGAGGCCCTCGTCACACGTTTCTCTCTATCACCCACTTTACAAAATGCATGGGCGTAAAATTCTTAAGCTAGCGCTATTAAAACGCGCCTTTCCTCTCTTGTCCACGTGAGAGTCACGTTGTTCTGCGTGTAGTGTCCACGGACATGTTATAAGGCAGAAAGAGAAGCTCCGTAACAAATAGCGCGATTCAAAGTCTTACTTTATATTTGTTCCTATTCAGCAGCAGAATCTTCACAACATGTGAAATAAAAAAGAATTGTTTTACACTTTCTTGTTATATCTTACTGCATGTAGTGCAATCTGTCTTGTAGATTAAACCATTCGAACAAACTCCATCCTCAGATGGAACGTACATATGTAACATCGAATATTAGAGAATATACTTTCTTTTCGGTGCAATAAAAGTATCAGATCCTAACAGAAAAAGCGAAGACTAGTAATAAAAATATTCGGATCCACTGAAGCGCAAACAAGAATCACATTACCAGCTACCTCATCATTTCGCTCTACCGACTGTGACTTTCGAATGGCCATACATTGAATCTGACCGACTGAAAGTTTTAATGGTAGATACGTTATTAACTGACACTGAAATATGACAGATTGTATCAACGACAATGCGTTTCTTATGGATCCTCACTGTGCCCGTTTACAGTCTGTCCCCACTCTGGCTACCCAGCCACGTCACCGGGCGCCTCCACAGGCTGTCTCACGACGCAGTACCGCCCTGCCGCGGCGCGCGCTTTAAGTCGGCGGCGACGCCGTCTGCATACACGGCCCGGCAGCGTTAATTTTTAGACGAGTGTTTTAGTACCGTAAAGAATACAAAAGACGATAGCTTCTTCCGAAACATAACGCTATAGAGTAAATAATATTAACATATGAACGTAAGTCGGGATTTTACTACAAACATGGAACCGAATGCCTGTTCATGTGAATGTACGTTCCTCTACTTCTACCCCATAAAGCGCAATGAAACTGTAGAATTTAAGAATTATTCTCACTTTGTGTTTCTACTAAAGGATAGAAGTTTTCTTTGAAGGATTGCGTTGAAACTTAACAGGTCTTGCAACACGATGAGTGTTTAAAAAGTAACAAGAAATTTACAATTTCTTGTGTTGTACTAGTCCGATTTGCACTACATTTTTTGTCACTGCCTTCGTAAACGTACGTGAAAAGTATGTGGACAATGTTATATCCATTGGCTATTTGCTCTATTGTCAGCTGTCAAAAAGGATACATGTGTTTTGGTAGCATCAACGATTATTTGTTTTGTGTAAAAACAGATTAGAGAATCTTTCTTACATAAAGAGTATGGAATTTTAGAAAAGTTAAATATTCCTTTTGGCGAGCCTGTTACGAGTAAAACTGGAGTTTTTTGTTTCACGACAATTTGTAGTTTCCGTAATGTCGGCACTATTTTTAGATTGATGTAAAAGCCCTCCATCGTTTGTGGAAGGATCGATTTTATGAAATTGTCTACGACGACGGGTTTCCTCCCAAAATTACTAGTTTTCCTTCGTGGCGATCCCTGTAAACCACGCGGTTTATTTTTGCGTTCCTTCCTTAGGCGTGACAGACGTTTGCATAAATTGGAGCCCTTTGCTTGGAACGGGTAACAGTTCTTTTCGTGTCACCTCCTTAACACACGCTGTAACATAACAGACGATCGAACGCTCGTTACATCTACATCTACATCTACATCCATTCTCTGCAAGCTACCTGACGGTGTGTGGCGGAGGGTACCTTGAGTATCTCTATCAGTTGTCCCTTCTATTCCAGTCTCGTATTGTTCGTGGAAAGAAGGATTGTCGGTATGCCTCTGTGTGACCTCTAATCTCTCTGATTTTATCCTCATGTCTCTTCGCGAGACCTACATAGGAGGGAGCAATATACTGCTTGACTCCTCGGTGAAGGTATGTTCTAGAAACTTCAACAGAAGCCCATACAGAGCTACTGAGCGTCTCCGTGCAGAGTCTTCGAGTTTATCTGTCATCTCTGTAACGCTTTCGCGATTACTAAATCGTCCTGTAACGAAGCGCGCGGCTCTCCGTTGGATCTTCTCTATCTCTTCTATCAACCCTATCTGGTGCGGATCCCACACTGCTGAGCAGTATTGAAGCAGTGGGCGAACAAGGGTACTGTAACCTACTTCCTTTGTTGTCGGATTGCATTTCCTTAGGATTCTTCCAATGAATTTCAGTCTGGCATCTGCTTTACCGACGATCAACTTCATATGATCATTCCATTTTAAATCACTCCTAATGCGTTCTCCCAGTTGCTGACCTGCTATATTGTAGCTAAATGATAAGGGATTTATCTTTCTATGTATTCGCAGCACATTACACTTGTCCACATTGAGATTCAATTGCCATTCCCTGCAACATGCGTCAATTCGTTGCAGATCCTTCATCATTTCGGTACAATTTTCCATTGTTACAACCTCTGGATATACTACAGCGTCATCCGCAAAAAGCCTCAGTGATCTTCCGATGATATCCTCAAGGTCATTTATGTATATTGTGAATAGCAACGGTCCTATGACACTCCCCTGTGGCACACCTGAAATCACTCTTACTTCGGAAGACTTCTCTCCATTGAGAATGACATGCTGCGTTCTGTCATGTAGGAACTCTTCAATCCAATCACACAATTGGTCTGATAGTCCGTATGATCTTACTTTGTTCATTAAACGATTGTGGGGAACTGTATCGAAAGCCTCGCGGAAGTCAAGAAACACGGCATCTACCTGTGAACCCGTGTCTATGCCCTTCTGAGTCTCATGGACGAATAGCGAGAGCTGGGTATCACACGACCGTCTTTTCCGAAACCCGTGCTGATTCCTACAGAGTAGATTTCTAGTCTCCAGAAAAGTCATTATACTCGAACATAATATGTGTTCCAAAATTCTACAACTGATTGACGTTAGAGATATAGGTCTATAGTTCTGCACATTTGTTTGAAGTCCCTTCTTGAAAACGTGGATGACCTGTGCCCTTTTCCAATCTTTTGGAACGCTACACCGCTGCAAGAAGGGGGGCAAGTTCCTTCGCGTACTCTGTGTAAAATCGAACTGGTATCCCATAAGGTCCAGCGGCCTTTCCTCTTTTGAGCGATTTTAATTGTTTCTCTATCCCTCTGCCATCTCTTTCGACATCTACTATTTTGTCATATGTGCGACAGTGTAGAGAAGGAACTACAGTGCAGTCTTCCTCTGTGAATTAGCCATTTAGTAGTTCGGCCTTCAGTCTGTTTCAGTACCATTTTGGTCACAGAGTGTCTGAACATTTCGTTTTGCTCCACCTACTGCTTTGACATAAGACCAAAATTTCTTAGGGTTTTCTGCCAATCAGTACATAGAGCTTTACTTTCGAATTCATTGAATGCCTCTCGCATAGCCCTCCTCACATTACATTTCGCTTCGCGTAATTTTTGTTTGTCTGCAAGGCTTTGGCTATGTTCATGTTTGCTGTGAAGTTCCCTTTGCTTCCGCAGCAGTTTTCAAACTCGGTTGTTGTACCACGGTGGCTCTTTTCCATTTCTTACGATCTTGCTTGGCACGTACTCATCTAACGCATATTGTACGATGGTTTTGAACTTTGTCCACTGATCCTCAACACTATCTGTACTTGAGACAAAACTTTTGTGTTGAGCCGTCAGGTACTCTGTAATCTGCTTTTTGTCACTTTTGCTAAACAGAAAAATCTTCCTACCTTCTTTAATATTTCTACTTATGGCTGAAATCAGTGATGCAGTAACCGCTTTATGATCGCTGATTCCGTGTTCTGCGTTAACTGTTTCGGGTCTGTTTGTCGCCAGAATGTCCAATATGTTATCGCCACGAGTCGGTTCTCTGTTTAACTGCTCAACGTAGTTTTTCAGATAAAGCACTTTAAAAAAATTTCACTGGATTCTTTGTCCCTGCCACCCGTTATAAACGTTTGAGTCTCCCAGTCTAACGGGTGATCAAAAAGTCAGTATAAATTGGAAAAAGTGATAAACCATGGAATAATGTAGATAGAGAGTTAAAAATTGAGACACAAGCTTGGAATGACATGGGGATTTATTAGAAAAAACAAATTCACAAAATGTCTGACAGATCTCTTATGCGCGTCGTTTGGTGATGATCGTGTGCTGAGCCGCCACTTTCGTCACACTTGGCCTCCTAGGTCCCCAGACCTCAGTCCGAGTTATTGTTGGCTTTGGGGTTACCTGAAGTCGCAAGTGTATCGTGATCGAGCGACATCTCTAGGGATGCTGAAAGACAACATCCAACGCCAATGCCTCACCACATACTCCGGACATGCTTTACAGTGCTTTTCACAACATTATTCCTCGATTACAATTACTGTTGAGGAATGATGGTGGACATATTGAGCATTTCCTGTAAAGAACATCATTTTTGCTTTGTCATGCTATTCTGATCTGATGAAGCGCCACCTGTCGGACATTTTTTAAGCTTTTGTATTTTTTTTTTTTTTTTTGTTCTAATCAAATCCCATGTCATTCCAAGCATGTGTGTCAATTTGTACCTCCCTATCTACATTATTCCGTGATTTATTCAGTTTTCAAATTTATACTGACTTCTTGGTCACCTGGTGTATCTGGCAAATTAAAATCTCCACCCAGAACTAGAACATGATGGGGAAATGTACTCCGCAAATAGCTCCTCTTCGTCTTCTGCAATTTTCTTGCAATGCAACGCTGTTATCCAGCACTTCCAGATACCGAAGTATGTCAGTGACTGATGCTGGCAACAAGGATCTCACGAACAGAAACGACGTATTGTACACCACTGCACGCCGATCTACGCCGCTAGACAAGTAACAGGCAACTGATTTTGGGTGCCCCTGTAGGCCAGTGGCAGGGTTCTCCCGGAAAAGGCCGCTTCCCCCACCAAAAGCGCTGCTCGCTCTTGAGTTTACAGACAGACTATACCTTGAAACCAACACCAACTGAAAGCCAGTATGGTGTATGGTGAGTCTGTACTGAAGAAAGATGGCGTGCATATGGCGTACAAGGCGTTCTTCCATCTCTTTGGTCAATGTTCGAACACACTTTCAGAATATCTGTCTTGCTTGATATTGCGCTGCACGTTTGGAAAGACTCCCCAGCGTGCGTTTTCCATGCTATGACGATATAAACTCGGCCTTCTCAAAGCTCTACGTTCGAATGAACAGTCCGGGTGCCGATGGCATAACCGACACGTGCCCTTAGCGCCAGGATGTCACCCAGAACAAGTCCGGCCCAAAGGGCCTCCCCTAAACAGCCGCCAGTTCCGCAAACTGGAAGCTGTATCAAAGTTGTTACCGTATCGTCACAGTCCAACACATGTTAGACTGTGTTGAAATTCAAGTTTTTCTGGATATTAATATAATATGAATGTGCTTGAAGGTCTCTCGGGCATGCAGCTGTAGGCAGTATCTATCTTACCCCTGGTGAGACAAGACTCTACATCCTTACATTTGTCCTCTATCCATCCCTGCTTAGCCATTTTGTACTTCCTGTCGATTTCATTTTTGAGACGTTTGTATTCCTTTTTGCCTGCTTCACTTACTGTATTTTCATATTTTCTCCTTTCTTCAGTTAGATTCAATATCTCTTCTGTTACCCAAGGATTTCTACTAGCCCTCGTCTTTTTACCTACTTGATCCTCTGCTGCCTTCACTATTTCATCTCTGAAAGCTACCCATTCTTCTTCTACTGTATTTCTTTCCCCCATTACTGTCAATTGTTCCTTTATGCTCTCACTGAAACTCTGTGCAACCTCTTGTTCTTTCTCTTTATCCAGGTCCCATCTCCTTAAATTCCCACCTGTTTGCAATTTTAATCTACTGGTCATAACCAATAGATTGTGGTCAGAGTCCACATTTGCCCCTGGAAATGTCTTACAATTTAAAACCTGGTTCCTTAATCTCTGCCTTACCATTATATAATCTATCTGATACCTTTTAGTATCTCCAGGGTTCTTCCATGTATACAACCTCCTTTCATGATTCTGAAACCAAGTGTTAGCTACGATTAAGTTGTGCTGTGTGCAAAATTCTACCAGGCAGCTTCCTCTTTCATTTCTTAACCCCAATCCATATTCACCTACTACGTTTCCTTCTCTTCCTTTTCCCACTATCGTGTTCCAGTCACGGCGTAGCGTGCCATCATCATCAGATTACTCCTGTTGACTGACGTCCAATGCCGGCGGGCGGTGTGGTATATATACCTGTCGCCTCTCCCCTCCGTATGGACTCCGCGTATGGACCGAGGGATGTGCAGGCCGCGGTGGTCTTTCAAATTTCAACGCTTTTTTCATCAAAAGTGCAACAATGCTATTTGCTATTAAAGGTTTGAAAGCTACTGGAGTATGGCCCACGGACCAGTCCGTATTCACCGATGCAGATTTCCTCCCGGAAGACAAAACTGACATCGGACTTGAGAGGCCGTCAGATAAAGAGGTTATTGTATCTGGAGCTGAACGATTGGAGTTGCCTTCACCTAGCACACCAGGTAAAAAAGACGACGCCAACAGGTTGGGTGATCAAGCTGGCAGGTTTCAGCGAATTGTAACTATGAACTGTCACCCAAGAATGACGAAGTTATTGAGGCTAATTGTTCTAGTCCTGCAACTGCTAGATCGTACATTTATGGGTGCACTTAAGACTCACTACAGCGAGAATATTTGGCAGTGGATGCTCCATGACAGCAAACTTGTTGGATCCTATGATATAGTGTGTTTCTTTGGCAAGGGAAGGAAATACAGTAGAAGGATGAAGTAGTGAAGGCAGCAGAGGATCAAATAGGTAAAAAGACGAGGGCTATTAGAAATCCTTGGATAACAGAAGAGATATTGAATTTAATTGATGAAGGGAGAAAATATAAAAATGCAATAAATGAAGCAGCCAACAAGGTACACAGACGTCTCAAAAATGAGATCGACAGGAAGCGCAAAATGGCTAAGCAGACATGGATGGCTAGAGGACAAATGTAAGGATGTAGAAGCTTATCTCACTAGGGGGTCTTTGGCAAAGTTCTTTTCCTCTCTTTTCTTTAATAATGACTTCTAACTCTTTTTTGTACAGCAAATCAGTTGAAACAATGGTCTTTCCCCTCATCCATTCTCGGGAATACGAACATCAGGGCAACATAAGAACCTCCTGCACTCAGCAAACAGATGACCATTACTAGAGACCCACACTCAGCAGCAGTCAGAGAACAAATTTGGCGTTTACCTCTGCTTGCAGTATCAGTCTGAACTACCCTAAGGCCTGTTTCCTCAACGTTCCATACACGATCTTCTGGATATTTATGTTTCCAGAATTCAGCTTATAGCAAGTCGTAGAATGAGTTAACTCTCTCATGCGAAAAGCGTTTTGCTCGAGCATATGATGTTCCAGTTGGCTTTCTAATTGAAAGCTTATCTTGATGATATCGAAGAAAATGGTCAAGACAAGGCCTTCCAGCAATTTCATTTCTGAAGTTTGTTGCAATTCCATTCCCAACTGCAAGTTGGTAGGCCATTTTTCTAACATCCATACTAGTAAAAGCATAGAATTTGGCCTCCATATAGTGTATGTAAACCACTAGTTCTCTTCCAAACTTTTTAGTTTCAACATCTGTCAGGTATTAGCCTCATACACATACTGGCACAGAGTTGTTTTTGGGACAGCGCAATGTTTGCTTTTTTAACTCCCATGATTTTTACTACAACAGCAGACACTGCCTCTCGCATTTTGTTTTTATCCCACACCTGCCTTTTACGGGTACATTTAGGTGCCAGATTAGTCCTAGGCATCTGAAAACAGAAATAAAAACATTTTACGGTCTGCTTATAATATGGACCCTGAGGTCCACATTACAGTCACTTACACCTTGTAAACTAGTGTAGACAGCTTAAAAATGCAATAATACCATACTTTTAATCTATTTGAAACTGTTGCCAATACTTAGATGCAACCTACTAAGTATTAACCAATAATGGTATGTTAATACACTACTAGAGTTCAGCTAAATATTATTAAGGTATTAAGGGGGGGGGGGTGCATATTACCACCACTTACTCTACATAGTAATGCAAAGCAGGTGAAACATTTGGATAAAGGTGTACTTGCATTCACGTTGCTTGTAACAGCAAATCTGTTTGACAGGCTCATTGTCATTGTGAAAGAAAAACTAACAAGCAAAATGAAAACATCCACCATAAGCACGAATCCAGTATTTTGATGAATAAGGACTCAACTAGAAAGGTAGGCAGACGTTGGAAAGTACCAGCCACAAAATCACTTGAAGTTTACCTTGTGGAAGAAAATATTATCCACTGTAACTCCAAATTAGTGTGCACTGACTGTAAAGTAAGAATTTATAGATATTACTATGCATGTATTGATTATAGCATTAAGTTAAATATGTGCAAGCATATACATAATGTTTATGAAGTAGAGAGTATAGAAGAAAAACCGTTTCAAATTTCTGAATTACCAGATGTACTACTTATGAATGTTGGAGAGGAAAATTCTGAAGCCAGTTTGTTCCTGTGACACAGAGGTACTGGCAGAAATTGTTTCTGGTATTTCAGTTACTGAAGTTTAGCTGGCCAACAAAATGGTAACTTCACTGAAGGCTAGTGTAGGTGCTGTTCATGCCAGTAGTGGCGTCTCTTTCAATAGCCCACAAAGGAGTCACAAGAGAAAACTTGCAGTACAGAGGAGACTGTTTTGAGCAAAGAAAACAAATTCCTCAAGCTGCATACTCATGGCAGTTCCTGATACAGAAGAAACTGTGAACACTTCTGGATGAAGGTTTACACCACATTAGCTAGTGTGTTGATCTCACATTCAGGAACATGATGGCTTTATTCCGTGTCCTGCCATCCAGTTATAGGTTTTCCATTATTTCCCTAGATCAATCAAGGCAAATTCTGGGATGGTTCCTTTGAAAGGCCAAGGCCAATTTTCTCCCCCATCCTTGAAACAGTCAGAGCTTATGCTCTGTCTCTGACGGCCTCACTGTTGACAGAATGTCAGATGTCAATATTCCTTCCTTCTTCACTGGCCTCTGGTGCGGCAGTTCTGCTGACACGTGGGACCACCAGAAACTGCTGCGGCTTGTGCCAGCAGCCTAGAATGCTGGCATCACTGGGTCAGCCCCCTCCCAAGCCGTGCTGGGCAGTGATGACTGTGACTGAGGCTCAGCGCACTGCTGGTGATGGCCACACATTTGACAACTGTCCCAACGTGACAACAGAGTGAGTTGCAATCGTCAACTTGTAATATATATTTATTTTTGATCTAGCTAGATGGGTAACACTAGTGCAACTGTTAAACAGATTAAATATTTTCATATTCTAGCAAGGAATACACTAACATCTGATTGTTCACAATCAATTTTCCTGATAATGTAACTCATTTACCAAAAAATAAATTTGGTGAATAAATAATAATTTCAATATCAGTACAAACACATGCAGTTGGAATTAGGAATGAGTAATTATGAATTAGCAATATAACCTAACTGAAAGCCTTTCACGTTCCAATTTGCAGTATAATTTTACTTTTTAAAAAAATCCCCCTTTTTGAAAAGTTATCTGTAACCAAATAACTCATATTCCAGAATTTTCTGTTTTTAGCGGGCCATTATTTCCTAAATTTAAGCATATAATTTTGTAGTTCTAATTTACCAGGGCACAATAGTGGCTGTTTTTATTTGGAAACAAGTAATAAACTTGTCATTAATGCTAGTAACACCCTGACACAGATGCTAAGAGAGCAGATACCAAGTCTCACTGCTTGCCTGCTGGCTGCAGATGTTGATTGATTGTCTGAATGAGGAGAGGAACGAAACAGTGACATCATTTGTCCCAAGATCCAAAGTGGCAGAGACTGTGGGAGCAGCAAACCAACAGCACAATCTATTTGATGGCGAAGCAAAACAGGCAAATGAAGATGGAACACTGGGGTGGCAGGAAGAGTAAAGAACTGGAGGGAGGAAGGGGGAGATCATAAGACACCCCAATGGTGCTATGTGTGACATGGTGCTGGAATCACTGCTAACCCACCCCAGTTCGCACTTCATACCATGAGTGCGACACAGTGGGGAAAACACCGTGGCGGCGGAGGGGGGGGGGGGTGATGAAACAGCACAAAATGGAGAGGAAAACCTGACCAGCATGAAAGCAATGATGCAGGCCTTCCAAACTGACGGCCTCCAATTGTGGAAGACAATTCAGGTACTTAAATCCATGGAACAAACCACTTTTATGATGAAAACCCAGGACAGATGTAACTATGTAAGGTTGTATGCTACCATCTGTGATAATGGAGAATGGAAGAGTGTGTTTAGTGCAAAAGGCCAAATGGTAGGGGAGTCTCATAAAATGTGGGGGTTACAGATCATTATGGAGTAAGAGGCTTAGATTCAACCTTGTATGACCAATACGAAGTTCGCAGAGGATGGTAGATCCCCAGTGGGCCATGTGGCAAGAGTCCCCTTATCGCAATAAGTTTATTAGGCAGGGGGTTGGCCTCCAAGAGTCAGCTCAAGGCTGAGCAAAAAGGAATTGGACATGAGGCTGCAAACCCAGCACCAGAGAGGTCACACAAAAGGGGCACACCCTCCAGCCACAGGATCAGCAGTTCATTACCTGGGATACCCACATGAGTGGGAACCCAAAGAAAGTCAACTGAACAACCAGCATGGTCAAGATTGGTAAGGTGGTCTTAGATGTCATAGACCAAGAAGAGGGAGGGAAAACCACTGTCTGATAGCCTCAAGGGCAGTTATCGAGTCTGCACATAACGTGGGTGGGAGAGGACTGTTAAACATACTAAAGAACCTGGTAAATGGCCATTAGCTATGCAGTACACATGCTACATGGGGCAGGTAAGAGATGGTGTTACTTGCCAGCAGAAGGCACATTCCTTCTAATTAGCAGATTTAGAGCCTAGAGCCATTCCATTAAAACACAACAGCAGCCTGAAACTCCCATAAAAGCTGGCAGAACAAACAATGAAACACAGACCCCTCTGAATCTGGGATCAAGGAACTAACCAAGGGGGAGGAGGTTTTTGGAGAGAACGGGGAACAGGACAAAGAGGGAAGATAAAAATCATGGCAAAGGACTGCAAGCTGGAGCCCAACTGTTAAACTCACCTGAAGAGCGAGCAATTTCCTGCTGCTAAAGTATAAAATATAAGGGATGTGTGGGGAAAGAGAAGATGGTGATGGCATAGGAAACAGGAAGCTTAGACTGTTGTACCAAAAGGGCAGTGAGTGGGGGACAACCCCAGCTTCAACCAGGAAACAATATGGCTAGTGCAAAAGGTATTGATGATCAGATAGATACCACAATGGTGGACCTGCTCCAAGAGGATCAGTATGGAAGGAGCAACTGAGCCCTAAATTTGGCTACCATGCCCCCCTCCCCCTCCCCACACACACACGCACACACAAGTAAATGTCATAAGACGACCCAAGAAATGGAAGTGGTGGACCACAATCAGAAATTGGGTCTCGAGATAGAGCTCCAGTAGGTATCGTACACAATATGGTGACAGAAATGCACCACCCACAATTTAAGAGGAGAAAACTGAAAACTGTGTGAGAAGGTCCATGCAGAAGCATACCACATGGCACCCTGGAACTGTCACTTCACAAAAGCCCACAAGTGTTTGAGTTATTTAACACAGAAGTCATCCACATGCAGAGCAGGGGTGACCAACAGTTTGACGGAGGTCACAAGTCCTTTAATAGTGATGAGGAAAAGGATACTTCACTGAACCCAATGGAATGCCATCCTCCTCAGCAATGGAGTGTCCTTATCCCAGGACTTATGTTCCTTCTTCTCTTTCATAAGTAGAGGAGGACACACGCTAGATGCCAGAGAGGTAAGGGGGGAGAGAGAGAGAGGCTTCTGCTAGTTCTATAAAGAGAGACCAGGCAACCTTGGGGATGCTAGAGCTGACGGTTCCATGGCCAATGTGTACCAGCAGACTCTTGGACTGAGAGGAGGCCCTAATGGCAGCAGACACCAGAGAAGAGGCACTTCTCTGGTGGATGAAAGGAGCAACAGTTGGAGGGGAGGAAGATGTAAGTTCAGGGGAGAGGGAGAGAAGAGTGAGGCATCACTGGGATAAGGTGGGGGAAAGGATGTAATAGAGTCAATAGTAGATTTTTGTAGACACAAGGCGAAGCTGATCGTAAACCCCAATATATTCTTTCCTTCTTACAAACCAGCGACAGTTGTGACAATGAATACATGTGGTCAGTAGAACAAAGGCACACCTGGGCATCCTCATTCATTGCATACAGGATTAATACATGTGTACAAATCATAAACACCAAAAACATTTTAGCAGTGGCAGGACATACATCACAGTGCACAGTGATAAGCCATAACCTTGACCTTGTCTTTGGGGTATCCCCTTCAAAGACCAGAATAAAGTGGTCATTATCAGTGTGGTTGTCCTTAGTGCCTTTCTGAATATGATGAACAAAATGAATGCCTTGCCACTCCAGACTGGCCCACGCTTCACCAGTTTGGAAGATGAGGTCTCTATGAAAAAGACACCCTGAAGCATATTCAAAGGCTAGTGAGGAGTAATGGTTTGCCAAACTTGTCTTTGATAGTTTCTACCAAAATAATGGGTTCATGGTGGGAAGGTGTCCTTGTCAGTCTTGATGCAGACCAGGTAATGGGGAAAAGATTTGACCCCAAGCAAGCGAGTCTGACCCTCCTCCCATGAGGGGATAGTTGTAAGTTGAAAAGGGGTACCATGAAAAGTCGTTCCTGACTAAAGGTCAGCCAAAGACGGCCGGTTTTTTAAGTCTGATATGTTTGATACAAAGTGTAGACCCTAATAGCACCAAAACCAATCAGGGGCTCTCCCCTTGTGCACTACTCAGCCACACCAAGGGCCAATGCCATAGGGGCTGTTGCTGGGAGTTCCAATGCTTCAGAATGACAAGCCACTACTCCTAGGCATACACAGGGAGGTAGCAGCTCATGTATCAGAACTGTCATCCCTGTTTTCAGAGGACTCCATCAAAAGAGTACATAACACCCCAAGCACACGAAATGACTACTGTGCTAGCTGTACAGCACAAAAAGTGCAATGGCTTCCGGTAAAAAATGGAAGAGGTGGTAAGCCCACATGCCAAAGACTTCATGTATGGTGTTGTTCCACAGCTGGCTCACACCATGGAGACAAAATTTAGAGTAGTTCAATCCCCAAAGAGGGACCAAAATTTCCAAAAAGGGAATTGTAAAGCAAGAGGAATAATACTGTAAGGGATATCAACAAAAAAAAAGATAGCCAGGCCAATGTAAGCAAGGGAAAGGATTGAGGACAGGAATGGATGAGCACGGGAAAGTTAATGCAATTTTGAAAAGTAGAAGGGATCCAATTGCTAGCAGCCTCATGTGCACAAAATAATTGTGACCCCCTTCCACTGGGGAATGGGGATGGAGCAGATATAGAAACATGATTCTGTGATGTTAAAGATAAACGAATCTTCATATGTGAGTATTACTGGATTTGCTCCAAGTATCCACTGGCCAACATGCAAACATGTAGTACTGAGGTCAGACTGGCCATCGTGACAGCTCTATTTCTCATGCAGTGAAGTAGACAACACTACCCAGTGCTGTTGGCACTGTTGCAGTCACATGTTGTATTGCCATGCTAGGTGACACGACAACTCACCATAGTGCACACAACTACACACTGCTTACTCTAGAGCCCTGCAAATTAATATTAAACCGACTGAGCATATACAAATTAAGAGATGACTCACAATTCAATAATGTGCATATCAGAGAATCAGTTTCATACGTAGCGTGAAATGAAATGACAGTATGGCATTTCTGGCCGGGAGATCGTATGCAGGAGAAATCGGCTGCCTACTGCAAGTCTACATCAGTTGATACTGCTTATTTTTGCATCTAAAGAAATGGTAAAATGGTGATAAGCACAACACAACACCCAACCTCTGAGAGGATAAATTCTCAAATTGGCCAGGAATTGCACCTGGAGCCCCTGCACAGCTGTTGGTCTCTCTATCCGACAGCCACAGTGATGGACAGAGCTGGCGTCCAACACACTCATTTACTGACAGTCCTGTAAGGCATTGTGTATCGGAAGAGGAAAGCAACATTGGGCATATGAATATAGGGATGACTCACAAGGCATTTCAGTATTGTGCTTACACACAATCAGTTGCATATATGGTGTGCTGTTTGGATGCTCTTGCTGCCATGGTATGCCAAAAGCTTATCCCTCACACCCAATGACAGGTCCTATAAGTAAACACTAAATCAGAATGCAGGCATTGTGTATTGAAACAGGAAAGTAACATTGAGCATATTTGAATTCATAGACGTCTCACAAGGCATTTCAGTATAGTGCATATTACATAATTAATCTCATACCTGGTGTGCTGTGTGGAATCTCCAGCTACCTTTTTTAAGCCAAAAGCTTACCCTTCACGCCCAGTAAGTAAACAAACAGGAAGACAAGATGTCCAGCAAGTGAGATCACAGGTGTTTTCTTTGTCCACTAAAAGAACTTATTTGAGAGGAAATAGTGTCAAATTTAAATTTCCTTTGTTTTGTATATTTGCTGTAGTGTCCATTCTTGTCACAAAACTGAATATTTGCGTCCCCATAGAGATTATTCTTGAAAAAAAAAAAAAAAAATTGTGTAATCTGAAGTCACGATAATTGTGACATAATGCAAAATTTTGCATTCCAAAACACAAAAAATTGTATTAAAATTTTCTTGATAGCGGAAAATTCGTTTAAGAAAGGCAGCTACTAGTTTCATCAGTGCCTATTGTTACTATAAAAGTATAATTAAAAGTTTTTTAAATTGTATTTAACTAACACATTTCATATTGTTCACTAGTTAGAGGCGATCTAGGCATAAATTTAAAACCTGACCAAACACTAAAGTAAATTCTCTAAAAGCAAAGTAATTACTAATTCACTCTCCTGTCATTATATCTCTAAATCAGTACAAAAACAACAACAATGGCATGTAAGACCTCCATGTCATTTTTGCATACATATAGCCAATCTCGTGTCCTGGACAAATTTAAAACTTAATTATTCTTTTGAAACTGATCATGAGTGGGAAATGTGGAAGCTGTTATAGCATTGTGAGTAGAGGGATTTGTTGCTAACCTTGTAGGAAATATTTTCACTGGGGGAGGGAGAATCTTGGGAGAACAGAAGAGGCTCTCTCCTGGAACTGCAGAGTATGCAGTAGGAACATTTTGGTTGGGGTACAGGAAAGGAAAATCTGTGCCCTTGTGGCACAGTTGAAGGAAGCAAGGAAGGAACTGATAAGGATCAAGAGAGATAGGGAGGAGGAGGGTGGTTGTGAACTGGCAGCTTGTAGGAGGGTAGGAAGAAAGAGAACATGATGTGATGTTTTTGGCGTTGATGATAAAACTGTGTGTCTACCACTGCCAGAGCCTCTGGTAGAACACGGAGCAAGAAATGTGCAGCACACTTCAACTGAGGCCAAGAAGCTTAGAAATATACAAAATGTTAGGAAGAAGAAAGTGCTGCTGCTAGGTATTAGGCATGGGTGAGTTGTAGGCCCCGAGTTACAGGAATGTTTAGGGGCAACATACCAGGCCACCAGTATGTTCCAGCCAAATGCAGGGCTAAGTCATGTGATAGAGGACTTAAGGTCTTTACAAAAGAAGACCATGTAGTGATAGTGGGTGGGGCAGGAAACAGTTTGCACAGGGATAGGGCACATGACATAGGTGGTGACCTGGGCAAGATAGCTTCCCTGACTTGTGGCAGTACACTTTGTTGAGCTGTTCCGGTGTCACGATTGGCCACACCTTGATGGAGATGTGAGGCGAATCAATTTGGGGTTAGGGAAGCCAACTTTGCTCACATGCCCGTCGGGACTATCGACAGATGGGGTTTCACTGGGTGTGGCCTATACCTAAACAGGACTGGCAAAGGAAGATTGGTACAGCTGATTCGTGAAAGTATAGGGGGTGGATCTCGGGCCACACATGGTCAAATACCTGTTGTCATCAGTATGAGAAGTAGGTCTTTTTTAGGATAAATCCAGACAACAGGTTCCCCTGCCTAAAGAGTGTCTCCAGCAGTTTGAATTAACAGGGCTTGATATCACCAAGATATTAATAATTTTGTGTTTGTATGGATCTCCCAGAGATAGTGTGGACACTGTTTTTCAATAAATTAACAGAATTTCTATATAAAGTCTCAAGTACAAAGCTCAGCACAATTCTGTGTGGGGACATTAAAATCAACATGAATATCATAAATGAATCCAGCAGCACCTTCATAAATATACTTCAAAGTTTTGGCCTCTCCCTATTGGTCAATAGTGCAACAAGGGTTGCTACAATGACTTCATCAGTAATTGACCATGTTGCCACAAATATGGGCAGGGAAAAATGTGATGTAGCTGTAAAAGATCTCGGATTATCAGACCATCTCTGTCAAACAACAACAGTAATATGAGACATGAAATCATCCCATAAACTACAAGCCTACAAATGACATCCATTGGAAATGAAAATAAAAGATTTTTCAAAGGAACTAGCAAAAAAAAAAAAACGCTGGGATGAAGTGTATAGGGAAACCAATGTGAATAAGAATCCACATTATTTAAATTGAACTTTGAAAAGGCATTTCCAAAAGTATGCATGTCTGTATCAACGTCACACAAAAGTAGATGGATAACAGCAGGTACTAAGAAGTCCTCCCAAACAATTAAATACCTCACTTCCATGGAAAAGAGTCACAATGATCCATAGGAAGGTGCTGATAGCTGCAACAAAATCGTTTAATGACACAGTAATATATAATGCAGGGAATAAAAGCAAAGCAGTCTGGGATGTTATAAAAACGGGAACGGGAACAGGGAGAGGCAAAGAAAGACAGACAGAATAACATATTCCTAAGGGAGGAGGATAAGGTAATAAATAAGCCACAACACTTATCAAAGTATGTAAATGAGCATTTTTCAAGTATTTTAGGGAAGTTACGGCAAGAATTCCCCAAAACAAATATAACCCCTGTAAAAAATGTTGCACTAAATACAATGATGTTACTTCAAATCACAGATAATGAAGCCAGTAAAACTGTTGAAAAACTAAAAAGCCAGTAGGCTTATATGAAGTATCAATGTGTGTACTAAAACAATGCATAGAGGTTGTACAAGGTCCCTTAACACACATAATAAATGAATCCTGTACACCAGGGACATTTCCACAGCAGTTAAAACAGGCAAGAGTTTTGTCTTTGATTAAGAAAGGTAATGCAGAAAATTACAAGCTGTCACCATTCTCAAAAATAATAGAAGCAATTATGAAAAACAGATTAATGAATTACCTGAATAAATACAATCTTTTAAGTGAGTCACAGTTTTGTTTGTGATGTGGCAAAAATACGGAGTCAGCTGTCGTAGAATGCACAAAAGTTGTACTTGATGCTCTTGATAAAGAAGAGTCTGTCAGAGGGTTCCTTTATGATCTTTCTAAGCCCTTTGATGCAGTCGACCACAAGATTCAATTAAATCAATTAGAAGCATTAGGAGAAAGAGTGGTAGCTAAGGACTGGTTTTGATCATACCTAGCAGATAGGGTACAAAGAATAGTGATAACACATACTTCAAATAGAGCTTAACATTTAGTAAAACACTTACCCAAACAAATGTAAGCACATTACACACATCCATGCCCGAGGCAGGATTTCAACCTGCGACCGTAGCAGTCGTGCGGTTCTGGACTGAACTGCTCGGCCACCACGGCCGGCGAAAAATACATTAATATGGGGTTTCCACAAGGTATCAAATGAGGACCAATAGTATTCCTGATGTACATCAATGACTTTCCCAGTAGTGTTACTCATGGTGAAAAAATTCTTTTCACTGATGACAGCAATATTATAGTCAGTGAGAAAACAAGAGAACTCCTCTAAGAGAAAGCAAATGAAACTCTCAAGGAAGTCTACAATTGATTGATTTTTATTGTTGTAGAGACCTCGGAGGCATTACAAAACAGAGAAACTTCTGGTACAAATTGATATTGCATAGTAATTTTAGCCAATTACAGACGTACTCATATATAGAAGCATGTAAAAACTGATCACAAAGTGTGGTCATACCATATTCTTTGCCACCCTTCAAAATTCATCCGTTTCATAAATGTTGAGTTCAAGAAGAAATTCTTTTCCTTTTTATTTTTATTGGAAGATCTGTGATATGTTGGGGTATGGCATTAAAAAATTTTATGGGCTTGTATAAAGAGCACTTTTGTGTTTTTTTTATAGTTACATCAGAAAGAAACTAGGTCTTGCTTGTTTCTTGTGTTATAATTATGCCGCATGTCATACTGTTGATACTTCGGATAGATTTCCTTGGTATGCATTACACACTATGGTATAAATATTGACAGCAGGGTCATAATCTGTAATTTTCTAAAGCCTGGACTACAGTGAGCTCTGGGTGCCAAGCTACATATCTGTCTTATTGCCTTATTTTGTAGTTTGAAGACATTAGCTGCCTTGCTTTGATGTCCCCACAGTAAATGTGACTGTGGTTTCTTTTGCTTTAAGTACTGGCACATTTAGACAAAGACACAGCTTCCTTGGAGAAAATATTCCTTTGCTAATGCTGCTTCCCACCTTTTTGAATCAATTGAGATTCCTAGGAAATCAACAGCATTTGAGCTCTGCTCAAGTTCAGTGTTATTATTCCACGATACATACAGGTCTTGTTTTTTTTTTTTTTTTTTTTTGACACAAATGGAATTAGCTTTACACCAGTTTTCAACTTTGACAGTGCACTGGTCTGCTTAATATTTGACCTTCTGTGCTGTTTCTGCAGTTATACAGACTGCAAGATCATCTGCAAATAAGTAACTCCTAGCTGATGGCCCAACTATGTTACATGATAAGTCATTTATATAAATAATAAATAGAATTGGGCCAAGTACAGAACATGCCCACAAGTAAGTAATCTGATTCTGTACCATTAAAAACCACCTTCTGCACTCTATTACTTAGATAGGATTTTATCAATTCCCGAGCACTTCGTGTAAAGCCATAGAATTGCATTTTGTTCAATAAGATTTCATGAGACACAGTGTCAAAAGCTTTTCATAAATCACAGAGTTTATTATGAACCATGAGCTTGCTTTCTAGTTGCTTCACACACTGTGTTAAAAGTGATAAGGCAGATTTAACAGTTCCTAACCCTGATCTGAAGCCAAATTGTCTATCACTGAAGATATAGTTTCCTTCAAAGTATTTTACTATTTAATATAGCTTCTATCACTTTAGACAAGACTGGCACAATTGAAACAGGCCTAAAATTATCACAACTTTGGAGGCTGCCTTTTTTGTGTTTTCGAGTGACTTTACTGCCCTGGGGAACTGAGCCTCCAAAATACATGTATTTACTACATGTGTTATCAATTCTGGCAGCTGAACTGAATCACATTTAACATGGCTGAACTTAAACCATAAACGTCATCAGTAAAACTGTTCTTCATTTTCCTCAGTATATAGGTAACATCCTGTACCTTGACAAATTTAAAGCTAAATGTACTTCCAGGTTTTGTGGTGTTTCTCAGGCAGTATTTATGGTCAGTGACTATATTGTAAGTGCCAATCACCTTCTCAGTGAAGGATGTATTTAACTGTGCAGCATTCAGATTGCTGCCTTCAGCCTGTGAAGTCATTTTCCTGTTGCATTGACTGTTAATGATATTATTTTCTGATGTTAGTATTATATCTTCATTTTTTCATACACCTAGCTTCCTTTAAGGCCTGTCTTAATCTTTCCTTTTTCACTGTGAGCATGTCTTTAAATACTTGAGAACCTGTACTTTGGTACAGGCATAATATTGATCACACTCCCTCTTGATCTCCAACACCTTTTCACCCTTGACCTTATTTACTCTTAGTGCCTTTTTATTATTTGGTACGTTAATGGGAAATGACATCTTAGCATATACAGAAAGAGTAGATATGAGTTCTTCCACCTTTCTACCTATTGCATGTTCTCGATAAACTTGCAACCAATAACTTTTATCAATATTAGACTTAAACATATTTAGATTATCATAATTGACCACACATACACTCTTTCCTGCCATGTGCACTGAGTCAGTGGCCAGATACCCAGGTCTTAATTACGTCTGACTTCAGATGCACTAACTCATTTGATACAAATATATTGTCAATACATGTACCAGTAGCTTTATAATGAAGCCTTGTTATTTCAGTGGTTGTAATATAAAGACCAAATGAATTTAATAAATTATTTGCATATGAGTTACAGATAGTGGACAACTGAAAATTCAAATTGAAATCTCCACAGACTGTCAGTATTGCCTCACGTGTTCCAATATTTCTACGGAATCCAAACTGACCTTCCCCAAGGTCGGCTTCAACTAGTTTTTCCATTTGTCTGTAAAGAATTCACATTAGTATTTTGCAGCAGTGACTTATTAAACTGATAGTTTGGTAATTTTCTCATCTGTCAACGCTTGCTCTCTTTGGGATTGGAATTATTATACTCTTCTTGAGGTCTGTGGGTATTCTGCCTGTCTCATACACCTTGCTCACCAGATGGTAGAGTTTTGTCAGGACTGGCTCTCCCAAGGCCGTCAGTAGTTCTAATGTAATGTTGTCTACTCCTGGGGCCCTGGTTCGACTCAGGTCTTTCAGTGCTCTGTCAAACTCTTCACATAGTATCATATCTCCCACTTCATTTTCATCTACGTTCTCTTCCATTTCCATAATATTGGCCTTGTATAGACCCTCTATATACTCCTTCCACCTTTCTGCTTTCCCTTCTTTGCTTAGAACTGGGTTTCCATCTGAGCTCTTGATGTTCATACAAGTGGTTCTCTTTTCTTCAAAGGTCTCTCAAATTTTCCTGTAGGCAGTATCTATCTTACCCCTAGTGAGATCAGCCCCTAAAGCCTTACATTTGTCCTCTAGCCATCTTGCACTTCCTGTCAATCACATTTTTGAGACGTTTGTATTCCTTTTTGCCTGCATTTTTATGTTTTTTCCTTTCATCAATTAAATTCAATATTTCTTCTGTTACCCAACGGTTTCTACTAGACCTCTTCTTTTTACATATTTGATCTTCTGCTGCCTTTACTGTTTCATCCCTCAATGCTACCCATTCTTCTTCTACTGTATTTCCTTCCCCCATTGGTTCCCTTATGCTCTCCCTGAAACTCTGTACCACCTCTGGTTCTTTCAGTTTATCCAGGTCCCATCTCCTTAAATTCCCACCTTTTTGCAGTTTCTTCAGTTTTAATCTACAGGTCCTAACCAATAGATTGTGGTCAGAGTCCACATCTGCCCCTGGAAATGTCTTACAATGTTTCCTTTCCTCCCTACCGAATTCCATTCACCCATGACTATTAAATTTTCGTCTCCCTTCACTACCTGAATAATTTCTTTTACCTCATCATACATTTTATCAGTTTCTTCATCATGTGCAGAGCTAGTTGGCATATAAACTTGTACTACTGTAGTAGCGTTCACTATGCTGTTTGTAGTAGCTTACCCGCATTCCTATTTTCCTATTCATTATTAAACCTACTCCTGCATTACCCCTATTTGATTTTGTGTTTATAACCCTGTATTCAACTCACCAAAAGTCTTGTTCCTTTTGCCACCGAACTTTACTAATTCTCACTATATCTAACTTTAGCCTATCCATTTCTCTTTTTAAATTTTCTTACATATCTGCCCGATTAAGGGATCTGACATTACACGCTGCGATCCGTAGAATGCCAGTTTTCTTTCTCCTGATAATGACATCCTCGAGTAGGCCCCTCCTGGAGATTATAATGGGGGACTATTTTACCCAAGAAGACACCATCATTTAACCATACAGTAAAGCTGCATGCCCTCAGGAAAAATTATGGCTGTAGTTTCCCCTTGCTTTCAACTGTTCGCAGTACCAAGACAGCAGGGCCATTTTGATTAGTGTTTCAAGGCCAGATCATTCCATCATCCAGACTGTTGCTCCTGCAACTACTGAAAAGGCTGCTGCCCCTCTTCAGGAACCACACATTTGTCGGGCCTCTCAACAGATACCCCTCCGTTGTGGTTGCTCCTACAGTACGGCTATCTGTATAGCTGAGGCACGCAAGCCTCCACACCAATGGCAAGGTCCATGTTTCTTGGGGTGGGGGTGGGGGTGTACTTTTCATTAATAATCCAAATTATTAGCATTGACATTGTTGTGTCTTAACGTATTATTATAATACATTATTAATGTTAGTGTTATTATTATTTTGTTTTCTGTGTAATATTGTTCCTGGTCATGTGTAAGTTAGCGCCTGAAGCATCTAATCTAGTCAGGGTAAATAAGTTTGGGAATTTTGTTGCAAAAACTACAACAGTTAACTGATAAAATTTGTCAAAGTTTCTTCACTCTGAATGCTGTCTGATTTTGTTATCTGTATGTCAACTGCTTTGTGTTCATCAGAGTATCTCAGACTACCATGTAGGCTAAAAACCACCATGTGCACCCCGCAAGTACTTACCTAACTGAGTAGCTGCTTCCTTTGTGTAGTGTACCCTGACGTGTCTAGGAGAGTCCTACAATTATCCACCCAATAATGGAGGTCCAGCTAAGACTGTCAGACTCAACAAAGCCTCTGGCCGAGATTGTCCACTCGGCTCCAGACCTTAGGACCCCAGTCAACTCTGGAAACTGTGCTGCAAATCGTGAGCTGTTCTTGCACTCCATATGAGAGGCCAGCAGCCTCCACCAGTCATCTGAATGAACTGAGGATGACCTCGGAAACCTCGCAAAAGGCACTGTCGCCACTCCTCGGAGATGACTGCACCCTGCAAGCTCAATAGCCACAGGCAAAGATGCCCCATCTCGGATGAGGCTCCCTGACAGACCTACTGAGTGCGTATTGGCTATCTTTCTGGCTCTGAACAATATTTCCCTAATGTGTCCAACACTTGTGAACCCCTCCTCCGGTGAGCTCACTCAGATGCCGTCGGAGGAGTGACACACAGACGAGTGGGCGTGGCTGGACAGCCAGCCTCCACATGCCTAACCTAGCAGTGTAGTTAGTCGTTCAAGAGAAATGACGACTGTGCTACACACTGCCTGAATTTCCACTTTAAAGTTACAAAAATGTGAGACTTCTTGTATTTAAGAGGTGTAAACTCATGGAATTTAAGAATTAATCTATGAAGAGAACAGAAAAATCTAAAGACATAACTAGCTGTTGTCCACATCTGGAACCAGTGTGTAACTCAACTTTACTTGTTTCTTGTGAAGACAAGATTTAAAAAAGATTGTGCTCTGGGTTGATCTATATTTATTTTTGTCGTTATGAAATTTTGAACTTTATTTATAAGCCAGTCAGTGCCCCATTGTGAATTTACGGAAAAGCTGAATAATGCAGCAATACTGAGCATTAGCTGAAGTTTAGATATATTAGGAACCTGTGCATACTGTCAGTCTTTTAGCCTCCTTCTTTTAGAGAGTCTTTGTACATATGATGGACTACAAGCACACTTTTATAACAACAGTTTAATAATCATATATTTTACTCTTCCATAAAAAAAAAATTTAAATAACAATCAGTACTTTTCAGCCATGACTAGAACCCCCCCAAAAAAAGATCTATGCAAAGAGGCATCGGACGTCTCAACAGTGATGACTGACAACTGTGTCATCCTCAGCTAACCAAATTAATGGGAGGGGCACGTGGTCAGCACACCTCTGTCCCGGAACTTGCCAGTTTTTGGCAACGGCGATGCTACTTCTCAGTCGAGTAGCTCCTCAGTTGGCCTTACAAGGACTGCGTGCACCCTTATTGAACCTTGCCCACACAGCACAGTACAGAGAGCTTCACTCACAATGTTTCATCGATATGTGCGTCGGTTAAAATCACACGTGGTTTCTTACAGTGCTCAGAATTTTGCTGCCAAGCTGGATAACAGACATGTCTAATCCCACAACCATAGTTTTTTATTACAGTCCCAATGTATTTGACTACATTGCTCGCTAACAAATGAATACTTCACTTACAGGCTTTGTGAAAATTGGCTACATCTTTCAACAGAACTTTGCCCACTTCATCATAGCTTGATGTGAGGAGTAAGAATATCGTGGTCAAAATTTTGTGTTTGCTTCCAATAACAGTATGCTATTAATCACTTAACTTAAACCATATGCTAGTACATTTGTATGTCATCCTGATACCAGGTTCCCACCATATATTTCATTCCCTTGAGAATCAGCTAGCAAATCTCCTTACACTCTATTCGTGCATGGTACGATGTATGACCAGCTGTCTGCTATCCTGAATGGACTCTTCCAAACTGTGACCAACAACCACCTAAACTGACTCGTGTGATGGAATGGGGCATTTACACAACATTTTAAAATATTTCACATTCCAAGCAAATATTTCAATTGAAACAGGAACTTTCTTTCTGTGGCCATAAAATGATGTAGAACTAACTATGAAGCTATTATAATCGTTACAGGACAACTTTTCAACACTGTCATACAACATACACAAGTTCTTGTGAGTTCATAGTAGAGGTCCACCTTGAGCCGTGCAATTAATTACGAATGAAGCACGGTATTGATATTAAATGTCTGAGTGATAGTCAGTTTAGAGAGTAATTTAAAACAGATTTGTACAATAGCTGGGAATAAGGGGATCTGGCTGAGCTCGTCTGGAAAGCGGCGGTGAGGGGAAACTTTCACTGTGGCAGCCTGGCCCAGTGTCTTTGTGATCCCTAATGGCACCACCGTGTGGATGGACAAGAGTCAAGACATTCTGCATTGTTCACTCACACAAATATTTTACGTGTTGGAGTGAGAAGTAATGTTTGTGAAAGATGCAATTGACTGCCAAATGCAGAAAATCTGGCTTTGGGATGTGTGCCAGAGATTGCTGTCTTACAGGTGAACTCCCAGCTAGGCCTTTTAAATGCCACCAAACACATAACTCTTACAAAAATTTTGTTTAGGGATTTAAGACCTTTGGACAGTGGTTCATCTTGATGTTTTTCAGAGTGACAGAGAGCTAAAAGGAAGCTGCCTCACTGACACGGGAGAGAGATATGAATAGTGAGGCATGACTTTTTCCAAGGGGTATAGCAGAAATGGAAGCAATGGTTGCCCAAGTAAAACATAGCCCAGGGAAGGGGAGTTGTGCTCTCTGAGGAGCATTTTTCCCAGTCAGAGCTTGGAAGATCCAGAGCACAGCCAGTAAAATTAAGCACATATAGAAAAATTTGGCAATTTGAGGTTTCTCTCCTCACAGTTGCTACACTGATGTGTAAGGAGACTTGTCAAATATTTGGCCAGCCACAGAAGTGGTCTGCTGCTACTGAATGGTATCAAGGGAACTTCAAGTCATCTTGTAAATACAATCTCAGAGATTCATTCGGAATATTTGTATTGCAAAGTCGTTAACACTATGCTTCTAAAATCCACAAAAAGTGTGACAAATTACCTCCAATAACTTATTAGTTTCAGTAGTTCTATTCTGTGCTCATAAACCAACTAATCACAATACATGTTCCACAGTCGTAAAACACTCCTTCCCACCCAAACACACAACCTCTCAAAGCTTCCAGAATGAAATTTTCTCTCTGCAGCAAAGTGTACACTGATTTAAAACTGTGTGCTGTACTGAGACTCTATCTCAGTACCTTTGCCTTCTGTGGGAAAGTGCTCTACCAACTGAGCCACCTAAGCATGACTCATGACCCATCCTCACAGCTTTACTTCCTCCAGTACCTCATCTCCTACCATCCAAACTTCAGAGAAGCTGTCCTGCAATGCTGGAAGAAAGGATATAGCAAAGACATGGCTTGTCACAGCGTGGGGGATGTTTACAGAATGAAATTTTCACTCTGCAGTGGAATGTGTGCTGATGTGAAACTTCCTGGCAGATTAAAACTGAGACTCAAACTCAGATCCTTTGCATTTAGCAGGCAAGTGGTCTCAAAGCTTGTCACAGTTTGGAGCTACCATGTACACAAAGCCATTGCTGCTAATTTTGGCTAACAATAAAAGACAAGCTGCTCCATTACACTCAGTCCAATACATTATTGATAGAGTAGTTTGTATTAGGAAACCTGCAATAAAGTTCTATGCATGCACACGGATTAGCATTTTACTTAAGTGTCAGTGTACACCATTTTCCCAAAACTGCGAAAAAGAGAATAATGTATCATGTAATAAAATGTACTGTAGCCTGTTTGATGCATCAGTCCATTTGTCACAAGCAACTGGAGTTGAGTAAAATAGTGTTAAAAGCAGAATAAGTGCTAAGTGTGAAATGGTATATTGAAACTTACTTAACATACTTGTAGACAGAGTGTCAGGGACACAGATTATTAATAACAACTTTTTCATTTATGGTCTTGTGCTGGTATGAACTACCAATTTTCTTTTGGTTCCAGCTGTATGGAATTGAATTCTCACAAGCTTTTTGTTGAGTACTCGTAAACCGATGTCAGATGGTAGCTGACTCTCATACCAAACACGACCTCATCCACAGCCATGTTGCCAGCACTGTCATGAAGATGGCTGCAGTATAATTGGATAAATAAGATGATCTACTCACCACACTGGTGGCAGCAGAAACTATATGCAAAGGATATAGAAATGTGGAAGCTTTCAGAGCCAATGGCTCTTCCTTCTAGCAGAAGATTTGAAGGGAAAGAAAGAAGACTGGCAAGACTTAAGAAAGGGAGAGAGTTATGGAAAAGTTGCCCAAAACCATAGGTCAGAGGAGACTTACCAGACAGGATGAGAAGGAAAGACTGATCCTTGGTGCCTGCGCTGGATGAGATTTGAAAACCTGAGAGCTTAACGATGGAAGATGCGGTAATCAGCAAGACACAATTTACTGGAAAAAAAAGGTCATTTGGAGTCAATATGAGCTGAAAGCTAACTGCATTGTACATGATAGGCATATATGGGGAGGGGGAAGATGGTGGAGGTGTGTGTGTGTGGGGGGGGGGGGGGGGGGGGGATAGACGGACTGCAAAATGAAAGGGGAGCAAAGAAAAGGAATAGTTACTGAGAATAAATTGTGACAACACTATGATGCAATTTTACTTTTTTAAGCTGATGTTTCTCATTGATTGTGTAAACAAAACAAACGGATCACATACTTTTGGACATATAAATACAGACTGATTATTGGCTCCAGTGTCCAAGGTTGTTGAATAAGTCAGTTTGCAGTCTGCTTGTTTCTATTAAATCATTGTCCACCCACGTTAGCTGAGTGGTGAGTGTGACATACTGTCGATCTTAAGGGCCTGCATTTGATCCCCAGCTGGATAAGAGATTTTCTCCACTCAGGGACTGGGTGTTGTGTTGTCCAGATAATCACCTATTCATCCCCATCCAAGCACAAATCGCCAAAGTGGTGTGAAATTAATTAGTTTGTTTATTTTCATTCATTTTAGAAAAACATCTGTCTGTCTCTGATTTGATTGTCTTGGCCATGGTTTCTAAATCTGCCTCTACTTGTGTGACACGCCTCGTGATGTCATCATGAGGGGTAATGCACTTTCCTACTTTTGTCATCATGTGCTACTTAAAGGTTTGACATTGATTTCATTATGTTTTGCTAAAACTGTTAGTTTTGAAAACTAGGTGGCCATTTGAGTGATCCTTTTGTTCAAGTCAGTACCAATTTTGGTTAATTTAGCGTCATTACTGTCAAGTTTTTTCTTTATTTCCTGAAATTTTTCCGTAAACAGTTTCTCATTGTTCTGTAAACTTGTATTCATCTGCTGAAATTGTTGCATGACTGCACTGATAAATTGTGAGAAATTTACTGTTTGAACATTATCTGCTCCCGGTAAATCGTGAGAATTTACTGCTTGTGATCCACTTTCCATATCTTGCAACTCTATGTTGCTGTCGGTTCCTACGGCTAGATTATTTAGGTTCTGTATTTCATTTACTGTTTCACTTGTTTGAGCAAGTGTAATTTAATTCTATGCTGCTTCATTGGATATGGAACTTGCAGTAGGCAAACTGTTTATGTTATCCATTCTGTGAGTCATGACCATATCAATAGTAATAAGATTTTTTTTTTAAACTCGTCTCTACAATGTTTAGCTTGTATGTAACGTTATTCAAACAATGCATAGAGTTGATCTATTATTGACAATGTCTCTACACGCCATGTTGTCTCCACTGAGCTGTGTATCGGACATTTTGCAGTAATTGTTGTCGTACATTGAAAAAAACAAAAACTATACACTCAGCAGTAAAAATCACTTTTTAACTTTAGCAAAACTTCGCTATATATCGTGAGTTAATGAAAGATTGTGCCAACAAACAGCCCAAGATGCTATGGGGCAATGTATCACAGGATGGCATTTGGCACCTTTATGTGTCAGAATATACACCTGCATTGCCATCAGAGAGTGGTATGCATTGTAGTGATGTGACAGGACACCATTCACTGTGACACATGTTCCATTTGACCTGAATTACAGCGATGTCACATCGTATGACAAAAATGACCATTTCCTTGAGGGTGTTGCAGTTTCTTCTTTCAGCAGAGTAAATGGTATGCATTTCATTGTAACCTTTCTAGTTTAGTAAATAAATCACCTTCCTTGACAAGGATCTCAATATCTGTTTATTGTTGTTACTAAGTATATACTACAGGTCAAAATTATTCGATCACCTATGAAAAAAGCTGTGCACTTTATTTTAATAGACAACTACACTCTTCAAACTAAATAGGCTAACAATACAAATATTTTCTCTCTCTCTCTGTCATTAAGTACCCTTCGTGCTAAGAACAGCTGCGCAGACTGTTGGCATTATGGAGATAATATTTTTGCAGAGATTACAGTCCCATGCATCTGTAATCCATAGATTTTCAACATTAGATGATGCCAGTTCTCTGATCTCTCTGCCATGTTCATCCCAGTGGGTGAGGTGGAGCAGTGGTTAGCACACTGGACTTGCATTCGGGAGGACAACGGTTCAAACCCATGTCCAGCCATCTTGATTTAGGTTTTCTGTGATATCCCTAAATCACTTCAGGCCAATGCCGTGATGGTTCTTGTGAAAGGGCAGAGTGGACTTCCCTCCACATCCTTCCCTAATCCAAGCTTGTGCTCCGTCTCTAATAACCTTGTTTTCAATGGGACATTAGTGTTTAATCTCCCTTCCTCAAGTTCATCCCGTAAGTATTCGATGGGATTTAAGTGAGGCGGCTGACTTCACCAGACCATATTCTTCAGTTTCCCAAATTTCTTTCCTCTATTGACTTACTATTGGCACAATTTAGAAGTCTGTCTGAGATCATTGTCTTGCTGCAGATCAACCCACAACTAATATGCCTCTTGGCAGATTGAACTGAATTGTTGATCAGTACTGACTTCATACGTTCTCCACGATGTCAATGAGTAAACATTCAGTGAAGGCTTACAAATTTAAAACTCGATTAATCCTTGGACCATTGCAATCAATTCAACTTCTCTCTATCCATCCATGTAAGTCATGGTCACACAAATGGCATTGCTCTGCTGAGACAAAGGTTGGAGCTTCTCACATATTGTTTACTTTATTATTAATTATAGGTGCAGGAGGATTCTTCACATTTACTCTGTACACATAGGAACTAATCTTTGCTTTACCGTGTTACTCAGGGTCTTCCAGATTGTCAAACACTTGAGCTGGCACCAGAGCAATGTATACACTACTGTAGGCTTGGTTAGGCCAAAATTTGTTACTATTGCCTTGCTAGAATAGCCTTTGTGATGCAGAGCTACAATTACAGCACTTTTTTCAATTCCGACCTCCTCCTTCCATCTTATTAGGATGCAATACAGCATGAACTTGAACAAGTATAGAAACTCACTTCTAGGTACACACAGTGTACAAAGGCAGCAAAAGAAATGAGACCTATTTAAATGGAACCCTCTTAGGTAAAGGCCACCAGTGTTGTGGAGACTCACCAGCACCTCTCTGGGTGAAGAATGAGCTTAGTTTTTGCATGTTTTACTATCAAAACAGGTTTATGGTGCAATACTCAAAGTTAAATCCCTGTGTTAACGCAAATCAATAGCTGTGACTGAAAACTTTTCTTCACTTTAGCATCTAAAATTCGCAGACAATGTGTGTGATCATCTGGACCACAGCCCTTGGACACCCAAAAAGATCAAAATGCATCTGACAGCAAGCCATCCGAGTCATTGGCACATCTCAAGGGCCCAAGTAGCATGTACGTGGTTTTATAGTGATCCCAACATAAACTGCTTCCAAACCTCAGAAATGAAATTCTGTGATTGAAATTCAACCTTTGTAAGAGATTAGAATGTATGCCACTTACTACTAGCACAGACATACTGCTATTTTAAGTGTTCTCTCTGTCAAGGTAACTGTAACTGAATTGGCAGAGAAGTGACTAAACACAGGAATGATATTGAGTTGCTACAACAAAATCAGGGATCTTCTCTTTATAACAGTATCTAATTTTGTAATATGTTTCTGCTGTTGAATCGTGTTCCATCTGTGTATTACAGTGCCTATGTAGCACCAAAATGTTCCATCTTCAAAATTTGAATTCAGAATATTTTTATGTGCTTTTGGAAGGTGTGAAATGTCACAACTCGTATCCCTAGAAGTGTTGGTATTATAATTGCCAGCTCAGAGACATGGTTATTCATTACAAATGATGGGGGAAAAAGCCTCCAATTGAATACAAAGCTGATATATAAATGAGTGAGTGAACGTACAATTGCTCATTGGATTACACTGTGTCTGCTATTGTTATATTTCCAATTCTTAATTTTCTGCATTCAGTTACAGTTATCATTGTACAGCTTGCTACATTGAAGCATGGAAATCACCCCAAGACAGTGAAGATCACATGGAACATGGAATGAGTGTCTGAACTGAAATGATTCCAAGCAAGCTACCCTGGGAATTGATTAATACTAAAAGTGTGTACTGCTTGGAGTATCTGACAAATTGTGCAGGGTCAGAAACACATACATTTTACAGAAAAAGTACAAGATGTGGTGAACATTCTGTCTGCAGTCTGGTATAGTGAACTGCTATGGGTGAAACAGAGTACAGTACTGCGCAAAGTAGAGGTGCTAGTTCTTGGAGTGCATTTACAGTAACCAGGATGAAATGTTTGTGGCTTTGCTTGCCTGTGTGAGAAGGACTGTTGCTAAAGAAAAAATCCATTTTATTTTGCCAAATGTGTTTAAAAGTAAAAAATAATACATATATTGACTGAATTATAAAGGTAACTAATGATAATGGTGCTTCAGACATTCCAGACTACATCTTGGGTACAGTTACAAGAATTATCAGGTGCTGTGAAAAATGGTATTGGCTGCTAAACATTTAAATGTAATGCTGTGGTAATTTAGGATCAAGAAAGTGCCTTGAAAAAAATGTTTATGTCTCCTTTTTCGTATATTTTTTAAGTTGAAGTGACTGTACATCATGTGGCAATAGCTGAAACAAATTGGCAACAAATTTAAATGAAATGTATACAATTTTTACAGTTCATATAAAAGATAACATGTTTAATAAACAATGCTGTTTTTAACAATAGTATAATGAATACTATGCCTTATCTTACGATAACATTAGAATAATATTTAAATACCTAAATTTGGGAGTTGTTATAGCCAGTAGTGTCTGCAACACATCAAACAGAGCTTTTCGTTAGCTACCATTGTATGTTTCAGCACCATGTTAACAAGCCTGCCACTCCTATCATACTTTATGTACACCCTATATAAAGTCCAGGAACACTTTCAAGTAATTACTGCACAAGAACTAAACATTGTACAGATATCATACATATTGCAATTTGAAGCGAAACTGTAAAAAAACTTCCAAACAAACGGGGCACTGCTTCATCATGTGGTAGAGGCAGTACATACACCAGATCTTTAATGCGTCCCCACAGAAAAAAGTCACATGGAGTGAGATGTGGTGATTGGGGAACCATTTAGTGAAACACCTGTCCTCTTCTGTAGCAAGGCCGATCCATCGATGCAGCAGCTCTGTGTTCAGACACCCACAAACTTCACGATGAAAATGGGTTGGAGCTCCATCCTGCTGAAAAATGAATGAAGGGTCCAGTTGCATTTGAGGTATCAGCCATTGCTGCAACACATCCAAGTAGGAATATCCAGTAACAGTGCTCTCAGTGAAGAAGAATTGCCTGTACTGTTTTTGGTACGACAAGGCACAAAAAACATTTACTTTTGGGGACTCATGCTCAAATTCAATGCATTCGTGTGGATGCTTTGTACCCCCAGATATGACAATTTTGCCTGTTCACTTTCCCATTAGTGTGAAAAGTGGCTTCCCTGCTAAATATTATGTAATCAAAGCCATTACCATCCCCATTCAGTTTTTGCAACTCTGAACAAAACTCAAAGAGAAGCGTTTTGTCATCATCATTGAGTTCCTGCACTAGCTCCAGTTTGAATGATTTTATTGACACCTTCTGTAGCAGGACTTTTCACTATGTCATTGGAGCTATTTTGAGATCATGGGATGCACGACGCACAGATTTTCTCGGACTCCTTATAGATGACTCTCGTATGCACTCCTCATTCACTTCACTCACACTGGGACGTCTGCTTCTCTTTCCCGGGCACAAGCAACCCATCATAACAAATTTGTTGTGCCAGTGGTAAATGGCCTTCCTTGTTGGTGGCTCCTTACCACACTAGTTTTTGTTGGACGCCAACACACCACGTTTGTGACTTTTGGTGACTATCCTCAAGTTACGAAACTACACTGTGGTGGTATACATTAAAAAAAAACTTTCAGTGTCTCTTTGAAATGACACATGTATGATAGGTGCACAGTGTTTGGTTCTTGTGCAATAAATAATTGAAAGTGTTTGTGGTCTTTATGTACGCCTCATATTTTTTTATACATGGCAAAATCATGATATTCTCAACATTAGAAATGTTCATAATGTAACCATATGCATAAATTAATTTGCAAATGAATGTAAAATGACTCATTCCTCATCATTATGATCCATAGAACATGTATCCTACTAACTAAATTGGATTAGATGATGATGCATCACTATTAAATCATTTGCCTCTATTCTCTCTGTCGCCAAAAAGTGTATTATTAAGGGAGATAAGACTATTAGTTTGTTCTTTCAGTTGTCACTTGAAACTGAAAATAACATTGATATGAATGATCATCAAAAAGAAAAGAAACTTTATGGTTCCATGGACCTTTACAAGTCTCAACCAACTATGCAGTATACATGTAGACTGAAGAGATGAATGAAAATTTGAACCCAGATCCTCTGCTCACTGGGCAGATGCACGAACCACTACACCACCCTGGCACAGTGGCTCTGCACTGTTTGCCCCAGCATGCCTCCCTCCTCAGTCCAAAATCCTGTTCACAACTCAGTCCACTTATTTCCCCAAAACACAAAGAGCACCACAGAGGATGTCAAACTGTCATGGAATAGCACCTCAGTTTTGAATGAAATGGGGATTCCTCTCTGGAACCATATAGTTTCATTTAATGAAAGCAGCTATACCTGGGTCTCAGGCAGGACCTTCTGTTTCGTTTGATTCTGAGGTACTATTCCAATACTGTTGGACATGTTCCACACCCAGGAGGATACCCTCTTTTGTGGGTCTGTGGAATAAATAATTAATGTAATCTAGTCTGAGAGCCCCTCCTCTTGTGGCAGTTTATTGTATATCACTGGAGCAACAAGGCATTGTGACTAAAAAGGACACACCATTCCCATTTTCTGGAATGGTTGCAAGGCAAATGCACTTAATTGCAGGCCTATATTACGGATAACAATCTGTTGAAGCATTAAAGAACACAGTTAACATTTCTGAATTGTGACACTCTTTGTAGACCAGAATTGTCTTCTCTAGGTCTCAACATGAATTTGATGAAGGGTAATTGCCTGAAACTTTACTGATAAAGGCAAAATAGTTCTCTTAATTCACCTCAAAAGCACGATAACCGACCTCGATATCAGATGGAGCAATAAATGAAATATTCGAAAGTGTCATTCATTGGTTCTCAATAAATGGTCTGGCACATCATTTACAAAGAAAAGGCATCTTATTCAGTTTTGTACAAGGAAAGACAAATCATCACTAATAATGAAGCATTACGGGAAAGAAATATGTGAAGACTGATTGTTAAAAATACTTGGGGGTACATAGTGATGAGAACAAGAATTATAAAACTGAGTGCAGCAACATTTGCTCTAAATTTGATTGCCATAAGTGGCAATGACATCACTAGAAAATTTAACTTCCTTCTTTCATTGATGTCATATTTAGAATGGGGGCCTCTGACCCCTCCCCCTCCCCATCCCCCTAAACACACGCACAGTGCCTATCCTCAAACTTCACATAGATAAAGAAATTAGGTAGCCTTGCAACACATACACTCTTATGAAGTTTGTTTTGAAGGATCAGCACAATTTGAAAATAATACTAGCATTCATAAATACAATACTAGGAGGAAAACAGTGGGACTTAATCTTGTTGTAGCACAGAAAGAAGCATATCATGCAGCCATAAAAATATTTGACAACCTCCCTTTAATTAACAAGGTGCTGGCTGATAATGAAAGTTGACAAGTGCTATTCCATAGATGAATTTCTGAGAAGGAAACAACAGGTTACCCACTAGCACTGATGTGCTGCTTCCTGGACTTGGGTAGGCGCGCCGGCCCCGGACTGAATCAGCCCAGCAGGTTAACAATGAGGGACGGCATGCCTGAATGTGGTTTTTAGGCAGTTTTCCACATCCCACATGGTAAATACTGGGCTGGTCCCCATGTACCACCTCAGTTACACAACTTACAGACATCTGAAAAACATTCGCACTATTTCATGGCTTACACTAGACGCAGACAGCTAGGGTACATTACTTCTGTCCTGGGGGGTACATGATGGTGACAAGAAGGGCATCTGGCAACAACACTCTGTGACACTAACATTGCCAACTCTATAGTAACAGGGTCAACCCCGTGTTGAAGCGGGGCAAAGGCCCAAGCAAATTATGAGAAGGTGACATCCAAAAATGAACATATCTACTAAATGCAATTTATCACAGTCAACATGAAACTTATTTTGGGCATACATAAGAAGGAAAATAGCATACTGCAGTGTGAATACCTTTTACTTTTACTTTTAGGCCAAAAGGCAGTTCATATCTGTAAATCAAATCAAGAATGAAAATATTCCTTTAAAAAGAGCATTTAAATATTCATTACATGAACCATGAGCGATTTTCAAAACCAAAAATCTTCTTCTTTCTTTCAAAATAACTTACCTCTTACTGAATAATGCTTGTTATACCATATCATTTCACATATTTTTATAGTGTAGTATGTGATACCATAGAAAAAACTGTACTTCACAATAATTTGAAATGTTTCAGATCACCATGCCAGAATAAAATGACGTAACTGTGGCATTAACTATCTTTAGAAGTATTCTTTGACGTAAGTGTTACATGCAAAAAAGAATAATTTTCTTAACAGTCACAAGCAACATGGAAATATCATCGGTGATGGTTGTGTTCCAACTTAAGTACTAGTGATTTTGGCAGGCTTCTTAAAAAATAGTTTACTGTAAACCATCAACATCTTTTTTCCTATTATCTTAGACTGGATGGCTGAAAAGTACTTGGGCTTTTGTCCAAGGAAAGGGTTTTGTAGTGGTTCATCTGCTCTTTTACATCTAGTTGGGACTTCTAGAATGCATTTGTCTCAACATCAGTATGAGTGTTTCCCATAGCTTTGTACTTGTGTATGGAAATGCATTTTATTTCACATTTTTAATGTGAAATCCCTATCTAAGGACCTACAAGATGTACATCGGCGAGCAAGGTTTCTTAGCTGAGTCACTGATTGTAGATCTCATTGTATTCCTCTTTTGTTACAATTGTTGGCCTTTTTCTTAGAAGTTTTCCTATTCTATCAAAAGTGGAGTCAGTGCATAAGTAACTGTGTCCTTTTAATAATAATAAAAAGTAGTGCTATGCAACACATTATGAGGGAGCACGGAAGCACAAACAGTTGCTCTGCATTAGAGAAACAGTGTGACTGGAATGGAAATCACTCGACTGGATGTAATGGATTAGTTATCCTTCACACAAAATGTGTATGTGGACACACATTTATTTTCCTAGGCTTGTATCTTGGCAAATGTTTGATTTCACTTAAATTGTATGATTATCTAGGTTCTGCCTATCCTGTTTGTTTTGTTCCATTCTGTGTCTCATTTATTTTAAATTCCTGACATGCTTGCTTTTGCATGTAAGCTCCTCATATAAAATTTTGTTGAGGATTAAGACAGCAACAAAGTTCAGTACATAGTCAGCATGAACTAATGCTGTGCAATGGGAACCCCAGAAAAGCAGACGATAAAAGCTCTCAGGTTACAATTGCCATCCTCAACTTCCAGAAAACACTTGGTGGGGGGGGGGGGGGGGGGGGGGAGGGGGGCGGCAGGGTGCATGGTAAATGCTTGCTATGCCCTCATAATTCTTTATGCTACTTTTGATTTTTGGGTCATGACAAATGTTGACCATCTTGATGAGATCAGTCTCATTGACTGGGTGCACATTTGTCAAACATGGATTTCATGAGCTGGGGACTTGTTAACACGAACAGTGGATTACTACTCTAAGCTCTGGACATGCTTTTGCCTGCCATCCAATGACACAGTAATGGAACATTGTACGCCATAGTGCATGGGGTTAACACGAACAGTGGATTACTACTCTAAGCTCAGGACATGCTTTTGCCTGCCATCCAATGACACAGTAATGGAACATTGTACGCCATAGTGCATGGGATTTTGATCTTATTGGCTGAACTGTGAACATTGTAGGAGAAAAATAATTTTGAAAATGCACCATTTGTCAATAAGGGTTGAGGGGAGTGAAACAATCATTACTGAGTAAGTGCTATGGAATATGCTGTACTGGGGCAAGCAGGGTTCTGTTTGGGTGGGCCTCAAATAGGCTTGTGATTATCTCACTGTATAAATTTCCAGAGGGTTATTGGTTGACCCTACCACCCCATCAGCAATTAAACGTTTAACAGTAAAAATGTGATAGTAACACAGTATCAGGAGAATTATTAAATAATGTTGCACTAGTTACAGAACACAGATTTGAACCGTTGCCTCATGACTCACACACATGAATGTATCTTCTTCTGCTTCTACACAATGAGCACTGATCCAAAGGAATTGCTGAAGAAATGGTCTTGGATGGTTATTGATTCATTCAAGAGACATACTTGAGGTATAGGGACTTCTGAAATTAAGTTACGCAACAGGCACGGCACCCTTTCAGAAGACTGGGCATGTTACCAATTTCCTGAGAGACAATTCTGCTGCAGCTCGGACAACAGGTTCATCACATTATGGGAGTGAAATGGCACTCCAAAGTTGAGGTACAAGGAACAGTAAGTTTCTTGTTAGCCAAACATATAAATTGCACACAAATTCGCCATGAAATTCTTGCAGTGTATGGTGCAATGCAATGTAGCATCCAGTCGTAGTGAAACAGTGCCAACAATTTGATGAAGACCATTCAGTCTTTCCAGCAAGCTCAGTGCATATTTGACAGGAAAGAGATTTTCCATCAAAGAGGAAATTCACACAGCAGTCCTCAAATTGTTCCATGACTGAGGCGCACGTTTATATTTTCAAGAAACTGAACAGTTTGTGGGATGTTACAATTGTTGTTTACAGGTTTTAGTGACTGTAGTGAAAAGTAGTATCTGCATCACTTTGAATTGTATTGCAGCATACAGTAAAAGTTACTCAGTCTGCCATAGTAACAGGTAACTTTCTTTCTGAAGTCTCATAGTTTCCTGCTGCTTTCACACCTTTCTTTGACAATCATCAGATGTCAGGTTACTCCTGGATGCATCAGTGAATGGAATCCTACTCTGCTGACTGAGTACCCATTCTGTGTTTTCCCATACCCAACTCCACAGACCAATGCTTTGGGGGAGGGATGCTAGTGCTATCTGAGGCCACATTGATAATGTGGAGACTTGGATTCTGTCTTGACCATAGTTGCCTGATATCCCAGATATCTGGTTGGAAACCCAACTCCCAACTGTACTTTGTTGGGATAGATAAAATTCCTGGTTACATAAAAATGGACAACATTATATAAAATGATGTGGTCTTTACTTCAAATTGCTCATTTCCAATTTCTAATGAGGGGCAGTCTTGTATGAGTTACTGACTTAAACTCCTCCTTTTATTAACAGCGCTAAGTGGCCATACTTGACTCAATAGCCATTGTTTTCGAGTAGTGCACCAGAGGTCAATCGTGACAGTTCTTTGTAATTCTCTGCTGAAAAAATTGAATAGGGTTGTGCAGTTTCCTTCCCCTGTGGCAGCCTTAGTCGTCATGATGATCTTATCAAAACATTCGAAAGAGAAATTGTGACGAAGGAAGCTGGGATAATTTTTTAATTTTTACTTCCCCCTTGTTTTGCAATATGCCTCCTTCAAATTTGTTTCTTCACTTTCAACTAATTACCATTAACATATGTGAATTGTAATCTGCATTTTCATAAAAGAGAAAGGCAGCCCCCTCAGGTTGAATTTTGTCTGTGTAATTGATTTTCTAATTTATATTGAGTATTCCTAGCTAGTATCTTTTATTATAGGGCAAAATCAGTCATTTTTATGTAACTTTAATTCCGATGTTGACTTACAAACAAATATAAATGGGAAGTTGTGCACTGGCCATACATAACTGTGTATTATTGGGAGGATGTGAAAAGTGAAAGTAGAAGACTGTGAAACGCAAGTGTGCATCTGTCGGCTACATCATTTACAGTAGACAGTACTGCACACCCCTATGTTTTCAGCCAGTATGTAGACACCGAGGACAACAAAGTAGGCAAACCACAACAAAATGGCAGTTTACTTGCAGCACAGTCTAAACTATGTTGAAAAATGATTTGACTTTGAAGAAAGTGTCTACAGGACTTTCAAACCATTTTCACTGACAGTGAAACAGAGATCAGTTTCAGAATATCTAGAAGTTATTTATTGTAGATGGGGATTTGATGTTTGAAGAATGTGTGCAGTTAAAGAACTTTCTCAAGGATGAAGAGAAGAACTTTTCAAGCTGAAATCTGATTAGTGGAAGGAATTTTTTTTCATTGTTATGAAAACTATGACAACTTCTTAAAACTTTTCCGTTTTGTTTCAGATGATGGTGAACACTTGGTGAGCTGAGAGGAACCTTTTCCCAGCAGCAACATTAGAAGCTGAAATAATAATAATAATAATAATGAAGATGGTTTAGTGATTTACATGTCCCCAGTTTTATTGAGGAAGAAGAGAAGATTCTATGAAGGAGATTGAAAAGTGAGCAAAAATCTCAATAAGGTAAAAAAAAAAAAAAAAAAAAAAAAAAACATTGAATTGTAGCCTGTGTGTGTTTAGTCTTGGTTTTTTAAAAAATATCCCGATTTAGTTCAGAAAAAACTTGGTGACTGGTCTGTACTAATACAGCTGCCTTCTAAATGGGCAGTGCACAGCTCTTTTGCATTTTCTTGTGGGTGCCTATGAGCCACAACTCTTATGCTCTAAACAGGTTGTCGACTCCAGGCTACCACTGGAAGATGGTTTGTCTCACAGTAGTGGTTCTCTGTTTGAATGATGTCACTGTGGTGTATGACAAATTGACAGGCAACTTATCATGCTGCTATACACTCACAATGTAGATAAGCCTGAAATGATCCTTCAGAGCATGTTTACAGACAACACAGTTGAAGATTTTAATGAATCTGTCTCACAGAGACTTCTGTTCAATAGTAGATTATGATAAATATTCTGGCCAACAAAGTATCTGATTCCATTAAATTTTCAGCTATGTTTTTTCAATAATTGCAAATCTGCTGTTCCAAAATGGAAGCCTTTTGGATTGATATTTTGTTTGAAATTTCTTTCTGTTTCTTTGATGTTTGAGATTATAAATTTCATGTGTTTCAAATTATTTGGTTATGAAAATGCCTCATAGCACTTCTGTATCAAATAGAAACTGTTATAATTTTTCATAACCACTAGAACAGTTCCTGAAGTTAATATTGTAAAAATGTACCTTTGATGCTTTGCACCCGTGAGTTGAGTTGTGCTATCGTTGTTAACTTTCTCAATAGTTTTAGTGAGGTTACTGAATGAGAGTAGTTGTCTTGGACTTGGTTCCATGTGACATCAAGTGCAGTTTTATCTGTTGGACTGAGTAATGTGAACTCAGTGTATATCATGAATTGTAATTTGCTTTTATACTTCTGCAACTTTGAAATCAGTGACTCTTTTTAGCCAGTTTCCAAAGCTTTAGAAATGTGGTGTCAGCTATTGATTACATTTGGAGAATTGGGCTTATCAAAAGCTACAATGTTGTTTCATCAGCAAGTCAAGATATTAACTGAAACTATATGACCTAGAGCCCACATGAATTGTACTTCTAAATATATTTGGATGGTGAGCTGAGCCACAAAATACTTCAAATCATGTCGATGATTGTTGATACTGTTTTCTAGGTTATGCAACAAATGTCATTGGAACTCTATCCTACAGTGTCATATCCCAACATTACACTTCAGACAGTTCTGACAAACAAGTGTTACATCGTTTCAATATTTTCTTGTTGTTTGGAGTGAGTAACGGGACTCTTATAATACACAGGAAGAGAGAAGAAATAAAGCTCTTGATATCAGAGGCAGGAAGGGTCTTGGAAGATAAGTTGAATGGAATGGAAGGGATAAAAATCAGAAATTTTTGACATTCCTACCTGGAATTTCCGTTGGTTGTTTTAAAAATGCTAAAATTCCACCAACCGACATATTGCCCCCTGCCAGTGGTGTGGTGTGATGTGATGTGATGCAACATGGAGGGGCAGCTGGTCAGCACACCTCTGTCCTAGGATTTTTTTTACTGTGAAACCACTACTACTTGGTCAAGCAGCTCCTCACAAGACTGACTGCATTTTGTACCAGTCCCCCCCCCTCCCCCCGAGGAAAAATCGCTGGCAGTTAGTCGAATGGCACAGCTAAGGAGGCAGACAGTGGAATGGGTAGTGTGTTAAAGAGCAGTTCTAAGATGAACATAAGACGAGAATAATGGAATGTAGTCAAGTTGAATCATTAGATGCGGAATGAATAACGAGGGATGATCAGCGAGTTTGCATTTGAAAGCTGTACGAGGAGGGGTGAAAAAGCTTCTACCCTAACAAATAAAGAGTGAAAGAAATTTCATAATATAAATTTATTTGTATATATAATACCTGTGTACACCAATACACTTGGAGGCATGCTCAGATAACTTCTGCAAACCATTCAAAGAAAAGATCTTTGATTTCAATTGCAACAAAGCATCAGTCACTGCATCATCATCATCATCCTTTGAGGTATTTTTTTTCGGTTTGGGACAAGGAAAAAGTCTGACCCAGTCAGATCTGGAGAATATGGCAGGTGACACGTTCCACATCATTACGAAAGAATCGTGTTCATGATCCATGGAACAACTAATATAACTAACTAGAATTGGAAGTTTTTCATTGTCCATTATACGAGGTTTGTCCGGAAAATACGTATAAAGGTTGAATAATGTCTTTATGTTACAGGTTGCAGTCACCATCAGGTGAGACTACTGCTGTAATCAATCAAATCAATGCTCAGAGTCAGAGCACTCTGCGTGAAGGTGGGAGTGTGCAGCAGCTTGTGTTCTTAAAGACCGTGGATTGACAGAATGATTGCTGACGAGCTGTCAACCCTCAAAACAATTGTTCACAAAAACTTGAAATGAAGAAATTGTACCGAAGCTCTTGACACCAGAACAGAAAGCAAAGAGGGTTGAGTGCTCTAAGGATTGGTTGGAAGCAGAGGAACGAGGGGACTTTCTCAACCGAGTCATCACTGGAGACGTGTCCTGGTTTTAGAAATTTGATGTGGAGCTCGAAGCAAGGTATGGAAACTAGCAGGAGAACCGAGAACAAAAGAGTCGCGAAAATCAAGGTCCAATGTGATGACAGTGTTGATTCTTGGAGCATTGTTCACAAGGAGTTTGTCCCTCCCAGCCAGAGATAGAACGGAAATTTTTACGTTGAAGTTCTGACATGTCACGGAGCTCTTGTGGCAAGAGTTCGACCAGAGTTGGATCCTTCATCACACGAATGCGCCCGCACACATTTCGCTCGTTGTGTTTTTGGCCCGAAGCTCAATCACCACTGGATTTAGTCCTGTGTGAGTTCTTCATGTTCCCAAAAATGCGTAATGGTGTGGCAACGACATGGCAACTAAACAACATCACAACTGAAGACTTTCAGCAATGTTATCAACAGTGGAAATGGCGTTGGCAGAAGTGTATCACGTCTCAGGGTGAGCACTTTGAAGGAGACCATATTGTAATACCTGAATAATTGTAAAATAATGTTATTATGCAACTTTTATATGTATTTTTCGGACAAACCTCGCAGATTAGGAAATGAGACACTGAAGATAATAGAAGTGTTTTGTTATTTGGGTAACAAAATAATTGATTTTGGCTGACACAGAGAGGATATAAAATGCAGGCTTCACAGTATATCTGAGAAAGAGGAATATGTTAGGAGTGGATGTAAATGTTACGGAGTCTTTTCTGGAGGTATCTGCGTGAAGTGTAGCCTTGCTCCAAAACGAGATGTGAACAACAAGCAGTTGAAGCTAGAAAAGGATGGTATCTTTTGAAATGTGTTTCTAGGAAGAAATTTTGATGATTATGTGGATAAAACATAAGGTAAACTCTGTCCATTGGTACTGGCCGACCACCGTGTCATCGTTTACCAATGACGTCCAGCACACCACTATCCTGCCTGTGTCAGTTTTCTTGTCCTCGAGTTCCTCAGTTGGCATCACAAGGGTGAATGTACACTTTCCCAATCCTCTCACCCAGAAAAATCCCTGGCAGTACAGGGAATCTAAACCTGCGTCCTCGCCATGATAGGCAGCAGCAGTGAACACTAAGTTACAGAGGTAGTCAATAAGTGGATAGATGACTACTACTGGCACTTGACACCCTCTGCACTGCACCTAGAGGTGGCTAATGGAATAATTATGCAGTTGCAAATCAAATTACCAGGGGCATAGTATTGAAAGAAATTTTCAGCACAACATGAGTAAAAGAAGGAACTGGTTGATAAGACACCCTGATGCATCGAGGAATCATCAATTTGGTGTTGGTGGGATTTGAGTGAGAGGAGGAAAAGCTGTTGAAGGGGAAATACAGTAAGCAGGTTCAAATAGATGTAGGCTTGCATAGAGAGCTGCATCAAACCAGTCTTTGGACTGAAGACCACAACAACAAAAACAGTTGGCTGTGTGTAGGAATTTTCTGTGGTCAGGAAAGCAATGAGAAATGATTTTCTGATTAAGAAAAGTGCAAACACTATACATTAATGTGGTGTAAAATGTTTCTTGAGCTGTTTATGAAGCCAGAGAAATCTTATATTAGTTCTTTTGGCATGATAAACCTGTACACGATGATTAAACTACACCTACCCCTGGGTTTTATGCAACTTGCAATGCCTACAAATGTCATGGGCAAGATTTTCATTTCTCTTACCCACTACATGCAAATTACTAGTCCTACATAAAAAAATGAACAGGATCTTTTTGTGGGAAATTTAATGTAGTCATTTCTTTTTGGGAGGGGAGGGGATACATTTTTACTAGAAGCCATAGTTTTTGAATTATTTAACAAAAAGTACAAGACAGGCATTCAAATGCCTTTTTTCTTGAATGCCACAGAAAGTGTGGTGTCCAACAAAGTACAAAATGTAATGTAGTTAATTTTGATACAAAAAGGTTCTGTTCATTGTTTTTGCAGGACTAACAGTGAGCATGTAGGGAGGAGAGAAGATTAAAATCATGGGTGTGGTTCTTGAAGATGTTGCAGGTTCCATAAAACTTTATGGCAGGGGCAGCTGAATAACCCTGTGTATGATCCACAAGATTCAACAACATGCTGGTCAAACATGGCTGCTGATAGAAAATAGGTGGTTCATATTGGCTTGAGTATCCCCATTATGTGACTGCTGTAAAGAAGAGGATGTGGGGTGTTCTCCGTCAGCTTTTACACCCACACTGGTATGGCAAAAGGCATTAAAATATACAAGGCATGCCAGAAAAGTAAGTACCATTGTGGGAAAGGACTCATGAAAACATTTCTTCAGACCGTAACAGCCACCACTGTTCAGACATTTGTCATAGCAGTAATCCAACTTTTCTATGCCCTTTTCATAGAAAGATAATACCAGTTAAGACCTCCAATACTGATCACACTTGCTTACATCATCATAGGTGTTCAAGCACCTTCATCCTGACTGATGATGAAGTAAAAGTGGTAGTCCGAAGATGTGAGATCAGCACTGATTGGCAGGTGGTCTCACTGTTCCCAAGTGAATTGTTTAGTAAGGATTTCAGTGCCACCAGCAGAAATGAAGCATCATAATGATTCGATTGAGAGTTTTGCATCTTTTGTTTTGAATAGTGTGATGGAGTTCTCTCGGTGTTTTGCAGTATCATACCGCTTTCATGGTTTCAGCTCTGAGAAGGAACTCAACAAGCAGAATGCCTTGTTGGTCGTAGAATCCATTTCACCTGACTTTTTGCACTTGCAACTTCATTATGATTTCTTTTTTGGGGGTGGTGGAGGATTGTCGGACTGTCAGTTCCTTCACTCCATAGATTGTTGATTTTATTTTGGAGTGTCATGAAGACCCCAAGTTTCATCACCAGTCACGATTCTATTTAAGAACTCATCTTCCTTATCACTGTATTCAGTGCTGAAATGTCAAAACTCTGCCAAGGTACATAATTTTGAAAGCATTTTTCAAACGCAATTCACAAAAATTTAAGCAATTTATGACTGAGTCATGCAAAACAGTTTTTGAAATACATTCTTATTGTGAACCATGTGTTTTCTCACCCATACCATCAGTGACAACAGAAGGCTGTCCAACACATGCTTCGTCATGAGTGTTTCTTCAACTGTCTCATCCACTTTCTCACCGTAAATGTCTACAAGTTGATGAATTTCAGCTGGCTTAATGTTCTGTGTGTTGGAACTAAACATAACAGAGCACACTTCACAGTCACTGGGCTCAGAGGTTGTCCTAAAGATTTTGACTGATCACTAACAAATATAAATACCACAAAATTGAGCTGCAGTGTCAAGACAATGAACCAGAGAAATGTGTGAACCTACAACACAAGTGCTGCAGTGGCAGTAGAATGATTTGGCAATTACTTTCAGGATGCACCTCATACTTAGGACTTCAAGGGAAGTGCCTGTCACCTTTTAATGTAAATTTTTGCTTATGATGGAAACTATGTTTAAGCTGTGTGTGTGGCAAGGGGGGGTTATTAACAGTTGAACTATCTTTGTTTTGTTTATCTCTCTCTAGTCATGACAGGTAATGTGAATCAAGGACAAAGGTACTTTCTGAGTTACCTTAGTCAAGCTCCAACCCTTCTGTCCTGTACAGCTACTTGCTTTTATCCTGAGGTTGTTACTCTCTGGTCAGCAGGTGCTCCTAAAAAAGTTGCATACTTTGTGTACAAAAATCTACATTTACAAAGAATTTGCGGGGTCAGAGATGTTAGTAATGCTCAAGATATGGTGTGACTATTGGTATAGGGGCAATTCAGAAAATATCACCTGTCTACATCATGGCACAACTGGAATATGCTTGCTGAAATAGTGACAATGCATTCAGCTGAACTGGTAACCAGTGCTTCATATACCATCATCATCTCCCCCTATAAAAAAAGAAATTTAGAGGCAGTCACATAAAAAAAGCTTCTTTTCCTCTCCTAAACACTCGAAAATTGTGTGTATGTAGTTTGTTTTCATATACAGGGTGTATTAAAAGAGCTGTCACCATTACCTACACTGCTTGCATGGTGTTAATTTGCATACAGATTTCTGGTTGTTCCACTGGAAAGCTTACCAAGACATTTACAGCATAAAACCAATACCTGCTTGTATTTTAAAAATGTACACAGCTCAAAGGTAGTGCAACTGCAACTCTGTAGAATTACCAAGCCTTTCATGCAGTACAACATTTTTAACCTCTGGGATAAGCTACGAAGTAATTACTCGATGCCATACGAAAAAACAAAACAGCCTCACTGCTAATATTTCTCACATACGTAATGGGAACAATGGAACCAACAAAATTAAGAAGACCATTAGCATTTTTTTAAAATTCATCTATCTTTTACAGTAAATTTCAGCCATAAATGTTTCGTAGGCACATTACAACATTAAGAAACACTGCATTATAAATATAATTTGGGACTTCAGTGTGCAACTATATACATGACTATTTTTATTACTTATGGGTTAATTTTATCAACTTACAGAAACAGTTAGTTTAAGAAACATTTAATCATGCCGATGGTCACCTGTTATCTCACTGCTACATAGTGTTAAACCATAAGCTAGGTGGAAGACTCACTGGACGAAAAATTGTTAGAACTACCTACATACATTGGTGAAAAGGAGTTCTGCTGGTCTCAAAATACTTTATTGTGCACTTCTGTTCCAAATGACAACTTCACAGCTACAGTAATTTCACCAATAAGGTGGGCTACAAATAGGTTGTAATATTCTGACCTGAGTAGCTCTTCAGCAAATAGAGCTACATAATATGTGCTACTGTTTTTACATGACAACTAATGCTAGTCATGTTTACAATAGAAACAATAATTAGGCCCAATACATTTAAAATTGTATGCCTACAGCCAGAATGTACTACTTGTTGGAAATGAAAATTCATCAAAATACTTGTAGTACACACTGAAATACCTTGCATCCATTCTCTCTTGCTGCAATAAAGCTAAATCTCATAGCCAAAGGCAGTTGTACATTGTTGAGGGGAACTAGAACAGCTAGTAAATGTAACTAAATAATATTTGTATTCATTTGAGTTTGTTTCACCAAGATCGAGATTATGTTGTCACTTATGTCCCCTTGTTCTCACATTAACCGATTAGTTTTCAATTTTGGCCAGTTGATACAAGACAGACTTATAACTCCTTCATGTTCATTGTTATTGGCAATAACTTTATTAGCTCTGATGACAATACAAAACTTGATAAACAAGTCAATGCAATCTGTGCCAGCACTTACCTCTTTCAAATTTTGTTTACATTCAGTGCTATTCACTTTGTTCTAAGGCTTGTGTTTAGTATAAATAACCAATGGTGCATCTGTAGGCCATACCAGTTCCAATATTAAAACTGCCTCAATTTGATCCCATAGATTGCCACTTTACTGATGTGGCATTTAATAAATTAAAAAGAGCATCTCTCTTGAAATATTTACAAACTGAATACTGCTGAACAAGACGTACGTACATTTTGACACAGTTATACAATTGAAAACGTTGACAGATGCTCCAAAAATTTCTTTTGCAACCTGAATACTGAAACATGTTCTAGGAACTACTTTAAAATGTTAAAATTCTACACTGGAAGACACTCTGTTTCATTTTTATATTACTGCAGAAGGGCAGGAGCAAGATAAGGTACTTTCAGGTTCCAGTACTGACCATGGTCTTACTGTCATCCAGTTAGAAACATTCACACAATGTTAGTCATAGCAGAAGCACTTCCACTACAATGGTTGTGACAAGTATGCTCCTAAACCCTATTGTTCTCATTTACTTTTTTGTGGTTTACATTGTTCACTGATAAACAATGGCATCCTAGCAGACACTGTAGAAATAAACTTCTTTGGACCAAATACATGTTAAATGTTTATTTGTATTTCTGTCACAACAATAGAAGTTAAGTAAGGTTGCTCCACACCAAAATTTTTTACTGCCAACACCAGTTGTTCTGCTCCAAAATCAAACTAAATTTTCAGGTCTTCTGTGTGGTCTGATAGTTCCTTTATGTTGGGAGCATACGTTTTACTAAATAGACAAGTTTTCTAGAACTTGTGATTTAGTAGAAAGCGAAGAAAAAACTAAAAGGAAATGGAATGAGAAATTAGAATGTGTGAGAATCACTCCAATTAGGCCAGTGGCTATATAATCTTGGTGGTGCACGGAACTGGGTTCTCAAGGCTGAGAAGAGACAGAAAAATGAAGTGAGCTGTTTATGTTCCTTTGAAAGATCTAGAGACACTAGGAAGGATTATGTATGCCAATCAAGGACTATTTAACACCATGACAGTTGGTCCTCTTGACTAGGGGTGTGAGAGAACAAACCACCTCTTCACCACAGAAGAAAGGGAAAAATATTGTGAACTGCTATGCCAGATAGACAAATGTGTAAATTCATTAACTGAACACATAACAGGTATTGACTAGTAATAAGTTTCGCCAAAGCCAGTTGTCATTGGTTAGGTCAATACATGCCTAAGATGTCATTTTTCATGAGTAACACTGTGTGAACAAAGAACAGCTCTCAAGCATACTAAACATCAATGACCTGCTGCCTACTGGAATAACAAAGTTTCTTTATGGGCCACATTTTGATCACTTGGGAGAAGCAATCTCTAGTTTATAGTGGGCTGTAATGATATCAAGCATAATATCTCACATCACCTCATAACTTTGGCATTCTGCTGTTTTTAGGGCAGTGCTTAACAAATCAAAGAAGTTAGCCGAGATAAGGCACCATTTTTTATAATACCTGCCACTCTGCTTGTGTCATGTTAATGGAAACTGACAATCAAAGCACCCACAATGGTTCAATTTTCACTTTCACAAAAAGAAAACCAGACTGTCTGTGGGTTTGGTGTTCAGCAGGGGGCAAAACCTTGTTAGTGGTCTCGCTGTGAGATTCTAATGCCCGTGCTTACATCACCGGGTTTTGAGAGAACTGTCGGAAGGCAGCAGTGTTATTCTTGGCAGGTCCTGAAACACACACAGTGTGGCAAAAATTACTATTTGGACAGCAAATGCATTAAATCACTAGAAACTGCTGTCAGGTAGAACCACTGTACTCAATAACAACCAGAATCATTTCTATAAGTATCGCATATGAGTGCAGCTTATGGAAACTATATGGACATGAGTTCAAAATCCCTTTCTTATCTGCAGGAATTTACACTAGATTATCACACAACAGCTGTAGGGACCTAGAATAAGTTTATTCATTGAGAATACAGAAAATTGCGACACTCTCATTTCGTTATTTTCAACAGAACAACCAAAGGAAATGGAAAATCTAGCTGAAGAAATTAATAAATTACACCACAAAATTCAATTCATTTCATGTCACTGTAGGAATGAAACATTAACAAAACTTTTTATATAAAATTCTGAAATTTCCAGGAAGCCAACAATTACCAGGGTTACCATCCATATCAATATAAAAATGTGTTCTTCAGAAGAATGTTTAATCACATGCGTAATGATCCAATGGATACAAGTGAAATATAAAAAGAAACACAAATTGTAAAATCAGCTGCCTCCAGTTATGAATACATTCCCGCTGTAATACATAAATTAAACCAACCACCCACAAACAGGAAGACCATCTTTGTAATAAGCTGACCTTCCTCAAGGAAGATTTCATGCCAACCTCTTCAAGTTGTATGACATAAAAATAAGCTTCTTCACAAGCAACACAGTACTGAAAGTGTTATAACCTTTAATCACAATAATTGCATGGATTTTCACACTCTCTCTTAGAAACAATAGCTGATCACATGATTACAACTCAGTCTCTCGTATTCGACTGCTGTGCCGTGACATGCGGCCGGTGCCGTTCGTAGCTAGGTGGCGCTCCCGCGCTCATCTGATTTGCGGAGCGCCTCTATCGCCGTTTGTGCGTACTGTCGTGGCGGCACTGTTAAATGTCGTGGCACTATCACAACACTTTTCCCCCCTTGAAAAAAAAATAAACACTCACTTCCTTGGAGACATGGACAGCGCAGAGACATCCATGGCCTCTTGTGAGGCCCCGAGGAGATCCCGCGCAGAGACACGGGAGTATGGTCGAAAATGTCCAGGACGGAAGCTCGTGCGAGGAACGTGCCTCCTGGATGAGATGATGGGTGAAAACTCCGGAGCAGCATCCATAGGTGTCATTGACCTGGGAGTGTGCTCCAGCGAGATGGGTCCCGGAGAAGGCGGCGTCGCGACTGGGGCCGGTTCCGGAGTACTTGGAAGCGGCAGCGACGGCGGCTGCATCAACACGGACGGTAGATCGGCAGCAGTGACAGGACTGGCGTCTCGAGCTGGTGGAGGTGAAAGATGGGGCGGTGGCACAGGCGTGGCCACCACTCGTGGGCGCATCTGGTCGTAATGGCGAACAACCGTGCCGTCGCCCGTACGGATTTCACAAAGCCGGCGGCCACGAAGAGCCTTGACCACCCCTGGAATCCATTTAGGGCGAGATCCATACCCTCGTGCCCACACGTCGGCGCCCACCGAGTATTTTCCCGCACTAGGGGACACAGTACAAGGCCTGACAGGGTGAAGCAGGTGCAGTAGAGTGCGCGGTTGGCGGCCATGCAAGAGTTCAGCAGGGCTGCGATCACCCAGAGGCGTGAAGCGATAAGAACTCAGAAATTGCAGCAGGGCGTCATCTGTGGAAAAATCACTAAGGAATTTTTTCATCTGGCATTTGAAAGTGCGGACAAGGCGCTCGACCTCCCCATTCGATTGCGGATGGAAGGGAGGTGCGGTAACATGATGAATCCCTTGTCCAGTACAAAAATCACGGAAGGCCTGCGAAGAGAACTGAGGGCCATTGTCCGTGACGATCGTGGATGGAAGACCTTCTAGCGCAAAGATTTTGGACAAAGCCAGCGTCGTCGCCACAGTGGTGGGCGACGGACATCTAACAACAAATGGAAACTTCGAGAAGGCGTCAATCAACAGTAGCCAATAAGTACCGAGGAAGGGGCCAGCAAAGTCGGCGTGCACCCGTTCCCATGGCTGAGCTGGATCAGGCCACGGAGAGGGCATTGTACGAGGTGCCGCCAGTTGTTGAGCACACTGGCCACATGCAGCAACCATATGGGCGATGTCCGAATCAATGCCGGGCCAATAAACGTGCCTGCGGGCCAGGGACTTAGTCCGAGAAATACCCCAATGGCCTCCGTGTAACAGTTTGAGAACATCTTTGCGAAGAGAGGCTGGCACCACGACCCGTGGAGATGCGCCATCCGTGGCCAGAAGAACAACACCATCACGAACAGACAGACGAAGGCGCAAGGCATGGTAGTTGCGAAGGGGATCCGATGCCCGGCCCCCGGTCCTGTCTGGCCAACCTCGTTGAACAAAACCGATCACCCGACGCAGGACCGGGTCCCGCGCAGTAGCTGACGCGACCTGCGAACCTGTAAGTGGAAAGCCCTCGACTGCACGACGTTCTTCCTCATCAATGTGGAAACAGAGGAGTTCATCGCGATCGAAAACAGGGTCGGGGCCCATCGGCAATCGCGACAATGCATCCGCGTTTGCGTGCTGGGCCGTGGGGCGATAGTGAATCTCATAATGAAAACGAGACAGGTATAAGGCCCAACGTTGCAGGCGGTGAGCTGCCTTATCCGGAAGTGACGCCGAGGGGCTGAACAGAGAGACCAGCGGTTTGTGGTCGGTGATGAGGTGAAACTTAGAACCATACAAAAAAACGCTGAACTTTTTTAGAGCATAAATGATAGCGAGCGCCTCCTTTTCGATTTGAGAGTAACGCCGTTGCGCCTCGTTGAGGGTCTTGGAAGCATAGGCAATGGGTCGTTCCGACCCATCCTCATACCGATGGGCGAGAACAGCCCCTAGGCCATACTGTGACGCGTCAGTCGCCAGAACCAAGTGCTGACCCGGACGGAATGTGGCAAGACAAGGCGCCGACTGCAAATGAGCCTTCAGGCGGACAAAAGCCTGCTCACACCCGTCGGACCAACAGAAGGGGACGTTTTTGCGTAACAGCTGATGCAGAGGATAAGCTACCGCTGCTGCGGATGGAATGAATTTGTGATAATAAGCAATCTTGCCTAGAAACGCCTGAAGTTCTTTGACCGTAGACGGCCGGGGTAGAGCGTTAATGGCCGCAACGTGCTCACGGAGAGGGCGTATGCCCTCACGGGACAACTGGAAACCAAGATACTCAATGGAGTGTTGGAAGAACTGTGACTTGTCCAGATTGCACCTCAACCCAGCCGAATGCAAAACTCGAAACAGTGAACGTAAATTACGAAGGTGCTCCGCAGTGGAGGCTCCCGTGACAACAATGTCATCCAGATAGTTTATGCAGCCGGGAACGGAAGCCGTGAGCTGTTCCAAAAACCGCTGAAAAATGGCCGGTGCGCTAGCGACGCCAAATGGTAATCGCTGGTACTGATACAACCCACAAGGAGTGTTGATAACGAGAAATTCCTTGGAAGGAGCGTCCAACGGCAACTGATGGTACGCCTCCGATAAGTCAAGTTTGGAAAAGAACTGGCCCCCAGCGAGCTTGGTAAACAACTCCTCAGGACGAGGAAGAGGAAGAGGATAAGTGTCAATGACGCTCTGAGCGTTGACAGTGGCTTTAAAGTCACCACACAATCGCAGACTCCCGTTTGGTTTAGAAACCACCACGATCGGCGATGCCCATTCGCTGGAGGTAACCGGAAGGAGAATCCCTGAAGCTGTTAACCTGTCTAGCTCAGCCTTGACAGGTGCACGCAACGCCACTGGAATAGGGCGTGCCCGGAAAAACTTAGGGCGAGCCGTAGGTTTAAGAGTAATGTGGGCTGCAAAATCCTTGGCACAACCCAGACCAGCAGAGAACACGGACGAAAATTCACAACACAATCCATCAAGCTGTTGATACGGAATGTCCTCAGATATGAGGTGCACATCATCATCAATGGAGAACCCAAACAACTGGAAAGCATCATAACCGAACAGGTTTTCAGTGCCCGCATGATCCACCACATAAAACGTGAGGGGCCGAACAACAGACTTGTAGGCAGTGGAAGCATCAAACTGGCCCATGATAGGAATTTTCTGCTGATTATAAGTCCTCAGATTGCGCGTAACTGGAGACAAAGGAGGGGAGCCCAACGCCAAATACGTGCGAGAATTAATGAGAGTTACTGCAGAGCCAGTGTCCACTTGCATGCGGATGTCTTTATTCAGAACACGAACAGTAACAAACAACTTATTTGTTTGAGAAAGCACACAGTGAACATCCATGTCCGACGCCTCGTCCTCGTCGACAGGAACTTTATGGGACTGACACACAGAAGCAATGTGGCCTTTTTTCCTACATGAATTACACGTGGCCCAACGTTTTGGACACGCTGCCCTGTCGTGCTGTACGAAACAACGGGGGCAAGAAGGAAGCGCGGAACGAACCGGCTTCTGTGGTTGCTGGTTTCGCTGCGAGCGTTGCGGCCCAACGCGACGTTGTTTACGCGAGTGAACCGCCGCCACATCTTCGTTCTCCTGTGCAACAGGCAAATTGTCCTTGTCGAGAGTTGACTGTACAGCGCCTACATCACACCACGCGTCTATTTGCGCGCCAGCAGCGTGAGACACTTCAAAGGATTGAGCGATGCTTAGAACTTCCGACAACGACGGGTTTGGCAGTTGTAGGGCACGTTGCCGAACTTCTTTATCAGGAGCAAGCCGTAGAATAGCATCCCTAACCATTGAATCCGCATAAGACTCGTGATGAGTGTCCGTGACAAACTGACATTTCCTACTCAGGCCATGTAGTTCCGCCGCCCAAGCCCGGTAAGATTGATGGGGCTGTTTACGACACCGGTAGAACGCCACGCGGGCGGCAACGACGTGGGTGTTTGTTCGATAATAGGCAGACAATAAGTCACACATTTCTTGGAAGGACAGGGAGGCTGGTTCCCGCAGAGGGGCTAACTGAGATAGCAGCTGATAGACCCGAGGGGAAATCCAAGATAGAAATAACGACTTACACATAGGAGCGTCGACAACGCCGAAAGCCAAGAAGTGTTGCCGCAAACGCTTCTCATAATTCTCCCAGTCTTCAGCGGCCTCGTCGTAAGGAGGGAATGGAGGCGGAGAAGAGGAAGACAGACGATGAGTAAGCGACGTCGACAACGCCTGAATCGCTGCCGTCAGCTGTGTTTGTTGTTCAATGAGCGCTTGCATAAGCTGTTCCATGTTTGCCCCGTCACGAACACGCAAATCCACAACGCGGTGAAAATATCCCGACCTCGTCGCCAAAAAGTGTTATAACCTTTAATCACAATAATTGCGTGGATTTTCACACTCTCTCTTAGAAACAATAGCTGATCACATGATTACAACTCAGTCTCTCGTATTCGACTGCTGTGCCGTGACATGCGGCCGGTGCCGTTCGTAGCTAGGTGGCGCTCCCGCGCTCATCTGATTTGCGGAGCGCCTCTATCGCCGTTTGTGCGTACTGTCGTGGCGGCACTGTTAAATGTCGTGGCACTATCACAACAGAAAGCACTAAGCAAGAATATCACAAGTCAGGTATGTCCAAACTTCTGCAATAAACAAACTGGTAGAAGCACAGGGATGCACTCTGTCTTAACATCCAAAACAAATCTGACTTTGCAGAATGAGTTACTGGGCAAGAATTGTGGCAATCAGTGTAGAAAAGAACCAGGCAAGAAATCTGACTTTCTTGAAGGAACTGAAATATCTTTCAACAGAGATACAGCACCAGTCTACTTGCTCAATGACAAATCTTGCCTTCACAACTATGAAGGCTTTATATTTCAAAAATAATTAAATAAAAAAAACCCTGCCCCCCTATCTCTCTTTACATCTTACCTACATTGATATCACTATAAATAATCTTGCATGATATGTCTAAGCCTTCTACTCTTGTTTTTAAAAGTAAACTTCATCTACATAGCAAGAGCTGCAAATATTGGAACTTAACTCTATTATTGGGCATTCATGTTCAGTTTTGATTAAACTATTTACCCACACACTTTTATTGTCTCTGAGCAAAGTATGTTATATCTTCATAACACGCATCAGTTGTACAGTGCTGGCTAAGTTTAGTATCGATTGTGCCTCATGGGCATGACTATTGTCTGAAGTAGTGATGGAAGGAATTGACACTTTGAATGCTGCATAGAGGGCTATGTGAGTATCTTTTCTGAGCAGCACATTGCAAATCATACCAGATAAGCTCAATGTTCAAATCTGGGGAGTTTAGTGGCCAGTGGAAGTGTTTAAATTTAGAAGAGTGTTCCAGGAACCACTTTGTAGCAATTCTGGACCTGCCAACTGTATCATTGTCCTGCTGGAATTGACCGAGTCCATCGGAATTCCCAATGGACAGGATGCTTATGTATGTGTCACCTTTCAGGGTCATACCTAGCCATATAATCCAACTGCATGCCTCCTACATCATTACAGAGCCTCCACCAGCTACAACTGTCCCCTACTGACATGCAGTGTCCATAGATTCAAGAGGTTGTCTCCATGCCTGTACATGTCCAACTGCACGACACAGTTTGAAATGAGACTTGTCCGACCAGGCAATGCGTTTCCACTCATCAACAGTCAAATATCGGTGTTGATGGACCCAGGTGAGGCATAAAGCTTTGTGTCGTTCAGTCATCAAGGGTACACAAGTGGACCTTCCGCTACAAAAGTTCATATCGGTGATGGTTCACACTCTGACCCTTGTCCATGGCCCAACATTGAAATATGCAGAAGGGTTGCACTTCTGTCACTTTGAATGATTCTCTTCAGTTGTTGGTCCTGTTTTTGCAGGATCTTTCTTCGGCTGCAACGATGTCGGAGATCTTATGTTTTACTAGATTCCGGATATTCACTGAATGCTCATGAAAATAACCACTTCATTCTTACGTTGGAGATGCTTTGTCCCATTGCTCATATGCCAACTATAACACCACATTCAAATTCACGTAAATCTTGATAAGCTGCAATTGTAGCAGCACTAAGCAATCTAGCATCTGTGCCAGTTAAATGCAGTGCCATAATCTGTATGTTTACAAATCCCTGTATTTGAATACGCATGCCTAAGCCAGTTTTGTTGGCAATTCAGAGTATATACATATCCAGTGAGAAGATAATGATATGTTACCAATCCACATACTGTGATGGAAGAGGTACATGGCAGGGAATGTGTTCTGTTGTTTGGTGGTTGATGGTATTCTGGGACCATTTTATCCTCAGAAAAAAAAACCTCTTACCTTGATATGCTCAGGCTGTTACTATGACTGGCTGACTCCCGAGACACAGTCTTTTTCCAGCAATATGGTGCACTGTGGCAGATGTTGCGGACCAGGTGTTACGAGGTATGCTGAAATGGCAGGGGTGGTCCTATTCCGTGGTGTTCTAGGCCAACAGGCATTAGAAACGTGGGCTTGTTTCTGTGAGCACATACCAAGGACAGAGTCTAACAAGCAGCTGTCAACCACATCAAAAATTTAATGAACAAAATCATTTCTGTCCTTGCCACAGGTGATGCAGATATAATGTGCTGAATGTGGATCGATCCTGATAACAGACTGGAAATTGTGCCCACATGTTGAAATTGATTAAACTGCATAAAACTTTGTGACAATACCTTAGGTCAAATTTGTTTGCATGCTGTTACACAACATAAGTGTTCTGTAACTTTTGAGACACTCTGTTTATCCTCTGCCCATTGCAGGTTAAAAACCTTATTGTGCTGTCAGAGCCCTTGATATGTTCTCAGAAAGAGGCTAAACCACCACACATTTCAAGTCACCTGCTGTCCAGTTTATGTGGTGTTTGCTGCACTGACAACATATACATTTTTATGCCTCAATAGTCTTCTGCAAGGGTCCCACTGCATGCAACTTGCCATCACATTATTTGGTTGAAAACTAGTAGACATGGGTCTGCAGTGATTCCTGTTGTGTTTGAGACTGACTGTCAATGGCAACTTACAATGTTCATCTCGATGACTAACTACGAGTTAGGATCTTAATGTGGCCACATTGTGTGGTACAACATTCCTTGTAGACAAGCATTTGGGAGAGAATAATCCCATACGAGGAGGGTTGAGGAAAGAGCATGTAAAAGGCACATTATAAAATATGTGATGAAGGGAGGCAAATAACGTTGAGTAGCATCTATCGACCCACTTCACTGAGTGGTCAGCATATCTGACTGCCATGTAGTTCATTTCCAGTCATGTCACACCTTCTCTCTGCTCAGGGAGTGGGTGATATGTTGTCCTTATTATTGATTCATCATCGCCAGCATGAAAGTCACCCACCGTGGTGTCAACAGAAAAGACCTGCAACTTGTCAGCGAAACTTACCCAGCAAGTGACTCCCAGGTATCAATGTCCATATGACCACTTCATTCCACCTAGAGCATTAGAAAGGGAAACGTACCAAAGAGGAACAGTGACCAAATATGCTAAATGTGTTGGGCTATAAACAAACAAGGATACTATTTCAAAATTTAAAAGCTTTTGTCTACCTTGGTCGCCAAAGTCTGAACATTATGGCCTTTCCTCAGAAACATACAGTGATCAGAAGTCCAAAGTAGCAACCGAAAAAAGATATCGTATCAGTGTACTATCAGATATGAGGCTCCTCTGAAATTGTCTATGGAGGTTTTTTACTTTCTCCTGCATAAAGGGTGAGATGAACTCCACTGATAAAATTCAATTGGTGGTTCAAAGATGTTTTATGAGTATTTTGGTACAATGGATCTTGGTCTCCTGTGGCTCACTGCAAAGTAATAATGTAATTATGATTTATTTAGTTTGTTACCTTCATTTCTTCTGAAAATACACTGTCCAGCAGACACGTTAATGTGACTACCCGTCAAGACCTCGAATAACCTCTTTTTGCAGTGCACACCGTTGCGAGACATGCAGGAGGAGATTCATGGAAATGATCATATGGCATTAATGACTGGCAGACCCCATCCAGGCTCGATCAGTTGCCTACTGCAATTCTTTTCATTTTATGCTGCTTTTGAGACATGCTTGTTGATGACAAGAACAACACAATGCCCACTTTCCAAGGACACAAAAATCCCGTATCAAACTGTGCTCCCCCACGTGGCTGTGAGGTTCTGTATTAACAGGGGTGTGGAGCCATTACGATTTCATTGCCAAGTCCAGGTGTTCTAGGTTTCTCATGTGAGGATCCACGGACAATACACCCTGGCAGGGGGGTTCCCACAGATTCTCAGTTGGTTTATATCCGAGTCATTGGTGGTTAGAGGCATGTGATAAACTCGTCCTGTTGCTGTTTGAACCACACATCAGCTGCGAGCTGTGTTGCATTGTACTGCTGGTAAATGTCACTATGCTGAATAAAAACAAACGGTGTGTACGGGTGGACATGGCCCTCGAGGACAGACGGATACATCTGTTGATCCTTTGTGCCTCCCAGAATATCATCACCACCCAGGGAATGCCACAGACTCCCTCCCCTGTCGTGCCCCATTCTCACAGTTGTTGCAGTGTGTTTTGCTTTCAGACATTTAACAATGTGCATTCCAATAGCCATCTGTCATTTGAAATGCCTCTCAGTTCATTTGGGTGGTCAGTTGTTTAACAGATGCACGCCTCTGCAGCTGACATTCACCCCTGTCATCTGTGGCCCATGACTACACCACAGTATCCTCGGCACCAATTCTGAATAGCGCAATTTTGCTGAGCACAGTATACTTTAACCACACTGACATGCAAACAGTTTACAGACTTAGTCATTCCCAAATGCTTCCACCCTTTCCCCAAAAGCCAATGACAGTGCACATTTTGTCTCCTCCTTACAGTGACAACTGCACTGTTTTCTGTGGCTCCCAACATGCTTTGTATACCCTTCACTGCTAGTGGTGTTGTCTGTGAGTGGTTACTGCATGTCGATTTTGATTGCAGGCAGTGGTCACATTAATATTATGGACCAGACCATGTATGTACACAATAAAGAAAAAAACCCAGTGTAGCATATCAACTGTATTTTGTCAAAAAATATGCAAGTTTTTTCCACAGAAACGGAAAATTTCTAAATTCGTTCCCCTGTTGAAAAATAGTGATAATCTTGAAACAGAAAACTGCAGACCTGTCTCACTTCTCCCAACTTTCTCTAAGGTTTTGGCGATACTAATCAAATATAGAGTGACACATTATCTTAATTATGGAATCTGATAAACAGTAATCAGCATGGATTTCTAGCTGGGAGTAGTAGCGAAACAGCTGTACTGGAAAAAACCCAAAGGAAATAATTAGTAAATTGGGAGAGGGAAAAAGTGTTGTCAGGATAAATCTAGAGCTTTCAAAAGCCTTTGACACTGTTGATCACAGCATATGTTTGGAAAGCTTGAAGCTATAGGTATCAGAGGACCGGACCAAAAAGTGGCTTGAGTGGTATCTGGAAAAGAGGATGCAGGTGGTTGGAATTACAGCACCAAAAGAAGTCTATTAGGCCCCTTGCTGTTCCCCGTTTACATTAATTATATTCATGTGCCAGATAGAAAAGCTAGAATCAAGTTGTTTTGCTGATGATACTAGTTTAATTGTTTGTTTTATGAAGCAGTCATTGCACACTATTGTGGACCATGTCCTACAAGATACACAAAAATGGCTCAGTGCCAACAAGCTAACACTGAATGCAAAAAAAAAAAAACTAATTATGTGCAATATGTAAGAATAAGTGAACATGACGACCTACATCTCACTATGGAGGGAAACAACTTGAAAGAGTTCAGTGAGCAAAATTCCTGGGTATGCACATTGATGAGAAGATAAACTGGAAGGACCATGTGGTGAGCTTAGCACTAAAACCCAATTCAGCATGTTTTGTACTTGGAATAATTTCAAGAGTTTGTAGTAATGACTGTACCAGATTAGTATATTTTGGCTATTTCCAGTCAATTGAGGCCTATGGGATAGTATCCTTGAGGAAAAACAAATTGTTGTTTAAATGAGATTTTCAAATTACAAAAACACCCTATTCAGATAATGACCCAGAGCCCACATCAAACACGTTGTAGGCCCCTTTTTAAAGCATTGGAAATTTTTGCAATTCCATCATTATACATTCTGAAATGTCTGTCGGTGATCAAACAAAATCGCGACAAAATGAAAAACCAATACAGGTTACCATACACGGCAATGTAAAAATCTCCACTTACAGGCTGTAATAAGGACCCAAAGTCAGAAACATGTATGTAATCAAGGAATCAAAATTTTTAATGCACTACCAAAACATATCAAAGAGCTGGAAAATTAGGATAAATTTAAAACTCTTATAAAGAACCACATGCTTGACAAATGTTATTACAGCATAAGTGAATAGCTGTGCACAAATGTATAAGGATTTAATTTCATGTGATGAACAAAATTTCATCAGTGAATGTGTCTGGCAAGCCCATAAGAAGATCAATAACCACATGCTTAAAAAATGTCACTAAAGTATAAGTGAATAGCTCTGCTCAACTGTAGAAAAATATATGATGTGGCAAATGAAATCACAACTTCAAGGAATAGGTCTGTCCAGCACATAATTTCTTGTGTCATAAAAACAGTTATTTGTTGTATATTGTAATAAAAATGAGATAAATTAATATGAATACAGCACAAATTTGATCATTGGGATGTTGTGGTCTTAAGTCCTGATACTGGTTTGATGCAGCTCTCCATGCTACTCTATCCTGTGCAAGCTGCTTCCTCTCCCAGTACCTACTGCAACCTACATCCTCCTGAATCTGTTTACTGTATTCCTCTCTTGGTCTTCCTCTACGTTTTTACCTTCCCTGCTGCCCTCCAATACTAAATTGGTGATGTCTGAGAACATGTCCTACCAACCGATCCCTTCTTCTAGTCAAGTTGTGCCACAAACTCGCCTTCTCCCGAATCGTATCCAATACCTCCTCATTAGTTATATGATCTACCAATCTAATCTTCAGCATTCTTCTGTAGCACCACATTTCGAAAGCTTCTATTCTCTTATTGTCCATGTTTCACTTCCATACCAGGCTACACTCCATACAAATACTTTCAGAAACGACTTCCTGACGCATAAATCTATACTCGATGTGAACAAATTTCTCTTCTTCAGAAACGCTTTCCTTGCCAGTCTATATTTTATATCCTCTCTACTTCTCATCAGTTATTTTGCTCCCCAAATAGCAAAACTTATTTACTACTTTAAGTGTCTCATTTCGTAATATAATTCCCTCAGTATCACCTGACTTAATTCGACTACATTCCATTATCCATGTTTTGCTTTTGTTGATGTTCACCTTATATCCTCCTTTCAAGACACTATTCATTCCATTCAACTGCTCTTCCAGGTCCTTTGCTGTCTCTGACAGAATTACCACGTCACTGGTGAGCCTCAAAGTTTTTATTTCTTCTCCGTGGATTTTAATACCTACTCCGAACTTTTCTTTTACTGCTTGCACAATATACAGACTGAATAACATCGGGGAGAGGCTACAATCCTGTCTCATTCCCTTCCCAAGCACTGCTTCCCTTTCATGTCCCTTGACTCTTATAACTGCCATCTTGTTTCTGTACAAACTGTAAATAGCCTTTTGCTCACTGTATTTTACCCCTGCCACCTTTACAATTTGAAAGAGAGTATTCCAGTCAACATTGTCAAAAGATTTCTCTAAGTCTACAAATGTTAGAAACGTAGGTTTGCCTTTCCTTAATCTACTTTATAAGGTAAGTCGTAGGGTCAGTATTGCCTCATGTGTTCCAATATTTCTACGGAATCCAAACTGATCTTCCCCGAGGTTGGCTTCTAGTTTTTCCATTCATCTGTAAAGAATTTGCGTTAGTACTTTGCAGCTGTGACTTATTAAACTTATAGTTTGGTAATTTTCTCATCTGTCAACGCTTGCTCTCTTTGGGATTGGAATTATTATACTCTCATTGAGGTCTGAGGGTATTTAGCCTGTCTCATACACCTTGCTCACCAGATGGTAGAGTTTTGTCAGGACTGGCTCTCCCAAGGCTGTCAGTAGTTCTAATGGAAGGTTTTCGACTCAGGTCTTTCACTGCTCTGTCAAACTCTTCATTCAGCATCATATCTCCCATTTCATCTTCATCTACATCCTCTTCCATTTCCACAATATTGTCCTCAAGTACATCACCCTTGTATAGATCCTCTATATACTCCTTCCAACTTTCAGCTTTCCCTTCTTTGCTTAGAACTGAGTTTCCATCTGAGCTCTTGATATTCATACAAGTGGTTCTCTTTAATTTTCCTGTAGGCAGTATCTATATTACCCCTGGTGAGACAAGCCTCCACATCCTTACATTTGTCCTTTACCCATCCCTGCTTAGCCATTTTGCACATCCTGTCGTTCTCATTTTTGAGACATTTGTATACCCTTTTGCCTGCTTCATTTACTGCCTTTTTATATTTTCTCCTTTCATCAGTTAGGTTCAATATCTCTTCTGTTACCCAAGGATTTCTAGCAGCCCTCATCTTTTTTCCTACTTTATCCTCTGCTGCCTTCACCACGTCGTTCCTCAAAGCTACCCATTCTTCTTCTACTGTATTACTTTCCCCCATTCCTGTCATTTGTTCCCTTATGGTCTCGTTGAAGCTCTGTACAACCACTGGTTCTTTCAGTTTATCCAGGTCCCACCTTTTTGCAGTTTCTTCAGTTTTAATCTACAGGTCATAACCAATAGATTGTGGCCAGAGTCCACATTTGCCCCTGGAAATGTCTTACAATTTAAAACCTGTTTCCTAAATCTCTGTCTTACCATTATATAATGTGAAATATTGCAGTATCTCCAGGTCTCTTCCACATATACAACCTTCTTTCATGATTCTTGAACCCAGTGTTAATCATAGCTAAGTTATGATCCGTGCAAAATTCTACCAGATGGCTTCCTCTTTCATTTCTTCCCCCCCCCCCCCCCCCCCCCCAATCCATATTCACCTACCACGTTTCCTTATTTCCCTTTTCCTGCTACCGAATTGCAGTCACCAATGACTATTAAATTTTCGTCTCCTTTCACTATCTGAATAATTTCTTTTACTTCATCATACATTTCTTCGTCATCTGCAGAGCTAGTTGGCATATAAAGTTCTACTACTGTGGTAGGCGTGGGCTTCGTGTCTATCTTGGCCACAATAATGCGTTTACTATGCTGTTTGTAGTAGCTTACCCACACTCCTATTTTTTTATTCATTATTTAACCTACTCCTGGTTACCCCTCATTGATTTTGTGTTTATAACCCTGTAGTCACCTGACCAAAAGTCTTGTTCCTCCTGCCACCGAACTTCACCAATTCCCGCTATATCTTACTTCAACTTATCCATTTCCCTTTTTAAATTTTCTAACCTAGCTGCCCGATTAAGGGATCTGAAATTCCACGCTCCGTTCCGTAGAACGTCTGTTTTCTTTCTCCTGATAACGACATCCTACTGAGTAGAGCTCACCCAGAGATCCGAATGGGGGATTATTTTACCCCCGAAATGTTTTACCGAAGAGGACGCCATCATCATTTAACCATACAGTAAATGTGCATGCCCTCGGGAAAAATTTCTGCCATAGTTTCCCCTCGCTTTCAGCCATTCGCAGTACCAGCACAGCAGGGCCGTTTCGGTTCGTGTTACAAGGGCAGATCAGTCAATCATCCATAATGTTGCCCTGCAACTACTAAAAAGGCTGCTGCCCCTCTTTAGGAATCACACCTTTGTCTGGCCTCTCAACAGATACTCCTCCGTTTTGGTTGCCCTATGGTACGTCTATCTGTATCACTGAGGCAAGCAAGCCTCCCCACCAACGGCAAGGTCCATGGTTCATGGTTCATTGGGATGATGATAAATAAAAGTGGCGAGTGGATGAGTGTGTTATGCATTGCAAGGCAAAACACAGCCAACTGGGCACGGTATAGCAAGAGCCAACGCTGCAGCACACTACTGGAACAGAAACCTTTCATCATTTTCCACTATGGAAGTGTTTAGAGAACGTGAGCTTAAGTCCTAAACGAACATAGTGTGGATGTGTAAGCCCTCAGCCTTCGTGCACTAAATTCTTCTCATCCAGTACCACAGCCATCGGCGTAACCGTGGAATGCAGTAAGGGGTTGGCTGTTCGACCACAAGAAGCAGCAGCCTGCCCTGAGTTACAAGGGGCTAGCGGAAATTCGCGGGGATTGTCAGCTGCACTGTTTTGCTGCTTTACCTACAACTCAGACTATTGTGGTCGTGACATTTCTTGTACCTATTAAGTGTTGCAACAATGTATTTGTATGATTTCAGCTGTTACAACTGCGACTCTTTGGCATCACGGTAATAGGGTACGGCATTTTTTCGCCTGTTTAACTGCACAGTTTTATTTTTCGCTATCGATTTGCTGTAGTACCTTAGAACATATTCTGAGGTCAAACAGAACGACCTCAACGCGAGCCAGCATGAATTTCGAGAATATAGATCATGCAAAACCCAATTCACTTAAAAAGCACAGTTGTCCTGGTGAGTGAAATGCGTTTCGGAAATCAGTAAACACCGTTTTCCCCTGTCTGCCTTGATCTCTGGTTTTCAGACTGTCGTTCGAGTCGGGTTGCACGTAGTCGATGTTTTCGGAATCAATGCTGCTTAGCAGGGGGGAGCTCATTCAGTCTGAGGTAACTCGTTACGCCTGAGTTCAGAATTATAAATTTTCTGCTTGACCAAGATTTCGTGCCACCGTGAAGACCAGCCTAGACTTCAGGGTGGCTCTAATGCCACTCTTGATTCCTTGTGGATAGCTTGGAAGTTAATGCTGATAATCTCTGAGAACTGTACACAGTCGTATGCGTGAATACAAGGTGCGCTGATAAAAAGTAAAACATTTATTAACTGTCGGCTGCTACTTGGTAATCAGCACGTGATTACCGACGCAAAAGGTAATACAGAGTTTGACAGTAGGCGTACAAAAAATATCTCGTGACCAAAGACGTAAGCGTAGTTATGGCGATTCGCTTCTTAAAAGTTTACACAAGTACAGATGGAAATTGTGCTCGAATATCTGATACAAATAAAGCAATATACTGATGTGAGTTGGGCATTTTACTGCTCTGTAACTGGCAACAGGATCGCGTTTACGTGTATGTTATCTGGGCATCACAACCAATTAAAATAAATCCTCCCCCCCCCCCCCCCCATAAGCATAAAAAAGCAAATGTCGGGCTTGGTAGTCTAGCGATAATGAGCGTGCAGGAACAGTAGAAGTCGCTAGTTCGAATCTCGGTGCCTTTCTTTTTTGTATTTTTAAGTGCAGTGTGCCATGTTTTTGGCTAAATATACCACTTAATCTTTTACCCTTGTTTTCGTCTGTCTGTTGCAGATCCTTTGCTTCGGGAACGGGGAGATGTATCAAGTTGAAATTTTTTTCACATACAGAGGTCGTGTTCCCTTCACGGTGTAAAATATACAGACCTAGAGGGCACTTTCTGTTGACCTACACTAATGAAAATTAGCAAGGAGCAAGGTTTTACAGTACACGTAAAGGAAAAATCCGAGAACTGGCAATTTGTTATTATATCACACGGAAATTGTTATCCAACATCGAACTTCAAATTACAACATCAGTAGTTCTGCGTTCATGTTGACTGGGTCCCAATACTAAACGTCAAATATCGCGCAAGGAATGGCAGTATTGTGTTTCGGAATGTAGCCGTCATCAGATATCCATATGCGATTACTGCATGTGCATATGTCGTTCAAAGTTGCATGTGAAGCAAAATTTCGCAGAATAGACGCAGTTAGCCTCAATGCAAAACTTCTAATTACTCTAATAACAGTAATACTTAAATATCTTCAACATTTCGCGGTCCTGTCACCAACTGTATAAACATTAATTTTAATAATGAACAGTCTCAGTTGCACCGTTTATCTAGAATTTACCTGTGTTTCAGTCGGGATAACCCAACCTTCTTCACAATAACATATCTACTGTCTGTCCATAGTGGACATCGCCAAGTTAATACTACTAATTCATAAACTATCGCCAGACTGTAAAACTTATCTGGCACTGCCTCGGCCCCACTTCGCGACCGCGATACGGCAGCCACGAGTGCTGTACTGGATCTCGACTATGAACACACAGTAAACACTGTTATTCTGAAGAAGGTTGAGTTATCCCTACTGAAACCTGGGTAAAGTCTAGGTAAGCGGTGCAACAGAGGCTGTTCATTATTAAAATAATAATACTGGTCGCCTGCTTCCTGCATGACTTTGTCACATTTATACTATTAAAATGAAAACATTCTCGAAAATCTTTTAATCCGTGGGATCGGTATCTTGCCAGGATCAATGTCGATAACGGGTGAAAATAGTCGAGATTCTCTACTCCCGGAACGTATGAACTGTCTACATACATAATTAAGTTTGTATAACATCCTCACCGAGCGAGACCATTTTTTCGTTTTGTATATTATGCAATGTACCTTTTTTCTCTTTTGAAAATGTGTCTTAATGACGTGTAAGATTTGGCAGTTCATGGATGACTGACATGCAATGATTCAAACCCATTACATTCTTATGCCTTGTCTTAAATAACAATGCTGCAATGAGACTGAAAATTGAAACCTATTACAGGGTTGCCACAACTTTCCCCCAAGTGAAAGACCTAAATTGTAAAAAAAAAAAGTAATGACCTCTGTGTTTCTGAACGTGTGAACAAAAATCTTAAGTACTAACATCAAAATGTTGTGTAATGAACTGCTTGTAGAGGGAGAAAGGAAGCCCAATGGTAGATATGTTTAATTAAGATCACTGATTTTATTTTCATAAAGTAAAACCCATTTGGTGACGAAAATATGCATTTTCTTGGAGTTGCGAGACACATTCCTGAAAGCAGTGATGGTATTTAAAATAATCTCAGAAAAAAGTAGGCCTCTCGAAATAAATGTACAAGGTGGGGAAGAGGTGTGTCAACCAACACTGTAGGTGACTGCTAATAAAATTATGCTTCTATGTTCGTAATTGTCGGTTATTACTCACTGAGTTATGTCTATTATCTACAGGTATTGTGTGATTTTTTTTTCTTTCAATAAATACATGACTTCATACTGTACAAACTGCCTGCAATTGCCACAGTTTTTTTTTTCTTATCGTCCATTCTTTCAAATATATAAACTACTTTCGAAGTGCCAAAATATACTATAATAAATAAATTTTGTATCAAACGCCGCACTGTACAATGTACTTGCTGTGAGACAGTCACGATTCCCGAAATACATCGCCTGGGGCCGAGGAGGGGCACCACAGTCCTAGGTCCATGGTAGTACCCGCACATTAGTGGCAAACTATGGGCTTTGGATCGGCAGGCCCGATCCGTTAGAGAGACCCACAGAAATGGCCTGCAATTTTGGCCCGCCACGAAAGTCCATTCATGTGGCCAGCCATTCACATGTCACAGTCACCACGTCGATGAAATGAGACCGCGGCGATAACATACGCAACGGGTAACTCGAGCAAATACTCTGAGAGTAGTCAGCAACTCACCGTAAGGATGATCGCTCAGGCACATAGAAAAGACCATCAAACTCTATAACTAAATTTTTGGCTATAGCCTTTGTCAGAAAACGAAAGTAGTTGTGACTTTTTTTTACCGCCAGTTCATTCGTCCAGTTGCGGAAGCTGTCAGGCGCTGACGCCACGCTGCAACACACTACTGCCAGGCGGGCTGCATCGGGCACAGCCCCTGTAAATTAGCAACTGCACAGTCCAGCGAGCTAAGAAAGTTGCAACTCGGTCTGCAGAGGTCCTTGGTGCACACGAGACACTAGAACAGGTGGTGCACACAACCGCGACAGTATCACTGCTGCTGCGGACCTTTCGCTGCATCCACCGTGACTCGTGCGGCCTCTGGAGTGTAAGTGTGCCTCCCGGGCAGTCCCGTCGTAGCCGACAATTGGTGCCCAGCATCGACTCCGACTGCACGCCGCCTTCGCTTCCTGTCCACAGTGTTAACTATACAGACGGCGCTTCTACGAAATCGGCAAAAAATTATATACACCATTTAAAGAATATTATGTTTTTGAAGAAAACTACACTGTCAAAAATTCCCTTTAACTAACAGCTAAAATTAAAAACTTTTCCATTTCTGATGATGGTAATTCCGTATCCTTTAACGTAGTTAATTTACTTGTTAACATTCACATTTATGAGACTATTAAAATTACTGATGAGAATCTTCTCCAACACAAAAACCTAATGTACAAGAAATTAAAGATGTCATTAGGTTATTACTTCTGATACTCTCCTACAACTATTTCCAGTTTAACGCTGAAATTTTTTTTACGACCTTAAGCCTTTGCCGTGCCCATTTGTATAACAAGTACGCTTGCCAACAGTATTGTTAAACATCATAAAAGGCAGTACTTTAAGAAATTGGTGTGACCAGAGCAATTTTCCAGTCTTTAGGTACGGATCTTTCTGTGAGCGGTTGTATATAATTACTAAACATGGAGCTATTGTATCAGCACACTCAGAGGAAATTGACTGGTATACAATCTGGAACGGAAACCTTGCCTTTAATAAGTGATTTAAGCTGCTTTGCTACACCGAGGATATATGCTTCTCATTTTGGCACTTTCTGTTGACTGGGCTTCGGGAATACTTGCTTCGTATTCTTTGCTGAAGGAGTTTCGGAAAACCACGTTTCTTAACTCTACTTTAGTAGCACTGTCATCAGTGACTCCACCGTTACTTTCGCGCAGTGAAGGTACTGATGGCGTCTTGACACTGGTGTACTTCATGCATGACCAGAATCTCTTTGGGTTTTTCGCCAGATTTCGAAACAGAGTTTTGTTGCGGAAATTATCAAGTGCATCTCGCTGTAGTAACCGCTATATTTAGAACTTCTGCAAAACATTGCTAGTCTTGCGGATTTTGGATTCTTTTAGTTTTGGCATGCTTTTTCGTTACTTCTGCAACAGCGATTTCACCCGTTTTGTCCATGGGGGATCAGTACCATCACTTATTAATCTATGTGGTATATATATCTCTCAATTGCAATCGATACTATTTCTCTGAAATCATTCCACACCTTTTCTACGCTTACATGATCAGATTGGAAGGAGTGGAGGCTGTTTCCTTAAAAATCGTTAAGAGCATTGTCAGCTTTTTTTAAACAGATGTACTTTAAGTTTCTTTTTGATGGTTGTAGGTGTTACACTATTCAGTGTACGGGCAACTGACTTGTGGTCGCTAATCCCTGTATTCGTCATGATACTACCTATTCATCCAGGAATATTTGCTGCTATGAGGTCAAGTACGCTTTCGTAACCATTTATGCTTCGAGTGGGCTCACGAACTAATTGTTCAAAATAATTTTTTTAGAAAGCATTTAGTACAATTTCGGCTGACGTTTTATGCGTACCGCCGCCTTTAAAGGTATAAATTTTCCAGCATATCGAGGATAGATCGAAATCAACACCGACTATAATTGTGGGAGTGGGGTACCGATTTGAAATGAGACTCACGTTTTCTTTTAACTGTTCAGCAACTATATCCTCTCAGTCGGGGTCGGTAAAACGATCCAGTTTAGTCCGATTGACAAGTACAGCCTCTACCCAAACTATTTCGCAGGAACTATCTACTTCAGTTTCACTACAAGGTAAACTACTTCTGACAGCAATAAATACTCCAGCACCAACTATGTTTAATCTATCCCTTCTGAACGTTGTTAGGTCGTTTGAAAAAATTCCGGCTTTAGCCAGGTTTCCGTACCTATAACTGTTTGAGCTTCAGTGCTTTCTATTAGGGCCTGGAGCTCTGGTTCTTTCCCAACACAGTTACGATAATTTACAACACCGATCGTTTCTACAACCTCCTTACTGTGTGTTACCTGCCCCCTTTTAGACAGACGCCATTTCTATGTTTTCCTGAGACCCTCTAACCTAAAAATCCGCCCCCACTACCCGTGTAGTGGACTCCTGACCTATTAAGCGGAATCCGGAAACCCACCACACTATGGCTCAAGTCAAGGAATCTGAGGCCTACACAGTCACATAACCGCCTGAGCCTATGATTCATACCTTCCACTCGGCTCTGCACCGAAGGACCACAGTCGGTTCTGTCGATGATGGTGCAGATTATGAGCTCCGCCTTAAACTCGCTTAACCATATCCGCTAAACAAAAGGAGAGAGAATCTCCTCCAATCCAAAGCGACACAAGCCATTGGCACCGACTGGGGCCACCACCTGCAGTTGGGTGCACCCTGTACTCTTCATGGCATCCGGAAGCACTCTTTAGAAATCAGGACTGACTCCCCCACCTTGTGCACACTGCCATCCTTCCACACCTTGGCAGCCATGTTACTAAGGGGGCCCAATTACGCGCCTATTATTGGAGTTCCGAACCACCAGCAAACTCACCTTCTGTGAACACCACGAATTTGGGTTCCAAGAAGGTTCCTCTGGAGGCCCTACGATCGGCCCCTCGCAAAGTCTTTCGCTGCCTGCCATACTTTGGAATGATCTCTCACTCGACCACAGGTGAGGGATCAACCTCAGCGCTGCAGACCAACATAAATGTAGGATAATGACATCACTGCTGCTCAAAAATCTGCAGTCAGAGAAGACAACTCCAAATGCAAGGGGAAAAGACACAAGAATGCTATAAGTAAATATCAGAAACTTATCTATTATAAAGAACATTCCTAGATGTTGAAAGCGACCGAAATTGTTAATTCTACTTACGATGTTTTAAAAGAATTAACTTATATGGTAAAATAAACCAAGTCTGCTTTTCTTCATGGTTACGTGACGTTACGTATTTTTATTCGTCAATGCCTTCCGTTTAAGCACTCACTCAAGCTAAACAGGTCTCTGCTGCCAAGTCATTATCAATTGTCATTGATGAAGGGTGAAAGCAAAGGAAAGAGTATTCACTTTCTTTTGCCTGATGGCGGATTTAGGGAGTTGGGATGCATGGCAAAAGCGCATTCTTACGCGACTTTTATTTTTACCAAAGTACTTTTATACCGTAACAGCGTTGTGTACGTTGATTATGACTCTATGATCATACTGATATACTAAAAAGGACAACCAAACCAGCATCCACTGCAACGTGGATAGTAGTACGAAAAGATTTGTTTTTACTTTTTAGACATTACTCCTGAGTAGAAAATTCGAAGCGCAAGGGACCGTTACAATCGAGTCTGCACAATTCGAAGTTCGAATAATTAATTCTATTTAACTCGACTGTAGATGAAATCAGGAAAAATCGAAATAAAATTTTTATTTTCTTTTTACTAACGTATTTCCAGTTTTCTTACATGTTTTTTTGCTTTAGTATTTGAAACGGAAGGTACACACAAATGTTCGAAAATACATAAATTCAGCTTCATTCATTTTTCAATGCTGAACCAACTGTCACGAATGGTTGCTTTTTGTCAATTAAGTTTCTCATAATGAACCTTATGTCTTTGGAGCTAGCGTGTCACTCCTTATTTGTATCTGAGACTTCTGTTCCCAGACTAACCGTAAATGTCTTAGCGTTCCGACAAATACCTTTTGTACCCTGCATTGAGTAAGGCAATACTATAAACTTTCGCCTCGCCCGGTCTGCTGGCTCCCGCTTTTTAATACTTATGAGCAACATTATCTTTCCGCTCGATGATCGTTTGCAGCTTGGATGGTGGAATCCCGAAACAATTCGTTACCTGCTACTTCTCGTTGCATTCCACAGCGTCGAAACTCGTTTCTGTTTTACGAATGTCGGAAACTTCCTGGAAAATATCCTAAAGTGAAAAACGTCTACTTTCTCCGTGGTCGAAGTTCCTTGTGTGACAAAATGGCGTCAGATTTGAATCACTATTAATTACGAGACTGACAGTGCGCAAACAAAGGTTAAGTCCACGTGGTTGTCACTTATTGCCTGTATTGGCATATGCGGGTCATTGTTAGGAATCATCTTTATGTAAAATTATAAACTGGTGAAGCTGTTAGCTAGGATTCTCATTTGTGTGTCATTGCGATGAACAGCTTAGGGAGCGCCGCTAGGAGTAACAGAAAATAAAAATATTCGCTGGAATATAAACGAAAATCTATATTGAGTTTAAACCTACGACACATAGGAAGAGTTCGTCTCAGGACTTGTAAATATGCTCTAAATTACAGAAAACGTGAGAAAAGCCCTCCCAGAAGCCTAAATAGGGCAGCGCTGAGAGAAGGTGACAGCTCCCTCAGAGTCGGAAAAAAAGGAAGAAATTGCGCAACGCGATAACGTACTTAAAGGCTATATCGTACCCCAGCCACTGAAAAGTCCAAAATTGTGAGTGTGACCACTGTAATAAAGATATTGTTAACTAAATTTCATATTAATATGAAACACATGTTACGATTTTATCCCGACGTTTTCACGAAAACTCTACGGCCCAGACCTGAACTGCACACACAGAAATTTATTTGCAACGGATTAATAATATGCTGTGGTATTTCGTGCACTGTTAAAACAACTGATGAAACAGACAGAATTATCTGGTGTAAGCTAGGCGTTGACTTGTAATTATAGAATGTCTGCGGGTCGTTTTCATATGACAGTCGCCTCGATTAGTGAAGAAGTTGCTTCGGTTTTCTCGAGGCATTTGGGAACAGGTTGAAACAAACGATTAACAACCGTCGACTGCATACAGTCGCAAAGGCTGATTTCAAATGTCTTTGGTAACTGTAAAGCTACTTCACCTGGGTAGGGGGGACAGCTACTAGTCGGAGGTAAACACTTCCCCCTCACAGCGTTCTAATGTTGCCGGCTACACTATGCCACTCAGCGTCCGATGTAAACACAGCCGACAACAGGAAGTGTGACAGGACTACCAGACCGAGTTCAGAGCAGGAAACGGCCGGGGTCCCCGGTGGTCTAGTGGTAAGGGGGTCTGGAACGTTCCAGCGCCTCGGCTGGGGCTATTCGCCCCAGCCGGGCCGGGGTTCAATCCCCGGCCGGCGCTGGAATTTTCAGATTTCCGAACACTAGCCTCCACCTCTGCCCTGGCATGTGGCGCATGCCGGGCACCCCCGTGGGGTCCGTGCTTCGGATCCCACGTGGAGCTCACTCCCACACTACAAAATATACCTCATTATGCTGCTGCAATCACTTATTTTAAATTTCAATACGCACACTTTCTTCACCAGACCACATCTACATATATTTTCCAGGTACTTTCTACATAAGACATCTCACTGTCGCAAGAAACTGCATAGTATCATGAACATTTGTAGGATTGCAACAATGAAATGAAATCCTCACTAAAAAAACTAATAAGTTTTATTTTCCTTTTTGTGCTAAATGCTGCTAAGATAAATACCAAAACAGCTTTCATTTTCTTGTAGGTAATTATGAAAGTAAGTTTGGCTATAATACTGAATAAATTATCTCAATGTCAAAGAAATGCAAAATATTATATCAATACCATCACACAAGATATTTTCAGGTGTCTCAGTCTGCCTTTTCTTTTTATTATCCTGATTGATTATACGATAATAAATAAATTCTGTATCAGAAATCGTTTCGTAACCGTTCACACTCAGTGCCATTTATAAGTGTATATTGTCAGCAATTGTAGTTTCAAAACGAACACAGGCCTTTTTTTTTTCAAATTATTCAAGTGTCTAAATGAGATTAAGATGGGATACAGGTCACTAATGAGATAAACTCTTTGTTTGTATGATACAGGATAATTCTCCTGGTCTTATGTCAGCTGAATGCTAAATTAAACAGTTAACATTTAAAAAAACGAATTTTACTGACAGGTCTACATGTCTCATATAATATTTCTGTTGGTAGTTTCATGACAACCTCTCAGGCTCAGCTTTATATAAAAGTATCTTGCAGGTCAGAAAAGAAATTTTATTACTACCTCTACAGATTCAGTTGGTCTATTGTTGTTGTACTATTGTTGCATTGCGAGAGAGAGAGACTGCTACTATAGCTGTTTTCTTTTGCTATTAAATTCCGTGCCATATCTCCATTCTAAATGCTAAAAGGCGTGGATAAACTTTTAGCAATACTATTTCCTTTTCACCACATCGCTGCTAGGTGTCGCTACTGGTCCCTCACACAGTCAGTTGTCTGTAGCGCAGGGCTTCGCTACCAGAGGGCTCTAGCGGAGCTGGCGACGACTCACTCTGCCGGGATTTGCTGCTCCACTCCTGAACGAGTACGCCAGCTGAGATACCCGCTAAATCCTCACACTAAACGAGAAGCGTAATAGCACCAATGCTACATAAGGCAAATCGTGATCAGCGGAACCACCACTATTATAACTGCTTGCTGAAAATACTGCTACAAACTATCTAGAGCGGAAGGGAGCACCTTACCGAAGCCGATCTAGAGGAAAATCCATTTGGAATGAACAGAACCCATATCTATAACATCTTTAGATACAGAAACTTTTGACAATGTTGACCAGAATATGCAGTTTGAATTTAAGATGCAACCAGGAATAAAATATAGTGAGAGAAACATTACTTAGAACTCCACCAGAAATGAGACAGAGGCTGTACAAGTCGAAGGACATAAAAGTAAGGCAATACGTGAGAAGTGAGTGAGACAGCGTTCTAGTCCATTGCCTGATGTTATTCATTCTATATGCAGGGTGTTTCACACTACTCGGGACTGTACAGGCGATTTAACTGATCAAGTTTTACATAGGAATCTACTTCTGAAAACGTCATCTTGCGATGCTACAGAACGTCAAAGTTATAGGAACCGGCATCTACAAAAATAGATGGATCCCACGAAGATGTTACAAACTTTCTAAGATGATGCAGATGGATAAATGCGTACATTTGTGATTATGTCCTTGCACCGGAAAATTATAACAGAAAACCTTTCTGTTACCTCTGACAGCATGTAACGTTATCGTTGTTGCTAGGATGTAGGACAGGAAACTTGCAGAGGCGGTGGTATGGAACGAAAGAAGAAAACAATGTGCAGTACACATAGGCTGTAAGATGCATACATCATGAACCATGAGCACTTGTTCATCATCGCTTGCGTGAAAGCCATCTCCACTATTGAACAAGTGCTTACAGCTCCAGAATTATGCAGTTTAGAGTCCATGTTTACTGCACTTTTTTTCTTGTTTCGGTCTATACTGCCGCCTCTGAACGTTGCCTACCCTACAATCCTAGCAACAACAGTACCAGTACACGTATTCCACTGTCAGAGGCAGGATAACGATTTTCACTTACAACTTTCGACACGTTTGTTTCCGGTACAGGGGCCCTTACCTCAAATCGATACATTTGTCTGTTTCCATCATACTAGGAAGTTTGTAACACAATCACGGATCATCTTGCATATACATACATTTACCGGAGCTGGCGCCTGTGACTTTGATGCTCCACAGCGTCGGTGGGTGACGTTTGCAGGCATGAGTTTCTAAGTAAAACTGCAATCTCTAGAAGTGTTGTGGCTCAGTGGCCTGAAGAAGATGATTCTTGCGAGGAAGGAAATATATTTGAAGATGCAAGTAGTGAAGAATTAGCCAATGAACCTGCAGATGTGAATATTGAGGCAGATGGCAGTCCTTCCGATAATATTACTTCATCAGAGTCTGAAAATGGAGCACAACCACAAAAAGGTATAGAAGACCACACATACATTAGTCGGAATGGAGCGATTTGGAAATTAGATCCTCCTGCAACTTTTCGTACGCCTGTCCATAACATCGTAAAGAAGGCACCTAGTCCAGCCCTTGGTTTGAATACCTGTAAACCTAAGGATGCCTGGGACTATTTCATCTCCAAGGAAATGATCATCTGCACAAATATTGAAGGCAGAAGAGTGGCTGCTTTACGTGGAAAAACGTTTTGCTTCCTGGAATGGTGGGTTTTCTTGGTCTTTTACTGCTTTCTGGTGATGAGAAGACTTGGGATGTCCTTATTAGAGAATTATTCTAGGATGAAAAGGAAAATCCTACATAGAAGGCTACCTTGCCAGTAAATAGATTCGAGGATATAAGGAGAATGATTAGATTTGATGACAGGCGTACCCGTGAAGCTCGATCTGCAGATGACGCAGCAGTTCGCTATGTTTGGGAACTATTTCTTGACAAGTGTAGAAATAGAATGAATCCCAATCATTCGCTCACAGTTGACGAACAGCTAGTCCTAATCCGTGGAAGATGCAGCTTCACCCAGTATATGCCCTCTGAACCAGCCAAGTGTGGCATAAAAATATTTTTGTTATGTGATCATATGCTTTAGAGGGAACTGTTTACACGAGAAGGAAGCCCCATGAATTTATTCAGAAAAATCTTGGATTGAATGTAGTGAAAGATCTTGCTAAAAGCATTCAATGATCATCAAAAAATATTACCGTTGACAACTTCTTTACTAGTGTGCTTCAGAAGCAAATTACAGTGGTGGGAACAATCAAACAAAATAAACCAGAAATTCCTAATGAGATGAAACCATCTGTCTCAAGAGCAATTCATTCCTCTTTGTTTGCATTTATAGGTGTCATTACAATGGTGAGTTATCTTCCCAATAAGAAGAAGTCTATAGTTCTCATTAGCACAATGCAATACGACAGAAACATTGATGAAACTCATGCAAAAAAGAAACCAGATGCAATAAACTTCTATAACTCTACGAAGGGTGGAGTAGATAAATGGACCAGAATATTCGTTATTACACTTGCAAGAGACGAACGAGAAGATGTCCATTTGCATTATGGATGAATATGATGGACATCGCAGCAATGACCACTGAAATTTTATTTTCCGCCCAACATCTGACATACCATAGTGGAAGAAGTAATAAAAGGCGTTTGTTCCTAAGAGGTTTAGCAGAGGAAATGGTAAGACCTCTAATGGAACTTCATATTCAGATCCCTAATCTTCCAAAGAAAATCGTTGATGATATGCGAAGATGTCATATTGCCAAACCAACTACATGTTTCAGGAAAAAGAAGAAGATGCAATTATTGTCCATATAAGAAACACAGGAAAAGTGCTATGACATGCATTAAGTGCAAACCCAACTTTTGTAAGGAACATAGTGGCGTTCTTTGTGCTTCTTGTTTGTCACATGTTGAAAACTAAGAAAGATGCAATTTTATGTGAACAATGAATAATAACTTTTTATAAAAATATTGCCTATACACATAATACTGTGAATAATGAGCATGTTTTAATTGAAGAAATTGGTTGTAATAAGTGTTTTAAAATGTAAACTGCAAGTTATAAGTGAATTAATAAAATAATTTGTATATGTTGTTTGTAAAGGAAAGTAACTAATAAAAATTCACTCTTAGAGTTTTATATATAAGAAATGTTAATCAGGCCCACCAGATCCTGTCACTGTATCTTAGGAATCTTGCGATATGACAAAAAATTTGACAGAACGAAATTTAACTCCAAAGAATGAATATGTGGAAAGAGGGAAATTTTAAATTAGGTCAGGGCCTTGGAGGCCCTGCATATGCATTCACGTGTGTTTTCGGCACCATGCATCCTAGCGTTAAGAGAAACAGAATGTTTGCATAAAGGCAAACCGCCGGGCTGTCCCCGAGTGAATGATACAGACGTCGAACGCATCCGCCACAGTTTCACGAGGGGTCCGCAGAAATCCGTTCGCCGTGCAGCTCGACAGCTCAGCACGCCCCCGATGTCCGTCTGGCGTCTATGCGTCGACGTTTCTGCATCAAACAATATTAAATTCAGCTACTGCGAGCTGTTCGTGAGGGTGCTAACATCGTGTGAAGTTCCGTAATTTCACTCTTGGCAAGGTGGAGCATGGCTGTTTTCTCCCACAGTTAGTGTTTAGTGACGAGGCATCACTCCATTTACATGGAGAGGTGAACTGTCATAATGTGACAATATGAGGTACGGGACAACCACATGAAGTTGTACAACATAAAATATACTCTCCTAAATTTAATATTTGTCTTATGTATTCCTATTTTTTGTCTGCGTCCTAGATATTTATAGGCATCTGATTATTCCAGCGCTTCTATGCAGTCGCTGTGGTTATCCAATATGTAATCTTCTTGTTTAGTGTGTTTTCCCTTGTCTATGCTATTTTTCTTACATTTGTCTGTTCCAAAAGCCATATTTATATAATTGCTGAATACTTATGTTATCTTTAGTAATTGGTTGAGTTGTTGATTTGTTGCTGCCAGTAGTTTTAGATCATCCATGTGTGGGTATGTTCCAGTAATATTGTATCCATAATTTGTATTATTTAGCATGTTGGATAGTGGGTTCAGAGCAAGGCAGAACCAGAAAGGACTTAATGAGTCTCCTTAGTATATTCGACGCTTAATCTGTATTGGCTGTGATGTGATATTATTTGAATTTGTTTGGATATTAAGTGTCGTTTTTCATTACTATGTTTAGGAACTGTATCAATTTAGGATCTACTTTGTATATTTCCAATATTTATAGTAACCATGAGTGGGGTACACTATCAAAACCTTTTCAGTAATCAATGTATGTGTAGTGTAGCGTCCTTTGTTTAGTTTCAGCTTGATATGTTACCTCTGCATCTATTATCAGGTGCTCTTTACATACTCGTGCTCCTTTGCAACAGCCATTTTGTTCTTCATTTATAATTTTGTTCTTTGTTGTATGTATCGTTATTTTCTGTGTAATGACTGAAGTTAATATTTAGTATATTGTTGGTAGGCATGTCATGGGGCAATAATTTGCTGGGTTTGCTGTGTGTGCTTGATCTTTAGGTTTCAGACAAGTTATTCCTTGTGTATGTGTATCAGGGAATGTGTATGGGTCTGCAATGTAACTGTTAAATTATTTAGTTAGATGTGAATGTGTTGACGTGAACTTCTTTAGGCAGAAATTTGCTATTTTATCTTTTCCAGTGGTTTTCCAATTGTGTGTAGAATTAATTGCTTTGGTCGCTTCATGTTGCAAAATTATCACTTCAGGCATTTGTGGTATCATCTTTTATGTCTCTGTTTTCGCTTGTATCCACCGTGCATGTCTTTTATGTTGTACCAGGTTTGACCATATGTTGTTCCAGAAGTGTTCCATGTCTGTTATGTTTGGTGGATTGTCTATTTTAATGCGTGTGTTATCTATTGTCTGGTAAAATTTCTTTTGGTTTGTGTTGAATGTTTGGTTTTGTTTCCTTCTATTTTCACTTTTTTTGTATGTTCTAAGTCGTTTGGCCAATGCTTCTAATTTCTGCTTCTTTTCATCTAATTGCTCTATCGCTTCTTGTTGTGAGATTTTACCTAACCTTTTTGGTTTTTTATATGATATTTCTTTTCTTAGAAATTGTGTTAGCTGTCTGATGTCTTCTCTCAGTTTTTGTATTCCGATCTGTAGCCTGTGTTGCCATGCAGGTTTTGTGGGTTTCTTCTGTGTGTTGGTTGGTTCTGATGTCTGTCTAGTGTGTAAATTTAGTGTAGAGAGTGCTCCTATTTAAACCAGTAGTTGTAACTCTCCCATAGTTGTGTTTCCATTTATTTTGTTGTGTATGATTGTGTTGATAGTTTTTATTGTTGTTTCGACTTGTGGGTTATTTGGCGGTGTATGCAAGAAAGGTCTAATGTCTGTATTTGTGTCTTTGTATTCTATATATGTCAGCTGAAATTTTTCTTTTATATCTAACATGTGTGTCACTTCGTGTTCTATTTGTACTTGTTCTGGTGGCAGTCTTAAGATTTCGTTTTCCTCTGATTGTTTAATTGATGCGTGTTGTTCTTTGTTTGTTTGCTCTGGGATGTGTGAGTCCATTACTGTATTATTTTCTTCTTCTTCTGATTGGGCATTATTTTGTTCCAGTATTTGTTGTTCTCGTTGTTTGATGTTTTCTAATTCTGATTATTACACGGATCTGATCAGCTAGTCGTTGTTCTGCTAAAAATTTTAAATCTGGGCATCTGGTAGGAAATGTTGTGTATACTTGTGATCTGTATCCAGTTGTATTGGTTGCTAGGTTTGTTGCTTGGTATTATTATTATTTCGTTGTTGTTCTGTTGGTTAAACGTGTGTGTAGCGTTGCCAGGTTACTTACTACAGTATTTTTTTTTTTTTTTTTTTTTTTTTGCCTTTGCTAGAGCCGTCTTTTAAGTTTGCAGGAGCCACCGCTAGTTGCTTCTTTTGGACTGCGACATTACTGTTCTTTCGAAATGTGCCGTTTGTTACTCTTAAAACCAACATGGAGAGCTCCCCAGCGGTGGGGTCGACTTTTTGAAACCAAATAAGCGGTAGTGTAACTCAAGACCCCCCAGTATCAGACCCTGCATCCAGGTGGGCCTCCGTTTGCAAGTAACTGACGCAGAAGAGTTTGGAATTTTGCGTCATGCTATATAGCGTTAAGGAAGTCTTATTCCATAGTCTTGTTGCGTGTCATAATGGTTAGGACAGAAGCTTAACCATGCCTCGTCAGGTGCAGTAAAATTTTTTTTAAATCCTTATCGAAATGACTTTGGTGCCTATTTTTACTCAATTTATTGTTTTAAATGTAATTTCTTTCGTTCTATTCCTTTGTCACATCGTTTTAATCACCGTATGAACTTTTCCATTTGTTTCATTTTTCTTTGCATCATTCTTCTTCCAATCGGAATTTTTGTGAATGTGTATTTTATTGTACCTATCTGTTTGACTATTCAATTACTTCAAAACTCCGATAAATTAATTAAAAAAACAAAAGACGAAATAATCTATTTATATTGACTGTGCATTAACGTGAAAAACGTATTTTTCATTACAAGACGTGCCTTTTTCTGCATGGTAATCGACATACAAATATTTAAAACATTACCTAAATTCTTTGTGTACTATGGAAATGTATGGTAGATGATGATATGAATGAGAGAAGGTTTTCTAAGTAAAACAAAATTCAAGCAATGTGAGAAATCGATATAATGAACACAATAACGAAAACACAGGGCCATAAAAATAGGAGAAATTAAATCGGAATTAGTACATGAAGATAATTAAAAGTTCACGAACAAATATTTCCAGTGGAAAATGGATGATAAGAAGAAAAATTAGACCAAATGAAGAAGTTCATATCACTATTGAATCACGTGACCGAGGAGCGGAAATAAAAAAAAATATATTTACATCAGTTGAATGAAAATGATTATCAATATCACTTCGATAAACACCTAGCATAGATTTCTTCCTCTGGTGAGATTCGAACCCACAACCTCATGCATGTGAAGCTAGTATCCTTTCCAATACCCTCACAACCTACCTAGGTCATTCGGCTTTCTTCACGTTATTGAGTCTCACACAAAATTCCGAATTTCTTTTCTCGTCAGTTCCTCGAAAACGTCTACCCACCAGGATGAATGGCTGCACTGTGTGATACTTGGGTGCTTAACCTACATAACCGTATAGATGGTTACAGAAAGTCGATCCTACCCCTGGAGAAATCTCCTTGTAAGACATAACGAAAGAGTGCCGCCGTTTCATTATATCTACTGATACGGTGGTCGACACACAGTTAGTAGTGTAGCCATAGTAACACAAACGGTCTGAAAACTGCACGATCTAAGCAACGAGGGACTACCTCGCACTTAGTCCAAAGGAAAATCTCCAGAATTACTAAAAGACTTGTAGCCAATGAACCGAGTCCCCTGAAGTCATTTAGTCCGTAGCGACTGCTGAGAACCTTCAGAGCAGTCATTAGGATTCGCACTCTACTACTTCGATGTTACACGTTCGGTGTCCTACTCTATGGAGCTGAGTCATGGACTGTATTAGGCATTTGAAATGCGATCGTATGGAAAAATATTAAGGATACCATCGACAGATTTAGTCAAAAGTACGGCGGTACGAAAATGTAGAAATTCTCAACAGCATCCAGAGAGCAGAACTCGATTGTTTTGGTAGCGCAATTCCGCAACAACAAATAAAACCTGTTGAAATTAATAATTCAAGGAAACATTAATGGCCGGCAGTCTGGACGAGCGTTTCTAGGCGCTTCAGTCTGGAACCGTGCGACCGCTACGGTCGCAGGTTCGAATCCTGCTCCGGAAATGGGTGTGTGTGATGTCCTTAGGTTACTTAGGTTTAAGTAGTTGTAGGTTCTAGGGGACTGATGAGCTCCGATGTTAAGTCCCATAGTGCTCAGAGCCATATGAACCATTTTTTGAAAGATTAATGGAATATGTGATCCACGACGCATAGGATTAACCTGGCTAAATAACTCAAACCAGCAGTTTGGGTTCAGCACTGAATCAATGTTCTGAAAAACCATGGACGGACAACAGATCATGCTATCGATCGGCAGTGTTACTGGAGGACGAGGTACTTAAGAGAGGAAGAATGACAATGCTTAAAAATTACATAAATGCTCACCATTAAATTTAATACTCCACTCATATAATCGCGCTAGCTGCCTTTAAAATTAATCTGCAATTGGCATACAGTTAAAATTTTTTGAACCTAGTGCTCTTAACAGCACTCATGTCACCACTTATTTTAATCAATGTATTTATTTTCTCAGACATCCACCGTACGAGGACGCACTGAAAAGTAATGTCGACAGATGTTTTACGTGAAAAGTCTCAAAGCTTTTTAAATAAAACAAACTTCATTAACATTCTACATTGTATTCTTCACGTCTATAAATTTATTTCTCAAGACACTCACCCTCGGAACCAGCAAAATTTCCCCAACTAGATACTATTTTGTTGACACCGTCACAGTGTACTGTTTGACTATGTTAACAGAGCCACAACCTTACCTCTGCTTGCACCGCTTGAAACAACTGAAGTGCTCAAAGGTTTTCTTAGTTTTGCGATAGACGAAAATCGAGACTGTGTGTAGGATGATCGACGGCAGTGCAAGGACGTCGGCTTGCTGCAGATGCCGCAGCGATCGTGTGTAGTTTGGCACTGCCGTGCTCAAGGAGAGTGTGCTCCACATGCGGACGAAGTCTTCGAATTCGTTCTTTTAGTTTTGTGAGCTCTTTCTCACCCACCAACATAGTCACTCAGATAAGAGAGGTAACTATCCAAAATAAGGATAAACACTTGTTACAAAACGCTCCTTACGCAAAATCAGAGGGCTGCAGATATCCAAAGTAAAGATGTAGAATGTTACTGACTTCATCAAATAAAACAGACCGAGTCATTATCTTCTCAGCACGCCGTCGTGTTATAAGCACAAAAATCCAAAAAATTGTTTCAGAGCAAAGTATGCTGTATTTTTAAGTGATGATCTTTGTAATGTACATCTGTATTAAACGTTATGCTGGTGATATATGGTGACAATGCGTATTTATATTTACAATGAAGAGAGATTGACCAGTGGCCAATATACAACTAAAACCAAGTTGTCAGATGGATATTAACTGCAATGGATTAGTGGAGAAATACAGGGATGAAGAAGTAGTTCGATTGTCTTGCCGCATGTATGCTGTAGAGCACATCTTCCACCGGACTGCCTTGATGATGCATGGATGGTAACAGCGTAGTAAATGCCCGGTGACGAAAAGGTCATGAATTCGTAGACTATATAGTCAGTCAATAGATAGAAAATCCTAGTACACCATCTGAAATGTGGAATTGGTGAAGACAGACAGTCGACCGAAATTATATCGAAATAAATTCATTCTTAACTTGTCTTCAGTTGCGTTAGGTAACACCTCGATAGCTAACACATCTGCGTTCAGAGAATTTATTTCGAAGTGATTTCGGTCAGCTATCTACCGTCATCAATTCGATGCACAGGACCATGAATACTGTCGAAGTTTGGCATAGCAAACGATACTCAATCAGGCAAAGGTATCTGAACCTACAATTTCTGATCAATATGGTAAAGGAGAATGTAATAAAATCAATACCTGAAATTTAAAAAAATGTAATCCGTCGGTTAGCCTCTTCAGTGAAAGAGATTAAAAATAAATCCGTGTTGAAAAGGAGTTAAAAGATATTTTAAGAATACATAATGACTTGGTGGATTTAAGGAGTTTAAAATTTACGTCATTCGTACGAAAAGTTCGTAAAATAAGACAGAAGTAATGTTGTAGAACAGAAAATGTAAAAAAAAAAAAATATTTTTTGAAACACTGCTATGCACTATGTGCATAGACAGCCTTAAGCCTAGATAAAATGTGGAGGGGCGTTCTTATTACAAAACAACAGGCAGAGCCTCCCCATTGTCGCGGCTTCCTTTGCAGGTCGGAGAAACCGCAGCTAAAATGTATGTGGCCAGAAACACCACGTTGACTCACGGCCGCAGAAGCCCATGACACCCTTTAAGAGGCGGCGAGGCATCTCGTACAGTAGTTATATGAGAGTGAATTTATTCCTCGCTCCTCATGAGACATCATCAAACTTATTTTCCTGCTTCTGGAGTGTCTACAGCGAGTATGAGGGAATCCCGAAGCGTGACATCTTACTTTTGTACTGCTCTTCGTTCCACACCTTCAAGGACGAACTTCTTTTCTATGGCACTCGAACACTTGTACTTCTTCGATGTCATTTTCACGGCGGATCTATGTACTGTGCTTATGCTTTATTGAGAAAACACGTAAATTTTTCAAAGTGTTTAGAGATGAAACGATTATCTTAATAACCGATAAAACAATTCCAGATATCGAGTATTACGTACCGGCTGGCACTTCATTACGAAATGTTTACGGGGCTGTCTGTTATGACAGTCGCTTCCGTTTATGGAATGTACCGAACACAGGAGGTTTCTTCGGTAAACAGAAGTTCTTACATGGGTCTTGACAACACGATCGAATTACAGAGGTTCAAATAGTGAGACGCGACTGTGTGGAACTGCATAGGCAGATTTTGGTCTCTGGAAATAATTGTAACTCAACTAAGGACTTTATAGGACACGAACGTCAGCCGGGTAAATAAGTCCCACACTAAGTGGACATCCAGCGGACGCAGGTAAACACTTCCTGTTACACCACGCCACTGCTGCCTCGGTGTAAACACGGAGGACAGCAGGAAGTGCACGACCACTAGCTGGACTCCAGAGCAGGAAACAGCCGGGGTCCCCGGTGGTCTAGTGGTAAGGGGGTCTGAAACGTTCCAGCGCCTCGGCTGGGGCTATTCGCCCCAGCCGGGCCGGGGTTCAATCCCCGGCCGGCGCTGGAATTTTCAGACTTCCGAACACTAGCCTCCACCTCTGCCTTGGCATGTGGCGCATGTCAGGCACCCCCGTGGGGTCCGTGCTTTGGATCCCACGTGGAGCTCACTCCCACACTACAAACTGTACCTGATTATGCTGCTACAAACATTTAAAATTTTAATTCGCACACTTTCTTCACCAGACTTCATCTACATATATTTTAAGGTATTTAATATATCTCACTATCAAAAGAAACTGCTTGGTATATTTGTAGGATTACAACTATGAAATAAAACCCTTACAAAAAAAAAGATTTTGTTTTCCTTCGTGTACTGAATACTGCTGAGGTTAATACCCAAACATGTGCCATTTTCCTGTAGTTACCAGTGAATATTCGAAAAAAAGGTTATCATACTGATTCATATATTACATACTGTATTTCACACATTCTCAGTGCTGAAAAAGCAATAATTATTTCAACGTCATAAGAAAATACAAAATATTACATCAATAGCAAATCACAAGCCAACGCTGTGTTATTTTTAGTATCATGATTGACTATGTGATAAATAAATCCTGTAGAAGAAATCGTTTCGTAATAGTTGACAATATCTTTTAAAAATACTTTTCACTAATTGCATTTTCAAAAACGAACAAAGGCCTTCTTTTTTCTCAAATTATTCTAGTATCAAAATGAGATGTTTGATGTGACACAGGTCACTAAAGAGATAAACTCTTTTTTGTATGAAAAACGTTATTTCTCGTGGTTTTATGTGAGCTGAATGCTGAATCAAACAGATAATACTTAACGTTAACAAGAGGAATTTCTTGGGGATTTCACTAACAAGCCCATATATTTGACATAATATTTCGATTAATAGTTATATGACAACCTCTCTGCCTCTACTTTATGTAAAAGTATCTTTTGGATCAGAAAAGAAATTATGTTACTACTTCTATGAGTTAAGTCTGGTTGAATGAAAGAGATTGTAAAGGCCTTAGCCGAAGATGCAGAATGTTACCTTCTCTGCAAGGCATTTGCCATCAGTAATGAGTGAAACTGTAAAATAGAAAAAATGGATGACAAACGTCTATTACTGTTGTACTATTATATCACTAACGTTGCATTGCATAAACTTACTTACAGTTCTCGTTGCTGTTCAATATTCTTTAACTCACTATACCGTGCGATTATTTTGTTAACATTTAATATAACAGTAGCCCTGTTCCGAGCCACATATCCATTTTTAATGCTTAAAACTGTGGACAAAACTATTAGTAATACTAAATTACGAAGAGGGAATGATGAATGTAACATGCTGCATACATTAATGTCGCTCGAGATGTAGTTTGCATTATATGTTACGAGAACAGAATTATTTTGTAATGTGTGAAATACACAAAAATACGGTAACAGACAAACCGAGCAGTGATGCCGTAGTCTGTTTTGTAATAATAGTGTAAAGGAAGAAATAAACAGCAACTAGACATTTAAGTCACTCAATATTCGCGGCCATTTTGCGGTTCATCACTTCGCTGCTACGTGTCGCTACTAGTACCTCACACACTTCGTTGCCTGTAGTGCAGAGCTTCGCTACCAGAGGGCTCTATCAGCATCGGCGAGGACTCACTCTGTCGGCGTTTGCTGCTTCACTGCTCAACATCTATGCTCGCTGATATGCTGCTAAAACTTCAGAATAAACGAAAAAAATAACACCAAATATGGCAAATAGTGATAATTGTGAATACTACCGAACCATCTCTTTCATACGTCCTGGCTGAAAATACTGATCCAAAATATTTACAGAGGAATGGAACACATTAGAGGAGACGAGCTATAGGAAAATCGAACACACTAGCCGCTAGAGATCGGTTGAAGAAATTCAACCCATATTTATAACATCTATAGATGTAGAAAATAACTTTTCACAGTTTTGACCAAAATATAGTTTGAATTTAAGATGCAACCAGCGATAAAATACAGTGAGCGGCATGTTATCTAGAGCTCTGCCAAAAATCAGCCAGCAGATGTAAGACTTATAAGAAAGCTGGTAGTTGATAGTTGAGGAGGGAGAGAGAGAGAGTGAGTTTGCATACAGAAAGTTTCACACGTCGTGCGACACACTTATCGCATTTGTAGAGGGGACCTACCTGGGAATCGATGTCTGGAAACGTCATCCAGCGAGGCTACAGAGTATCAAAGTTACAGGCGCTGTAGTCTGTAAAATGTGTGTACACAGGGAGATCCAATGAAGATGTTAGCAATTTTCTATGATGATGGAGATGGATAAATTTGAGGTTATGTCCCTATAACGAAAAATTGGAAGAGAAGACATTCCTGTTACGTGTGACAGTATGTACCGGTAGTGTTGCAGCTAAGATGTAGGGCAGGAAACTTTCAGAGGTGGTAGTATGGACCGAATGTCCAGTACACATGGGCTGTAAAATGCATACCTTAAGAGCTGTGAGGACTTGTTCATCTTCGCTAGCATAAAACATATCTCCACTGTTGAACAAGTGCTCATAGCGCCTCAGGTATGCATTTTGTAGCCCATGTTTACCGGACATTTTTTTCTTACTTTGATCCATACTACCACCTATGAAAGTTAGCAACAACAGTACCAGTACTTGTATTCCGCCGTCAGAGGTATGATAACGATATTCCCTTGTAACTTCCGGAACATGATACATGATCAAATTGATAAATAATCACGGCATCACACTCTACTTACATACATTCGCCGGGGCTGGTGCCTGTATTTTGATGCTCTGTAGCCTCGTTAGATGACGTTTGCATGCATGAGTTACTAGGTAAAATTGCAAGCTCTAGAAATGTTGAACACCTTGTATAAAGAAAGCAACATACGAAACGAACGAGATATTTGGGAAATTAATCGAAGATAAGAAAGAAGAAATAGAAATTGTTTCCAAATCGACCTTTCATTTCGCTGCTGCTGATTTGAAATTTCGTGGCATTTATTCGCTCTGAAGAGGATCGTTCAAATGATGGTCGAAATGTCGTTATTTTAGTTGTTTCACTGTTGTATAATGACATGGCCTAGTACCCAAAATGATTTTCTTAAATTTGTTTGTAGGAATTCTATCGCTTCTCAACGATATTTTCAGAATGATAGTAGTATTTTTTCCTACACCTACCAACTTTAATAGTGCTAGAAATGATGAAAATATTACCTAATACTTTTTGATATGGAGACAGAGACGGTGCTTGGTTTTAATGATAACAATATACAGGAAAATTCAGCCATGTTTCTGCGAAGTAGCATTACGCCGAAATTCTGAAATACATCCGTATATTTCGAATGTGGTACAACAACTGTAGGTAGGAGACGAGGTACTGCAGAAGTAAAGCTGTTTAGACGGGGCGTGAGTCGTGTTTGGGTAGCTCAGATGGTAGAGCACTTGCCCATGAAAGGCAAAGGTAGCGATTTCGAATCTTGGTCCCGCAAAGAGTTTTAATCTGCCGGGAAGTTTCATATCGGCGCACACTCCGCTCCAGAGGGAACTAATTCTGGAAACAGCTGTATAGTTACTGGAGAGATACAGGATGTTCCAAAATCACGTTAAAAACTTCTAGGGAAATGAGTAATGATATTTTGAAGAGGAGCCCATGTATGGAAAGGTATATCCGTGCTACAGCCGTATGAATACACCTTCGCTAATGTGGTATGCAACAGGGTTATAATCACTGGGGGGGGGGGGGGAGGGGGGTTACTTACGTCGGATCGTATGATGTCATTTGACAGCTGTCTCCTCTCTGACCTGGTTCGAGTCTCGTTCATGTTTCTGTGAGTGTTAGAGGAACATTGCTGAGTACACTTTTGCCGAATATACCGACACGAGTATTCTGTGTGGCGAAGCTCACAGTACTGGAAGAGCTGCTGGTCGCGTTTATCAAGATCGTTGTCCACAGCGTCTGACTCCTCCCCACACGCTTTTCGTTACCATTGCACAACGTCTTCGAGTAAGGGTGCCTTCAACGTCATCAGGTGCGTGTGTGGTGCCCGTGGAGACGCAGCGCACGCGAATTGGAAAATATATTTATATGGATATGGTGTCTGTTCTTTCGGACATGTCCGAAAGGACGCTACGAATGTAGTGTGTGGACATACAAAGGTGAGAATGTGGGTCTCGCGGGAGGCGTGCGCGAGACAGTCCCTGTAGTCTTGCTATCCTCTGTGCCGTCGGTGGCTCAGATGGATAGATCGACTGCCATGTAAGCAGGAGGTCCCTGGTTCAAGTTCCGGTCGGGGCACACATTTTCACCTGTCTTCGTTGATATCTATCAACGCCCGTCAGCAGCTGAAGGAAATATTATCATTCTAATTTCAAATTGGAAAAGGCCCTCCTGTAAAAACAGTGTCTCTGAAGAGCGATTTTTTTGATTCTTTGGTTATTAAAGAGTGAAACTGTAGAACAATAGATGTACTCGGCCACATCTACACTGAAATGCCAAAGAAACTATTATAATAATGCGTATTCAAACACAGAGATATGTAAACAGGCTTAATATGGTGCTGCCGCCGGCAACGCCTATGTAAGACATGTGTCTACCGTAGTTGTTAGATCGGTTACTGCTGCTACAATGGCAGGTTATCAAGATTTAAATGACTTTGAACGTGGTTTTATACTTGGCGCAAGACCGATGGGACACAGCATCTACGAGGTAGCGATGAAGTGGGGATTTTCCTGTACGACCATTTCACGAGGGCACCCTGAATATCAGCAATCCAGTAAAACAATAAATCTCCAACATCTCTGCGGCCAGAAAAAAAATCCTGCAAGAATGGAATCTGAAGAGAATCGTTCAGAGTGGCGAAAGTGCAACCCTTCCGAAAATAACTGAAAATTTCAATGCTTGACCATCAACAAGTATCAGCATGCGAACCATTCATGGAAACATCATCTACATGGGCTTTCAGAGCCGAAGGCCCACTCGTGTACCCTTGCTCGCTGCACAGCACAAAGCTTTACGCCTCATTTGGGCCCATCGGTACGAACATTGGACTGTTGATGACTCGAAACATATTGCCTGGTTGGACGTGTCTCATTTCAAAATGTATATACAGTATGGAAGTGTATGGGTATGAATACGACATCATGACTCCATGGACCCTGCATGTCAGCTGGAAACTGTTCAAGCTGGTGGAGGCTCTGTGACGTTGTAGAGCGTGCGCATTCGGAGTTATGTGGGATCCCTGACACGTCTAGATACATTCTGTCTAATCACCTGCATCCATTCGTGTCCATTGTGGATTCCGACGGAAGTGGGTAATTCCAGCAGGACAAAGGAGCGGCCCACACAACCACAATTGCTACAGAGTGGCTGCAGGAACACTCTTCCGAGCTTAAACACTTTCGCTGGCCACCAAACTCCCCAAACATACTGTACGTCTCTAGTAAATTTTATAGCATTAACTACCATATCTGGAATGCCTTGCAAAGTGTTGATCAGAAGAGATCTCTGCTCCCTCTTACTGTTACGGATTTATAGGCAGCTCTGCAGGTTTCATGGTGTCAGTTCCCTGCTGCGCGACTTCAGCCATCAGTGGAGTCCATGCCACCGCGTGTTGAGGCACTTCTGCGTGCTCGCGGGGGCCATAAACGATATTTCTTTGATTCCACAGTGTAACAAATTACTTTTCAATGTGACAGCCTTACCAACATGTTTTCAAATGGTTCTAGTATACGGTACGTCTCGGGAGACGGGTTACAATTTAAAATATGAGTATTATGTACTCAGTCCCCTCTACAAATTCTAGCAGGTAGTGATGGGAATTTCAGAACATCCTGTACGTTTCCAGCAAACTGTATAGCCGTTGTCGTGTTACAATTGGTATCTGCGAATACATTCCATAATTTGTGACAGATCGTGAGGCGCGACTGCAGACGTCCGTAGCGTTTACCCAGGGGGCGTCTCGGCTACGGCCGCTCTGACGGCCACGAGAATAGCCGGAGGTAGAGAGCGCAGCACGGCTAGTTTGAAGGCCACTTTCAACTAGTGTTGCCAGAGGTGTCTCTTTTTAGAGATTCTACGACTCGCCCCACGTAAGCTTTATCTGCTAACATTTCGAAATACACTATCCTATCAATGAGTGTACAGACACCTATTAGTGGACATTAATATGCAGTGTGTCCAACCTTTGTCTCTATGGCGGCTTGAAATCTGCTCGGGACACTAAGTGAGGTGCCTGCCGACAATTTACGCACCACACACGGAGATCGTATCTACGTGTTTGTACATGCAAGGCAATACATTGCTCAGCAAGATAGCCATATCTCTCACCAATTTTGAACATTTGGAGCACAATGGGCAGGTTCTTTAAAGCAGGTCGCGATTTTGGCGATGTAATGAACCAACTGAACTGAATTTGGTACCATATCCATCAGGAGGGTATCCACTAACTTTATCAGTCAATGTCAAGCCTAGTAACTGCCAGAGGTGGCCCAACACATTATCGACTTATCAATTTGTGAATCTCTTTGTCTTGAATTAATCATCCAGTTTTTCTTCAACTCTAATCATTCATTTGCCCCTACACGTACAGTCATGCTCAAAACTATCCTAACGCCCGAATTGAACTTCGCCTGATTCACATGCAACCCACATAACGCAACTGTCTAGCAGGTCCCCTTATCGCTCCTTGGTACAGTCGTTTGACTATTGAAAATGGTTCCAACAAATCACCACCAGAAAACACTGTTCTGTATCGCAATAACTCAAGATGTAAAGTAATACCACGATACTACAAATATCACGGAACACCTTATCACAGATAAGACTGCCCTTAAGGCTTGTAGCTCACATTTATTACAATAAATGACATACCTGACATTTTACCACTCTCATTATTATTACGTCAGATAGGTAATGCACATTGTAAATTCGTCGAATTCATGATTTACTCTTCAAAGTAACATACCGTACTTATTATTTAACACAAAATAAGATTAAAAATTAAAGGTATTCACGAGCAGCTAATTGAGAATATTTATGAACTTCAAATGACACGACGAACCGTCTCGTTCTGCATATGGATGCAAACTCAGGTCATGCAGACTAAGCAAAGATTTCGTGCCTGACGGAAACTAACAGTCACTCGTGATTAGGCATACAGAGAGTGATATACCTCGATTTTAGAGTGAGCCAGTTTGCAAATACCAACTTTAAATTACATAGCGCAAGTATTTTTGCCGGACGCGAATTCCTACCCAGCACCTATTGTCCCTGTTAACGAACGACGAGAGATGTTGAATCTTGGTTCTTAACAAGTAACTTACTTGAATTGCCGTGAGGTAAGGCTTTGTACTGGGCAGGGATTCGAACTCAGAACTTAATCGAATAGATATCGACGCACAATCAACTGTGACATTTCGGATTTTCTCGGCAGTAGCTAGATGTTTTAACTGAAATGACGAGACGAAACATACATTTTTTTCCTTCCCAAGACTCCAACCCGGCATCTATCGCTGTTATATTCTAGAGAAAACGAACGTTAAATATGGGTTTGTTGCACCAGCAGCGACATGTGAGCGTGTTGGAACTAGAAATAATATGACGAAGAGTTCAGTGCTCACTGGGAATACAGCTCCACACATCATATCGCTTTTGACTACACACAAAGATACGTCAGCTTCCGAATTTTTGACCAGCTCGGCCTAACATCTTGAACTTACAGTGATCTCGCAAATAGTCCTGTGTCTCACTGGGTGTCAAAACGTCACATATCGTTAGTGTTGACAACGAATGAAAATACATTAAACATTAAAATAATTATCCACCAGCAGATAGGTGTTCTCATGCTAGAGCTTGATAATACATAATGAAATCTATAGTGCCGGGCCAGGATTCGAACCCATTCACGCGCAGTATGTGGAGATGTTGAGGAATCTGCAGTTCTGAACAAACAACAAATAGTAGCCGTGCTGTATTCTCACGAAGGGATCAAATTGAGCGTTAAGTACGGTCTAAGTTGCATTCCCAGTTCAGAACCGATTTTATCGACATACAGAAGCTCAGATAAAATATGGACTAAATGTCCTTTGAGCGTTATTTAAGCATCACAAGACTGCACATACATGCAATCGATTTCGAGGTGCAAAGTGTTTATCTTACTTTGGTGACAGGTGGGCATAAGAGATTTCCAAAAACTTTTTATCGTACTGAAATAATCTTTTGTCGGAAAGAAACAAGGTAAGTGTTTTATTTGTATATATTTTGTAGGAAACTGTAATCGTGATGGAAGATTATACACCTTAATGTTTGACACAACTGCTAGGAGAAAACGCTGCATCCTAACCAAACCCTGTGGTTCCCCTCCATATCCCCGTAAGACACGAGCAGGGGATTCTCCACGCATACCGCTACACAGCTGTTCCTAGCACACCTGAGATTTGGCAACATCGTCACAAACATTAGGCAACACTGTGACAATGCAATCACTTCCGCCTATGGTACTGAATTGGCTCACTAAATTTACTTGATATTACCTTTCCATTTGAATGGCTCATGCTGTATAATCCTTACGTAAACTAAGATACTGAGGCAGAAAATTCAATTTTTTGGCTAAAGAAATGCTATTCTTCACATAAGTGGCAACTTTTATTATCTTTCACGATGCGTTATGAGGCTGAGCGACCAATACCATGATGAGAGTGGTGCAAAGGTAGCAGTGTGTCTGTAACCCGGTGGTACCGCCCATGTCTCGTGTCAGAACGGCTCAATCAGTCGTCAGTTCCAACTGAGGTAGGGACCATCGTGTGCGAGCTTTTTTTTTTTAAGGAGCTGCGAATTTCCAGAAAAAATTCTGTATCGAAATCGGAAGAAAACCTTTACACATCAAATCTTCTTGGTAGCTCGACTCAGTAAGTTGTGTTAATCGTCATAGATCATGGCGTTCTGACTTCCAAGCTGCTTCGCAATACCAGAGTCTCTGAAGAAATTCGAATCGATCATCAACGATACGAATTTCAATATTGTTCTTCACTTAAGACTCACATTCCAGGGTGATAAGTATGAAGGAAATGAGCCTCTTGATTACTCTATGCTAAACTTTCCTGCAGACATGTGCTGACAGTGTCTCTAGCAACTTACTTTTTCTCTGGGTAGCTTCAAATGTGGCAGTTTTGTCGCCTTAAATCCAATTGAATATTCTAAATATCATTTGTGAACAGCGTTCACTTCTCCATTAATTAATTTATGGACCTCAAAAGAAGCAATTTGCCTTAGTAGCTATAGAGCAGGTTCTGATAGGTATTGACGCAATCTTTTGCAACCATTTACCATAGAAAATCAAAGAAAGAAACCAAACACATTACATTGCATTTACTCCCTGTGCCTTGAGTAACACACATGAATCCGTGACAATAATAAATTATTTGAAGAATCTCCTGTGCAAGGAAAAGAACAGAATGTGACGCTTTAATTATAGCGCACTGGATCAGAAACAATGAAATGAATTCTGTGTCACATTGATGTACTGCATTCTAATGTAATAAAATAATCATCAAATGAAAACGGTTTTGTGCCTCCTTTGCTATCAAGAGTGAAACACAAATCGTAGACAGATTTTATGGGTCACTACTCAACAACATTAAAGCATTTTACATGGTTGAGAGTGTGGAGTGGAGCAGATGTTGTCGGCAGAAGGCAGCGCAGTGCCTCAGCCCCCGCCGGTAGGCAGCAAACGGGTCCCAGAGAACTCAGACGCATGCGGTGTTCAGAGGCAGATGCTCGGTAAAGAAATCTTTCGCTAAAACATTGTTGAACCAAACTATTATTACCAGTGTGACACAAAGCGAAATATATTGTAGATTCGCTTGAATTACACGCATAGCTTCAGCACCGAGAGGAAAGGGGCGATAAAAATTTTGTCGTTGTCTGCTTCCGGTCGCCAGACGTCATATTAGCTAGTCTCACGTTTTACCTCAAGACTACGGCCTTAGTCAAGAATAATGTACTAAGACTGAACTCAAGACTTCCTCTGGGAGGTGCCGCAGTCTACAATGTTGCAGATCGAACTTACTGCCGGACATAGTATCCTGAGAGGAGCACGACTGTGTTGTCCACCTTATGTGGACGGCTCGGCGGTCAATGTTTTGCTCTAAGGCTGTATCTACAACACATATTGCATCCTGAACACCTAGAAGAATTAAAATAACAAAAGTAGTTTATGAGAGCAACGTTAACTATGGCGTTCGAAGTATTCATAGTGTTGTGTTCGTGTGTGCAAACGCCTTCCAATGCCCACTCAAGGAGGACAAGGATACAAAGTCTAGCTTCAGTATTATAAAATCTCTACAGTCTGCGGATAAACTCAGACTTGGGTTGATAATTAATTTGAATATTTAGCAATACTATACCCATTGGTGTTAAACTCGTTATTAACCAATGATTCCCACAGCTACAGGGACACTACTTGTGATACTTAGGCAGTGCTATCAGACGAAAAGATCAACCTGGCACAAACTGTGGGAAGTTTGTTTTACAAACTTCGTACCAGGATAATGAGCTTTTACGTATTTGGGATGTCTGTGAACGTTGCTGCTTGAGACGATTTAAGACGAAAGTAAATTCCTTTAGCAACGACAATGTTTGAAGAAACCGTCTTAACGGGACTAAATCGTGATTTGTAAATCGTTTACCGGCCGTACTCTACCGCATTTCGCTGATTGGAAGGCAAATAGATTACGGAAAAATGTCACAGAAGGAAAAGGGAGAACGAAATGTCTCCCACTGGAAGGTCATGTTGTCTTATTTAAATGATTACAAAATCAGGTAAAACGACCAGTCAGATTGTCAGTATAAGAACATTACTGTTGTCAGTATGATGTAGCACTGCTCAGGGCCTGTAACGATAAAGGGCCCGTTTAGGTCAGTCATATTGTATAAAGAAGTGGAAGAGAGAGCACGGCTAAATTCCACAATCCGTATGCATTGCAGACACACAGAAATTACTGTTACAGTGTACTAATGGAGCCCAATTAATGAGAGAACTGCGTATTTTCCGGTGAGAGAGAGCACTGGCAAATAATCTTCGCTAAATTAGGTTACTTAATCTGGTGTCACTCTGAGCCAGAATTTATGGCCGGCGGCTGAGTGTAAGGTCAGTGGGCCGGATCCGAGTTTTGCAAGTGCGAAATACTTTCCTACATTATAGAAGCGAATATTAAACTGGAACTAATGTTCCAAAAATTTTGAACTTGGATAGCTTAGAATGAAAATCTTTTTCTTTATTGCAAAGGAAAACAATTGATTTTCTAAAACATTCTCTGTCATACACAACTTGAAACAGGTCACGTCGACCAAATCATATGGAAAAATTGCCAGCGGCGTATATCGGCAGGCAGTAAGATCTCTTGGCTTTTGGTTTGGCAGTACTCGACAGCCATTTCTAGGCGCAAGTAATAGAAGAAAGGCAGAGCGTTATTGTTATCAAGTAACGTCTTCATCGATTACTTTAGTTTTAATGTAATCTATGAGTAATTACTCATAGTTATTAACATGAAAAGAATTCTGTAGACAGAGAAAGAACCTCTTCTTGGGAAACTACTTGTATAGTGACCAAAAGGCACGAACTGATATTCAAGTACAGTGTTCCAGCAGCGGCATGAAGAAAATGATAGTAATAATGACGGTAATAATCCAATTATCCGGTAACTTCACACTTCCCAGTGGATCTTCACGAACTAAGAAAATATCTGAATTTGTGAACATTTCAAAATGGCTTCACATCGAGCCTATGATGCCTACAAGGGTCTTTACATCCTGCTGACATGAGAATAGCATAATCTCCGCGTCAGAAGCTTGTTTCTACTTAAACATTTAATAGACTCGCGTTTTATCCACCGTGACTACTTTTGTAAGCTCAGCACATCATCCGTTGCAGCTCACTCCTGGGGCTGGGAAATATGGGCACAACGGCCTGGTGGAACTATCACAGGAGCAATGCGTGGGTTCAGACATTTACTTTTAAGAAGCACAAACAGATTTACTTTGCGCCTGGTAACCTCAAAAGAAAGACGTTATAATCCAGAATTCGCAATACAAATCACGTTCCATCATTACCAACTGGGCAGAGCCAGGTTACGTTGGGAAATGACATAGCGGAAGTCATCGTAAACAGAAATACAGTCGCCAGTAAACTTACTTACATTAGAAAATTTTATTTTATTTTATGAACCGATAGCCATTTAAAGGATGGGGCTCTTATTTTACTTGTAATTGATTGAACTAGAGACGTTGAAAAATTTGGTGCTGGACTGTGATTCGAATTCGTTTCTCCTCTTTCGAGGATCTGAATCTCTCGGGACATTATAGTTCAACCATTTCGTCCCTTTTCGCAAGACTGCAACCTTCTCTAGGTCTCCTCCAAAGGTAAGTATGTGGGTCCGAATCCTGATCCAATACAAAAATATTCATAGTTTCAGTTCAAGCCCTATAACGTGCACACCGTCCCGCTAGTGAAAACCAACGTGCGCTTTTAATGTCTATTCATGTGTTGCCAACAATCGCAATAGGTGTCATTATTTCTTGTCAAACACGCACACACCTTACCGTTGGTGAGTAAGCAACTGATATTTAAGCTATATTTGTGGATGCACGGTAGGCGTGTAGTTAGATTGTCGCTTAGGTACAAAAGTTTGTATCCTTAGTTTAGATTCAAACACCTAGCAGCTGGTAAGAAAAACCGATACGTAAATTTGATTTTACTTAATTAACAATACGATTACGTGTTGGGTTCGTATCTCCGTCATATAACTTCACATCATACACTTAATCTTTAAATGCATGCGCTCTTTGTTACTTGAGCATGGAGGTATATCAGACATCTTTCGTGGTTAGTTAACAGGGACGAAATTGTCTTGTTAGGAGTCCCGGTTTATTAAAAAAATTGTCGTCTTTTATTTTCAAGTTTAGATTTCATTACTGGTATTGGCAAAATTCATGACTCTTCATGGATAGCCATCAATATGATATGATTAGATTACATTAGATCAATTCTTGTTTCATAGATCATGAATACGATATTTCGTAATGACGTGTAATGTGTAATTTTAATGAAAGATTTCTTTACATACCATGATTCAATTTCTTTACAACAATTTCTTACTCTCTCTCATTCTTTTTGATTTCTCTCTCTCTCTCTCTCTCTCTCTCTCTCTCTCTCTCTATCATACACACACACATTCTTTTGAGGCATGAAAACGTCTCTGAATGAGCTTCTTAGTTTTTAGTACACTTACGAAATAAATATAAAAATAACTGTGAGAGTTACTGATATATGATGCTTAGTTTTCAGTCAGTTCCGAGTATTATTAGTAACCACGCTCCAGTCCCTAAACCTAGTTACAGAAATGCGAATCAGACGCATTACGTATTCCAGGCCGTAGCAACCGCGACTTGGAGACACCAGCTATGGTCACTTCCCAGACCGCTGTACGATCACATCGGTTCGTCTTCTTTCTGCTGGTACTGTAACTGAGATTTGACAACAAGGCAACGTATGTTTGGCAACTCTGTGATCGACCAGTTGCTTCCTGGTGTGCACGGAATTTATCCTCAAAGTTCACTTGATTTTACCTGTCATTTCCATTGAATAATCTGATTTATTATCGCTTTACGTGTAACAAAAGATTGTAAATTTACGGTTTTCAGCCCAGGAAAGACGTTGCACGTGGAAATCGCAACTAATCTCGTCCTTTAAATAGCGGTTTACGAGTGCTAGACATTATCGATCTCGTAAGAGTAAGCTAAGACACGTACTTCTACGCCAGCTCTATGGTAATGCGCTGACCTGAGAAATAGCATCTGTTATGGTTCGCACTTCCAGTCTCACTGACTGTAACGTTTTTATCCCTTCTGTGAAAGAGCTACTAACAGTCAGATAAAACATCGATAAGGAAATCGCAAAAAAATACTTTCGGCTCATAGTTCAATGGTGAAAACTTACAATGCTGCACAACGGGTAACTCCTCTTCCCGCCGCTGACAAGCAAATTTTGGGTTTCTAGGAATACAAAACTTTACTTATGAACTGCGACATTTGTACTGCACGACGTTTTCCACAAAGAGATGGCGCAATACAGTAGCTCAAGTGGAAAGAAACACTTCCTTTTCAAATTTGTGCATCCTACACTGTTGGCTGTTCTGTCTAGGTGGCAGGTACGTGATTTTATTTCGGTCGAATTTATGCACTGGGTAGTCGAGGCAGCTAGTTCATTGTGATTCGGTCAACCAAGTAAATGAATTTACTGAACCTGCTGCAAATTATTACAGGAAGCCTGTGTGTCAATTCTCATCCAGTGTGGTGCAACGGCGCTACGATAGAAAAATGAGCCACATACTTATAATATGCTTGAATATCTATGGACTGGGTTCGATTCCAACTTCTGTCAATTATTTTAGATAAGAAGAGACAGATTCCATTCTCTTCTGGCTACACCAAGTGAAGAAGATATAATGACATTGTGGTCTGAAATTGACATGAAAAATGATATTCCTTTTCTACAAAGTAGACGTTAGGATGAATCACAATAAAGACTGGAGCGGCGACACGTAGAAACCTTTCTTATACTTGTTATTTATTTCTAGTGACGAAACAAACGCTATGTAGGCTCACAGGACATTTAGTCCATATTTTACCTGAGCTTCTGTATGTCGATAAAATCGGTTCTGAACTGGGAATGCAACTTAGACCGTACTTAACGCTCAATTTGATCCCTTCGTGAGAATACAGCACGGCTACTATTTGTTGTTTGTTCAGAACTGCAGATTCCTCAACGTCTCCACATACTGCGCGTGAATGGGTTCGAATCCTGGCCCGGCACTATAGATTTCATTATGTATTATCAAGCTCTAGCATGAGAACACCTATCTGCTGGTGGATAATTATTTTAATGTTTAATGTATTTTCATTCGTTGTCAACACTAACGATATGTGACGTTTTTGACACCCAGTGAGACACAGAACTATTTGCGAGATCACTGTAAGTTCAAGATGTTAGTCCGAGCTGGACAAAAATTCGGAAGCTGACGTATCTTTGTGTGTAGTCAAAAGCGATATGATGTGTGGAGCTGTATTCCCAGTGAGCACCGAACTCTTCGTCATATTATTTCTAGTTCCAACACGCTCACATGTCGCTGCTGGTGCAACAAACCCATATTTAACGTTCGTTTTCTCTAGAATATAACAGCGATAGATGCCGGGTTGGGGTCTTGGGAAGGAAAAAAATTAATGTTTCGTCTCGTCATTTCAGTTAAAACATCTAGCTACTGCCGAGAAAATCCGAAATGTCACAGTTGATTGTGCATCGATATCTATCCGATTAAGTTCCGAGTTCGAATCCCTGCCCAATACAAAGCCTTACCTCACGGCAATTCACGTAAGTTACTTGTTAAGAACCAAGATTCAACATCTCTCGTCGTTCGTTACAGGGACAATAAATTCGCGTCCGGCAAAAATACTTGCGATATGTAATTTAAAGATGGGATTTGCAAACTGGCTTTGTCTAAAATCGAGGTATATCACTCTCTGTATGCCTAATCAGGAGTGGCAGTTAGTATCCGTCAGGCACGAAATCATTGCTTAGTCTGCATGACCTGAGTTTGCATCCATATGCAGAACGAGACGGTTCGTCGTGTCATTTGAAGTTCATAAATATTCTCAATTAGCTGCTCGTGAATACCTTTAATTTTTAATCTTATTTTGTGTTAAATAATAAGTACGGTATGTTACTTTGAAGAGTAAATCAAGAATACGACGAATTTACTACGTGCATTACCTATCTGACGTAATAATGAGAGTGGTAAAATGTCAGGTATGTCATTTATTGTAATAAATGTGAGCTACAAGCCTTAAGGGCAGTCTTATCTGTGATAAGGTGTTCCGTGATATTTGTAGTATCGTGGTATTACTTTACATCTTGAGTAATTGCGATACAGAACAGTTTTTTCTCGTGGTGACTTGTTGGAACCACTTTCAATAGTCAAACGACTGTACCAAGGAGCGATAAGGAGACCTGCTAGACAGTTGCGCTATGTGGGTTGCATGTGAATCAGGCGAATTTCAATTCAGGTCGTTCGGATACTATTGGGCATGAATGAACATCACGTGTATCGATTTCCATCGCGCTGGGGTAAGTCCTCCGGGATACGTTTATTCTCCTTAGTGTGTAAATATATTTGGAGCATGTCATTCAAAAACGTTTGAAACGACATAGACGGGAGCGGGTTGTTGTTAGGAGAGCAGAATGTATTAGACTCGCGGATCATGTGGTGTTATTGGCAGAGAGCGAAAGAAGTATGACTGAAATGTTAAAAGAATTGAACAAGAGGCGTGAGTAAATTGGAATGAGAAATAATAAGAAAATCGCAAAATGTCCGGTGATAGGTGCAAGAAAAGCAAGAACAACTATAATGTTAGGCAGGAAGATACACAACAATTTAGTGTTTTTAGATAACTGCGACGTGCTATTATGGACGACATCGGAAGTAATATGGAGGTGAAAATACGTATAGCAATTGCCAACGAGACGTTTCATAACAGGAGGCTTTTATGTGGGTGCGTTGATAGGGGATAAAATAGGCAGGCACAGTGAGAAATGAGGTGGTGTTGAGTGGGAGAACAGAGAGAAATTTTAAAGGTAGCAGGATGAGCAAACACAAGTGGCATGGACACTGAATGAGAAGAGATTGTTTATTGATGGTATGGAGGAAACGGTGAATGCAAGAAGAAGAAGAAGAAGAAGAAGAAGAAGAAGAAGACGATGAACATACCAGGTGATGGACAGCGTAAGAACAGAAAATAGTTGTGAGAAAACAAGAGGGTAACAAATGATGGGACTGCATGGAGAGCTACATGTGAAGACCTGCCCTAGGGCAGAACACTCATGGTGGTGGTGTTGATGAAGAGGAGACTTATGTAGGACATTTTGCAAAACGCCCATTTTCTTGTAATCCAAATTTAAACAAAACATAGGCAGCTTATAATTTGTAGTCTATAAATGACCGTGAATTGCGTGACAGATGGAACTTGCCAGTATACCAGTTATTAGGACTTATTCCCACTCCACTGACGTATGGAGCGTGCGAACTGTGGCTGCTTAAAAGCCTCTGTGCGTGCTGTGCTTAGTCTCTTCTGGTCTTCACGCTTCCTACAGTTACAATACGTAGGCGGTTTAAGTATATTCCATTCCTACTTTCATCATGTAACGTCAGTTCTAGAAACTTTCTAATTAGGTCTCCTCGCGATACTTTGCTCTTCCACGGGATAGTCTGTGTCTACCATGAACTGCCCGTTAGGCAGTAAGTGGAATAATTGGTTTTCCGACACATGTCACCATGTTACTGTCGCCCTGTCTCCACGTCAGAGAGACGGAAATTCTGTGTGCCACATTTGAAGATGAGTCTGTAAAGGTTACAAAACTAGTTAATGGAATTACAAATAGTTCAAAAAGTGAGCTTTGCAGTTTTCCGTATTTACATTCAATGCACTAGTCACAGGCTCTAGGCGATCCTTAGGGGATATGCTTAGTCGGTTGGGAGCGTGATGTGTCCCTCCGAGATTAATTTCACCTGGGCTTTAAGCGACTCACCGGTCAGCATTTACAGAGCTGCCAACTACATCTCACACCGGGACTATTACCAGGATTAGTTTGCATCGCAGCCTACGGAAGAGAACGCAAATCGAACGAGCATTCGCAGTCATTCCCTCCATTGACCACCATTCGCCTATATTCAACAGTTAAGGATTCCTCCGGAAATATTCCAAGTAGACTTTCTCTGGATATTTTACGTTTGTTTCTAAGCGCCTGCCTGTTCAATTTGATCAGAAACTGTGTGACATTCTCCAACGGGTCAAAAAACCTGTGACCATTCGTGCCGCCCTTCTCTGTATACATTCAGTATCGCCGGGCAGTTGTATCTGATTAGGATCCAAGAATCTCGAGCAATATTGGGGGATGGGTCGCAAGCGTGATTTGTAAGCAATTTCTTTTGTACACCGATTGTATTTTCCTAGAATTCTACCAACGAATTGCAGCCAGCCACCGTATTTCCCTAAGAATGCGACTATGTGACGGTTCCATTTCAAATCTCTAGAAATTTTTACACCCAGGTATTCATGTGGGTTGAGCGATTGCGAATTTGACTCGCTGCACTATACTCGTAGGATAAGGTTATATCGTTTTGTGAACCGAACAATTTTACATTTCGGGAACATTTAAACTAAGTTGTCATGCTTTGCACTACACTGAAATCTTATGAGGGCGTGGCTTCTTTCAAACAGAACTTTATTACAGGCAACAGCATCATTTGCGAAAACACTGAAGATCCAAATAGACCGCGTAACCACCGCCCCTTCTCCTCTCCAAATTGCTGACTCAAAACGGTAAGTCCCATATGTAAACCACCTTCAGAAGTTCGTTCACTTTCCGTATCAGTTAATGTGTTAAAAACTTGACCTGAAGAAACATAACCCTTTGCAGTTGAAGACGCTCTGTTGTAAGAGAAGCTAGTTTTTCGAAAACGTCTCAATATTTATGTACTGAACTAGGTGTTGTACAATTCTATAATTTTCAGGTACATTTGGCGACGTATGTGGATACTGTCTGACAAATGTGTTGCGAATAAAGTGAGTAGTAAAGAAGTAATGAAGTGAAACATCAAGCCTGATGCTGACACTTTACTGCACGAACAGCGAAAATGTAGAAGTGATAAAAGTCTTTTTCCTTTCATCATTCTGTCAGGGATGTCAGAGGGGAAAAAAAGTTTCGCCAAGTTTCGAAATTATGTGTGAAGTTTGTTGGAAGTCGCCACGTGCTGCCTTTCACAAATGCTCGGTGAATATAGTCTCGATAATTTGCGCTCCATGAAATTATGCTGCCTTAGACGAGTACGCAGTTTGTAACTTTTAACGCCCGACTTATTGCGTAAACCTATGCCTTTAAATGAAGGACGGAAGGAGGATTGCATTTAATGTGCTATCGATGTCGAGGTCATTAGAGACGGAGCAGGAGTTGGCAATGCGTCAGGGAAGGGTAAAAGAAGTCCGCCGTTCCCTTTCTAAGGAATCATCCCAGCATTTGCTTGGAGCGATTCAGGAAAGTTACGGAAAACGTATCAGGATGGCCGGATGCGGATTTAAACGTCATCCTCCCGAATGCGAGTCTAGTGTACTAGTTGACAGCTCGTCGTGTAGAAGCTAGCGTTGCTGGTGATGGGATTCCGGGTTCGATTCACGGCTGGGTTGCGTTCTCCGCCCGGGAAGTAGGTGTCTGTGATGCCATCATTTCATCATCATTCGTGAAGGTGGCGAAACTGGACTGTGTAAAGGTTGGGGCTTTGTACAGGCGCTGATAACCGTGCAGTTAAGCGCCCCAAAAACCAAACATCATCATCATCATCATCATCATCATCATCATCATCATCATCATCATCATCATACCATGTACTAACCACTGCGGCAGCTCGTTCGGTATACATTTAAATGAGCAGATTAAGTCAGCATTTTTAGTATTTACATTGACTTCGTTCTTCATAAATGAAAGCAGGAACTACGACAAGACAAAAGAATTGGGATAACGAATGAGAAATACCTGATTGTGCTTCTGTTTGTAGATGACATGATTCACGTTCACGAAATGACCTCCAAAGATCTATATACCACCTGAACGAAATATGCAATGAATACAACTTTAAAATTTCTAGTAATAAAACGAAAATAAGTGCACTCCGAGGAAAATACTCAGTCATTTTAAAACTAGTTTTGGATAATCCTGCTTTAGAACTGGTCTCTTAATCTTTCACTTAGGCTACGCTGTAAGATCTGATTTTTACTCTGATACTTAAAATAAATTACACAAATTCTAAGCTGTCTGTGACACTATTATCGGAATATTGGGCAATAAAGTACAAAAAGATTGTTCCGAAATTCTATAACGTGGTCCCGCTTCCTGTATTATGCTATGAAAGCGAGAACATGGTTAAAAAAAAGCAAAAAAAATCACACGGTAGAGATGAGGTTCCTAAGAAATTCGAAGAGCTGCACAACAAGAAATGATTAGGAATGAAGATACTAGAGAAAAATTAAGTATTTTCAACAGAAACTAAAAAATTCAAAAGTATCGTGAAGACTGGTGAGAATGCTACGTCCCAGACTTCCCCAAAATATTATGAACTACAAACGGAATGGAAGACGTGATATTGAAAGGCCTCGGACGTGGGAGCAATTTCGTTTGAGAGACTATCCCGCACGGCGACTACTGAAGTACTTATACATTATAGAATTCTTAAGTTATACAAGCAAAATAAGTAAGTTTTAATGTAGTTTACGTTCACTGATGCAAAAAAAAAAATTCTTGCTTTTTAAAGTGGGCTATGTTCTTTCTCAGAGTTCAAACTGTCTCCATGCCAAATTTGAACAAAATCTGTTAAGCGGTTTGGACTCGAAAACGAAACAGACTGTGTTACAAAGCAGAAAAGCAACTGAGAGAAAGAAGCGGCGTCGGTTTCTGCAGGAGGCGGACATCATTTTGTAGGACAATGTTCGGGCACGCTCGGTTCAAGTCGTGACTGATTTGATCGGTATATGGGGATGGGGAGCGCCGCATCACGCACCACACTCATCTACATCTACATTTATACTCCGCAAGCCACCCAACGGTGTGTGGCGGAGGGCACTTTACGTGCCACTGTCATTACCTCCCTTTCCTGTTCCAGTCGCGTATGGTTCGCGGGAGGAAAGACTGTCTGAAATCCCCTGTGCTCTCTCTAATCTCTCTAATTTTACATTCGTAATCTCCTCGGGAGGTATAAGTAGGGGGAAGCAATATATTCGATACCTCATCCAGAAACGCACCCTCTCGAAATCTGGCGAGCAAGCTACACCGCGATGAAGAGCGGCTCTCTTGCAGAGTCTGGCACTTGAGTTTGTCAAACATCTCCGTAACGCTATCACGGTTACCAAATAACCCTGTGACGAAACGCGCCGCTCTTCTTTGAATCTTCTCTATCTCCTCCGCAAACCCGATCTGGTACGGATCACACACCGATGAGCAATACTCAAGTATAGGTCCAACGAGTGTTTTGTAAGCCACCTCCTTTGTTGATGAACTACAGTTTCTAAGGACTCTCGCAATGGATCTCAACCTGGTACGCGCCTTACCAACAGTTAATTTTATATGATCATTCCACTTCAAAAAGTTCCGCACGCATACTCCGAGATATTTTACAGAGGTAACTGATACCAGTGTTTGATCCGCTATCATATAATCATACAATAAAGGATCCTTCTTTCTATGTATTCGCAATACATTACATTTGTATATGTTAAGGGTCAGTTGCCACTCCCTGCACCAAGGGCCTATCCGCTGCAGATCTTCCGGCATTTCGCTACAATTTTCTAATGCTGCAACTTCTGTGTATGCTACAGAATCATCCGCGAAAAACCGCATGGAACTTCCGACACTATCTACTACCTCATTTATATATATTGTGAAAAGTAATGGTCCGATAATACTCCCCTGTGGCACGCCAGAGATTTTAACGTCTGTAGACGTCTCTCCAGTGATAACAACATGCTGTGTTCTGTTTGTTAAAACTCAGCCACAGAGCTGGTCTGATATTCCGTGGGCTCTTACTTTACTTATCAGGCGACAGTGCGGAACTGAATCTAACGCCTTCCGGAAGTCGAGAAAAATAGCATCTACCTGGGAGCCTGTATCTAATATTTTCTGGGTCTCATGAACAAATAAAGTGAGTTGGGTCTCACACGATGGATGTTTCCGGAATCCGTGTTGATTCCTACAGAGTAGATTCTGGGTTTCCAAAAACTACATGATACTCTAAAATTCTACAACAGATCGACGTCAGAGATATAGGTCTATAGTTTTGCGCATCTGCTCTACGACCCTTCTTGAAGACTCGGACTACCTGTGCTCTTTTCCAATCATTTGGAGCCTTCCGTTCCCCTAGAGACTGGCGGTACACGGCTGTTAGAAGGGAGGGCAAGTTCTTTCTCGTACTGTGTAGAATCGAATTGGTACCCCGTCAGGTCCAGTGGACTTTCCTCTGTTGAGTGATTCCAGTTGCTTTTCTACTCCTTGGACACTTATTTCGATGTCAGCCATTTTCTCGTTTGTGCTAGGATTTAGAGAAGGAACTGCACTGCGGTCTTCCTCTATGAAACATCTTTGGAAAAAGGTGTTTAGTATTTCAGCTTTACGCCTGTCATCCTCTGTTTCAATGCCATCATCACCCCGGAGTGTCTGGACATGCTGTTTCCAACCACTTACTGATTTAACGTGAGACCAGAACTTTCTAGGATATTCTGTCAAGTCGGTACATAGAATTTTACTTTCGAATTCACTGAACGCTTCACGCATAGCCCTCCTTACGCTAACTTTGACATCGTTTAGCATCTGTTTGTCTGAGAGGTTTTGGCTGCGTTTATACTTGGAGTGAAGCTGTCTTTGCTTTCGCAGTAGTTTCCTAACTTTGTTGTTGAACCACGGTGGGTTTATCCCGTCCCTCACAGTTTTACTCTACACGTACCTGTCTAAAACGCATTTTACGATTGCCTTGAACTTTTTCCATAAATACGCAACATTGTCAGTGTCAGAACAGAAATTTTCGTTTTGATCTGTTAGGTAGACTGAAATCTGCCTTCTATTACTCTTGCTAAACACGTAAACCTTCCTCCCTCTTTTTATATTCCTATTAACTTCCATATTCAGGGATGTTGCAACAGCCTTATGATCACTGATTCCCTGTTCTGCACATACAGAGTCGAAAAGTTCGGGTCTGTTTGTTATCAGTAGGTCCAAGATGTTATCTCCACGAGTCGGTTCTCTGTTTAATTGCTCGAGGTAATTTTCGGATAGCGCACTCAGTATAATGTCACTCGATGCTCTGTCCCTACGACCCATCCTAAACATCTGAGTGTCCCAGTCTATATCTGGTAAATTGAAATCTCTACCTAAGACTATAACTTGCTGAGAAAATTGATGTGAAATGTATTCCAAATTTTCTCTCAGTTGTTCTGCCACTAATGCTGCTGGATCGGGAGGTCGGTAAAAGGAGCCAATTATTAACCTAGCTCGGCTGTTGCGTGTAACCTCCACCCATAATAATTCACAGGAACTATCCACTTCTAATTCACTACAGGATAAACTTCTACTAACAGCGACTAACTCTCCACCACCGGTTGCATGCAATCTATCCTTTCTACCTGTCTGTACCTTTGTAAAAATTTCGGCAGAATTTCTCTCTGGTTTCAGCCAGCTTTCTGTACCTATAACGATTTCAGCTTCGGTACTTTCTATCAGCGCTTGAAGTTCCGGTACTTTACCAACGCAGCTTCGACAGTTTACCATTACAATACCGATTGCTGCTTGGTCCCCTCATGTCCTGCTTTGCCCCGAACTCGTTGAGGCTGCCGCCCTTTTTGTACTTGCCCAATGCCATCTAACCTAAAAAACCGCCCAGCCCACGCCACACAACCCCTGCTACCCGTGTAGCCGCTTGTTGCGTGTAGTTGACTCCTGACCTATCCAGCGGAACCCGAAACCCCACCACCCTATGGCTCAAGTCGAGGAATCTGCAGCCCACACGGTCGCAGAACAATCTCAGCCTCTGATTCAGACCCTTTACTCAGCTCTTTACCAAAAGTCAGCAGTCAGTCCTATCGACGATGCTGCAGATGGTGAGCTCTGCTTTCATCCGGCTAGCGAGACTGGCAGTCTTCACCAAATCAGATAGCCAGGGAGGGTTTCCTCCGATCCATAGCGACACACATCATTGGTGCCGACATGAGCGACCACCTGCAAATGGGTGCAACCTGTACCCTTCATGGCATCCGGAAGGACCCTTTCCACATCTGGAATGACCCACCCCGGTATGCACACGGATTGCACATTGGTTTTCTTCGCCTCTCTTGCTGCCATATCCTTAAGGGGCCCCATTACGCGCCTGACGTTGGAGCTCCCAACTACCAGTAAGACCACCCTCTGCGACTGCTCGGATCTTGCAGACTGAGGGGCAACCCCTGGAACAGGACAAGCAGCCACGTCAGGCCGAAGATCAGTATCAGCCAGAGACAACCCCGGACTTGCGCCCTTCTGAGCTCAGCTTGATTCCTGACGTGAAGGTAGCGTTCTCGCTTTCCGCGTCTGGGTTCCGGGGTTCGATTCACGGCGGGGTCAGGGATTTTGTCTGCCTCGTGATGGCTGGGTGTTGTGTGATGTCCTTAGGTTAGTTAGGTTTAAGTAGTTCTAAGTTCTAGGGGACTGATGACCATAGATGTTAAGACCCATAGTGCTCAGAGTCATTTGAACCATTTGTCGAACTTTGGGGTATTCGGTTCGGAGCTGTTATGGAGATACGTCAGACAATAGACCGCTCCATTCGAACTACCTATACAACTGCCGTAGTTAGGGGTATCTTGCTCTTTCGACATCACTGGCGATGGCTTATATACATGAGCTGTTCAAAAAATATCCGACCTTTTTTAATTGTTGAAATCAACAATGGTATCAGGGCGCGCATGCGCTCATGTTTTCAGGCATATTTAGCACACATACCTGATTTTCTCCACTACTTTGGAACGCTTGCAAGTGGTACACGTTGGATTTAGTATTCTGAGCAAAATGACGTCTTTACATCACATTTGGCTCCAAGCTTGGCAATTCTCAAGTTGAAACCATCGTGTGTTTGTGGACAAAGTAATGGGTACTGCAGGGCTAAAGGAGTGGTACAACCATTTCAAAGGTAGCCGCTAATCAATGAAGACAGAAGCCAGTTAAGGTACGCCCGCAATATCCGCAAATCAGGTCGTTACTGATCCCGCAATATTGCTGGTGAAGCAGAATGGACGAATCACTATCAGAGAAGTTGCAGTCTAATCTAAAAGCCGTAAAGTCAACTAAATAACTAGGTGTTACAATAACTAACGTCCGCCCGCGGTAGCTGAGTGGTCAGCACGACAGACTGTCAATCCTAAAAGACCGGGTTAGATTCCCGGCTGGGTCGGAGATTTTCTCCGCTCAGGGACTGGGTGTTGTGTTGTACTAATCATCATTTCATCCCCATCGACGCGCAAGTCGCCGAAGTGGCGTCAAATCGAAAGACTTGCACCAGGCGAACGGGCTACCCGATGGGAGGCCCTCGTCACACGCCATTATTATTATACAATAACGAACAACTTAAATTGGAAAGAACACATAGAAAATGTTGCGGTTAAGGCTAACCAAAGACTGCGTTTTATTGGCACGACACTTATAATACGTAACAGACCTACAAAGGAGACTGCCTACACTACGCTTCTCCGTCCTCTTTTAGAATACTGCTGGATGATGTGGGATCCTTACAAGATAGGACTTACGGAGTAGATCGAAAAAGTCCAAAGAAAGGCAGCACGTTTTCTATTATCGCGAAATATGAGAGAGTGTGTCACACAAATGATACTGGATTTGGGCTGGACATCATTAAAAGAAAAGCGTTTTTCGTTGCGACAGTATCTTCTCACGAAATTCCAATCACCAACTTTTTCCTCCGAATGCGAAAATATTTTGTTGACACCGACCTACGTAGGTAGAAACGACCACAACGATAAAATAAGGGAAGTCAGAGCTCGTATGGAAAGACACAGGTGATCATTCTTTCCGGGTGCTATGCGAGATTGGAATAATAGAGACTTGTGAAGGTGGTTCGATGAACAATCTGCCATGCACTTAAATGTGACTTGCAGAGTATCCATGTAGATGCAAGTATAGGTGGTCACATTTTTACTATCCCCTGTATGTGCATATCGCTTCACACGACCTTTGTTACCTCAATGTCGATATCGGCATCATTTTCGAAATATGTGAGCTTACTTATATTATCTGTAATGTTAATATACAACAGGAACAATAAGGCTCCCAACGCACTTCCCTCTGGCACAAGTGGTTACTTTTACACGTATAGATGAACTCTCCATTTAGGATGAGATGATGTGTCCCCCCTACAAAAATTTTTTATTGGCCGTACTTTATACGATGCAGGCAAACGGTCAACTACAATTGTTGTTTACTGTGCGGTAACATCTAGCGTATCAGAAGCGGTGTAGGAAAATGTTTTCAAATGAGTATACGCACTCGTATTTCGGCAGGTGCACAGTTTTGCCATTTCAATTTTTGCACGTTTTTACAGATACCTTTTCGAAAATTTCGAGCAAAACAAATCGAAATCTTTATTACATCACGAAACAATGAAGAAGCAAATGCGGGTTTGTTCGCAAGCCCGAAGCATTATCTGGTACAAGAATCATTGATTTTAATAAAGTAGCTGTCGATAGGTTTTTTTCGTTGCTAACAAATGTAACTGACAATCACAAACTAATGACTTCTCAAATAACTAATTGTGATGAAACAGGCGTCTCGGTTAATGCTAAAAACCAATCGAACATCGCAGCTTGCAAAGGGAACCGTCCAGTGCGATCGTTAACCTCTGCAGAAAGGGGCGAAACTGCAACCATCCTCATTTGTACGTCAGCAAGCGGAGCTGACATTCCTCCTACGATTATTTTTCCACTAAAGAAGAAGCAGAAAGAATTTGAGTTAGGACTGACAGCAGGAGGTTGCGCTGAGGTCCACAGCACCGCATGGATGGCCACAGAGTCATTCTTTGTATGGTTTCCACAATTAGTGGTATTTTCTAAGACATCAAAGCACGTCCCAGTTCTCCTTATATCAGATGGCCACTCAGCTCATACCACGAACAATGACGTTATGGACTACGCGAGGGAGAGTGGCGTTTCTTCACCACCACATTGCTCTCACAGACTTCAGCCGCTTGATGTTTGTTTTATAAATCCTCGTTATAGTGATCAGCTTCGAAAATGGCTGCAAAGCCACGCAGGGAAAGTCGTAACTATCTTTCAAATTTCAACGCTTTTTGGTTCAGCTTTCGTCTAAAGCGCAACAATGAAAACCGCTATTAAAGGTTTCGAAGCTACTGCAATATGGCCCACGGACCCATCCATATTCAAGACGCACACTTCCTATCGGCACACACAACTGACAGCGGACGTGGTAGGCCGTCATATGAAGGGGTTATTATATCTGAACAATTGGAATTGCCTCCAACTAGCACACCAGCTGAAAAAGACGACTCAAACGGGCTGGATAATCAAGGGGACGAGGTTTCAGCGAATTGTTACAATGAACTGCCGCCTAAGAATAACAAAGTTATTGGGGCTAATTGTTCTAATCTTGGGTGCTCTTGGATGACAACTGACAACACAACCTCCTCATTTCATATTTCACCTGAGATTCTGATTTTCTTGTCAAAAGTTAACGAAAGCAAGAAAAGAGCGAGACTGAAAAGGGGGAACAACGTTGTTTTAACTGATTCGCCGCACAAAAAGAGTTAAAAGTCATTAATGGGAGAAATAGAAAAAAGAACTTTGACAAAGAAGAAAGAGCAAACAGAAAACTTTTTGCGAAAGAGAATAAAATTAAGAACTCAAAAACGAGAGAAAGAGCCTGAAGATAAATGGAAGAAAGGAGTAAGAATACTATACTAACGAGAGTGATTATGAGGTAAGTTCTGACTGTCAGTGTGTATATTGTGGTGGGTTATATTCAAAATCAGTTGGAGGTTGGGTCGCTTGTTCCACGTGCAAAAAATGGACACACGATTCTTGTGCAGGAATAGATAGCGAAGATGATGAGTGTCTCCCCGTGTGTGAATTTTGTAAACAGCCTCAAGAAAAGGATACGATACATGAAAACTGTAGTTTGACATTAATACTCACTTTAAACTAAAAAATATACCGAGCAAGCCAATATTTTCTGCATTTCCGATAATTTTATACGTTTTTGTAATCACTTGTATTTACCACCCCATTCTGCCGCGTGCAAATGATATAAATTTCTGTTTTTGAGTGAGAAAATATTGTTGTTTTATTTTATGGCAATGTTCTTGTATTTTTGTGATTAATACATCATAATGTGTTCATATAAAGATTTGTAACTCTCTTATTTATCAATTTTGTACATTTAATCAAAGTTTTCAACTGTGTACCCCATTATACCTTGGATTCCCCAACGTGTCGGATAAGAAAGATAAAAATACAATCACTACTCGTTTCTTCAACGACAATTTAAGCTGTGTTCTGTGGTTCCTCCCAGAGTTCATCACGATATATTCCGAAAAAAATCATAGTTAACGAACGTTATAAATTGCTCTAGAAACGAAGGCAATCCCAGTTAACATTTAATAAGGCCACTGGTATCCTTCGAAATGCAACTAATCAAAGTAATGCAGAACGTCGTGGGTCACAGCGGATGGGTGGAATCGAAATATGACATTTACCCACGATCGCTTCTTTTTGTCAATTTGTGCCATTAATTTCTCTGCTCCCTAATCTGATTTCGTATCTCCCCATCAGCTATTCGATCAAAACTTTTTTAGCATTCTTCTACACCACCACATTTCGGAAGTTTCTAGTCGTCTCCTGTTTGGGGAACCAGGCATGTTAACTGCTGATTCGCAATATATTTATTCCGAAAGGCAAAAGGAACCCCGAAAACAATGAAAATAATTTTGTTTATTGGTGACTGTACCAGTTTGATTTACACTTAGTGCGAATATGAAAGTATTTTATTCCAAATCCTTATTTGAAGGTACTAAAATGTCGGTTTAAATGGCAGCTTGCTATGTAAGACATGCCCACTTGTTTCTCTGTGCCATCTCTTCTTTGAGATGATAAGCCTAGGGACATTTTACCCGTAGTTTTTGAGCTTTCACCTATTGAATACATTTTTTCTTGTCTCGTAGTCAGTTGTTTGCTACAGTAATAACGTTTCTGAACAAAACAAATGCCAAGATCTACCCACAAAGTTTTCGAGAGAAGTTCTAGAAGACTTGCAAGAAATAAAAAAGTAAATATCATGAAACAAATGTTATGTTTTTGTACAGCATGCATACTATTGGAAAGTGAAAGAAACTATGAATTTAAATGAGTGCATGTACGACGTTAAGTGCAATGCAACTTTAAATTTTCCGTAACTTTTCAAACTAAATGTACCTTTCCTCTCAAACCATTTATCCCAGAACCATGGAATTCTAACGGTCAGTTTTCTTACTCGAGGGCATGAAGAGTCGAGGGATATGAAAGGGAAGCAGTGGTTGGGAAGGGAGTGAGACAGGGTTGTAGCCTATCTCCGATGTTATTCAATCTGTTTGCTGAGCAAGCAGTAAAGAAAACAAAAGAAAACTTCGGAGTAGGAATTAAAAACCATGGAGAAGTTGTATTATAATGAACACTATGGTCTTTTTATTTTTGAAATTTGCCTGCAAAACCTCTCTTTCAAAATTTTTCTAAAAATTTCAGTATTAATATATTATTCATGAAAAATTGTCAGCTTGTTGGAAAACAGTGGAAATGCATGTAAGTAATGTTTTGTGTTTTACCGTTAATATAACACAACTTAGAATAAGGATCATATAAATAGATCAGTTAACATGGTGGAGATGGAAGATACGTTCTCACCGTGAATATTGTGTTTAAAAACAAATGAATATTTTCAAATCAACAGCTCATTTCATGAAGTCATAACTAGAAGTGAATAATCTCCACAAAAATTGGTAAGTTAATTACTTTGGTGCAAGAAAGTCTCCATCATTAAGGAGAACGATGTTTTCAATAACTTGCCGGCAGCCACTAAAAGCTTTACTACTGACAGATTTCAGTTTACGAGGAGCCTAAAGGATTTCTTGCTAACCATCTCTTCCGACACCATTAATGAATTGAATTATTTATTAGAACTAGCGCGCGCGCGCGATTGAGAGTGTGTGTGTGTGTGTGTGTGTGTGTGTGTGTGTGTGTGTGTGTGTGTGTTAGAGAGAGAGAGAGAGAGAGAGAGAGAGAGAGAGAGAGAGAGAGAGAGAGAGAGAGAGAGAGAGAGAGAGAGAGAGAGGGGGGGGTCAAATAATACGTGTACAATCAGAAGTGTGACTAAATTTTCATTCCTCGTTCATGATCAGTCCATTTGCGGTCTGTGGATAGTAAATTAGCATATTATTTTCCCATTGAGTATCTCCCCATTATGGATCAATTTCAATGGAAAGTACATATAATCTAACCCTCTTGTCTGCCCCACTTCTGTTGAAGGTTACACATCACACAAATACCTTGTTGTTGTTGTTGTTGTCTTCAGTCCACAGACTGGTTTGATGCAGCTCTCCATGCTACTGTATCGTCTGGAAGCTTCATCTCCCAGTACCCACTGCAACCTACATCCTTGTGAATCTGCTTAGTGTATTCATCTCCTGGACTCCCTCCTCGATTTTTACCCTCCACGCTGCCCTCCAATATTAAATTCGTGATCCCTTAATGCCTCAGAACGTGTCCTACCATCCGACCCCATCTTCTAGTCAAGTTGTGCCACAAAGTTCTCTTCTCCCGTATCCTATTCAATACCTCCACATTAGTTATGTGATCTACCCATCTAATCTTCAGCATTCTTCTGTAGCAGCACATTTCGAAAGCTTCTATTCTCTTCATGTTCAAACTATTTATTGTCCATTATTCACCTCCATACGTGGCTACACTCCATACAAATACTCGGAGAAAAGACTTCCTGATACCTAAAGCTATACACGATGTTAGCAAATTTTTCTTCTTTAGAAACACTTTTCTTACCATTGACAGTCTACATTTTATATCCTCTCTACTTCGACCGTCATCAGTTATTTTGCTCCCTAAATAGCAAAACTCCTTTACTACTTTAAATGTCTCATTTCCTAATCTAATTCCCTCAGCATCACCCACCTTAATTCGACTACATTCCATTATCCTCGTTTTGCTTTTATTGATGCTGATCTTATATCATCCCTTCAGGACACTTCATTCTGTTCAGCTACTCTTCTAGGTTCTTTGCTGTCTCTGAATTACAAAGTCATCGGCAAACCTCAAGGTTTTAGTTTCTTATCCATGGATTTTAATTTCTACTCAGAATTTTTCTTTTGTTTCCTTTACTGCTTGCTCAATAAACAGATTGAATAACATTGGGGATAGTCTACAACCCTGTCTCATTCCCTTCCCAACCACTGCTTCAATTTCATATCCCTTGACTCTTATAACTGCCACCTGCTTTCTGTACAAATTGTAAATTGAATTCGCTCCCTGTATTTTACCCCTGCCACCTTCAGAATTTGAAAGAGAGTATTCCAGTCAACATTGTCAAAAGATTTCTCTAAGTCTACAAATGTTAGAAACGTAGGTTTGCCTTTCCTTAATCTACTTAATAAGGTAAGTCGTAGGGTCAGTATTGCCTCACATGATCCAGTATTTCTACGGAATCCTAACTGGTCTTCCCTGAGGTCGGCTTCTACCATTTTTTCCATTCGTCTGTAAAGAATTTGCGTTAGTATTTTGCAGCTGTGACTTAATAAACTGATAGTTCGCTAATTTTCACATCTGTCAACACCTGCTTTCTTTGAAATTGGAATTATTTCATTCTTCTTGAAGTCTGACGGTATTTCGGCTGTCTCATGCATCTTGCTCATCAGACGGTAACGTTCTGTCAGAGTTGGGTCTCCCAAGGCTGTCAGTAGTTCTAATGGAATGTTGCCTACTCCCGGGATCTTGTTTCGATTAAGGTCTTTCAGTGCTCTGTCAAACTCTTCACGCAGTATGTCATCTCCCATTTCATCTTCATCTACATCCTCTTCCATTTCCATTATATTGTCCTGAAGTACACTGCCCTTGTATAGATCCTCTATATACACCTTCCACCTTTCTGCATTCCCTTCTTTGCTGATAACAGGGTTTCCATCTGAGCTCTTGATATGCATACAAGTGAATCTCGTTTCTCTAAAGGTCTCTTTAATTTTCCTGTAGGCAGTATCTATCTTACCCCTAGTGATATGCGCCTCTACATCCTTACGTTTGTCCTCTAGATATCCCTGCTTAGCCATTTTGCACTTCCTGTCGATCTCATTTTGAGACATTAGTATTTCTTTTTGCCGGCTTAATTTACTGCATTTTTGTATTTTCTCCTTTCATAAATTAAATTCAATATATCTTCTGTTACCCTCTTTCTCTGCGCATGTCAAGTTCCGTAGGCCCAAATTGAGGAGCAAATCTTCAAGGTCATGGAACGTGTCAGTATCTACATCTACATCCGTACTCCGCAAGCCGCCTAACGGTGTGTGGCGGAGGGTACCCTGAGTACCTCTATCCGTTCTCCCTTCTATTCCAGTCTCGTATTGTACGTGGAAAGAAGGATTCTCGGTATGCTTCTGTGTGGGCTCTAATCTCTCTGATTTTATCCTCGTGGTCTCTTCGCGAAATATAAGTAGGAGGGAGCAATACACTGTTTGACTCTTCGGTGAAGGAAATTTCTCGAAACTTCAACAAAAGCCCGTACCGAGCTACGAAGCTTCTCTCCTGCAGAGTCTTCCACTGGAGTTTATCTATCATCTCCGTAACGCTTTCGCGATTACTAAATGATCCTGCAACGAAGCGCGCTGCTCTCCGTTGGATCTTCTCTATCTCTTCTATCAAACCTATCTGGTGTGGATCCCACACTGCTGAGCAGTATTCAAGCAGTGGGCGAACAAGCGTACTGTAACCTACTTCCTTTGTTGTCGGATTGCATTTCCTTAGGATTCTTCCAATGAATCTCAGTCTGGCATCTGCTTTACCGACGATCAACTTTATATGAACATTCCATTTTAAATCACTCCTAATGCGTACTCCCAGATAATTTATGGAATTAACTGCTTCCAGTTGCTGACCTGCTATTTTGTAGCTAAATGATAAGGGACCTATCTTTCTATACATTCGCATCACATTACACTTGTCTACATTGAGATTCAATTACCATTCCGTGCACCATGCGTCAGTTCGCTGCAGATCCTCCTGCATATCAGTACAATTTTCCATTGTTGCAACCTCTCGATACACCACAGCATCATCTGCAAAAAGCCTCAGAGACTTTCCGATGTCATCCACCAGGTCATTTATGAATATTGTGAATAGCAACGGTCCTATGACACTCCCCTGCGGCACACCTGAAATCACTCTTACTTCGGAAGACTTCTCTCCATTGAGAATGACATGCTGCGTTCTGTTATCTAGGAACTCCTCGATCCAAGCACACAACTGATCTGATAGTCCGTATGCTCTTACTTTGTTCATTAAACGACTGTGGGGAACTGTGTCAAACGCCTTGCGGAAGTCAAGAAACACGGCATCTACTTGTGAACCCGTGTCTAAGGCCCTCTGAGTCTCGTGGACGAATAGCGCGAGCTGGGTTTCACACGGCCGTCTTTTTCGAAACCCATGCTGATTCCTACAGAGTAGATTTCTAGTCTCCAGAAAAGGCATTATACTCGAACATAATACGTGTTCCAAAATTCTACAACTGATCGACGTTAGAGATATAGGTCTATAGTTCTGCACATCCGTTCGACGTCCCTTCTTGAAAACGGGGATGACCTGTGCCCTTTTCCAATCCTTTGGAACGCTTCGCTCTTCTAGAGACCTACGGTACACCGCTGCAAGAAGGGGGCAAGTTCCTTCGCGTATTCTGTGTAAAATCAAACTGGTATCCCATCAGGACCAGAGGCCTTTCCTCTTTTGAGCGATTTTAATTGTTTCTCTATCCCTCTGTCGTCTATTTCGATATCTACCATTTTGTCAACTGTGCGACTTCAAGAGAAGGAAGCACAGTGCAGTCTTCCTCTGTGAAACAGCTTTGGAAGAAGACATTTAGTATTTCGGCCTTTAGTCTGTCATCCTCTGTTTCAGTACCATTTTGGTCACAGAGTGTCTGGACATTTTGTTTTGATCCACCTACCGCTTTGACATTGGACCAAAATTTCTTAGGATTTTCTGCCAATCAGTACATAGAGCTTTACTTTCGAATTCATTGAAAGCCTCTCGCATAGCCCTCCTCACACTACATTTCGCTTCGCGTAATTTTTGTTTGTCTGCAAGGCTTTGGCTATGTTTATGTTTGCTGTGAAGTTCCCTTTGCTTCCGCAGCAGTTTTCTAACTCGGTTGTTGTACCACGGTGGCTCTTTTCCATTTCTTACGATCTTCCTTGGCACATACTCATCTAACGCATATTGTTCGATGGTTTTGAACTTTGTCCATCGACCCTCAACACTATCTGTACTTGAGACAAAACTTTTGTGTTGAGCCGTCAGGTACTCTGTAATCTGCTTTTTGTCACTTTTGCTAAACAGAAAAATCTTATTACCTTTTTAATATTTCTATTTACGGCTGAAATCGTCGATGCAGTAACCGCTTTATGATCGCTGATTCCCTGTTCTGCATTAACTGATTCAAATAGTTCGGGTCTGTTTGTCACCAGAAGGTCTAATATATTATCGCCACGAGTCGGTTCTCTGTTTAACTGCTCAAGGTAGTTTTCAGATAAAGCACTTAAAAATATTTCAATGGATTCTTTGTCCCTGCCACCCGTTATGAACGTTTGAGTCTCCCAGTCTATATCCAGCAAAATTAAAATCTCCTCCCAGAACTATAACATTTCCCTAAGGGGCTCCATCACTAGCCTAACGTTGGAGCTCCCAATAACTAATAAACCCCTCCCCCCGTGTGCCTGCTCGGACCTTGCTGAAGGAGCAGCCACATGTCCATTCACAGGCAGAGCGGGCGATGCCACACGGCCAGCCTCCACATTGACCCTCCGCCTCGTGCGCCGCGAACGCCGCTGAACCCGCCACTCCCCTTGGGGAGAGGGTGGCCAGCCGCGCCCGGTACCCGCGAAGATGTCTCGACAGCAGGGACAGTGGGTGAAGCATCTAACACCTGGGGTGCACCATGCGACGCACCAGACTCCCCACTGCCGCTACACTCCGAGGCAGCAGCCTGAAGACGGCTGACCGCGGCCATCAACACGCTCAGCTGTTCGCGAAGAGTGGCCAGCGTCCGTACACAGCAGTCACACATCCTATCCATCCTAAGGAATCAATTTACCGAAGAGACTTAATCAACTTTTAAGTAGACTGCTAATTCACTAAAGGCGATTGATTACTGACTAAACTGTGATTGCTAACCACTTCTTGTGGAAAACAATGAAAATAGCACTACCTGTCTCTGGACTGTATTCAAAACAAACACTAGCACTACTGGCACTATGGCTGACTACAAGGACTCTCTCTGACTGTATTCAAAACAAACACTAAATCTATGTAACACTATTACTAGCACTCGACAATTAAAGCTTCCTAAAAGCAAAAACACACGGAAGAAGAAGTGACAAGTAAGAAAAATAGAGTTAATACTTAAATTAAGGTAGCTCGCTGCACAGCAGACGTGAAGCAGCCGGCGGTTAGGGCGACACATGAACTTACAACAAAAAAGTAATAACAGATAGAAATACATGTTCATGAACCTGAGAGAAAATCAGTCCATAAGTTTAAGCAAACGCTATCAGCAGTACAATGAGAATCAGCTTAATTTTTCAATTAACTCCTCGACAGAATAAAAGGAGTGACCCATGAGGAAACACTCCAGTTTCGATTTGAAAGCGCGTGGATTACTGCTAAGATTTTTGAATTCGAGTGGCAGCTTATTGAAAATGGATGCAGCAGTATACTCACACATTTTTGCACAAGAGTTAAGGAAGTCCGATCCAAATGGAGGTTTGATTTCTCCCGAGTATTAACCGAGTGAAAGCTGCTTATTGTTGGAAATATACTAATATTGGTAACAAGAAACGACAATAAGGAATATACATATTGAGAGGCCAAGGTCAAAATACCCAGACTCCCTGAACAGAAGTCGACAAGAGGTTCGTGAACTCACACCACTTTTTGCCCGAACCTCCAGTTTCTGAGCCAAAAATATCCTTCTAGAATGGGAAGAGTTACCCAAAAACATAATACCATACGACATAAGTGAATGGAAATAAGCAAAGTAGACTAATTTACTTGTCGAAGTATCACTCACTTTCGGCACCGTTCCAATAGTGAAAATGGCAGTATTAAGTCTTTGAACAATATCCTGAACGTGGGCTTTCCACGACATCTTACTATTTATTTGAACACCTAGGAATGTGAACCGTTCAGTTTCACCAATCATATGCCCATGCTGTGAAATTAAAACGTCAGGTTTTGTTGAATTGTGTGTTAGAAAATGTAAAAACTGAAGCTTACTGTGATTTAACGTTAGTTTATTTTCTACAAGCCATGGACTGAGGTCATGTACTGCACTACTTGAAACGGAGTCAATGTTGCACCCAACATCCTTTACTACCAAGCTAGTGTCATCAGCAAACAGAAATATTTTAGAGTTACCCGTAATACTTGAGGGCATATCATTTATATAAATAAGGAACTGGAGCGGCCCCAACACTGATCCCTGAGGAACCCCCTCCCCCTTGACAGTACACCACTCAGATCCCTCATCACACTGTATTACTTTCCCCCATTCCCGTAGATCGTTCCCTAATGATCTTCCTGAAACACTCTACAACTTCTGATTCTGTCAGTTCTTTCAGGTCCCATCTCCTTAAATTCCCACCTTTTTCCAGTTTCTTCAGTTTAATCTACAGTTCATAATCAATATATTGTGATCAGAGTCCACATTTGCCCCTGGAAATGTCTTACAATTTAAAATCTGGTTCCTAAATCTCTGTCTTACCATTATATAATATATATGAAATATTGCAGTATCTCCAGGTCTCTTCCACGTATACAATCTTCTTTCATGATTTTTGAACCAAGTGTTAGCTATGATTAAGTTATGCTCTGGGCAAAAACCTACCAGGCGGCTTCCTCTTTCATTTTTTACCCCCATTCCATATTCACCTACTACGTTTCCTTTTCTTCCATTTCCTACTGTCGAATTTCAGTCACCCATTAATATTAAATTTTCATCTCCCATCACTATCCGAATGATTTCTTTTATCTCATCACACATTTCATCAATTTCTTCATCATCTGCGGACTACTTTTACGACTTTGGTAGGCGTGGGATTCGTGGCTATCTTGGCCACAACAATGCGTTCACTATGCTGTTTGTAGTAGCTTACCCGCATTCCTATTTTTATTAATTATTAGACCTACTTATGCATTAGCTTCATATTAGCCTTCCTAATAGTAAAATCTATATCCGATGTTAACAATGACGCCGGTGGATGGACTATCAGGAAATTACTGACCGTCGAGAAAGTCACAAATATAACCGACAAGCTAATGGGCCCTTCACAGGAAAAGGTTTTTTGCCAGAAAACGGGGAAAATTGAAACCCAGCAAATGAGTAAAAAAATGTATATTCACTGACAAAAAAAATAGTGTACGCACACAACTTACACAACAATAGTCTGGGATTACTCTATTACGTAATACAGTTTTTGTGATTGTATCTTGCAGCTTTAGTTATTTTTAATTAAAAGAGGCTTTAAAAGGACAGAAAGAACGTGTTGGACTACGCTACAGATCGTTCTGTTAGCACAGTCTTTACTTTGTAATCACTTTCGTTGACTTCGGCAACTCTCAACAGAAATCTCCAACCTAACCGAGACAATGTGCTACGATACAGCCGAGATCATGACAAGAGAATGGGCTACATCACACTCGAAGTAAATGTATATAGGTAAGGATCCCCATGACCTGTATACGTCTGTTATAAAAAATCTCCAAGCCACTCTCCTCAAATAGACCGCAATCTTCTCTTGACCTTCAACTGTTACTATTTCAGAATTAAAAACCAGATTCAAAGAAAATTTGGCTACAAGGCACAAAACTAGAAAAATAAAAATAATAAAAGTGAGAACGTGAAACATGTTAGCAATAACCATAAACAGGAGATTTACAGAAAATATAATTGAGAAAGGAAATCATTAATATTATCGAAAGTTTAGGAACTCTAGGCTACGAAATGGATAAAACCACATATCGAATAAGTGGTGGAAGAGTTAGTGTGTTTTAAGATTAAATCCAAACAAGAATTAGAGAAAAATATATCGAGGCAAGGCCTCTATTACGAAAAATTGCTAAATCTCGAGACAAATTGTGTCCTTCTGTATTAGATGAAATGTTTTGGCCCCTAGTACGGATGAAACAGTATCTGCAGTATCAACAGGAACTTCGGACATGTGTTTCATATTTCATCCAAGCCTGCAGTCTATAAATATTTAAACAAAATACTAAAACAAAATACCACTACAGGGGAATTACTTACGAAGTAGTTCTTGGTAAAGAAACACAGGACACAATTACGTATGTAGGCTTAATACGAACTACAACTGTGTTTATAAATCGCTATAGTTGCCTTGGACTAACGACGAGCAAATATCAATATAACCTGTACGCTTTTCAAAGCTGTTATCCATGAAAAAGCCAAACTACGTATCGTGAACAAAATACAATTTAACACCGAAACAATGACATTAGCTGACAATGGGCACAGACTTTAGTCAATGGGCACTGTTGAAAATTTGTGCCAGACCAGGATTAGCACCCGAGTCCCCTGGTTACGAGGGAGAGGCAATGATCACTGTGTCCGAATTACACAGTGGTCAACAGAATAGCACGAACTGCCCGAGCATGCCGTTCTTTAGATCCAAATTCTCAATTTCTCCATAGACTGCTAATGCACTGCTCCTTGAACATAATCCTCCTCCCCTTAATTATACAGTACATGGCCAAAAAAACAGACACCGAATATATGCAAACTTGGCCTTACGAACATTGCAGACGTCGTCTATGTAACACACGTCAAACTTCAAAGAATTTACCAATTCGTTGCATTGTTTACTATAGACCACAAATCAAGTAACGTAAAAAAAGCACTGCGTCTATTGAGATCATGATTCAGAGTTTAAAAAAAACTAATAAGTCGCCTACATATTACAGTTGCTGCCGAAAGAGGAGAAGCATTATTTTCCCACAAAAGGAAATATAGTTAAAATTACGCTTCTATTTCGGTTAGTTTATGCGGTTACTAAAATTTGCAGTGAAAGTTACATAGTGGACTCTACCCTCCCCCCACCAGAAACGTAGTTATCGTGGCTGTTGTGAGACTTTTGTACACAGTTAGAGAAAGTGTGTTAAATGTGGCGCGGACGGAAACGCTAGGCTACGCTACAGGGCAATCTGCTCGCACAACGTTTAGTCGGCATTCATAATCGTTGGCGTAAACAACTCTCAATCAAATTACCACCTTCCAATCTAACCTAGATCTCGGGCTACACTACCAATCGGCCTGTCATCACAACCAAAAATTCATTGAGGGGGGTGGGGGGATTTCCTGTAGCTCTCTCTAATGTATCTCTAGGCAAAACTGCCAGTTTTGTCAGACTCAACAGCAAGATTTACCAATGGTAAACACTTTTGAGACGGCTAGTAATTTTAGAATAGTCCTCTTCGTCTTACTTGGCATAAATTGTTCGCTGGCGTCCCAGCAGCTAGCTCCCTCAGTGTCTGCTTCTGCCATCGCACCACGCTAGTCTGCTGTTGTCCTAGCAGACCGAACGCACCGCACATCCGATACCTTCGGAACCACTCACTGGCCAGTTAGCAACTGAGCGGAACACTGTTTACATCGTGAAAGGAAAACTATGCAAAGATGTACACTTAAATGGCACGACTGAGTAGCACACACACAGTAATATCTGAGGAATGTCCTTCGACACGCGCAGAACGAAAGTCTTCTCGCGAACGTACAGCGTCTCTGAAAAAAAATCTCGTGACTATATTCCGGCGTTACGGCCAGGTTCTCATACAAATGAGCAAAAAAGGGTACATTTGAAATTCTTTTTGAGACAATGAAAATACATTCGAAAGATCTGTTTGGGAATTACGAGTGATAATACTATGAGCTTAATTTTAGATTTTCAATAAAAAATGGCGCCCGTAATTATGATTTGATCAAGGGCCTGCGAGACTGGAGTACGCAGAGCGCGTGCAGTGTGGCACCTCATATGTTACCTGAATTCAAAAATGGGTAACATCAGTTGATACTACATTATTCCTCTGAAATTGAAAATGGATAACATCAGTCGATAAAACATAAAATTTATGGGAGCGTATACCTAACCGCAATGAAACAACCTTAAATTTAACGATACAGTGCTAATTCGAACTTTGAGTTCGATTTTTGAGGGTTTGTTTCACTCCTTATGCCTACACAAAAATTAGTTAATATTAACAAATGTCATATTATAGCTATAAGTTCCTAAGAAAAGTGTTTACTTTTAGGGGTCAGAGGTAGATGTTAAGAGAACGAACCACTTTTAATTTATGCTGCATGCCGTTCTGAGAAAATAGTTACCCGAAAAAAATGTGTTCAAAGTTTAGGGAAAACATTTAGTTATATTATTACTTCGATTTGCATGAACTGAGTGTTACATATATATTTTTAATGTCGCTGAAAACGAATCTGAAGTCAGATTTTCAATATTCAAAACAGCTAATCCAGTACGGAGAGCAACCGATTATGTTTTGACCAATTTTTACCAAAAATGTATTTTCGTTATTTACGTTTAGTCTGCAAGTCAAGGAGTATTTATCAACCCTTCCTCTACCTCTGATTGTTCCTAGACAGCAACTTCCTGTTCTTCTTGGCAGGAAAAGCCGATCTGTCAAAGCTGGATATGCAGCACTCGGCAGCCTGCACTTGATATTCGTCCGTATTTTCGGTGAGTATGTTTGCATGCATTCTGCAGTATGAATCATTTTGAGCACATGCGACACGGGACGAGTTATCATCTACATCTATATGGATACCCTGCAAAACACATTTAAGTGCCTGGCAAAGGGTTCATCGAATCACCTTCACAACTGATAATTAATTGAAACCCTCAGCTGCCGACAGGTGTTGTTGATATACTTCGATGGGGACAGCTGAAAAGTGTGCCCCTACTGGGACTCGAACCCAGAATCTCCTGCTTACAAGGCAGACGCTCAATCCATCTGAGCCATCGAGGGCACACATGAACAGCACGACTGCAGGAATTTATCCCTCGCACGCTTCCCGTGAGACTCACATCCCCAACCGTCCACAATCCGCATACGTAATGTACTTAATAGGTATTTGTCCATCCACTCATTACTGGCTCACACTAAGGTGACGATTCCCGTAAGAGTTCCGGCAACCTGTGCGCATTCGCACAGACGAAGGTCAATGGCTGGGTAACGTTTAACCATAGATATGAAGATAGTAACTGCTCTCGAAAGAACAGGCGCCACTGACGACCTTGCAACTCTTCTAGAATACATGATAGACCGGCCGATGTGGCCGAGCGGTTGTAGGCGCTTCAGTCGGGAGCCACGCGACCGCTACGGTCGCAGGTTCAAATCCTGCCTCGAGCATGGGTGTGTGTGATGTCCTTAATTTAGTTAGGTTTAAGTCGTTCTAAGTTCTAGGAAACTGATGACCTCAGATGTTAACTCCCAAAGTGCTCAGAGCCATTTGAACCATCAGTCCCTATGTTTACACACTACTTACAGTAACTTATGCTAAGGACAACACACACACAACCATGCCCGAGGGAGGACTCGAACCTCCAACAGGGGGAGCCGCGCGAACCGTGACAAGGCGTTGGACACATGGCGGGTACCCCGCGCGGCTCATGGCAGCCGTGACACTGCTTCAAACAATGGACTGTAGAAACTTTTGTAAAGCACGGATTAAAAAAAAAACTTTCTGTTCCAAGAGTCTAGACAAGTACACCTTTAAAAAATGCAACTACAAAGAAATTGAATTTTCGAACGTTTTGAATGAGAACCTGTCCTTATGGAACACCGTTGATCAAATGTCACAGGGATTATATACTCAGGTTTCACATGTGGATTAACACTTTCTAATCAATATCCGGAATGAGCAGGGCTTAAAACTTTGAAGAGTTAAATTTCAAGGGCCGTTCTCTTGTATGCAAATAGTTTCACAGTAGAAATTTCTCTAGTTTTATTTATTAATTTATTTATTTATTTTTTGCTGTAGGTAAAGAAGTATAGCATTGTGAGGAGGGGGAAGGGGGGGGGAGGAATCTTGCATCTCCCACCTTGGAATTCTCAGTACAGAATTTTTATTCATTACGAGATTCTTAGCCACTTGCAGAAGTGATTTCGAGTGATTCTGCAAAACTTTTCCTTTAGCCAATCGTAGCAACTATAGGATTCCGTTCCTGCTGCATGACATGTCTCGGAACTTAAACTGACCAACTCATTTGCATAAAGAGCTAGCTTATCATCCGCTTCTTTACTTGCGTAGACCGTTCATGGTCTGCAAAGAATTTTTTTCTTTAATCGTTTTTTTATGTCTCTTATAAACTGCAACACTTTCTAAACTTTCTAAACTTAGCGCCGTTGAAGCATGGTCTTTTACTGAATGATCAAAAAGCAATGCTGACAGCTGGAGTCCAAGGTTTTTGTTAATCAAGCCGTTTGTATTCTTGTGGTGATATCTCCTTACAGTCTTTCATTCCCTAACGCATATTTCTTTATATCTAATTGAGAAGTGAAATACCGGTTTTCATAGATGCAGATTTAAAATATTTTAATATAACGCAATAAATATTTCATTAAAATTTTCATCCCCTTATGCTCGAAGTTCCAAAACCAGAAAAACACGTAGTTTTTAAAAATTGTAACATATTAGCCGAATACGAATTGTCAGATATATTTAGCAATCCTTTCATAATGAACCATTTTCTGAAACATCTCACACCCTTTAGGGGTTGGGTTTTCAAAAACAATTAAACACGTATTCTTCTATTTAGAGCCGAGGAGCCAAATTCAAATCTTCATCCATTTAATTCTAAAAATGCTTTCATGGTGAAATATTTCATAAAACATTACATCCCCTATTTCACTCTATTAGTGAGTTAAATTTCCAAAAGCAACGAAACACATTTTTTTTACATCCAACCGAGATGTCAAATACCTATTTTCATAGATGTAGCTATAAAACTGCTTCAGTAGTTCTTTAATAATGATTTATTTTCAAAAAAACCTTCACTAATTATTTTATCGCCCAATGGAAGAATTTCGGAAAATGCTAAAAACCTGTTTCTTTTTTGTGTCTGACTGAGACACCAAATGTCAATTTTCGTAGTTTTGTAGTTATAGCTTCAATAGGGACGTAGGGACATATTTAAAAAAAAAAGACTTTCAACCCATGTTTCACCCCCATAGGAGTGAAATTTCGAACAATCTCTTCTTAAATGATGCTTTCAGCGTAAGATTTACACCTTCATCAAATTTCAAGTCCGTATACTTTGCAGGTTGGGCTGGAAGGCTATGGGTCAGTGAAACCTGTGCCCCTATTGCACCTTCTTGGAGGTTGTAGTTCCAAAAACAGTGAAACACGTAGTTTTCTATAACACAATATTCATAGATTTCGCTTTAAAAACTCTTTCGCACTGAAATACTTTCATAAAACATTACATCCTATATTCCACCCTCTTAATCGTTGAATGTATCAAAAACAGGTTTTCATATATTTCATGAAACATTTCATCCTCTGTGATATGGGGTATGGTAGTGACACACCAAAATCACAATAGTAATCCGTTGTAGTTGCTACATATTTTATTACAATCAAAAGCATTATAAAATCACAAGGCCAGATCAGTTGGACAAATAATAAATAAATTTCGTTAAGTGGAACGAGACCCGTAAAACTTGAAATTTGAATATGACTAGGTATATATACTTAGGTAAACCTTTACTTAAATAGCACAAATGTCCATAAAATTCATAGCAGAACTCTCACTACTTGCAATCAGGGGAGAAACAGATTAAGCGTAAGAATACAGATATTTAACGTTCGGCTTGCCAACTTTCCTAAACAAAACTGTATAAAAATGACTAAAACAATTAAGGGGGTCCTTTAATTTTGACTAAACGGACCTTCAAATTTACTTACTCAGTTGATTAATCAACAATATTCTTAGAATGATTACAACTAGAACATGACTATATGACAATACCCTTAAAATAAGGTTGCTTCAATATTTCGTGTGAATTGGCGATAGACGCGAGCAGACCAAGGATTCAAATCAATACAAGAGATCCACGAGGCAGAGAATGACATAGAAATATACTCAACATGGCAATGCAATTGAACTTTGGATGCTATAGTTCAGCACCGGAAAGATGGAATCACGCAAAAGTGACAACATAACCCAAGATGTAAAGGAGAGGACATGGCCTCAAATATCTCTCTGCCGCCGTGGTGCTCTGCTCCCAGTATGCTAGCGTCGACCGCTGCCAGTTATCTCTAACACAACACACATCAAGAGCAGACAATTTTCTGAGACATAAACTACACAACCCTATCTGGAGAACAGGTGAGCAATACAACTGGACTGAAACCAATGAGCCTCCGTGAGTTACTTGGCCAGTGCCAGCCCTTAAACTTTGATTAATAAGATCGCTAAAAATCATACCGAAGTTAAGATGACGAGACTTATCTCCAGGTTCGCCATATTAGTGGCAGAGACAATGAATTGGCGACGCTCTTATCCGTATGTTCGCGGCAGAGTCTGGGGAAGGCAAGGGCCACGTGGAGCCGGATCTGGGGGTCAATTTCCTTCTCTCCGAGACACCCGGCTTCTTCTGCGACTTAGCCGGCAAACAGGCCGAGGACCCCGGGTGGGGACCGATTCGGCAGCAGTTGGCGGATGGCGAGGTCTTCGGGGGGTGGGGTGGGGGGGGGGTGTCTTGTGTAAAGGGGAAGACAACCGTGGTGAAGGGAAGGTCTGTATTCCACAGGAACGAGTTAGCATGGCACTCAGATATTTCCACGATTCGGCGGTAGGGGATCATTTGGGGTTCTACAAGACCTTGAACAGAGTTCGGGAACACATGTTTTGGCCCAACCTATATGGCGATGGCATGCGATTTGTTGGCAACTGTGTCCAGTGTAAGCGCGGTAAGCCCGATGTTGGGCCGCACAGAGAACTACTACAGTCGGTTAGCGAGCAGTGTCCTCTGGACCGCGACTCAAAGATCGAAACATCGATCGACGGAAACTGGCGCCAGAAACGCACCAGCTGACTCTATTTCATCCCCTTAGGGGTTGAACTTCCAAAAACACGAAAATACGTATTTTCTTATTTGTAACCTTGAAGTCAAATACCAATTTTGGTAGATATAGCCTTAAAAATACTTCCATAGTCCTTCCATAATTTTTTATCTCAAGATAAAATGTTCACCTACTATTTCACCTCATAGAGGTTAAATTCCCAATAATACTGGAACACATATTTCTTTATTTCTGACCTAGAAACCAGATACAAATTTTCGTCTGCCTAGCTTCAAAATTACCTTAATAGCTACATGTTTCAAAAATCCTTTCATTTCCTGTGTATCCCCCTTAGAGGTGGAATTTCGAAATATGCAGTATAAGCGGTATAAGATCAACAACCTTTCCAAATCTCAAGGTTTATTTTCCTTGGCGGTCTGGACTGTGTGAATTTCATAGTAATGGCCTCCACACACACACACACACACACACGCACACACACACACACACACACACACACACACACACACACACACCACTAACAATGCCACCACCACCTCCTGGGGAAATTTCTGCAGACGCCCTTGTTCCACTGCAGTCATATTTTGCCGACGACCTACATTTAGCAGCGTGGGAGGGATAGTGTCGTGCAACAGACAGTATACTCAGTAGACAACGAACTGTTCGTTGTGAAATCAGGGACATAGGAACCGAGACTGACACAGAAGGTGCTGAAGGTGAAGCACACTAGACTCGTGTCTACCACGGCTTCAAATAGTATCGATTTACTATGAACGGAAGTTCCGAAAAGTGAGCAAGTAATTTTACAGTAAATTCAGTACCGATGGTGAGGATATACAACGAAAAACATTTCTATAATATTTCAGAAATAATGAAACATTCCACTCAAGTCGCGCGGCAGAAAACGCAATGGATATGCTTGCACTTAAGACGGAAGGCCCCACGTGCTTACGCAGGCTTACGACAGATCGCAAAATTCGGCAGTAGGCGTAAGCCAACCTCTTGTGCTGCCATCTGTTATTGATGCCAGGCATCAAGGTCTCAGTAGTTCGACCATCCACTGGAGAGTAGTTGCTTTATAAGTACTCCGTCTTCAGGCCACGAGTGACCTACTGGGACAGCACCATCCGACCGCCGTGTCATCATCCGTGGAGGATGTGAACAGGAGGGGCGGGGATCAGCACACTGTTCTCCCGGTCGTTATGATGGTTTTCTTTGACCGGAGCCGCTACTATTGGGTCGAGTAGCTCCTCGATTGGCATCATGAGGCGGCCTGGATGATCACCCATCCAAGTGCCTTCAACGCCCGACAACGCACTTAACTTCGGTGATCTCACGTGAACCGATGCAACCTCCGCGGCAAGTCCGTTGCTGCAGATATTTTAGAGTAGTTGTTACGTTTCATAATTATCTAGTTTACGGGGAAAATGTAAAAAAGGCGATTGTCACCGAAGCTACAACTAATCTGAATTTCTGGTTAGTTATCAAGTGGTCTTATGTGCAAGCCTGATTTTTTCATCCTTTGCGGTGGGAATGATTCAAACCCGTCATGTTCTTCTTATGAGGTGTTCTATTTATTTTGCACACAATGATCGTTTGTAGTTGTGTTGAGTTACCACCTTGATAAATTTTTGGATGGCGCACGTATCATAACTGAGATCTGCGCTTGCGCTTAATGGCTGAAGGTCAATTAGCGTAATGAGTAGTAGCGAATGTTATAGTAACATGTTTGTAAATTATTTCAGGTAAATTACCTTAGTAGTGTAATATTATCAGTATACCAGTACAGTATGTGGGCCAATTACGTTAGTCATGGAATACTATCCGTATAAGACTATGTCACCTTGATGTCCCGGAATTTGCTTCAATTTTGGAATCCACGAAAGAACTGGAAATTTTCCTTTACACAGCTTTCCATATAATTTCTATTACAGTGATTCAGTCTTGTCTGTCACTCGACTTTTCTGACTGTGAAATAAATTCTATCGCTCATGTGCTTATTACCTCTTCGTGTTTCCATTTGCCGATATTGCGCATAAACACATACATATCTCAACGTTGCTATGTACATTGATGGAACGACACACTTTTCTGTGGCGACACTGCAGTTTAGAGATAGAAAAACCGATCAGTTAAAACGACATGGGTATTTTAGTTCTGAATAACCGATGTCTTTCGGTATTTGTTTGCTCTCGGTTATAACAAGTATCTTTTTATATTTTCCTGATAACCACGTAAAAACAGATATACCAATTAGCCATAGTTGTCGTAGTAAAATTTTTAGTTTTCAAATAAACCTTTTTTTAAAAAAGACAAGTAATTTTTATTCGTAAGATTTCCATAGCTCTTAAATACTGCGTTATTACAGAAAAAATGGGAAAAGTGATGTATGCCACTTTAATAACACTGCTGATAGAAACGAGCAACAAGTGAATTGGTCCAACATTGCCGAGACAATACTGTGCCTGTTATACAAGCAGTGCGCGAGAATGGACGCAGTTTCTCGCTGTTGTCGAACGTCAGTTGTAACACAGAATGGCACCATCTGGAAGCCTGGAAGTATTTTACGATATGCAGTACGAGTGAAGCACAATGGTCGATTTGGTCGACTTGCGACATCATACAAGGAAAAAAGTTAAAATTTTACAAATCATTCATAGCTCGGGATAAAAATAGAAAGTGCCTGATCTGCTGCCTGTGTCTACGTTATCTGCTTTTAGCCGTTAACAGAGAAATTAAAACGAAAAAGAGAGTTCTCCTGCCGCAGTTTTCACTCTTTATCGCTGGATTATACGTAATGCCCGCATAGTGCTGTGATAACCGATTTAAATATAATTTTTGAGCAGAGTTCTAAAAACTAAAATCAGTAGGATAATACTGGCAGTTTTCTGTGGTATAGAAGTACTCGCTATATTTTGAGAGAAACAGCGAACAGCGGACAAAGTTTTATTGGACTATTTAATTTAAAGAAATTAGAATTATATTAATACCGTCAGTTGCTCACGGGCGTTGATAAATATCAACGTGGACAAGTGAAAATGTGTGCCACGACCGGGACTCGAACCCGGGATCTCTTGCTAAAATGACAGACGCTCTATGCATCTAGGCCACCGAGGGCACAGTGTATGGTTCGACTGCAGGGACTATCTCGCGCACGCCTCCTGCGAGACTCACATTCTTACCTTGAATGTCCATACACTACAGTCGTAGAGTCCCACTCCAACACACTCATTCCTCGTGGAAGACATGTCCATATCCATATAAGTATATGGTTCTGGCAACACCAGCCATGACCTTCTTCTGTGAAGATGCACAAGTATTCCCCGAACTGTTACGGGACTTGGTAAGAATGTGTTCCACGAGTAATGAATGTGTTGGTGTGGGACACTACGAATGTAGTGCGTGGACATGGAAGGTGAGAATGTGAGTCTCGCGGGAAGCGTGCGCGAGATAGTACCTGCAGTCACACTATCGTCTGTGCCCTCGGTGGCTCAGATGGGCAGAGAGCCTGCCATGTAAGCAGGAGATCCCGGGTTCGAGTCCCAGACAGGCACACATTGTCACCTGTCCCCGTTGATATATATCGACACCCGTGAGCAGCTGACGGTATTAATATAATTCTAATTTCGTTCTGGACGGCTGCAGGTCATCATAAATGTATTTGACGTTTTGATTCCATTTATCAAGAAACTGAGAAAGTAAAAATTTTTATCTTTGTTTGATTTCTACGTTTACAAGAGGAAATAATGTAAATAAAATACTGAAAATCGGTTATTACAAGAACTGGTATTGTGACGGGCTTTAACAATTAGGTTAAAGTGAGGCTAGGAAACTGATAACAGCCGAAAACCAGTTGTTTGAGCGATAACCGACATTCCCACTGCTGTTGTGAGTGGTAAGATTGACGCGCAAGGACATCTAGAACAGTTCCTCAGAAAGGTTACTGCAACTCTGATGTTCTGAAAATGAACGGGCCAGTTAGGGTCTTGTAGCTTGATGCACCTCGTAACTGACCAGCTGATTTGTACACAGAGTGCCAGTTTCAGAATCATGCACTCCAGCCCCGACGCGCCTTCCCCCCTCCCCACCACTGGAAATATTTCTGCAGACTCCAGTCTGCCACTGTGCATATATTTTGATAACATCCTGGTTTTAATAGCATCGAAGGAACAGCATTGTGGAGTAAAGGGTAGACCTAGCACAGACCACACCATTCACAATGAAACGCATCACTTAGTAGATGGTGAAGTACTTTGAAGCTAGCCAGATAGAAACAGAACCTCCTGGCACTGTATCTAACCCAAATTCTAATCTTACACTAATCTCTTGTATGTACCTACCACGCCCTCAAAGAGCCAACGATTTACTATTATCAAAAGTTCCGAAAAATGAGGAAGAAATTGACCCACACTTTTTTCCGTTGTTCATTATTTCGATTACCCCATAAAGGGAATGGACTTGTAGCCACAGGTTACACAAGCGATAAATGGTTTAAAATACATAAAAAGAGATGACAATAGGAAACGATTTTTAAAAACACAATGATGCGGCTTTTACGATTTTTACAGGAAAAAAAAATGGATGACAAAATAAAGGTTTTTCAAAAATATGCTGGTGGACAATATTGGGGATTTTTTATCTTTATAGATGACTAGCGGAAAAGCTTGGTGTTGACCAGGCATTTATTTACAGCTGTGCGTCCACGTCCGTACTATGCAGCGTCTGGCCTTGTCCTGAGTTTTTATGACGTATCTCCTGAAACATGTGTCGTACAATGATATAATTTTGTAGGTGCATTCAGCGTCATATGCGGATACTGTCTGCAAAATTTATTGCGAATATAGTAGCAAAGAAGTAACAAATTTAAATGTCACGAATGCTGTGATCCCCACACACTTGGGTGCAACCAATGTACACAGGATGCTTGGCTCGATCATTATGGCTACCATCACCGCTGGTCGAAATTGGACCAGCTGTGTCGACGTAGTGAAGATATAAATGTGCATAACATGGTAAACGTCCATTCTTTCCAGCCATCAGACCTGATCTACGATCAAAAATATCATGTAAAAGTGGTAGGGGCAACGGCCTTGCCGCAGTGGATACACCGGTTCCCGTCAGATCACTGAAGTTTAGCACTTTCGGGCGTGGTCGGCACTTGGATGGGTGACCATCCGGGCCGCTGTGCGCTGTTTCCATTTTTCGGGTTGCACTCAGCCTTGCGATGCCAATTGAGGAACTACTCGACCGAATAGTAGCGGCTCCAGTCAAAGGAAACTACCACAACGAGTGGGAGAGCCAGCTCCTCCTCCACCCTCAGTGAGAATGACGTGGCGGTCGGATGGTCCTGATTGGCCACTTGTGGCCTGAACACGGAGTGCTTTCTTAAAGGAGTGCTCCCTACATAAAACTGACAGTCTTGACTCAGGGACTGTCCACGGTAAATGCTGCATTGGACCTACGAATACTATTAAAATAACGGTTTGAGTTCTCTTTAGTTGTCCAATCATCTGAAGTGAGTCCTTATTGAAGTAAGCTGAAAAATAGATTTTATGTTAATGGCGGATAAATTTTATGTTAATGGCGGCAAATTAACTTTACCCTAATGACACACAAGGTCAATGCCGTTCTATCACGTAAAGTATTCTCAGATCGAAATGTTTTGCATTACCAAATCTCCAATGTAGATCCATCATACCGCAATTATAATTCTCAAAATAATTTGGAGCTACGTTCAATGCATATTTAAATGCATCTTTCAAAACAATACCAGAATTCTCATTAGATCATCATTATCAGTGCCTCGAGTATTCCTATTATTTCGTCTACCAAAAACCGCGTCTCACTATGGCTTTTTCAGTACGATGTTTTGTTTTCCACTGCTGACAATAGAAACGATCTGGCAGATGTGACATTGTAGATGTCCAGTATGCGTGTCTTAATGCAAATAAACCGTCTGGAACATTTACCCTTGAACCTCCCTAGAATGGGATTTCATGGAACGTTATTACTTTCCTGTGTCCATTTCCATCACACCAGCTGATCGCCACGACTGGGGAGAGTGAGGAGGGGGTGGGGTGAAAGTTGGCAGCACTTTGAGTGGCAGAAACCTCACGTTTCCGTCATTTGTTTTCATAATGACGTAGTGCCAATTCGTCACATTGGACGCTTTTCTCTCGGAAACGTTTACATTCATCGTCTGGATATCAATGTCGCCTTCTGAGGTATGCAGTCGCACCACTCTGTACGAAATAGGTTCTAAGCTGATGCAGTCGACAAGTAACGTCGAAATATATCGTCACCTCGAAATATATCGACACCTCGAAATAAATCCACACCCAGAAATAAATCGCCAACCCGAAATAAATCGCAACCTCGAAATAAATCGACACCATGAAAAAAATCGAAACTTCGAAATAAATCGACACCTCCAAAAGACAGCTACATCGAAATGATTAGATATCCCGAAATATATCGACATCTAGACGCATTTCAGCTTACCATATAGATCGATATCTCGAATCTTATGGACATCTCGAGATAAATCGAGGTATAGAAATATATCGATATCTTGAAATATATTGGTACCTAGTAATATAAAGATCTCTCTAAAAATACAATATCTAGAAATTTATGGATTACTTGAGATATAGAGGTTTCTTGAAATATATCGATATCTCGAAAGGAATCGATATCTGAAGTACACCGATACATGGAAATATATCGATAGCTCGAAATAAACAGACAACCCGATTTGTTTCGGTATATCAAACTAAATCGATATCTCGACATAAACGGATACTTCGAAATCAATTGATACCTCGAAATAAATGGATGCCTCAATATAGATAGATATCTCGAAATAAATCGACATCTCGATATAATGAGTGCTTCGACATAAGTCGATATATCGAAATGAATCGATAATGGGAAAGAATGGACGTCTTGAAAAAAATCTGTACCCCTAAGAAAACGATTCTCGAAATAAATAGGTATATCGAAATATATCGCTATCTCGATAAATACCGATATCTAGTGGTCGGATATATGTTTCAAGTTGACTTGACATATCAGTATAGTTCGATATACATCAAAATACTTTCGATTTTCAATATACCGATAGATTTCTAGACCTCGGGGAAAAAATCGCCGATCCGACCTCAGTGCAAAACGCAGACCTAGGGAAAAAACGCCGACCTCGGGGAAAAACGCAGACCTCGAGGGAAAAACGTCGACCTCGGGGTAAAACGCCGACCTCGTGGGAAAACGCCGACCTTCGGAAAACTGCCGACCTCAGGAAAAATCCAGTTCCATTAATTTACACAGACACTAATGTATGTCACCATTAGGTTCTCAAAATACAACCAAATTCCTGGTATTTATCACCTCACACAAAAAGTGGTCGTGACAGAAAAGTCTCGTTCTTTAGAAAGTTTAGAATGAGATGTTCTAAATATTGCAGTTTATCCATTTACAATAATCTACAAGCACTGCACAATGAGAAGAGACTGTCAACCACAGCACTTTGAAATAGTGGACAGCCAGGAAGACAGAAGTTGCATTGCTGTTTCTAATCCTCTGGTGCTTGAGATTTAGAATCCAGGATTGCCTCGAATGAGAACAGCAATAATGGATGTCCTGCACCAGTGTAGAACTTACTCTGGAACTCCACAGAAAATCACAAGGCACAATTATATCACATCATTCTCAGCAAACTACAGAAGCCTCTAATGGACGTAACAACGTTGTCACCTCCTTCACCAGTGAAAGATCTTAGTAGCTATTGAGTCAAGAGTAGGTGGCCAATTAATAATTTGTTGTTCAAAGCTAACTTCAGTGTATATGGGAATACTCAGTGGACATCTTTAACCATCATATTTTACTGTCTAAGATATGTCAACTTCCCAGACTATAAGTATAAGCAGAGCTTGGTCTTTCCCTATCCGAGATTGTTTAGAATGGGTATCAAGGGAATCAGATCCACTGGGCATTTAGAGCAACCTGCTTTAAACAATATGAGCAGGCAGTAGACACAGACACAGAATTTGGAATTTCTCTGTGAAGTGGTTACCTTCATCGTCTGAAAACTTATGTTGTGTGCTGCGCTATGTGGAGGTACTAATAGCAACACAGTACAACACAGAAGAAGCTTATAAGTTGATGTAATCAGCCAGTAAGAAGCAGTAAACTTTAAGTTTTAGTAATCGATTATTGACTTATTATCCGGCTTTGGTACCTTGACATTACCGACGACCTTAAGATTTTGCATGAAGAGAGGCCTAAAAGCCACGTTACACGAGAGAATGTGAAAAGTGTTCATATGTAGTAAAAACCTAAGAAATAAGCCCGTTTTCGTCATTTGCTATCAAATCGACGTATTGCCAGAGCGTTACATTGGCAGCTTTTCTCTCTGAAACGGTTACATTTATCGTCTGCAAACTTATGTCGCGTGCTAAGGAATGCAGAGACACTAAAAACAACACAGTAGAACATAGAGGAAGCTTCTAGGTTGATGTAATTAGCCCGTAGGAAACAGTACAATTCAGGTTTTAGTTATCGATTAGTTGGGAGCTCCAATGTTAGGCGCGTAATGGGGCCCCTTAGGGATACGGCGGCTAAGGAGGGGAAGAAATCCAGTGTGCACTTCGTGTGCATTCCGGGAGGAGTCATTCCTGATGTGGAAAGGGTCCTTCCGGATGCCATGAAGAGCACAGGGTGCAGCCAGCTGCAGGTGGTGGCACATGTCGGCACTAATGACGTGTGTCGTTTTGGATCTGAGGAAATTCTCTCTGGATTCCAGCGGCTATCTGATTTGGTGAAGGCTGCCGGTCTTTCTTACGAGATGAAGGCAGAGCTGACCATCTGCAGCATCGTTGAGAAAACCGACTGCGGACCTTTGGTGCAGAGCCGGATGGAGGGTCTGAATCAGAGGCTCAGACGGTTTTGCAACCTTATTGGCTGCAGATTCATTGACTTGCGCCATAGGCTGGTGGGGTTTCGGGTTCCGCTGAATAGGTCAGGAGTTCACTACACTCAGCTGGCGGCTACACGGGTAGCGGAGGCTGTGTGGCGTGGACTGGGCGGTTTTTTAGGTTAGAAGGCCTCGGGAAAGTGCGGGATGGGCTGCAATGTCAAAGGGTGCTTGGCAATTACAGGACGTGCTTGGATCAAGGAACAGTCGGAATTATAGTTGTAAATTGTTGTAGTTGCGCTGGAAAAGTCCCTGAGCTTCAAGCGCTAATAGAAAGCACAGAAGCTGATATCGTTATAGGTACAGAAAGCTGGCTAAAGCCTGAAATAAGTTCTGCAGAAATTTTTACGAAGTCTCAGACGGTGTTCAGGAAAGATAGATTAGGCTGAATTGGTGGTGGAGTGTTTGTGTCTGTCAGTAGTGGTTTATCTTGTAGTGAAGTCGAAGTAGATACTCCGTGTGAATTGGTGTGGGTGGAGGTTATACTTAAAAGCCGAATTAAGTTAATAATTAGCTCCTTCTACCGACCCCCAGACTCCGATGATACAGTTGCAGAACAGTTCAGAGAAAGTTTGAGTCTCGTAACAAATAAATACCCAACTCATACGGTTATAGTTGGTGGGGATTTCAACCTACCCTCGGTATGTTGGCAAAAATACTTGTTCAAAACCGGTGGTAGGCAGAAAACGTCTTCCGAGATTGTCCTAAATGCATTCTCCGAAAATTATTTCGAGCAGTTAGTCCACGAACCCAGGCGAATTGTAAATGGTTGCGAAAACACACTTGACCTCTTGACCACAAACAATCCAGAGCTGATAGAGAGCATCATGACTGATACAGGGATTAGTGATCACAAGGTCATTGTAGCTAGGCTCAATACCATTTCTTCCAAATCCATCAGAAACAAACGCAAAATAATTTTATTTAAAAAAGCGGATAAAGTGCCACTAGAAGCCTTCCTAAAAGACAATTTCCATTCCTTCCGAACTGACTATGCGAATGTAGACGAGATGTGGCTCAAATTCAAAGACATAGTAGCAACAGCAATTGAGATATTCATACCTCATAAATTGGTAAGAGATGGAACGGATCCCCCGTGGTACACAAAAAAAGTCCGAACGCTGTTGCAGAGGCAACGGAAAAAACATGCGAAGTTCAGAAGAACGCGAAATCCCGAAGATGGGCTAAAATTTACAGACGCGCGAAATTTGGCACGTACTTCGATGCGAGATGCCTTTAATAGGTTCCACAACGAAACATCGTCTCGAAATTTGGTAGAAAATCCGAAGAAATTCTGGTCGTATGTAAAGTAGACAAGCGGCAAGACGCAGTCAATACCTTCTCTGCGCAGTGCCGATGGTACTGTTATCGACGACTGTGCTGCTAAAGCGGAGTTATTGAACGCAGTTTTCCGAAATTCCTTCACCAGGGAAGACGAATGGAATATTCCAGAATTTGAAACACGAACATCTGCTAGCATGAGTTTCTTAGAAGTAGATACCTTAGGGGTTGCGAAGCAACTCAAATCGCTTGATACGGGCAAGTCTTCAGGTCCAGATTGTATACCGATTAGGTTCCTTTCAGATTACGCTGATACTATAGCTCCCTACTTAGCACTCATATACAACCGCTCGCTCACCGATAGATCTATACCTACAGATTGGAAAATTGCGCAGGTCGCACCAGTGTTCAAGAAGGGTAGTAGGAGTAATCCATTTAACTACAGACCTATATCATTGACGTCGGTTTGCAGTAGGGTTTTGGAGCATATACTGTATTCAAACATTATGAATCACCTCGAAGGGAACGATCGATTGACACGTAATCAGCATGGCTTCAGAAAACATCGCTCTTGTGCAACGCAGCTAGCTCTTTATTCGCACGAAGTAATGGCCGCTATCGACAGGGGATCTCAAGTTGATTCCGTATTTCTAGATTTCCGGAAAGCTTTTGACACCGTTCCCCACAAGCGACTTCTAATCAAGCTGCGGAGCTATGGGGTATCGTGTCAGTTGTGCGACTGGATTCGTGATTTCCTGTCAGGAAGGTCGCAGTTCGTAGTAATAGATGGCAAATCATCGAGTAAAACTAAAGTGATATCAGGTGTTCCCCAGGGAAGCGTCCTGGGACCTCTACTGTTCCTGATCTATATAAATGACCTGGGTGACAATCTGAGCAGTTCTCTTAGACTGTTCGCAGATGATGCTGTAATTTAACGTCTAGTAAGGTCATCCGAAGACCAGTATCAGCTGCAAAGCGATTTAGAAAAGATTTCTGTATGGTTTGTCAGGTGGCAGCTGACGCTAAATAACGGAAAGTGTGAGATGATCCACATGAGTTCCAAAAGAAATCCGTTGGAATTCGATTACTCGATAAATAGTACAATTCTCAAGGCTGTCAATTCAACTAAGTACCTGGATGTTAAAATTACGAACAACTTCAGTTGGAAGGACCACATAGATAATATTGTCGGGAGGGCCAGCCAAAGGTTGCGTTTCATTGGCAGGACACTTAGAAGATGCAAGAAGTCCACTAAAGAGACAGTTTACACTACACTCGTTCGTCCTCTGTTAGAATATTGCTGCGCGGTGTGGGATCCTTACCAGGTGGGATTGACGGAGGACATCGAAAGGGTGCAAAAACGGGCAGCTCGTTTTGTATTATCGCGTTATAGGGGAGAGAGTGTGGCAGATATGATACACGAGTTGGGATGGAAGTCATTACAGCATAGACGTTTTTCGTCATGGCGAGACCTTTTTACGAAATTTCAGTCACCAACTTTCTCTTCCGAATGCGAAAATATTTTGTTGAGCCCAACCTACATAGGTAGGAATGATCATCAAAATAAAATAAGAGAAATCAGAGCTCGAACAGAAAGGTTTAGCTGTTCGCTTTTCCCGCTCGCTGTTCGGGAGTGGAACAGTAGGAGATAGTATGATTGTGGTTCGATGAACCCTCTGAAAAGCACTTAAATGTGAATTGCAGAGTAGTCATGTAGATGTAGACGATTTATTAGCCGGCTTTGGTGCCAGTGAAATAACCGACTACCTTAAGATTTGGCATTAAACAAGGTCTGGCAGCCACGTTACACGAGAGAACGTGAAAAGTGTTCATATGTACTAAAAACCAAGGAAATCCGCCCGTTTTCACATCTGCTTTCGAATCCACGTAATGCCAGATCGTCACATTGGCCGTTTCCTCTCTGAAACGGTTACATTTATTGTTTGCATAGCTATGTAGCGTGCTGCGGTTTGCGGAGACACTAAAAGCACCATAGTAAAACACAGAAGAAGCTTTTAATTTGGTGTAATAGCCAGTAAGAAGCAGTACAATTCAAGTTTTAGTTATCGATTATTGAATTTTTAGCCGGCTTTGGTGCCTTGGACATGAGCTAGGACCTTAAGATTTGGCATGAAGGGAGGTCTGGCAGCCACGTTGCACGGGAGAAAGTGAGAAGTTTTTATGTGCAGTAAAAACCTAAGAAATCCGCCCGCTTTCGTCATCTGCTTTCGATCGACGTAATGCCAGATCGTCACATTGGCCGTTTTCCCTCTGAAACGGTTACATTTATCGTGTGCAAACTTATGTCGCGTGCTGCGGTATGCGGAGACACTAAAAGCACCATAGTAGAACACAGAAGAAGCTTCTAAGTTGATGTAATAGCCAGTAAGCAACTGTACAATTGAAGTATTAGTTATCGATTAGTGAATTTTTAGAAGGCTTTAGTGCATTCGACATGAGCTAGGACCTTACGATTTAGTATGAAGGGAGGTCTATGAGCCATATCGCACGGGAGAATGTGAAAAGTGTTCACATCTAGTAAAAACCTGAGAATTCCGCCCGTTATCGTCATTTGCTATCGAATCGAATTAATGCCAGATCGTCACATTTTCCGCTCTTCTTTCTGAAACGGTTACATTTATCGTGTGCCATGCTATGTCGCTTGCTGCGGTAGTCGGAGACACTAAAAGCACCATAGTAGAACAGAGAAGAAGCTTCTAAGTTGATCTAATAGCCAGTAAGCAGCTGTACAATTCAAGTATTAGTTACCGAGTATTGACTTTTTAGATGGCTTTAATGCATTGGACATGAGCTAGGACCTTACGTTTTAGTAAGAACGGAGATCTAGCAGCCACGTTGCACGGGAGAACGTGAAAAGTGTTCACATCTAGTAAAAGCCTGAGAAATCCGCTCGTTTTCGTCATTTGCTATCCAATCGACTTAATTACAGATCGTCACATTGGCCGCTCTTCTCTCTGAAACGATTACATTTATCGTGTGCAAAGCTATGTCGCGTGCTGTAGTATGCGGAGAACTAAAAGCACCATAGTAGAACACAGAAGAAGCTTCTAAGTTGATGTAATAGCAAGTAAGAAGCAGTACAATTCAAGTTTTAGTTGTCAGTTATAGACTTTTTAGATGGCTTCAGTGCATTGTACATGAGCTAGGACCTTAAGATTTAGTATGAAAGGAGGTCTAGCGGCCAAGTTGCACGGGAGAACGTGAAAAGTGTTCATATCTAGTAAAAACCTGAGAAATCCGACCGTTATAGTCATTTGCTATCGAATCGACTTAATGCCAGATCGTCACATTTTCCGCTCTTTTTTCTGAAACGGTTACATTTATCGTGTGCAAAGCTATGTCGCGTGCTGCGGTATGCGGAGACACTAAATACACCATAGTAGAACACAGATGAAGCTTCTAAGTTCATGTAATACCCAGTAAGAAGCGGTACAATTCAAGTATTAGCTTTCGATTATTGACTTTTTAGCCGGCTTTGGTGCCTTGGACATGAGCTTGGACCTTAAGATTTTGCATGAAAGGAGGACTAGCAGAAGCGTTGCACGGGATAATGTGAAAAGTCTTCTTATGTAGTAAAAACCTGAGAAATCCGTCCGTTTTCGTCATTTGTCATCGAATCGACTTAAAGCCAGATCGTCACATTGGCCGCTCTTCTCCCTAAAACGGTTACATTCATCGTGTGCAAAGCTATGTCGCGTGCTGCGGAATGCGGAGACACTAAAGCCACGATAGTAGAACACAGAAGAAGTTTCTAAGTTGACGTAATAACCAGTAAGAAGCAGTCAAATTCAAGTTTTAGTTATTGATTAATGACTTTTTAGCCGGCATTGGTGCCTTGTACATGCGCTAGAATCTTATGATTTTGCATGAAGGAAGGTCTATCAGCCACATCGCACAGGAGAATGTGGAAAGTGTTCACATCTAGCAAAAACCTGAGAAATTCGCCCGTTTTCGTCATTTGCAATCGAATCGACTTAATGCCAGATCGAATATTGGCAGCTCTTCTCTCTGAAACGGTTTCATTTATCGCTTGCAAAGCCATGTCGCGTGCTGCGTGCCGCGTTGCTATTGAGATTATGAAAAGTGTTCATATGTACTAAAAACATGAGAAATCCGTCCGTTTTCGTCATTTGTTATCGAATCGACTTAAAGCCAGATCGTCACATTGGCCGCTCTTCTCTCTGAAACGGTTTTATTTATAGTCTGCAAAGCTATGTCGCGTGCTGAGGTATGCGGAGACACTAAAAGCACCATAGTAGAACACAGAAGAATTTTCTAAGTTGAAGTACACTCCTGGAAATTGAAATTAGAACACCGTGAATTCATTGTCCCAGGAAGGGGAAACTTTATTGACACATTCCTGGGGTCAGATACATCACATGATCACACTGACAGAACCACAGGCACATAGACACAGGCAACAGAGCATGCACAATGTCGGCACTAGTACAGTGTATATCCACCTTTCGCAGCAATGCAGGCTGCTATTCTCCCATGGAGACGATCGTAGAGATGCTGGATGTAGTCCTGTGGAACGGCTTGCCATGCCATTTCCACCTGGCGCCTCAGTTGGACCAGCGTTCGTGCTGGACGCGCAAACCGCGTGAGACGACGCTTCATTCAGTCCCAAACATGCTCAATGGGGGACAGATCCGGAGATCTTGCTGGCTAGGGTAGTTGACTTACACCTTCTAGAGCACGTTGGGTGGCACGGGATACATGCGGACGTGCATTGTCCTGTTGGAACAGCAAGTTCCCTTGCCGGTCTAGGAGTGGTAGAACGATGGGTTCGATGACGGTTTGGATGTACCGTGCACTATTCAGTGTCCCCTCGACGATCACCAGAGGTGTACGGCCAGTGTAGGAGATCGCTCCCCACACCATGATGCCGGGTGTTGGCCCTGTGTGCCTCGGTCGTATGCAGTCCTCATTGTGGCGCTCACCTGCACGGCGCCAAACACGCATACGACCATCATTGGCACCAAGGCAGAAGCGACTCTCATCGCTGATGACGACACGTCTCCATTCGTCCCTCCATTCACGCCTGTCGCGACACCACTGGAGGCGGGCTGCACGATGTTGGGGCGTGAGCGGAAGACGGCCTAACGGTGTGGGGGACCGTAGCCCAGCTTCATGGAGACGGTTGCGAATGGTCCTCGCCGATACCCCAGGAGCAACAGTGTCCCTAATTTGCTGGGAAGTGGCGGTGCGGTCCCCTACGGCACTGCGTAGGATCCTACGGTCTTGGCGTGCATCCGTGCGTCGCTGCGGTCCGGTCCCAGGTCGACGGGCACGTGCACCTTCCGCCGACCACTGGCGACAACATCGATGTACTGTGGAGACCTCACGCCCCACGTGTTGAGCAATTCGGCGGTACGTCCACCCGGCCTCCCGCATGCCCACTTACGCCCTCGCTCAAAGTCCGTCAACTGCACATACGATTCACGTCCACGCTGTCGCGGCATGCTACCAGTGTTAAAGACTGCGATGGAGCTCCGTATGCCACGGCAAACTGGCTGACACTGACGGCGGCGGTGCACAAATGCTGCGCAGCTAGCGCCATTCGACGGCCAACACCGCGGTTCCTGGTGTGTCCGCTGTGCCGTGCGTGTGATCATTGCTTGTACAGCCCTCTCGCAGTGTCCGGAGCAAGTGTGGTGGGTCTGACACACCGGTGTCAATGTGTTCTTTTTTCCATTTCCAGGAGTGTAATAGCCAGTAAGAAGTAGTACAATTCACGTGTTAGTAATCGATTATTGACTTTTTAGACGGGTTTGGCGCCTTGGACTTGTGCTAGGACCTTAAGTTTTTGCATGATGAAGGACTAGCAGCCGCTTTGCACGGGTAATTTGAAAAGTGTTCATATGTGCTAAAATCCTGAGACATCTGCCATTTTCGTCATTTGTTATCAAATCGATTTAAAGCCAGATCGTTACATTGGCCACTCCTCTCTCTGAAACGGTTTCATTTATCGTCTGCAAAGCTGTGTCGTGTGCTGCGGTATGGGCTAGACACTAAAAGAACCATAGCAGATCACAGAAGAAGCTTCTAAGTTGATGTAATAGCCAGTAAGAAACACTACAATTCAAGTTTTAGTTATCGAATATTGACCTTTTACCCTTCTTTGGTGCCTTGGACATGAGCTAGGACCTTAAGATTTTGCTTGAAGGGAAGTCTAGCAGACGCGTTGCACGGGAGAATGTGAAAAGTGTTCATATGTAGTAACAACCTGAGATATCCGTCCGTTTTTGTCATTTGTTATCGAATCGACTTAAACCCAGAACGTCACGTTGGCCGCTCTTCTCTCTGAAACGGTTACATTTATCGTCTACAAAGCTATGACGCGTGATGCGATATGCGGAGGCACAAAAAGCACCATAGTGGAACACAGAAGAAGCTTCAAAATTGACGTAATAGCCAGTAAGAAATAGTACAATTCAAGTTTTAGTTATAGATTATTGAACTTTTACCCTTCTTTGGTGCCTTGTACATGAGCAAGGACCTAAAGATTTTGCATGAAACGTAGTGTAGCAGTCGCTTTGCACGAGAGAATGAAAACGTGTTCATATATAGTAAAAGCCTGAGATATTCGTCCGTTTCGTCATTTGTTATCGAATGGACTTAAACCCAGAACGTCACGTTGGCCGCTCTTCTCTCTGAAACGGTTACATTTATCGTCTACAAAGCTATGACGCGTGATGCGATATGCGAAGAAACAAATAACACCATAGCAGAACACAGAAGAAGCTTCTAAGCTGATGTAATAGCTAGTAAGAAGTATTACAATTCACGTATTAGTTATCGATTATTGTCCCTTTAGCCGTCTTTGGTGTCTTGTACATGAGCTAGGACATTAAGATTTTGCATGAAAGGAGGACCAGCAGCCGCGTTGCTCGGGAGAATGTGATAAGTGTTGATAAGTAGTAAAAACCTGAGAAATCCGTCCGTTTTCCTCATCTCTTATCAAATCGTCTTAAAGCCAGAACGTCACATTGGTCGCTCTTCTCTTTGTAACGGTTACATTTATCGTCTGCAAAGCTATGTCGCGTGCTGTGGTATGCGGAGACAATATAGGCACCATAGTAGAATACAGAAGAAGCTTCTAAGTTGATGTAATAGCCAGTAAGAAGTAGGACGATAACGTTTTAGATATCGATTATTGACTTTTTAGCTGGCTTTGGGGCCTTGGACATGAGCTAGGACCTTAAGACTTTGCATCAAAGGAGAACTAGCAGCTGCGTTGCACGGGAGAATGTGAAAAGTGTTCACATGTAGTACAAACCTGAGAAATCCGTTCGTTTTCGTCATTTCTTATCAAATCGACTTAAAGCCAGAACGTTACATTGGCCGCTCTTCTCTCTGAAACGGTACCATTTATCACCTGCAAAGCTATGTCGCGTGATGCGGTATGCCGAGACATTAACAGCACCATAGTAGAACACAGAAGAAGCTTCTAAGTTGATGTAATTGCCAGTAAGAAGTAGTACAATAACGTTTTAGATATCGATTATTGACTTTTTAGCTGGCTTTGGGGCCTTGGACATGATGTAGGACCTTCAGATTTTGCATCTAAGGAGGACTAGCAGCTGCGTTGCACGGGAGAATGTGAAAAGTGTTCATATATAGTAAAAACCTGAGATATCCGTCCGTTTTCGTCATTTGTTATCGAATCGACTTAAAGCCAGATCGTCACACTGGCCGCTCTTCTCTCTGAAACGGTTACATTTATCGTCTGCAAAGCTATGTCGAGCGCTGCGGTAGGCAGAGATACTAAAAGCACCATAGTAGAACTCAGAAGAAGCTTCTAAGTTGATGTAATAGCCAGTAAGAAGTAGTACAATTCAAGTTTTAGTTATCGATTATTGACTATTTAGCCGTCTTTCGTGCCTTGGACATAAGCTGTGACATTAAGATTTGCGCATGAATGGAGGACTAGCAGCTGCGTTGCACAGGCGAGAATGTGAAAAGTGTTGATAAGTAGTAAAAACCTGAGAAATCCGTCCGTTTTCCTCATCTGTTATCAAATCGACTTAAAGCCAGAACGTTACATTGGCCGCTATTCACTCTGTAACGGTTACATTTATCGTCTGCAAAGCTATGTCGCGTGCTGTGGTATGCGGAGACAATATAGGCACCATAGTAGAATACAGAAGAAGCTTCTAAGTTGATGTAATAGCCAGTAAGAAGTAGGACGATAACGTTTTAGATATCGATTATTGACTTTTTAGCTGGCTTTGGGGCCTTGGACATGAGCTAGGACCTTAAGACTTTGCATCAAAGGAGAACTAGCAGCTGCGTTGCACGGGAGAATGTGAAAAGTGTTCACATGTAGTACAAACCTGAGAAATCCGTCCGTTTTCGTCATTTCTTATCAAATCGACTTAAAGCCAGAGCGTTACATTGGCCGCTCTTCTCTCTGAAACGGTACCATTTATCACCTGCAAAGCTATGTCGCGTCATGCGGTATGCCGAGACACTAACAGCACCATAGTAGAACACAGAAGAAGCTTCTAAGTTGATGTAATTGCCAGTAAGAAGTAGTACAATAACGTTTTAGATATCGATTATTGACTTTTTAGCTGGCTTTGGGGCCTTGGACATGATGTAGGACCTTCAGATTTTGCATCTAAGGAGGACTAGCAGCTGCGTTGCACGGGAGAATGTGAAATGTGATCATATATAGTAAAAACCTGAGATATCCGTCCGTTTTCGTCATTTGTTATCGAATCGACTTAAAGCCAGATCGTCACACTGGCCGCTCCTCTCTCTGAAACGGTTACATTTACGTCTGCAAAGCTATGTCGAGTGCTGCGGTAGGCAGAGATACTAAAAGCACCATAGTAGAACACAGAAGAAGCTTCTAAGTTGATGTAATAGCCAGTAAGAAGTAGTACAATTCAAGTTTTAGTTATCGATTATTGACTATTTAGCCGTCTTTCGTGCCTTGGACATAAGCTGTGACATTAAGATTTGCGCATGAATGGAGGACTAGCAGCTGCGTTGCACAGGCGAGAATGTGAAAAGTGTTGATAAGTAGTAAAAACCTGAGAAATCCGTCCGATTTCCTCATCTGTTATCAAATCGACTTAAAGCCAGAACGTTACATTGGCCGCTATTCACTCTGTAACGGTTACATTTATCGTCTGCAAAGCTATGTCGCGTGCTGTGGTATGCGGAGACAATATAGGCACCATAGTAGAATACAGAAGAAGCTTCTAAGTTGATGTAATAGCCAGTAAGAAGTAGGACGATAACGTTTTAGATATCGATTATTGACTTTTTAGCTGGCTTTGGGGCCTTGGACATGAGCTAGGACCTTAAGACTTTGCATCAAAGGAGAACTAGCAGCTGCGTTGCACGGGAGAATGTGAAAAGTGTTCACATGTAGTACAAACCTGAGAAATCCGTCCGTTTTCGTCATTTCTTATCAAATCGACTTAAAGCCAGAACGTTACATTGGCCGCTCTTCTCTCTGAAACGGTACCATTTATCAACTGCAAAGCTATGTCGCGTGATGCGGTATGCCGAGACACTAACAGCACCATAGTAGAACACAGAAGAAGCTTCTAAGTTGATGTAATTGCCAGTAAGAAGTAGTACAATAACGTTTTAGATATCGATTATTGACTTTTTAGCTGGCTTTGGGGCCTTGGACATGATGTAGGACCTTCAGATTTTGCATCTAAGGAGGACTAGCAGCTGCGTTGCACGGGAGAATGTGAAATGTGTTCATATATAGTAAAAACCTGAGATATCCGTCCGTTTTCGTCATTTGTTATCGAATCGACTTAAAGCCAGATCGTCACACTGGCCGCTCCTCTCTCTGAAACGGTTACATTTATCGTCTGCAAAGCTATGTCGAGTGCTGCGGTAGGCAGAGATACTAAAAGCACCATAGTAGAACACAGAAGAAGCTTCTAAGTTGATGTAATAGCCAGTAAGAAGTAGTACAATTCAAGTTTTAGTTATCGATTATTGACTATTTTGCCGTCTTTCGTGCCTTGGACATAAGCTGTGACATTAAGATTTGCGCATGAATGGAGGACTAGCAGCTGCGTTGCACAGGCGAGAACGTGAAAAGTGTTGATAAGTAGTAAAAACCTGAGAAATCCGTCCGTTTTCCTCATCTGTTATCAAATCGACTTAAATCCAGAACGTTACATTGGCCGCTATTCACTCTGTAACGGTTACATTTATCGTCTGCAAAGCTATGTCGCGTGCTGTGGTATGCGGAGACAATATAGGCACCATAGTAGAATACAGAAGAAGCTTCTAAGTTGATGTAATAGCCAGTAAGAAGTAGGACGATAACGTTTTAGATATCGATTATTGACTTTTTAGCTGGCTTTGGGGCCTTGGACATGAGCTAGGACCTTAAGACTTTGCATCAAAGGAGAACTAGCAGCTGCGTTGCACGGGAGAATGTGAAAAGTGTTCACATGTAGTACAAACCTGAGAAATACGTCCGTTTTCGTCATTTCTTATCAAATCGACTTAAAGCCAGAACGTTACATTGGCCGCTCTTCTCTCTGAAACGGTACCATTTATCACCTGCAAAGCTATGTCGCGTGATGCGGTATGCCGAGACACTAACAGCAACATAGTAGAACACAGAAGAAGCTTCTAAGTTGATGTAATTGCCAGTAAGAAGTAGTACAATAACGTTTTAGATATCGATTATTGACTTTTTAGCTGGCTTTGGGGCCTTGGACATGAGGTCGGACCTTCAGATTTTGCATCTAAGGAGGACTAGCAGCTGCGTTGCACGGGAGAATGTGAAAAGTGTTCATATATAGTAAAAACCTGAGATATCCGTCCGTTTTCGTCATTTGTTATCGAATCGACTTAAAGCCAGATCGTCACACTGGCCGCTCTTCTCTCTGAAACGGTTACATTTATAGTCTGCAAAGCTATGTCGAGTGCTGCGGTATGCAGAGATACTAAAAGCACCATAGTAGAACACAGAAGAAGCTTCTAAGTTGATGTAATAGCCAGTAAGAAGTAGTACAATTCAAGTTTTAGTTATCGATTATTGACTATTTAGCCGTCTTTCGTGCCTTGGACATAAGCTGTGACATTAAGATTTGCGCATGAATGGAGGACTAGCAGCTGCGTTGCACAGGCGAGAATGTGAAAAGTGTTGATAAGTAGTAAAAACCTGAGAAATCCGTCCGCTTTCGTAATTTGTTATCGAATCGACTTAAAGCCAGGACGTTACATTGGCCGCTATTCACTCTGTAACGGTTACATTTATCGTCTGCAAAGCTATGTCGCGTGCTGTGGTATGCGGAGACAATATAGGCACCATAGTAGAATACAGAAGAAGCTTCTAAGTTGATGTAATAGCCAGTAAGAAGTAGGACGATAACGTTTTAGATATCGATTATTGACTTTTTAGCTGGCTTTGGGGCCTTGGACATGAGCTAGGACCTTAAGACTTTGCATCAAAGGAGAACTAGCAGCTGCGTTGCACGGGAGAATGTGAAAAGTGTTCACATGTAGTACAAACCTGAGAAATACGTCCGTTTTCGTCATTTCTTATCAAATCGACTTAAAGCCAGAACGTTACATTGGCCGCTCTTCTCTCTGAAACGGTACCATTTATCACCTGCAAAGCTACGTCGCGTGATGCGGTATGCCGAGACACTAACAGCAACATAGTAGAACACAGAAGAAGCTTCTAACTTGATGTAAGAGCCAGTAAGAAACAGTAAAATTCAAGTTTTAGTTATCGATTATTGACCATTTACTTTTCTTTGGTGCTTTGGAAATGAGCTAGGCCTTTACGATTTTGCATGTAGGGAAGTGTAAGAGATGCTTCGCACGGGAGAATGTGAAAAATGTTCATATATACTAAAAACATGAGAAATCCCTCCGTTTTCGTCATTTGTTATCGAATCGACTTAAATCCAGATAGTCACATTGGGGGCTCTTCTCTCTGAAACGGTTATATTTACCGTCTGCAAAGCTATGTCGCGTTCTGCGGTATGCGGAGACACTAAAAGCACCATAGTAGAACCCTGAAAAAACTTCTAAGTTTTTGTAATAGCCAGTAAGAAGTAGTACAATTCACGTTTTAGCTATCGATTATTGACTTTTTAGCCGGCTTTGGTGCCTTGGGCATGAGCTAGGACCTTAAGATTTTGTGTGAAAGGAGGACTAGCAGGCTCGTTACACGGGTGAATGTGAAAAGTGTTCATATGTAGTAAAACACTGAGAAATCCGACCGTGTTCGTCAATTCTTATCGAATCGACTTAAAGCCAGATTGTCACATTCGCCGCTCTTCCCTCTGAAACGGTTTTATTTATCGTCTGCAATGCTATGTCGCTGGGTGCAGTATGCATAGACACTTAAAGCACCATAGTACAACACAGAAGAAGCTTCTAAGTTAATGTAATAGCCCGTAAGAAGTAGTACAATTCAAGTTTTCGTTATCGATTATTCACTTTTTAGCCTGCTTTGGTGACTTGTACATGAGCTAGGACCTTAAGATTTTGCATGAAAGGAGAACTATTAGCCGAGTTGCACGGGAGAATGTGAAAAGTGTTCATGTGTAGTAAACACCTGAGAAATCCGTCCGTGTTCGTCATTTGTTATCGAAGCGACTTATAGCCAGATCGTCACTTTGTCCGCTCCTCTCACTGAAACGGTTTATTTATCGTCTGCAAAGCATGTCGTTGGGTGCAGTATGCATAGACACTTAAAGCACCATAGTACAACACAGGAGAAGCTTCTAAGTTAATGTAATAGCCCGCACGAAGTAGTACAATTCAAAGTTTTCGTTATCGATTATTCACTTTTTAGCCGGCTTTGGAGCCTTGTACATGAGCTAGGACCTTAAGATTTTACATGACCGGAGGACTATTACCCGCGTTGCACGGGTAAACGTAAAAAGTGTTCATATGTTTTAAAAACCTGAGAAATCCGTCCATTTTCGTCATTTGTTATCGAATCGACTTAAAGCCACATCGTCATATTGGCCGCTCTTCTCTCTGTAACGGTTACATTTATCGTCTGCAAAGCTATGTCACGTATTGCGGTATGCAGTGACGCTAAAAGCAAACATAATAGAACACAGAAGAAGCTTCTAAGTTGAAGTAATAGCCAGTAAGAAGCAGTGCAATTCAAGTATTGGTTATCGATTAATGATTTTTAGCCGGCTTTAGTTCCTTGGATATGAGGTGGAACCATAAGATTTTGCATGAAAGGAGGACTAGCAGCTGCGTTCCATGAGAAAATGTGAAAAGTGTTCATATGTAGTGAAAACCTGAGAAATCCGTATGTTTTCGTCAATTGTTATCGAATCGACTTAAAGCTAGATCGTTACATTGGCCGCTCTTCCCTCTGAAACGGTTACATTTATAGTCTCCAAAGATATGTCGCGAGCTACGTAATGCGGAGACACTAAAAGCACTATACTAGAACACAGACGAAGCTTCTAAGTTGATGTTATATCCAGTAAGAAGAAGTGCAATTCAAGTATTCGTTATCGATTATTCAAATTTCACCCGGCTTTGGTGCCTTGTACAGCAGCTGGGACATTAAGATTTTGCATGAAAGGAGGACTATTAGCCGCGTTGCACGGGAGAATGTGAAAAGTGTTCATATGTAGTAAAAACCTGAGAAATCCGTCCGTTTTCGTAATTTGTTAATTTGTACATTGGCCGCTCTTCTCTCTGAAACGGTTATATTTACCGTCTGCAAAGCTATGTCGCGTGCTGTGGTATGCGAAAACACTAAAAGCGCCATAGTAGAATACAGAAGAAGCTTCTAAGTTGATGTAATAGCCAGTAAGAAACAGTAAAGTTCAAGTTTTAGTTATCGATTATTGACCATTTACTTTTCTTTGGTGCCTTGGAAATGAGCTAGGACCTTAAGATTTTGCATGAAAGGAAGACTAGCAGCCGCGTTGCACGGGAGAATGTGAAAAGTGTTCATATGTATCAAAAACCTGAAAACGCAGAAGAAACTACTAAATTGATGTAATAGCCAGTAAGAAGTAGTACAATTCACGTTTCAGTTATCGATTATTGACTTTTTAGCCGGCTTTGGTGCCTTGGACATTTGCTAGGACCTTACGATTTTGCAATATGGAAGGTGTAGCAGCCGCGTTGCACGGAAGAATTTGAAAAGTGTTCATATGTAGTAAAACCTGAGAAGCCCGTCCGTTTTCGTTATTTTTTATGGAATCGACCTAAGGCCAGATCGTCACATTGGCCGCTCTTCTCTCTGAAACGGTTACATTTATAGTCTGCAAAGAGATGTCGCATGCTGCAGTATGCGGAGACACTGAAAGCACCATAGTAGAACACAGAAGAAGCTTCTAAGTTGATGTAATAGCCAGTAAGATAAAGTACAATTCAAGTTTTAGGTATTGATTATTCATATTTTAGCCGGCTTTCCTGCCTTATACATGATCTAGGACCTTAAGATTTTCATTAAAGGAGGACTAGCAGCCGCGTTGCACGGGAGTATGTGAAAAGTGTTCATATGTAGTAAAAACCTGAGAAATCCGTCCGTTTTCGTCATTTGTTATCGAAACGACTTAAAGCCAGATCGTCTCATTGGCCGCTCTTCTCTCTGAAACGGTTGTACTTATCGTCTGCAAAGCTATGTCGCGTGCTGCAGTATGCGGAGATACTAAAAGCACCATAGTAGAACACACATGAAGCTTCTAAGTTGATTTAATAGCCAGTAAGAAGTAGTACAATTCAAGTTTTAGGTATCGATTATTGACTTTTTAGCCGGCTTTGGTGCCTTGAACATGAGCTAGGACCTTAAGATTCTGCATGAAAGGAGGACTAGCAGCCGTGTTGCACAGAAAAAGGGGAAAAGTGTTCATATGTAGTAAAAACCTGAGAAATCAGTCCGTTTTCGTAATTTATTATCGAATCGACTTAAAGCAGTGCGTCACAGTAGCCGCTCTTCTCTCTGAAACGGTTGTACTTATCGTCTGCAAAGCTATGTCGCGTGCTGCGGTATGCGGAGACACTAAAAGCACCAAAGCAGAACAAAGATTAAGCTTCTAAGTTGATGTAATAGCCAGTAAGAAGTAGTACAATTCAAGTTTTAGGTATGGATTATTGACATTTTAGCTGGCTTTGGTGCCTTGGACATGAGCTAGGACCTTAAGATTCTGCATGAAAGGAGGACTAGCAGTCGAGTTGAACGGGAGAATGCGAAAAGTGTTCATGTGTATTTAAATCCTGAGAAATCCGTCCGTTTACGTAATTTATAATCGAATCGACTTAAAGCCAGATCGTCACATTGGCCGCTCTTCTCTCTGAAACGTTTGTACTTATCGTCTGCAAAGCTATGTCGCGTGCTGCGGTATGCGGAGACACTAAAATCACCATAGTGGAACACAGATGAAGCTTCTAAGTTGATGTAATAGCCAGTAAGAAGTAGTACAATTCAAGTTTTAGGTAACGATTATTGACTTTGTAGCTGGCTTTGGTGCCTTGGACATGAGCTAGGACCTTAAGAATGTGCATGAAAAGAGGACTAGCAGCCGAGTTGAACGGGAGAATGCGAAAAGTGTTCATGTGTAGTAAAAACCTGAGAAATCCGTTCGTTTTCGTAATTTATTATCTAATTGACATAAGCCAGACCGTCACATCGGCCGCTCTTCTCTCTGAAACGGTTGTACTTATCGTCTGCAAAGCTATGTCGCGTGCTGCGGTATACGGAGACACTAAAAGCACCATAGTAGAACACAGATGAAGCTTCTAAGTTGATGTAATAGCCAGTACGAAGTAGTACAGTTCAAGTTTTAGGTATCGATTATTGATTATTTTGTTGGCTTTTGTGTCTTTGTACATGAGCTAGGAGCTTAAGAATCTGCATGAAAAGAGGACTAGCAGCCGCGTTGCACGGGAGTATGTGAAAAGTGTTCATATGTAGTAACAACCTGAGAAATCCGTCCGTTTTCGTCATTTGTTATCGAATCGACTTAAAGCCAGATCGTCACATTGGCCGCTCTTCTGTCTGAAACGGTTGTACTTATCGTCTGCAAAGCTATGTCGCGCGCTGCGGTATGCGGAGACATTAAACCACCATAGTAAAACATAGATGAAGCTTCTAAGTTGATGTAATAGCCAGTAAGAAGTAGTACAATTTACGTTTTAGGTATCGATTTTTGACTTTTTAGCTGGCTTTGGAGCCTTGGACATGAGGTAGGACCTTAAGATTCTGCATGAAAGGAGGACTAGCAGCCGCGTTGCACGGGAGTATTGTGAAAAGTGTTCATATGCAGTAAAAACCTGAGAAATCCGTCCGTTTTCGTCATTTGTTATCGAATCAACTTGAAGCCAGATCGTCACATTGGCCGCTCTTCTCTCTGAAACGGTTGTACTTATCGTCTGCAAAGCTATGTCGCGTGATGCGGTATGCGGAGACACTAAAAGCACCATAGTAGAACACAGATGAAGCTTCTAAGTTGATGTAATAGCCAGTAAGAAGTAGTAAAATTCAAGTTTTAGGTATCGATTACTGACTATTTTCCTGGCTTTGGTGCCTTGGACATGAGCTAGGACCTTAAGATTCTGCATGAAAGGAGAACTAGCAGCCGCGTTGCACGGGAGTATGTGAAAAGTGTTCATATGTAGTAAAAACCTGAGAAATCCGTCCGTTTTTGTCATTTGTTATCGAATCGACTTAAAGCCAGATCGTCACATTGGCCGCTCTTCTCTCTGAAACGGTTGTACTTATCGTCTGCAAAGCTATGTCGCGTGCTGCAGTATGCGGAGACACTAAAAGCACCATAGTAGAACACACATGAAGCTTCTAAGTTGATGTAATAGCAAGTAAGAAGTAGCACAGTTCAAGATTTAGGTATCGATTATTGACTATTTAGCTGGCTTTGGTGCCTTGGACATGAGCTAGGAGCTTAAGATTCTGCATGAAAGGAGGACTAGCAGCCGCGTTGCACGGAAGTATGTGAAAAGTGTTCATATGTAGTAAAAACCAGAGAAATCGGTACGTTTTCGTCATTTGTTATCGAATCGACTGAAAGCTAGATTGTCACATTGGCCGCTCTTCTCACTGAAACGGTTGTACTTATCGTCTGCAAAGCTATGTCGCGTACTGCGGTATGCGGAGACACTTAAATCACCATTGTAGAACACAGATGAAGCTTCTAAGTTGAAGTAATATCCAGTTAAATGTAGTACAATTCAAGACTTAGGTTCGATTATTGACTTTTTACCATTCTTTGGTGCCTTGGACATGAGCTAGGAATTAAGATTCTGCATGAAAGGAGGACTAGCAGCCGAGTTGCATGGGAGAATGTAAAAAGTGTTCATATGTAGCAAAAACCTAAAGAAATCCGTCCGTTCTCGTCATTTGTTATGGAATCGACTTAAAGCCAGATCGTCATATTGGCCACTCTTCTCTCTGAACGGTTGTACTTATCGTCTGCAAAGCTATGTCGCGTGCTGCGATATGCGGAGACACTAAAAGCACCATAGTAGAACACAGATGAAGCTTCTAAGTAATGTAATAGCCAGTAACAAGTAGTACAGTTCAACTTTTAGGTATCGATTATTGACTTTTTAGCTATCTTTGGTGCCTTGGACATGCGCTAGGACCTTAAGATTCTGCATGAAAGGAGGACTAGCAGTCGAGTTGCACGGGAGAATGTGAAAAGTGTTCATATGTAGTAAAATCCTAAAGAAATCCGTCCGTTTTCGTCATTTGTTATCGAATCGACTTAAAGCAAGATCGTCACATTGGCCGCTCTTCTCTCTGAAACGGTTGTACTTATCGTCTGCAAAGCTATGTCGCGTGCTGCGGTATGCGGAGACACTAAAAGCACCATAGTAGAACACAGATGAAGCTTCTAAGTTGATGTAATAGCCAGTAAGAAGTAGTACAATTCAAGTTTTAGGTATCGATTATTGACTATTTAGCTGGCTTTGGTGCCTTGGACATGAGCTAGGAGCTTAAGATTCTGCATGAAAGGTTGACTAGCAGCCGCGTTGCACGGGAGTATGTGATAAGTGTTCATATGTAGTAAAAACCAGAGAAATCCGTCCGTTTTCGTCATTTGTTATCGAATCGACTGAAAGCCAGATCGTCACATTGGCCGCTCTTCTCTCTGAAACGGTTGTACTTATCGTCTGCAAAGCTATGTCGCGTGCTGCGGTATGGGGAGACACTTAAATCACCATTGTATAACACAGATGAAGCTTCTAAGTTGAAGTAATATCCAGTTAAATGTAGTACAGTTCAAGACTTAGGTTCGATTATTGACTTTTTACCATTCTTTGGTGCCTTGGACATGAGCTAGGACCTTAAGATTCTGCATGAAAGGAGGACTAGCAGCCGGGTTGCATGGAAGAATGTTAAAAGTGTTCATATGTAGTAAAAACCTGAGAAATCCGTCCGTTTTCGTCATTTGTTATCGAATCGACTTAAACCCAGATTGTCACATTGGCCCCTCTTCCCTGAAACGGTTGTACTTATCGTCTGCAAAGCTATGTCGCGTGCTGCGGTATACGGAGACACTAAAAGCACCATAGTAGAACACAGATGAAGCTTCTAAGTTGATGTAATAGCCAGTAAGAAGTAGTACAGTTCAAGTTTTAGGTATCGATTATTGACTATTTTGCTGGCTTTTGTGCCTTTGTACATGAGCTAGGAGCTTAAGAATCTGCATGAAAGGAGGACTAGCAGCCGCGTTGCACGGGAGTATGTGAAAAGTGTTCATATGTAGTAACAACCTGAGAAATCCGTCCGTTTTCGTCATTTGTTATCGAATTGACTTAAAGCCAGATCGTCACATTGGCCGCTCTTCTCTCTGAAACGGTTGTACTTATCGTCTGCAAAGCTATGTCGCGTGCTGCGGTATGCGGAGACACTAAACCACCATAGTAGAACATAGATGAAGCTTCTAAGTTGATGTAATAGCTAGGAAGAAGTAGTACAGTTCAAGTTTTAGGTATCGATTATTGACTATTTAGATGGTTTTGGTGCCTTCGACATTAGCTAGGCGCTTAAGATTCTGCATGAAAGGAGGACTAGCAGCCCCGTTGCACGGGAGTATGTGAAAAGTGTTCATATGTAGTAAAAACCTGAGAAATCCGTCCGTTTTCGTCATTTGTTATCGAATCGATTTAAAGCCAGATCGTCACATTGGCCGCCCTTCTCTCTGAAACGGTAGTACTTATCGTCTGCAAAGCTATGTCGCGTGCTGCGGTATGCGGAGACACTAAAAGCACCATAGTAGAACACAGATGAAGCTTCTAAGTTGATGTAATAGCATGCAGGAAGTAGTACAATTCAAGTTTTAGTTATCGATTATTAATTTTTAGCTGGCTTTGGTGCCTTGGATATGAGATAGGACCTTAAGATTCTGCATGTAAGGAGGACTAGCAGTCGAGTTGCACGGGAGAATGTGAAAAGTGTTCATATGTAATAAAAACCTAAAGAAATCCGTCCGTTTTCGTCATTTGTTATCGAATCGACTTAAAGCCAGATCGTCACATTGGCCCCTCTTCTCTGAAACGGTTGTACTTATCGTCTGCAAAGCTACGTCGCGTGCTGCGTTATGCGGAGACACTAAAGGCACCATAGTAGAACACAGATGAAGCTTCTAAGTTGATGTAATAACCAGTAAGAAGTAGTACAATTCAAATTTTAGGTATCGATTATTGACTTTTTAGCTGGCTTTGGTGCCTTGGACATGAGATAGGACCTTAAGATTCTGCATGAAAGGAGGACTAGCAGCCGAGTTGCATGGGAGAATGTGAAAAGTGTTCATATGTAGTAAAAATATGAGAAATCCGTCCGTTTTCGTCATTTGTTATCGAATCGACTTAAAGCCAGATCGTCACATTATCCCCTCTTCTCTTAAACGGTTATACTTATCGTCTGCAAAGCTATGTCGCGTGCTGCGATATGCGGAGACACTAAAAGCACCATGATTGAACGCAGATGAAGCTTCTAAGTTGATGTAATAGCAAGCAAGAAGTAGTACAATTCAAGTTTTAGGTATCGATTATTGACTTTTTAGCCGGCTTTGGTGCCTTGGACATGAGCTAGGACCTTACGATTCTACATGAAACGAGGACTAGCAGCCGAGTTGCACGGGAGAATGTGAAAAGTGTTCATATGTAGTAAAAATCTGAGAAATCGGTCCGTTTTCGTCATTTGTTATCGAATCGACTTCAAGCCAGATCGTCACATTGGCCGCTCTTCTCTCTGAAACGGTTGTACTTATCGTCTGCAAAGCTATGTCGCGTGTTGCGGTATGCGGAGACACTAAAATCACCACAGTGGAACACAGATGAAGCTTCTAAGTTGATGTAATAGCCAGTAAGAAGTAGTACAATTCAAGTTTTAGGTATCGATTATTGACTTTTTAGCTGGCTTTGATGCCTTGGACATGAGCTAGGACCTTAAGATTCTGCATGAAAGGAGGACTAGCAGCCGAGTTGCACGGGAGAATGTGACAAGTGTTCATATGTAGTAAAATCCTGAGAAATCCGTCCATTTTCGTCATTTGTTATCGAATCGATTTAAAGCCAGATCGTCACATTGGCCGCTCTCCTCTCTGAAACGGTTGTACTTATCGTCTGCAAAGCTATGTCGCGTGCTGCGGTATGCGGAGACTCTAAAAGCACCATGACTGAACACAGATGAAGCTACTAAGTTGATGTAATAGCAAGCAAGAAGTAGTACAATTCAAGTTTTAGGTATCGATTATTGACTTTTTAGCCGGCTTTGGTGCCTTGGACATGAGCTAGGACCTTAAGATTCTGCATGAAAGGAGGACTAGCAGCCGAGTTGCATGGGAGAATGTGAAAAGTGTTCATATGTAGTAAAAACCTGAGAAATCGGTCCGTTTTCGTCATTTGTTATCGAATCGACTTAAAGCCAGATCGTCACATTGGCCGCAGTTCTGTCTGAAACGGTTGTACTTATCGTCTGCACAGCTATGTCGCGTGCTGCGGTATGCGGAGACACTAAAAGCACCATAGTAGAACATAGATGAAGCTTCTAAGTTGATGTAATAGCTAGGAAGAAGTAGTACAGTTCAAGTTTTAGGTATCGATTATTGACTATTTAGATGGCTTTGGTGCCTTCGACATTAGCTAGGCGCTTAAGATTCTGCATGAAAGGAGGACTAGCAGCCCCGTTGCACGGGAGTATGTGAAAAGTGTTCATATGTAGTAAAAACCTGAGAAATCCGTCCGTTTTCGTCATTTGTTATCGAATCGATTTAAAGCCAGATCGTCACATTGGCCGCCCTTCTCTCTGAAACGGTAGTACTTATCGTCTGCAAAGCTATGTCGCGTGCTGCGGTATGCGGAGACACTAAAAGCACCATAGTAGAACACAGATGAAGCTTCTAAGTTGATGTAATAGCATGCAGGAAGTAGTACAATTCAAGTTTTAGGTATCGATTATTGATTTTTAACTGGCTTTGGTGCCTCGGATATGAGATAGGACCTTAAGATTCTGCATGAAAGGAGGACTAGCAGTCGAGTAGCACGGTAGAATGTGAAAAGTGTTCATATGTAGTAAAAACCTAAAGAAATCCGTCCGTTTTCGTCATTTGTTATCGAATCGACTTAAAGCCAGATCGTCACATTGGCCCCTCTTCTCTGAAACGGTTGTACTTATAGTCTGAAAAGCTATGTCGCGTGCTGCGTTATGCGGAGACACTAAAAGCACCATAGTAGAGCACAGATGAAGCTTCTAAGTTCATGTAATAACCAGTAAGAAGTAGTACAATTCAAGTTTTAGGTATACATTATTGACTTTTTTGCTGGCTTAGGTGCCTTGGACATGAGCTAGGACCTTAAGATTCTGCATGAAAGAAGGACTAGCAGCCGAGTTGTACGGGAGACTGTGCAAAGTGTTCATATGTAGTAAAAACCTGAGAAATCCGTCCGTTTTCGTCATTTGTTATCGAATCGACTTAAAGCCAGATCGTCACATTGGCCCCTCTTCTCTCTGAAACGGTTGTACTTATCGTCTGCAAAGCTATGTCGCGTGCTGCGGTATGCGGAGACACTAAAAGCACCATAGTAGAACACAGATGAAGCTTCTAAGTTGATGTAATAGCCAGTAAGAAGTAGTACAATTCAAGTTTTATGTATCGATTATTGATTTTTAGCTGGCTTTGGTGCCTTGGACATGAGCTAGGACCTTAAGATTCTGCATGAAAGGAGGACTAGCAGCCGAGTTGCATGGGAGAATGTGAAAAGTGTTCATATGTAGTAAAGATATGTGAAATCCGTCCGTTTTCGTCATTTGTTATCGAATCGACTTAAAGCCAGATCGTCACATTATCCCCTCTTCTCTGAAACGGTTGTACTTATCGTCTGCAAAGCTGTGTCGCGTGCTGCGTTATGCGGAGACACTAAAAGCACCATAGTAGAACACAGATGAAGCTTCTAAGTTGATGTAATAACCAGTAAGAAGTAGTACAATTCAAGTTTTAGGTATAGATTATTGACTTTTTAACTGGCTTTGGTGCCTTGGACATGAGCTAGGACCTTAAGATTCTGCATGAAAGAAGGACTAGCAGCCGAGTTGCACGGGAGAATGTGACAAGTGTTCATATGTAGTAAAAACCTGAGAAATCCGTCCGTTTACGTCATTTGTTATCGAATCGATTTAAAGCCAGATCATCACATTGGCCGCTCTCCTCTCTGAAACGGTTGTACTTATCGTCTGCAAAGCTATGTCGCGTGCTGCGGTACGCGGAGACACTAAAAGCACCATGATTGAACGCAGATGAAGCTTCTAAGTTGATGTAATAGCAAGCAAGAAGTAGTACAATTCAAGTTTTAGGTATCGATTATTGACTTTTTAGCCGGCTTTGGTGCCTTGGACATGAGCTAGGACCTTACGATTCTGCATGAAACGAGGACTAGCAGCCGAGTTGCACGGGAGAATGTGAAAAGTGTTCATATGTAGTAAAAAACTGAGAAATCCGTCCGTTTTCGTCATTTGTTATCGAATCGACTTAAAGCCAGATCGTCACATTGGCCGCTCTTCTGTCTGAAACGGTTGTACTTATCGTCTGCACAGCTCTGTCGCGTGCTACGGTATGCAGAGACACTAAAAGCACCATAGTAGAACACAGATGAAGCTTCTAAGTTGATGTAATAGCCAGTAAGAAGTAGTACAATTCAAGTTTTGGGTACTGATTATTTACTTTTTAGCTGGCTTTGGTGCCTTGGCCATGAGCTAGGACCTTAAGATTCTGCATTAAAGGAGGACTAGCAGCCAAGTTGCATGGGAGAATGCGAAAAGTGTTCATATGTAGTAAAAACCTGAGAAATCCGTCCGTTTTCGTCATTTGTTATCGAATCGACTTAAAGCCAGATCGTCACATTGGCCGCTCTTCTCTCTGAAACGGTTGTACTTATCGTCTGCAAAGCTATGTCGCGTGCTGCGTTATGCGGAGACACTAAAATCGCCACAGTGGAACACAGATGAAGCTTCTAAGTTGATGTAATAGCCAGTATAAGTAGTACAATTCAAGTTTTAGGTATCGATTATTGACTTTTTAGGTGGCTTTGATGCCTTGGACATGAGGTAGGACCTTAAGATTCAGTATGAAAGGAGGACTAGCAGCCGAGTTGCATGGGAGAATGTGAAAAGTGTTCATATGTAGTAAAAACCTAAGAAATCCGTCCGTTTTCGTCATTTGTTATCGAATCGACTTAAAGCCAGTTCGTCACATTGCCGCTCTTCTCTCTGAAACGGTTGTAATTATCGTCTGCAAAGCTATGTCGCGTGCTGCGTTATGCGGAGACACTAAAATCACCACAGTGGAACACAGATGAAGCTTCTAAGTTGATGTAATAGCCAGTAAGGAGTAGTACAATTCAAGTTTAAGGTATCGATTATTTACTTTTTAGCTCGCTTTGATGCCTTGGACATGAGCTAGGTCCTTAAGATTCTGCATGAAAGGAGGACTAGCAGCCGAGTTGCACGGGAGAATGTGACAAGTGTTCATATGTAGTAAAAGCCTGAGAAATCCGTCCATTTTCGTCATTTGTTATCGAATCGATTTAAAGCCAGATCGTCACATTGGCCGCTCTCCTCTCTGAAACGGTTGTACTTATCGTCTGCAAAGCTATGTCGCGTGCTGCGGTATTCGGAGACTCTAAAAGCACCATGATTTAACACAGATGAAGCTACTAAGTTGATGTAATAGCAAGCAAGAAGTAGTACAATTCAAGTTTTAGGTATCGATTATTGACTTTTTAGCCGGCTTTGGTGCCTTGGACATGAGCTAGGACCTTAAGATTCTGCAAGAAAGGAGGACTAGCGGGCGAGTTGAACGGGAGAATGTGAGAAGTGTTCATATGTAGTAAAAACCTGAGAAATCCGTCCGTTTTCGTCATTTGTTATCGAATCGACTTAAAGATAGATCGTCACATTGGCCGCTCTTCTCCCTGAAACGGTTGTACTTAACGTCTGCAAAGCTATGTCGCGTGCTGCGGTATGCGGATACACTAAAAGCACCATAGTAGAACACAGATGAAGCTTCTACGTTGATGTAATAGCCAGTAAGAAGTAATACAATTCACGTTTTAGGTATCGATTATTGACTTGTTAGCTGGCTTTGGTGCCTTAGACATGAGCTAGGACCTTAAGATTCTGCATTAAAGGAGGACTAGCAGCCGAGTTGCATGGGAGAATGCGAAAAGTGTTCATATGTAGTAAAAACCTGAGAAATCCGTCCGTTTTCGTCATTTGTTACCGAATCGATTTAAATCCAGATTGTCACATTGGCCGCTCTTCTCTCTGAAACGGTTGTACTTATCGTCTGCAAAGCTATGTCGCGTGCTGCGGTATGCGGAGACACTAAAAGCACCATGTTTGAACACATATGAAGCTTCTAAGTTGATGTAATAGCAAGCAAGATGTAGTACAATTCAAGTTTTAAGTATCGATTATTGACTTTTTAGCCGGCTTTGGTGCCTTGGACATGAGCTAGGACCTTAAGATTCTGCATGAAAGGAGGACTAGCAGCCGAGTTGCACGGGAGAATGTGAAAAGTGTTCATATGTAGTAAAAAACTGAGAAATCCGTCCGTTTTCGTCATTTGTTATGGAATCGACTTAAAGCCAGATCGTCACATTGGCCGCTCTTTTCTCTGAAACGGTTGTACTTATCGTCTGCAAAGCTATGTCGCGTGCTGCGGTATGCGGATACACTAAAAGCACCTAAGTAGAACACAGATGAAGCTTCTACGTTGATGTAATAGCCAGTAAGAAGTAATACAATTCACGTTTTAGGTATCGATTATTGACTTGTTAGCTGGCTTTGGTGCCTTAGACATGAGCTAGGACCTTAAGATTCTGCATTAAAGGAGGACTAGCAGCTGAGTTGCATGGGAGAATGCGAAAAGTGTTCATATGTAGTAAAAACCTGAGAAATCCGTCCGTTTTCGTCATTTGTTATCGAATCGATTTAAAGCCAGATCGTCACATTGGCCGCTCTTCTCTCTGAAACGGTTGTACTTATCGTCTGCAAAGCTATGTCGCGTGCTGCGGTATGCGGAGACACTAAAAGCACCATGATTGAACACATATGAAGCTTCTAAGTTGATGTAATAGCATGCAAGAAGTAGTACAATTCGAGTTTTATGTATCGATTATTGACTTTTTAGCCGGCTTTGGTGCCTTGGACATGAGCTAGGACCTTAAGATTCTGCATGAAAGGAGGACTAGCAGTCGAGTTGCACGGGAGAATGTGAAAAGTGTTCATATGTAGTAAAAAACTGAGAAATCCGTCCGTTTTTGTCATTTGTTATGGAATCGACTTAAAGCCAGATCGTCACATTGGCCGCAGTTCTGTCTGAAACGGTTGTACTTATCGTCTGCACAGCTATGTCGCGTGCTGCGGTATGCGGAGACACTAAAAGCACCATAGTAGAACATAGATGAACCTTCTAAGTTGATGTAATAGCCTGTAAGAAGTAGTACAATTTACGATTTAGGTATCGATTTTTGACTTTTTAGCTGGCTTTGGTGCCTTGGACATGAGCTAGGACCTTAAGATTCTGCATGAAAGGAGGACTAGCAGCCGAGTTGCATGGGAGAATGTGAAAAGTGTTCATATGTAGTAAAAATATGAGAAATCCGTCCGTTTTCGTCATTTGTTATCGAATCGACTAAAAGCCAGATCGTCACATTGACCGCTCTTCTCTCTGAAACGGTTGTACTTATCGTCTGCAAAGCTATGTCGCGTGCTGCGGTATGCGGAGACACTAATAGCACCATAGCAGAACACAGATGAAGCTTCTATGTTGATGTAATAGCATGCAGGAAGTAGTACAATTCAAGTTTTAGGTATCGATTATTGATTTTTAACTGGCTTTGGTGCCTCGGATATGAGATAGGACCTTAAGATTCTGCATGAAAGGAGGACTAGCAGTCGAGTTGCACGGGAGAATGTGAAAAGTGTTCATATGTAGTAAAAACCTAAAGAAATCCGTCCGTTTTCGTCATTTGTTATCGAATCGACTTAAAGCCAGATCGTCACATTGGCCCCTCTTCTCTGAAACGGTTGTACTTATAGTCTGAAAAGCTATGTCGCGTGCTGCGTTATGCGGAGACACTAAAAGCACCATAGTAGAGCACAGATGAAGCTTCTAAGTTCATGTAATAACCAGTAAGAATTAGTACAATTCAAGTTTTAGGTATACATTATTGACTTTTTTGCTGGCTTAGGTGCCTTGGACATGAGCTAGGACCTTAAGATTCTGCATGAAAGAAGGACTAGCAGCCGAGTTGTACGGGAGACTGTGCAAAGTGTTCATATGTAGTAAAAACCTGAGAAATCCGTCCGTTTTCGTTATTTGTTATCGAATCGACTTAAAGCCAGATCGTCACATTGGCCCCTCTTCTCTCTGAAACGGTTGTACTTATCGTCTGCAAAGCTATGTCGCGTGCTGCGGTATGCGGAGACACTAAAAGCACCATAGTAGAACACAGATGAAGCTTCTAAGTTGATGTAATAGCCAGTAAGAAGTAGTACAATTCAAGTTTTATGTATCGATTATTGATTTTTAGCTGGCTTTGGTGCCTTGGACATGAGCTAGGACCTTAAGATTCTGCATGAAAGGAGGACTAGCAGCCGAGTTGCATGGGAGAATGTGAAAAGTGTTCATATGTAGTAAAGATATGTGAAATCCGTCCGTTTTCGTCATTTGTTATCGAATCGACTTAAAGCCAGATCGTCACATTATCCCCTCTTCTCTGAAACGGTTGTACTTATCGTCTGCAAAGCTGTGTCGCGTGCTGCGTTATGCGGAGACACTAAAAGCACCATAGTAGAACACAGATGAAGCTTCTAAGTTGATGTAATAACCAGTAAGAAGTAGTACAATTCAAGTTTTAGGTATAGATTATTGACTTTTTAACTGGCTTTGGTGCCTTGGACATGAGCTAGGACCTTAAGATTCTGCATGAAAGAAGGACTAGCAGCCGAGTTGCACGGGAGAATGTGACAAGTGTTCATATGTAGTAAAAACCTGAGAAATCCGTCCGTTTTCGTCATTTGTTATCGAATCGATTTAAAGCCAGATCATCACATTGGCCGCTCTCCTCTCTGAAACGGTTGTACTTATCGTCTGCAAAGCTATGTCGCGTGCTGCGGTATGCGGAGACACTAAAAGCACCATGATTGAACGCAGATGAAGCTTCTAAGTTGATGTAATAGCAAGCAAGAAGTAGTACAATTCAAGTTTTAGGTATCGATTATTGACTTTTTAGCCGGCTTTGGTGCCTTGGACATGAGCTAGGACCTTACGATTCTGCATGAAACGAGGACTAGCAGCCGAGTTGCACGGGAGAATGTGACAAGTGTTCATATGTAGTAAAAACCTGAGAAATCCGTCCGTTTTCGTCATTTGTTATCGAATCGATTTAAAACCAGATCATCACATTGGCCGCTCTCCTCTCTGAAACGGTTGTACTTATCGTCTGCAAAGCTATGTCGCGTGCTGCGGTATGCGGAGACACTAAAAGCACCATGATTGAACGCAGATGAAGCTTCTAAGTTGATGTAATAGCAAGCAAGAAGTAGTACAATTCAAGTTTTAGGTATCGATTATTGACTTTTTAGCCGGCTTTGGTGCCTTGGACATGAGCTAGGACCTTACGATTCTGCATGAAACGAGGACTAGCAGCCGAGTTGCACGGGAGAATGTGAAAAGTGTTCATATGTAGTAAAAAACTGAGAAATCCGTCCGTTTTCGTCATTTGTTATCGAATCGACTTAAAGCCAGATCGTCACATTGGCCGCTCTTCTGTCTGAAACGGTTGTACTTATTGTCTGCACAGCTCTGTCGCGTGCTACGGTATGCAGAGACACTAAAAGCACCATAGTAGAACACAGATGAAGCTTCTAAGTTGATGTAATAGCCAGTAAGAAGTAGTACAATTCAAGTTTTGGGTACTGATTATTTACTTTTTAGCTGGCTTTGGTGCCTTGGCCATGAGCTAGGACCTTAAGATTCTGCATTAAAGGAGGACTAGCAGCCAAGTTGCATGGGAGAATGCGAAAAGTGTTCATATGTAGTAAGAACCTGAGAAATCCGTCCGTTTTCGTCATTTGTTATCGAATCGACTTAAAGCCAGATCGTCACATTGGCCGCTCTTCTCTCTGAAACGGTTGTACTTATCGTCTGCAAAGCTATGTCGCGTGTTGCGGTATGCGGAGACACTAAAAGCACCATAGTAGAACACAGATGAAGCTTCTAAGTTGATGTAATAGCCAGTAAGAAGTAGTACAATTCAAGTTTTACCTATCGATTATTGACATTTTAGCTGGCTTTGGTGCCTTGGACATGAGCTAGGACCTTAAGATTCTGCAAGAAAGAAGGACTAGCAACCGAGTTGCACGGGAGAATGTGAAAAGTGTTCATATGTAGTAAAAACCTGAGAAATCCGTCCGTTTTCGTCATTTGTTATCGAATCGACTTAAAGCCAGATCGTCACATTGCCGCTCTTCTCTCTGAAACGGTTGTACTTATCGTCTGCAAAGCTATGTCGCGTGCTGCGTTATGCGGATACACTAAAAGCACCATAGTAGAACACAGATGAAGCTTCTACGTTGATGTAATAGCCAGTAAGAAGTAATACAATTCACGTTTTAGGTATCGATTATTGACTTGTTAGCTGGCTTTGGTGCCTTAGACATGAGCTAGGACCTTAAGATTCTGCATTAAAGGAGGACTAGCAGCTGAGTTGCATGGGAGAATGCGAAAAGTGTTCATATGTAGTAAAAACCTGAGAAATCCGTCCGTTTTCGTCATTTGTTATCGAATCGATTTAAAGCCAGATCGTCACATTGGCCGCTCTTCTCTCTGAAACGGTTGTACTTATCGTCTGCAAAGCTATGCCGCGTGCTGCGGTATGCGGAGACACTAAAAGCACCATGATTGAACACATATGAAGCTTCTAAGTTGATGTAATAGCATGCAAGAAGTAGTACAATTCGAGTTTTAGGTATCGATTATTGACTTTTTAGCCGGCTTTGGTGCCTTGGACATGAGCTAGGACCTTAAGATTCTGCATGAAAGGAGGACTAGCAGCCGAGTTGCACGGGATAATGTGAAAAGTGTTCATATGTAGTAAAAAACTGAGAAATCCGTCCGTTTTTGTCATTTGTTATGGAATCGACTTAAAGCCAGATCGTCACATTGGCCGCTCTTTTCTCTGAAACGGTTGTACTTATCGTCTGCAAAGCTATGTCGCGTGCTGCGGTATGCGGAGACACTAAAAGCACCATGATTGAACACATATGAAGCTTCTAAGTTGATGTAATAGCATGCAAGAAGTAGTACAATTCGAGTTTTATGTATCGATTATTGACTTTTTAGCCGGCTTTGGTGCCTTGGACATGAGCTAGGACCTTAAGATTCTGCATGAAAGGAGGACTAGCAGTCGAGTTGCACGGGAGAATGTGAAAAGTGTTCATATGTAGTAAAAAACTGAGAAATCCGTCCGTTTTTGTCATTTGTTATGGAATCGACTTAAAGCCAGATCGTCACATTGGCCGCAGTTCTGTCTGAAACGGTTGTACTTATCGTCTGCACAGCTATGTCGCGTGCTGCGGTATGCGGAGACACTAAAAGCACCATAGTAGAACATAGATGAACCTTCTAAGTTGATGTAATAGCCTGTAAGAAGTAGTACAATTTACGATTTAGGTATCAATTTTTGACTTTTTAGCTGGCTTTGGTGCCTTGGACATGAGCTAGGACCTTAAGATTCTGCATGAAAGGAGGACTAGCAGCCGAGTTGCATGGGAGAATGTGAAAAGTGTTCATATGTAGTAAAAATATGAGAAATCCGTCCGTTTTCGTCATTTGTTATCGAATCGACTAAAAGCCAGATCGTCACATTGACCGCTCTTCTCTCTGAAACGGTTGTACTTATCGTCTGCAAAGCTATGTCGCGTGCTGCGGTATGCGGAGACACTAATAGCACCATAGCAGAACACAGATGAAGCTTCTATGTTGATGTAATAGCATGCAGGAAGTAGTACAATTCAAGTTTTAGGTATCGATTATTGATTTTTAACTGGCTTTGGTGCCTCGGATATGAGATAGGACCTTAAGATTCTGCATGAAAGGAGGACTAGCAGTCGAGTTGCACGGGAGAATGTGAAAAGTGTTCATATGTAGTAAAAACCTAAAGAAATCCGTCCGTTTTCGTCATTTGTTATCGAATCGACTTAAAGCCAGATCGTCACATTGGCCCCTCTTCTCTGAAACGGTTGTACTTATAGTCTGAAAAGCTATGTCGCGTGCTGCGTTATGCGGAGACACTAAAAGCACCATAGTAGAGCACAGATGAAGCTTCTAAGTTCATGTAATAACCAGTAAGAATTAGTACAATTCAAGTTTTAGGTATACATTATTGACTTTTTTGCTGGCTTAGGTGCCTTGGACATGAGCTAGGACCTTAAGATTCTGCATGAAAGAAGGACTAGCAGCCGAGTTGTACGGGAGACTGTGCAAAGTGTTCATATGTAGTAAAAACCTGAGAAATCCGTCCGTTTTCGTTATTTGTTATCGAATCGACTTAAAGCCAGATCGTCACATTGGCCCCTCTTCTCTCTGAAACGGTTGTACTTATCGTCTGCAAAGCTATGTCGCGTGCTGCGGTATGCGGAGACACTAAAAGCACCATAGTAGAACACAGATGAAGCTTCTAAGTTGATGTAATAGCCAGTAAGAAGTAGTACAATTCAAGTTTTATGTATCGATTATTGATTTTTAGCTGGCTTTGGTGCCTTGGACATGAGCTAGGACCTTAAGATTCTGCATGAAAGGAGGACTAGCAGCCGAGTTGCATGGGAGAATGTGAAAAGTGTTCATATGTAGTAAAGATATGTGAAATCCGTCCGTTTTCGTCATTTGTTATCGAATCGACTTAAAGCCAGATCGTCACATTATCCCCTCTTCTCTGAAACGGTTGTACTTATCGTCTGCAAAGCTGTGTCGCGTGCTGCGTTATGCGGAGACACTAAAAGCACCATAGTAGAACACAGATGAAGCTTCTAAGTTGATGTAATAACCAGTAAGAAGTAGTACAATTCAAGTTTTAGGTATAGATTATTGACTTTTTAACTGGCTTTGGTGCCTTGGACATGAGCTAGGACCTTAAGATTCTGCATGAAAGAAGGACTAGCAGCCGAGTTGCACGGGAGAATGTGACAAGTGTTCATATGTAGTAAAAACCTGAGAAATCCGTCCGTTTTCGTCATTTGTTATCGAATCGATTTAAAGCCAGATCATCACATTGGCCGCTCTCCTCTCTGAAACGGTTGTACTTATCGTCTGCAAAGCTATGTCGCGTGCTGCGGTATGCGCAGACACTAAAAGCACCATGATTGAACGCAGATGAAGCTTCTAAGTTGATGTAATAGCAAGCAAGAAGTAGTACAATTCAAGTTTTAGGTATCGATTATTGACTTTTTAGCCGGCTTTGGTGCCTTGGACATGAGCTAGGACCTTACGATTCTGCATGAAACGAGGACTAGCAGCCGAGTTGCACGGGAGAATGTGACAAGTGTTCATATGTAGTAAAAACCTGAGAAATCCGTCCGTTTTCGTCATTTGTTATCGAATCGATTTAAAACCAGATCATCACATTGGCCGCTCTCCTCTCTGAAACGGTTGTACTTATCGTCTGCAAAGCTATGTCGCGTGCTGCGGTATGCGGAGACACTAAAAGCACCATGATTGAACGCAGATGAAGCTTCTAAGTTGATGTAATAGCAAGCAAGAAGTAGTACAATTCAAGTTTTAGGTATCGATTATTGACTTTTTAGCCGGCTTTGGTGCCTTGGACATGAGCTAGGACCTTACGATTCTGCATGAAACGAGGACTAGCAGCCGAGTTGCACGGGAGAATGTGAAAAGTGTTCATATGTAGTAAAAAACTGAGAAATCCGTCCGTTTTCGTCATTTGTTATCGAATCGACTTAAAGCCAGATCGTCACATTGGCCGCTCTTCTGTCTGAAACGGTTGTACTTATTGTCTGCACAGCTCTGTCGCGTGCTACGGTATGCAGAGACACTAAAAGCACCATAGTAGAACACAGATGAAGCTTCTAAGTTGATGTAATAGCCAGTAAGAAGTAGTACAATTCAAGTTTTGGGTACTGATTATTTACTTTTTAGCTGGCTTTGGTGCCTTGGCCATGAGCTAGGACCTTAAGATTCTGCATTAAAGGAGGACTAGCAGCCAAGTTGCATGGGAGAATGCGAAAAGTGTTCATATGTAGTAAGAACCTGAGAAATCCGTCCGTTTTCGTCATTTGTTATCGAATCGACTTAAAGCCAGATCGTCACATTGGCCGCTCTTCTCTCTGAAACGGTTGTACTTATCGTCTGCAAAGCTATGTCGCGTGTTGCGGTATGCGGAGACACTAAAAGCACCATAGTAGAACACAGATGAAGCTTCTAAGTTGATGTAATAGCCAGTAAGAAGTAGTACAATTCAAGTTTTATGTATCGATTATTGATTTTTAGCTGGCTTTGGTGCCTTGGACATGAGCTAGGACCTTAAGATTCTGCATGAAAGGAGGACTAGCAGCCGAGTTGCATGGGAGAATGTGAAAAGTGTTCATATGTAGTAAAGATATGTGAAATCCGTCCGTTTTCGTCATTTGTTATCGAATCGACTTAAAGCCAGATCGTCACATTATCCCCTCTTCTCTGAAACGGTTGTACTTATCGTCTGCAAAGCTGTGTCGCGTGCTGCGTTATGCGGAGACACTAAAAGCACCATAGTAGAACACAGATGAAGCTTCTAAGTTGATGTAATAACCAGTAAGAAGTAGTACAATTCAAGTTTTAGGTATAGATTATTGACTTTTTAACTGGCTTTGGTGCCTTGGACATGAGCTAGGACCTTAAGATTCTGCATGAAAGAAGGACTAGCAGCCGAGTTGCACGGGAGAATGTGACAAGTGTTCATATGTAGTAAAAACCTGAGAAATCCGTCCGTTTTCGTCATTTGTTATCGAATCGACTTAAAGCCAGATCGTCACATTGCCGCTCTTCTCTCTGAAACGGTTGTACTTATCGTCTGCAAAGCTATGTCGCGTGCTGCGGTATGCGGATACACTAAAAGCACCATAGTAGAACACAGATGAAGCTTCTACGTTGATGTAATAGCCAGTAAGAAGTAATACAATTCACGTTTTAGGTATCGATTATTGACTTGTTAGCTGGCTTTGGTGCCTTAGACATGAGCTAGGACCTTAAGATTCTGCATTAAAGGAGGACTAGCAGCTGAGTTGCATGGGAGAATGCGAAAAGTGTTCATATGTAGTAAAAACCTGAGAAATCCGTCCGTTTTCGTCATTTGTTATCGAATCGATTTAAAGCCAGATCGTCACATTGGCCGCTCTTCTCTCTGAAACGGTTGTACTTATCGTCTGCAAAGCTATGCCGCGTGCTGCGGTATGCGGAGACACTAAAAGCACCATGATTGAACACATATGAAGCTTCTAAGTTGATGTAATAGCATGCAAGAAGTAGTACAATTCGAGTTTTAGGTATCGATTATTGACTTTTTAGCCGGCTTTGGTGCCTTGGACATGAGCTAGGACCTTAAGATTCTGCATGAAAGGAGGACTAGCAGCCGAGTTGCACGGGATAATGTGAAAAGTGTTCATATGTAGTAAAAAACTGAGAAATCCGTCCGTTTTTGTCATTTGTTATGGAATCGACTTAAAGCCAGATCGTCACATTGGCCGCTCTTTTCTCTGAAACGGTTGTACTTATCGTCTGCAAAGCTATGTCGCGTGCTGCGGTATGCGGAGACACTAAAAGCACCATGATTGAACACATATGAAGCTTCTAAGTTGATGTAATAGCATGCAAGAAGTAGTACAATTCGAGTTTTATGTATCGATTATTGACTTTTTAGCCGGCTTTGGTGCCTTGGACATGAGCTAGGACCTTAAGATTCTGCATGAAAGGAGGACTAGCAGTCGAGTTGCACGGGAGAATGTGAAAAGTGTTCATATGTAGTAAAAAACTGAGAAATCCGTCCGTTTTTGTCATTTGTTATGGAATCGACTTAAAGCCAGATCGTCACATTGGCCGCAGTTCTGTCTGAAACGGTTGTACTTATCGTCTGCACAGCTATGTCGCGTGCTGCGGTATGCGGAGACACTAAAAGCACCATAGTAGAACATAGATGAACCTTCTAAGTTGATGTAATAGCCTGTAAGAAGTAGTACAATTTACGATTTAGGTATCGATTTTTGACTTTTTAGCTGGCTTTGGTGCCTTGGACATGAGCTAGGACCTTAAGATTCTGCATGAAAGGAGGACTAGCAGCCGAGTTGCATGGGAGAATGTGAAAAGTGTTCATATGTAGTAAAAATATGAGAAATCCGTCCGTTTTCGTCATTTGTTATCGAATCGACTAAAAGCCAGATCGTCACATTGACCGCTCTTCTCTCTGAAACGGTTGTACTTATCGTCTGCAAAGCTATGTCGCGTGCTGCGGTATGCGGAGACACTAATAGCACCATAGCAGAACACAGATGAAGCTTCTATGTTGATGTAATAGCATGCAGGAAGTAGTACAATTCAAGTTTTAGGTATCGATTATTGATTTTTAACTGGCTTTGGTGCCTCGGATATGAGATAGGACCTTAAGATTCTGCATGAAAGGAGGACTAGCAGTCGAGTTGCACGGGAGAATGTGAAAAGTGTTCATATGTAGTAAAAACCTAAAGAAATCCGTCCGTTTTCGTCATTTGTTATCGAATCGACTTAAAGCCAGATCGTCACATTGGCCCCTCTTCTCTGAAACGGTTGTACTTATAGTCTGAAAAGCTATGTCGCGTGCTGCGTTATGCGGAGACACTAAAAGCACCATAGTAGAGCACAGATGAAGCTTCTAAGTTCATGTAATAACCAGTAAGAATTAGTACAATTCAAGTTTTAGGTATACATTATTGACTTTTTTGCTGGCTTAGGTGCCTTGGACATGAGCTAGGACCTTAAGATTCTGCATGAAAGAAGGACTAGCAGCCGAGTTGTACGGGAGACTGTGCAAAGTGTTCATATGTAGTAAAAACCTGAGAAATCCGTCCGTTTTCGTTATTTGTTATCGAATCGACTTAAAGCCAGATCGTCACATTGGCCCCTCTTCTCTCTGAAACGGTTGTACTTATCGTCTGCAAAGCTATGTCGCGTGCTGCGGTATGCGGAGACACTAAAAGCACCATAGTAGAACACAGATGAAGCTTCTAAGTTGATGTAATAGCCAGTAAGAAGTAGTACAATTCAAGTTTTATGTATCGATTATTGATTTTTAGCTGGCTTTGGTGCCTTGGACATGAGCTAGGACCTTAAGATTCTGCATGAAAGGAGGACTAGCAGCCGAGTTGCATGGGAGAATGTGAAAAGTGTTCATATGTAGTAAAGATATGTGAAATCCGTCCGTTTTCGTCATTTGTTATCGAATCGACTTAAAGCCAGATCGTCACATTATCCCCTCTTCTCTGAAACGGTTGTACTTATCGTCTGCAAAGCTGTGTCGCGTGCTGCGTTATGCGGAGACACTAAAAGCACCATAGTAGAACACAGATGAAGCTTCTAAGTTGATGTAATAACCAGTAAGAAGTAGTACAATTCAAGTTTTAGGTATAGATTATTGACTTTTTAACTGGCTTTGGTGCCTTGGACATGAGCTAGGACCTTAAGATTCTGCATGAAAGAAGGACTAGCAGCCGAGTTGCACGGGAGAATGTGACAAGTGTTCATATGTAGTAAAAACCTGAGAAATCCGTCCGTTTTCGTCATTTGTTATCGAATCGATTTAAAGCCAGATCATCACATTGGCCGCTCTCCTCTCTGAAACGGTTGTACTTATCGTCTGCAAAGCTATGTCGCGTGCTGCGGTATGCGGAGACACTAAAAGCACCATGATTGAACGCAGATGAAGCTTCTAAGTTGATGTAATAGCAAGCAAGAAGTAGTACAATTCAAGTTTTAGGTATCGATTATTGACTTTTTAGCCGGCTTTGGTGCCTTGGACATGAGCTAGGACCTTACGATTCTGCATGAAACGAGGACTAGCAGCCGAGTTGCACGGGAGAATGTGACAAGTGTTCATATGTAGTAAAAACCTGAGAAATCCGTCCGTTTTCGTCATTTGTTATCGAATCGATTTAAAACCAGATCATCACATTGGCCGCTCTCCTCTCTGAAACGGTTGTACTTATCGTCTGCAAAGCTATGTCGCGTGCTGCGGTATGCGGAGACACTAAAAGCACCATGATTGAACGCAGATGAAGCTTCTAAGTTGATGTAATAGCAAGCAAGAAGTAGTACAATTCAAGTTTTAGGTATCGATTATTGACTTTTTAGCCGGCTTTGGTGCCTTGGACATGAGCTAGGACCTTACGATTCTGCATGAAACGAGGACTAGCAGCCGAGTTGCACGGGAGAATGTGAAAAGTGTTCATATGTAGTAAAAAACTGAGAAATCCGTCCGTTTTCGTCATTTGTTATCGAATCGACTTAAAGCCAGATCGTCACATTGGCCGCTCTTCTGTCTGAAACGGTTGTACTTATTGTCTGCACAGCTCTGTCGCGTGCTACGGTATGCAGAGACACTAAAAGCACCATAGTAGAACACAGATGAAGCTTCTAAGTTGATGTAATAGCCAGTAAGAAGTAGTACAATTCAAGTTTTGGGTACTGATTATTTACTTTTTAGCTGGCTTTGGTGCCTTGGCCATGAGCTAGGACCTTAAGATTCTGCATTAAAGGAGGACTAGCAGCCAAGTTGCATGGGAGAATGCGAAAAGTGTTCATATGTAGTAAGAACCTGAGAAATCCGTCCGTTTTCGTCATTTGTTATCGAATCGACTTAAAGCCAGATCGTCACATTGGCCGCTCTTCTCTCTGAAACGGTTGTACTTATCGTCTGCAAAGCTATGTCGCGTGTTGCGGTATGCGGAGACACTAAAAGCACCATAGTAGAACACAGATGAAGCTTCTAAGTTGATGTAATAGCCAGTAAGAAGTAGTACAATTCAAGTTTTACCTATCGATTATTGACATTTTAGCTGGCTTTGGTGCCTTGGACATGAGCTAGGACCTTAAGATTCTGCAAGAAAGAAGGACTAGCAACCGAGTTGCACGGGAGAATGTGAAAAGTGTTCATATGTAGTAAAAACCTGAGAAATCCGTCCGTTTTCGTCATTTGTTATCGAATCGACTTAAAGCCAGATCGTCACATTGCCGCTCTTCTCTCTGAAACGGTTGTACTTATCGTCTGCAAAGCTATGTCGCGTGCTGCGGTATGCGGATACACTAAAAGCACCATAGTAGAACACAGATGAAGCTTCTACGTTGATGTAATAGCCAGTAAGAAGTAATACAATTCACGTTTTAGGTATCGATTATTGACTTGTTAGCTGGCTTTGGTGCCTTAGACATGAGCTAGGACCTTAAGATTCTGCATTAAAGGAGGACTAGCAGCTGAGTTGCATGGGAGAATGCGAAAAGTGTTCATATGTAGTAAAAACCTGAGAAATCCGTCCGTTTTCGTCATTTGTTATCGAATCGATTTAAAGCCAGATCGTCACATTGGCCGCTCTTCTCTCTGAAACGGTTGTACTTATCGTCTGCAAAGCTATGCCGCGTGCTGCGGTATGCGGAGACACTAAAAGCACCATGATTGAACACATATGAAGCTTCTAAGTTGATGTAATAGCATGCAAGAAGTAGTACAATTCGAGTTTTAGGTATCGATTATTGACTTTTTAGCCGGCTTTGGTGCCTTGGACATGAGCTAGGACCTTAAGATTCTGCATGAAAGGAGGACTAGCAGCCGAGTTGCACGGGATAATGTGAAAAGTGTTCATATGTAGTAAAAAACTGAGAAATCCGTCCGTTTTTGTCATTTGTTATGGAATCGACTTAAAGCCAGATCGTCACATTGGCCGCTCTTTTCTCTGAAACGGTTGTACTTATCGTCTGCAAACCTATGTCGCGTGCTGCGGTATGTGGAGACACTAAAAGCACCATAGTAGAACACAGATGAAGCTTCTAAGTTGATGTAATAGCCAGTAAGAAGTAGTACAATTCAAGTTTTACCTATCGATTATTGTCATTTTAGCTGGCTTTGGTGCCTTGGACATGAGCTAGGACCTTAAGATTCTGCATGAAAGAAGGACTAGCAACCGAGTTGCACGGGAGAATGTGAAAAGTGTTCATATGTAGTAAAAACCTGAGAAATCCGTCCGTTTTCGTCATTTGTTATGGAATCGACTTAAAGCCAGATAGTCACATTGCCGCTCTTCTCTCTGAAACGGTTGTACTTACCGTCTGCAAAACTATGTCGCGTGCTGCGTTATGCGGAGACACTAAAATCACCACAGTGGAACACAGATGAAGCTTCTAAGTTGATGTAATAGCCAGTATAAGTAGTAAAATTCAAGTTTTAGGTATCGATTATTGACTTTTTAGGTGGCTTTGATGCCTTGGACATGAGGTAGGACCTTAAGATTCAGTATGAAAGGAGGACTAGCAGCCGAGTTGCATGGGAGAATGTGAAAAGTGTTCATATGTAGTAAAAACCTGAGAAATCCGTCCGTTTTCGTCATTTGTTATGGAATCAACTTAAAGCCAGATCGTCACATTGGCCGCTCTTCTCTCTGAAACGGTTGTACTTATCGTCTGCAAAGCTATGTCGTGTGCTGCGTTATGCGGAGACACTAAAATCTTCACAGTGGAACACAGATGAAGCTTCTAAGTTGATGTAATAGCCAGTAAGAAGTAGTACAATTCAAGATTTAGGTATCGATTATTGACTTTTTAGCTGGCTTTGTTGCCTTGGACATGAACTAGGACCTTAAGATTCTGCATGAAAGGAGGAATAGCAGCCGAGTTGCCCGGGAGAATGTGACAAGTGTTCATATGTAGTAAAAACCTGAGAAATCCGTCCGTTTTCGTCATTTATTATCGAATCGATTTAAAGCCAGATCGTCACATTGGCCGCTCTCCTCTCTGAAACGGTTGTACTTGTCGTCTGCAAAGCTATGTCGCGTGCTGCGGTATGCGGAGACTCTAAAAGCACCATGATTGAACACAGATGAAGCTACTAAGTTTATGTAATAGCAAGCAAGAAGCAGTACAATTCAAGTTTTAGGTATCGATTATTGACTTTTTAGCCGGCTTTGGTGCATTGGACATGAGCTAGGACCTTAAGATTCTGCATGAAAGGAGGACTAGCAGCCGAGTTGCACGGGAGAATATGAAAAGTGTTCATATGTAGTAAAAAACTGAGAAATCCGTCCGTTTTCGTCATTTGTTATGGAATCAACTTAAAGCCAGATCGTCACATTGGCCGCTCTTCTCTCTGAAACTGTTGTACTTATCTTCTGCAAAGCTATGTCGCGTGCTGCGGTATGCGGAGACACTAAAAGCACCATAGTAGAACACAGATCAAGCTTCTATGTTGATGTAAAAGCCAGTAAGAAGTAGTACAATTCAAGTTTTAGGTACTGATTATTAACTTTTTAGCTGGCTTTGGTGCCTTGGACATGAGCTAGGACCTTAAGATTCTGCATGAAAGGAGGACTAGCGGGCGAGTTGAACGGGAGAATGTGAGAAGTGTTCATATGTAGTAAAAACCTGAAAAATCCGTCCGTTTTCGTCATTTGTTATCGAATCAACTTAAAGATAAATCGTCACATTGGCCGCTCTTCTCCCTGAAACGGTTGTACTTAACGTCTGCAAAGCTATGTCGCGTGCTGCGGTATGCGGATACACTAAAAGCACCATAGTAGAACACAGATGAAGCTTGTAAGTTGATGTAATAGCCAGTAAGAAGTAATACAATTCACGTTTTAGTTATCGATTATTGACTTGTTAGCTGGATTTGGGGCCTTGGACATGAGCTAGGACCTTAATATTTTGCATTAATCGAGGACTAGCAGCCGAGTTGCATGGGAGAATGCGAAAAGTGTTCATATGTAGTAAAAACCTGAGAAATACGTCCGTTTTCGTCATTTGTTATGGAATCGACTTAAAGCCAGATCGTCACATAGGCTGCTCCTCTCTCTGAAACGATTGTACTTATCGTCTGCAAAGCTATGTCGCGTGCTGCGGTATGCGGAGACACTAAAAGCACCATAGTAGAACACAGATCAAACTTCTAAGTTAATGTAATAGAAAGTAAGAAGTAGTACAATTCAAGTTTTGGGTACTGATTATTTACTTTTTAGCTGGCTTTGGTGCCTTGGACATGAGCTAGGACCTTAAGATTCTGCATGAAAGGAGGACTAGCGGGCGAGTTGAACGGGAGAATGTGAGAAGTGTTCATATGTAGTAAAAACCTGAGAAATACGTCCGTTTTCGTCATTTGTTATCGAATCGACTTAAAGCCAGATCGTCACATTGGCCGCTCTTCTCTCTGAAACGGTTGTACTTATCGTCTGCAAAGCTATGTCGCGTGCTGCGTTACGCGGAGACACTAAAATCACCACAGTAGAACACAGATGAAGCTTCTAAGTTGATGTAATAGCCAGTAAGAAGTAGTAAAATTCAAGTTTTAGGTATCGACTATTGACTTTTTAGCTGGCTTTGATGCATTGGACATGAGCTAGGACCTTAAGATTCAGTATGAAAGGAGGACTAGCAGCCGCGTTGCATGGGAGAATGTGAAAAGTGTTCATATGTAGTAAAAACCTGAGAAATCCGTCCGTTTTCGTCATTTGGTATGGAATCAACTTAAAGCCAGATCGTCATATTTGCCGCTCTTCTCTCTGAAACGGTTGTACTTATCGTCTGCAAACCTATGTCGCGTGCTGCGGTATGTGGAGACACTAAAAGCACCATAGTAGAACACAGATGAAGCTTCTAAGTTGATGTAATAGTCAGTAAGAATTAGTACGATTCAAGTTTTAGGTACCGATTATTGACTTTTTAGCTGGCTTTGGTGCCTTGGACATGAGCTACGACCATAAGATTCTGCATGAAAGGAGGACCAGCAGCGGAGTTCCACGGGAGAATGTGAAAAGTGTTCATATGTAGTAAAAACCTGAGAAATCCGTCCGTTTTCGTCATTTGTTATCGAATCGACTTAAAGCCAGATCGTCACATTGGCCGCTCTTCTCTCTGAAACGGTTGTACTTATCGTCTGCAAAGCTATGTCGCGTGCTGCGGTATGCGGAGACACTAAAAGCACCATAGTAGAACACAGATGACGCTTCTAAGTTGATGTAATAGCCAGTAAGAAGTAGTACAATTCAAGTTTTAGGTATCGATTATTGACATTTTAGCTGGCTTTGGTGCCTTGGACATAAGCTAGGACCTTAAGATTCTGCATGAAAGGAGGATTAGCAGCCGAGTTGTACGGGAGAATGTGAAAAGTCTTCATATGTAGTAAAATCCTGAGAAATCCGTCCGTTTTCGTCATTTCTTATGGAATCGACTTAAAGCCAAATCGTCACATTGCCGCTCTTCTCTCTGAAACGGTTGTACTTATCGTCTGCAAAGCTATGTCGCGTGCTGCGGTATGCGGAGACACTAAAAGCACCATAGTAGAACACAGATCAAACTTCTAAGTTAATGTAATAGCCAGTAAGAAGTAGTACAATTCAAGTTTTGGGTACTGATTATTTACTTTTTAGCTGGCTTTGGTGCCTTGGACATGAGCTAGGACCTTAACATTCTGCATGAAAGGTGGACTAGCGGGCGAGTTGAACGGGAGAATGTGAGAAGTGTTCATATGTAGTAAAAACCTGAGAAATCCGTCCGTTTTCGTCATTTGTTATCGAATCGACTTAAAGCCAGATCGTCACATTTTCCGCTCTTTTCCCTCAAACGGTTGTACTTAACGTCTGCAAAGCTATGTCGCGTGCTGCGGTATGCGGAGACACTAAAAGCGCCATAGTAGAACACAGATGAAGCTTCTAAGTTGATGTAATAGCCAGTAAGAAGTAATATAATTCACGTTTTAGGTATCGATTATTGACTTTTTAGCCGGCTTTGATGCCTTGGACATGAGCTAGGACCTTAAGATTCAGTATGAAAGGAGGACTAGCAGCCGAGTTGCATGGGAGAATGTGAAAAGTGTTCAAATGTAGTAAAAACCTGAGAAATCCGTCCGTTTTCGTCATTTGGTATGGAATCAACTTAAAGCCAGATCGTCACATTGACCGCTCTTCTCTCTGTAACGGTTGTACTTATCGTCTGCAAAGCTATGTCGCGTGCTGCGTTACGCGGAGACACTAAAATCACCACAGTGGAACACAGATGAAGCTTCTAAGTTGATGTAATAGCCAGTAAGAAGTAGTACAATTCAAGTTTTAGGTATAGACTATTGACTTTTTAGCTGGCTTTGATGCCTTGGACATGAGCTAGGACCTTAAGATTCAGTATGAAAGGAGGACTAGCAGCCGCGTTGCATGGGAGAATGTGAAAAGTGTTCATATGTAGTAAAAACCTGAGAAATCCGTCCGTTTTCGTCATTTGGTATGGAATCAACTTAAAGCCAGATCGTCATATTGGCCGCTCTTCCCTCTGAAACGGTTGTACTTATCGTCTGCAAACCTATGTCGCGTGCTGCGGTATGTGGAGACACTAAAAGCACCATAGTAGAACACAGATTAAGCTTCTAAGTTGATGTATTAGCCAGTAAGAATTAATACGATTCAAGTTTTAGGTATCGATTATTGACTTTTTAGCTGGCTTTGGTGCCTTGGACATGAGCTAGGACCATAAGATTCTGCATGAAAGGAGGACCAGCAGCGGAGTTCCACGGGAGAATGTGAAAAGTGTTCATATGTAGTAAAAACCTGAGAAATCCGTCCGTTTTCGTCATTTGTTATCGAATCGACTTAAAGCCAGATCGTCACATTGTGCGCTCTTCTCTCTGAAACGGTTGTACTTATCGTCTGCAAAGCTATGTCGCGTGCTGCGGTATGCGGAGACACTAAAAGCACCATAGTAGAACACAGATGAAGCTTCTAATTTGATGTAATAGCCAGTAAGAAGTAGTACAATTCAAGTTTTAGGTATCGATTATTGACATTTTAGCTGGCTTTGGTGCCTTGGACATAAGCTAGGACCTTAAGATTCTGCATGAAAGGAGGATTAGCACCCGAGTTGTACGGGAGAAAGTGAGAAGTGTTCATATCTAGTAAAAACCTGAGAAATCCGTCAGTTTTCGTCATTTGTTATCGAATCGACTTAAGGCCAGATCGTCACATTGGCCACTCCTCTCTGAAACGGTTGTACTTATCGTCTGCAAAGCTATGTCGCGTGCTGCGGTATGCGGAGACACTAAAAGCACCATAGTAGAAAACAGATGAAGCTTCTAAGTTGATGTAATAGCCAGTAAGAAGTAGTACAATTCAAGTTTTAGGTATCGATTATTAACATTTTAGCTGGCTTTGGTGCCTTGGACAAGAGCTAGGACCTTAAGATTCTGCATGAAAGGATGACTAGCAGCCGAGTTGCACGAAAGAATGTGAAAGGTGTTCATATGTAGCAAAAATCTGAGAAATACGTCCGTTTTCGTCATTTGTTATCGAATCGACTTAAAGCCAGATCGTCACATTGGCCGCTCTTCTCTCTGAAACGGTTGTACTTATCGTCTGCAAAGCTATGCCGCGTGCTGCGTTATGCGGTGACACTAAAGTCACCATAGTGGAACACAGATGAAGCTTCTAAGTTGTGTAATAGCCAGTAAGAAGTTGTACAATTTACGTTTTAGGTATCGATTATTGACTTTATAGCTGGCTTTGGTGCCTTGGACATGAGCTAGGACCTTAAGATTCTGCATGAAACGAGGACCAGCAGCGGAGTTCCACGGTAGAATGTGAAAAGTGTTCATATGTAGGAAAAACCTGAGAAATCCGTTCGTTTTCGACATTTGTTGTCGAGTCGACTTAAAGCCAGATCGTCACATTGGCCGCTCTTCTCTCTGAAACGGTTGTACTTATCGTCTGCAAAGCTATGCCGCGTGCTGCGTTATGCGGTGACACTAAAGTCACCATAGTGGAACACAGATGAAGCTTCTAAGTTGTGTAATAGCCAGTAAGAAGTTGTACAATTTACGTTTTAGGTATCGATTATTAACTTTATAGCTGGCTTTGGTGCCTTGGACATGAGCTAGAACTTTAAGATTCTGCATGAAAGGGGGACTAGCAGCCGAGTTGCACGGGAGAATGTGAAAAGTGTTCATATGTAGTAAAAACCTTAGAAATTCGTCCGTTTTCGTCAATTTGTTATCGAATCGACTTAAAGCCAGATCGTCACATTGGCCGCTCTTCTCTCTGAAACGGTTGTACTTATCGTCTGCAAAACTATGTCGCGTGCTGCGGTATGCGGAGACACAAAAACCACCATAGTAGAACACAGATGAAGCTTCTAAGTTGATGTCATAACCAGTAAGAAGTAGTACAATTCAAGTTTTACGTATCGATTATTGCCTTTTTGCTGGCTTTGATGCCTTGGACATGAGCTAGAACCTTAAGATTCTGCATGAAAGGAGGACTAGCAGCCGAGTTGCACGGGAGAATGTGAAAAGTGTTCATATGTAGTAAAAACCTTAGAAATTCGTCCGTTTTCGTCAATTTGTTATCGAATCGACTTAAAGCCAGATCGTCACATTGGCCGCTCTTCTCTCTGAAACGGTTGTACTTATCGTCTGCAAAGCTATGTCGCATGCTGCGTTATGCGGAGACACTAAAATCAGCACAGTGGAACACAGATGAAGCTTCTAAGTTGATGTAATAGCCAGTAAGAAGTAGTACAATTCAAATTTTAGGTATCGATTATTGACATTATAGCTGGCTTTGATGCCTTGGACATGAGCTAGGATCTTAAGATTCAGTATGAAAGGAGGACTAGCAGCCGAGTTGCATGGGAGAATGTGAAAAGTGTTCAAATGTAGTAAAAACCTGAGAAATCCGTCGGTTTTCGTCATTTGTTATGGAATCAACTTAAAGCCAGATCGTCACATTGGCCGCTCTACTCTCTGAAACGGTTGTACTTATCGTCTGCAAAGCTACGTCGCGTGCTGCGTTACGCGGAGACACTAAAATCACCACAGTGGAACACAGATGAAGCTTCTAAGTTGGTGTAATAGCCAGTAAGAATTAGTACGATTCAAGTTTTAGGTATCGATTATTGACATTTTAGCTGGCTTTGGTGCCTTGGACATAAGCTAGGACCTTAAGATTCTGCATGAAAGGAGGATTAGCAGCCGAGTTGTACGGGAGAATGTGAAAAGTCTTCATATGTAGTAAAAACCTGAGAAATCCGTCCGTTTTCGTCATTTGTTATCGAATCGACTTAAAGCCAGATCGTCACATTGGCCGCTCTTCTCTCTGAAACGGTTGTACTTATCGTCTGCAAAGCCATGCCGCGTGCTGGGTTATGCGGAGACACTAAAGTCACCATAGTGGAACACAGATGAAGCTTCTAAGTTGTGTAATAGCCAGTAAGAAGTTGTACAATTCAAGTTTTAGGTATCGATTATTGACTTTTTAGCTGGCTTTGGTGCCTTGGGCGTGAGCTAGAACCTTAAGATTCTGCATGAAAGGAGGACTAGCAGCCGAGTTGCACGGGAGAATGTGAAAAGTGTTCATATGTAGTAAAAACCTGAGAAATCCGTCCGTTTTCGTCATTTGTTATGGAATCGACTTAAAGCCAGATCGTCACATTGCCGCTCTTCTCTCTGAAACGGTTGTACTTATCGTCTGCAAAGCTATGTCGCGTTCTGCGTTATGCGGAGACACTAAAAGCACCATAGTAGAACACACATGAAGCTTCTAAGTTGATGTAATAGCCAGTAAGAAGTAGTACAATTCAAGTTTTAGGTTCTGATTATTTATATTTTAGCTGGCTTTGGTGCCTTGGACATGAGCTGGGACCTTAAGATTCTGCATGAAAGGATGACTAGCAGGCGAGTTGTACGGGAGAAAGTGAGAAGTGTTCATATGTAGTAAAAACCTGAGAAATCCGTCCGTTTTCGTCATTTGTTATCGAATCGACTTAAGGACAGATCGTCACATTGGCCGCTCTTCTCTCTGAAACGGTTGTACTTATCGTCTGCAAAGCTATGTCGCGGACTGCGGTATGCGGAGACACTAAAAGCACCATAGTAGAACACAGATGAAGCTTCTAAGTTGATGTAATAGCCAGTAAGAAGTAGTACAATTCAAGTTTTAGGTATCGATTATTGACATTTTAGCTGGCTTTGGTGCCTTGGACATGAGCTAGGACCTTAAGATTCTGCATGAAAGGATGACTAGCAGCCGAGTTGCGCGAAAGAATGTGAAAGGTGTTCATATGTAGTAAAAACCTGAGAAATCCGTCCGTTTTCATCATTTGTTATCGTATCGACTCAAAGCCAGATCGTCACATTGGCCGCTCTTCTCTCTGAAACGGTTGTACTTATCGTCTGCAAAGCTATGTCGCGTGCTGCGGTATGCGGAGACACAAAAAGCACCATAGTGGAACACAGATGAAACTTCTAAGTTGATGTAATAGCCAGTAAGATGTAGTACAATTTAAGTTTTAGGTATCGATTATTGACTCTTTAGCTGGCTTTGGTGCCTTGGACATGAGCTAGGACCTTAAGAATCTGCATGAAAGGAGGACTAGCAGCCGAGTTGCACGGGAGAATGTGAAAAGTGTTCATATGTAGCACAAACCTAAGAAATTCGTCCGTGTTCGTCATTTGTTATCGAATCGACACAAAGCCAGATCGTCACATTGGCCGCTCTTCTCTCTGAAACGGTTGTACTTATCGTCTGCAAAGCTATTTCGCGTTTTGCGGTATGCGGAGACACTAAAAGCACCATAGAAGAATACAGATGAACCTTCTAAGTTGATGTAATAGCCAGTAAGAAGTAGTACAATTCAAGTTTTAGGTATCGATTATTGACTTTTTAGCTGGCTTTGGTGCCTTGGACATGAGCTAGGACCTTATGATTCTGCATGAAAGGAGGACTAGCAGCCGAGTTGCACGAGAGAATGTGAAAAGTGTTCATATGTAGTAAAAACCTTTGAAATCCGTATGTTTTCGTCATTTGTTTTCGAATCGACTTAAAGCCAGATCGTCATATTGGCCGCTCTTCTCTCTGAAACGGTTGTACTTATCGTCTGCAAAGCTATGTCGCGTGCTGCGGTATGCGGAGACACTAAAAGCACCATAGTAGAACACACATGAAGCTTCTAAGTTGATGTAATAGCCAGTAAGACGTAGTACAATTCACGTTTTAGGTATCGATTATTGACTTTTTAACTGGCTTTGGTGCCTTTGACATGAGCTAGGACCTTAAGATTCTGCATGAAAGGATGACTAGCAGGCGAGTTGTACGGGACAAAGTGAGAAGTGTTCATATGTAGTAAAAACCTGAGAAATCCGTCCCTTTTCGTCATTTGTTATCGAATCGACTTAAGGACAGATCGTCACATTGGCCACTCTTCTCTCTGAAACGGTTGTACTTATCGTCTGCAAAGCTATATCGCGTGCTGCGGTATTGGGAGACACTAAAAGCACCATAGTGGAACACAGATGAAGCTTCTAAATTGATGTAATAGCCAGTAAGAAATAGTACATTTCAAGTTTTAGGTATCGATTATTGACTTTTTAGCTGGCTTTGGTGCCTTGGATGTGAGCTAGGACCTTAAGATTCTGCATGAAAGGGGGACTAGCAGCCGAGTTGCACGGGAGAATGTGAAAAGTGTTCATATGTAGTAAAAACCTGAGAAACCCGTCCGTTTTCGTCATTTGTTATCGAATCGACTTAAAGCCAGGTCGTCACATTTGCCGCTCTTCTCTCTGAAACGGTTGTACTTATCGTCTGAAAGCTATGTCGCGTGCTGCGGTATGTAAGAACACTAAAAGCACCATAGTAGAACACAGATGAAGCTTCTAAGATGATGTAATAGCCAGTAAGAATTAATACAATACCAGTTTTAGGTATCGATTATTGACTTTTTAGCTGGCTTTGGTGCCTTGGACATGAGCTACGACCTTAAGATTCTGCATCAAAGGAGGACTAGCAGCCGAGTTGCACGGGAGAATGTGAAAAGTGTTCATATGTAGTAAAAACCTGTGAAATCCGTCCGTTTTCGTCATTTGCTATCGAATCGACTTAAAGCCAGATCGTCACATTGGCCGCTCTTCTCTCTGAAACGGTTGTACTTATCGGCTGCAAACCTATGTCGCGTGCTGCGGTATGTGAAGACTCTAAAAGCACCGTAGTAGAACACAGAAGAAGCTTCTAAGTTGATGTAATAGCCAGTAAGATGTACTACAACTCAAGTTTTAGGTATCGATTATTGACCTTTTAGCTGGCTTTGGTGCCTTTTACATGAGCTAGGACCTGAAGATTCTGCATGAAAGGAGGACTAGCAGCCGAATTGCACGGGAGATTGTGAAAAGTGTTCATATGTAGTAAAAACCTGAGAAATCCGTCCGTTTTCGACATTTGTTATGGAATCGACGTAAAGCCAGAACGTCACATCGGACGCTCTTCTCTCTGAAACGGTTGTACATATCGTCTGCAAAGCTATGTCGCGTGCTGCGGTATGCGGAGACACTAAAAGCACCATAATAGAACACAGATGAAGCTTCTAAATTGATGTAATAGCCAGTAAGAAGTAGTACAATTCAAGTTTTACGTATCGATTATTGCCTTTTTAGCTGGCTTTGGTGCCTTGGACATGAGCTAGGACCTTAAGATTCTGCATGAAAGGAGGACTAGCAGCCGAGTTGCACGGGAGAATGTGAAAAGTGTTCATATGTAGTAATAACCTGAGAAATCCGTTCGTTATCGTCATTTGTCTTCGAATCGACTTCAAGCCAGATCGTCACATTGGCTGCTCTTCTCTCTGAAACGGTTGTACTTAGCGTCTGCAAAGCTATGTCGCGTGCTGCGATATGCGGAGACACTAAAATCACCATAGTAGGACACAGATGATGCTTCTAAGTTGATGTAATAGCCAGTAAGAAGTAGTACAATTAGAGTTTTAGGTATCGATTATTGACTTTTAGCTGGATTTGGTGCCTTGGACATGAGCTAGGACCTTAAGATTCTGCACGTAAGGAGGACTAGCAGCCGAATTGCATGGGATAATGTGAAAAGTGTTCATATGTAGTAAAAACCTGAGAAATCCGTCCGTTTTCGTCATTTGTTATCGAATCGACTTAAAGCCAGGTCGTCACATTGGCCGCTCTTCTCTCTGAAACGGTTGTACATATCTTCTGCAAAGCTATGTCGCGTGCTGCGGTATGCGGAGACACTAAAAGCACCATAGTAGAACACAGATGAAGCTTCTAAGATGATGTAATAGCCAGTAAGAAGTAGTACATCTCAAGTTCTAGGTATCGATTATTGCCTTTTTAGCTGGTTTTGGTGCCTTGGACATGAGCTATGACCATAAGATTCTGCATGAAAGGAGGACTAGCAGCCGAATTGCACGCGAGATTGTGAGAAGTGTTCATATGTAGTAAAAACCTGAGAAATCCGTCCGTATTCGTCATTTGTTATGGAATCGACTTAAAGCCAGATCGTCACTTGGCCGCTCTTCTCTCTGAAACGGTTGTACTTATCGTCTGCAAAGCTATGTCGCGTTCTGCGTTATGCGGAGACACTAAAATCAGCACAGTGGAACACAGATGAAGCTTCTAAGTTGATGTAATAGCCAGTAAGAAGTAGTACAATTCAAATTTTAGGTATCGATTATTGACATTTTAGCTGGCTTTGATGCCTTGGACATGAGCTAGGACCTTAAGATTCTGCATGAAAGGAGGACTATCAGCCGAATTGCATGCGAGATTGTGAAAAGTGTTCATATGTACTAAAAACCTGAGAAATCCGTCCGTATTCGTCATTTGTTATGGAGTCGACTTAAAGCCAGATCGTCACATTGGCCGCTCTTCTCTCTGAAACGATTCTACTTATCGTCTGCAAAGCTATGTCGCGTGCTGCGGTTTGTGGAGACACTAAAAGCACCATAGTAGAACACAGATGAAGCTTCTAAGATGATGTAATAGCCAGTAAGAAGTAGTACAATTCAAGTTTTAAGTATCGATTATTGACTTTTTAGCTGGCTGTGGTGCCTTGGACATGAGCTACGACCTTAAGATTCTGCATGAAAGGAGGACTAGCAGCCGAGTTGCACGGGAGGATGTGAAAAGTGTTCATATGTAGTAAAAACCTGAGAAATCCGTCCGTTTTCGTCATTTGTTATCGAATCGACTTAAAACCAGATCGTCACATTGGCCGCTCTTCGCTCTGAAACGGTTGTACTTATCGTCTGCAAAGCTATGTCGCGTGCTGCGGAATGCGGAGACACTAATAGCACCATAGTAGAACAGAGATGAAGCTTTTAAGTTGATGTAATAGCCAGTAAGAAGTAGTACAATTCAAGTTTTAGGTATCGATTATTGACTTTTAGCTGGATTTGGTGCCTTGGACATGAGCTAGGACCTTAAGAATCTGCATTAAAGGAGGACTAGCAGCCGAGTTGCACGGGAGAATGTGAAAAGTGTTCATATGTAGCACAAACCTAAGAAATTCGTTCGTGTTCGTCATTTGTTATCGAATCGACACAAAGCCAGATCGTCACATTGGCCGCTCTTCTCTCTGAAACGGTTGTACTTATCGTCTGCAAAGCTATTTCGCGTGCTGCGGTATGCGGAGACACTAAAAGCACCATAGAAGAATACAGATGAACCTTCTAAGTTGATGTAATAGCCAGTAAGAAGTAGTACAATTCAAGTTTTAGGTATCGATTATTGACTTTTTAGCTGGCTTTGGTGCCTTGGACATGAGCTAGGACCTTATGATTCTGCATGAAAGGAGGACTAGCAGCCGAGTTGCACGAGAGAATGTGAAAAGTGTTCATATGTAGTAAAAACCTTTGAAATCCGTATGTTTTCGTCATTTGTTTTCGAATCGACTTAAAGCCAGATCGTCATATTGGCCGCTCTTCTCTCTGAAACGGTTGTACTTATCGTCTGCAAAGCTATGTCGCGTGCTGCGGTATGCGGAGACACTAAAAGCACCATAGTAGAACACACATGAAGCTTCTAAATTGATGTAATAGCCAGTAAGAAATAGTACATTTCAAGTTTTAGGTATCGATTATTGACTTTTTAGCTGGCTTTGGTGCCTTGGATGTGAGCTAGGACCTTAAGATTCTGCATGAAAGGGGGACTAGCAGCCGAGTTGCACGGGAGAATGTGAAAAGTGTTCATATGTAGTAAAAACCGGAGAAACCCGTCCGTTTTCGTCATTTGTTATCGAATCGACTTAAAGCCAGGTCGTCACATTTGCCGCTCTTCTCTCTGAAACGGTTGTACTTATCGTCTGAAAGCTATGTCGCGTGCTGCGGTATGTAAGAACACTAAAAGCACCATAGTAGAACACAGATGAAGCTTCTAAGATGATGTAATAGCCAGTAAGAATTAATACAATACCAGTTTTAGGTATCGATTATTGACTTTTTAGCTGGCTTTGGTGCCTTGGACATGAGCTACGACCTTAAGATTCTGCATCAAAGGAGGACTAGCAGCCGAGTTGCACGGGAGAATGTGAAAAGTGTTCATATGTAGTAAAAACCTGTGAAATCCGTCCGTTTTCGTCATTTGCTATCGAATCGACTTAAAGCCAGATCGTCACATTGGCCGCTCTTCTCTCTGAAACGGTTGTACTTATCGGCTGCAAACCTATGTCGCGTGCTGCGGTATGTGAAGACTCTAAAAGCACCGTAGTAGAACACAGAAGAAGCTTCTAAGTTGATGTAATAGCCAGTAAGATGTACTACAACTCAAGTTTTAGGTATCGATTATTGACCTTTTAGCTGGCTTTGGTGCCTTTTACATGAGCTAGGACCTGAAGATTCTGCATGAAAGGAGGACTAGCAGCCGAATTGCACGGGAGATTGTGAAAAGTGTTCATATGTAGTAAAAACCTGAGAAATCCGTCCGTTTTCGACATTTGTTATGGAATCGACGTAAAGCCAGAACGTCACATCGGACGCTCTTCTCTCTGAAACGGTTGTACATATCGTCTGCAAAGCTATGTCGCGTGCTGCGGTATGCGGAGACACTAAAAGCACCATAATAGAACACAGATGAAGCTTCTAAATTGATGTAATAGCCAGTAAGAAGTAGTACAATTCAAGTTTTACGTATCGATTATTGCCTTTTTAGCTGGCTTTGGTGCCTTGGACATGAGCTAGGACCTTAAGATTCTGCATGAAAGGAGGACTAGCAGCCGAGTTGCACGGGAGAATGTGAAAAGTGTTCATATGTAGTAATAACCTGAGAAATCCGTTCGTTATCGTCATTTGTCTTCGAATCGACTTCAAGCCAGATCGTCACATTGGCTGCTCTTCTCTCTGAAACGGTTGTACTTAGCGTCTGCAAAGCTATGTCGCGTGCTGCGATATGCGGAGACACTAAAATCACCATAGTAGGACACAGATGATGCTTCTAAGTTGATGTAATAGCCAGTAAGAAGTAGTACAATTAGAGTTTTAGGTATCGATTATTGACTTTTAGCTGGATTTGGTGCCTTGGACATGAGCTAGGACCTTAAGATTCTGCACGTAAGGAGGACTAGCAGCCGAATTGCATGGGATAATGTGAAAAGTGTTCATATGTAGTAAAAACCTGAGAAATCCGTCCGTTTTCGTCATTTGTTATCGAATCGACTTAAAGCCAGGTCGTCACATTGGCCGCTCTTCTCTCTGAAACGGTTGTACATATCTTCTGCAAAGCTATGTCGCGTGCTGCGGTATGCGGAGACACTAAAAGCACCATAGTAGAACACAGATGAAGCTTCTAAGATGATGTAATAGCCAGTAAGAAGTAGTACATCTCAAGTTCTAGGTATCGATTATTGCCTTTTTAGCTGGTTTTGGTGCCTTGGACATGAGCTATGACCATAAGATTCTGCATGAAAGGAGGACTAGCAGCCGAATTGCACGCGAGATTGTGAGAAGTGTTCATATGTAGTAAAAACCTGAGAAATCCGTCCGTATTCGTCATTTGTTATGGAATCGACTTAAAGCCAGATCGTCACTTGGCCGCTCTTCTCTCTGAAACGGTTGTACTTATCGTCTGCAAAGCTATGTCGCGTTCTGCGTTATGCGGAGACACTAAAATCAGCACAGTGGAACACAGATGAAGCTTCTAAGTTGATGTAATAGCCAGTAAGAAGTAGTACAATTCAAATTTTAGGTATCGATTATTGACATTTTAGCTGGCTTTGATGCCTTGGACATGAGCTAGGACCTTAAGATTCTGCATGAAAGGAGGACTATCAGCCGAATTGCATGCGAGATTGTGAAAAGTGTTCATATGTACTAAAAACCTGAGAAATCCGTCCGTATTCGTCATTTGTTATGGAGTCGACTTAAAGCCAGATCGTCACATTGGCCGCTCTTCTCTCTGAAACGATTCTACTTATCGTCTGCAAAGCTATGTCGCGTGCTGCGGTTTGTGGAGACACTAAAAGCACCATAGTAGAACACAGATGAAGCTTCTAAGATGATGTAATAGCCAGTAAGAAGTAGTACAATTCAAGTTTTAAGTATCGATTATTGACTTTTTAGCTGGCTGTGGTGCCTTGGACATGAGCTACGACCTTAAGATTCTGCATGAAAGGAGGACTAGCAGCCGAGTTGCACGGGAGGATGTGAAAAGTGTTCATATGTAGTAAAAACCTGAGAAATCCGTCCGTTTTCGTCATTTGTTATCGAATCGACTTAAAACCAGATCGTCACATTGGCCGCTCTTCGCTCTGAAACGGTTGTACTTATCGTCTGCAAAGCTATGTCGCGTGCTGCGGAATGCGGAGACACTAATAGCACCATAGTAGAACAGAGATGAAGCTTTTAAGTTGATGTAATAGCCAGTAAGAAGTAGTACAATTCAAGTTTTAGGTATCGATTATTGACTTTTAGCTGGATTTGGTGCCTTGGACATGAGCTAGGACCTTAAGAATCTGCATTAAAGGAGGACTAGCAGCCGAGTTGCACGGGAGAATGTGAAAAGTGTTCATATGTAGCACAAACCTAAGAAATTCGTTCGTGTTCGTCATTTGTTATCGAATCGACACAAAGCCAGATCGTCACATTGGCCGCTCTTCTCTCTGAAACGGTTGTACTTATCGTCTGCAAAGCTATTTCGCGTGCTGCGGTATGCGGAGACACTAAAAGCACCATAGAAGAATACAGATGAACCTTCTAAGTTGATGTAATAGCCAGTAAGAAGTAGTACAATTCAAGTTTTAGGTATCGATTATTGACTTTTTAGCTGGCTTTGGTGCCTTGGACATGAGCTAGGACCTTATGATTCTGCATGAAAGGAGGACTAGCAGCCGAGTTGCACGAGAGAATGTGAAAAGTGTTCATATGTAGTAAAAACCTTTGAAATCCGTATGTTTTCGTCATTTGTTTTCGAATCGACTTAAAGCCAGATCGTCATATTGGCCGCTCTTCTCTCTGAAACGGTTGTACTTATCGTCTGCAAAGCTATGTCGCGTGCTGCGGTATGCGGAGACACTAAAAGCACCATAGTAGAACACACATGAAGCTTCTAAGTTGATGTAATAGCCAGTAAGAAGTAGTACAATTCACGTTTTAGGTATCGATTATTGACTTTTTAACTGGCTTTGGTGCCTTTGACATGAGCTATGACCTTAAGATTCTGCATGAAAGGATGACTAGCAGCCGAGTAGTACGGGAGAAAGTGAGAAGTGTTCATATGTAGTAAAAACCTGAGAAATCCGTCCGTTTTCGTCATTTGTTATCGAATCGACTTAAATACAGATCGTCTCATTGGCCACTCTTCTCTCTGAAACGGTTGTACTTATCGTCTGCAAAGCTATATCGCGTGCTGCGGTATTGGGAGACACTAAAAGCACCATAGTAGAACACAGATGAAGCTTCTAAGTTGATGTAATAGCCAGTAAGAAGTAGTACAATTCAAGTTTTAGGTATCGATTATTGACATTTTAGCTGGCTTTGGTGCCTTGGACATGAGCTAGGACCTTAAGATTCTGCATGAAAGGATGACTAGCAGCCGAGTTGCACGAAAGAATGTGAAAGGTGTTCATATGTAGTAAAAACCTGAGAAATCCGTCCGTTTTCATCATTTGTTATCGTATCGACTTAAAGCCAGATCGTCACATTGGCCGCTCTTCTCTCTGAAACGGTTGTACTTATCGTCTGCAAAGCTATGTCGCGTGCTGCGGTATGCGGAGACACAAAAAGCACCATAGTGGAACACAGATGAAGCTTCTAAATTGATGTAACAGCCAGTAAGAAGTAGTACATTTCAAGTTTTAGGTATCGATTATTGACTTTTTAGCTGGCTTTGGTGCCTTGGATGTGAGCTAGGACCTTAAGATTCTGCATGAAAGGGGGACTAGCAGCCGAGTTGCACGGGAGATTGTGAAAAGTGTTCATATGTAGTAAAAACCTGAGAAATCCGTCCGTTTTCGACATTTGTTATGGAATCGACGTAAAGCCAGAACGTCACATCGGCCGCTCTTCTCTCTGAAACGGTTGTACATATCGTCTGCAAAGCTATGTCGCGTGCTGCGGTATGCGGAGACACTAAAAGCACCATAATAGAACACAGATGAAGCTTCTAAATTGATGTAATAGCCAGTAAGAAGTAGTACAATTCAAGTTTTACGTATCGATTATTGACTTTTTAGCTGGCTTTGCTGCCTTGGACATGAGCTAGGACCTTAAGATTCTGCATCAAAGGAGGACTAGCAGCCGAGTTGCACGGGAGAATGTGAAAAGTGTTCATATGTAGTAAAAACCTGAGAAATCCGTTCGTTATCGTCATTTGTCTTCGAATCGACTTCAAGCCAGATCGTCACATTGGCTGCTCTTCTCTCAGAAACGGTTGTACTTATCGTCTGCAAAGCTATGTCGCGTGCTGCGATATGCGGAGACACTAAAATCACCATACTAGGACACAGATGATGCTTCTAAGTTGATGTAATAGCCAGTAAGAAGTAGTACAATTCAAGTTTTAGGTATCGATTATTGACTTTTAGCTGGATTTGGTGCCTTGGACATGAGCTAGGACCTTAAGATTCTGCACGAAAGGAGGACTAGCAGCCGAATTGCATGGGATAATGTGAAAAGTGTTCATATGTAGTAAAAACCTGAGAAATCCGTCCGTTTTCGTCATTTGTTATCGAATCGACTTAAAGCCAGATCGTCACATTGGCCGCTCTTCTCTCTGAAACGGTTGTACTTATCGTCTGCAAAGCTATGTCGCGTGCTGCAGTATGTGGAGACACTAAAAATACCATAGTAGAACACAGATGAAGCTTCTAAGTTGATGTAATAGCAAGTAAGAAGTAGTACAACACAAGTTTTAGGTATCGATTATTGAATTTTTAGCTGGCTTTTTTGCCTTTTACATGAGCTAGGACCTTAAGATTCTGCATGAAAGGAGGACTAGCAGCCGAATTGCACGGAAGATTGTGAAAAGTGTTCATATGTAGTAAAAACCTGAGAAATCCGTCCGTATTCGTCATTTGTTATGGAATCGACTTAAAGACAGATCGTCACATTGGCCGCTCTTCTCTCTCAAACGGTTGTACTTATCGTCTGCAAAGCTATGTTGTGTGCTGCGGTATGTGGAGACACTAAAAGCACCATAGTAGAACACAGATGAAGCTTCTAAGTTCATGTAATAAATTGTAAGAAGTAGTACAATTCATGTTTTAGGTATCGATTATTGAATTTTTAGCTGGCTTGGGTGCCTTAGACATGAGCTAGGACCTTAAGATTCTACATGAAAATAGGACTAGCAGCCGAATTGCATGGGATAATGTGAAAAGTGTTCATATGTAGTAAAAACCTGAGAAATCCGTCCGTTTTCGTCATTTGTTATGGAATCGACTTAAAGCCAGGTCGTCACATTGGCCGCTCTTCTCTCTGAATCGGTTGTACATATCTTCTGCAAAGCTATGTCGCGTGCTGCGGTATGCGGAGACACTAAAAGCACCATAGTAGAACACAGATGAAGCTTCTAAGATGATGTAATAGCCAGTAAGAAGTAGTACATCTCAAGTTCTAGGTATCGATTATTGCCTTTTTAGCTGGTTTTGGTGCCTTGGACATGAGCTATGACCATAAGATTCTGCATGAAAGGAGGACTAGCAGCCGAATTGCACGCGAGATTGTGAGAAGTGTTCATATGTAGTAAAAACCTGAGAAATACGTCCGTATTCGTCATTTGTTATGGAATCGACTTAAAGCCAGATCGTCACATTGGCCGCTCTTCTCTCTGAAACGATTGTACTTATCGTCTGCAAAGCTATGTCGCGTGCTGCGGTTTGTGGAGACACTAAAAGCACCATAGTAGAACACAGATGAAGCTTCTAAGATGATGTAATAGCCAGTAAGAAGTAGTACAATTCAAGTTTTAAGTATCGATTATTGACTTTTTAGCTGGCTTTGGTGCCTTGGACATGAGCTACGACCTTAAGATTCTGCATGAAAGGAGGACTAGCAGCCGAGTTGCACGGGAGGATGTGAAAAGTGTTCATATGTAGTAAAAACCTGAGAAATCCGTCCGTTTTCGTCATTTGTTATCGAATCGACTTAAATCCAGATCGTCACATTGGCCGCTCTTCGCTCTGAAACGGTTGTACTTATCGTCTGCAAAGCTATGTCGCGTGCTGCGGAATGCGGAGACACTAATAGCACCATAGTAGAACAGAGATGAAGCTTTTAAGTTGATGTAATAGCCAGTAAGAAGTAGTACAATTCACGTTTTAGGTATCGATTATTGACTTTTAGCTGGATTTGGTGCCTTGGACATGAGCTAGGACCTTAAGATTCTGCATGAAAGGAGGTCTAGCAGCCGAATTGCATGGGATAATGTGAAAAGTGTTCATATGTAGTAAAAACCTGAGAAATCTGTCCGTTTTCGTCATTTGTTATCGAATCGACTTAAAGCCAGATCGTCACATTGGCCGCTCTTCTCTCTGAAACGGTTGTACTTATCGTCTGCAAAGCTATGTCGCGAGCTGCGGTATGTGGAGACACTAAAAATACCATAGTAGAACACAGATGAAGCTTCTAAGTTGATGTAATAACCAGTAAGAAGTAGTACAATTCAAGTTTTAGGTATCGATTATTGACTTTTAGCTGGATTTGGTGCCTTGGACATGAGCTAGGACCTTAAGATTCTGCATCAAAGGAGGACTAGCAGCCGAGTTGCACGGGAGAATGTGAAAAGTGTTCATATGTAGTAAAAACCTGTGAAATAGGTCCGTTTTCGTCATTTGTTATCGAATCGACTTAAAGCCAGATCGTCACATTGGCCGCTCTTCTCTCTGAAGCGGTTGTACTTATCGTCTGCAAAGCTATGTCGCGTGCTGCGGTATGTGAAGCCTCTAAAAGCACCATAGTATAACACAGATGAAGCTTCTAAGTTGATGTAATAGCCAGTAAGAAGTAGTACAACACAAGTTTTAGGTATCGATTATTGAATTTTTAGCTGGCTTTTTTGCCTTTTACATGAGCTAGGACCTTAAGATTCTGCATGAAAGGAGGACTAGCAGCGGAATTGCACGGAAGATTGTGAAAAGTGTTCATATGTAGTATAAACCTGAGAATTCCGTCCGTATTCGTCATTTGTTATGGAATCGACTTAAAGACAGATCGTCACATTGGCCGCTCTTCTCTCTCAAACGGTTGTACTTATCGTCTGCAAAGCTATGTTGTGTGCTGCGGTATGTGGAGACACTAAAAGCACCATAGTAGAACACAGATGAAGCTTCTAAGTTGATGTAATAAATTGTAAGAAGTAGTACAATTCATGTTTTAGGTATCGATTATTGAATTTTTAGCTGGCTTGGGTGCCTTAGACATGAGCTAGGACTTTAAGATTCTACATGAAAATAGGACTAGCAGCCGTATTGCATGGGATAATGTGAAAAGTGTTCATATGTAGTAAAAACCTGAGAAATCCGTACGTTTTCGTCATTTGTTATCGAATCGACTTAAAACCAGATCGTCACATTGGCCGCTCTTCGCTCTGAAACGGTTGTACTTATCGTCTGCAAAGCTATGTCGCGTGCTGCGGAATGCGGAGACACTAATAGCACCATAGTAGAACAGAGATGAAGCTTTTAAGTTGATGTAATAGCCAGTAAGAAGTAGTACAATTCAAGTTTTAGGTATCGATTATTGACTTTTAGCTGGATTTGGTGCCTTGGACATGAGCTAGGACCTTAAGAATCTGCATTAAAGGAGGACTAGCAGCCGAGTTGCACGGGAGAATGTGAAAAGTGTTCATATGTAGCACAAACCTAAGAAATTCGTTCGTGTTCGTCATTTGTTATCGAATCGACACAAAGCCAGATCGTCACATTGGCCGCTCTTCTCTCTGAAACGGTTGTACTTATCGTCTGCAAAGCTATTTCGCGTGCTGCGGTATGCGGAGACACTAAAAGCACCATAGAAGAATACAGATGAACCTTCTAAGTTGATGTAATAGCCAGTAAGAAGTAGTACAATTCAAGTTTTAGGTATCGATTATTGACTTTTTAGCTGGCTTTGGTGCCTTGGACATGAGCTAGGACCTTATGATTCTGCATGAAAGGAGGACTAGCAGCCGAGTTGCACGAGAGAATGTGAAAAGTGTTCATATGTAGTAAAAACCTTTGAAATCCGTATGTTTTCGTCATTTGTTTTCGAATCGACTTAAAGCCAGATCGTCATATTGGCCGCTCTTCTCTCTGAAACGGTTGTACTTATCGTCTGCAAAGCTATGTCGCGTGCTGCGGTATGCGGAGACACTAAAAGCACCATAGTAGAACACACATGAAGCTTCTAAGTTGATGTAATAGCCAGTAAGAAGTAGTACAATTCACGTTTTAGGTATCGATTATTGACTTTTTAACTGGCTTTGGTGCCTTTGACATGAGCTATGACCTTAAGATTCTGCATGAAAGGATGACTAGCAGCCGAGTAGTACGGGAGAAAGTGAGAAGTGTTCATATGTAGTAAAAACCTGAGAAATCCGTCCGTTTTCGTCATTTGTTATCGAATCGACTTAAATACAGATCGTCTCATTGGCCACTCTTCTCTCTGAAACGGTTGTACTTATCGTCTGCAAAGCTATATCGCGTGCTGCGGTATTGGGAGACACTAAAAGCACCATAGTAGAACACAGATGAAGCTTCTAAGTTGATGTAATAGCCAGTAAGAAGTAGTACAATTCAAGTTTTAGGTATCGATTATTGACATTTTAGCTGGCTTTGGTGCCTTGGACATGAGCTAGGACCTTAAGATTCTGCATGAAAGGATGACTAGCAGCCGAGTTGCACGAAAGAATGTGAAAGGTGTTCATATGTAGTAAAAACCTGAGAAATCCGTCCGTTTTCATCATTTGTTATCGTATCGACTTAAAGCCAGATCGTCACATTGGCCGCTCTTCTCTCTGAAACGGTTGTACTTATCGTCTGCAAAGCTATGTCGCGTGCTGCGGTATGCGGAGACACAAAAAGCACCATAGTGGAACACAGATGAAGCTTCTAAATTGATGTAACAGCCAGTAAGAAGTAGTACATTTCAAGTTTTAGGTATCGATTATTGACTTTTTAGCTGGCTTTGGTGCCTTGGATGTGAGCTAGGACCTTAAGATTCTGCATGAAAGGGGGACTAGCAGCCGAGTTGCACGGGAGATTGTGAAAAGTGTTCATATGTAGTAAAAACCTGAGAAATCCGTCCGTTTTCGACATTTGTTATGGAATCGACGTAAAGCCAGAACGTCACATCGGCCGCTCTTCTCTCTGAAACGGTTGTACATATCGTCTGCAAAGCTATGTCGCGTGCTGCGGTATGCGGAGACACTAAAAGCACCATAATAGAACACAGATGAAGCTTCTAAATTGATGTAATAGCCAGTAAGAAGTAGTACAATTCAAGTTTTACGTATCGATTATTGACTTTTTAGCTGGCTTTGCTGCCTTGGACATGAGCTAGGACCTTAAGATTCTGCATCAAAGGAGGACTAGCAGCCGAGTTGCACGGGAGAATGTGAAAAGTGTTCATATGTAGTAAAAACCTGAGAAATCCGTTCGTTATCGTCATTTGTCTTCGAATCGACTTCAAGCCAGATCGTCACATTGGCTGCTCTTCTCTCAGAAACGGTTGTACTTATCGTCTGCAAAGCTATGTCGCGTGCTGCGATATGCGGAGACACTAAAATCACCATACTAGGACACAGATGATGCTTCTAAGTTGATGTAATAGCCAGTAAGAAGTAGTACAATTCAAGTTTTAGGTATCGATTATTGACTTTTAGCTGGATTTGGTGCCTTGGACATGAGCTAGGACCTTAAGATTCTGCACGAAAGGAGGACTAGCAGCCGAATTGCATGGGATAATGTGAAAAGTGTTCATATGTAGTAAAAACCTGAGAAATCCGTCCGTTTTCGTCATTTGTTATCGAATCGACTTAAAGCCAGATCGTCACATTGGCCGCTCTTCTCTCTGAAACGGTTGTACTTATCGTCTGCAAAGCTATGTCGCGTGCTGCAGTATGTGGAGACACTAAAAATACCATAGTAGAACACAGATGAAGCTTCTAAGTTGATGTAATAGCAAGTAAGAAGTAGTACAACACAAGTTTTAGGTATCGATTATTGAATTTTTAGCTGGCTTTTTTGCCTTTTACATGAGCTAGGACCTTAAGATTCTGCATGAAAGGAGGACTAGCAGCCGAATTGCACGGAAGATTGTGAAAAGTGTTCATATGTAGTAAAAACCTGAGAAATCCGTCCGTATTCGTCATTTGTTATGGAATCGACTTAAAGACAGATCGTCACATTGGCCGCTCTTCTCTCTCAAACGGTTGTACTTATCGTCTGCAAAGCTATGTTGTGTGCTGCGGTATGTGGAGACACTAAAAGCACCATAGTAGAACACAGATGAAGCTTCTAAGTTCATGTAATAAATTGTAAGAAGTAGTACAATTCATGTTTTAGGTATCGATTATTGAATTTTTAGCTGGCTTGGGTGCCTTAGACATGAGCTAGGACCTTAAGATTCTACATGAAAATAGGACTAGCAGCCGAATTGCATGGGATAATGTGAAAAGTGTTCATATGTAGTAAAAACCTGAGAAATCCGTCCGTTTTCGTCATTTGTTATGGAATCGACTTAAAGCCAGGTCGTCACATTGGCCGCTCTTCTCTCTGAATCGGTTGTACATATCTTCTGCAAAGCTATGTCGCGTGCTGCGGTATGCGGAGACACTAAAAGCACCATAGTAGAACACAGATGAAGCTTCTAAGATGATGTAATAGCCAGTAAGAAGTAGTACATCTCAAGTTCTAGGTATCGATTATTGCCTTTTTAGCTGGTTTTGGTGCCTTGGACATGAGCTATGACCATAAGATTCTGCATGAAAGGAGGACTAGCAGCCGAATTGCACGCGAGATTGTGAGAAGTGTTCATATGTAGTAAAAACCTGAGAAATACGTCCGTATTCGTCATTTGTTATGGAATCGACTTAAAGCCAGATCGTCACATTGGCCGCTCTTCTCTCTGAAACGATTGTACTTATCGTCTGCAAAGCTATGTCGCGTGCTGCGGTTTGTGGAGACACTAAAAGCACCATAGTAGAACACAGATGAAGCTTCTAAGATGATGTAATAGCCAGTAAGAAGTAGTACAATTCAAGTTTTAAGTATCGATTATTGACTTTTTAGCTGGCTTTGGTGCCTTGGACATGAGCTACGACCTTAAGATTCTGCATGAAAGGAGGACTAGCAGCCGAGTTGCACGGGAGGATGTGAAAAGTGTTCATATGTAGTAAAAACCTGAGAAATCCGTCCGTTTTCGTCATTTGTTATCGAATCGACTTAAATCCAGATCGTCACATTGGCCGCTCTTCGCTCTGAAACGGTTGTACTTATCGTCTGCAAAGCTATGTCGCGTGCTGCGGAATGCGGAGACACTAATAGCACCATAGTAGAACAGAGATGAAGCTTTTAAGTTGATGTAATAGCCAGTAAGAAGTAGTACAATTCACGTTTTAGGTATCGATTATTGACTTTTAGCTGGATTTGGTGCCTTGGACATGAGCTAGGACCTTAAGATTCTGCATGAAAGGAGGTCTAGCAGCCGAATTGCATGGGATAATGTGAAAAGTGTTCATATGTAGTAAAAACCTGAGAAATCTGTCCGTTTTCGTCATTTGTTATCGAATCGACTTAAAGCCAGATCGTCACATTGGCCGCTCTTCTCTCTGAAACGGTTGTACTTATCGTCTGCAAAGCTATGTCGCGAGCTGCGGTATGTGGAGACACTAAAAATACCATAGTAGAACACAGATGAAGCTTCTAAGTTGATGTAATAACCAGTAAGAAGTAGTACAATTCAAGTTTTAGGTATCGATTATTGACTTTTAGCTGGATTTGGTGCCTTGGACATGAGCTAGGACCTTAAGATTCTGCATCAAAGGAGGACTAGCAGCCGAGTTGCATGGGAGAATGTGAAAAGTGTTCATATGTAGTAAAAACCTGTGAAATAGGTCCGTTTTCGTCATTTGTTATCGAATCGACTTAAAGCCAGATCGTCACATTGGCCGCTCTTCTCTCTGAAGCGGTTGTACTTATCGTCTGCAAAGCTATGTCGCGTGCTGCGGTATGTGAAGCCTCTAAAAGCACCATAGTATAACACAGATGAAGCTTCTAAGTTGATGTAATAGCCAGTAAGAAGTAGTACAACACAAGTTTTAGGTATCGATTATTGAATTTTTAGCTGGCTTTTTTGCCTTTTACATGAGCTAGGACCTTAAGATTCTGCATGAAAGGAGGACTAGCAGCGGAATTGCACGGAAGATTGTGAAAAGTGTTCATATGTAGTATAAACCTGAGAATTCCGTCCGTATTCGTCATTTGTTATGGAATCGACTTAAAGACAGATCGTCACATTGGCCGCTCTTCTCTCTCAAACGGTTGTACTTATCGTCTGCAAAGCTATGTTGTGTGCTGCGGTATGTGGAGACACTAAAAGCACCATAGTAGAACACAGATGAAGCTTCTAAGTTGATGTAATAAATTGTAAGAAGTAGTACAATTCATGTTTTAGGTATCGATTATTGAATTTTTAGCTGGCTTGGGTGCCTTAGACATGAGCTAGGACTTTAAGATTCTACATGAAAATAGGACTAGCAGCCGTATTGCATGGGATAATGTGAAAAGTGTTCATATGTAGTAAAAACCTGAGAAATCCGTACGTTTTCGTCATTTGTTATGGAATCGACTTAAAGCCAGGTCGTCACATTGGCCGCTCTTCTCTCTGAAACGGTTGTACATATCTTCTGCAAAGCTATGTCGCGTGCTGCGACATGCGGAGACACTAAAATCACCATAGTAGAACACAGATGAAGCTTCTAAGTTGATGTAATAGCCAGTAAGAAGTAGTACAATTCAAGTTTTAGGTATCGATTATTGACTTTTTAGCTGGCTTTGGTGCCTTGGACATGAGATAGGACCTTAAGATTCCGCATGAAAGGAGGACTAGCAGCCGAGTTGCAAGGGAGAATGTGAAAAGTGTTCGTATGTAGTAAAAACCTGAGAAATCCGTCCGTTTTCATCATTTTTTATCAAATCGACTTAAAGCCAGATCATCACATTCGCCGCTCTTCTCTCTGAAACGGTTGTACGTATCGTCCGAATGCTATGTCGCGTGCTGCGGTATGTGGAGACACTAAAAGCACCATAGTAGAACACAGATGAAGCTTCTAAGATGATGTAATAGCCAGTAAGAAGTAGTACATCTCATGTTCTAGGTATCGATTATTGCCTTTTTAGCTGGTTTTGGTGCCTTGGACATGAGCTATGACCATAAGATTCTGCATGAAAGGAGGACTAGCAGCCGAATTGCACGCGAGATTGTGAGAAGTGTTCATATGTAGTAAAAACCTGAGAAATCCGTCCGTATTCGTCATTTGTTATGGAATCGACTTAAAGCCATATCGTCACTTGGCCGCTCTTCTCTCTGAAACGGTTGTACTTATCGTCTGCAAAGCTATGTCGCGTTCTGCGTTATGCGGAGACACTAAAATCAGCACAGTGGAACACAGATGAAGCTTCTAAGTTGATGTAATAGCCAGTAAGAAGTAGTACAATTCAAATTTTAGGTATCGATTATTGACATTTTAGCTGGCTTTGATGCTTTGGACATGAGCTAGGACCTTAAGATTCTGCATGAAAGGAGGACTATCAGCCGAAATGCACGCGAGATTGTGAAAAGTGTTCATATGTAGTAAAAACCTGAGAAATCCGTCCGTATTCGTCATTTGTTATGGAGTCGACTTAAAGCCAGATCGTCACATTGGCCGCTCTTCTCTCTGAAACGATTGTACTTATCGTCTGCAAAGCTATGTCGCGTGCTGCGGTTTGTGGAGACACTAAAAGCACCATAGTAGAACACAGATGAAGCTTCTAAGATGATGTAATAGCCAGTAAGAAGTAGTACAATTCAAGTTTTAAGTATCGATTATTGACTTTTTAGCTGGCCTTGGTGCCTTGGACATGAGCTACGACCTTAAGATTCTGCATGAAAGGAGGACTAGCAGCCGAGTTGCACGGGAGGATGTGAAAAGTGTTCATATGTAGTAAAAACCTGAGAAATCCGTCTGTTTTCGTCATTTGTTATCGAATCGACTTAAAACCTGATCGTCACATTGGCCGCTCTTCGCTCTGAAACGGTTGTACTTATCGTCTGCAAAGCTATGTCGCGTGCTGCGGAATGCGGAGACACTAATAGCACCATAGTAGAACAGAGATGAAGCTTTTAAGTTGATGTAATAGCCAGTAAGAAGTAGTACAATTCAAGTTTTAGGTATCGATTATTGACTTTTAGCTGGATTTGGTGCCTTGGACATGAGCTAGGACCTTAAGATTCTGCATGAAAGGAGGTCTAGCAGCCGAATTGCATGGGATAATGTGAAAAGTGTTCATATGTAGTAAAAACCCGAGAAATCCGTCCGTTTTCGTCATTTGTTATCGAATCGACTTAAAGCCAGATCGTCACATTGGCCGCTCTTCTCTCTGAAACGGTTGTACTTATCGTCTGCAAAGCTATGTCGCGAGCTGCGGTATGTGGAGACACTAAAAATACCATAGTAGAACACAGATGAAGCTTCTAAGTTGATGTAATAACCAGTAAGAAGTAGTACAATTCAAGTTTTAGGTATCGATTATTGACTTTTAGCTGGATTTGGTGCCTTGGACATGAGCTAGGACCTTAAGATTCTGCATCAAAGGAGGACTAGCAGCCGAGTTGCACGGGAGAATGTGAAAAGTGTTCATATGTAGTAAAAACCTGTGAAATAGGTCCGTTTTCGTCATTTGTTATCGAATCGACTTAAAGCCAGATCGTCACATTGGCCGCTCTTCTCTCTGAAGCGGTTGTACTTATCGTCTGCAAAGCTATGTCGCGTGCTGCGGTATGTGAAGCCTCTAAAAGCACCATAGTATAACACAGATGAAGCTTCTAAGTTGATGTAATAGCCAGTAAGAAGTAGTACAACACAAGTTTTAGGTATCGATTATTGAATTTTTAGCTGGCTTTTTTGCCTTTTACATGAGCTAGGACCTTAAGATTCTGCATGAAAGGAGGACTAGCAGCGGAATTGCACGGAAGATTGTGAAAAGTGTTCATATGTAGTATAAACCTGAGAATTCCGTCCGTATTCGTCATTTGTTATGGAATCGACTTAAAGACAGATCGTCACATTGGCCGCTCTTCTCTCTCAAACGGTTGTACTTATCGTCTGCAAAGCTATGTTGTGTGCTGCGGTATGTGGAGACACTAAAAGCACCATAGTAGAACACAGATGAAGCTTCAAAGTTGATGTAATAAATTGTAAGAAGTAGTACAATTCATGTTTTAGGTATCGATTATTGAATTTTTAGCTGGCTTGGGTGCCTTAGACATGAGCTAGGACCTTAAGATTCTACATGAAAATAGGACTAGCAGCCGTATTGCATGGGATAATGTGAAAAGTGTTCATATGTAGTAAAAACCTGAGAAATCCGTACGTTTTCGTCATTTGTTATGGAATCGACTTAAAGCCAGGTCGTCACATTGGCCGCTCTTCTCTCTGAAACGGTTGTACATATCTTCTGCAAAGCTATGTCGCGTGCTGCGACATGCGGAGACACTAAAATCACCATAGTAGAACACAGATGAAGCTTCTAAGTTGATGTAATAGCCAGTAAGAAGTAGTACAATTCAAGTTTTAGGTATCGATTATTGACTTTTTAGCTGGCTTTGGTGCCTTGGACATGAGCTAGGACCTTAAGATTCCGCATGAAAGGAGGACTAGCAGCCGAGTTGCAAGGGAGAATGTGAAAAGTGTTCATATGTAGTAAAAACCTGAGAAATCCGTCCGTTTTCATCATTTTTTATCGAATCGACTTAAAGTCAGATCATCACATTCGCCGCTCTTCTCTCTGAAACGGTTGTACGTATCGTCCGAATGTTATGTCGCGTGCTGCGGTATGCGGAGACACTAAAAGCACCATAGTGGAACACAGATGAAGCTTCTAAGATGATGTAATAGCCAGTAAGAAGTAGTACAATTCAAATTTTAGGTATCGATTATTGACATTTTAGCTGGCTTTGATGCTTTGGACATGAGCTAGGACCTTAAGATTCTGCATGAAAGGAGGACTATCAGCCGAAATGCACGCGAGATTGTGAAAAGTGTTCATATGTAGTAAAAACCTGAGAAATCCGTCCGTATTCGTCATTTGTTATGGAGTCGACTTAAAGCCAGATCGTCACATTGGCCGCTCTTCTCTCTGAAACGATTGTACTTATCGTCTGCAAAGCTATGTCGCGTGCTGCGGTTTGTGGAGACACTAAAAGCACCATAGTAGAACACAGATGAAGCTTCTAAGATGATGTAATAGCCAGTAAGAAGTAGTACAATTCAAGTTTTAAGTATCGATTATTGACTTTTTAGCTGGCTTTGGTGCCTTGGACATGAGCTACGACCTTGAGATTCTGCATGAAAGGAGGACTAGCAGCCGAGTTGCACGGGAGGATGTGAAAAGTGTTCATATGTAGTAAAAACCTGAGAAATCCATCTGTTTTCGTCATTTGTTATCGAATCGACTTAAAACCTGATCGTCACATTGGCCGCTCTTCGCTCTGAAACGGTTGTACTTATCGTCTGCAAAGCTATGTCGCGTGCTGCGGAATGCGGAGACACTAATAGCACCATAGTAGAACAGAGATGAAGCTTTTAAGTTGATGTAATAGCCAGTAAGAAGTAGTACAATTCAAGTTTTAGGTATCGATTATTGACTTTTAGCTGGATTTGGTGCCTTGGACATGAGCTAGGACCTTAAGATTCTGCATGATAGGAGGTCTAGCAGCCGAATTGCATGGGATAATGTGAAAAGTGTTCATATGTAGTAAAAACCTGAGAAATCCGTCCGTTTTCGTCATTTGTTATCGAATCGACTTAAAGCCAGATCGTCACATTGGCCGCTCTTCTCTCTGAAACGGTTGTACTTATCGTCTGCAAAGCTATGTCGCGAGCTGCGGTATGTGGAGACACTAAAAATACCATAGTAGAACACAGATGAAGCTTCTAAGTTGATGTAATAACCAGTAAGAAGTAGTACAATTCAAGTTTTAGGTATCGATTATTGACTTTTAGCTGGATTTGGTGCCTTGGACATGAGCTAGGACCTTAAGATTCTGCATCAAAGGAGGACTAGCAGCCGAGTTGCACGGGAGAATGTGAAAAGTGTTCATATGTAGTAAAAACCTGTGAAATAGGTCCGTTTTCGTCATTTGTTATCGAATCGACTTAAAGCCAGATCGTCACATTGGCCGCTCTTCTCTCTGAAGCGGTTGTACTTATCGTCTGCAAAGCTATGTCGCGTGCTGCGGTATGTGAAGCCTCTAAAAGCACCATAGTATAACACAGATGAAGCTTCTAAGTTGATGTAATAGCCAGTAAGAAGTAGTACAACACAAGTTTTAGGTATCGATTATTGAATTTTTAGCTGGCTTTTTTGCCTTTTACATGAGCTAGGACCTTAAGATTCTGCATGAAAGGAGGACTAGCAGCGGAATTGCACGGAAGATTGTGAAAAGTGTTCATATGTAGTATAAACCTGAGAATTCCGTCCGTATTCGTCATTTGTTATGGAATCGACTTAAAGACAGATCGTCACATTGGCCGCTCTTCTCTCTCAAACGGTTGTACTTATCGTCTGCAAAGCTATGTTGTGTGCTGCGGTATGTGGAGACACTAAAAGCACCATAGTAGAACACAGATGAAGCTTCAAAGTTGATGTAATAAATTGTAAGAAGTAGTACAATTCATGTTTTAGGTATCGATTATTGAATTTTTAGCTGGCTTGGGTGCCTTAGACATGAGCTAGGACCTTAAGATTCTACATGAAAATAGGACTAGCAGCCGTATTGCATGGGATAATGTGAAAAGTGTTCATATGTAGTAAAAACCTGAGAAATCCGTACGTTTTCGTCATTTGTTATGGAATCGACTTAAAGCCAGGTCGTCACATTGGCCGCTCTTCTCTCTGAAACGGTTGTACATATCTTCTGCAAAGCTATGTCGCGTGCTGCGACATGCGGAGACACTAAAATCACCATAGTAGAACACAGATGAAGCTTCTAAGTTGATGTAATAGCCAGTAAGAAGTAGTACAATTCAAGTTTTAGGTATCGATTATTGACTTTTTAGCTGGCTTTGGTGCCTTGGACATGAGCTAGGACCTTAAGATTCCGCATGAAAGGAGGACTAGCAGCCGAGTTGCAAGGGAGAATGTGAAAAGTGTTCGTATGTAGTAAAAACCTGAGAAATCCGTCCGTTTTCATCATTTTTTATCGAATCGACTTAAAGTCAGATCATCACATTCGACGCTCTTCTCTCTGAAACGGTTGTACGTATCGTCCGAATGTTATGTCGCGTGCTGCGGTATGCGGAGACACTAAAAGCACCATAGTGGAACACAGATGAAGCTTCTAAGATGATGTAATAGCCAGTAAGAAGTAGTACATCTCATGTTCTAGGTATCGATTATTGACTTTTTAGCTGGTTTTGGTGCCTTGGACATGAGCTATGACCATAAGATTCTGCATGAAAGGAGGACTAGCAGCCGAATTGCACGCGAGATTGTGAGAAGTGTTCATATGTAGTAAAAACCTGAGAAATCCGTCCGTATTCGTCATTTGTTATGGAATCGACTTAAAGCCAGATCGTCACTTGGCCGCTCTTCTCTCTGAAACGGTTGTACTTATCGTCTGCAAAGCTATGTCGCGTTCTGCGTTATGCGGAGACACTAAAATCAGCACAGTGGAACACAGATGAAGCTTCTAAGTTGATGTAATAGCCAGTAAGAAGTAGTACAATTCAAGTTTTAAGTATCGATTATTGACTTTTTAGCTGGTTTTGGTGCCTTGGACATGAGCTACGACCTTAAGATTCTGCATGAAAGGAGAGCTAGCAGCCGAGTTGCACGGGAGGATGTGAAAAGTGTTCATATGTAGTAAAAACCTGAGAAATCCGTCCGTTTTCGTCATTTGTTATCGAATCGACTTAAAACCAGATCGTCACATTGGCCGCTCTTCGCTCTGAAACGGTTGTACTTATCGTCTGCAAAGCTATGTCGCGTGCTGCGGAATGCGGAGACACTAATAGCACCATAGTAGAACAGAGATGAAGCTCTTAAGTTGATTTAATAGCCAGTAAGAAGTAGTACAATTCAAGTTTTAGGTATCGATTATTGACTTTTTAGCTGGCTTTTATGCATTGGACGTGAGCTAGGACCTTAAGATTCTGCATGAAAGGAGGACTAGCAGCCGAGTAGTAAGGGAGAATGTGAAAAGTGTTCATATGTAGTAAAAACCTGAGAAATCCGTCCGTTTTCGTCAATTGTTATCGAATCGACTGAAAGCCAGATCGTCACATTAGCCGCTCTTCTCACTGAAACGGTTGTACTTATCGTCTGAAAGCTATGTCGCGTGCCGCGGTATGCGGAGACACTAGAAGCACCATAGTAGAACACAGATGAAGCTTCTAAGATGATGTAATAGCCAGTAAGAATTAGTACAATACCAGTTTTAGGTATCGATTATTGACTTTTTAGCTGGCTTTGGTGCCTTAAACATGAGCTAGGACCTTAAGATTCTGCATGAAAGGAGGACTAGCAGCCGAGTTGCACGGGAGAATGTGAAAAGTGTTCATATGTAGTAAAAAACTGAGAAATCCGTCCGTTGTCGTCATTTGTTACGGAATCGACTTAATGCCAGGTCGTCACATTAGCCGCTCTTCTCTCTGGAACGGTTGTACTTATCGCCTGCAAAGCTATGTCGCGTGCTGCGGTATGCGGAGACACTAAAAGCACCATAGTAGAACACAGATGAAGATTCTAAGATGATGTAATAGCCAGTAAGAATTAGTACAATACCAGTTTTAGGTATCGATTATTGACGTTTTAACAGGCTTTGGTGCCTTTTACATGAGGTAGGACCTTAAGATTCTGCATGAAAGGAGGACTAGCAGCCGAGTTGCACGGGAGGATGTGAAAAGTGTTCATATGTAGTAAAAACCTGAGAAATCCGTCAGTTTTCGTCATTAGTTATCGAATCGACTTAAAGCCGGATCGTCACGTTGGCCGCGCTTCTCTCTGAAACGGTTGTACTTATCGTCTGCAAAGCTATGTCGCGTGCTGCGTTATACGGAGACACTAAAATCAGCACAGTGGAACACAGATGAAGCTTCTAAGTTGATGTAATAGCCAGTAAGAAGTAGTACAATTCGAATTTTATGTATCGATTATTGACTTTTTAGCTGGCTTTGATGCCTTGGACATGAGCTAGGACCTTAAGATTCAGTATGAAAGGAGGACTAGCAGCCGAGTTGCATGGGAGAATGTGAAAAGTGTTCAAATGTAGTAAAAACCTGAGAAATCCGTCCGTTTTCGTCATTTGTTATCGAATCGACTTAAAGCCAGATCGTCACATTGGGCGCTCTTCTCTCTGAAACGGTTGTACATATCGTCTGAAAGCTATGTCGCGTGCTGCGGTATGCGGAGACACTAAAAGCACCATAGTAGGACACAGATGAAGCTTCTAAGATGATGAAATAGCCAGTAAGATGTAGTACAATTCTAGTGTTAAGTATCGATTATTGACTTTTTAGTTGGCTTTGGTGCCTTGGACATGAGCTAGGAACCTAAGATTCTGCATGAAAGGAGGACTAGCAGCCGAGTTGCACGGGAGGATGTGAAAAGTGTTCATATGTAGAAAAAACCTGAGAAATCCGCCCATTTTCGTCATTTGTTATCGAATCGACTTAAAGCCGGATCGTCACGTTGGCCGCTCTTCTCTCTGAAACGGTTGTACTTATCGTCTGCAAAGCTATGTCAAGTGCTGCGGTATGTGGAGACACTAAAAGCACCATAGTAGAACACAGATGAAGCTTCTAAGTTGATGTAATAGCCAGTAAGAAGTAGTACAACTCAAGTTTTAGGTATCGATTATTGACTTTTTAGCTGGCTTTGGTGCCTTGGACATAGCTAGGACCATAAGATTCTGCATGAAAGGAAGACTAGCAGCCGAGTTGCACGGGAGAATGTGAAAAGTGTTCATATGTAGTAAAACCTGAGAAATCCGTCCGTTTTCGTCATTTGTTATCGAATCGACTTAAAGCCAGATCGTCACATTGGCCACTCTCTTCTCTGAAACGGTTGTACTTATCGTCTGAAAGCTATGTCGCGTGCTGCGGTATGCGGAGACACTAAAAGCACCATAGTAGGACACAGATAAAGCTTTTAAGATGATGAAATAGCCAGTAAGAATTAGTACAATACCAGTTTTAAGTATCGATTATTGACTTTTTAGCAGGCTTTGGTGCCTTGGACATGAGGTAGGACCTTAAGATTCTGCATGAAAGGAGGACTAGCAGCCGAGTTACACGGGAGGATGTGAAAAGTGTTCATATGTAGTAAAAACCTGCGAAATCCGTCCGTTTTCGTAATTTGTTATCGAATCGACTTAAAGCCAGTTCGTCACATTGTCCGCTCTTCTCTCTGAAACGGTTGTACATATCGTCTGCAAAGCTATGTCGCGTGTTTGCGGTATGTGGAGACTCTAAAAGCACCATAGTAGAACACAGATGATGCTTGTAAGTTGATGTAATAGCCAGTAAGAAGTAGTACAACTCATGTTCTAGGTATCGATTATTGACTTTTTAGCTGGCTTTGGTGCCATGGACATGAGCTAGGACCATAAGATTCTGCATGAAAGGAGAACTAGCAGCCGAGTTGATCGGGAGAATGAGAAAAGTGTTCATATGTAGTAAAAACCTGAGAAATCCGTCCGTTTTCGTCATTTGTTACGGAATCGACTTAAAGCCAGGTCGTCACATTGGTCGCTCTTCTCTCTGAAACGGTTGTACTTATCGTCTGCAAAGCTATGTCGCGTGCTGCGGAATGCGGAGACACTAAAAGCACTATAGTAGAACACAGATGAAGATTCTAAGATGATGTAATAGCCAGTAAGAAGTAGTACAATTCGAGTTTTAAGTATCGATTATTGACTTTTTAGCTGGCTTTGGTGACTTGGACATGAGCTAGGACCTTAATATTCTGCATGAAAGGAGGACTAGCAGCCGAGTTGCCCGGGAGGATGTGAAAAGTGTTCATATGTAGTAAAAACCTGAGAAATCCGCCCATTTTCGTCAATTGTTATCGAATCGACTTAAAGCCGGATCGTCACATTGGCAACTCAACTCTCTGAAACGGTTGTACTTATCGTCTGCAAAGCTATGTCGCGTGCTGCGGTATGTGGAGACACTAAAAGCACCATAGTATGACACAGATGAAGCTTCTAAGATGATGAAATAGCCAGTAAGATGTAGTACAATTCTATTTTTAAGTATCGATTATTGACTTTTTAGCTGGCTTTGGTGACATGGATATGAGCTAGGACCTTAAGATTCTGCATGAAAGGAGGACTAGCAGCCGAGTTGCCCGGGAGGATGTGAAAAGTGTTCATATGTAGTAAAAACCTGAGAAATCCGCCCATTTTCGTCATTTGTTATCGAATCGACTTAAAGCCGGATCGTCACATTGGCAACTCAACTCACTGAAACGGTTGTACATATCGTCTGCAAAGCTATGTCGCGTGTTGCGGTATGTGGAGACTCTAAAAGCACCATAGTAGAACACAGATGATGCTTGTAAGTTGATGTAATAGCCAGTAAGAAGTAGTACAACTCAAGTTCTAGGTATCGATTATTGACTTTTTAATTGGCTTTGGTGCCTTGGACATAGCTAGGACCGTAAGATTCTGCATGAAAGGAGGACTAGCAGCCGAGTTGCACGGGAGAATGTGAAAAGTGTTCATATGTAGTAAAAACCTGAGATATCCGCCCATTTTCGTCATTTGTTATCGAATCGACTTAAAGCCGGATCGTCACATTGGCCGCTCTTCTCTCTGAAACGGTTGTTCTTATCGTCTGCAAAGCTATGTCGCGTGCTGCGGTATGTGGAGACACTAAAAGTACCATAGTAGAACACAGATGAAGCTTCTAAGTTAACGTAATAACCAGTATGAAGTAGTACAACTCAAGATTTAGGTATCGATTATTGACTTATTAATTGGCTTTGGTGCCTTGGGCATAGCTAGGACCATAAGATTCTGCATGAAAGGAGGACTAGCAGCCGAGTTGCACGGGAGAATGTGAAAAGTGTTCATATGTAGTAAAAACCTGAGAAATCCGCCCATTTTCGTCATTTGTTATCGAATCGACTTAAAGCCGGATCGTCACGTTGGCCGCTCTTCTCTCTGAAACGGTTGTACTTATCGTCTGCAAAGCTATGTCGCGTGCTGCGGTATGTGGAGACACTAAGAGCACCATAGTAGAACACAGATAAAGCTGATAAGTTGATGTAATAGCCAGTAAGAAGTAGTACAACTCAAGTTCTAGGTATCGATTATTGACTTTTTAGCTGGCTTTGGTGCCATGGACATGAGCTATGACCATATGATTCTGCATGAAAGGAGGACTAGCAGCCAAGTTGATCGGGAGAATGAGAAAAGTGTTCATATGTAGTAAAAACCTGAGAAATACGTCCGTTTTCGTCATTTGTTACGGAATCGACTTAAAGCCAGGTCGTCACATTGGTCGCTCTTCTCTCTGAAACGGTTGTACTTATCGTCTGAAAGCTATGTCGCATGCTGCGGTATGCGGAGACACTAAAAGCACCATAGTAGAACACATATGAAGCTTCTACGATGATGTAATAGCCAGTAAGAAGTAGTACAATTCGAGTTTTAAGTATCGATTATTGACTTTTTAGCTGGCTTTGGTGACTTGGACATGAGCTAGGACCTTAACATTCTGCATGAAAGGAGGACTAGCAGCCGAGTTGCCCGGGAGGATGTGAAAAGTGTTCATATGTAGTAAAAACCTGAGAAATCCGCCCATTTTCATCATTTGTTATCGAATCGACTTAAAGCCGGATCGTCACATTGGCAACTCAACTCTCTGAAACGGTTGTACTTATCGTCTGCAAAGCTATGTCGCGTGCCGCGGTATGTGGAGACACTAAAAGCACCATAGTATGACACAGATGAAGCTTCTAAGATGATGAAATAGCCGGTAAGATGTAGTACAATTCTATTTTTAAGTATCGATTATTGACTTTTTAGCTGGCTTTGGTGACTTGGACATGAGCTAGGACCTTAAGATTCTGCATGAAAGGAGGACTAGCAGCCGAGTTGCCCGGGAGGATGTGATAAGTGTTCATATGTAGTAAAAACCTGAGAAATCCGCCCATTTTCGTCATTTGTTATCGAATCGACTTAAAGCCGGATCGTCACATTGGCAACTCAACTCTCTGAAACGGTTGTACATATCGTCTGCAAAGCTATGTCGCGTGTTGCGGTATGTGGAGACTCTAAAAGCACCATAGTAGAACACAGATGATGCTTGTAAGTTGATGTAATAGCCAGTAAGAAGTAGTACAACTCAAGTTCTAGGTATCGATTACTGACTTTTTAATTGGCTTTGGTGCCTTGGACATAGCTAGGACCGTAAGATTCTGCATGAAAGGAGGACTAGCAGCCGAGTTGCACGGGAGAATGTGAAAAGTGTTCATATGTAGTAAAAACCTGAGATATCCGCCCATTTTCCTCATTTGTTATCGAATCGACTTAAAGCCGGATCGTCACATTGGCCGCTCTTCTCTCTGAAACGGTTGTTCTTATCGTCTGCAAAGCTATGTCGCGTGCTGCGATATGCGGGGACACTAAAATCACTATAGTAGAACATTGATGAAGCTTCTAAGTTGATGTAATAGCTAGTAAGAATTAGTACAATACCAGATTTAGGTATCGATTATTGACTTTTTAGCTGGATTTGGTGCCTTGGACATGAGCTAGGACCTTAAGGTTCTGCATGAAAGGAGGACTAGCAGCCGAATTGCACGCGAGATTGTGAAAAGTGTTCATATGTAGTAAAAACCTGAGAAATCCGTCTGTATTCGTCATTTGGTATGCAATCGACTTAAAGCCAGATCTGCACATTGGCCGCTCTTCCCTCTGAAACGGTTGTACATATCGTCTGCAAAGCTATGTCGCGTGTTGCGGTATGTGGAGACTCTAAAAGCACCATAGTAGAACACAGATGATGCATGTAAGTTGATGTAATAGCCAGTAAGAAGTAGTACAACTCATGTTCTAGGTATCGATTATTGACTTTTTAGCTGGCTTTGGTGCCATGGACATGAGCTAGGACCATAAGATTCTGCATGAAAGGAGAACTAGCAGCCGAGTTGATCGGGAGAATGAGGAAAGTGTTCATATGTAGTAAAAACCTGAGAAATCCGTCCGTTTTCGTCATTTGTTACGGAATCGACTTAAAGCCAGGTCGTCACATTGGTCGCTCTTCTCTCTGAAACGGTTGTACTTATCGTCTGCAAAGCTATGTCGCGTGCTGCGGAATGCGGAGACACTAAAAGCACTATAGTAGAACACAGATGATGATTCTAAGATGATGTAATAGCCAGTAAGAAGTAGTACAATTCGAGTTTTAAGTATCGATTATTGACTTTTTAGCTGGCTTTGGTGACTTGGACATGAGCTAGGACCTTAACATTCTGCATGAAAGGAGGACTAGCAGCCGAGTTGCCCGGGAGGATGTGAAAAGTGTTCATATGTAGTAAAAACCTGAGAAATCCGCCCATTTTCGTCATTTGTTATCGAATCGACTTAAAGCCGGATCGTCACATTGGCAACTCAACTCTCTGAAACGGTTGTACTTATCGTCTGCAAAGCTATGTCGCGTGCCGCGGTATGTGGAGACACTAAAAGCACCATAGTATGACACAGATGAAGCTTCTAAGATGATGAAATAGCCAGTAAGATGTAGTACAATTCTATTTTTAAGTATCGATTATTGACTTTTTAGCTGGCTTTGGTGACTTGGACATGAGCTAGGACCTTAAGATTCTGCATGAGAGGAGGACTAGCAGCCGAGTTGCCCGGGAGGATGTGATAAGTGTTCATATGTAGTAAAAACCTGAGAAATCCGCCCATTTTCGTCATTTGTTATCGAATCGACTTAAAGCCGGATCGTCACATTGGCAACTCAACTCTCTGAAACGGTTGTACATATCGTCTGCAAAGCTATGTCGCGTGTTGCGGTATGTGGAGACTCTAAAAGCACCATAGTAGAACACAGATGATGCTTGTAAGTTGATGTAATAGCCAGTAAGAAGTAGTACAACTCAAGTTCTAGGTATCGATTATTGACTTTTTAATTGGCTTTGGTGCCTTGGACATAGCTAGGACCGTAAGATTCTGCATGAAAGGCGGACTAGCAGCCGAGTTGCACGGGAGAATGTGAAAAGTGTTCATATGTAGTAAAAACCTGAGATATCCGCCCATTTTCCTCATTTGTTATCGATCCGACTTAAAGCCGGATCGTCACATTGGCCGCTCTTCTCTCTGAAACGGTTGTTCTTATCGTCTGCAAAGCTATGTCGCGTGCTGCGATATGCGGGGACACTAAAATCACTATAGTAGAACATTGATGAAGCTTCTAAGTTGATGTAATAGCTAGTAAGAATTAGTACAATACCAGATTTAGGTATCGATTATTGACTTTTTAGCTGGATTTGGTGCCTTGGACATGAGCTAGGACCTTAAGGTTCTGCATGAAAGGAGGACTAGCAGCCGAATTGCACGCGAGATTGTGAAAAGTGTTCATATGTAGTAAAAACCTGAGAAATCTGTCTGTATTCGTCAATTGGTATGCAATCGACTTAAAGCCAGATCTGCACATTGGCCGCTCTTCCCTCTGAAACGGTTGTACATATCGTCTGCAAAGCTATGTCGCGTGTTACGGTATGTGGAGACTCTAAAAGCACCATAGTAGAACACAGATGATGCATGTAAGTTGATGTAATAGCCAGTAAGAAGTAGTACAACTCAAGTTCTAGGTATCGATTATTGACTTTTTAATTGGCTTTGGTGCCTTGGACATAGCTAGGACCGTAAGATTCTGCATGAAAGGAGGACTAGCAGCCGAGTTGCACGGGAGAATGTGAAAAGTGTTCATATGTAGTAAAAACCTGAGATATCCGCCCATTTTCGTCATTTGTTATCGAATCGACTTAAAGCCGGATCGTCACATTGGCCGCTCTTCTCTCTGAAACGGTTGTTCTTATCGTCTGCAAAGCTATGTCGCGTGCTGCGGTATGTGGAGACACTAAAAGCACCATAGTAGAACACAGATGAAGCTTCTAAGTTGACGTAATAACCAGTAAGAAGTAGTACAACTCAAGATTTAGGTATCGATTATTGACTTATTAATTGGCTCTGTTGCCTTGGGCATAGCTAGGACCATACGATTCTGCATGAAAGGAGGACTAGCAGCCGAGTTGCACGGGAGAATGTGAAAAGTGTTCATATGTAGTAAAAACCTGAGAAATCCGCCCATTTTCGTCATTTGTTATCGAATCGACTTAAAGCCGGATCGTCACATTGGCAACTCAACTCTCTGAAACGGTTGTACATATCGTCTGCAAAGCTATGTCGCGTGTTGCGGTATGTGGAGACTCTAAAAGCACCATAGTAGAACACAGATGATGCTTGTAAGTTGATGTAATAGCCAGTAAGAAGTAGTACAACTCAAGTTCTAGGTATCGATTATTGACTTTTTAATTGGCTTTGGTGCCTTGGACATAGCTAGGACCGTAAGATTCTGCATGAAAGGAGGACTAGCAGCCGAGTTGCACGGGAGAATGTGAAAAGTGTTCATATGTAGTAAAAACCTGAGATATCCGCCCATTTTCGTCATTTGTTATCGAATCGACTTAAAGCCGGATCGTCACATTGGCCGCTCTTCTCTCTGAAACGGTTGTTCTTATCGTCTGCAAAGCTATGTCGCGTGCTGCGATATGCGGGGACACTAAAATCACTATAGTAGAACATTGATGAAGCTTCTAAGTTGATGTAATAGCTAGTAAGAATTAGTACAATACCAGATTTAGGTATCGATTATTGACTTTTTAGCTGGATTTGGTGCCTTGGACATGAGCTATGACCTTAAGGTTCTGCATGAAAGGAGGACTAGCAGCCGAATTGCACGCGAGATTGTGAAAAGTGTTCATATGTAGTAAAAACCTGAGAAATCCGTCTGTATTCGTCATTTGGTATGCAATCGACTTAAAGCCAGATCTGCACATTGGCCGCTCTTCCCTCTGAAACGGTTGTACATATCGTCTGCAAAGCTATGTCGCGTGTTGCGGTATGTGGAGACTCTAAAAGCACCATAGTAGAACACAGGTGATGCATGTAAGTTGATGTAATAGCCAGTAAGAAGTAGTACAACTCATGTTCTAGGTATCGATTATTGACTTTTTAGCTGGCTTTGGTGCCATGGACATGAGCTAGGACCATAAGATTCTGCATGAAAGGAGAACTAGCAGCCGAGTTGATCGGGAGAATGAGAAAAGTGTTCATATGTAGTAAAAACCTGAGAAATCCGTCCGTTTTCGTCATTTGTTACGGAATCGACTTAAAGCCAGGTCGTCACATTGGTCGCTCTTCTCTCTGAAACGGTTGTACTTATCGTCTGCAAAGCTATGTCGCGTGCTGCGGAATGCGGAGACACTAAAAGCACTATAGTAGAACACAGATGATGATTCTAAGATGATGTAATAGCCAGTAAGAAGTAGTACAATTCGAGTTTTAAGTATCGATTATTGACTTTTTAGCTGGCTTTGGTGACTTGGACATGAGCTAGGACCTTAACATTCTGCATGAAAGGAGGACTAGCAGCCGAGTTGCCCGGGAGGATGTGAAAAGTGTTCATATGTAGTAAAAACCTGAGAAATCCGCCCATTTTCGTCATTTGTTATCGAACCGACTTAAAGCCGGATCGTCACATTGGCAACTCAACTCTCTGAAACGGTTGTACTTATCGTCTGCAATGCTATGTCGCGTGCCGCGGTATGTGGAGACACTAAAAGCACCATAGTATGACACAGATGAAGCTTCTAAGATGATGAAATAGCCAGTAAGATGTAGTACAATTCTATTTTTAAGTATCGATTATTGACTTTTTAGCTGGCTTTGGTGACTTGGACATGAGCTAGGACCTTAAGATTCTGCATGAAAGGAGGACTAGCAGCCGAGTTGCCCGGGAGGATGTGAAAAGTGTTCATATGTAGTAAAAACCTGAGAAATCCGCCCATTTTCGTCATTTGTTATCGAATCGACTTAAAGCCGGATCGTCACATTGGCAACTCAACTCTCTGAAACGGTTGTACATATCGTCTGCAAAGCTATGTCGCGTGTTGCGGTATGTGGAGACTCTAAAAGCACCATAGTAGAACACAGATGATGCTTGTAAGTTGATGTAATAGCCAGTAAGAAGTAGTACAACTCAAGTTCTAGGTATCGATTATTGACTTTTTAATTGGCTTTGGTGCCTTGGACATAGCTAGGACCGTAAGATTCTGCATGAAAGGAGGACTAGCAGCCGAGTTGCACGGGAGAATGTGAAAAGTGTTCATATGTAGTAAAAACCTGAGATATCCGCCCATTTTCCTCATTTGTTATCGAATCGACTTAAAGCCGGATCGTCACAATGGCCGCTCTTCTCTCTGAAACGGTTGTTCTTATCGTCTGCAAAGCTATGTCGCGTGCTGCGATATGCGGGGACACTAAAATCACTATAGTAGAACATTGATGAAGCTTCTAAGTTGATGTAATAGCTAGTAAGAATTAGTACAATACCAGATTTAGGTATCGATTATTGACTTTTTAGCTGGATTTGGTGCCTTGGACATGAGCTAGGACCTTAAGGTTCTGCATGAAAGGAGGACTAGCAGCCGAATTGCACGCGAGATTGTGAAAAGTGTTCATATGTAGTAAAAACCTGAGAAATCTGTCTGTATTCGTCAATTGGTATGCAATCGACTTAAAGCCAGATCTGCACATTGGCCGCTCTTCCCTCTGAAACGGTTGTACATATCGTCTGCAAAGCTATGTCGCGTGTTGCGGTATGTGGAGACTCTAAAAGCACCATAGTAGAACACAGATGATGCATGTAAGTTGATGTAATAGCCAGTAAGAAGTAGTACAACTCATGTTCTAAGAATCGATTATTGACTTATTAGCTGGCTTTGGTGCCATGGACATGAGCTAGGACCATAAGATTCTGCATGAAAGGAGAACTAGCAGCCGAGTTGATCGGGAGAATGAGAAAAGTGTTCATATGTAGTAAAAACCTGAGAAATCCGTCCGTTTTCGTCATTTGTTACGGAATCGACTTAAAGCCAGGTCGTCACATTGGTCGCTCTTCTCTCTGAAACGGTTGTACTTATCGTCTGCAAAGCTATGTCGCGTGCTGCGGAATGCGGAGACACTAAAAGCACTATAGTAGAACACAGATGAAGATTCTAAGATGATGTAATAGCCAGTAAGAAGTAGTACAATTCGAGTTTTAAGTAGCGATTGTTGACTTTTTAGCTGGCTTTGGTGACTTGGACATGAGCTAGGACCTTAACATTCTGCATGAAAGGAGGACTAGCAGCCGAGTTGCCCGGGAGGATGTGAAAAGTGTTCATATGTAGTAAAAACCTGAGAAATCCGCCCATTTTCGTCATTTGTTATCGAATCGACTTAAAGCCGGATCGTCACATTGGCAACTCAACTCTCTGAAACGGTTGTACTTATCGTCTGCAAAGCTATGTCGCGTGCTGCGGTATGTGGAGACACTAAAAGCACCATAGTATGACACAGATGAAGCTTCTAAGATGATGAAATAGCCAGTAAGATGTAGTACAATTCTATTTTTAAGTATCGATTATTGACTTTTTAGCTGGCTTTGGTGACTTGGACATGAGCTAGGACCTTAAGATTCTGCATGAAAGGAGGACTAGCAGCCGAGTTGCCCGGGAGGATGTGAAAAGTGTTCATATGTAGTAAAAACCTGAGAAATCCGCCCATTTTCGTCATTTGTTATCGAATCGACTTAAAGCCGGATCGTCACATTGGCAACTCAACTCTCTGAAACGGTTGTACATATCGTCTGCAAAGCTATGTCGCGTGTTGCGGTATGTGGAGACTCTAAAAGCACCATAGTAGAACACAGATGATGCTTGTAAGTTGATGTAATAGCCAGTAAGAAGTAGTACAACTCAAGTTCTAGCTATCGATTATTGACTTTTTAATTGGCTTTGGTGCCTTGGACATAGCTAGGACCGTAAGATTCTGCATGAAAGGAGGACTAGCAGCCGAGTTGCACGGGAGAATGTGAAAAGTGTTCATATGTAGTAAAAACCTGAGATATCCGCCCATTTTCGTCATTTGTTATCGAATCGACTTAAAGCCGGATCGTCACATTGGCCGCTCTTCTCTCAGAAACGGTTGTTCTTATCGTCTGCAAAGCTATGTCGCGTGCTGCGGTATGTGGAGACACTAAAAGCACCATAGTAGAACACAGATGAAGCTTCTAAGTTGACGTAATAACCAGTAAGAAGTAGTACAACTCAAGATTTAGGTATCGATTATTGACTTATTAATTGGCTTTGGTGCCTTGGGCATAGCTAGGACCATAAGATTCTGCATGAAAGGAGGACTAGCAGCCGAGTTGCACGGGAGAATGTGAAAAGTGTTCATATGTAGTAAAAACCTGAGAAATCCGCCCATTTTCGTCATTTGTTATCGAATCGACTTAAAGCCGGATCGTCACGTTGGCCGCTCTTCTCTCTGAAACGGTTGTACTTATCGTCTGCAAAGCTATGTCGCGTGCTGCGGTATGTGTAGACACTAAGAGCACCATAGTAGAACACAGATGAAGCTTCTAAGTTGATGTAATAGCCAGTAAGAAGTAGTACAACTCAAGTTCTAGGTATCGATTATTGACTTTTTAGCTGGCTTTGGTGCCATGGACATGAGCTAGGACCATATGATTCTGCATGAAAGGAGGACTAGCAGCCAAGTTGATCGGGAGAATGAGAAAAGTGTTCATATGTAGTAAAAACCTGAGAAATCCGTCCGTTTTCGTCATTTGTTACGGAATCGACTTAAAGCCAGGTCGTCACATTGGTCGCTCTTCTCTCTGAAACGGTTGTACTTATCGTCTGAAAGCTATGTCGCATGCTGCGGTATGCGGAGACACTAAAAGCACCATAGTAGAACACATATGAAGCTTCTACGATGATGTAATAGCCAGTAAGAATTAGTACAATACCAGTTTTACGTATCGGTTATTGACTTTTTAGCTGGCTTTGGTGCCTTGGACATGAGCTAGGACCTTAAGATTCTGCATGAAAGGAGGACTAGCAGCCGAATTGCACGGGAGAATGTGAAAAGTGTTCATATGTAGTAAAAACCTGAGAAATCCGTCCGTTTTCTTCATTTGTTACGGAATCGATTTAAAGCCAGGTCGTCACATTGTCCGCTCTTCTCTCTGAAACGGTTGTACATATCGTCTGCAAAGCTATGTCGCGTGCTGCGATATGCGGGGACACTAAAATCACTATAGTAGAACATTGATGAAGCTTCTAAGTTGATGTAATAGCTAGTAAGAATTAGTACAATACCAGATTTAGGTATCGATTATTGACTTTTTAGCAGGCTTTGGTGCCTTGGACATGAGGTAGGACCTTAAGATTCTGCATGAAAGGAGGACTAGCAGCCGAGTTACACGGGAGGATGTGAAAAGTGTTCATATGTAGTAAAAACCTGCGAAATCCGTCTGTATTCGTCATTTGGTATGCAATCGACTTAAAGCCAGATCTGCACATTGGCCGCTCTTCCCTCTGAAACGGTTGTACATATCGTCTGCAAAGCTATGTCGCGTGTTGCGGTATGTGGAGACTCTAAAAGCACCATAGTAGAACACAGATGATGCATGTAAGTTGATGTAATAGCCAGTAAGAAGTAGTACAACTCTAGTTCTAGGTATCGATTATTGACTATTTAGCAGGCTTTGGTGCCTTGGACATAGCTAGGACCATAAGATTCTGCATGAAAGGAGGACTAGCAGCCGAGTTCACGGGAGAATGTGAAAAGTGTTCTTATGTACTAAAATCCTGAGAAATCCGTCCGTTTTCGTCATTTGTTATGGAATCGACTTAAAGCCAGATCGTCACATTGACTGCTCTTCTCTCTGAAACGGTTGTACTTATCGTCTGAAAGCTATGTCGCGTGCTGCAGTATGCGGAGACACTAAAAGCACCATAGTAGGACACAGATGAAGCTTCTAAGATGATGAAATAGCCAGTAAGAATTAGTACAATACCAGTTTTCGGTATCGATTATTGACATTTTAGCAGGCTTTGGTGCCTTGGACATGAGCTAGGACCTTAAGATTCTGCATGAAAGGAGGACTAGCAGCCGAGTTGCACGGGAGGATGTGAAAAGTGTTCATATGTAGTAAAAACCTCAGAAATCCGTCCGTTTTCGTCATTTGTTATCGAATCGACTTAAAGCCAGATCGTCACATTGGCCGCTCTTCTCTCTGAAACGGTTGTACATATCGTCTGCAAAGCTATGTCACGTGTTGCGGAATGTGGAGACTCTAAAAGCACCATAGTAGAACACAGATGATGCTTGTAAGTTGATGTAATAACCAGTAAGAAGTAGTACAACTCAAGTTCTAGGTATCGATTATTGACTTTTTAGCTGGCTTTGGTGCCTTGGACATGAGCTGGCACCATACGATTCTGCATGAAAGGAGGACTAGCAGCCGAGTTGCACGGGAGAATGTGAAAAGTGTTCATATATAGTAAAAACCGGAGAAATCCGTCCGTTTTCGTCATTTGTTATCGAATTGACTTAAAGCCAGATCGTCACATTGGCCGCTCTTCTCTCTGAAACGGTTGTACTTATTGTCTGAAAGCTATGTCGCGTGCTCCAGTATGCGGAGACACTAAAAGCACCATAGTAGAACATAGATGAAGCTTCCAAGATGATGTAATAGCCAGTAAGAATTAGTACAATACCAGATTTAGGTATCGCTTATTGACTTTTTAGCTGGATTTGGTGCCTTGGACATGAGCTAGGACCTTAAGATTCTGCATGAAAGTAGGACTAGCAGTCGAATTGCACGCGAGATTGTGAAAAGTGTTCATATGTAGTAAAAACCTGAGAAATCCGTCTGTATTCGTCATTTGGTATGGAATCGACTTAAAGCCAGATCGTCACGTTGGCCGCTCTTCTCTCTGAAACGGTTGTACATATCGTCTGCAAAGCTATGTCGCGTGTTGCGGTATGTGGAGACTCTAAAAGCACCATAGTAGAACACAGATGATGCTTGTAAGTTGATGTAATAGCCAGTAAGAAGTAGTACTACTCAAGTTCTAGGTATCGATTATTGACTTTTTAATTGGCTTTGGTGCCTTGGACATAGCTAGGACCATAAGATTCTGCATGAAAGGAGGACTAGCAGCCGAGTTCACGGGAGAATGTGAAAAGTGTTCTTATGTACTAAAATCCTGAGAAATCCGTCCGTTTTCGTCATTTGTTATCGAATCGACTTAAAGCCAGATCGTCACATTGACCGCTCTTCTCTCTGAAACGGTTGTACTTATCGTCTGAAAGCTATGTCGCGTGCTGCAGTATGCGGAGACACTAAAAGCACCATAGTAGGACACAGATGAAGCTTCTAAGATGATGAAATAGCCAGTAAGAATTAGTACAATACCAGTTTTCGGTATCGATTATTGACATTTTAGCAGGCTTTGGTGCCTTGGACATGAGCTAGGACCTTAAGATTCTGCATGAAAGGAGGACTAGCAGCCGAGTTGCACGGGAGGATGTGAAAAGTGTTCATATGTAGTAAAAACCTGAGAAATCCGTCCGTTTTCGTCATTTGTTATCGAATCGACTTAAAGCCAGATCGTCACATTGGCCGCTCTTCTCTCTGAAACGGTTGTACATATCGTCTGCAAAGCTATGTCACGTGTTGCGGTATGTGGAGACTCTAAAAGCACCATAGTAGAACACAGATAATGCTTGTAAGTTGATGTAATAACCAGTAAGAAGTAGTACAACTCAAGTTCTAGGTATCGATTATTGACTTTTTAGCTGGCTTTGGTGCCTTGGACATGAGCTGGCACCATAAGATTCTGCATGAAAGGAGGACTAGAAGCCGAGTTGCACGGGAGAATGTGAAAAGTGTTCATATATAGTAAAAACCGGAGAAATCCGTCCGTTTTCGTCATTTGTTATCGAATTGACTTAAAGCCAGATCGTCACATTGACCGCTCTTCTCTCTGAAACGGTTGTACTTATCGTCTGAAAGCTATGTCGCGTGCTGCAGTATGCGGAGACACTAAAAGCACCATAGTAGGACACAGATGAAGCTTCTAAGATGATGAAATAGCCAGTAAGAATTAGTACAATACCAGTTTTCGGTATCGATTATTGACATTTTAGCAGGCTTTGGTGCCTTGGACATGAGCTAGGACCTTAAGATTCTGCATGAAAGGAGGACTAGCAGCCGAGTTGCACGGGAGGATGTGAAAAGTGTTCATATGTAGTAAAAACCTGAGAAATCCGTCCGTTTTCGTCATTTGTTATCGAATCGACTTAAAGCCAGATCGTCACATTGGCCGCTCTTCTCTCTGAAACGGTTGTACATATCGTCTGCAAAGCTATGTCACGTGTTGCGGTATGTGGAGACTCTAAAAGCACCATAGTAGAACACAGATGATGCTTGTAAGTTGATGTAATAACCAGTAAGAAGTAGTACAACTCAAGTTCTAGGTATCGATTATTGACTTTTTAGCTGGCTTTGGTGCCTTGGACATGAGCTGGCACCATACGATTCTGCATGAAAGGAGGACTAGCAGCCGAGTTGCACGGGAGAATGTGAAAAGTGTTCATATATAGTAAAAACCGGAGAAATCCGTCCGTTTTCGTCATTTGTTATCGAATTGACTTAAAGCCAGATCGTCACATTGGCCGCTCTTCTCTCTGAAACGGTTGTACTTATTGTCTGAAAGCTATGTCGCGTGCTCCAGTATGCGGAGACACTAAAAGCACCATAGTAGAACATAGATGAAGCTTCCAAGATGATGTAATAGCCAGTAAGAATTAGTACAATACCAGATTTAGGTATCGCTTATTGACTTTTTAGCTGGATTTGGTGCCTTGGACATGAGCTAGGACCTTAAGATTCTGCATGAAAGGAGGACTAGCAGTCGAATTGCACGCGAGATTGTGAAAAGTGTTCATATGTAGTAAAAACCTGAGAAATCCGTCTGTATTCGTCATTTGGTATGGAATCGACTTAAAGCCAGATCGTCACATTGGCCGCTCTTCTCTCTGAAACGGTTGTACATATCGTCTGCAAAGCTATGTCGCGTGTTGCGGTATGTGGAGACTCTAAAAGCACCATAGTAGAACACAGATGATGCTTGTAAGTTGATGTAATAGCCAGTAAGAAGTAGTACTACTCAAGTTCTAGGTATCGATTATTGACTTTTTAATTGGCTTTGGTGCCTTGGACATAGCTAGGACCATAAGATTCTGCATGAAAGGAGGACTAGCAGCCGAATTCACGGGAGAATGTGAAAAGTGTTCTTATGTACTAAAATCCTGAGAAATCCGTCCGTTTTCGTCATTTGTTATCGAATCGACTTAAAGCCAGATCGTCACATTGACCGCTCTTCTCTCTGAAACGGTTGTACTTATCGTCTGAAAGCTATGTCGCGTGCTGCAGTATGCGGAGACACTAAAAGCACCATAGTAGGACACAGATGAAGCTTCTAAGATGATGAAATAGCCAGTAAGAATTAGTACAATACCAGTTTTCGGTATCGATTATTGACATTTTAGCAGGCTTTGGTGCCTTGGACATGAGCTAGGACCTTAAGATTCTGCATGAAAGGAGGACTAGCAGCCGAGTTGCATGGGAGAATGTGAAACGTGTTCATATGTATTAAAAACCTGAGAAATCCGTCCGTTTTCGTCATTTGATATCGAATCGACTTAAAGCCAGATCGTCGCATTGGCCGCTCTTCTCTCTGAAACGGTTGTACTTACCGTCTGAAAGCTATGTCGCGTGCTGCGGTATGCGGAGACACTAAAAGCACCATAGTAGAACACATATGAAGCTTCTACGATGATGTAATAGCCAGTAAGAATTAGTACAATAACAGTTTTACGTATCGGTTATTGACTTTTTAGCTGGCTTTGGTGCCTTGGACATGAGCTAGGACCTTAAGATTCTGCATGAAAGGAGGACTAGCAGCCGAATTGCACGGGAGAATGTGAAAAGTGTTCATATGTAGTAAAAACCTGAGAAATCCGTCCGTTTTCGTCATTTGTTATCGAATCGACTTAAAGCCAGATCGTCACATTGACCGCTCTTCTCTCTGAAACGGTTGTACTTATCGTCTGAAAGCTATGTCGCGTGCTGCGGTATGCGGAGACACTAAAAGCACCATAGTAGGACACAGATGAAGCTTCTAAGATGATGAAATAGCCAGTAAGAATTAGTGCAATACCAGTTTTCGGTATCGATTATTGACATTTTAGCAGGCTTTGGTGCCTTGGACATGAGCTAGGACCTTAAGATTCTGCATGAAAGGAGGACTAGCAGCCGAGTTGCACGGGAGGATGTGAAAAGTGTTCATATGTAGTAAAAACCTGAGAAATCCGTCCGTTTTCGTCATTTGTTATCGAATCGACTTAAAGCCAGATCGTCACATTGGCCGCTCTTCCCTCTGAAACGGTTGTACATATCGTCTGCAAAGCTATGTCGCGTGCTGCGGTATGCGGAGACACTAAAAGCACCATAGTAGAACACAGATGAAGCTTCTAAGTTGATGTAATAACCAGTAAGAAGTAGTACAACTCAAGTTCTAGGTATCGATTATTGACTTTTTAGCTGGCTTTGGTGCCTTGGACATGAGCTGGCACCATAAGATTCTGCATGAAAGGAGGACTAGCAGCCGAGTTGAACGGGAGAATGTGAAAAGTGTTCATATGTAGTAAAAACCTGAGATATCCGCCCATTTTCGTCATTTGTTATCAAATCGACTTAAAGCCGGATCGTCACATTGGCCGCTCTTCTCTCTGAAACGGTTGTTCTTATCGTCTGCAAAGCTATGTCGCGTGCTGCGGTATGCGGAGACACTAAAAGCACCATAGTAGAACACAGATGAAGCTTCTAAGTTGACGTAATAGCCAGTAAGAAGTAGTACAACTCAAGATTTAGGTATCGATTATTGACTTATTAATTGGCTTTGGTGCCTTGGACATAGCTAGGACCATAAGATTCTGCATGAAAGGAGGACTACCAGCCGAGTTGCACGGGAGAATGTGAAAAGTGTTCATATGTAGTAAAAACCTGAGAAATCCGTCTGTATTCGTCATTTGGTATGGAATCGACTTAAAGCCAGATCGTCACATTGGCCGCTCTTCTCTCTGAAACGGTTGTACATATCGTCTGCAAAGCTATGTCGCGTGCTGCGGTATGCGGAGACACTAAAAGCACTATAGTAGAACACAGATGAAGATTCTAAGTTGATGTAATAGCCAGTAAGAAGTAGTACAATTCAAGTTTTAGGTATCGATTATTGACTTTTTAGCTGGCCTTGGTGCATTGGACGTGATCTAGGACCTTAAGATTCTGCATGAAAGGAGGACTAACAGCCGAATTGCACGCGAGATTGTGAAAAGTGTTCATATGTAGTAAAAACCTGAGAAATCCGTCTGTATTCGTCATTTGGTATGCAATCGACTTAAAGCCAGATCTTCACATTGGCCGCTCTTCCCTCTGAAACGGTTGTACATATCGTCTGCAAAGCTATGTCGCGTGTTGCGTTATGTGGTGACTCTAAAAGCACCATAGTAGAACACAGATGATGCTTGTAAGTTGATGTAATAGCCAGTAAGAAGTAGTACAACTCAAGTTCTAGGTATCGAGTATTGACTATTTAGCTGGCTTTGGTGCCTTGGACATAGCTAGGACCATAAGATTCTGCATGAAAGGAGGACTAGCAGCCGAGTTCACGGGAGAATGTGAAAAGTGTTCATATGTAGTACAATCCTGAGAAATCCGTCCGTTTTCGTCATTTGTTATCGAATCGACTTAAAGCCAGATCGTCACATTGACCGCTCTTCTCTCTGAAACGGTTGTACTTATCGTCCGAAAGCTATGTCGCGTGCTGCGGTATGCGGAGACACTAAAAGCACCATAGTAGGACACAGATGAAGCTTCTCAGATGATGAAATAGCCAGTAAGAATTAGTACAATACCAGTTTTAGGTATCGATTATTGACTTTTTAGCAGGCTTTGGTGCCTTGGACATGAGCTAGGACCTTAAGATTCTGCATGAAAGGAGGACTAGCAGCCGAGTTGCACGGGAGGATGTGAAAAGTGTTCATATGTAGTAAAAACCTGAGAAATCCGTCCGTTTTCGTCATTTGTTATCGAATCGACTTAAAGCCAGATCGTTACATTGGCCGCTCTTCTCTCTGAAACGGTTGTACATATCGTCTGCAAAGCTATGTCACGTGTTGCGGTATGTGGAGACTCTAAAAGCACCATAGTAGAACACAGATGATGCTTGTAAGTTGATGTAATAGCCAGTAAGAAGTAGTACAACTCAAGTTCTAGGTATCGATTATTGACTTTTTAGCTGGCTTTGGTGCCTTGGACATGAGCTGGCACCATAAGATTCTGCATGAAAGGAGGACTAGCAGCCGAGTTGCACGGGAGAATGTGAAAAGTGTTCATATGTAGTAAAAACCGGAGAAATCCGTCCGTTTTCGTCATTTGTTATCGAATCGACTTAAAGCCAGATCGTCACATTGGCCGCTCTTCTCTCTGAAACGGTTGTACTTATTGTCTGAAAGCTATGTCGCGTGCTCCAGTATGCGGAGACACTAAAAGCACCATAGTAGAACATAGATGAAGCTTTCAAGATGATGTAATAGCCAGTAAGAATTAGTACAATACCAGATTTAGGTATCGCTTATTGACTTTTTAGCTGGCTTTGTTGCCTTGGACATGAGCTAGGACCTTAAGATTCTGCATGAAAGGAGGACTAGCAGCCGAGTTGCACGGGAGGATGTGAAAAGTGTTCATATGTAGTAAAAACATGAGAAATCCGTCCGTTTTCGTCATTTGTTATCGAATCAACTTAAAGCCAGATCGTCACATTGGCCGCTCTTCTCTCTGAAACGGTTGTACATATCGTCTGCAAAGCTATGTCGCGTGCTGCGGTATGTGGAGACACTAAAAGCACCATAGTAGAACACAGATGAAGCTTCTAAGTTGACGTAATAGCCAGTAAGAAGTAGTACCACTCAAGACTTGGGTATCGATTATTGACTTATTAATTGGCTTTGGTGCCTTGGACATAGCTAGGACCATAAGATTCTGCATGAAAGGAGGACTAGCCGCCGAGTTGCACGGGAGAATGTGAAAAGTGTTCATATGTAGTAAAAACCTGAGAAATCCGTCCGTTTTCGTCATTTGTTATCGAATCGACTTAAAGCCAGATCGTCACATTGGCCGCTCTTCTCTCTGAAACGGTTGTACATATCGTCTGCAAAGCTATGTCGCGTGCTGCGGTATGCGGAGACACTAAAAGCACCATAGTAGGACACAGATGAAGCTTCTAAGATGATGAAATAGCCAGTAAGATGTAGTACAATTCTAGTTTTAAGTATCGATTATTGACTTTTTAGTTGGCTTTGGTGCCTTATACATGAGCTAGGACCTTAAGATTCTGCATGAAAGGAGGACTAGCAGCCGAGTTGCACGGGAGGATGTGAAAAGTGTTCATATGTAGTAAAAACCTGAGAAATCCGCCCATTTTCGTCATTTGTTATCGAATCGACTTAAAGCCGGATCGTCACGTTGGCCGCTCTTCTCTCTGAAACGGTTGTACTTATCGTCTGCAAAGCTATGTCGCGTGCTGCGGTATGTGGAGACACTAAAAGCACCATAGTAGAACACAGATGAAGCTTCTAAGTTGATGTAATAGCCAGTAAGAAGTAGTACAACTCAAGTTTTAGGTATCGATTATTGACTTTTTAGCTGGCTTTGGTGCCTTGGACATAGCTAGGACCATAAGATTCTGCATGAATGGAGGACTAGTAGCCGAGTTGCACGGGAGAATGTGAAAAGTGTTCATATGTAGTAAAACCTGAGAAATCCGTCCGTTTTCGTCATTTGTTATCGAATCGACTTAAAGCCAGATCGTCACATTGGCCACTCTTCTCTCTGAAACGGTTGTACTTATCGTCTGAAAGCTATGTCGCGTGCTGCGGTATGCGGAGACACTAAAAGCACTATAGTAGAACACAGATGAAGATTCAAAGATGATGTATTAGCCAGTAAGAAGTAGTACAATTCAAGTTTTAAGTATCGATTATTGACTTTTTAGCTGGCTTTGGTGACTTGGACATGAGCTAGGACCTTAAGATTCTGCATGAAAGGAGGACTAGCAGCCGAGTTGCACGGGAGAATGTGAAAAGTGTTCATATGTAGTAAAAACCTGAGAAATCCGCCCATTTTCGTCATTTGTTATCGAATCGACTTAAAGCCGGATTGTCACATTGGCAACTCAACTCTCTGAAACGGTTGTACTTATCGTCTGCAAAGCTATGTCGCGTGCTGCGGTATGTGGAGACACTAAAAGCACCATAGTAGAACACAGATGAAGCTTCTAAGTTGATGTAATAGCCAGTAAGAAGTAGTACAACTCATGTTTTAGGTATCGATTATTGACTTTTTAGCTGGCTTTGGTGCCTTGGACATAGCTAGGACCATAAGATTCTGCATGAAAGGAGGACTAGCAGCCGAGTTGCACGGGAGAATGTGAAAAGTGTTCATATGTAGTAAAATCATGAGAAATCCGTCCGTTTTCGTCATTTGTTATCGAATCGACTTAAAGCCAGATCGTCACATTGGCCGCTCTCCTCTCTGAAACGGTTGTACTTGTCGTCTGAAAGCTATGTCGCGTGCTGCGGTATGCGGAGACACTAAAAGCACCGTAGTAGGACACAGATGAAGCTTCTAAGATGATCAAATAGCCAGTAAGAATTAGTACAATACCAGTTTTAGGTATCGATTATTGACTTTTTAGCAGGCTTTGGTGCCTTGGACATGAGCTAGGACCTTATATTCTGCATGAAAGGAGGACTAGCAGCCGAATTGCACGCGAGATTGTGATAAGTGTTCATATGTAGTAAAAACCTGAGAAATCCGTCTGTATTCGTCATTTGGTATGGAATCGACTTAAAGCCAGATCGTCACATTGGCCGCTCTTCTCTCTGAAACGGTTGTACTTATCGTCTGCAAAACTATGTCGCGTGCTGCGGTTTGTGGAGACACTAAAAGCACCATAGTAGAACACAGATGAAGCTTCTAAGTTGATGTAATAGCCAGTAAGAAGTAGTACAATTCAAGTTTTAGGTATCGATTATTGACTTTTTAGCTGGCCTTGGTGCATTGGACGTGATCTAGGACCTTAAGATTCTGCATGAAAGGAGGACTAGCAGCCGAGTTGCATGGGAGAATGTGAAACGTGTTCATATGTATTAAAAACCTGAGAAATCCGTCTGTTTTCGTCATTTGTTATCGAATCGACTAAAAGCCAGATCGTCGCATTGGCCGCTCTTCTCTCTGAAACGGTTGTACTTATCGTCTGAAAGCTATGTCGCGTGCTGCGGTATGCGGAGACACTAAAAGCACCATAGTAGGACACAGATGAAGCTTCTAAGATGATGAAATAGCCAGTAAGAATTAGTACAATACCAGTTTTAGGTATCGATTATTGACTTTTTAGCAGGCTTTGGTGCCTTGGACATGAGCTAGGACCTTAAGATTCTGCATGAAAGGAGGACTAGCAGCCGAGTTGCACGGGAGGATGTGAAAAGTGTTCATATGTAGTAAAAACCTGAGAAATCCGTCCGTTTTCGTCATTTGTTATCGAATCGACTTAAAGGCAGATCGTCACATTGGCCGCTCTTCTCTCTGAAACGGTTGTACATATCGTCTGCAAAGCTATGTCACGTGTTGTGGTATGTGGAGACTCTAAAAGCACCATAGTAGAACACAGATGATGCTTGTAAGTTGATGTAATAGCCAGTAAGAAGTAGTACAACTCAAGTTATAGGTATCGATTATTGACTTTTTAGCTGGCTTTGGTGCCTTGGACATGAGCTAGCACCATAAGATTCTGCATGAAAGGAGGACTAGCAGCCGAGTTGCACGGGAGGATGTGAAAAGTGTTCATATGTAGTAAAAACCGGAGAAATCCGTCCGTTTTCGTCATTTGTTATCGAATCGACTTAAAGCCAGATCGTCACATTGGCCGCTCTTCTCTCTGAAACGGTTGTACTTATTGTCTGAAAGCTATGTCGCGTGCTCCAGTATGCGGAGACACTAAAAGCACCATAGTAGAACATAGATGAAGCTTCCAAGATGATGTAATAGCCAGTAAGAATTAGTACAATACCAGATTTAGGTATCGATTATTGACTTTTTAGCTGTATTTGGTGCCTTGGACATGAGCTAGGACCTTAAGATTCTGCATGAAAGGAGGACTAGCAGTCGAATTGCACGCGAGATTGTGAAAAGTGTTCATATGTAGTAAAAACCTGAGAAATCCGTCTGTATTCGTCATTTGGTATGGAATCGACTTAAAGCCAGATCGTCACATTGGCCGCTCTTCTCTCTGAAACGGTTGTACTTATCGTCTGCAAAGCTATGTCGCATGCTGCGGTTTGTGGAGACACTAATAGCACCATAGTAGAACACAGATAAAGCTTCTAAGTTGATGTAATAGCCAGTAAGAAGTAGTACAATTCAAGTTTTAGGTATCGATTATTGACTTTTTAGCTGGCTTTGGTGCCTTGGACATGAGCTAGGACCATAAGATTCTGCATGAAAGGAGGACTAGCAGCCGAGTTGCATGGGAGAATGTGAAACGTGTTCATATGTAGTAAAAACCTGAGAAATTCGTCCGTTTTCTTCATTTGTTATCGAATCGACTTAAAGCCAGATCGTCACATTGGCCGCTCTTCTCGCTGAAACGGTTGTACTTATCGTCTGAAAGCTATGTCGCGTGCTCCAGTATGCGGAGACACTAAAAGCACCATAGTAGAACATTGATGAAGCTTCCAAGATGATGTAATAGCCAGTAAGAATTAGTACAATACCAGATTTAGGTATCGATTATTGAATTTTCAGCTGGATTTGGTGCCTTGGACATGAGCTAGGACCTTAAGATTCTGCATGAAGGGAGGACTAGCAGCCGAATTGCACGGGAGAATGTGAAAAGTGTTCATATGTAGTAAAAACCTGAGAAATCCGTCCGTTTTCTTCATTTGTTACTGAATCGATTTAAAGCCAGGTCGTCACATTGTCCGCTCTTCTCTCTGAAACGGTTGTACATATCGTCTGAAAGCTATGTCGCGTGCTGCGGTATGCGGAGACACTAATAGCACCATAGTAGGACACAGATGAAGCTTCTAAGATGATGAAATAGCCAGTCAGAATTAGTACAATACCAGTTTTAGGTATCGATTATTGACTTTTTAGCAGGCTTTGGTGCCTTGGACATGAGCTAGGACCTTATGATTCTGCATGAAAGGAGGACTAGCAGCCGAGTTGCACGAGAGGATGTGAAAAGTGTTCATATGTAGTAAAAACCTGAGAAATCCGTCCGTTTTCGTCATTTGTTATCGAATCGACTAAAAGCCAGATCGTCACAATTGCCGCTCTTCTCGCTGAAACGGTTGTACTTATCGTCTGAAAGCTATGTCGCGTGCTCCAGTATGCGGAGACACTAAAATCACCATAGTGGAACATTGATGAAGCTTCTAAGTTGATGTAATAGCTAGTAAGAATTAGTACAATACCAGATTTAGGTATCGATTATTGACTTTTTACCTGGCTTTGGTGCCTTGGACATGAGCTAGGACCCTAAGATTCTGCATGAACGGAGGACGAGCAGCCGAGTTGCATGGGAGAATGTGAAAAGTGTTCATATGTAGTAAAAACCTGAGAAATCCGTCCGTTTTCGTCATTTGTTATCGAATCGACTTAAAGCCAGATCGTCACATTGGCCGCTCTTCTCTCTGAAACGGTTGTACTTATCGTCTGCAAAGCTATGTCGCGTGCTGCGGTATGCGGAGACACTAAAATCACCATAGTAGAACACAGATGAAGCTTCTAAGTAGATGTAATAGCCAGTAAGAAGTAGTACAATTCAAGTTTTACGCATCGATTATTGACTTTTAGCTGGCTTTGGTGCCTTGGACATGAGCTAGGACCTTACGATACTGCATGAAAGGAGTACTAGCAGCAGAGTTGAACGGGAGGATGTGAAAAGTCTTCATATGTAGTAAAAAACTGAGAAATCCGTCCGTTTTCGTCATTTGTTATCGAATCGACTTAAAGCCAGATCGTCCCATTGGCCGCTTTTCTCCCTGAAACGGTTGTACTTATTGTCTGAAAGCTATGTCGCGTGCTGCGGTATGCGGAGACACTAATAGCACCATAGTAGAACACAGATGAAGCTTCTAAGTTGATGTAATAACCAGTAAGAAGTAGTACAATTGAAATTTTAGATATCGATTATTGACTTTTTAGCTGGCTTTAGTGCCTTGGACATGAGCTAGGACCTTAAGATTCTGCATGAAAGGATGACTAGCAGCCGAGTAGCAAGGGAGAATGTGAAAATGTTCATATGTAGTAAAAACCTGAGAAATCCGTCCGTTTTCGTCATTTGTTATCGAATCGACTGAAAGCCACATCGTGACATTGGCCGCTCTTCTCTCTGAAACGGTAGTACTTATCGTCTGCAAAGCTATGTCGCGTGCTGCGGTATGCGGAGACCCTAAAATCACCATAGTAGAACACAGATGAAGCTTCTAAGTAGATGTAATAGCCAGTAAGAAGTAGTACAATTCAAGTTTTAGGTATCGATTATTGACTTTTTAGCTGGCTTTGGTGCCTTGGACATGAGCTAGGACCTTACGATTCTGCATGAAAGGAGTACTAGCAGCCGAGTTGAACGGGAGGATGTGAAAAGTCTTCTTATGTAGTACAAAACTGAGAAATCCGTCCGTTTTCGTCATTTGTTATCGAATCGACGTAATGCCTGATCGTCACGTTAGCCGCTTTTCTCTCTGAAACGGTTGTACTTATCGTCTGAAAGCTATGTCGCGTGCTGCGGTATGCGGAGACACTAAATGCACCATAGTAGAACACAGATGAAGCTTCTAAGATGATGTAATAGCCAGTAAGAATTAGTACAATACCAGTTTTAGGTATCGATTATTGACTTTTTACCTGGCTTTGCTGCCTTGGACATGAGCTAGGACCTTACGATTCTGCATGAAAGGAGTACTAGCAGCCGAGTTGCACAGGAGGATGTGAAAAGTGTTCATATGTAGTAAAAACCTGAGAAATCCGTCCGTTTTCGTCATTTGTTATCGAATCGACTTAAAGCCAGATCGACACATTGGCCGCTCTTCTCTCTGAAACGGTTCTACATATCGTCTGAAAGCTATGTCGTATGCTGCGGTATGTGGAGACACTAAAATCACCATAGTAGAACACTGATGAAGCTTCTAAGTTGATGTAATACCTAGTAAAAGGTAGTACAATTCAAGTTTTAGGTATCGATTATTGACTTTTTAGCTGGCTTTGGTGCCTTGGACATGAGGTAGGACCTTAAGATTCTGCATTTAAGGAAGACTAGCAGCCGCGTTGCACGGGAGAATGTGAAAAGTGTTCATATGTAGTAAAAACCTGAGAAATCCGTCCGTTTTCGTCATTTGTTATTGAATCGACTTAAAGCCAGATCGTCACATTGGCCGCTCTTCTCTCTGAAACGGTTGTACTTATCGTCTGCAAAGCTACGTCGCGTGCTGCGGTATGCGGAGACACTAAAAGCACCATAGTAGAACACAGATGAAGCTTCAAAGATGATGTAATAGCCAGTAAGGATTAGTACAATACCAGTTTTAGGTATCGATTATTGACTTTTTAGCTGGCTTTGGTGCCTTGGACATGAGTTAGGACCTTAAGATTCTGCATGAAAGGAGGACTAGCAGCCTAGTTGCACGGGAAAATGTGAAAAGTGTTCATACGTAGTAAAAACCGGAGAAATCCGTTCGTTATCGTCATTTATTATCGAATCGTCTTCAAGCCAGGTCGTCACATTGGCCGCTCTGCTCTCTGAAACGGTTGTACTTATCGTCTGCAACGCTATGTCGCGTGCTGCGGTATGCGGAGACACTAAAATCACCATCGTAGAACACAGATGAGGCTTCTAAGTTGATGTAATAGCCAGTAAGAAGTAGTACAATTCAAGTTTTAGGTATCGATTATTGATATTTTAGCTGGCTTTGGTGCCTTGGACATGAGCTAGGACCTTAAGATTCTGCATGAAAGGAGGACTAGCAGCCGAGTTGCGTGGGAGAATGTGAAAAGTGTTCATATGTAGTAAAAACCTGAGAAATCCGTCCGTTTTCGTCATTTGTTATCGAATCGACTTAAAGCCAGATCGTCACATTGGCCGCTCTTCTCTCTGAAACAGTTGTACTTATCATCTGCAAAGCTATGTCGCGTGCTGCGGTATGCGGAGACACTAAAAGCACCATAGTAGAACACAGATGAAGCATCTAAGATGATGTAATAGCCAGTAAGATGTAGTACAATTCAAGTTTTAGGTATCGATTATTGACTTTTTAGCTGGCTTTGGTGCCTTGGACATGAGCTAGGACCTTAAGATTCTGCATGAAAGGAGGAGTAGCAGCTGAGTTGCACAGGAAGATGTGAAAAGTGTTCATATGTAGTAAAAAACTGAGAAATCCGTCCGTTTTCGTCATTTGTTATCGAATCGACTTAACGCCAGATCGACACATTGGCCGCTCTTCTCTCTGAAACGGTTGTACATATCGTCTGAAAGCTATGTCGCGTGCTGCGGTATGTGGAGACACTAAAATCACCATAGTAGAACACAGATGAAGCTTCTAAGTTGATGTAATAGCCAGTAAGAAGTAGTACAATTCAAGTTTTAGGTATCGATTATTGACTTTTTAGCTGGCTTTGGTGCCTTGGACATGCGCTAGGACCTTAAGATTCTGCATTAAAGGAGGACTAGCAGCCGCGTTGCACGGGAGAATGTGAAAAGTGTTCATATGTAGTAAAAACCTAAGAAATCCTTCCGTTTTCGTCATTTGTTATTGAATCGACTTAAAGCCAGATCGTCACATTGGCCGCTCCTCTCTCTGAAACGGTTGTACTTATCGTCTGAAAGCTACGTCGCGTGCTGCGGTATGCGAAGACACTAAAAGCACCATAGTAGAACACAGATGAAGCTTCAAAGATGATGTAATAGCCAGTAAGGTTTGTACATGACCAGTTTTAGGTATCGATTATTGACTTTTTAGCTGGCTTTGGTTCCTTGGACATGAGCTAGGACCTTAAGATTCTTCATGAAAGGAGGACTAGCAGCCGAGTTGCATGGGAGAATGTGAAAAGTGTTCATATGTAGTAAAAACCTGAGAAATCTGTCCGTTTCCGTCATTTGTTATCGAATCGACTTAAAGCCAGATCGTCACATTGGCCGCTCTTCTCTCTGAAACGGTTGTACTTATCGTCTGAAAGCTATGTCGCGTGCTGCGGTATGCGGAGACACTAAAAGCACCATAGTAGAACACAGATGAAGCTTCTAAGATGATGTTATAGCCAGTAAGAATTAGTACCAGTTTTAGGTATCGATTATTGACTTTTTAGCTGGCTTTGGTGCCTTGGACATGAGCTAGGACCTTAAGACTCTGCATGAAAGGAGGACTAGCAGCTGAGTTGCACAGGAGGATGTGAAAAGTGTTCATATGTAGTAAAATCCTGAGAAATCCGTCCGTTTTCGTCATTTGTTATCGAATCGACTTAAAGCCAGATCGACACATTGACCGCTCTTCTCTCTGAAACGGTTCTACATATCGTCTGAAAGCTATGTCGCGTGCTGCGGTATGTGGAGACACTAAAATCACCATAGTAGAACACTGATGAAGCTTCTAAGTTGATGTAATAGCCAGTAAAAGGTAGTACAATTCAAGTTTTAGGTATCGATTATTGACTTTTTAGCTGGCTTTGGTGCCTTGGACATGAGCTAGGACCTTAAGATTCCGCATGAAAGGAGGACTAGCAGCCGCGTTGCACGGGAGAATGTGAAAAGTGTTCATATGTAGTAAAAACCTGAGAAATCCATACGTTTTCGTCATTTGTTATTGAATCGACTTAAAGCCAGATCGTCACATTGGCCGCTCTTCTCTCTGAAACGGTTGTACTTATCGTCTGAAAGCTACGTCGCGTGCTGCGGTATGCGGAGACACTAAAAGCACCATAGTAGAACAGAGATGAAGCTTCAAAGATGATGTAATAGCCAGTAAGGATTAGTACAATACCAGTTTTAGGTATCGATTATTGACTTTTTAGCTGGCTTTGGTGCCTTGGACATGAGTAAGGACCTTAAGATTCTGCATGAAAGGAGGACTAGCAGCCGAGTTGCATGGGGGAATGTGAAAAGTGTTCATATGTAGTAAAAACCTGAAAAATCTGTCTGTTTCCGTCATTTGTTATCGAATCGACTTAAAGCCAGATCGTCACATTGGCCGCTCTTCTCTCTGAAACGGTTGTACTTATCGTCTGAAAGCTATGTCGCGTGCTGCGGTATGCGGAGACACTAAAAGCACCATAGTAGAACACAGATGAAGCTTCTAAGATGATGTAATAGCCAGTAAGAAGTAGTACAATTCACGTTTTAGGTATCGATTATTGACCTTTTTGCTGGCTTTGGTACCTTGGACATGAGCTAGGACCTTAAGATTCTGCATGAAAGGAGGACTAGCAGCTGAGTTGCACAGGAGGATGTGAAAAGTGTTCATATGTAGTAAAAACCTGAGAAATCCGTCCGTTTTCGTCATTTGTTATCGAATCGACTTAAAGCCAGATCGACACATTGGCCGCTCTTCTCTCTGAAACGGTTCTACATATCGTCTGAAAGCTATGTCGCGTGCTGCGGTATGTGGAGACACTAAAATCACCATAGTAGAACACTGATGAAGCTTCTAAGTTGATGTAATACCCAGTAATAGGTAGTACAATTCAAGTTTTAGGTATCGATTATTGACTTTTTAGCTGGCTTTGGTGCCTTGGACATGAGCTAGGACCTTAAGATTCTGCATTAAAGGAAGTCTAGCAGCCGCGTTGCACGGGAGAATGTGAAAAGTGTTCATATGTAGTAAAAACCTGAGAAATCCGTCCGTTTTCGTCATTTGTTATTGAATCGACTTAAAGCCAGATCGTCACATTGGCCGCTCTTCTCTCTGAAACGGTTGTACTTATCGTCTGCAAAGCTACGTCGCGTGCTGCGCAATGCGGAGACACTAAAAGCACCATAGTAGAACACAGATGAAGCTTCAAAGATGATGTATTAGCCAGTAAGGATTAGTACAATACCAGTTTTAGGTATCGATTATTGACTTTTTAGCTGGCTTTGGTGCCTTGGACATGAGTTAGGACCTTAAGATTCTGCATGAAAGGAGGACTAGCAGCCGAGTTGCACGGGAAAATGTGAAAAGTGTTCATACGTAGTAAAAACCTGAGAAATCCGTTCGTTATCGTCATTTATTATCGAATCGTCTTCAAGCCAGATCGTCACATTGGCCGCTCTGCTCTCTGAAACGGTTGTACTTATCGTCTGCAAAGCTATGTCGCGTGCTGCGGTATGCGGAGACACTAAAATCACCATCGTAGAACACAGATGAGGCTTCTAAGTTGACGTAATAGCCAGTAAGAAGTAGTACAATTCAAGTTTTAGGTATCGATTATTGACTTTTTAGCTGGCTTTGGTGCCTTGGACATGAGCTAGGACCTTAAGATTCTGCATGAAAGGTGGACTAGCAGCCGAGTTGCGTGGGAGAATGTGAAAAGTGTTCATATGTAGTAAAAACCTGAGAAATCCGTCCGTTTTCGTCATTTGTTATCGAATCGACTTAAAGCCAGATCGTCACATTGGCCGCTCTTCTCTCTGAAACAGTTGTACTTATCATCTGAAAGCTATGTCGCGTGCTGCGGTATGCGGAGACACTAAAAGCAGCATAGTAGAACACAGATGAAGCTTCTAAGATGATGTAATAGCCAGTAAGATGTAGTACAATTCAAGTTTTAGGTATCGATTATTGACTTTTTAGCTGGCTTTGGTGCCTTGGACATGAGCTAGGACCTTAAGATTCTGCATGAAAGGAGGAGTAGCAGCTGAGTTGCACAGGAAGATGTGAAAAGTGTTCATATGTAGTAAAAACCTGAGAAATCCGTCCGTTTTCGTCATTTGTTATCGAATCGACTTAAAGCCAGATCGACACATTGGCCGCTCTTCTCTCTGAAACGGTTCTACATATCGTCTGAAAGCTATGTCGCGTGCTGCGGTATGTGGAGACACTAAAATCACCATAGTAGAACACAGATGAAGCTTCTAAGTTGATGTAATAGCCAGTAAGAAGTAGTACAATTCAAGTTTTAGGTATCGATTATTGACTTTTTAGCTGGCTTTGGTGCCTTGGACATGCGCTAGGACCTTAAGATTCTGCATTAAAGGAGGACTAGCAGCCGCGTTGCACGGGAGAATGTAAAAAGTGTTCATATGTAGTAAAAACCTGAGAAATCCTTCCGTTTTCGTCATTTGTTATTGAATCGACTTAAAGCCAGATCGTCACATTGGCCGCTCCTCTCTCTGAAACGGTTGTACTTATCATCTGAAAGCTACGTCGCGTGCTGCGGTATGCGAAGACACTAAAAGCACCATAGTAGAACACAGATGAAGCTTCAAAGATGATGTAATAGCCAGTAAGGTTAGTACATGACCAGTTTTAGGTATCGATTATTGACTTTTTAGCTGGCTTTGGTGCCTTGGACATGAGCTAGGACCTTAAGATTCTGCATGAAAGGAGGACTAGCAGCCGAGTTGCATGGGAGAATGTGAAAAGTGTTCATATGTAGTAAAAACCTGAGAAATCTGTCCGTTTCCGTCATTTGTTATCGAATCGACTTAAAGCCAGATCGTCACATTGGCCGCTCTTCTCTCTGAAACGGTTGTACTTATCGTCTGAAAGCTATGTCGCGTGCTGCGGTATGCGGAGACACTAAAAGCACCATAGTAGAACACAGATGAAGCTTCTAAGATGATGTAATAGCCAGTAAGAATTAGTACCAGTTTTAGGTATCGATTATTGACTTTTTAGCTGGCTTTGGTGCCTTGGACATGAGCTAGGACCTTAAGACTCTGCATGAAAGGAGGACCAGCAGCCGAATTGCACGGGAAAATGTGAAAAGTGTGCATATGGAGTAAAAACCTGAGAAATTCGTCCGTTTTCGTCATTTGTTATCGAATCGACTTAAAGCCAGTTCGACACATTGGCCACTCTTCTCTCTGAAACGGTTGTAGTTATCGTCTGCAAAGATATGTCGCGTGCTGCGGTATGCGGAGACACTAAAATCACCATAGTAGAACACAGATGATGCTTCTAAGTTGATGTATTAGCCAGTAAGGATTAGTACAATACCAGTTTTAGGTATCGATTATTGACTTTTTAGCTGGCTTTGGTGCCTTGGACATGAGCTAGGACATTAAGATTCTGCATGAAAGGAGGACTAGCAGCCGAATTGAATGGGAGATTGTGAAAAGTGTTCATATGTATTAAAAAACTGAGAAATCCGTGCGTTTTCGTCATTTGGTATGGAATCGACTTAAATCCAGATCGTCACATTGGCCGCTCTTCTCTCTGAAACGGTTGTACTTATCGTCTGCAAAGCTATGTCGCGTGCTGCGGTTTGTGGACACACTAAAAGCACCATAGTACAACACAGGTGAAGCTTCTAAGATGATGTAATAGCCAGTAAGAAGTAGTACAATTCAAGTTTTAGGTATCGATTATTGACTTTTTAGCTGGCTTTGGTGCCTTGGACATGAGCTAGGACCTTAAGATTCTGCATGAAAGGAGGACTAGCAGCCGAGTTGATCGGGAGAATGTGAAAAGTGTTCATATGTAGTATAAACCTGAGAAATCCGTCCGTTTTCGTCATTTGTTATCTAATCGACTTAAAGCCAGATCGTCACATTGGCCGCTCTTCTCACTGAAACGGTTGTACTTATCGTCTGAAAGCTATGTCGCGTGCTGCGGTATGCGGAGACACTAAAAGCACCATAGTACAACACAGATGAAGCTTCTAAGATGATGTAATAGCCAGTAAGAATTAGTACAATACCAGTTTTAGGTATGGATTATTGACTTTTTAGCTGGCTTTGGTGCCTTGGACATGAGCTAGGACCTTAAGATTCTGCATTAAAGGAAGTCTAGCAGCCGCGTTGCACGGGAGAATGTGAAAAGTGTTCATATGTAGTAAAAACCTGAGAAATCCGTCCGTTTTCGTCATTTGTTATTGAATCGACTTAAAGCCAGATCGTCACATTGGCCGCTCTTCTCTCTGAAACGGTTGTACTTATCGTCTGCAAAGCTACGTCGCGTGCTGCGCAATGCGGAGACACTAAAAGCACCATAGTAGAACACAGATGAAGCTTCAAAGATGATGTATTAGCCAGTAAGGATTAGTACAATACCAGTTTTAGGTATCGATTATTGACTTTTTAGCTGGCTTTGGTGCCTTGGACATGAGTTAGGACCTTAAGATTCTGCATGAAAGGAGGACTAGCAGCCGAGTTGCACGGGAAAATGTGAAAAGTGTTCATACGTAGTAAAAACCTGAGAAATCCGTTCGTTATCGTCATTTATTATCGAATCGTCTTCAAGCCAGATCGTCACATTGGCCGCTCTGCTCTCTGAAACGGTTGTACTTATCGTCTGCAAAGCTATGTCGCGTGCTGCGGTATGCGGAGACACTAAAATCACCATCGTAGAACACAGATGAGGCTTCTAAGTTGATGTAATAGCCAGTAAGAAGTAGTACAATTCAAGTTTTAGGTATCGATTATTGACTTTTTAGCTGGCTTTGGTGCCTTGGACATGAGCTAGGACCTTAAGATTCTGCATGAAAGGTGGACTAGCAGCCGAGTTGCGTGGGAGAATGTGAAAAGTGTTCATATGTAGTAAAAACCTGAGAAATCCGTCCGTTTTCGTCATTTGTTATCGAATCGACTTAAAGCCAGATCGTCACATTGGCCGCTCTTCTCTCTGAAACAGTTGTACTTATCATCTGAAAGCTATGTCGCGTGCTGCGGTATGCGGAGACACTAAAAGCAGCATAGTAGAACACAGATGAAGCTTCTAAGATGATGTAATAGCCAGTAAGATGTAGTACAATTCAAGTTTTAGGTATCGATTATTGACTTTTTAGCTGGCTTTGGTGCCTTGGACATGAGCTAGGACCTTAAGATTCTGCATGAAAGGAGGAGTAGCAGCTGAGTTGCACAGGAAGATGTGAAAAGTGTTCATATGTAGTAAAAACCTGAGAAATCCGTCCGTTTTCGTCATTTGTTATCGAATCGACTTAAAGCCAGATCGACACATTGGCCGCTCTTCTCTCTGAAACGGTTCTACATATCGTCTGAAAGCTATGTCGCGTGCTGCGGTATGTGGAGACACTAAAATCACCATAGTAGAACACAGATGAAGCTTCTAAGTTGATGTAATAGCCAGTAAGAAGTAGTACAATTCAAGTTTTAGGTATCGATTATTGACTTTTTAGCTGGCTTTGGTGCCTTGGACATGCGCTAGGACCTTAAGATTCTGCATTAAAGGAGGACTAGCAGCCGCGTTGCACGGGAGAATGTAAAAAGTGTTCATATGTAGTAAAAACCTGAGAAATCCTTCCGTTTTCGTCATTTGTTATTGAATCGACTTAAAGCCAGATCGTCACATTGGCCGCTCCTCTCTCTGAAACGGTTGTACTTATCATCTGAAAGCTACGTCGCGTGCTGCGGTATGCGAAGACACTAAAAGCACCATAGTAGAACACAGATGAAGCTTCAAAGATGATGTAATAGCCAGTAAGGTTAGTACATGACCAGTTTTAGGTATCGATTATTGACTTTTTAGCTGGCTTTGGTGCCTTGGACATGAGCTAGGACCTTAAGATTCTGCATGAAAGGAGGACTAGCAGCCGAGTTGCATGGGAGAATGTGAAAAGTGTTCATATGTAGTAAAAACCTGAGAAATCTGTCCGTTTCCGTCATTTGTTATCGAATCGACTTAAAGCCAGATCGTCACATTGGCCGCTCTTCTCTCTGAAACGGTTGTACTTATCGTCTGAAAGCTATGTCGCGTGCTGCGGTATGCGGAGACACTAAAAGCACCATAGTAGAACACAGATGAAGCTTCTAAGATGATGTAATAGCCAGTAAGAATTAGTACCAGTTTTAGGTATCGATTATTGACTTTTTAGCTGGCTTTGGTGCCTTGGACATGAGCTAGGACCTTAAGACTCTGCATGAAAGGAGGACCAGCAGCCGAATTGCACGGGAAAATGTGAAAAGTGTGCATATGGAGTAAAAACCTGAGAAATTCGTCCGTTTTCGTCATTTGTTATCGAATCGACTTAAAGCCAGTTCGACACATTGGCCACTCTTCTCTCTGAAACGGTTGTAGTTATCGTCTGCAAAGATATGTCGCGTGCTGCGGTATGCGGAGACACTAAAATCACCATAGTAGAACACAGATGATGCTTCTAAGTTGATGTATTAGCCAGTAAGGATTAGTACAATACCAGTTTTAGGTATCGATTATTGACTTTTTAGCTGGCTTTGGTGCCTTGGACATGAGCTAGGACATTAAGATTCTGCATGAAAGGAGGACTAGCAGCCGAATTGAATGGGAGATTGTGAAAAGTGTTCATATGTATTAAAAAACTGAGAAATCCGTGCGTTTTCGTCATTTGTTATGGAATCGACTTAAATCCAGATCGTCACATTGGCCGCTCTTCTCTCTGAAACGGTTGTACTTATCGTCTGCAAAGCTATGTCGCGTGCTGCGGTTTGTGGACACACTAAAAGCACCATAGTACAACACAGGTGAAGCTTCTAAGATGATGTAATAGCCAGTAAGAAGTAGTACAATTCAAGTTTTAGGTATCGATTATTGACTTTTTAGCTGGCTTTGGTGCCTTGGACATGAGCTAGGACCTTAAGATTCTGCATGAAAGGAGGACTAGCAGCCGAGTTGATCGGGAGAATGTGAAAAGTGTTCATATGTAGTATAAACCTGAGAAATCCGTCCGTTTTCGTCATTTGTTATCTAATCGACTTAAAGCCAGATCGTCACATTGGCCGCTCTTCTCACTGAAACGGTTGTACTTATCGTCTGAAAGCTATGTCGCGTGCTGCGGTATGCGGAGACACTAAAAGCACCATAGTACAACACAGATGAAGCTTCTAAGATGATGTAATAGCCAGTAAGAATTAGTACAATACCAGTTTTAGGTATGGATTATTGACTTTTTAGCTGGCTTTGGTGCCTTGGACATGAGCTAGGACCTTAAGATTCTGCATGAAAGGAGGACTAGCAGCCGAATTGCACGGGAGATTGTGAAAAGTGTTCATATGTAGTAAAAACCTGAGAAATCCGTCCGTTTTCGTCATTTGTTATCGAATCGACTTAAAGCCAGATCGACACATTGGCCGCTCTTCTCTCTGAAACGGTTGTACTTATCGTCTGCAAAGCTATGTCGCGTGCTGCGGTATGCGGAGACACTAAAAGAAGCATAGTAGAACACAAATGAAGCTTCTAAGTTAATGTAATAACCAGTAAGAGGTAGTACAATTCAAGTTTTAGGTATCGATTATTGACTTTTTAGCTGGCTTAGGTGCCTTGGACATGAGCTAGGACCTTAAGATTCTGCATGAAAGGAGGACTAGCAGCCGCGTTGCATGGGAGAATGTGAAAAGTGTTCATATGTAGTAAAAACCTGTGAAATCCCTCCGTTTTCGTCATTTGTTATCGAATCGACTTAAAGCCAGATCGTGACATTGGCCGCTCTTCTCTCTGAAACGGTTGTACTTATCGTCTGAAAGCTATGTCGCGTGCTGCGGTATGCGGAGACACTAAAAGCACCATAGTAGAACAGAGATGAAGCTTCTAATATGATGTAATAGCCAGTAAGAATTAGTACAATACCAGTTTTAGGTATCGATTATTGACTTTTTAGCTGGCTTTGGTGCCTTGGACATGAGCTCGGACCTTAAGATTCTACATGTATGGAGGACTAGCAACCGAGTTGCATGGGAGAATGTGAAAAGTGTTCATATGTAGTAAAAACCTGTGAAATACGTCCGTTTTCGTCATTTGTTATCGAATCGACTTAAAGCCAGATCCTCACATTGGCCGCTCTTCTCTCTGAAACGGTTGTACTTATCGTCCGCAAAGCTATGTCGCAGGGCTGCGGTATGTGGAGACTCTAAAAGCACCATAGCAGAACACAGATGAAGCTTCTAAGTTGATGTAATAGCCAGTAAGAAGTAGTACAACTCAAGTTTAAGGTATCGATTATTGACTTTTTAGCTGGCTTTGGTGCCTTGGACATGAGCTAGGACCATAAGATTCAGCATGAACGGAGGACTAGCAGCCGAGTTGCACGGGACAATGTGAAAAGTGTTCATATGTAGTAAAAACCTGAGAAATCCGTCCGTTATCCTCATTTGTTATCGAATGGACTTTAAGCCAGATCGTCACATTGGCCGCTCTGCTTTCTGAAACGGTTGTACTTATTGTCTGCAAAGCTATGTCGCGTTCTGCGGTATGCGGAGACACTAAAATCACCATAGTAGAACACAGATGAAGCTTCTATGTTAATTTAATAGCCAGTAAGAAGTAGTACAATTCAAGTTTTAGGTATCGATTATTGACTTTTTAGCTGGCTTTGGTGCCTTGGACATGGGCTACGACCCTAAGAATCTGCATGAGAGGAGGACTAGCAGCCAAGTTGCACGAGAGAATGTGAAAAGTGCTCATATGTAGTAAAAACCTGAGAGATCCGTTCGCCATCGTCATTTGTTATCGAATCGACTTAAAGCCAGATCGTCACATTTTCCGCTCTACTATCTGAAACGGTTGTACTTATCGTCTGCAAAGCTATGTCGCGTTGCTGCGGTATGCGGAGACACTAATGGCACCATAGTAGAACACAGATCAAGCTTCTAATTTGATGTAATAGCCAGTAAGAAGTAGTACAATTCAAGTTTTACTTATCGATTATTGACTTTCAGCTGGCTTTGGTGCCTTGGACATGAGCTAGGACCATTAGATTCTGTATGAAAGGAGGACTAGCAGCCGAGTTGCACGGGAGAATGTGAAAAGTGTTCATATGTGGGAAAAACCTGAGAAATCCGTCGGTTTTCGTCATTTGTTATCGAATCGACTTAAAGCCAGATCGTCACATTGCCCGCTCTTCTCTCCGAAACGGTTGTATTTATCGTCTAAAAGCTATTTCGCGTGCTGCGGTATGCGGAGACACTAAAAGCACCATAGTAGAACACAGATGAAGCTTCTAAGATGATGTAATAGCCAGTAAGAATTAGTACAATACCAGTTTTAGGTATCGATTATTGACTTTTAGCTGGCTTTGGTGCCTTGGACATGAGCTAGGACCTTAAGATTCTGCATGAAAGGAGGGCTAGCAGCTGAGTTGCACGGGAGAATGTGAAAAGTGTTCATATGTAGTAAAAACCTGAGAAATCCGTCCGTTTTCGTCATTTGTTATGGAATCGACTTAAAGCCAGATCGTCACATTGGCCGCTCTCCTCTCTGAAACGGTTGTACTTATCGTCTGCAAAGCTATGTCGCGTGCTGCGGTATGCAGAGACACTAAATGCACCATAGTAGAACACAGATGAAGCTTCTAAGTTGATGTAATAGCCAGTAAGAAGTAGTACAATTCAAGTTTTAGGTATCGATTATTGACTTTGTAGCTGGCTTTGGTGCCTTGGACATGAGCTAGGACCTTAAGATTCTGCATGAAAGAAGGACTAGCAGCCGAGTTGTACGGGAGAATGTGAAAAGTGTTCATATGTAGTAAAAACCTGAGAAATCAATACGTTTTCGTCATTGGTTATCGATGCGTCTTAAAGCCAGATCGTCACATTGGCTGCTCTTTTTTCTGAAACGGTTGTACTTATCGTCTGCAAAGCTATGTCGCGTGCTGCGGTATGTGGAGACACTAAAAGCACCATAGTAGAACACAGATGAAGCTTCTAAGTTGACGTAATAGCTAGTAAGAGGTAGTACAATTCAAGTTTTAAGTATCGATTATTGACTTTTTAGCTGGCTTTGGTGCCTTGGACATGAGCTAGGACCATAAGATTCTGCATGAAAGGAGGACTAGAAGCCGAGTTGCACGGGAGAATGTGAAAAGTTTTCATATGTAGTAAAAACCTGAGAAATCGGTCCATTTTCGTCATTTGTTATCGAATCGACTTAAAACCGGATCGTGACATTGGCCGCTCTTCTCTCTGAAACGGTTGTACTTATCGTCTGCAAAGCTATGTCGCGTGCTGCGGTATGCGGAGACACTAAAAGCACCATAGTAGAACACAGATGAAGCTTCTAAGTTAATGTAATAGCTAGTAAGAAGTAGTACAATTGGAATTTTAAATATCGATTATTGACTTTTAGCTGGCTTTGGTGCCTTGGACATGAGCTAGGACCTTAAGATTCTGCATGAAAGGAGGACTAGCAGCCGAGATGCACGGGAGAATGTGAAAAGTGTTCATATGTAGTAAAAACCTGAGAAGTCCGTCCGTTTTGTCATTTGTTATCGAATCGACTTAAAGCCAGATCGTCACATTGGCCGCTCTTCTCTCCGAAACGGTTGTACTTATCGTCTGAAAGCTATGTCGCGTGCTGCGGTATGCGGAGACACTAAAAGCTCCATAGTAGAACACAGATGAAGCTTCTAAGATGATGTAATAGCCAGTAAGAATTAGTACAATACCAGTTTTAGGTATCGATTATTGACTTTTAGCTGGCTTTGGTGCGTTGGACATGAGCTAGGACCTTAAGATTCTGCATGAAAGGAGGACTAGCAGCCGAGTTGCACGGGAGAATGTGAAAAGTTTTCATATGTAGTAAAAACCTGAGAAATCGGTCCATTTTCGTCATTTGTTATCGAATCGACTTAAAACCGGATCGTGACATTGGCCGCTCTTCTCTCTGAAACGGTTGTACTTATCGTCTGCAAAGCTATGTCGCGTGCTGCGGTATGCGGAGACAATAAAAGCACCATAGTAGAACACAGATGAAGCTTCTAAGTTGATGTAATAGCAAGTAAGAAGTAGTACAATTCTAATTTTAGATATCGATTATTGACTTTTTAGCTGGCTTTGGTGCCTTGGACATGCGCTAGGACCTCAAGATTCTGCATGAAAGGAGGACTAGCAGCCGAGTTGCAAGGGAGAATGTGAAAAGTGTTCATATGTGGTAAAACCCTGAGAAATCCGTCGGTTTTCGTCATTTGTTATCGAATCGACTTAAAGCCAGATCGTCACATTGCCCGCTCTTCTCTCCGAAACGGTTGTATTTATCGTGTGAAAGCTATGTCGCGTGCTGCAGTATGCGGAGACACTAAAAGCACCATAGTAGAACACAGATGAATCTTCTAAGATGTTGTAATAGCCAGTAAGAATTAGTACAATACCAGTTTTATTTATCGATTATTGACTTTTAGCTGGCTTTGGTGCCTTGGACATGAGCTAGGACCTTAAGATTCTGCATGAAAGGAGGGCTAGTAGCTGAGTTGCACGGGAGAATGTGAAAAGTGTTCATATGTAGTAAAAACCTGAGAAATCCGTCCGTTTTCGTCATTTGTTATGGAATCGACTTAAAGCCAGATCGTCACATTGGCCGCTCTCCTCTCTCAAACGGTTGTACTTATCGTCTGCAAAGCTATGTCGCGTGCTGCGGCATGCAGAGACACTAAATGCACCATAGTAGAACACAGATGAAGCTTCTAAGTTGATGTAATAGCCAGTAAGAAGTAGTACAATTCAAGTTTTAGGTATCGATTATTGACTTTGTAGCTGGCTTTGGTGCCTTGGACATGAGCTAGGACCTTAAGATTCTGCATGAAAGATGGACTAGCAGCCGAGTTGTATGGGAGAATGTGAAAAGTGTTCATATGTAGAAAAAACCTGAGAAATCCATACGTTTTCGTCATTGGTTATCGATTCGTCTTAAAGCCAGATCGTCACATTGGCTGCTCTTTTCTCTGAAACGGTTGTACTTATCGTCTGCAAAGCTATGTCGCGTGCTGCGGTATGTGGAGACACTAAAAGCACCATAGTAGAACACAGATGAAGCTTCTAAGTTGACGTAATACCTAGTAAGAGGTAGTACAATTCAAGTTTTAAGTATCGATTATTGACTTTTTAGTTGGCTTTGGTGCCTTGGACATGAGCTAGGACCTTAAGATTCTGCATGAAAGGAGGAATAGCAGCCGAGTTGCACGGGAGAATGTGAAAAGTTTTCATATGCAGTAAAAACCTGAGAAATCGGTCCATTTTCGTCATTTGTTATCGACACGACTTAAAACCGGATCGTGACATTGGCCGCTCTTCTCTCTGAAACGGTTGTACTTATCGTCTGCAAAACTATGTCGCGTGCTGCGGTATGCGGAGACACTAAAAGCACCATAGTAGAACACAGATGAAGCTTCTAAGTTGATGTAATAGCTAGTAAGAAGTAGTACAATTGGAATATTAGATATCGAATATTTACTTTTTAGCTGGCTTTGGTGCCTTGGACATGAGCTAGGACCTTAAGATTCTGCATGAAAGGAGGACTAGCAGCCGAGTTGCACGGGAGAATGTGAAAAGTGTTCATATGTAGTAAAAACCTGAGAAGTCCTTCCGTTTTGTCATTTGTTATCGAATCGACTTAAAGCCAGATCGTCACATTGGCCGCTCTTCTCTCCGAAACGGTTGTACTTATCGTCTGAAAGCTATGTCGGGTGCTGCGGTATGCGGAGACACTAAAAGCACCATAGTAGAACACAGATGAAGCTTCTAAGATGATGTAATAGCCAGTAAGAATTAGTACATTACCAGTTTTAGGTATCGATTATTGACTTTTAGCTGGCTTTGGTGCGTTGGACATGAGCTAGGACCTTAAGATTCTGCATGAAAGGAGGACTAGCAGCCGAGTTGCAAGGGAGAATGTGAGAAGTTTTCATATGTAGTAAAAACCTGAGAAATCGGTCCATTTTCGTCATTTGTTATCGAATCGACTTAAAACCGGATCGTGACATTGGCCGCTCTTCTCTCTGAAACGGTTGTACTTATCGTCTGCAAAGCTATGTCGCGTGCTGCGGTATGCGGAGACACTAAAAGCACCATAGTAGAATACAGATGAAGCTTCTAAGTTGATGTAATAGCTAGTAAGAAGTAGTACAAATGGAATTTTAGATATCGATTATTGACTTTTTAGCTGGCTTTGGTGCCTTGGACATGAGCTAGGACCTTAAGATTCTGCATGAAAGGAGGACTAGCAGCCGATTTGCACGGGAGAATGTGAAAAGTGTTCATATGTAGTAAAAACCTGAGAAGTCCGTCCGTTTTGTCATTTGTTATCGAATCGACTTAAAGCCCGATCGTCACATTGGCCGCCATTCTCTCCGAAACGGTTGTACTTATCGTCTGAAAGCTATGTCGCGTGCTGCGGTATGCGGAGACACTAAAAGCACCATGGTAGAACACAGATGAAGCTTCTAAGATGATGTAATAGCCAGTAAGAATTAGTACAATACCAGTTTTAGGTATCGATTATTGACTTTTAGCTGGCTTTGGTGCCTTGCACATGAGCTAGGACCTTAATGATTCTGCATGAAAGGAGGGTTAGCAGCTGAGTTGCACGGGAGAATGTGAAAAGTGTTAATATGTAGTTTTAACCTGAGAAATCCGTCCGTTTTCGTCATTTGTTATGGAATAGACTTAAAGCCAGATCGTCACATTGGCCGCTCTTCCCTCTGACGCTGTTGTAATTATCGTCTGCAATGCTATGTCGCGTGCTGCGGTATGCGGAGACACTTAAGGCACCATAGTAGAACACAGATGAAGCTTCTACGTTGATGTAATAGCCAGTAAGAGGTAGTACAATTCAAGTTTTAGGTATCGATTATTGACTTTTTAGCTGGCTTTGGTGCATTGGACGTGAGCTAGGACCTTAAGATTCTGCATGAAAGGAGGACTAGCAGCCGAGTTGCACGGGAGAATGTCAAAAGTGTTCATATGTAGTAAAAACCTGAGAAATCCGTCCGTTTTCGTCATTTGTTATCGAATCGACTTAAAGCCACATCGTCACATTGGCCGCTCTTCTCTCTGAAACGGTTGTACTTATCGTCTGAAAGCTATGTCGCGTGCTGCGGTTTGCGGAGACACTAAAAGTACCGTAGTAGAACACAGATGAAGCTTCTAATATGATGTAATAGAGAGTAAGACGTAGTACAATTCAAGTTTTAGGTATCGATTATTGACTTTTTAGTTGGCTTTGGTGCCTTGGACATGAGCTATGACCTTACGAATCTGCATGAGAGGAGGACTAGCAGAAAAGTTGCACGGGAGAATGTGAAATGTGTTAATATGTAGTTTTAACCTGAGAAATCCGTCCGTTTTCGTCTTTTGTTATCGAATCGACTTAAAGCCAGATCGTCACATTGTCCGCCCTTCTCTCTGAAACGGTTGTACTTATCGTCTGCAAAGCTATGTCGCGTGCTGCGGTATGCGGAGACACTAAAAGCACCATAGTAGAACAGAGATGAAGCTTCTAATATGATGTAATAGCCAGTAAGAATTAGTACAATACCAGTTTTAGGTATCGATTATTGACTTTTTAGCTGGCTTTGGTGCCTTGGACATGAGCTCGGACCTTAAGATTCTACATGTATGGAGGACTAGCAACCGAGTTGCATGGGAGAATGTGAAAAGTGTTCATATGTAGTAAAAACCTGTGAAATACGTCCGCTTTCGTCATTTGTTATCGAATCGACTTAAAGCCAGATCCTCACATTGGCCGCTCTTCTCTCTGAAACGGTTGTACTTATCGTCCGCAAAGCTATGTCGCAGTGCTGCGGTATGTGGAGACTCTAAAAGCACCATAGCAGAACACAGATGAAGCTTCTAAGTTGATGTAATAGCCAGTAAGAAGTAGTACAACTCAAGTTTAAGGTATCGATTATTGACTTTTTAGCTGGCTTTGGTGCCTTGGACATGAGCTAGGACCATAAGATTCTGCATGAAAGGAGGACTAGCAGCCGAGTTGCACGGGACAATGTGAAAAGTGTTCATACGTAGTAAAAACCTGAGAAATCCGTCCGTTATCCTCATTTGTTATCGAATGGACATTAAGCCAGATCGTCACATTGGCCGCTCTGCTTTCTGAAACGGTTGTACTTATTGTCTGCAAAGCTATGTCGCGTTCTGCGGTATGCGGAGACACTAAAATCACCATAGTAGAACACAGATGAAGCTTCTATGTTGATTTAATAGCCAGTAAGAAGTAGTACAATTGGAATTTTAGATATCGATTATTGACTTTTTAGCTGGCTTTGGTGCCTTGGACATGAGCTAGGACCTTAAGATTCTGCATGAAAGGAGGACTAGCAGCCGAGTTGCACGGGAGAATGTGAAAAGTGTTCATATGTAGTAAAAACCTGAGAAATCCGTCCGTTTTCGTCATTTGTTATCGAAACGACTTAAAGCCAGATCGTCACATTGGCCGCTCTTCCCTCCGAAACGGTTGTACTTATCGTCTGAAATCTATGTCGCGTGCTGCGGTATGCGGAGACACTAAAAGCACCATAGTAGAACACAGATGAAGCTTCTAAGATGATGTAATAGCCAGTAAGAATTAGTACAATACCAGTTTTCGGTATCGATTATTGACTTTTAGCTGGCTTTGGTGACTTGGACATGAGCTAGGACCTTAAGATTCCGCATGAAAGGATGGTTAGCAGCCGAGTTGCACGGGAGAATGTGAAAAGTGTTCATATGTAGTAAAAACCTGAGAAATCTGTCCGTTTTCGTCATTTGTTATGGAATCGACTTAAAGCCAGATCGTCACATTGGCCACTCTTCCCTCTGACGCTGTTGTACTTATCGTCTGCAATGCTATGTCGCGTGCTGCGGTATGCGCAGACACTTAAAGCACCATAGTAGAACACAGATGAAGCTTCTAAGTTGATGTAATAGCCAGTAAGAAGTAGTACAATTCAAGTTTTAGGTATCGATTATTGACTTTGTAGCTGGCTTTGGTGCCTTGGACATGAGCTAGGACCTTAAGATTCTGCATGAAAGGAGGACTAGCAGCCGAGTTGCACGGGAGAATGTGAAAAGTGTTCATATGTAGTAAAAACCTGAGAGATCCGTTCGCCATCGTCATTTGTTAACGAATCGACTTAAAGCCAGATCGTCACATTGGCCGCTCTCCTCTCTGAAACGGTTGTACTTATCGTCTGCAAAGCTATGTCGCGTGCTGCGGCATGCAGAGACACTAAATGCACCATAGTAGAACACAGATGAAGCTTCTAAGTTGATGTAATAGCCAGTAAGAAGTAGTACAATTCAAGTTTTAGGTATCGATTATTGACTTTGTAGCTGGCTTTGGTGCCTTGGACATGAGCTAGGACCTTAAGATTCTGCATGAAAGGAGGACTAGCAGCCGAGTTGCACGGGAGAATGTGAAAAGTTTTCATATGCAGTAAAAACCTGAGAAATCGGTCCATTTTCGTCATTTGTTATCGAAACGACTTAAAACCGGATCGTGACATTGGCCGCTCTTCTCTCTGAAACGGTTGTACTTATCGTCTGCAAAACTATGTCGCGTGCTGCGGTATGCGGAGACACTAAAAGCACCATAGTAGAACACAGATGAAGCTTCTAAGTTGATGTAATAGCTAGTAAGAAGTAGTACAATTGGAATTTTAGATATCGATTATTGACTTTTTAGCTGGCTTTGGTGCCTTGGACATGAGCTAGGACCTTAAGATTCTGCATGAAAGGAGGACTAGCAGCCGAGTTGCACGGGAGAATGTGGAAAGTGTTCATATGTAGTAAAAACCTGAGAAGTCCTTCCGTTTTGTCATTTGTTATCGAATCGACTTAAAGCCAGATCGTCACATTGGCCGCTCTTGTCTCCGAAACGATTGTACTTATCGTCTGAAAGCTATGTCGGGTGCTGCGGTATGCGGAGACACTAAAAGCACCATAGTAGAACACAGATGAAGCTTCTAAGATGATGTAATAGCCAGTAAGAATTAGTACAATACCAGTTTTAGGTATCGATTATTGACTTTTAGCTGGCTTTGGTGCGTTGGACATGAGCTAGGACCTTAAGATTCTGCATGAAAGGAGGACTAGCAGCCGAGTTGCACGGGAGAATGTGAGAAGTTTTCATATGTAGTAAAAACCTGAGAAATCGGTCCATTTTCGTCATTTGTTATCGAATCGACTTAAAACCGGATCGTGACATTGGCCGCTCTTCTCTCTGAAACGGTTGTACTTATCGTCTGCAAAGCTATGTCGCGTGCTGCGGTATGCGGAGACACTACAAGGACCATAGTAGAACACAGATGAAGCTTCTAAGTTGATGTAATAGCTAGTAAGAAGTAGTACAAATGGAATTTTAGATATCGATTATTGACTTTTTAGCTGGCTTTGGTGCCTTGGAAATGAGCTAGGACCTTAAGATTCTGCATGAAAGGAGGACTAGCAGCCGAGTTGCACGGGAGAATGTGAAAAGTGTTGATATGTAGTAAAAACCTGAGAAGTCCGTCCGTTTTGTCATTTGTTATCGAATCGACTTAAAGCCAGATCGTCACATTGGCCGCCATTCTCTCCGAAACGGTTGTCCTTATCGTCTGAAAGCTATGTCGCGTGCTGCGGTATGCGGAGACACTAAAAGCACCATAGTAGAACACAGATGAAGCTTCTAAGATGATGTAATAGCCAGTAAGAATTAGTACAATACCAGTTTTAGATATCGATTATTGACTTTTAGCTGGCTTTGGTGCCTTGCACATGAGCTAGGACCTTAATGATTTTCATGAAAGGAGGGTTAGCAGCTGAGTTGCACGGGAGAATGTGAAAGGTGTTAATATGTAGTTTTAACCTGAGAAATCCGTCCGTTTTCGTCATTTGTTATGGAATCGACTTAAAGCCAGATCGTCGCATTGGCCGCTCTTCCCTCTGACGCTGTTGTAATTATCGTCTGCAATGCTATGTCGCGTGCTGCGGTATGCGGAGACACTTAAGGCACCATAGTAGAACACAGATGAAGCTTCTACGTTGATGTAATAGCCAGTAAGAGGTAGTACAATTCAAGTTTTAGGTATCGATTATTGACTTTTTAGCTGGCTTTGGTGCATTGGACGTGAGCTAGGACCTTAAGATTCTGCATGAAAGGAGGACTAGCAGCCGAGTTGCACGGGAGAATGTCAAAAGTGTTCATATGTAGTAAAAACCTGAGAAATCCGTCCGTTTTCGTCATTTGTTATCGAATCGACTTAAAGCCACATCGTCACATTGGCCGCTCTTCTCTCTGAAACGGTTGTACTTATCGTCTGAAAGCTATGTCGCGTGCTGCGGTTTGCGGAGACACTAAAAGTACCGTAGTAGAACACAGATGAAGCTTCTAATATGATGTAATAGAGAGTAAGACGTAGTACAATTCAAGTTTTAGGTATCGATTATTGACTTTTTAGTTGGCTTTGGTGCCTTGGACATGAGCTATGACCTTACGAATCTGCATGGGAGGAGGACTAGCAGAAAAGTTGCACGGGAGAATGTGAAATGTGTTAATATGTAGTTTTAACCTGAGAAATCCGTCCGTTTTCGTCTTTTGTTATCGAATCGACTTAAAGCCAGATCGTCACATTGTCCGCCCTTCTCTCTGAAACGGTTGTACTTATCGTCTGCAAAGCTATGTCGTGTGCTGCGGTATGCGGAGACACTAAAAATACCATAGTAAAACACGGATGAAGCTTCTAAGTTGATGTAATAGCCAGTAAGAAGTAGTACATGTCATGTTTTAGGTATCGATTATTGACTTTGTAGCTGGCTTTGGTGCCTTGGACATGAGCTAGGACCTTAAGATTCTGCATGAAAGAAGGACTAGCAGCCAAGTTGTACGGGAGAATGTGAAAAGTGTTCATAAGTAGTAAAAACCTGAGAAATCCATACGTTTTCGTCATTGGTTATCGATTCGTCTTAAAGCCAGATCGTCACATTGGCTGCTCTTCTCTCTGAAACGGTTGTACTTATCGTCTGCAAAGCTATGTCGCGTGCTGCGGTATGTGGAGACACTAAAAGCACCATAGTAGAACACAGATGAAGCTTCTAAGTTGATGTAATAGCTAGTAAGAGGTAGTACAATTCAAGTTTTAGGTATCGATTATTGACTTTTTAGCTTGCTTTGGTGCCTTGGACATGAGCTAGGACCTTAAGATTTTGCATGAAAGCAGGACTAGCAGCCGAGTTGCACGGGAGGATGCGAAAAGTTTTCATATGTAGTAAAAACCTGAGAAATCCGTCCATTTTAGTAATATGTAATCGAATCGACTTAAAACCTGATCGTGACATTGGCCGCTCTTCTGTCTGAAACGGTTGTACTTATCGTCTGCAAAGCTATGTCGCGTGCTGCGGTATGCGGAGACACTAAAAGCACCATAGTAGAACACAGATGAAGCTTCTAAGTTGATGTAATAGCTAGTAAGAAGTAGTACAATTGGAATTTTAGATATCGATTATTGACTTTTTAGCTGGCTTTGGTGCCTTGGACATGAGCTAGGACCTTAAGATTCTGCATGAAAGGAGGACTAGCAGCCGAGTTGCACGGGAGAATGTGAAAAGTGTTCATATGTAGTAAAAACCTGAGAAATCCGTCCGTTTTCGTCATTTGTTATCGAAACGACTTAAAGCCAGATCGTCACATTGGCCGCTCTTCTCTCCGAAACGGTTGTACTTATCGTCTGAAAGCTATGTCGCGTGCTGCGGTATGCGGAGACACTAAAAGCACCATAGTAGAACACAGATGAAGCTTCTAAGATGATGTAATAGCCAGTAAGAATTAGTACAATACCAGTTTTCGGTATCGATTATTGACTTATAGCTGGCTTTGGTGACTTGGACATGAGCTAGGACCTTAAGATTCTGCATGAAAGGATGGTTAGCAGCCGAGTTGCACGGGAGAATGTGAAAAGTGTTCATATGTAGTAAAAACCTGAGAAATCCGTCCGTTTTCGTCATTTGTTATGGAATCGACTTAAAGCCAGATCGTCACATTGGCCAATCTTCCCTCTGACGCTGTTGTACTTATCGTCTGCAATGCTATGTCGCGTGCTGCGGTATGCGCAGACACTTAAAGCACCATAGTAGAACACAGATGAAGCTTCTAAGTTGATGTAATAGCCAGTAAGAAGTAGTACGATTCAAGTTTTAGGTATCGATTATTGACTTTGTAGCTGGCTTTGGTGCCTTGGACATGAGCTAGGACCTTAAGATTCTGCATGAAAGGAGGACTAGCAGCCGAGTTGCACGGGAGAATGTGAAAAGTGTTCATATGTAGTAAAAACCTGAGAGATCCGTTCGCCATCGTCATTTGTTAACGAATCGACTTAAAGCCAGATCGTCACATTGGCCGCTCTCCTCTCTGAAACGGTTTTACTTATCGTCTGCAAAGCTATGTCGCGTGCTGCGGTATGTGGAGACACTAAAAGCACCATAGTAGAACACAGATGAAGATTCTAAGTTGATGTAATAGCCAGTAAGAAGTAGTACAAGTCAAGTTTTAGGTATCGATTATAGACTTTTTAGCTGGCTTTGGTGCCTTGGACATGAGCTAGGACCTTAAGATTCTGCATGAAAGGAGGACTAACAGCCGCCTTGCACGTGAGAATGTGAAAAGTGTTCATATGTAGTAAAAACCTGTGAAATCCGACCGTTTTCGTCATTTGTTATCGAATCGACTTAAAGCCAGATCGTCACATTGGACGCTCTTCTCTCTGAAACGGTTGTACTTATCGTCTGCAAAGCTATGTCGAGTGCTGCGGTATGTGGAGACACTAAAAGCAACATAGTAGAACACAGATGAAGCTTATAAGTTGATGTAATAGCCAGTAAGAGGTCGTACAATTCAAGTTTAAGGTATCGATTATTAAATTTTTAGCTTGCTTTGGTGCCTTGGACATGAGCTAGGACCTTAAGATTCTGCATGAAAGGAGGACTAGCAGCCGAGATGCATGGGAGAATGTGAAAAGTGTTCATATGTAGTAAAAACCTGAGAAATCCGTTCGTTATCGCCACATATTACCGAATCGACTTAAAGCCGGATCGTCACATTGGCCGCTCTTCTCTCTGAAACGGTTGTACTTATCGTCTGCAAAGCTATGTCGCGTGCTGCGGTATGTGGAGACACTAAAATCGCCTTAGTAGGACACAGATGAAGCTTCTAAGTTGATGTAATAGCCAGTAAGAAGTAGTACAATTCAAGTTTTAGGTATCGATTATTGACTTTTTATCTGGCTTTGGTGCCTTGGACATGAGCTAGGACCCTAAGAATCTGCATGAGAGGGAGACTAGCAGAAAAGTTGCATGGGAGAATGTGAAATGTGCTCATATGTAGTATTAACCTGAGAAATCCGTCCGTTTTCGTCTTTTGTTATCGAGTCGACTAAAGGCCAGATCGTAACATTGTCCGCCCTTCTCTCTGAAACGGCTGTACTTATCGTCTGAAAGCTATGTCGCGTGCTGCGGTATGCGGAGACACTAAAAGCACCATAGTAGAACACAGATGAAGCTTCTAAGTTGATGTAATAGCCAGTAAGAAGTAGTACAATTCAAGTTTTAGGTATGGATTATTGACTTTGTAGCTGGCTTTGGTGCCTTGGACATGAGCTAGGACCTTAAGATTCTGCAAGAAAGGAGGACTAGCAGCCGAGTTGCTCGGGAGATTGTGAAAAGTGTTCATATGTAGTAAAAACCTGAGAAATCCGTTCGCCATCGTCATTTGTTAACGAATTGACTTAAAGCCAGATCGTCACATTGGCCGCTCTTCTTTCTGAAACGGTTGTACTTATCGTCTGCAAAGCTATGTCGTGTGCTGCGGTATGTGGAGACACTAAAAGCAACATAGTAGAACACAGATGAAGCTTATAAGTTGATGTAATAGCCAGTAAGAGGTAGTACAATTCAAGTTTAAGGTATCGATTATTAAATTTTTAGCTGGCTTTGGTGCCTTGGACATGAGCTAGGACCTTAAGATTCTGCATGAAAGGAGGACTAGCAGCCGAGATGCATGGGAGAATGTGAAAAGTGTTCATATGTAGTAAAAACCTGAGAAATCCTTTCGTTATCGTCATATATTACTGAATCGACTTAAAGCCGGATCGTCACATTGGCCGCTCTTCTCTCTGAAACGGTTGTACTTATCGTTTGCAAAGCTATGTCGCGTGCTGCGGTATGTGGAGACACTAAAATCACCTTAGTAGGACACAGATGAAGCTTCTAAGTTGATGTAATAGCCAGTAATAAGTAGTACAATTCAAGTTTTAGGTATCGATTATTGACTTTTTAGCTGGCTTTGGTGCCTTGGACATGAGCTAGGACCCTAAGAATCTGCATGAGAGGGAGACTAGCAGAAAAGTTGCACGGGAGTATGTGAAATGTGCTCATATGTAGTATTAACCTCAGAAATCCGTCCGTTTTCGTCTTTTGTTATCGAGTCGACTAAAGGCCAGATCGTAACATTGTCCGCCCTTCTCTCTGAAACGGCTGTACTTATCGTCTGAAAGCTATGTCGCGTGCTGCGGTATGCGGAGACACTAAAAGCACCATAGTAGAACACAGATGAAGCTTCTAAGTTGATGTAATAGCCAGTAAGAAGTAGTACAATTCCAGTTTTAGGTATCGATTATTGACTTTTTAGCTGGCTTTGGTGCCTTGGACATGAGCTAGGACATTACGATTCTGCATGAATGCAGGACTAGCAGCCGAGTTGCACTGGAGAATGTGAAAAGTGTTCATATGTAGTAAAAAGCTGAGAAATCCGTCCGTTTTCGTCGTTTGTTATCGAATCGACTTAAAGCCAGATCGTCACATTGGCCGCTCTTCTCTCTGAAACGGTGGCACTTATCGTCTGCAAAGCTATGTCGCGTGCTGCAGTATGCGGAGACACTAAAAGCAGCATAGTAGAACACAGATGAAGCTTCTAAGTTGATGTAATAGCTAGTAAGAAGTAGTACAATTGAAATTTTAGATATCGATTATTGACTTTTTAGCTGGCTTTGGTGCCTTGGACATGAGCTAGGACCTTAAGATTCTGCATCAAAGGAGGACTAGCAGCCGAGTTGCCCGGGAGAAAGTGAAAAGTGTTCATATGTAGTAAAAACCCGAGAAATCCGTACGTTTTCGTCATTGGTTATCGAATCGTCTTAAAGCCAGATCGTCACATTGGCCGCTCTTCTCTCTGAAACGGTTGTACTTATCGTCTGCAAAGCTATGTCGAGTGCTGCGGTATGTGGAGACACTAAAATCACCATAGTAGCACACAGATGAAGCTTCTAAGTTGATGTAATAGCCAGTAAGAAGTAGTACAATTCAAGTTTTAGGTATCGATTATTGACTTTTTAGCTGGCTTTGGTGCCTTGGACATGAGCTAGGACCCTAAGAATCTGCATGAGAATGAGACTAGCAGAAAAGTTGCACGGGAGAATGTGAAATGTGCTCATATGTAGTATTAACCTGAGAAATCCGTCCGTTTTCGTCTTTTGTTATCGAGTCGACTAAAGGCCAGTTCGTAACATTGTTCGCCCTTCTCTCTGAAACGGCTGTACTTATCGTCTGCAAAGCCATGTCGAGTGCTGCGGTATGTGGAGACACTAAAATCACCATAGTAGAACACAGATGAAGCTTCTAAGTTGATGTAATAGCCAGTAAGATGTAGTACAATTCAAGTTTTACTTATCGATTATTGACTTTCAGCTGGCTTTGGTGCCTTGGACATCAGCTAGGACCTTAAGATTCTGCATGAAAGGAGGACTAGCAGCCGAGTTGCACGGGAGATTGTGAAAAGTGTTCATATGTAGTAAAAACCTGAGAGATCCGTTCGCCATCGTCATTTGTTAACGAATCGACTTAAAGCCAGATCGTCACATTGTCCGCTCTCCTCTCTGAAACGGTTGTACTTATCGTCTGCAAAGCTATGTCGCGTGCTGCGGTATGTAGAGACACTAAATGCACCATAGTAGAACACAGATGAAGCTTCTAAGTTGATGTAATAGCCAGTAAGAAGTAGTACAATTCAAGTTTTAGGTATCGATTATTGACTTTGTAGCTGGCTTTGGTGCCTTGGACATGAGCTAGGACCTTAAGATTCTCCATGAAAGAAGGACTAGCAGCCGAGTTGTACGGGAGAATGTGAAAAGTGTTCATATGTAGTAAAAACCTGAGAAATCCATACGTTTTCGTCATTGGTTATCGATTCGTCTTAAAGCCAGATCGTCACATTTACTGCTCTTCTCTCTGAAACGGTTGTACTTATCGTCTGCAAAGCTATGTCGCGTGCTGCGGCATGTGGAGATACTAAAAGCACCATAGTAGAACACAGATGAAGCTTCTAAGTTGATGTAATAGCTAGTTAGAGGTAGTACAATTCAAGTTTTAGGAATCGATTATTGACTTTTTAGCTGGCTTTGGTGCATTGGACATGAGCTAGGACCCTAAGAATCTGCATGAAAGGAGGACTAGCAGCCGAGTTGCACGGGAGAATGTGAAAAGTGTTCATATGTAGTAAAAACCTGAGAAATCCGTCCATTTTCGTAATATGTAATGGAATCGACTTAATACCAGATCGTGACATTGGCCGCTCTTCTCTCTGAAACGGTTGTACTTATCGTCATCAAAGCTATGTCGCGTGCTGCGGTATGCGGAGACACTAAAAGCACCATAGTAGAACACAGATGAAGCTTCTAAGTTGATGTAATAGCTAGTAAGAAGTAGTACAATTGGAATTTTAGATATCGATTATTGACTTTTTAGCTGGCTTTGGTGCCTTGGACATGAGCTAGGACCTTAAGATTCTGCATGAAAGGAGGACTAGCAGCCGAGTTGCACGGGAGAATGTGAAAAGTGTTCATATGTAGTAAAAACCTGAGATGTCCGTCCGTTCTGTCATTTGTTATCGAATCGACTTAAAGCCAGATCGTCACATTGGCCGCTCTTCTCTCCGAAACGGTTGTACTTATCGTCTGAAAGCTATGTCGCGTGCTGCGGTATGTGGAGACACTAAAAGCAACATAGTAGAACACAGATGAAGCTTCTAAGTTGATGTAATAGCCAGTAAGAAGTAGTACAATTCAAGTTTTAGGTATGGATTATTGACTTTGTAGCTGGCTTTGGTGCCTTGGACATGAGCTAGGACCTTAAGATTCTGCATGAAAGGAGGACTAGCAGCCGAGTTGCACGGGAGATTGTGAAAAGTGTTCATATGTAGTAAAAACCTGAGAGATCCGTTCGCCATCGTCATTTGTTAACGAATTGACTTAAAGCCAGATCGTCACATTGGCCGCTCTCCTCTCTGAAACGGTTGTACTTATCGTCTGCAAAGCTATGTCGCGTGCTGCGGTATGTGGAGACACTAAAAGCACCATAGTAGAACACAGATGAAGATTCTAAGTTGATGTAATAGCCAGTAAGAAGTAGTACAAGTCAAGTTTTAGGTATCGATTATAGACTTTTTAGCTGGCTTTGGTGCCTTGGACATGAGCTAGGACCTTAAGATTCTGCATGAAAGGAGGACTAACAGCCGCCTTGCACGTGAGAATGTGAAAAGTGTTCATATGTAGTAAAAACCTGAGAAATCCTACCGTTTTCGTCATTTGTTATCGAATCGACTTAAAGCCAGATCGTCACATTGGCCGCTCTTCTTTCTGAAACGGTTGTACTTCTCGTCTGCAAAGCTATGTCGAGTGCTGCGGTATGTGGAGACACTAAAAGCAACATAGTAGAACACAGATGAAGCTTATAAGTTGATGTAATAGCCAGTAAGAGGTAGTACAATTCAAGTTTAAGGTATCGATTATTAAATTTTTAGCTGGCTTTGGTGCCTTGGACATGAGCTAGGACCTTAAGATTCTGCATGAAAGGAGGACTAGCAGCCGAGATGCATGGGAGAATGTGAAAAGTGTTCATATGTAGTAAAAACCTGAGAAATCCGTTCGTTATCGTCATATATAATTCTGAATCGACTTAAAGCCGGATCGTCACATTGGCCGCTCTTCTCTCTGAAACGGTTGTACTTATCGTTTGCAAAGCTATGTCGCGTGCTGCGGTATGTGGAGACACTAAAATCACCTTAGTAGGACACAGATGAAGCTTCTAAGTTGATGTAATAGCCAGTAATAAGTAGTACAATTCAAGTTTTAGGTATCGATTATTGACTTTTTAGCTGGCTTTGGTGCCTTGGACATGAGCTAGGACCCTAAGAATCTGCATGAGAGGAGGACTAGCAGAAAAGTTGCACGGGAGAATGTGAAATGTGCTCATATGTAGTATTAACCTCAGAAATCCGTCCGTTTTCGTCTTTTGTTATCGAGTCGACTAAAGGCCAGATCGTCACATTGTCCGCCCTTCTCTCTGAAACGGCTGTACTTATCGTCTGAAAGCTATGTCGCGTGCTGCGGTATGCGGAGACACTAAAAGCACCATAGTAGAACACAGATGAAGCTTCTAAGTTGATGTAATAGCCAGTATGAAGTAGTACAATTCCAGTTTTAGGTATCTATTATTGACTTTTTAGCTGGCTTTGGTGCCTTGGACATGAGCTAGGACATTACGATTCTGCATTAAAGCAGGACTAGCAGCCGAATTGCCCGGGAGAAAGTGAAAAGTGTTCATATGTAGTAAAAACCCGAGAAATCCGTACGTTTCGTCATTGGTTATCGAATCGTCTTAAAGCCAGATCGTCACATTGGCCGCTCTTCTCTCTGAAACGGTTGTACTTATCGTCTGCAAAGCTATGTCGAGTGCTGCGGTATGTGGAGACACTAAAATCACCATAGTAGCACACAGATGAAGCTTCTAAGTTGATGTAATAGAAAGTAAGAAGTAGTACAATTCAAGTTTTAGGTATCGATTATTGAATTTTTAGCTGGCTTTGGTGCCTTGGACATGAGCTAGGACCCTAAGAATCTGCATGAGAATGAGACTAGCAGAAAAGTTGCACGGGAGAATGTGAAATGTGCTCATATGTAGTATTAACCTGAGATATCCGTCGGTTTTCGTCTTTTGTTATCGAGTCGACTAAAGGCCAGTTCGTAACATTGTTCGCCCTTCTCTCTGAAACGGCTGTACTTATCGTCTGCAAAGCTATGTCGAGTGCTGCGGTATGTGGAGACACTAAAATCACCATAGTAGAACACAGATGAAGCTTCTAAGTTGATGTAATAGCCAGTAAGAAGTAGTACAATTCAAGTTTTACTTATCGATTATTGACTTTCAGCTGGCTTTGGTGCCTTGGACATGAGCTAGGACCTTAAGATTCTGCATGAAAGGAGGACTAGCAGCCGAGTTGCACGGGAGATTGTGAAAAGTGTTCATATGTAGTAAAAACCTGAGAGATCCGTTCGCCATCGTCATTTGTTAACGAATCGAATTAAAGCCAGATCGTCACATTGTCCGCTCTCCTCTCTGAAACGGTTGTACTTATCGTCTGCAAAGCTATGTCGCGTGCTGCGGTATGTAGAGACACTAAATGCACCATAGTAGAACACAGATGAAGCTTCTAAGTTGATGTAATAGCCAGTAAGAAGTAGTACAATTCAAGTTTTAGGTATCGATTATTGACTTTGTAGCTGGCTTTGGTGCCTTGGACATGAGCTAGGACCTTAAGATTCTCCATGAAAGAAGGACTAGCAGCCGAGTTGTACGGGAGAATGTGAAAAGTGTTCATATGTAGTAAAAACCTGAGAAATCCATACGTTTTCGTCATTGGTTATCGATTCGTCTTAAAGCCAGATCGTCACATTGGCTGCTCTTCTCTCTGAAACGGTTGTACTTATCGTCTGCAAAGCTATGTCGCGTGCTGCGGCATGTGGAGATACTAAAAGCACCATAGTAGAACACAGATGAAGCTTCTAAGTTGATGTAATAGCTAGTTAGAGGTAGTACAATTCAAGTTTTAGGAATCGATTATTGACTTTTTAGCTGGCTTTGGTGCATTGGACATGAGCTAGGACCCTAAGAATCTGCATGAAAGGAGGACTAGCAGCCGAGTTGCACGGGAGAATGTGAAAAGTGTTCATATGTAGTAAAAACCTGAGAAATCCGTCCATTTTCGTAATATGTAATGGAATCGACTTAATACCAGATCGTGACATTGGCCGCTCTTCTCTCTGAAACGGTTGTACTTATCGTCATCAAAGCTATGTCGCGTGCTGCGGTATGCGGAGACACTAAAAGCACCATAGTAGAACACAGATGAAGCTTCTAAGTTGATGTAATAGCTAGTAAGAAGTAGTACAATTGGAATTTTAGATATCGATTATTGACTTTTTAGCTGGCTTTGGTGCCTTGGACATGAGCTAGGACCTTAAGATTCTGCATGAAAGGAGGACTAGCAGCCGAGTTGCACGGGAGAATGTGAAAAGTGTTCATATGTAGTAAAAACCTGAGATGTCCGTCCGTTCTGTCATTTGTTATCGAATCGACTTAAAGCCAGATCGTCACATTGGCCGCTCTTCTCTCCGAAACGGTTGTACTTATCGTCTGAAAGCTATGTCGCGTGCTGCGGTATGCGGAGACACTAAAAGCACCATAGTAGAACACAGATGAAGCTTCTAAGATGATGTAATAGCCAGTAAGAATTAGTACAATTCCAGTTTTCGGTATCGATTATTGACTTTTAGCTGGCTTTGGTGCCTTGGACATGAGCTAGGACCTTAAGATTCTGCATGAAAGGAGGACTAGCAGCCGAGTTGCACGGGAGAATGTGAAAAGTGTTCATATGTAGTAAAAACCTGTGAAATCCGACCGTTTTCGTCATTTGTTATCGAATCGACTTAAACCCAGATCGTCACATTGGACGCTCTTCTCTCTGAAACGGTTGTACTTATCGTCTGCAAAGCTATGTCGAGTGCTGCGGTAAGTGGAGACACTAAAAGCACCATAGTAGAACACAGATGAAGCTTATAAGTTGATGTAATAGCCAGTAAGAGGTAGTACAATTCAAGTTTAAGGTATCGATTATTAAATTTTTAGCTGGCCTTGGTGCCTTGGACATGAGCTAGGACCTTAAGATTCTGCATGAAAGGAGGACTAGCAGCCGAGATGCATGGGAGAATGTGAAAAGTGTTCATATGTAGTAAAAACCTGAGAAATCCGTTCGTTATCGCCATATATTACCGATTAGACTTAAAGCCGGATCGTCACATTAGCCGCTCTTCTCTCTGAAACGGTTGTACTTATCGTCTGCATAGCTATGTCGCGTGCTGCGGTATGTGGAGACACTAAAATCACCTTAGTAGGACACAGATGAAGCTTCTAAGTTGATGTAATAGCCAGTAAGATGTAGTACAATTCAAGTTTTAGGTATCGATTATTGACTTTTTAGCTGGCTTTGGTGCCTTGGACATGAGCTAGGACCCTAAGAATCTGCATGAGAGGGAGACTAGCAGAAAAGTTGCACGGGAGAATGTGAAATGTGCTCATATGTAGTATTAACCTGAGAAATCCGTCCGTTTTCGTCTTTTGTTATCGAGTCGACTAAAGGCCAGATCGTAACATTGTCCGCCCTTCTCTCTGAAACGGCTGTACTTATCGTCTGAAAGCTATGTCGCGTGCTGCGGTATGCGGAGACACTAAAAGCACCATAGCAGAACACAGATGAAGCTTCTAAGTTGATGTAATAGCCAGTAAGAAGTAGTACAATTCAAGTTTTAAGTATCGATTATGGACTTTTTAGCTGGCTTTGGTGCCTTGGAGATGAGCTAGGACCTTAAGATTCTGCATGAAAGCAGGACTAGCAGCCGAGTTGCACGGGAGAATGTGAAAAGTGTTCATATGTAGTAAAAGCCTGAGAAATCCGTCCGTTTTCGTCGTTTGTTATCGAATCGACTTAAAGCCTGATCGTCACATTGGGCGCTCTTCTCTCTGAAACGTTTGCACTTATCGTCTGCAAAGCTATGTCGCGTGCTGCAGTATGCGGAGACACTAAAAGCAGCATAGTAGAACACAGATGAAGCTTCTAAGTTGATGTAATAGCTAGTAAGAAGTAGTACAATTGAAATTTTAGATATCGATTATTGACTTTTTAGCTGGCTTTGGTGCCTTGGACATGAGCTAGGACCTTAAGATTCTGCATGAAAGGAGGACTAGCAGCCGAGCTGCACGTTAGGATGTGAAAAGTTTTCATATGTAGTAAAAACCTGAGAAATCCGTCCATTTTCGTCATTTGTTATCGAATCGACTTAAAGCCAGATCGTCACATTGGCCGCTCTTCTCTCTGAAACGGTTGTACTTATCGTCTGCAAAGCTATCTCGCGTGCTGCGGTATGCGGAGACACTAAAAGCACCATAGTAGAACACAGATGAAGCTTCTAATATGATGTAATAGAGAGTAAGAAGTAGTACAATTCAAGTTTTAGGTACCGATTATTGACTTTTTAGCTGGCTTCTATGCCTTGGACATGAGCTATGACCTTACGAATCTGCACGAGAGGAGGACTAGCAGAAAAGTTGCACGGGAGAATGTGAAATGTGTTAATATGTAGTTTTAACCTGAGAAATCCGTCCGTTTTCGTCTTTTGTTATTGAATCGACTTAAAGCCAGATCGTCACATTGTCCGCCCAACTCTCTGAAACGGTTGTACTTATCGTCTGCAAAGCTATGTCGTGTGCTACGATATGCGGAGACACCAAAAATACCATAGTAAAAGACGGATGAAGCTTCTAAGTTGATGTAATAGCCAGTAAGAAGTAGTACAATTCAAGTTTTACTTATCGATTATTGACTTTCAGCTGGCTTTGGTGCCTTGGACATGAGCTAGGACCTTAAGATTCTGCATGAAAGGAGGACTAGCAGCCGAGTTGCACGGGAGATTGTGAAAAGTGTTCATATGTAGTAAAAACCTGAGAGATCGTTCCAATCGTCATTTGTTAACGAATCGACTTAAAGCCAGATCGTCACATTGGCCGCTCTCCTCTCTGAAACGGTTGTACTTATCGTCTGCAAAGCTATGTCGCGTGCTGCGGTATGTAGAGACACTAAATGCACCATAGTAGAACACAGATGAAGCTTCCAAGTTGATGTAATAGCCAGTAAGAAGTAGTACAATTCCAGTTTTAGGTATCGATTATTGACTTTGTAGCTGGCTTTGGTGCCTTGGACATGAGCTAGGACCTTAAGATTCTGCATGAAAGAAGGACTAGCAGCCGAGTTGTACGGGAGAATGTGAAAAGTGTTCATATGTAGTAAAAACCTGAGAAATCCATACGTTTTCGTCATTGGTTATCGATTCGTCTTAAAGCCAGATCGTCATATTGGCTGCTCTTCTCTCTGAAACGGTTGTACTTATCGTCTGCAACGCTATGTCGCGTGCTGCGGTATGCGGAGACACTAAAAGCACCATAGTAGAACACAGATGAAGCTTCTAAGTTGATGTAATAGCCAGTAAGAAGTAGTACAATTCAAGTTTTAGGTATCGATTATTGACTTTTTAGCTGGCTTTGGTGCCTTGGACATGAGCTAGGACCTTAAGATTCTGCATAAAAGGAGGACTAGCAGCCGAGTTGCACGGGAGAATGTGAAAAGTGTTTATATGTAGTAAAAACCTGAGAAGTCCGTCCGTTTTGTCATTTGTTATCGAATCGACTTAAAGCCAGATCGTCACATTGGCAGCTCTTCTCTCCGAAACGGTTGTACTTATCGTCTGAAAGCTATGTCGCGTGCTGCGGTATGCGGAGACACTAAAAGCACCATAGTAGAACACAGATGAAGCTTCTAAGATGATGTAATAGCCAGTAAGAATTAGTACAATAACAGTTTTGGGTATCGATTATTGACTTTTAGCTGGCATTGGTGACTTGGACATGAGCTAGGACCTTAAGATTCTGCATGAAAGGAGGGTTAGCAGCCGAGTTGCACGGGAGAATGTGAAAAGTGTTCATATGTAGTAAAAACCTGAGAAATCCGTCCGTTTTCGTCATTTGTTATGGAATCGACTTAAAGCCAGATCGTCACATTGGCCGCTCTTCCCTCTGACGCTGTTGTACTTATCGTCTGCAATGCTATGTCGCGTGCTGCGGTATGCGCAGACACTTAAAGCACCATAGTAGAACACAGATGAAGCTTCTAAGTTGATGTAATAGCCAGTAAGAAGTAGTACAATTCAAGTTTTAGGTATCGATTATTGACTTTGTAGCTGGCTTTGGTGCCTTGGACATGAGCTAGGACCTTAAGATTCTGCATGAAAGGAGGACTAGCGGCCGAGTTGCACGGGAGATTGTGAAAAGTGTTCATATGTAGTAAAAACCTGAGAGATCCGTTCGCCATCGTCATTTGTTAACGAATCGACTTAAAGCCAGATCGTCACATTGGCCGCTCTCCTCTCTGAAACGGTTGTACTTATCGTCTGCAAAGCTATGTCGCGTGCTGCGGTATGTGGAGACACTAAAAGCACCATAGTAGAACACAGATGAAGATTCTAAGTTGATGTAATAGCCAGTAAGAAGTAGTACAAGTCAAGTTTTAGGTATCGATTATAGACTTTTTAGCTGGCTTTGGTGCCTTGGACATGAGCTAGGACCTTAAGATTCTGCATGAAAGGAGGACTAACAGCCGCCTTGCACGTGAGAATGTGAAAAGTGTTCATATGTAGTAAAAACCTGAGAAATCCGACCGTTTTCGTCATTTGTTATCGAATCGACTTAAAGCCATATCGTCACATTGGCCGCTCTTCTCTTTGAAACGGTTGTACTTATCGTCTGCAAAGCTATGTCGAGTGCTGCGGTATGTGGAGACACTAAAAGCACCATAGTAGAACACAGATGAAGCTTATAAGTTTATGTAATAGCCAGTAAGAGGTAGTACAATTCAAGTTTAAGGTATCGATTATTAAATATTTAGCTGGCTTTGGTGCCTTGGACATGAGCTAGGACCTTAAGATTCTGCATGAAAGGAGGACTAGCAGCCGAGATGCATGGGAGAATGTGAAAAGTGTTCATACGTAGTAAAAACCTGAGAAATCCGTTCGTTATCGTCATATATTACCAAATCGACTTAAAGCCGGATCGTCACATTGGCCGCTCTTCTCTCTGAAACGGTTGTACTTATCGTCTGCAAAGCTATGTCGCGTGCTGCGGTATGTTGAGACACTAAAATCACCTTAGTAGGATACAGATGAAGCTTCTAAGTTGATGTAATAGCCAGTAAGAAGTAGTACAATTCAAGTGTTAGGTATCGATTATTGACTTTTTAGCTGGCTTTGGTGCCTTGGACATGAGCTAGGACCCTAAGAATCTGCATGAGAGGGAGACTAGCAGAAAAGTTGCACGGGAGAATGTGAAATGTGCTCATATGTAGTATTAACCTGAGAAATCCGTCCGTTTTCGTCTTTTGTTATCGAGTCGACTAAAGGCCAGATCGTAACATTGTCCGCCCTTCTCTCTGAAACGGCTGTACTTATCGTCTGAAAGCTATGTCGCGTGCTGCGGTATGCGGAGACACTAAAAGCACCATAGTAGAACACAGATGAAGCTTCTAAGTTGATGTAATAGCCAGTAAGAAGTAGTACAATTCAAGTTTTAGGTATGGATTATTGACTTTGTAGCTGGCTTTGGTGCCTTGGACATGAGCTAGGACCTTAAGATTCTGCATGAAAGCAGGACTAGCAGCCGAGTTGCACTGGAGAATGTGAAAAGTGTTCATATGTAGTAAAAAGTTGAGAAATCCGTCCGTTTTCGTCGTTTGTTATCGAATCGACTTAAAGCCTGATCGTCACATTGGGCGCTCTTCTCTCTGAAACGGTTGCACTTATCGTCTGCAAAGCTATGTCGCGTGCTGCAATATGCGGAGACACTAAAAGCAGCATAGTAGAACACAGATGAAGCTTCTAAGTTGATGTAATAGCTAGTAAGAAGTACTACAATTGTAATTTTAGATATCGATTATTGACTTTTTAGCTGGCTTTGGTGCCTTGGACATGTTCTAGGACCTTAAGATTCTGCATGAAAGGAGGACTAGCAGCCGAGTTGCACGGGAGAAAGTGAAAAGTGTTCATATGTAGTAAAAACCCGAGAAATCCGTACGTTTTCGTCATTGGTTATCGAATCGTCTTAAAGCCAGATCGTCACATTGGCCGCTCTTCTCTCTGAAACGGTTGTACTTATCGTCTGCAAAGCTATGTCGAGTGCTGCGGTATGTGGAGACCCTAAACACACCATAGTACAACACAGATGAAGCTTCTAAGTTGATGTAATAGCCAGTAAGAAGTAGTACAATTCAAGTTTTAGGTATCGATTATTGACTTTTTAGCTGGCTTTGGAGCCTTGGACATGAGCTAGGACCTTAAGAATCTGCATGAGAATGAGACTAGCAGAAAAGTTGCACGGGAGAATGTGAAATGTGCTCATATGTAGTATTAACCTGAGAAATTCGTCCGTTTTCGTCTTTTGTTATCGAGTCGACTAAAGGCCAGATCGTAACATTGTCCGCCCTTCTCTCTGAAACGGCTGTACTTATCGTCTGCAAAGCTATGTCGAGTGCTGCGGTATGTGGAGACACTAAAATCACCATAGTAGAACACAGATGAAGCTTCTACGTTGATGTAATAGCCAGTAAGAAGTAGTACAATTCAAGTTTTACTTATCGATTATTGACTTTCAGCTGGCTTTGGTGCCTTGGACATGAGCTAGGACCTTAAGATTCTGCATGAAAGAAGGACTAGCAGCCGAGTTGTACGGGAGATTGTGAAAAGTGTTCATATGTAGTAAAAACCTGAGAAATCCATACGTTTTCGTCATTGGTTATCGATTCGTCTTAAAGCCAGATCGTCACATTGGCTGCTCTTCTCTCTGAAACGGTTGTACTTATCGTCTGCAAAGCTATGTCGCGTGCTGCGGCATGTGGAGACACTAAAAGCACCATAGTAGAACACAGATGAAGCTTCTAAGTTGTGTAATAGCTAGTAAGAGGTAATACAATTCAAGTTTTAGGTATCGATTATTGACTTTTTAGCTGGCTTTGGTGCCTTGGACATGAGCTAGGACCTTAAGATTCTGCATGAAAGGAGGACTAGCAGCCGAGTTGCACGGGAGATTGTGAAAAGTGTTCATATGTAGTAAAAACCTGAGAGATCCGTTCGCCATCGTCATTTGTTAACGAATCGACCTAAGCCAGATCGTCACATTGGCCGCTCTTCTCTCTGAAACGGTTGTACTTATCGACTGCAAAGCTATGTCGAGTGCTGCGGCATGCGGAGACACTAAAAGCACCATAGTAGAACACAGATGAAGCTTCTAAGTTGATGTAATAGCCAGTAAGAAGTAGTACAATTAGAGTTATAGGTATCGATTATTGACTTTTTAGCTGTCTTTGGTGCCTTGGACATGAGCTAGGACCTTAATATTCTTCATTAACGGAGGACTAGCAGCCGAGTTGCACGGGAGAATGTGAAAAGTGTTCATATGTAGTAAAAGCCTGAGAAATCCGTCCATGTTCGACATTTGTTATCGAATCGACTTAAAGCCAGATCGTCACATTGGCCGCTCTTCTCTCTGAAACGGTTGTACTTATCGTCTGCAAAGCTATGTCTAGTGCTGCTGTATGCGAAGACACTAAAAGCACCATAGTAGAACACAGATGAAGCCTCTAATTTGATGTAATAGCCATTAAGAAGTAGTATAATTCAAGTTTTAGGTATCGATTATTGACTTTTTAGCTGGCTTTGGTGCCTTGGACATGAGCTAGGACCTTAAGATTCTGCATGAAAGGAGGACTAAAAGCCGCCTTGCACGTAAGAATGTGAAAAGTGTTAATATGTAGTAAAAACCTGAGAAATCCGACCGTTTTCGGCATATGTTATCGAATCGACTTAAAGCCATATCGTCACATTGGCCGCTCTTCTCTCTGAAACGGTTGTACTTATCGTCTGCAAAGCTATGTCGAGTGCTGCGGTATGTGGAGACACTAAAAGCACCATAGTAGAACACAGATGAAGCTTATAAGTTTATGTAATAGCCAGTAAGAGGTAGTACAATTCAAGTTTAAGGTATCGATTATGAAATTTTTAGCTGGCTTTGGTGTCTTGGACATGAGCTGAGACCTTAAGATTCTGCATGAAAGGAGGACTAGCAGCCGAGATGCATGGGAGAATGTGAAAAGTGTTCATACGTAGTAAAAACCTGAGAAATCCGTTCGTTATCGTCATATATTACCGAATCGACTTAAAGCCGGATCGTCACATTGGCCGCTCTTCTCTCTGAAACGGTTGTACTTATCGTCTGCAAAGCTATGTCGCGTGCTGCGGTATGTGGAGACACTAAAATCACCTTAGTAGGATACAGATGAAGCTTCTAAGTTGATATAATAGCCAGTAAGAAGTAGTACAATTCAAGTTTTAGGTATCCATTATTGACTTTTTAGTTGGCTTTGGTGCCTTGGACATGAGCTAGGACCCTAAGAATCTGCATGAGAGGGAGACTAGCAGAAAAGTTGCACGGGAGAATGTGAAATGTGCTCATATGTAGTATTAACCTGAGAAATCCGTCCGTTCTCGTCTTTTGTTATCGAGTCGACTAAAGGCCAGATCGTAACATTGTCCGCCCTTCTCTCTGAAACGGCTGTACTTATCGTCTGAAAGCTATGTCGCGTGCTGCGGTATGCGGAGACACTAAAGGCACCATAGTAGAACACAGATGAAGCTTCTAAGTTGATGTAATAGCAGTAAGAAGTAGTACAATTCCAGTTTTAGGTATCGATTATTGACATTTTAGCTGGCTTTGGTGCCTTGGACATGAGCTAGGACCTTAAGATTCTGCATGAAAGCAGGACTAGCAGCCGAGTTGCACTGGAGAATGTGAAAAGTGTTCATATGTAGTAAAAAGCTGAGAACTCTGTCCGTTTTCGTCGTTTGTTATCGAATCGACTTAAAGCCTGATCGTCACATTGGGCGCTCTTCTCTCTGAAACGGTTGTACTTATCGTCTGCAAAGCTATGTCGCGTGCTGCAGTATGCGGAGACACTAAAAGCAGCATAGTAGAACACAGATGAAGCTTCTAAGTTGATGTAATAGCTAGTAAGAAGTAGTACAATTGAAATTTTAGATATCGATTATTGACTTTTTAGCTTGCTTTGGTGCCTTGGACATGAGCTAGGACCCTAAGAATCTGCATGAGAATGAGACTAGCAGAAAAGTTGCACGGGAGAATGTGAAATGTGCTCATATGTAGTATTAACCTGAGAAATTCGTCCGTTTTCGTCTTTTGTTATCGAGTCGACTAAAGGCCAGATCGTAACATTGTCCGCCCTTCTCTCTGAAACGGCTGTACTTATCGTCTGCAAAGCTATGTCGAGTGCTGCGGTATGTGGAGACACTAAAATCACCATAGTAGAACACAGATGAAGCTTCTACGTTGATGTAATAGCCAGTAAGAAGTAGTACAATTCAAGTTTTACTTATCGATTATTGACTTTCAGCTGGCTTTGGTGCCTTGGACATGAGCTAGGACCTTAAGATTCTGCATGAAAGGAGGACTAGCAGCCGAGTTGCACGGAGATTATGAAAAGTGTTCATATGTAGTAAAAACCTGAGAGATCCGTTCGCCATCGTCATTTGTTAACGAATCGACTTAAAGCCAGATCGTCACATTGGCCGATCTCCTCTCTGAAACGGTTGTACTTATCGTCTGCAAAGCTATGTCGCGTGCTGCGGTATGTAGAGACACTAAATGCACCATAGTAGAACACAGATGAAGCTTCTAAGTTGATGTAATAGCCAGTAAGAAGTAGTACAATTCAAGTTTTAGGTATCGATTATTGACTTTGTAGCTGGCTTTGGTGCCTTGGACATGAGCTAGGACCTTAAGATTCTGCATGAAAGAAGGACTAGCAGCCGAGTTGTACGGGAGAATGTGAAAAGTGTTCATATGTAGTAAAAACCTGAGAAATCCATACGTTTTCGTCATTGGTTATCGATTCGTCTTAAAGCCAGATCGTCACATTGGCTGCTCTTCTCTCTGAAACGGTTGTACTTATCGTCTGCAAAGCTATGTCGCGTGCTGCGGCATGTGGAGACACTAAAAGCACCATAGTAGAACACAGATGAAGCTTCTAAGTTGATGTAATAGCTAGTAAGAGGTAAAACAAATCAAGTTTTAGGTATCGATTATTGACTTTTTAGCTGGCTTTGGTGCCTTGGACATGAGCTAGGACCTTAAGATTCTGCATGAAAGGAGGACTAGCAGCCGAGTTGCACGGGAGGATGTGAAAAGTTTTCATATGTAGTAAAAACCTGAGAAATCCGTCCATTTTCGTAATATGTAATCGAATCGACTTAAAACCGGATCGTGACATTGGCCGCTCTTCTCTCTGAAACGGTTGTACTTATCGTCTGCAAAGCTATGTCGCGTGCTGCGGTATGCGGAGACACTAAAATCACCATAGTAGAACACAGATGAAGCTTCTAAGTTGATGTAATAGCTAGTAAGAAGTAGTACAATTGGAATTTTAGATATCGATTATGGACTTTTTAGCTGGCTTTGGTGGCTTGGACATGAGGTAGGACCTTAAGATTCTGCATGAAAGGAGGACTAGCAGCCGAGTTGCACGGGAGAATGTGAAAAGTGTTCATATGTAGTAAAAACCTGAGAAGTCCGTCCGTTTTGTCATTTGTTATCGAATCGACTTAAAGCCAGACCGTCACCTTGGCCGCCCTTCTCTCCGAAACGGTTGTTCTTATCGTCTGAAAGCTATGTCGCGTGCTGCGGTATGCGGAGACACTAAAAGCACCATAGTAGAACACAGATGAAGCTTCTAAGATGATGTAATAGCCAGTAAGAATTAGTACAATACCAGTTTTGAGTATCGATTATTGACTTTTAAGTGGCTTTGGTGACTTGGACATGAGCTAGGACCTTAAGATTCAGCATGAATGGAGGGTTAGCAGCCGAGTTGCACGGGAGAATGTGAAAAGTGTTCATATGTAGTAAAAACCTGAGAAATCCGTCCGTTTTCGTCATTTGTTATTTAATCGACTTAAAGCCAGATCGTCACATTGGCCGCTCTTCCCTCTGACGCTGTTGTACTTATCGTCTGCAATGCTATGTCGCGTGCTGCGGTATGCGCAGACACTTAAAGCACCATAGTAGAACACAGATGAAGCTTCTAAGTTGATGTAATAGCCAGTAAGAAGTAGTACAATTCAAGTTTTAGGTATCGATTATTGACTTTGTAGCTGGCTTTGGTGTCTTGGACATGAGCTAGGACCTTAAGATTCTGCATGAAAGGAGGACTAGCAGCCGAGTTGCACGGGGGATTGTGAAAAGTGTTCATATGTAGTAAAAACCTGAGAGATCCGTTCACCATCGTCATTTGTTAACGAATCGACTTAAAGCCAGATCGTCACATTGACCGCTCTTCTCTCTGAAACGGTTGTACTTATCGACTGCAAAGCTATGTCGAGTGCTGCGGCATGCGGAGACACTAAAAGCACCATAGTAGAACACAGATGAAGCTTGTAAGTTGGTGGAATAGCCAGTAAGAAGTAGTACAATTCAAGTTTTAGGTATCGATTGTTGACTTTTTACCCTTCTTTGGTGCCTTAGGCATGGGCTAGGAACTTAAGATTTTGCATGATAGGAGGTCTAGCAGCCGCGTTGCACGTGAGAATGTGAAAAGTGTTCATATGTAGTAAAAACCTGAGAAATCCGTCCGTTTTCCTCATTTGTTATCGAATCGACTTAAAGCCAGTTCGTCACATTGGGCGCTCTACTCTCTAAAACGGTTGTACTTATCGTCTGCCACGCTATGTCGCGTGCTGCGGTATGCGGAGACACTAAAATCACCATAGTAGAACACAGATGAAGCTTCTAAGTTGATGTAATAGACAGTAAGAAGAAGTACAATTCAAGTTATAGGTATCGATTATTGACTTTTTAGCTGTCTTTGGTGCCTTGGACATGAGCTAGGACCTTAATATTCTTCATTAATGGAGGACTAGCAGCCGAGCTGCACGGGAGAATGTGAAAAGTGTTCATATGTAGTAAAATCCTGAGAAATCCGTCCGTGTTCGACATTTGTTATCGAATCGACTTAAAGCCAGATCGTCACATTGGCCGCTCTTCTCTCTGAAACGGTTGTACTTATCGTCTGCAAAGCTATGTCTAGTTCTGCTGTATGCGAAGACACTAAAAGCACCATAGTAGAACACAGATGAAGCCTCTAATTTGATGTAATAGCCATTAAGAAGTAGTATAATTCAAGTTTTAGGTATCGATTATTGACTTTTTAGCTGGCTTTGGTGCCTTGGACATGGCTAGGACCTTAAGATTCTGCATGAAAGGAGGACTAGCAGCCGAGTTGCACGGGAGAATGTGAAAAGTGTTCATATGTAGTAAAAACCTTAAAAATCCGTTCGTTATCGTCATTGTTATCGAATCGACTTAAAGCCAGATCGTCACATTAGCCGCTCTTCTCTCTGAAACGGTTGTACTTAGCGACTGCAAACCTATGTCGTGTGCTGCGGTATGTGGGGACACTAAAAGCACCATAGTAGAACACATATGAAGCTTCTAAGTTGATGTAATAGTCAGTAAGAAGTAGTACAATTCAAGTGTTAGGTATTGATTATTGATTTTTTAGCTGTCTTTGGTGCCTTGGACATGAGCTAGGACCTTAAGATACTGCATGAAAGGAGGATTTGCAGCCGAGTTGCACGGCAGAATGTGAAAAGTGTTCATATGTAGTAAAAACCAGAGAAATCCGTCCGTGTTCGACATTTGTTATCGAATCGACTTAAAGCCAGATCGTCACATTGGCCGCTCTTCTCTCTGAAACGGTTGTACTTATCGTCTGCAAAGCTATATCGAGTGCTGCGGCATGCGGAGACACTAAAAGCACCATAGTAGAACACAGATGAAGCTACTAAGTTGATGTAATAGCCAGTAAGAAGTAGTACAATTCAAGTTTTAGGTATCGATTGTTGACTTTTTACCCTTCTTTGGTGCCTTGGGCATGAGCTAGGAACTTAAGATTTGACATGATAGGAGGTCTAGCAGCCGCGTTGCACGTGAGAATGTGAAAAGTGTTCATATGTAGTAAAAACCTGAGAAATCCATCCGTTTTCCTCATTTGTTATCGAATCGACTTAAAGCCAGATCGTCACGTTGGGCGCTCTACTCTCTAAAACGGTTGTACGTATCGTCTGCAAAGCTATGTCGCGTGCTGCGGTATGCGGAGACACTAAAAGCACCATAGTAGAACACACATGAAGCTTCTAAGTTGATGTAATAGCCAGTAAGAAGAAGTACAATTCAAGTTATAGGTATCGATTATTGACTTTTTAGCTGGCTTTGGTGCCTTGGACATGAGCTAGGACTTTAAAATTCTGCATGAAAGGACGACTAACAGACAAGTTGCACGGAAGAATGTGAAAAGTGTTCAGTTATAGTAAAAACCTGAGAAATCCGTCAGTTTCCGCCATTTGTTATGGAATCGACTTAAAGCCAGATCGTCACATTGGCCGCTCTTATCTCTGAAACGGTTGTACTTATCGTCTGCAAAGCTATGTCGCGTGCTGCGGTATGCGGAGACACTAAAAGCACAATAGTAGAACACAGATGAAGCTTCTAAGCTGATGTAATAGCCAGTAAGAAGTAGTACAATTCATGTTATAAGTATCGATTATTGACTTCTTAGCTGGCTTTGGTGACTTGAACATGAGCTAGGACCTTAAGATTGTGCATGAAAGGAGGACTAGCAGCCGAGTTGCACTGGAGAATGTGGAAAATGTTCATATGTAGTAAAAACCTGAGAAATCCTTGCGTTTTCGTCATTTGTTATCGAATTGACTTAAAGCCAGATCGTCACATTGGCCGCTCTTCTCTCTGAAACGGTTGTACTTATCGACTGCAAAGTTATGTCGAGTGCTGCGGCATGCGGAGACACTAAAAGCACCATAGTAGAACACAGATGAAGCTTCTAAGTTGGTGGAATAGCCAGTAAGAAGTAGTACAATTCAAGTTTTAGGTATCGATTGTTGACTTTTTACCCTTCTTTGGTGCCTTGGGCATGAGCTAGGAACTTAAGATTTTGCATGATTGGAGGTCTAGCAGCCGCGTTGCACGTGAGAATGTGAAAAGTGTTCATATGTAGTAAAAACCTGAGAATACCGTCCGTTTTCCTCATTTGTTATCGAATCGACTTAAAGAAAGATCGCCACATTGGGCGCTCTATTCTCTAAAACGGTTGTACTTATCGTCTGCCAAGCTATGTCGCGTGCTGCGGTATGCGGAGACACTAAAATCACCATAGTAGAACACAGATGAAGCTTCTAAGTTGATGTAATAGCCAGAAAGAAGTAGTACAATTCAAGTTATAGGTATCGATTATTGACTTTTTAGCTGTCTTTGGTGCCTTGGACATGAGCTAGGACCTTAGGATTCTTCATTAATGGAGGACTAGCAGCCGAGTTGCACGGGAGAATGTGAAAAGTGTTCATATGTAGTAAAAGCCTGAGAAATCCGTCCGTGTTCGACATTTGTTATCGAATCGACTTAAAGCCAGATCGTCACATTGGCCGCTCTTCTCTCTGAAACGGTTGTACTTATCGTCTGCAAAGCTATGTCGAGTGCTGCTGTATGCGAAGACACTAAAAGCACCGTAGTAGAACACAGATGAAGCTTCTAAGTTGATGTAATAGCCAGTAAGAAGTAGTACAATTCATGTTATAAGTATCGATTATTGCCTTCATAGCTGGCTTTGGTGACTTGAACATGAGCTAGGACCTTAAGATTCTGCATGAAAGGAGGACTAGCAGCCGAGTTGCACTGGAGAATGTGGAAAATGTTCATATGTAGTAAAAACGTGAGAAATCCGTCCGTGTTCGACATTTGTTATGGAAACGACTGAAAGCCAGATCGTCACATTGGCCGCTCTTCTCTCTCAAACGGTTGTACTTATCGTCTGCAAAGCTATGTCGAGTGCTGCGGCATACAGAGACACTAAAAGCACCATAGTAGAACACAGATGAAGCTTCTAAGTTGATGTAATAGCCAGTAAGAAGTAGTACAATTCAAGTTTTAGGTATCGATTGTTGACTTTTTACCCTTCTTTGGTGCCTTGGGCATGAGCTAGGAACTTAAGATTTTACATGATTGGAGATCTAGCAGCCGCGTTGCACGTGAGAATGTGAAAAGTGTTCCAATGTAGCAAAAACCTGAGAAATCCATCCGTTTTCCTAATTTGTTATCGAATCGACTTAAAGCCAGATCGTCACGTTGGGCGCTCTACTCACTAAAACGGTTGTACTTATCGTCTGCAAAGCTATGTCGCGTGCTGCGGTATGCGGAGACACTAAAAGCACCATAGTAGAACACAGATGAAGCTTCTAAGATGATGTAATAGCCAGTAAGGAGTAGTACAATTCAAGTGTTAGGTATCGATTATTGACTTTTTAGCTGGCTTTTGTGACTTGGACATGAGCTAGGACCTTAAGTTTCTGCATGAAAGGAGGACTAGCAGCCGAGTTGCACGGGAGAATATGAAAAGTGTTCATATGTAGTAAAAACCTGAGAAATCCGTCCGTGTTCGACATTTGTTATCGAATCGACTTAAAGCCAGATCGTCACATTGGCCGCTCTTCTCTCTGAAACGGTTGTACTTATCGTCTGCAAAGCTATGTCGCGTGCTGCGGCATGCGGAGACACTAAAAACACCATAGTAGAACACAGATGAAGCTTCCAAGTTGATGTACTAGCCAGTAAGAAGTAGTAAAATTCAAGTTTTAGGTATCGATTATTGACTTTTTAGCTGTCTTTGGTGCCTTGGACATGAGCTAGGACCTTAAGATTCTTCATTACTGGAGGACTAGCAGACGAGTTGCACGGGAGAATGTGAAAAGTGTTCATATGTAGTAAAAGCCTGAGAAATCCGTCCGTGTTCGACATTTGTTATCGAATCGACTTAAAGCCAGATCGTCACATTGGCCGCTCTTCTCTCTGAAACGGTTGTACTTATTGTCTGCAAAGCTATGTCGAGCGCTGCTGTATGCGGAGACACTAAAAGCACCATAGTAGAACACAGATGAAGCATCTAATTTGATGTAATAGCCAGTAAGAAGTAGTACAATTCAAGTTATAGGTATCGATTATTGACTTTTTAGCTGGCTTTGGTACCTTGTACATGAGCTAGGACCTTATGATTCTGCATGAAAGGAGGACTAGCAGCCCAGTTGCACGGGAGAATGTGAAAAGTGTTCATATGTAGTAAAAACCAAAGAAATCCGTCTGTTTCCGCCATTTGTTATCGAATCGACTGAAAGCCAGATCGTCACATTGGCCGCTCTTCCCTCTGACGCTGTTGTACTTATCGTCTGCAAAGCTATGTCGCGTGCTGCGGTATGCGGAGACACTAAAAGCACCATAGTAGAACACAGATGAAGCTTCTAAGTTGATGTAATAGCCAGTAAGAAGTAGTACAATTCAAGTTTTAGGTATCGATTATTGACTTTTAGCTGGCTTTGGTGCCTTGGACATGAGCTAGGACCTTAAGATTCTGCATGAAAGGAGGACTAGCAGCCGACTTGCACGGGAGAACGTGAAAAGTGTTCATATGTAGTAAAAACCTGAGAAATCCGTCAGTTTCCGCCATTTGTTATGGAATCGACTTAAAGCCAGATCGTCACATTGGCCGCTCTTCTCTCTGAAACGGTTGTACTTATCGTCTGCAAAGCTATGTCGCGGTCTGCGGTATGCGGAGACACTAAAAGCACCATAGTAGAACACAGATGAAGCTTCTAAGCTGATGTAATAGCCAGTAAGAAGTAGTACAATTCATGTTATAAGTATCGATTATTGGCTTCTTAGCTGGCTTTGGTGACTTGAACATGAGCTAGGACCTTAAGATTCTGCATGAAAGGAGGACTAGCAGCCGAGTTGCACGGGAGAATGTGAAAAGTGTTCATATGTAGTAAAAACCTTAAAAATCCGTTCGTTATCGTCATTGTTATCGAATCGACTTAAAGCCAGATCGTAACATTGGCCGCTCTTCTCTCTGAAACGGTTGTACTTATCGTCTGCAAAGCTATGTCGCGTGCTGCGGTATGCGGAGACACTAAAAGCACCATAGTAGAACACAGATGAAGCTTCTAAGATGATGTAATAGCCAGTAAGAAGTAGTACAATTCAAGTGTTAGGTATCGATTATTGACTTTTAGCTGGCTTTTGTGACTTGGACATGAGCTAAGACCTTAAGATTCTGCATGAAACGAGGACTAGCAGCCGAGTTGCACGGGAGAATGTGAAAAGTGTTCATATGTAGTAAAAACCTGAGAAATCCGTTCGTTATCGTCATTTGTTATCGAATCGACTTAAAGCCAGATCGTCACCTTAGCCGCTCTTCTCTCTGAAACGATTGTACTTATCGACTGCAAAGCTATGTAGCGTGCTGCGGTATGCGGAGACAGTAAAACCACCATAGTAAAACACAGATGAAGCTTCTAAGATGATGTAATAGCCAGTAAGAAGTAGTACAATTCAAGTTTTAGGTATCGATTATTGACTTTTAGCTGGCTTTGGTGCCTTGGACATGAGCTAGGACCTTAAGATTCTGCATGAAAGGAGGACTAGCAGCCGACTTGCACGGGAGAACGTGAAAAGTGTTCATATGTAGTAAAAACCTGAGAAATCCGTCAGTTTCCGCCATTTGTTATGGAATCGACTTAAAGCCAGATCGTCACATTGGCCGCTCTTCTCTCTGAAACGGTTGTACTTATCGTCTGCAAAGCTATGTCGCGGTCTGCGGTATGCGGAGACACTAAAAGCACCATAGTAGAACACAGATGAAGCTTCTAAGTTGATGTAATAGTCAGTAAGATGTAGTACAATTCAAGTTTTAGGTATTGATTATTGACTTTTTAGCTGGCTTTGGTGCCTTGGACATGAGCTAGGACCTTAAGATTCTGCATGAAAGGAGGACTAGCAGCCGAGTTGCACGGGAGAATATGAAAAGTGTTCATATGTAGTAAAAACCAGAGAAATCCGTCCGTGTTCGACATTTGTTATCGAATCGACTTAAAGCCAGATCGTAACATTGGCCGCTCTTCTCTCTGAAACGTTTGTACTTATCGTCTGCAAAGCTATGTCGCGTGCTGCGGCATGCGGAGACACTAAAAACACCATAGGAGAACACAGATGAAGCTTCTAAGTTGATGTAATAGCCAGTAAGAAGTAGTACAATTCAAGTTTTAGGTATCGATTGTTGACTTTTTACCCTTCTTTGGTGCCTTGGGCATGAGCTAGGAACTTAAGATTTTGCATGTTAGGAGGTCTAGCAGCCGCGTTGCACGTGAGAATGTGAATAGTGTTCATATGTAGTAAAAACCTAAGAAATCCGGCTGTTTCCGCCATTTGTTATCGAATCGACTTAAAGCCAGATCGTCACATTGGCCGCTCTTCTCTCTGAAACGGTTGTACTTATCGTCTGCAAAGCTATGTCGCGTGCTGCGGTATGCGGAGACACTAAAAGCACCATAGTAGAACACAGATGAAGCTTCTAAGTTGATGTAATAGTCAGTAAGAAGTAGTACAATTCAAGTTTTAGGTATTGATTATTGACTTTTTAGCTGGCTTTGGTGCCTTGGACATGCGCTAGGACCTTAAGATTCTGCATGAAAGGAGGACTAGCAGCCGAGATGCACGGGAGAATGTGAAAAGTGTTCATATGTAGTATAAACCAGAGACATCCGTCAGTTTTCCTCATTTGTTATCGAATCGACTTAAAGCCAGATCGTCACATTGTGCGCTCTACTCTCTAAAACGGTTGCACTTATCGTCTGCAAAGCTATGTCGCGTGCTGCGGTATGCGGTGACACTAAAAGCACTATAGTAGAACACAGATGAAGCTTGTAAGTTGATGTAATAGCCAGTAAGAAGTAGTACAATTCAAGTTATAGGTATTGATTATTGACTTTTTAGCTGGCTTTGGTGCCTTGGACATGAGCTAGGACCTTAAAATTCTGCATGAAAGGACGACTAACAGCCAAGTTGCTCGGAAGAATGTGAAAAGTGTTAATATATAGTAAAAACCTGAGAAATACGTCCGTTTTCGTCATTTGTTATTGAATCGACTTAAAGCCAGATCGTCACATTGGCCGCTCTTCTCTCTGAAACGGTTGTACTTATCGTCTGCAAAGCTATGTCGCGTGCTGCGGTATGTGGAGACACTAAAAGCACCATAGTAGAACACAGATGAAGCTTCCAAGTTGATGTAATAGCCAGTAAGAAGTAGTACAATTCGAGTTATAGGTATCGATTATTGACTTCTTAGCTTGTTTTGGTGACTTGAACATGATCTAGGACCTTAAGATTCTCCAATAAAGGAGGACTAGCAGCCGAGTTGCACTGGAGAATGTGGAAAATGTTCATATGTAGTAAAAACCTGAGAAACCTTTCCGTTTTCGTCACTTGTTATCGAATTGACTTAAAGCCAGATCGTCACATTGGCCGCTCTTCTCTCTGAAACGGTAGTACTTATCGTCTGCAAAGCTATGTCGCGTGCTGCGGTATGCGGAGACACTAAAAGCACCATAGTAGAACACAGATGAAGCTTCTAAGTTGAAGTAATATCCAGTAAGTTGTAGTACAATTCAAGTCTTAGATATCGATTATTGACTTTTTACCATTCTTTGGTGCCTTGGACATGAGCTAGGACCTTAAAATTCAGCATGAACGGAGGACTAGCAGCCGATTTGCACGGGAGAATGTGAAAAGTGTTCATATGTAGTAAAAACCTGAGAAATCCGTCCGTTTTCGTCATTTGTTATCGAATCGTCTTAAAGCCAGATCGTCACATTGGCGCTCTTCTCTCTGAAACGGTTGTACTTATCGTCTGCAAAGCTATGTCGCGTGCTGCGGTATGCGGAGACACTAAAAGCACCATAGTAGAACACAGATGAAGCTTCTAAGATGATGTAATAGCCAGTAAGAAGTAGTACAATTCAAGTGTTAGGTATCGATTATTGACTTTTTAGCTGGCTTTTGTGACTTGGACATGAGCTAAGACCTTAAGATTCTGCATGAAACGAGGACTAGCAGCCGAGTTGCACGGGAGAATGTGAAAAGTGTTCATATGTAGTAAAAACCTGAGAAATCCGTTCGTTATCGTCATTTGAATCGAATCGACTTAAAGCCAGATCGTCACCTTAGCCGCTCTTCTCTCTGAAACGATTGTACTTATCGACTGCAAAGCTATGTAGCGTGCTGCGGTATGCGGAGACAGTAAAACCACCATAGTAAAACACAGATGAAGCTTCTAAGATGATGTAATAGCCAGTAAGAAGTAGTACAATTCAAGTTTTAGGTATCGATTATTGACTTTTTAGCTGTCTTTGGTGCCTTGGACATGAGCTAGGACCTTAAGATTCTTCATTAATGGAGGACTAGCAGACGAGTTGCACGGGAGAATGTGAAAAGTGTTCATATGTAGTAAAAGCCTTAAAAATCCGTCCGTGTTCGACATTTGTTATCGAATCGACTTAAATCCAGATCGTCACATTTGCCGCTCTTCTCTCTGTAACGGCTGTACTTATTGTCTGCAAAGCTATGTCGAGTGCTGCTGTATGCGGAGACACTAAAAGCAACATAGTAGAACACAGATGAAGCTTCTAAGTTGATGTAATAGCCAGTAAGAAGTAGTACAATTCAAGTTATAGGTATCGATTATTGACTTTTTAGCTGGCTTTGGTAACTTGGACATGAGCTAGGACCCTATGATTCTGCATGAAAGGAGGACTAGCATCCCAGTTGCACGGGAGAATGTGAAAAGTGTTCATATGTAGTAAAAACCTAAGAAATCCGGCTGTTTCCGCCATTTGTTATCGAATCGACTTAAAGCCAGATCGTCACATTGGCCGCTCTTCTCTCTGAAACGGTTGTACTTATCGTCTGCAAAGCTATGTCGCGTGCTGCGGTATGCGGAGACACTAAAAGCACCATAGTAGAACACAGATGAAGCTTCCAAGTTGATGTAATAGCCAGTAAGAAGTAGTACAATTCAAGTTTTAGGTATCGATTGTTGACTTTTTACCCTTCTTTGGTGCCTTGGGCATGAGCTAGGAACTTAAGATTTTGCATGATAGGAGGTCTAGCAGCCGCGTTGCACGTGAGAATTTGAATAGTGTTCATATTTAGTAAAAACCTGAGAAATCCGTCCGTTTTCCTCATTTGTTATCGAATCGACTTAAAGCCAGATCGTCACATTGGGCGCTCTACTCTCTAAAACGGTTGTACTTATCGTCTGCAAAGCTATGTCGCGTGCTGCGGTATGTGGAGACACTAAAAGCACCATAGTAGAACACAGATGAAGCTTCTAAGTTGATGTAATAGCCAGTAAGAAGTAGTACAATTCAAGTTTTAGGTATCGATTATTGACTTTTAGCTGGCTTTGGTGCCTTGGACATGAGCTAGGACCTTAAGATTCTTCATTAATGGAGGACTAGCAGACGAGTTGCACGGGAGAATGTGAAAAGTGTTCATATGTAGTAAAAGCCTTAAAAATCCGTCCGTGTTCGACATTTGTTATCGAGTCGACTTAAATCCAGATCGTCACATTTGCCGCTCTTCTCTCTGTAACGGTTGTACTTATTGTCTGCAAAGCTATGTCGAGTGCTGCTGTATGCGGAGACACTAAGAGCAACATAGTAGAACACAGATGAAGCTTCTAAGTTGATGTAATAGCCAGTAAGAAGTAGTACAATTCAAGTTATAGGTATCGATTATTGACTTTTTAGCTGGCTTTGGTACCTTGGACATGAGCTAGGACCTTATGATTCTGCATGAAAGGAGGACTAGCAGCCCAGTTGCACGGGAGAATGTGAAAAGTGTTCATATGTAGTAAAAACCTAAGAAATCCGGCTGTTTCCGCCATTTGTTATCCAATCGACTTAAAGCCAGATCGTCACATTGGGCGCTCTTCTCTCTGAAACGGTTGTACTTATCGTCTGCAAAGCTATGTCGCGTGCTGCGGTATGCGGAGACACTAAAAGCACCATAGTAGAACACAGATGAAGCTTCTAAGTTGAAGTAATATCCAGTAAGTTGTAGTACAATTCAAGTCTTAGGTATCGATTATTGACTTTTTACCATTCTTTGGTGCCTTGGACATGAGCTAGGACCTTAAAATTCAGCATGAACGGAGGACTAGCAGCCGATTTGCACGGGAGAATGTGAAAAGTGTTCATATGTAGTAAAAACCTGAGAAATCCGTCCGTTTTCGTCATTTGTTATCGAATCGTCTTAAAGCCAGATCGTCACATTGGCGCTCTTCTCTCTGAAACGGTTGTACTTATCGTCTGCAAAGCTATGTCGCGTGCTGCGGTATGCGAAGACACTAAAAGCACCATAGTAGAACACAGATGATGCTTCTAAGATGATGTAATAGCCAGTAAGAAGTAGTACAATTCAAGTGTTAGGTATCGATTATTGACTTTTTAGCTGGCTTTGGTGACTTGGACATGAGCTAAGACCTTAAGATTCTGCATGAAACGAGGACTAGCAGCCGAGTTGCACGGGAGAATGTGAAAAGTGTTCATATGTAGTAAAAACCTGAGAAATCCGTTCGTTATCGTCATTTGTTATCGAATCGACTTAAAGCCAGATCGTCACCTTAGCCGCTCTTCTCTCTGAAACGATTGTACTTATCGACTGCAAAGCTATGTAGCGTGCTGCGGTATGCGGAGACAGTAAAACCACCATAGTAAAACACAGATGAAGCTTCTAAGATGATGTAATAGTCAGTAAGAAGTAGTACAATTCAAGTTTTAGGTATCGATTATTGACTTTTTAGCTGCCCTTGGTGCCTTGGGAATGAGCTAGGACCTTAAGATTCTGCATGAAAGGAGGACTAGCAGCCGAGTTGCACGGGAGAATGTGAAAAGTGTTCATATGTAGTAAAAACCTGAGAAATCCGTCCGTTTTCGTCACTTGTTATCGAATCGACTTAAAGCCAGATCGTCACATTGGCCGCTCTTCTCTCTGAAACGGATGTACTTATCGTCTGCAAAGCTATGTCGCGTGCTGCGGTATGCGGAGACACTAAAAGCACCATAGTAGAACACAGATGAAGCTTCTAAGCTGATGTAATACCCAGTAAGAAGTAGTACAATTCATGTTATAGGTATCGATTATTAAATTCTTAGCTTGCTTTGGTGACTTGAACATGAGCTAGGTCCTTAAGACTCTGCATGAAAGGAGGACTAGCAGCCGAGTTGCACTGGAGAATGTGGAAAATGTTCATATGTAGTAAAAACCTGAGAAATCCGTCCGTTTTCGTCATTTGTTATCGAATGGACTTAAAGCCAGATCGTCACATTAGCCGCTCTTCTCTCTGAAACGGTTGTACTTATCGTCTGCAAAGCTATGTCGCGTGCTGCGGTATGCGGAGACACTAAAATCACCATAGTAGAACACAGATGAAGCTTCTAAGTTGAAGTAATATCCAAAAAGATGTAGTACAATTCAAGTCTTAGGTATAGATTATTGACTTTTTACCATTCTTTGGTGCCTTGGATATGAGCTAGGACCTTAAAATTCTGCATGAACGGAGGACTAGCATCCGAGTTGCAGGGGAGAATGTAAAAAGTGTTCATATGTAGTAAAAACCTGAGAAATCCGTTCGTTATCGTCATTTGTTATCGAATCGCCTTAAAGCCAGATCGTCACATTAGCCGCTCTTCTCTCTGAAACGGTTGTACTTATCGACTGCAAAGCTATGTCGCGTGCTGCGATATGCGGAGACACTAAAAGCACCATAGTAGAACACAGATGAAGCTTCTAAGATGATGTAATAGTCAGTAAGATGTAGTACAATTCAAGTCTTAGGTATCGATTATTGACTTTTTAGCTGTCTTTGGTGCCTTGGACATGAGTTAGGACCTTAAGATTCTGCATGAAAGGAGGTCTAGCAGCCGAGTTGTACGGGAGAATGTGAAAAGTGTTCATATGTAGTAAAAACCTGAGAAATCCGTCCGTTTTCGTCATTTGTTATCGAATCGACTTAAAGCCAGATCGTCACATTGGCCACTCTTCTCTCTGAAACGGTTGTACTTATCTTCTGCAAAGCTATGTCGCGTGCTGAGGTATGTGGAGACACTAAAAGCACCATAGTAGAACACAGATGAAGCTTCTAAGTTGATGTAATAGCCAGTAAGAAGTAGTACAATTCAAGTTTTAGGTATCGATTATTCACTTTTTAGCTGGCTTTGGTGCCTTGGACATGAGCTAGGACTTTAAGATTGTGCATGAAAGGAGGACTAGCAGCCGAGTTGCACGGGAGAATGTGAAAAGTGTTCATATGTAGTAAAAACCTGAGAAATCCGTTCGTTATCGTCATATATTACCGAATCGACTTAAAGCCGGATCGTCACATTGGCCGGTCTTCTCACTGAAACGGTTGTACTTATCGTCTGCAAAGCTATGTCGCGTGCTGCGGTATGTGGAGACACTAAAATCACCTTAGTAGGACACAGATGTAGCTTCTAAGTTGATGTAATAGCCAGTAAGATGTAGTACAAGTCAAGTTTTAGGTATCGATTATTGACTTTTTAGCTGGCTTTGGTGCCTTGGACATGAGCTAGGAGCCTAAGAATCTGCATGAGAGGGAGACTAGCAGAAAAGTTGCACGGGAGAATGTGAAATGTGTTCATATGTAGTATTAACCTGAGAAATCCGTTCGTTATCATCATTTGTTATCGAATCGCCTTAAAGCCAGATCGTCACATTAGCCGCTCTTCTCTCTGAAACGGTTGTACTTATCGACTGCAAAGCTATGTCGCGTGCTGCGATATGCGGAGACACTAAAAGCACCATAGTAGAACACAGATGAAGCTTCTAAGTTGATGTAAGAGCCAGTAAGAAGTAGTACAATTCAAGTTTTAGGTATCGATTATTCACTTTTTAGCTGGCTTTGGTGCCTTGGACATGAGTTAGGACCTTACGATTCTGCATGAAAGGAGGTCTAGCAGCCGAGTTGCACTGGAGAATGTGAAAAGTGTTCATATGTAGTAAAAACCTGAGAAATCCGTCCGTTTTCGTCATTTGTTATCGAATCGACTTAAAGCCAGATCGTCACATTGGCCGCTCTTCTCTCTGAAACGGTTGTACTTATCTTCTGCAAAGCTATGTCGCGTGCTGCGGTATGTGGAGACACTAAAAGCACCATAGTAGAACACAGATGAAGCTTCTAAGTTGATGTAAGAGCCAGTAAGAAGTAGTACAATTCAAGTTTTAGGTATCGATTATTCACTTTTTAGCTGGCTTTGGTGCCTTGGCCATGAGCTAGGACTTTAAGATTGTGCATGAAAGGAGGACTAGCAGCCGAGTTGCACGGGAGAATGTAAAAAGTGTTCATATGTAGTAAAAACCTGAGAAATCCGTCCGTTTTGGTCATTTGTTATCGAATCGACTTAAAGCCAGATCGTCACATTGGCCGCTCTTCTCTCTGAAACGGTTGTACTTATCGTCTGCAAAGCTATGTCGCGTGCTGCGGTATGCGGAGACACTAAAAGCATCATAGTAGAACACAGATGAAGCTTCTAATTGATGTAATAGCCAGTAAGAGGTAGTACAATTCAAGTTTTAGGTATCGATTATTGACTTTTTAGCTGCCATTGGTTCCTTGGACATGAGCTAGGACCTTAAGATTCTGCATGAAAGGAGGACTAGCAGCCGAGTTGCACGGGAGAATGTGAAAAGTGTTCATATGTAGTAAAAACCAGAGAAATCCGTCCGTGTTCGACATTTATTATCGAATCGACTTAAAGCCAGATCGTCACATTGGCCGCTCTTCTCTCTGAAACGGTTGTACTTATCGTCTGCAAAGGTAAGTCGAGTGCTGCGGTTTGCGGAGACACTAAAAGCACCATAGTAAAACACAGATGAAGCTTCCAAGTTGATGTAATAGCCAGTAAGAAGTAGTACAATTCAAGTTTTAAGTATCGATTGTTGACTTCTTACCCTTCTTTGGTGACTTGGGCATGAGCTAGGAACTTAAGATTTTGCATAATAGGAGGTCTAGCAGCCGCGTTGCACGTGAGAATGTGAAAAGTGTTCATATGTAGTAAAAACCTCACAAATCGGTCCGTTTTCGTCATTTGTTGTCGAATCGACTTAAAGCCAGATCGTCACATTGGCCGCTCTTCACTCTGAAACGGTTGTACTTATCGTCTGCAAAGCTATGTCGCGTGCTGCGGTATGCGGAGACACTAAAAGCACCATAGTAGAACAGAGATGAAGCTTCTAAGTTGATGTAATAGCCAGTAAGAAGAAGTACAATTCAAGTTTTAGGTATCGATTATTCACTTTTTAGCTGGCTTTGGTACCTTGAACATGAGCTAGGACTTTAAGATTGTGCATGAAAGGAGGACTAGCAGCCGAGTTGCACGGGAGAATGTGAAAAGTGTTCATATGTAGTAAAAACCTGAGAAATCCGTTCGTTATCGTCATTTGTTATCGAATCGACTTAAAGCCGGATCGTCACATTAGCCGCTCTTCTCTCTGAAACGGTTGTACTTATCGACTGCAAAGCTATGTCGCGTGCTGCGGTATGCGGAGACACTAAAAGCACCATAGTAGAACACAGATGAAGCTTCTAAGATGATGTAATAGTCAGTAAGAAGTAGTACAATTCAAGTTTTAAGTATCGATAATTGACTTTTTAGCTGACTTTGGTGCCTTGGATATGAGTTAGGACCTTAAGATTGTGCATGAAAGGAGGATTAGCAGCCGAGTTGCACGGGAGAATGTGAAAAGTGTTCATATGTAGTAAAAACCTGAGAAATCCGTCCGTATTCTTCATTTGTTATCGAATCGACTTAAAGCCAGATCGTCACATTGGCCGCTCTTCTCTCTGAAACGGTTGTACTTATCGTCTGCAAAGCTATGTCGCGTGCTGCGGTATGCGGAGACACTAAAAGCATCATAGTAGAACACAGATGAAGCTTCTAATTGATGTAATAGCCAGTAAGAAGTAGTACAATTCAAGTTTTAGGTATCGATTATTGACTTTTTAGCTGCCCTTGGTGCCTTGGACATGAGCTAGGACCTTAAGATTCTGCATGAAAGGAGGACTAGCAGCCGAGTTGCACAGGAGAATGTAAAAAGTGTTCATATGTAGTAAAAACCTGAGAAATCCGTTCGTTATCGTCATTTGTTATCGAATCGACTTAAAGCCGGATCGTCACATTAGCCGCTCTTCTCTCTGAAACGGTTGTACTTATCGACTGCAAAGCTATGTCGCGTGCTGCGGTATGCGGAGACACTAAGAGCACCATAGTAGAACACAGATGAAGCTTCTAAGATGATGTAATAGTCAGTAAGAAGTAGTACAATTCAAGTTTTAAGTATCGATAATTGACTTTTTAGCTGACTTTGGTGCCTTGGATATGAGTTAGGACCTTAAGATTCTGCATGAAAGGAGGACTAGCAGCCGAGTTGCAGGGGAGAATGTAAAAAGTGTTCATATGTAGTAAAAACCTGAGAAATCCGTTCGTTATCGTCATTTGTTATCGAATCGACTTAAAGCCAGATCGTCACATTAGCCGCTCTTCTCTCTGAAACGGTTGTACTTATCGACTGCAAAGCTATGTCGCGTGCTGCGGTATGCGGAGACACTAAAGGCACCATAGTAGAACACAGATGAAGATTCTAAGCTGATGTAATACACAGTAAGAAGTAGTACAATTCATGTTATAGGTATCGATTATTAAATTCTTAGCTTGCTTTGGTGACTTGAACATGAGCTAGGTCCTTAAGATTCTGCATGAAAGGAGGACTAGCAGCCGCGTTGCACTGGAGAATGTGGAAAATGTTCATATGTAGTAAAAACCTGAGAAATCCCTCGTTTTCGTCATTTGTTATCGAATTGACTTAAAGCCAGATCGTCACATTGGCCGCTCTTCTCTCTGAAACGGTTGTACTTATCGTCTGCAAAGCTATGTCGCGTGCTGCGGTATGCGGAGACACTAAAAGCACCATAGTAGAACACAGATGAAGCTTCTAAGATGATGTAATAGTCAGTAAGAAGTAGTACAATTCAAGTTTTAAGTATCGATAATTGACTTTTTAGCTGACTTTGGTGCCTTGGATATGAGTTAGGACCTTAAGATTGTGCATGAAAGGAGGATTAGCAGCCGAGTTGCACGGGAGAATGTGAAAAGTGTTCATATGTAGTAAAAACCTGAGAAATCCGTCCGTATTCTTCATTTGTTATCGAATCGACTTAAAGCCAGATCGTCACATTGGCCGCTCTTCTCTCTGAAACGGTTGTACTTATCGTCTGCAAAGCTATGTCGCGTGCTGCGGTATGCGGAGACACTAAAAGCATCATAGTAGAACACAGATGAAGCTTCTAATTGATGTAATAGCAAGTAAGAAGTAGTACAATTCAAGATTTAGGTATCGATTATTGACTTTTTAGCTGCCCTTGGTTCCTTGGACATGAGCTAGGACCTTAAATTCTACATGAAAGGAGGACTAGCAGCCGAGTTGCACGGGAGAATGTGAAAAGTGTTCATATGTAGTAAAAACCAGAGAAATCCGTCCGTGTTCGATATTTGTTATCGAATCGACTTAAAGCCAGATCGTCACATTGGCCGCTCTTCTCTCTGAAACGGTTGTACTTATCGTCTGCAAAGCTATGTCGAGTGCTGCGGTTTGCGGAGACACTAAAAGCACCATAGTAAAACACAGATGAAGCTTCCAAGTTGATGTAATAGCCAGTAAGAAGTAGTACAATTCAAGTTTTAGGTATCGATTATTGACTTTTTACCATTCTTAGGTGCCTTGGATATGAGCTAGGACCTTAAAATTCTGCATGAACGGAGGACTAGCAGCCGAGTTGCAGGGGAGAATGTAAAAAGTGTTCATATGTAGTAAAAACCTGAGAAATCCGTTCGTTATCGTCATTTGTTATCGAATCGCCTTAAAGCCAGATCCTCACATTAGCCGCTCTTCTCTCTGAAACGGTTGTACTTATCGACTGCAAAGCTATGTCGCGTGCTGCGGTATGCGGAGACACTAAAAGCACCATAGTAGAACACAGATGAAGCTTCTAAGATGATGTAATAGTCAGTAAGAAGTAGTACAATTCAAGTTCTAAGTATCGATAATTGACTTTTTAGCTGACTTTGGTGCCTTGGATATGAGTTAGGACCTTAAGATTCTGCATGAAAGGAGGACTAGCAGCCGAGTTGCAGGGGAGAATGTAAAAAGTGTTCATATGTAGTAAAAACCTGAGAAATCCGTTCGTTATCGTCATTTGTTATCGAATCGACTTAAAGCCAGATCGTCACATTAGCCGCTCTTCTCTCTGAAACGGTTGTACTTATCGACTGCAAAGCTATGTCGCGTGCTGCGGTATGCGGAGACACTAAAAGCACCATAGTAGAACACAGATGAAGATTCTAAGCTGATGTAATACCCAGTAAGAAGTAGTACAATTCATGTTATAGGTATCGATTATTAAATTCTTAGCTTGCTTTGGTGACTTGAACATGAGCTAGGTCCTTAAGATTCTGCATGAAAGGAGGACTAGCAGCCGCGTTGCACTGGAGAATGTGGAAAATGTTCATATGTAGTAAAAACCTGAGAAATCCCTCGTTTTCGTCATTTGTTATCGAATTGACTTAAAGCCAGATCGTCACATTGGCCGCTCTTCTCTCTGAAACGGTTGTACTTATCGTCTGCAAAGCTATGTCGCGTGCTGCGGTATGCGGAGACACTAACAGCACCAAAGTAGAACACAGATGAAGCTTCTAAGTTGATGTAATAGCCAGTAAGGAGTAGTACAATTCAAGTTTTAGGTATCGATTACTGACTTTTTAGCTGGCTTTGGTGTCTTAGACATGAGCTAGGGCCTTAAGATACTGCATGAAAGGAGGACTAGCAGCCGAGTTGCGAGGGAGAAAGTGAAAAGTGTTCATATGTAGTAAAAACCTGAGAAATCCGTCCGTTTTCGTCATTTGTTATCGAATCGACTTAAAGCCAGATCGTCACATTAGCCGCTCTTCTCTCTGAAACGGTTGTACTTATCGTCTGCAAAGCTATGTCGCGTGCTGCGGTATGCGGAGACACTAAAATCACCATAGTAGAACACAGATGAAGCTTCTAAGTTGAAGTAATATCCAAAAAGATGTAGTACAATTCAAGTCTTAGGTATCGATTATTGACTTTTTACCATTCTTTGGTGCCTTGGATATGAGCTAGGACCTTAAAATTCTGCATGAACGGAGGACTAGCAGCCGAGTTGCAGGGGAAAATGTAAAAAGTGTTCATATGTAGTAAAAACCTGAGAAATCCGTTCGTTATCGTCATTTGTTATCGAATCGCCTTAAAGCCAGATCGTCACATTAGCCGCTGTTCTCTCTGAAACGGTTGTACTTATCGACTGCAAAGCTATGTCCCGTGCTGCGATATGCGGAGACACTAAAAGCACCATAGTAGAACACAGATGAAGCTTCTAAGTTGAAGTAATATCCAGTAAGATGTAGTACAATTCAAGTCTTAGGTATCGATTATTGACTTTTTACCATTCTTTGGTGCCTTGGACATGAGCTAGGACTTTAAAATTCTGCATGAACGGAGGACTAGCAGCCGAGTTACTTGGGAGAATGTGAAAAGTGTTCATATGTAGTAAAAACCTGAGAAATCCGTCCGTTTTCGTCATTTGTTATCGAATCGTCTTAAAGCCAGATCGTCACATTGGCGCTCTTCTCTCTGAAACGGTTGTACTTATCGTCTGCAAAGCTATGTCGCGTGCTGCGGTATGCGGAGACACTAAAAGCACCATAGTAGAACACAGATGAAGCTTCTGAGATGATGTAATAGCCAGTAAGAAGTAGTACAATTCAAGTGTTAGGTATCGATTATTGACTTTTTTGCTGGCTTTGGTGACTTGGACATGAGCTAAGACCTTAAGATTCTGCATGAAACGAGGACTAGCAGCCGAGTTGCACGGGAGAATGTGAAAAGTGTTCATATGTAGTAAAAACCAGAGAAATCCGTCCGTGTTCGACATTTGTTATCGAATCGACTTAAAGCCAGATCGTCACATTGGCCGCTCTTCTCTCTGAAACGGTTGTACTTATCGTCTGCAAAGCTATGTCGAGTGCTGCGGTTTGCGGAGACACTAAAAGCACCATAGTAAAACACAGATGAAGCTTCCAAGTTGATGTAATAGCCAGTAAGAAGTAGTACAATTCAAGTTTTAGGTATCGATTATTGACTTTTTACCATTCTTAGGTGCCTTGGATATGAGCTAGGACCTTAAAATTCTGCATGAACGGAGGACTAGCAGCCGAGTTGCAGGGGAGAATGTAAAAAGTGTTCATATGTAGTAAAAACCTGAGAAATCCGTTCGTTATCGTCATTTGTTATCGAATCGCCTTAAAGCCAGATCGTCACATTAGCCGCTCTTCTCTCTGAAACGGTTGTACTTATCGACTGCAAAGCTATGTCGCGTGCTGCGGTATGCGGAGACACTAAAAGCACCATAGTAGAACACAGATGAAGCTTCTAAGATGATGTAATAGTCAGTAAGAAGTAGTACAATTCAAGTTTTAAGTATCGATAATTGACTTTTTAGCTGACTTTGGTGCCTTGGATATGAGTTAGGACCTTAAGATTCTGCATGAAAGGAGGACTAGCAGCCGAGTTGCAGGGGAGAATGTAAAAAGTGTTCATATGTAGTAAAAACCTGAGAAATCCGTTCGTTATCGTCATTTGTTATCGAATCGACTTAAAGCCAGATCGTCACATTAGCCGCTCTTCTCTCTGAAACGGTTGTACTTATCGACTGCAAAGCTATGTCGCGTGCTGCGGTATGCGGAGACACTAAAAGCACCATAGTAGAACACAGATGAAGATTCTAAGCTGATGTAATACCCAGTAAGAAGTAGTACAATTCATGTTATAGGTATCGATTATTAAATTCTTAGCTTGCTTTGGTGACTTGAACATGAGCTAGGTCCTTAAGATTCTGCATGAAAGGAGGACTAGCAGCCGCGTTGCACTGGAGAATGTGGAAAATGTTCATAAGTAGTAAAAACCTGAGAAATCCCTCGTTTTCGTCATTTGTTATCGAATTGACTTAAAGCCAGATCGTCACATTGGCCGCTCTTCTCTCTGAAACGGTTGTACTTATCGTCTGCAAAGCTATGTCGCGTGCTGCGGTATGCGGAGACACTAAAAGCACCAAAGTAGAACACAGATGAAGCTTCTAAGTTGATGTAATAGCCAGTAAGGAGTAGTACTATTCAAGTTTTAGGTATCGATTATTGACTTTTTAGCTGGCTTTGGTGTCTTAGACATGAGCTAGGGCCTTAAGATACTGCATGAAAGGAGGACTAGCAGCCGAGTTGCAGGGGAGAATGTAAAAAGTGTTCATATGTAGTAAAAACCTGAGAAATCCGTTCGTTATCGTCATTTGTTATCGAATCGCCTTAAAACCAGATCGTCACATTAGCCGCTCTTCTCTCTGAAACGGTTGTACTTATCGTCTGCAAAGCTATGTCGCGTGCTGCGGTATGCGGAGACACTAAAATCACCATAGTAGAACACAGATGAAGCTTCTAAGTTGAAGTAACATCCAAAAAGATGTAGTACAATTCAAGTCTTAGGTATCGATTATTGACTTTTTACCATTCTTTGGTGCCTTGGATATGAGCTAATACCTTAAAATTCTGCATGAACGGAGGACTAGCAGCCGAGTTGCAGGGGAGAATGTAAAAAGTGTTCATATGTAGTAAAAACCTGAGAAATCCGTTCGTTATCGTCATTTGTTATCGAATCGCCTTAAAGCCAGATCGTCACATTAGCCGCTCTTCTCTCTGAAACGGTTGTACTTATCGACTGCAAAGCTATGTCGAGTGCTGCGATATGCGGAGACACTAAAAGCACCATAGTAGAACACAGATGAAGCTTCTAAGTTGAAGTAATATCCAGTAAGATGTAGTAAAATTCAAGTTTTAGGTATCGATTATTGACTTTTTACCATTCTTTGGTGCCTTGGACATGAGCTAGGACTTTAAAATTCTGCATGAACGGAGGACTAGCAGCCGAGTTGCTTGGGAGAATGTGAAAAGTGTTCATATGTAGTAAAAACCTGAGAAATCCGTCCGTTTTCGTCATTTGTTATCGAATCGTCTTCAAGCCAGATCGTCACATTGGCGCTCTTCTCTCTGAAACGGTTGTACTTATCGTCTGCAAAGCTATGTCGCGTGCTGCGGTATGCGGAGACACTAAAAGCACCATAGTAGAACACAGATGAAGCTTCTAAGATGATGTAATAGCCAGTGAGAAGTAGTACAATTCAAGTGTTAGGTATCGATTATTGACTTTTTTGCTGGCTTTGGTGACTTGGACATGAGCTAAGACCTTAAGATTCTGCATGAAACGAGGACTAGCAGCCGAGTTGCACTGAAGAATGTGAAAAGTGTTCATATGTAGTAAAAACCTTAGAAATCCGTCCGTTTTCGTCATTTGTTATCGAATCGACTTAAAGCCAGATCGTCACATTGGCCGCTCTTCTCTATGAAACGGTAGTACTTATCGTCTGCAAAGCTATGCCGCGTGCTGCGGTATGCGGAGACACTAAAAGCATCATAGTAGAACACAGATGAAGCTTCTAAGTTGAAGTAATATCCAGAAAGATGTAGTACAATTCAAGTCTTAGGTATCGATTATTGACTTTTTACCATTCTTTGGTGCCTTGGACATGAGCTAGGACCTTAAAATTATGCATTAACGGAGGACTAGCAGCCGAGTTGCTTGGGAGAATGTGAAAAGTGTTCATATGTAGTAAAAACCTGAGAAACCCGTTCGTTATCGTCATTTGTTATCGAATCGCCTTAAAGCCAGATCGTCACATTAGCCGCTCTTCTCTCTGAAACGGTTGTACTTATCGACTGCAAAGCTATGTCGCGTGCTGCGATATGCGGAGACACTAAAAGCACCATAGTAGAACACAGATGAAGCTTCTAAGATGATGTAATAGTCAGTAAGATGTAGTACAATTCAAGTTTTAGGTATCGATTATTGACTTTTTAGCTGTCTTTGGTGCCTTGGACATGAGTTAGGACCTTAAGATTCTGCATGAAAGGAGGTCTAGTAGCCGAGTTGTACGGGAGAATGTGAAAAGTGTTCATATGTAGTAAAAACCTGAGAAATCCGTCCGTTTTCGTCATTTGTTATCGAATCGACTTAAAGCCAGATCGTCACATTGGCCGCTATTCTCTCTGAAACGGTTGTACTTATCTTCTGCAAAGCTATGTCGCGTGCTGAGGTATGTGGAGACACTAAAAGCACCATAGTAGAACACAGATGAAGCTTCTAAGTTGATGTAATAGCCAGTAAGAAGTAGTACAATTCAAGTTTTAGGTATCGATTATTCACTTTTTAGCTGGCTTTGGTGCCTTGGACATGAGCTAGGACTTTAAGATTGTGCATGAAAGGAGGACTAGCAGCCGAGTTGCACGGGAGAATGTGAAAAGTGTTCATATGTAGTAAAAACCTTAGAAATCCGTCCGTTTTCGTCATTTGTTATCGAATCGACTTAAAGCCAGATCGTCACATTGGCCGCTCTTCTCTATGAAACGGTAGTACTTATCGTCTGCAAAGCTATGTCGCGTGCTGCGGTATGCGGAGACACTAAAAGCATCATAGTAGAACACAGATGAAGCTTCTAAGTTGAAGTAATATCCAGAAAGATGTAGTACAATTCAAGTCTTAGGTATCGATTATTGACTTTTTACCATTCTTTGGTGCCTTGGACATGAGCTAGGACCTTAAAATTCTGCATGAACGGAGGACTAGCAGCCGAGTTGCTTGGGAGAATGTGAAAAGTGTTCATATGTAGTAAAAACCTGAGAAACCCGTTCGTTATCGTCATTTGTTATCGAATCGCCTTAAAGCCAGATCGTCACATTAGCCGCTCTTCTCTCTGAAACGGTTGTACTTATCGACTGCAAAGCTATGTCGCGTGCTGCGATATGCGGAGACACTAAAAGCACCATAGTAGAACACAGATGAAGCTTCTAAGATGATGTAATAGTCAGTAAGATGTAGTACAATTCAAGTTTTAGGTATCGATTATTGACTTTTTAGCTGTCTTTGGTGCCTTGGACATGAGTTAGGACCTTAAGATTCTGCATGAAAGGAGGTCTAGTAGCCGAGTTGTACGGGAGAATGTGAAAAGTGTTCATATGTAGTAAAAACCTGAGAAATCCGTCCGTTTTCGTCATTTGTTATCGAATCGACTTAAAGCCAGATCGTCACATTGGCCGCTATTCTCTCTGAAACGGTTGTACTTATCTTCTGCAAAGCTATGTCGCGTGCTGAGGTATGTGGAGACACTAAAAGCACCATAGTAGAACACAGATGAAGCTTCTAAGTTGATGTAATAGCCAGTAAGAAGTAGTACAATTCAAGTTTTAGGTATCGATTATTCACTTTTTAGCTGGCTTTGGTGCCTTGGACATGAGCTAGGACTTTAAGATTGTGCATGAAAGGAGGACTAGCAGCCGAGTTGCACGGGAGAATGTGAAAAGTGTTCATATGTAGTAAAAACCTGAGAAATCCGTTCGTTATCGTCATATATTACCGAATCGACTTAAAGCCGGATCGTCACATTGGCCGGTCTTCTCACTGAAACGGTTGTACTTATCGTCTGCAAAGCTATGTCGCGTGCTGCGGTATGTGGAGACACTAAAATCACCTTAGTAGGACACAGATGTAGCTTATAAGTTGATGTAATAGCCAGTAAGAAGTAGTACAAGTCAAGTTTTAGGTATCGATTATTGACTTTTTAGCTGGCTTTGGTGCCTTGGACATGAGCTAGGACCCTAAGAATCTGCATGAGAGGGAGACTAGCAGAAAAGTTGCACGGGAGAATGTGAAATGTGCTCATATGTAGTATTAACCTGAGAAATCCGTCCGTTTTCGTCATTTGTTATCGAATCGACTTAAAGCCAGATCGTCACATTGGCCGCTCTTCTCTCTGAAACGGTTGTACTTATCGTCTGCAAAGCTATGTCGCGTGCTGCGGTATGCGGAGACACTAAACGCATCATAGTAGAACACAGTTGAAGCTTCTAAGTTGATGTAATAGCCAGTAAGAAGTAGTACAATTCAAGTTTTAGGTATCGATTATCGACTTTTTAGGTGGCTTTGGTGCCTTGGACATGAGCTAGGACCTTAAGATTCTGCATGAAAGGAGGACTAGCACCCGAGTTGCAGGGGAGAATGTAAAAAGTGTTCATATGTAGTAAAAACCTTAGAAATCCGTTCGTTATCATCATTTGTTATCGAATCGCCTTAAAGCCAGATCGTCACATTAGCCGCTCTTCTCTTTGAAACGGTTGTACTTATCGACTGCAAAGCTATGTCGCGTGCTGCGATATGCGGAGACACTAAAAGCACCATAGTAGAACACAGATGAAGCTTCTAAGATGATGTAATAGTCAGTAAGATGTAGTACAATTCAAGTTTTAGGTATCGATTATTGACTTTTTAGCTGTCTTTGGTGCCTTGGACATGAGTTAGGACCTTACGATTCTGCATAAAAGGAGGTCTAGCAGCCGAGTTGCACTAGAGAATGTGAAAAGTGTTCATATGTAGTAAAAACCTGAGAAATCCGTCCGTTTTCGTCATTTGTTATCGAATCGACTTAAAGCCAGATCGTCACATTGGCCGCTCTTCTCTCTGAAACGGTTGTACTTATCTTCTGCAAAGCTATGTCGCGTGCTGCGGTATGCGGAGACACTAAAAGCATCATAGTAGAACACAGATGAAGCTTCTAATTGATGTAATAGCCAGTAAGAGGTAGTACAATTCAAGTTTTAGGTATCGATTATTGACTTTTTAGCTGCCATTGGTTCCTTGGACATGAGCTAGGACCTTAAGATTCTGCATGAAAGGAGGACTAGCAGCCGAGTTGCACAGGAGAATGTAAAAAGTGTTCATATGTAGTAAAAACCTGAGAAATTCGTCCGTTATCGTCATTTGTTATCGAATCGACTTAAAGCCAGATCCTCACATTAGCCGCTCTTCTCTCTGAAACGGTTGTACTTATCGACTGCAAAGCTATGTCGCGTGCTGCGGTATGCGGAGACACTAAAAGCACCATAGTAGAACACAGATGAAGCTTCTAAGATGATGTAATAGTCAGTAAGAAGTAGTACAATTCAAGTTTTAAGTATCGATTATTGACTTTTTAGCTGACTTTGGTGCCTTGGACATGAGTTAGGACCTTAAGATTCTGCATGAACGGAGGTCTAGCAGCCGAGTTGTACGGAAGAATGTGAAAAGTGTTCATATGTAGTAAAAACCTGAGAAATCCGTCCGTTTTCGTCATTTGTTATCGAATCGACTTAAAGCCAGATCGTCACATTAGCCGCAATTCTCTCTGAAACGGTTGTACTTATCGACTGCAAAGCTATGTCGCGTGCTGCGGTATGCGGAGACACTAAAAGCACCATAGTAGAACACAGATGAAGCTTCTAAGTTGATGTAATAGCCAGTAAGAAGTAGTACAATTCAAGTTTTACGTATCGATTGTTGACTTTTTACCCTTCTTTGGTGCCTTGGGCATGAGCTAGGAACTTAAGATTTTGCATGATAGGAGGTCTAGCAGCCGCGTTGCACGTGAGAATGTGAAAAGTTTTCATATGTAGTAAAAACCTGAGAAATCCGTCCGTGTTCGACATTTGTTATCGAATCGACTTAAAGCCAGATCGTCACATTGGCCGCTCTTCTCTCTGAAACGGTTGTACTTATCGTCTGCAAAGCTATGTCACGTGCTGCGGTATGTGGAGACACTAAAAGCACCATAGTAGAACACAGATGAAGCTTCTAAGTTGATGTAATAGCCAGTAAGAAGTAGTGTAATTCAAGTTTTAGGTATAGATTATTGACTTTTTAGCTGGCTTTGGTGCCTTGGACATGAGCTAGGACCTTAAGATTCTGCATGAAATGTGGACTAGCAGCCGAGTTGCACGGGAGAATGTGAAATGTGTTCATATGTAGTAAAAACCTGAGAAATCCGTCCGTTTTCGTCATTTGTTATCGAATCGACGTAAAGCCAGATCGTCACATTGGCCGATCTTCTCTCTGAAACGGTTGTACTTATCGTCTGCGAAGCTATGCCACGTGCTGCGGTATGTGGAGACACTAAAAGCGCCATTGTAGAACACAGATGAAGCTTCTAAGTTGATGTAATAGCCAGTAAGAAGTAGTGCAATTCAAGTTTTAGGTATCGATTATTGACTTTTTAGCTGGCTTTGGTGCCTTGGACATGAGCTAGGACCTTAAGATTCTGCATGAAAGGTGGATTAACAGCCGAGTTGCACGGGAGAATGTGAAGTGTGTTCATATGTAGTAAAAACCTGAGAAATCCGTTCGTTTTGGTCATTTGTTATCGAATCGACTTAAAGCCAGATCGTCACATTGGCCGCTCTTCTCTCTGAAACGGTTCTACTTATCGTCTGCAGAGCTATGTCGCGTGCTGCGGTATGCGGAGACACTAAAAGCACCATAGCAGAACACAGATGAAGCTTCTAAGTTGAAGTATTAGCCAGTAAGAAGTAGTACAATTCAAGTTTTAGGTATCGATTATTGACTTTTTAGCTGGCTTTGGTGCCTTGGACATGAGCTAGGACCTTAAGATTCTGCATGAAAGGAGGATTAGCAGCCGAGTTGCATGGGAGAATGTGAAAAGTGTTCATATGTAGTAAAAACCTGAGAAATCCGTCCGTTTTCGTCATTTGTTATCGAATCGACTTAAAGCCAGATTGTCACATTGGCCGCTCTTCTCTCTGAAACGGCTGTACTTATCGTCTGCAAATCTATGTCGCGTGCTGCGGTATGCGGAGACACTAAAATCACCATAGTAGAACACAGATGAAGCTTCTAAGTTGATGTAAAAGCCAGTAAGAAGTAGTACAATTCAAGTTTTAGGTATCGATTATTTACTTTTTAGCTGGCTTTGGTGCCTTGGACATGAGCTAGGGCCTTAAGATTTTGCATGAAAGGAGGAATAGCAGCCGAGTTGCGAGGGAGAAAGTGAAAAGTGTTTATATGTAGTAAAAACCTGAGATATCCGTCCGTTTTCGTCATTTGTTATCGAATCGACGTAAAGCCAGATCGTCACATTGGACACTCTTCTCTCTGAAACGGTTGTACTTATCGTCTGCAAAGCTATGTCGCGTGCTGCGGTATGTGGAGACACTAAAGGCACCATAGAAGAACACAGATGAAGGTTCTAAGTTGATGTAATAGCCAGTAAGAAGTATTACAATTCAAGTTTTAGGTATCGATTATTGACTTTTTACCTGGCTTCGGTGCCTTGGACATGAGCTAGGACCATAAGATACTGCATGAAAGGAGGACTAGCAGCCGAGTTGCACTGGAGAATGTGAAAAGTGTTCATATGTAGTAAAAACCTGAGAAATCCGTCCGTTTTCGTCATTTGTTATCGAATCGACTTAAAGCCAGATAGTCACATTGGCCGCTCTTAACTCTGTAACGGTTGTACTTATCGTCTGCAAAGCTATGTCACGTGCTGCGGCATGCGGAGACACTAAAAGCCCCATAGTAGAACACGGATGAAGCTTCTAAGTTGATGTAATAGCCGGTAAGAAGTAGTACAATACAAGTCTTAGGTATCGATTATTGACTTTTTACCATTCTTTGGTGCCTTGGACATGAGCTAGGACCTTAAAATTCTGCATGAACGGAGGACTAGCAGCCGAGTTGCACGGGAGAATGTGAAAAGTGTTCATATGTAGTAAAAGCCTGAGAAATCCGTCCGTTTCGTCATTTGTTATCGAATCGACGTAAAGCCAGATAGTCACATTGGCCGCTCTTCTCTCTGAAACGGTTGTACTTATCGTCTGCAAAGCTATGTCACGTGCTGCGGTTAGTGGAGACACTAAAAGCGCCATAGTAGAACACAGATGAAACTTCTAAGTTGATGTAATAGCCAGTAAGAAGTAGTACAATTCAAGTTATAGGATCGATTATTGACTTTTTAGCTGGCTTTGGTGCCTTGGACATGAGCTAGGGCCTTATGATTCTGCATGAAAGGAGGATTAGCAGCCGAGTTGCATTGGAGAATGTGAAATGTGTTCATATGTAGTAAAAACCTGAGAAATCCGTCCGTTTTCGTCATTTGTTATCGAATCGACTTAAAGCCAGATCGTCACATTGGCCTCTCTTCTCTCTGAAACGGCTGTACTTATCGTCTGCAAATCTATGTCGCGTGCTGTGGTATGCGGAGACACTAAAAGCACCATAGTAGAACACAGATGAAGCTTCTAAGTTGATGTAATAGCCAGTAAGAAGTAGTACAATACAAGTCTTAGGTATCGATTATTGACTTTTTACCATTCTTTGGTGCCTTGGACATGAGCTAGGATCTTAAAATTCTGCATGAACGGAGGACTAGCAGCCGGGTTGCACGGGAGAATGTGAAAAGTGTTCATATGTAGTAGAAACCTGAGAAATCCGTCCGTTTCGTCATTTGTTATCGAATCGACCTAAAGCCAGATCGTCACATTGGCCGATCTTCTCTCTGAAACGGTTGTACTTATCGTCTGCGAAGCTATGCCACGTGCTGCGGTATGTGGAGACACTAAAAGCGCCATTGTAGAACACAGATGAAGCTTCTAAGTTGATGTAATAGCCAGTAAGAAGTAGTGCAATTCAAGTTTTAGGTATCGATTATTGACTTTTTAGCTGGCTTTGGTGCCTTGGACATGAGCTAGGACCTTAAGATTCTGCATGAAAGGTGGATTAACAGCCGAGTTGCACGGGAGAATGTGAAGTGTGTTCATATGTAGTAAAAACCTGAGAAATCCGTTCGTTTTGGTCATTTGTTATCGAATCGACTTAAAGCCAGATCGTCACATTGGCCGCTCTTCTCTCTGAAACGGTTCTACTTATCGTCTGCAGAGCTATGTCGCGTGCTGCGGTATGCGGAGACACTAAAAGCACCATAGCAGAACACAGATGAAGCTTCTAAGTTGAAGTATTAGCCAGTAAGAAGTAGTACAATTCAAGTTTTAGGTATCGATTATTGAATTTTTAGCTTGCTTTGGTGCCTTGGACATGAGCTAGGACCTTAAGATTCTGCATGAAAGGAGGATTAGCAGCCGAGTTGCATGGGAGAATGTGAAATGTGTTCATATGTAGTAAAAACCTGAGAAATCCGTCCGTTTTCGTCATTTGTTATCGAATCGACTTAAAGCCAGATCGTCACATTGGCCGCTCTTCTCTCTGAAACGGCTGTACTTATCGTCTGCAAATCTATGTCGCGTGCTGCGGTATGCGGAGACACTAAAATCACCATAGTAGAACACAGATGAAGCTTCTAAGTTGATGTAAAAGCCAGTAAGAAGTAGTACAATTCAAGTTTTAGGTATCGATTATTTACTTTTTAGCTGGCTTTGGTGCCTTGGACATGAGCTAGGGCCTTAAGATTTTGCATGAAAGGAGGAATAGCAGCCGAGTTGCGAGGGAGAAAGTGAAAAGTGTTCATATGTAGTAAAAACCTGAGAAATCCGTCCGTTTTCGTCATTTGTTATCGAATCGACGTAAAGCCAGATCGTCACATTGGACACTCTTCTCTCTGAAACGGTTGTACTTATCGTCTGCAAAGCTATGTCGCGTGCTGCGGTATGTGGAGACACTAAAGGCACCATAGAAGAACACAGATGAAGGTTCTAAGTTGATGTAATAGCCAGTAAGAAGTATTACAATTCAAGTTTTAGGTATCGATTATTGACTTTTTAGCTGGCTTCGGTGCCTTGGACATGAGCTAGGACCTTAAGATACTGCATGAAAGGAGGACTAGCATCCGAGTTGCACTGGAGAATGTGAAAAGTGTTCATATGTAGTAAAAACCTGAGAAATCCGTCCGTTTTCGTCATTTGTTATCGAATCGACTTAAAGCCATATAGTCACATTGGCCGCTCTTAACTCTGAAACGGTTGTACTTATCGTCTGCAAAGCTATGTCACGTGCTGCGGTATGCGGAGACACTAAAAGCCCCATAGTAGAACACGGATGAAGCTTCTAAGTTGATGTAATAGCCGGTAAGAAGTAGTACAATACAAGTCTTAGGTATCGATTATTGACTTTTTACCATTCTTTGGTGCCTTGGACATGAGCTAGGACCTTAAAATTCTGCATGAACGGAGGACTAGCAGCCGAGTTGCACGGGAGAATGTGAAAAGTGTTCATATGTAGTAAAAGCCTGAGAAATCCGTCCGTTTCGTCATTTGTTATCGAATCGACGTAAAGCCAGATAGTCACATTGGCCGCTCTTCTCTCTGAAACGGTTGTACTTATCGTCTGCAAAGCTATGTCACGTGCTGCGGTTAGTGGAGACACTAAAAGCGCCATAGTAGAACACAGATGAAACTTCTAAGTTGATGTAATAGCCAGTAAAAAGTAGTACAATTCAAGTTTTAGGATCGATTATTGACTTTTTAGCTGGCTTTGGTGCCTTGGACATGAGCTAGGACCTTATGATTCTGCATGAAAGGAGGATTAGCAGCCGAGTTGCATTGGAGAATGTGAAATGTGTTCATATGTAGTAAAAACCTGGGAAATCCGTCCGTTTTCGTCATTTGTTATCGAATCGACTTAAAGCCAGATCGTCACATTGGCCTCTCTTCTCTCTGAAACGGCTGTACTTATCGTCTGCAAATCTATGTCGCGTGCTGTGGTATGCGGAGACACTAAAAGCACCATAGTAGAACACAGATGAAGCTTCTAAGTTGATGTAATAGCCAGTAAGAAGTAGTACAATACAAGTCTTAGGTATCGATTATTGACTTTTTACCATTCTTTGGTGCCTTGGACATGAGCTAGGATCTTAAAATTCTGCATGAACGGAGGACTAGCAGCCGGGTTGCACGGGAGAATGTGAAAAGTGTTCATATGTAGTAAAAACCTGAGAAATCCGTCCGTTTCGTCATTTGTTATCGAATCGACGTAAAGCCGGATCGTCACATTGGCCGCTCTTCTCTCTGAAACGGTTGTACTTATCGTCTGCAAAGCTATGTCACGTGCTGCGGTTAGTGGAGACACTAAAAGCGCCTTAGTAGAACACAGATGAAGCTTCTAAGTTGATGTAATAGCCAGTAAGAAGTAGTACAATTCAAGTTTTAGGTATCGATAATTGACTTTTTAGCTGGCTTTGGTGCCTTGGACATGGGCTAGGACCTTATGATTCTGCATGATAGGAGGACTAGCAGCCGATTTGCACGGGAGAATGTGAAAAGTGTTCATATGTAGTATTAACCTGAGAAATCCGTCCGTTTTCGTCATTAGTTATCGAATCGACTTAAAACCAGATCGTCACATTGGCCGCTCTTCTATCTGAAAGGGTTGTACTTATCGTCTGCAAAGCTATGTCGAGTGCTGCGGTATTCTGAGACACTAAAAGCACCATAGTACAACACAGATAAAGCTTCTAAGTTGATGTAATAGCCAGTAAGAAGTAGTACAATTCAAGTTTTAGGTATCGATTATTGACTTTATAGCTGGCTTGGTGCCTTGGACATGAGCCAGGACCTTAACATTCTGCATGAAAGGAGGACTAGCAGCCAATTTGCACAGGAGAATGTGAAAAGTGTTCATATGTAGTAAAAACCTGAGAAATCCGTCCGTTTTCGTCATTTGTTATCGAAACGACTTAAAGCCGGATCGTCACATTGGCCGTTCTTCTCTCTGAAACGGTTGTACGTATCGTGTGCAAAGCTATGTCGTGTGCTGCGGTATGCGGAGACAGTAAAAGCACCATAGTAGAAGACAGATGAAGCTTCTAAATTGATGTAATACTCAGTAAGAAGTAGTCCAATTCAAGTTTTAGGTATCGATTATTGACTTTTTAGCTGCCGTTGGTGCCTTGGACATGAGCTAGGACCTTAAGATTCTGCATGAACGGAGGACTAGCAGCCGTGGTGCATGGGAGAATGTGAAAAGTGTTCATATGTAGTAAAAACCTGAGAAATCCGTCCGTTTTCGTCATTTGTTATCGAATCTACTTAAAGCCAGATCGTCACATCGGTCGCTCTTCTCTCTGAAACGGTTGTACTTATCGTCTGCAAAGCTATGTCGTGTGCTGCGGTATGCGGAGACACTAAAAGCACAATAGTAGAACACAGATTAAGCTTCTAAGTTGATGTAATAGCCAGTAAGAAGTAGTACAATTCAAGTTTTAGGTATGGATTATTGACTTTTTAGCTGGCTTTGGTGCCTTGGACATGAGCTAGGACCTTAAGATTCTGCATGAAAGGAGGATTAGCAGCGGAGTTGCACGGGAGAATATGAAAAGTGTTCATATGTAGTAAAAACATGAGAAATACGTCCGTTTTCGCCATTTATTATCGAATCGATTTATAGCCAGATCGTCACATTGGCCGCTCTTCTCTCTGAAACGGTTGTACTTATCGTCTGCAAAGCTATGTCGCGTGCTGCGGTATGCGGAGACACTAAAAGCACCATAGTAGAACACAGATGAAGCTTCTAAGTTGATGTAATAGCCAGTAAGAAGTAGTACAATTCAAGTTTTAGGTATCGATTATTGACTTTTTAGCTGGCTTTGGTGCCTTGGACATGAGCTAGGACCTTAAGATTCTGCATGAACGGAGGACTAGCAGCCGTGGTGCATGGGAGAATGTGAAAAGTGTTCATATGTAGTAAAAACCTGAGAAATCCGTCCGTTTTCGTCATTTGTTATCGAATCTACTTAATGCCAGATCGTCACATCGGTCGCTCTTCTCTCTGAAACGGTTGTACTTATCGTCTGCAAAGCTATGTCGTGTGCTGCGGTATGCGGAGACACTAAAAGCACAATAGTAGAACACAGATGAAGCTTCTAAGTTGATGTAATAGCCAGTAAGAAGTAGTACAATTCAAGTTTTAGGTATCGATTATTGACTTTTTAGCTGGCTTTGGTACATTGGACATGATCTAGGAATTTACAATTCTGCAAGAAAGGAGGACTAGAAGCCGAGTTGCACGGGAGAATGTGAAAAGTGTTCATATGTAGTAAAAACCTGAGACATCCGTCCGTTTTCGTCATTTGTTATCGAATCGACTTAAAGCCAGAGCGTCACATTGGCCGCTATTCTCTCTGAAACGGTTATACTAATCGATTTCGTAGCTATGTCGCGTGCTGCGGTATGCGGAGACACTAAAAGCAGCATAATAGAATACAGATGAAGCTTCTAAGTTGATGTAATAGCCAGTAAGAAGTAGTACAATTCAAGTTTTAGGTATCGATTATTGACTTTTTAGCTGGCTTTGGTGCCTTGGACATGAGCTAGGACCTTAAGATTCTGCATGAAAGGAGGATTAGCAGCGGAGTTGCACGGGAGAATATGAAAAGTGTTCATATGTAGTAAAAACCTAGAAATCCGTCCGTTTTCGTCATTTGTTATCGAATCGACTTAAAGCCAGATCGTCACATTGGCCGCTCTTCTCTCTGAAACGGTTGTACTTATCGTCTGCAAAGCTATGTCGCGTGCTGCGGTATGCGGAGACACTAAAATCACCATAGTAGAACACAGATGAAGATTCTAAGTTGATGTAATAGCCAGTAAGTAGTAGTACAATTCAAGTTTTAGGTATCGATTATTGACTTTTTAGCTGGCTTCGGTGCCTTGGACATGAGCTAGGACCTTAAGATTCTGCATGAAAGGAGGACTAGCAGCCGATTTGCATGGGAGAATGTGAAAAGTGTTCATATGTAGTAAAAACCTGAGAAATCCGTCCGTTTTCGTCATTTGTTATCGAATCGACTTACAGCCAGATCGTCACATTGGCCGCTATTCTCTCTGAAACGCTTGTACTTATCGTCTGCAAAGCTATGTCGCGTGCTGCGGTATTCTGAAACACTAAAAGCACCATAGTAGAACACAGATGAAGCTTCTAAGTTGATGTAATAGCCAGGAAGAAGTAGTATAATTCAAGTTTTAGGTATGGATTAAGACTTTATAGCTTGCTTTGGTGCCCTCGACATGAGCTAGGACCTTAACATTCTGCATGAAAGGAGGACTAGCAGCTTATTTGCGTGGGAGAATGTGAAAAGTGTTCATATGTAGTAAAAACCTGAGAAACACGTAAGTTTTCGTCATTTGTTATCGAATCGACTCAAAGCCAGATCGTCACATTGGCCGCTCTTCTCTGTGAAATGGTTGTACTAATCGATTTCGTAGCTATGTCGCGTGCTGCGGTATGCGGAGACACTAAAAGCAGCATAATAGAACACAGATGAAGCTTCTAAGTTGATGTAATAGTCAGGATGAAGTAGTACAATTCAAGTTTTAGGTATCGATTATTGACTTTTTAGCTGGCTTTGGTGCCTTTGAAATGAGCTCGGACCTTAACATTCTGCATGAAAGGAGGACTAGCAGCCGAGTTGCACGGGACAATGTGAAATGTGTTCATATGTAGTAAAAACCTGAGAAATCCGTCCGTTTTCGTCATTTGTTATCGAATCGACTTAAAGCCAGATCGTCACATTGGCCGCTCTTCTCTCTGAAAAAGTTGTACTTATCGTCTGCAAAGCTATGTCGCGTGCTGCGGTATGCGGAGACATTAAAATCACCATAGTAGAACACAGATCAAGCTTCTAAACTGATGTAATAGCCAGTAAGTAGTAGTACAATTCAAGTTTTAGGTATCGATTATTGACTTTTTAGCTGGCTTTGGTGCCTTGGACATGAGCTAGGACCTTAGTATTCTGCATGAAAGGAGGACTAGCAGCCGAGTTGCATGGGGGAATGTGAAAAGTGTTCAAATGTAGTAAAAACCTGAGAAATCCGTCCGTTTTCGTCATTTGTTATCGAATCGACGTAATGCCAGATCGTCACATTGGCCGCTCTTCTCTCTGAAACGGTAGTACTTATCGTCTGCAAAGCTATGTCGCGTGCTGCGGTGGGCGGAGACAGTAAAAGCACCATAGTAGAACACAGATGTAGCTTCTAAGTTGATGTAATAGCCAGTAAGAAGTAGTAAAATTCAAGTTTTAGGTATCGATTATTGACTTTTTAGCTGGCTTTGGTGCCTTGGACATGAGCTAGGACCTTAAGATTCTGCATGAAAAGAAATTAGCAGCGGAGTTGCACGGGAGAATATGCAAAGTGCTCATATGTAGTAAAAACCTTGAAATCCGTCCGTTTTCGTCATTTGTTATCGAATCGACTTAAAGCCAGATCGTCACAATGGCCGCTCTTCTCTCTGAAACGGTTGTACTTATCGTCTGCAAAGCTATGTCGCGTGCTGCGGTATTCTGAGACACTAAAAGCACCATAGTAGAACACAGATGAAGCTTCTAAGTTGATGTAATAGCCAGGAAGAAGTAGTACAATTCAAGTTTTAGGAATCGATTATTGAATTTTTAGCTGGCTTTGGTGCCTTGGACATGAGCTAGGACCTTAAGATTCTGCATGAAAGGAGGATTAGCAGCGGAGTTGCACGGGAGAATATGAAAAGTGTTCATATGTAGTAAAAACCTAGAAATCCGTCCGTTTTCGTGATTTGTTATCGAATCGACTTAAAGCCAGATCGTCACATTGGCCGCTCTTCTCTCTGAAACGGTTGTACTTATCGTCTGCAAAGCTATGTCGCGTGCTGCGGTATGCTGAGACACTAAAAGAACCATAGTAGAACACAGATGAAGCTTCTAAGTTGATGTGATAGCCAGGAAGAAGTAGTACAATTCAAGTTTTAGGTATCGATTATTGACTTTTTAGCTGGCTTTGGTGCCTTGGACATGAGCTAGGACCTTAAGATTCTACATGAAAGGAGGAATAGCAGCCGATTTGCACGGGAGAATGCGAAAAGTGTTCATATGTAGTAAAATCCTGAGAAATCAGTCCGTTTTCGTCATTTGTTATCGAATCTACTTAAAGCCAGATCGTCACATTGGCCGCTCTCCTCTCTGAAACGGTTGTACTTATCGTCTGTAAAGCTATGTCACGTGCTGCGGTATGCGGAGACACTAAAAGCACTATAGTAGAACACAGATGAAGCTTCTAAGTTGATATAATAGCCAGTAAGAAGTAGTACAATTCAAGTTTTAGGTATCGATTATTGACGTTTTAGCTGGCTTTGGTGAATTGGACATGAGCTAGGACCTTAAGATTCAGCATGAAAGGAGGACTAGCAACCGAGTTGCACGGGAAAATGTGAAAAGTGTACAAATGTAGTAAAAGCCTGAGAAATACGTCCGTTTTCGTCATTTGTTATCGAACTGACTTAAAGCCAGATCGTCACATTGGCCGCTCTTCTCTCTGAAACGCTTGTACTTATCGACTGCAAAGCTATGTCGCGTGCTGCGGTATGCGGAGACACTAAAAGCACCATAGTAGAACACAGATGAAGCTTCTAAGTTGATGTAATAGCCAGTAAGAAGTAGTACAATTCAAGTTTTAGGTATCGATAATTGACTTTTCAGCTGGCTTTGGTGCCTTGGTCATGATCTATGTCCTTAAGATTCTGCATGAAAGGAGGACTAGCAGCCGAATTGCATGGGAGAATGTGAAAAGTGTTCATATGTAGTAAAAACCTGAGAAATCCGTCCGATTTCGTCATTTGTTATCGAAACAACTTGAAGCCAGATCGTCACATTGGCCGCTCTTCTCTCTGAAACGGTTGTACTTATCGTCTGCAAAGCTATGTCGCGTGATGCGGTATGCGGAGACACTAAAAGCACCATAGTAGAACACAGATGAAGCTTCTAAGTTGATGGAATAGCCAGTAAGGAGTAGTACAATTCAAGTTTTAGGTATCGATTATTGACTTTTTAGCTGGCTTTGGTGCCTTCGACATGAGCTAGGACCTTAAGATTCTGCATGAAAGGAGGATTAGCAGCGGAGTTGCACGGGAGAATATGAAAAGTGTTCATACGTAGTAAAAACCTAGAAATCCGTCCGTTTTCGTCATTTGTTATCGAATCGACTTAAAGCCAGATCGTCACATTGACCGCTCTTCTCTCTGAAACGGTTGTACTTACCGTCTGCAAAGCTATGTCGCGTGCTGCGGTATGCTGAGACACTAAAAGCACTATAGTAGAACACAGATGAAGCTTCTAAGTTGATGTAGTAGCCAGGAAGAAGTAGTACAATTCAAGTTTTAGGTATCGATTATTGACTTTTTAGCTGGCTTTGGTGCCTTGGACATGATCTAGGACCTTATGATTCTGCATGAAAGGAGGACTAGCAGCCGATTTGCACGGGAGAATGTGAAAAGTGTTCATATGTAGTAAAAACCTGAGAAATCCGTCCGTTTTCGTCATTTGTTATCGAATCGACTTAAAGCTAGATCGTCATATTGGCCGCTCTTCTCTCTGAAACGGTTGTACTTATCGATTGCAAAGCTATGTCGCGTGCTGCGGTATGCGGAGACACTAAAAGCACCATAGTAGAACACAGATGAAGCTTCTAAGTTGATGTAATAGCCAGTAAGAAGTAGTACAATTAAAGTTTTAGGTATCGATTATTGACTTTTTAGCTGGCTTTGGTACCTTGGACATGAGCTAGGACCTTAAGATTCTGCATGAAAGGAGGACTAGCAGCCGAGTTTCACGGGAGAATGTGAAAAATGTTAGTATGTAGTAAAAACCTGAGACATCCGTCCGTTTACGTCATTTGTTATCGAATCTACTTAAAGCCAGAACGTCACATTGGCCGCTCTTCTCTCTGAAACGGTTGTACTTATCGTCTGCAAAGCTATGTCGCGTGCTGCGGTATGCGGAGACAGTAAAAGCACCATAGTAGAACACAGATGAAGCTCTAAGTTGATCCAATAGCCAGTAAGAAGTAGTACAATTCAAGTTTTGGGTATCGATTATTGACTTTTAGCTGGCTTTGGTGCCTTGGACATGAGCTAGGACCTTAAGATTCTGCACGAAAGGAGGATTAGCAGCGGAGTTGCACGGGAGAATATGAAAAGTGTTCATATGTAGTAAAAACCTTGAAATCCGTCCGTTTTCGTCATTTGTTATCGAATCGACTTAAAGCCAGATCGTCACATTGTCCGCTCTTCTCTCTGAAACGGTTGTACTTATCGATTGCAAAGCTATGTCGCGTGCTGCGGTATGCGGAGACACTAAAAGCAACATAGTAGAATACAGATGAAACTTCTAAGTTGATGTAATAGCCAGTAAGAAATAGTACAATTCAAGTTTTATTTATCGATTATTGACTTTTTAGCTGGCTTTGGTGCCTTGGACATGAGATAGGACCTTATGATTCTGCATGAAAGAAGGGCTAGCAGCCGATTTGCACGAGAGAATGTGAAAAGTGTTCATATGTAGTAAAAAACTGAGAAATCGGTCCGTTTTCGTCATTTGTTATCGAATCGACTTCAAGCCAGATCGTCACATTGGCCGCTCTTCTCTCTGAAACGGTTGTACTTATCGTCTGCAAAGCTATGTCGCGTGCTGCGGTATGCGGAGACAGTAAAAGCACCATAGTAGAACACAGATAAAGCTTCTAAGTTGATGTAATAGCCAGTAAGAAGTAGTACAATTCAAGTTTTAGGTATCGATTACTGACTTTTTAGCTGGCTTTGGTGACTTGGACATGAGATAGGACCTTAAGCTTCTGCATGAAAGGAGGATTAGCAGCGGAGTTGCACGGGAGAATATGAAAAGTGTTCATATGTAGTAAAAACCTAGAAATCCGTCCGTTTTCGTCATTTGTTATCAAATCTTCTTCAAGCCAGATCGTCACATTGGCCGCTCTTCTCTCTGAAACGTTTGTACTTATCGTCTGCAAAGCTATGTCGCGTGCTGCGGTATGCGGAGACACTAAAAGCACCATAGTAGACCACAGATAAAGCTTTTTAGTTTATGTAATAGCCAGTAAGAATTAGTACAATTCAAGTTTTAGGTATCGATTATTGACTTTTTAGCTGGCTTTGGTGCCTTGGACATGAGCTAGGACCTTATGATTCTGCATGAAAGGAGGACTAGCAGCCGATTTGCACGGGAGAATGTGAAAAGTGTTCATATGTAGTAAAAACCTGAGAAATCCGTCCGTTTTCGTCATTTGTTATCGAATCGACGTAAAGCCAGATCGTCACATTGGCCGCTCTTCTCTCTGAAACGCTTGTACTTATCGTCTGCAAAGCTATGTCGCGTGCTGCGGTATGCGGAGACACTAAAAGCACCATAGTAGAACACAGATGAAGCTTCTAAGTTGATGTAATAGCCAGTAAGAAGTAGTACAACTCAAGTTTTAGGTAATGATTATTGACTTTTTACCCTTCTTTGGTGCCTTGGACATGAGCTAGGAAATTAAAATTTTGCATGAAGGAGGACTAGCAGCCGAGTTGCACGGGAGAATGTGAAAAGTGTTCATATGTAGTAAAAACCTGAGAAATCAGTCCGTTTTCGTCATTTGTTATCGAATCTACTTAAAGCCAGATCGTCACATTGGGGGCTCTTCTCTCTGAAACGGTTGTACTTATCGTCTGCAAAGCTATGTCGCGTGCTGCAGTATGCTGAGACACTAAAAGCACTATAGTAGATCACAGATGAAGCCTCTAAGTTGATGTAATAGCCAATAAGAAGTAGTACAATTCAAGTTTTAGGTATTGAATATTGACTTTTTAGCTGGCTTTGGTGCCTTGGACATGAGCTAGGACCTTACGATTCTGCATGAAAGGAGGACTAGCAGCCGAGTTGCACGGGAGAATGTGAATAGTGTTCATATGTAGTAAAAACCTGAGAAATCGGTCCGTTTTCGTCATTTGTTATCGAATCGACTTAAAGCCAGATCGTCACATTGGCCGCTCTTCTCTCTGAAACGGTTGTACTTATCGTCTGCAAAGCTATGTCGCGTGCTGCGGTATGCTGAGACACTAGAAGCACCATAGTAGAACACAGATGAAGCTTCTAAGTTGATGTAATAGCTAGGAAGAAGTAGTACAAGTCAAGTTTTAGGTATCGATTATTGACTTTTTAGCTGGCTTTGGTGCCTTGGACATGAGCTAGGACCTTATGATTCTACATGTAAGGAGGATTAGCAGCGGAGTTGCACGGGAGAATATGAAAAGTGTTCATATGTAGAAAAACCAAGAAATCCGTCCGTTTTCGTCATTTGTTATCGAATCGACTTAAAGCCAGATCGTCACATTGGCCGCTATTCTCTCTGAAACGGTTGTACTTATCGTCTGCAAAGCTATGTCGCGTGCTGCGGTATTGTGAAACACTAAAAGCACCATAGTAGAACACAGATGAAGCTTCTAAGTTGATGTAATAGCCAGGAAGAAGTAGTATAATTCAAGTTTTAGGTATGGTTTTAGACTTTATAGCTTGCTTTGGTGCCCTCGACATGAGCTAGAACCTTAACATTCTGCATGAAAGGAGGACTAGCAGCTTATTTGCACGGGAGAATGTGAAAAGTGTTCATATGCAGTAAAAACCTGAGAAACACGTCAGTTTTCGTCATTTGTTATCGAATCGACTTAAAGCCAGATCGTCACATTGGCCGCTCTTCTCTTTGAAACGGTTGTACTAATCGATTTCGTAGCTATGTCGCGTGCTGTGGTATGCTGAGACACTAAAAGCACTATAGTAGAACACAGATGAAGCTTCTAAGTTGATGTAGTAGCCAGGAAGAAGTAGTACAATTCAAGTTTTAGGTATCGATTATTGACTTTTTAGCTGGCTTTGGTGCCTTGGACATGATCTAGGACCTTATGATTCTGCATGAAAGGAGGACTAGCAGCCGATTTGCACGGGAGAATGTGAAAAGTGTTCATATGTAGTAAAAACCTGAGAAATCCGTCCGTTTTCGTCATTTGTTATCGAATCGACTTAAAGCTAGATCGTCATATTGGCCGCTCTTCTCTCTGAAACGGTTGTACTTATCGATTGCAAAGCTATGTCGCGTGCTGCGGTATGCGGAGACACTAAAAGCACCATAGTAGAACACAGATGAAGCTTCTAAGTTGATGTAATAGCCAGTAAGAAGTAGTACAATTAAAGTTTTAGGTATCGATTATTGACTTTTTAGCTGGCTTTGGTACCTTGGACATGAGCTAGGACCTTAAGATTCTGCATGAAAGGAGGACTAGCAGCCGAGTTTCACGGGAGAATGTGAAAAATGTTAGTATGTAGTAAAAACCTGAGACATCCGTCCGTTTACGTCATTTGTTATCGAATCTACTTAAAGCCAGAACGTCACATTGGCCGCTCTTCTCTCTGAAACGGTTGTACTTATCGTCTGCAAAGCTATGTCGCGTGCTGCGGTATGCGGAGACAGTAAAAGCACCATAGTAGAACACAGATGAAGCTCTAAGTTGATCCAATAGCCAGTAAGAAGTAGTACAATTCAAGTTTTGGGTATCGATTATTGACTTTTAGCTGGCTTTGGTGCCTTGGACATGAGCTAGGACCTTAAGATTCTGCACGAAAGGAGGATTAGCAGCGGAGTTGCACGGGAGAATATGAAAAGTGTTCATATGTAGTAAAAACCTTGAAATCCGTCCGTTTTCGTCATTTGTTATCGAATCGACTTAAAGCCAGATCGTCACATGTCCGCTCTTCTCTCTGAAACGGTTGTACTTATCGATTGCAAAACTATGTCGCGTGCTGCGGTATGCGGAGACACTAAAAGCAACATAGTAGAATACAGATGAAACTTCTAAGTTGATGTAATAGCCAGTAAGAAATAGTACAATTCAAGTTTTATTTATCGATTATTGACTTTTTAGCTGGCTTTGGTGCCTTGGACATGAGATAGGACCTTATGATTCTGCATGAAAGAAGGGCTAGCAGCCGATTTGCACGAGAGAATGTGAAAAGTGTTCATATGTAGTAAAAAACTGAGAAATCGGTCCGTTTTCGTCATTTGTTATCGAATCGACTTCAAGCCAGATCGTCACATTGGCCGCTCTTCTCTCTGAAACGGTTGTACTTATCGTCTGCAAAGCTATGTCGCGTGCTGCGGTATGCGGAGACACTAAAAGCACCATAGTAGAATACAGATGAAGCTTCTAAGTTGATGTAATAGCCAGTAAGAAGTAGTACAATTCAAGTTTTAGGTATCGATTACTGACTTTTTAGCTGGCTTTGGTGCCTTGGACATGAGATAGGACCTTAAGCTTCTGCATGAAAGGAGGATTAGCAGCGGAGTTTCACGGGAGAATATGAAAAGTGTTCATATGTAGTAAAAACCCAGAAATCCGTCCGTTTTCGTCATTTGTTATCGAATCTTCTTCAAGCCAGATCGTCACATTGGCCGCTCTTCTCTCTGAAACGTTTGTACTTATCGTCTGCAAAGCTATGTCGCGTGCTGCGGTATGCGGAGACACTAAAAGCACCATAGTAGAACACAGATAAAGCTTTTTAGTTTATGTAATAGCCAGTAAGAATTAGTACAATTCAAGTTTTAGGTATCGATTATTGACTTTTTAGCTGGCTTTGGTGCCTTGGACATGAGCTAGGACCTTATGATTCTGCATGAAAGGAGGACTAGCAGCCGATTTGCACGGGAGAATGTGAAAAGTGTTCATATGTAGTAAAAACCTGAGAAATCCGTCCGTTTTCGTCATTTGTTATCGAATCGACGTAAAGCCAGATCGTCACATTGGCCGCTCTTCTCTCTGAAACGCTTGTACTTATCGTCTGCAAAGCTATGTCGCGTGCTGCGGTATGCGGAGACACTAAAAGCACCATAGTAGAACACAGATGAAGCTTCTAAGTTGATGTAATAGCCAGTAAGAAGTAGTACAACTCAAGTTTTAGGTAATGATTATTGACTTTTTACCCTTCTTTGGTGCCTTGGACATTAGCTAGGATATTAAAATTTTGCATGAAGGAGGACTAGCAGCCGAGTTGCACGGGAGAATGTGAAAAGTGTTCATATGTAGTAAAAACCTGAGAAATCAGTCCGTTTTCGTCATTTGTTATCGAATATACTTAAAGCCAGATCGTCACATTGGGGGCTCTTCTCTCTGAAGCGGTTGTACTTATCGTCTGCAAAGCTATGTCGCGTGCTGCAGTATGCTGAGACACTAAAAGCACTATAGTAGATCACAGATGAAGCCTCTAAGTTGATGTAATAGCCAATAAGAAGTAGTACAATTCAAGTTTTAGGTATTGAATATTGACTTTTTAGCTGGCTTTGGTGCCTTGGACATGAGCTAGGACCTTACGATTCTGCATGAAAGGAGGACTAGCAGCCGAGTTGCACGGGAGAATGTGAATAGTGTTCATATGTAGTAAAAACCTGAGAAATCGGTCCGTTTTCGTCATTTGTTATCGAATCGACTTAAAGCCAGATCGTCACATTGGCCGCTCTTCTCTCTGAAACGGTTGTACTTATCGTCTGCAAAGCTATGTCGCGTGCTGCGGTATGCTGAGACACTAAAAGCACCATAGTAGAACACAGTTGAAGCTTCTAAGTTGATGTAATAGCTAGGAAGAAGTAGTACAATTCAAGTTTTAGGTATCGATTATTGACTTTTTAGCTGGCTTTGGTGCCTTGGACATGAGCTAGGACCTTATGATTCTACATGTAAAGAGGATTAGCAGCGGAGTTGCACGGGAGATTATGAAAAGTGTTCATATGTAGAAAAACCAAGAAATCCGTCCGTTTTCGTCATTTGTTATCGAATTGACTTAAAGCCAGATCGTCACATTGGCCGCTATTCTCTCTGAAACGGTTGTACTTATCGTCTGCAAAGCTATGTCGCGTGCTGCGGTATTGTGAAACACTAAAAGCACCATAGTAGAACACAGATGAAGCTTCTAAGCTGATGTAATAGCCAGGAAGAAGTAGTATAATTCAAGTTTTAGGTATGGTTTTAGACTTTATAGCTTGCTTTGGTGCCCTCGACATGAGCTAGAACCTTAACATTCTGCATGAAAGGAGGACTAGCAGCTTATTTGCACGGGAGAATGTGAAAAGTGTTCATATGCAGTAAAAACCTGAGAAACACGTCAGTTTTCGTCATTTGTTATCGAATCGACTTAAAGCCAGATCGTCACATTGGCCGCTCTTCTCTCTGAAACGGTTGTACTAATCGATTTCGTAGCTATGTCGCGTGCTGTGGTATGCGGAGACACTAAAAGCAGCATAGTAGAACACAGATGAAGCTTCTATGTTGATGTAATAGCCAGTAAGTAGTAGTACAATTCAAGTTTTAGGTATCGATTATTGACTTTTTAGCTGGCTTTGGTGCCTTGGACATGAGCTAGGACCTTAAGATTCTGCATGAAAGGAGGACTAGCAGCCGATTTGCATGGGAGAATGTGAAAAGTGTTCATATGTGGTAAAAACCTGAGAAATCCGTCCGTTTTCTTCATTTGTTATCGAATCGGCTTAAAGCCAGATCGTCACATTGGCCGCTCTTCTCTCTGAAACGGTTGTACTTATCGATTGCAAAGCTATGTCGCGTGCTGCGGTATGCGGGGACACTAAAAGCATCATAGAAGAACACAGATGAAGCTTCTAAGTTGATGTAATAGCCAGTAAGAAGTAGTACAATTCAAGTTTTAGGTATTGATTATTGACTTTTTATCTGGCTTTGGTGCTTTGGACATGAGCTAGGACCTTATGATTCTGCATGAAAGGAGGACTAGCAGCCGAGTTGCACGGGAAAATGTGAAAAGTGTTCAAATGTTGTAAAAACCTGAGAAATCCGTCCGTTTTCGTCATTTGTTATCGAATCGACTTAAAGCCAGATCGTCACATTGGCCGCTGTTCTCTCTGAAACGCTTGTACTTATCGTCTGCAAAGCTATGTCGTGTGCTGCGGTATTGTGAAACACTAAAAGCACCATAGTAGAACACAGATGAAGCTTCTAAGCTGATGTAATAGCCAGGAAGAAGTAGTATAATTCAAGTTTTAGGTATGGGTTTAGACTTTATAGCTTGCTTTGGTGCCCTCGACATGAGCTAGAACCTTAACATTCTGCATGAAAGGAGGACTAGCAGCTTATTTGCACGGGAGAATGTGAAAAGTGTTCATATGCAGTAAAAACCTGAGAAACACGTCAGTTTTCGTCATTTGTTATCGAATCGACTTAAAGCCAGATCGTCACATTGGCCGCTCTTCTCTCTGAAACGGTTGTACTAATCGATTTCGTAGCTATGTCGCGTGCTGTGGTATGCGGAGACACTAAAAGCAGCATAGTAGAACACAGATGAAGCTTCTATGTTGATGTAATAGCCAGTAAGTAGTAGTACAATTCAAGTTTTAGGTATCGATTATTGACTTTTTAGCTGGCTTTGGTGCCTTGGACATGAGCTAGGACCTTAAGATTCTGCATGAAAGGAGGACTAGCAGCTGATTTGCATGGGAGAATGTGAAAAGTGTTCATATGTAGTAAAAACCTGAGAAATCCGTCCGTTTTCTTCATTTGTTATCGAATCGGCTTAAAGCCAGATCGTCACATTGGCCGCTCTTCTCTCTGAAACGGTTGTACTTATCGATTGCAAAGCTATGTCGCGTGCTGCGGTATGCGGGGACACTAAAAGCACCATAGAAGAACACAGATGAAGCTTCTAAGTTGATGTAATAGCCAGTAAGAAGTAGTACAATTCAAGTTTTAGGTATTGATTATTGACTTTTTATCTGGCTTTGGTGCTTTGGACATGAGCTAGGACCTTATGATTCTGCATGAAAGGAGGACTAGCAGCCGAGTTGCACGGGAAAATGTGAAAAGTGTTCAAATGTTGTAAAAACCTGAGAAATCCGTCCGTTTTCGTCATTTGTTATCGAATCGACTTAAAGCCAGATCGTCACATTGGCCGCTGTTCTCTCTGAAACGCTTGTACTTATCGTCTGCAAAGCTATGTCGCGTGCTGCGGTATTCTGAAACACTAAAAGCACCATAGTAGAACACAGATGAAGCTTCTAAGTTGATGTAATAGCCAGGAAGAAGTAGTATAATTCAAGTTTTAGGTATGGATTAAGACTTTATAGCTGGCTTTGGTGCCCTCGACATGAGCTAGGACCTTAACATTCTGCATGAAAGGAGGACTAGCAGCTTATTTGCGTGGGAGAATGTGAAAAGTGTTCATATGTAGTAAAAACCTGAGAAACACGTCAGTTTTCGTCATTTGTTATCGAATCGACTTAAAGCCAGATCGACACATTGGCCGCTCTTCTCTCTGAAACGGTTGTACTTATCATCTGCAAAGCTATGTCGCGTGCTGCGGTATGCGGAGACATTAAAATCACCATAGTAGAACACAGATGAAGCTTCTAAGTTGATGTAATAGCCAGTAAGTAGTAGTACAATTCAAGTTTTAGGTATCGATTATTGACTTTTTAGCTGGCTTTGGTGCCTTGGACATGAGCTAGGACCTTTAGATTCTGCATGAAAGGAGGACTAGCAGCCAAGTTGCACGGGAGAATGTGAAAAGTGTTCATATGTAGTTAAAACCTGAGAAATCCGTCCGTTTTCGTCATTTGTTATCGAATCGACTTAAAGGAAGATCGTCAAATTGGCCGCTGTTCTCTCTGAAACGGTTGTACTTATCGTCTTCAAAGGTATGTCGCGTGTTGCCGTAGGCGGAAACAGGAAAAGCACCATAGTAGAACACAGATGAAGCTTCTAAGTTGATGTAATAGCCAGTAAGAAGTAGTACAATTCAAGATTTAGGTATCGATTATTGACTTTTTAGCTGGCTTTGGTGCCTTGGACATGAGCTAGGACCTTAGTATTCTGCATGAAAGGAGGACTAGCAGCCGAGTTGCATGGGGCAAGATGAAAAGTGTTCAAATGTAGTAAAAACCTGAGAAATTCGTCCGTTTTCGTCATTTGTTATCGAATCGACGTAATGCCATATCGTCACATTGGCCGCTCTTCTCTCTGAAACGGTAGTACTTATCGTCTGCAAAGCTATGTCGCGTGCTGCGGTAGGCGGAGACAGTAAAAGCACCATAGTAGAACACAGATGTAGCTTCTAAGTTGATGTAATAGCCAGTAAGAAGTAGTAAAATTCAAGTTTTAGGTATCGATTATTGACTTTTTAGCTGGCTTTGGTGCCTTGGACATGAGCTAGGACCTTAAGATTCTGCATGAAAGGAAATTAGCAGCGGAGTTGCACGGGAGAATATGAAAAGTGCTCATATGTAGTAAAAACCTAGAAATCCGTCCGATTTCGTCATTTGTTATCGAATCGACTTAAAGCCAGATCGTCACATTGGCCGCTCTTCTTTCTGAAACGGTTGTACCTATCGTCTGCAAAGCTATGTCACGTGCTGCGGTAAGAGGAGACACTAAAAGCACTATAGTAGAACACAGATGAAGCTTCTAAGTTGATGTAATAGCCAGTAAGAAGTAGTACAATTCAAGTTTTAGGTATCGATTATTGACGTTTTAGCTGGCTTTGGTGAATTGGACATGAGCTAGGACCTTAAGATTCAGGATGAAAGGAGGACTAGCAACCGAGTTGCACGGGAAAATGTGAATAGTGTACAAATGTAGTAAAAGCCTGAGAAATACGTCCGTTTTCGTCATTTGTTATCGAACTGACTTAAAGCCAGATCGTCACATTGGCCGCTCTTCTCTCTGAAACGCTTGTACTTATCGACTGCAAAGCTATGTCGCGTGCTGCGGTATGCGGAGACACTAAAAGCACCATAGTAGAACACAGATGAAGCTTCTAAGTTGATGTAATAGCCAGTAAGAAGTAGTACAATTCAAGTTTTAGGTATCGATAATTGACTTTTTAGCTGGCTTTGGTGCCTTGGTCATGATCTATGTCCTTAAGATTCTGCATGAAAGGAGGACTAGCAGCCGAATTGCATGGGAGAATGTGAAAAGTGTTCAAATGTAGTAAAAACCTGAGAAATCCGTCCGATTTCGTCATTTGTTATCGAATCAACTTGAAGCCAGATCGTCACATTGGCCGCTCTTCTCTCTGAAACGGTTGTACTTATCGTCTGCAAAGCTATGTCGCGTGATGCGGTATGCGGAGACACTAAAAGCACCATAGTAGAACACAGATGAAGCTTCTAAGTTGATGGAATAGTCAGTAAGGAGTAGTACAATTCAAGTTTTAGGTATCGATTATTGACTTTTTAGCTGGCTTTGGTGCCTTCGACATGAGCTAGGACCTTAAGAATCTGCATGAAAGGAGGATTAGCAGCGGAGTTGCACGGGAGAATATGAAAAGTGTTCATATGTAGTAAAAACCTAGAAATCCGTCCGTTTTCGTCATTTGTTATCGAATCGACTTAAAGCCAGATCGTCACATTGGCCGCTCTTATCTCTGAAACGGTTGTACTTATCGTCTTCAAAGGTATGTCGCGTGTTGCCGTAGGCGGAAACAGGAAAAGCACCATAGTAGAACACAGATGAAGCTTCTAAGTTGATGTAATGGCCAGTAAGAAGTAGTCCAATTCAATATTTAGGTATCGATTATTGACTTTTTAGCTGGCTTTGGTGCCTTGGACATGGGCTAGGACCTTAGTATTCTGCATGAAAGGAGGACTAGCAGCCGAGTTGCATGGGGGAATGTGAAAAGTGTTCAAATGTAGTAAAAACCTGAGAAATCCGTCCGTTTTCGTCATTTGTTATCGAATCGACGTAATGCCAGATCGTCACATTGGCCGCACTTCTCTCTGAAACGGTAGTACTTATCGTCTGCAAAGCTATGTCGCGTGCTGCGGTAGGCGTAGACAGTAAAAGCACCATAGTAGAACACAGATGTAGCTTCTAAGTTGATGTAATAGCCAGTAAGAAGTAGTAAAATTCAAGTTTTAGGTATCGATTATTGACTTTTTAGCTGGCTTTGGTGCCTTGGACATGAGCTAGGACCTTAAGATTCTGCATGAAAGGAAATTAGCAGCGGAGTTGCACGGGAGAATATGAAAAGTGCTCATATGTAGTAAAAACCTAGAAATCCGTCCGTTTTCGTCATTTGTTATCGAATCGACTTAATGCTAGATCGTCACATTGGCCGCTCTTCTCTCTGAAACGGTTGTACTTATCGTCTGCAAAGCTATGTCGCGTGCTGCGGTATTCTGAGACACTAAAAGCACCATAGTAGAACACAGATGAAGCTTCTAAGTTGATGTAATAGCCAGGAAGAAGTAGTACAATTCAAGTTTTAGGAATCGATTATTGACTTTTTAGCTGGCTTTGGTGCCTTGGACATGAGCTAGGACCTTAAGATTCTGCATGAAAGGAGGATTAGCAGCGGAGTTGCACGGGGGAATATGAAAAGTGTTCATATGTAGTAAAAACCTAGAAATCCGTCCGTTTTCGTGATTTGTTATCGAATCGACTTAAAGCCAGATCGTCACATTGGCCGCTCTTCTCTCTGAAACGGTTGTACTTATCGTCTGCAAAGCTATGTCGCGTGCAGCGGTATGCTGAGACACTAAAAGCACCATAGTAGACCACAGATGAAGCTTCTAAGTTGATGTAATAGCCAGGAAGAAGTAGTACAATTCAAGTTTTAGGTATCGATTATTGACTTTTTAGCTGGCTTTGGTGCCTTGGACATGAGCTAGGACCTTAAGATTCTACATGAAAGGAGGAATAGCAGCCGATTTGCACGGGAGAATGCGAAAAGTGTTCATATGTAGTAAAATCCTGAGAAATCCGTCCGTTTTCGTCATTTGTTATCGAACTGACTTAAAGCCAGATCGTCACATTGGCCGCTCTTCTCTCTGAAACGCTGGTACTTATCGACTGCAAAGCTATGTCGCGTGCTGCGGTATGCGGAGACACTAAAAGCACCATAGTAGAACACAGATGAAGCTTCTAAGTTGATGTAATAGCCAGTAAGAAGTAGTACAATTCAAGTTTTAGGTATCGATAATTGACTTTTTAGCTGGCTATGGTGCCTTGGTCATGATCTATGTCATTAAGATTCTGCATGAAAGGAGGACTAGCAGCCGAATTGCATGGGAGAATGTGAAAAGTGTTCATATGTAGTAAAAACCTGAGAAATCCGTCCGTTTTCGTCATTTGTTATCGAATCGACGTAAAGCCAGATCGTCACATTGGCCGCTCTTCTCTCTGAAACGCTTGTACTTATCGTCTGCAAAGCTATGTCGCGTGCAGCGGTATGCGGAGACACTAAAAGCACCATAGTAGAACACAGATGAAGCTTCTAAGTTGATGTAATAGCCAGGAAGAAGTAGTACAATTCAAGTTTTAGGAATCGATTATTGACTTTTTAGCTGGCTTTGGTGCCTTGGACATGAGCTAGGACCTTAAGATTCTGCATGAAAGGAGGATTAGCAGCGGAGTTGCACGGGAGAATATGAAAAGTGTTCATATGTAGTAAAAACCTAGAAATCCGTCCGTTTTCGTGATTTGTTATCGAATCGACTTAAAGCTAGATCGTCACATTGGCCGCTCTTCTCTCTGAAACGGTTGTACTTATCGTCTGCAAAGCTATGTCGCGTGCTGCGGTATTCTGAGACACTAAAAGCACCATAGTAGAACACAGATGAAGCTTCTAAGTTGATGTAATAGCCAGGAAGAAGTAGTACAATTCAAGTTTTAGGAATCGATTATTGACTTTTTAGCTGGCTTTGGTGCCTTGGACATGAGCTAGGACCTTAAGATTCTGCATGAAAGGAGGATTAGCAGCGGAGTTGCACGGGAGAATATGAAAAGTGTTCATATGTAGTAAAAACCTAGAAATCCGTCCGTTTTCGTGATTTGTTATCGAACTGACTTAAAGCCAGATCGTCACATTGGCCGCTCTTCTCTCTGAAACGTTTGTACTTATCGTCTGCAAAGCTATGTCGCGTGCTGCGGTATGTGGAGACACTAAAAGCACCATAGTAGAACACAGATAAAGCTTTTAAGTTTATGTAATAGCCAGTAAGAATTAGTACAATTCAAGTTTTAGGTATCGATTATTGACTTTTTAGCTGGCTTTGGTGCCTTGGACATGAGCTAGGACCTTGTGATTCTGCATGAAAGGAGGACTAGCAGCCGATTTGCACGGGAGAATGTGAAAAGTGTTCATATGTAGTAAAAACCTGAGAAATCCGTCCGTTTTCGTCATTTGTTATCGAATCGACGTAAAGCCAGATCGTCACATTGGCCGCTCTTCTCTCTGAAACGCTTGTACTTATCGTCTGCAAAGCTATGTCGCGTGCTGCGATATGCGGAGACACTAAAAGCACCATAGTAGAACACAGATGAAGCTTCTAAGTTGATGTAATAGCCAGTAAGAAGTAGTACAACTCAAGTTTTAGGTAATGATTATTGACTTTTTACCCTTCTTTGGTGCCTTGGACATGAGCTAGGAAATTAAAATTTTGCATGAAGGAGGACTAGCAGCCGAGTTGCACGGGAGAATATGAAAAGTGTTCATATGTAGTAAAAACCTGAGAAATCAGTCCGTTTTCGTCATTTGTTATCGAATCTACTTAAAGCCAGATCGTCACATTGGGGGCTCTTCTCTCTGAAACGGTTGTACTTATCGTCTGCAAAGCTATGTCGCGTGCTGCAGTATGCTGAGACACTAAAAGCACTATAGTAGATCACAGATGAAGCCTCTAAGTTGATGTAATAGCCAATAAGAAGTAGTACAATTCAAGTTTTAGGTATTGAATATTGACTTTTTAGCTGGCTTTGGTGCCTTGGACATGAGCTAGGACCTTACGATTCTGCATGAAAGGAGGACTAGCAGCCGAGTTGCACGGGAGAATGTGAATAGTGTTCATATGTAGTAAAAACCTGAGAAATCGGTCCGTTTTCGTCATTTGGTATCGAATCGACTTAAAGCCAGATCGTCACATTGGCCGCTCTTCTCTCTGAAACGGTTGTACTTATCGTCTGCAAAGCTATGTCGCGTGCTGCGGTATGCTGAGACACTAAAAGCACCATAGTAGAACACAGATGAAGCTTCTAAGTTGATGTAATAGCTAGGAAGAAGTAGTACAATTCAAGTTTTAGGTATCGATTATTGACTTTTTAGCTGGCTTTGGTGCCTTGGACATGAGCTAGGACCTTATGATTCTACATGTAAGGAGGATTAGCAGCGGAGTTGCACGGGAGAATATGAAAAGTGTTCATATGTAGAAAAACCAAGAAATCCGTCCGTTTTCGTCATTTGTTATCGAATCGACTTAAAGCCAGAGCGTCACATTGGCCGCTATTCTCTCTGAAACGGTTGTACTTATCGTCTGCAAAGCTATGCCGCGTGCTGCGGTATTGTGAAACACTAAAAGCACCATAGTAGAACACAGATGAAGCTTCTAAGTTGATGTAATAGCCAGGAAGAAGTAGTATAATTCAAGTTTTAGGTATGGTTTTAGACTTTATAGCTTGCTTTGGTGCCCTCGACATGAGCTAGAACCTTAACATTCTGCATGAAAGGAGGACTAGCAGCTTATTTGCACGGGAGAATGTGAAAAGTGTTCATATGCAGTAAAAACCTGAGAAACACGTCAGTTTTCGTCATTTGTTATCGAATCGACTTAAAGCCAGATCGTCACATTGGCCGCTCTTCTCTCTGAAACGGTTGTACTAATCGATTTCGTAGCTATGTCGCGTGCTGTGGTATGCGGAGACACTAAAAGCAGCATAGTAGAACACAGATGAAGCTTCTATGTTGATGTAATAGCCAGTAAGTAGAAGTACAATTCAAGTTTTAGGTATCGATTATTGACTTTTTAGCTGGCTTTGGTGCCTTGGACATGAGCTAGGACCTTAAGATACTGCATGAAAGGAGGACTAGCAGCCGATTTGCATGGGAGAATGTGAAAAGTGTTCATATGTAGTAAAAACCTGAGAAATCCGTCCGTTTTCTTCATTTGTTATCGAATCGGCTTAAAGCCAGATCGTCACATTGGCCGCTCTTCTCTCTGAAACGGTTGTACTTATCGTCTGCAAAGCTATGTCGCGTGCTGCGGTATGCGGAGACATTAAAATCACCATAGTAGAACACAGATGAAGCTTCTAAGTTGATGTAATAGCCAGGAAGAAGTAGTATAATTGAAGTTTTAGGTATGGATTAAGACTTTATAGCTGGCTTTGGTGCCCTCGACATGAGCTAGGACCTTAACATTCTGCATGAAAGGAGGACTAGCAGCTTATTTGCGTGGGAGAATGTGAAAAGTGTTCATATGTAGTAAAAACCTGAGAAACACGTCAGTTTTCGTCATTTGTTATCGAAACGACTTAAAGCCAGATCGTCACATTGGCCGCTCTTCTCTCTGAAACGGTTGTACTTATCGTCTGCAAAGCTATGTCGCGTGCTGCGGTATGCGGAGACATTAAAATCACCATAGTAGAACACAGATGAAGCTTCTAAGTTGATGTAATAGCCAGTAAGTAGTAGTACAATTCAAGTTTTAGGTATCGATTATTGACTTTTTAGCTGGCTTTCGTGCCTTGGACATGAGCTAGGACCTTTAGATTCTGCATGAAAGGAGGACTAGCAGCCAAGTTGCACGGGAGAATGTGAAAAGTGTTCATATGTAGTTAAAACCTGAGAAATCCGTCCGTTTTCGTCATTTGTTATCGAATCGACTTAAAGGAAGATCGTCACATTGGCCGCTGTTCTCTCTGAAACGGTTGTACTTATCGTCTTCAAAGGTATGTCGCGTGTTGCCGTAGGCGGAAACAGGAAAAGCACCATAGTAGAACACAGATGAAGCTTCTAAGTTGATGTAATAGCCAGTAAGAAGTAGTCCAATTCAAGATTTAGGTATCGATTATTGACTTTTTAGCTGGCTTTGGTGCCTTGGACATGAGCTAGGACCTTAGTATTCTGCATGAAAGGAGGACTAGCAGCCGAGTTGCATGGGGGAATGTGAAAAGTGTTCAAATGTAGTAAAAACCTGAGAAATTCGTCCGTTTTCGTCATTTGTTATCGAATCGACGTAATGCCAGATCGTCACATTGGCCGCTCTTCTCTCTGAAACGGTAGTACTTATCGTCTGCAAAGCTATGTCGCGTGCTGCGGTAGGCGGAGACAGTAAAAGCACCATAGTAGAACACAGATGTAGCTTCTAAGTTGATGTAATAGCCAGTAAGAAGTAGTAAAATTCAAGTTTTAGGTATCGATTATTGACTTTTTAGCTGGCTTTGGTCCCTTGGACATGAGCTACGACCTTAAGATTCTGCATGAAAGGAAATTAGCAGCGGAATTGCACGGGAGAATATGAAAAGTGCTCATATGTAGTAAAAACCTAGAAATCCGTCCGATTTCGTCATTTGTTATCGAATCGACTTAAAGCCAGATCGTCACATTGGCCGCTCTTCTTTCTGAAACGGTTGTACCTATCGTCTGCAAAGCTATGTCACGTGCTGCGGTATGCGGAGACACTAAAAGCACTATAGTAGAACACAGATGAAGCTTCTAAGTTGATGTAATAGCCAGTAAGAAGTAGTACAATTCAAGTTTTAGGTATCGATTATTGACGTTTTAGCTGGCTTTGGTGAATTGGACATGAGCTAGGACCTTAAGATTCAGGATGAAAGGAGGACTAGCAACCGAGTTGCACGGGAAAATGTGAAAAGTGTACAAATGTAGTAAAAGCCTGAGAAATACGTCCGTTTTCGTCATTTGTTATCGAACTGACTTAAAGCCAGATCGTCACATTGGCCGCTCTTCTCTCTGAAACGCTTGTACTTATCGACTGCAAAGCTATGTCGCGTGCTGCGGTATGCGGAGACACTAAAAGCACCATAGTAGAACACAGATGAAGCTTCTAAGTTGATGTAATAGCCAGTAAGAAGTAGTACAATTCAAGTTTTAGGTATCGATAATTGACTTTTTAGCTGGCTTTGGTGCCTTGGTCATGATCTATGTCCTTAAGATTCTGCATGAAAGGAGGACTAGCAGCCGAATTGCATGGGAGATTGTGAAAAGTGTTCAAATGTAGTAAAAACCTGAGAAATCCGTCCGATTTCGTCATTTGTTATCGAATCAACTTGAAGCCATATCGTCACATTGGCCGCTCTTCTCTCTGAAACGGTTGTACTTATCGTCTGCAAAGCTATGTCGCGTGATGCGGTATGCGGAGACACTAAAAGCACCATAGTAGAACACAGATGAAGCTTCTAAGTTGATGGAATAGTCAGCAAGGAGTAGTACAATTCAAGTTTTAGGTATCGATTATTGACTTTTTAGCTGGCTTTGGTGCCTTCGACATGAGCTAGGACCTTAAGATTCTGCATGAAAGGAGGATTAGCAGCGGAGTTGCACGGGAGAATATGAAAAGTGTTCATATGTAGTAAAAACCTAGAAATCCGTCCGTTTTCGTCATTTGTTATCGAATCGACTTAAAGCCAGATCGTCACATTGGCCGCTCTTCTCTCTGAAACGGTTGTACTTATCGTCTTCAAAGGTATGTCGCGTGTTGCCGTAGGCGGAAACAGGAAAAGCACCATAGTAGAACACAGATGAAGCTTCTAAGTTGATGTAATGGCCAGTAAGAAGTAGTCCAATTCAAGATTTAGGTATCGATTATTGACTTTTTAGCTGGCTTTTGTGCCTTGGACATGGGCTAGGACCTTAGTATTCTGCATGAAAGGAGGACTAGCAGCCGAGTTGCATGGGGGAATGTGAAAAGTGTTCAAATGTAGTAAAAACCTGAGAAATCCGTCCGTTTTCGTCATTTGTTATCGAATCGACGTAATGCCAGATCGTCACATTGGCCGCACTTCTCTCTGAAACGGTAGTACTTATCGTCTGCAAAGCTATGTCGCGTGCTGCGGTAGGCGTAGACAGTAAAAGCACCATAGTAGAACACAGATGTAGCTTCTAAGTTGATGTAATAGCCAGTAAGAAGTAGTAAAATTCAAGTTTTAGGTATCGATTATTGACTTTTTAGCTGGCTTTGGTGCCTTGGACATGAGCTAGGACCTTAAGATTCTGCATGAAAGGAAATTAGCAGCGGAGTTGCACGGGAGAATATGAAAAGTGCTCATATGTAGTAAAAACCTAGAAATCCGTCCGTTTTCGTCATTTGTTATCGAATCGACTTAAAGCTAGATCGTCACATTGGCCGCTCTTCTCTCTGAAACGGTTGTACTTATCGTCTGCAAAGCTATGTCGCGTGCTGCGGTATTCTGAGACACTAAAAGCACCATAGTAGAACACAGATGAAGCTTCTAAGTTGATGTAATAGCCAGGAAGAAGTAGTACAATTCAAGTTTTAGGAATCGATTATTGACTTTTTAGCTGGCTTTGGTGCCTTGGACATGAGCTAGGACCTTAAGATTCTGCATGAAAGGAGGATTAGCAGCGGAGTTGCACGGGAGAATATGAAAAGTGTTCATATGTAGTAAAAACCTAGAAATCCGTCCGTTTTCGTCATTTGTTATCGAATCGACTTAAAGCCAGATCGTCACATTGGCCGCTCTTCTCTCTGAAACGGTTGTACTTATCGTCTGCAAAGCTATGTCGCGTGCAGCGGTATGCTGAGACACTAAAAGCACCATAGTAGACCACAGATGAAGCTTCTAAGTTGATGTAATAGCCAGGAAGAAGTAGTACAATTCAAGTTTTAGGTATCGATTATTGACTTTTTAGCTGGCTTTGGTGCCTTGGACATGAGCTAGGACCTTAAGATTCTACATGAAAGGAGGAATAGCAGCCGATTTGCACGGGAGAATGCGAAAAGTGTTCATGTGTAGTAAAATCCTGAGAAATCCGTCCGTTTTCGTCATTTGTTATCGAACTGACTTAAAGCCAGATCGTCACATTGGCCGCTCTTCTCTCTGAAACGCTTGTACTTATCGACTGCAAAGCTATGTCGCGTGCTGCGGTATGCGGAGACACTAAAAGCACCATAGTAGAACACAGATGAAGCTTCTAAGTTGATGTAATAGCCAGTAAGAAGTAGTACAATTCAAGTTTTAGGTATCGATAATTGACTTTTTAGCTGGCTATGGTGCCTTGGTCATGATCTATGTCATTAAGATTCTGCATGAAAGGAGGACTAGCAGCCGAATTGCATGGGAGAATGTGAAAAGTGTTCATATGTAGTAAAAACCTGAGAAATCCGTCCGATTTCGTTATTTGTTATCGAATCAACTTGAAGCCAGATCGTCACATTGGCCGCTCTTCTCTCTGAAACGGTTGTACTTATCGTCTGCAAAGCTATGTCGCGTGATGCGGTATGCGGAGACACTAAAAGCACCATAGTAGAACACAGATGAAGCTTCTAAGTTGATGGAATAGCCAGTAAGGAGTAGTACAATTCAAGTTTTAGGTATCGATTATTGACTTTTTAGCTGGCTTTGGTGCCTTGGACTTGAGCTAGGACCTTATGATTCTGCATGAAAAGAGGGCTAGCAGCCTATTTGCACAGGAGAATGTGAAAAGTGTTCATATGTAGTAAAAACATGACAAATCCGTCCGTTTTCGTCATTTGTTATCGAATCTACTTAAAGCCAGATCGTCACATTGGCCGCTCTTCTCTCTGAAACGGTTGTACTTATCGTCTGCAAAGCTATGTCGCGTGCTGCGGTATGCGGAGACACTAAAAGCACCATAGTAGAACACAGATGAAGCTTCTAAGTTGATCTAATAGCCAGTAAGAAGTAGTACAATTCAAGTTTTGGGTATCGATTATTGACTTTTAGCTGGCTTTGGTGCCTTGGACATGAGCTAGGACCTTAAGATTCTGCATGAAAGGAGGACTAGCAGCCGAGTTGCACGGGAAAATGTGAAAAGTGTTCAAATGTAGTAAAAACCTGAGAAATCCGTCCGTTTTCTTCATTTGTTATCGAATCGACTTAAAGCCAGATCGTCACATTGGCCGCTCTTCTCTCTGAAACGGTTGTACTTATCGATTGCAAAGCTATGTCGCGTGCTGCGGTATGCGGAGACACTAAAAGCACCATAGAAGAACACAGATGAAGCTTCTAAGTTGATGTAATAGCCAGTAAGAAGTAGTACAATTCAAGTTTTAGGTATTGATTATTGACTTTTTATCAAGCTTTGGTGCTTTGGACATGAGCTAGGACCTTATGATTCTGCATGAAAGGAGGACTAGCAGCCGAGTGGCACGGGAAAATGTGAAAAGTGTTCAAATGTTGTAAAAACCTGAGAAATCCGTCCGTTTTCGTCATTTGTTATCGAATCAACTTGAAGCCAGATCGTCACATTGGCCGCTCTTCTCTCTGAAACGGTTGTACTTATCGTCTGCAAAGCTATGTCGCGTGATGCGGTAAGCGGAGACACTAAAAGCACCATAGTAGAACACAGATGAAGCTTCTAAGTTGATGGAATAGCCAGTAAGGAGTAGTACAATTCAAGTTTTAGGTATCGATTATTGACTTTTTAGCTGGCTTTGGTGCCTTGGACTTGACCTAGGACCTTATGATTCTGCATGAAAGGAGGGCTAGCAGCCTATTTGCACAGGAGAATGTGAAAAGTGTTCATATGTAGTAAAAACATGAGAAATCCGTCCGTTTTCGTCATTTGTTATCGAATCTACTTAAAGCCAGATCGTCACATTGGCCGCTCTTCTCTCTGAAACGGTTGTACTTATCGTCTGCAAAGCTATGTCGCGTGCTGCGGTATGCGGAGACACTAAAAGCACCATAGTAGAACACAGATGAAGCTTCTAAGTTGATCTAATAGCCAGTAAGAAGTAGTACAATTCAAGTTTTGGGTATCGATTATTGACTTTTAGCTGGCTTTGGTGCCTTGGACATGAGCTAGGACCTTAAGATTCTGCATGAAGGGAGGACTAGCAGCCGAGTTGCACGGGAAAATGTGAAAAGTGTTCAAATGTAGTAAAAACCTGAGAAATCCGTCCGTTTTCTTCATTTGTTATCGAATCGACTTAAAGCCAGATCGTCACATTGGCCGCTCTTCTCTCTGAAACGGTTGTACTTATCGATTGCAAAGCTATGTCGCGTGCTGCGGTATGCGGAGACACTAAAAGCACCATAGAAGAACACAGATGAAGCTTCTAAGTTGATGTAATAGCCAGTAAGAAGTAGTACAATTCAAGTTTAAGGTATTGATTATTGACTTTTTATCTGGCTTTGGTGCTTTGGACATGAGCTAGGACCTTATGATTCTGCATGAAAGGAGGACTAGCAGCCGAGTTGCACGGGAAAATGTGAAAAGTGTTCAAATGTTGTAAAAACCTGAGAAATCCGTCCGTTTTCGTCATTTGTTATCGAATCGACTTAAAGCCAGATCGTCACATTGGCCGCTATTCTCTCTGAAACGCTTGTACTTATCGTCTGCAAAGCTATGTCGCGTGCTGCGGTATTCTGAAACACTAAAAGCACCATAGTAGAACACAGATGAAGCTTCTAAGTTGATGTAATAGCCAGGAAGAAGTAGTATAATTCAAGTTTTAGGTATGGATTAGGACTTTATAGCTGGCTTTGGTGCCCTCGACATGAGCTAGGACCTTAACATTCTGCATGAAAGGAGGACTAGCAACTTATTTGCGTGGGAGAATGTGAAAAGTGTTCATATGTAGTAAAAACCTGAGAAACACGTCAGTTTTCGTTATTTGTTATCGAATCGACTTAAAGCCAGATCGTCACATTGGCCGCTCTTCTCTCTGAAACGGTTGTACTTATCGTCTGCAAAGCTATGTCGCGTGCTGCGGTATGCCGTGACATTAAAATCACCATAGTAGAACACAGATGAAGCTTTTAAGTTGATGTAATAGCCAGTAAGTAGTAGTGCAATTCAAGTTTTAGGTATCGATTATTGAATTTTTAGCTGGCTTTGGTGCCTTGGACATGAGCTAGGACCTTTAGATTCTGCATGAAAGGAGGACTAGCAGCCAAGTTGCACGGGAGAATGTGAAAAGTGTTCATATGTAGTTAAAACCTGAGAAATCCGTCCGTTTTCGTCATTTGTTATCGAATCGACTTAAAGGAAGATCGTCACATTGGCCGCTGTTCTCTCTGAAACGGTTGTACTTATCGTCTTCAAAGGTATGTCGCGTGTTGCCGTAGGCGGAAACAGGAAAAGCACCATAGTAGAACACAGATGAAGCTTCTAAGTTGATGTAATAGCCAGTAAGAAGTAGTCCAATTCAAGATTTAGGTATCGATTATTGACTTTTTAGCTGGCTTTGGTGCCTTGGACATGAGCTAGGACCTTAGTATTCTGCATGAAAGGAGGACTAGCAGCCGAGTTGCATGGGGGAATGTGAAAAGTGTTCAAATGTAGTAAAAACCTGAGAAATCCGTCCGTTTTCGTCATTTGTTATCGAATCGACGTAATGCCAGATCGTCACATTGGCCGCTCTTCTCTCTGAAACGGTAGTACTTATCGTCTGCAAAGCTATGTCGCGTGCTGCGGTAGGCGGAGACAGTAAAAGCACCATAGTAGAACACAGATGTAGCTTCTAAGTTGATGTAATAGCCAGTAAGAAGTAGTAAAATTCAAGTTTTAGGTATCGATTATTGACTTTTTAGCTGGCTTTGGTGCCTTGGACATGAGCTAGGACCTTAAGATTCTGCATGAAAGGAAATTAGCAGCGGAGTTGCACGGGAGAATATGAAAAGTGCTCATATGTAGTAAAAACCTAGAAATCCGTCCGATTTCGTCATTTGTTATCGAATCGACTTAAAGCCAGATCGTCACATTGGCCGCTCTTCTTTCTGAAACGGTTGTACCTATCGTCTGCAAAGCTATGTCACGTGCTGCGGTATGCGGAGACACTAAGAGCACTATAGTAGAACACAGATGAAGCTTCTAAGTTGATGTAATAGCCAGTAAGAAGTAGTACAATTCAAGTTTTAGGTATCGATTATTGACGTTTTAGCTGGCTTTGGTGAATTGGACATGAGCTAGGACCTTAAGATTCAGCATGAAAGGAGGACTAGCAACCGAGTTGCACGGGAAAATTTGAAAAGTGTACAAATGTAGTAAAAGCCTGAGAAATACGTCCGTTTTCGTCATTTGTTATCGAACTGACTTAAAGCCAGATCGTCACATTGGCCGCTCTTCTCTCTGAAACGCTTGTACTTATCGACTGCAAAGCTATGTCGCGTGCTGCGGTATGCGGAGACACTAAAAGCACCATAGTAGAACACAGATGAAGCTTCTAAGTTGATGTAATAGCCAGTAAGAAGTAGTACAATTCAAGTTTTAGGTATCGATAATTGACTTTTTAGCTGGCTTTGGTGCCTTGGTCATGATCTATGTCCTTAAGATTCTGCATGAAAGGAGGACTAGCAGCCGAATTGCATGGGAGAATGTGAAAAGTGTTCAAATGTAGTAAAAACCTGAGAAATCCGTCCGATTTCGTCATTTGTTATCAAATCAACTTGAAGCCAGATCGTCACATTGGCCGCTCTTCTCTCTGAAACGGTTGTACTTATCGTCTGCAAAGCTATGTCGCGTGATGCGGTATGCGGAGACACTAAAAGCACCATAGTAGAACACAGATGAAGCTTCTAAGTTGATGGAATAGTCAGTAAGGAGTAGTACAATTCAAGTTTTAGGTATCGATTATTGACTTTTTAGCTGGCTTTGGTGCCTTCGACATGAGCTAGGACCTTAAGATTCTGCATGAAAGGAGGATTAGCAGCGGAGTTGCACGGGAGAATATGAAAAGTGTTCATATGTAGTAAAAAACCTAGAAATCCGTCCGTTTTCGTCATTTGTTATCGAATCGACTTAAAGCCAGATCGTCACATTGGCCGCTCTTCTCTCTGAAACGGTTGTACTTATCGTCTTCAAAGGTATGTCGCGTGTTGCCGTAGGCGGAAGCAGGAAAAGCACCATAGTAGAACACAGATGAAGCTTCTAAGTTGATGTCATAGCCAGTAAGAAGTAGTCCAATTCAAGATTTAGGTATCGATTATTGACTTTTTAGCTGGCTTTGGTGCCTTGGACATGGGCTAGGACCTTAGTATTCTGCATGAAAGGAGGACTAGCAGCCGAGTTGCATGGGGGAATGTGAAAAGTGTTCAAATGTAGTAAAAACCTGAGAAATCCGTCCGTTTTCGTCATTTGTTATCGAATCGACGTAATGCCAGATCGTCACATTGGCCGCACTTCTCTCTGAAACGAAAGTACTTATCGTCTGCAAAGCTATGTCGCGTGCTGCGGTAGGCGGAGACAGTAAAAGCACCATAGTAGAACACAGATGTAGCTTCTAAGTTGATGTAATAGCCAGTAAGAAGTAGTAAAATTCAAGTTTTAGGTATCGATTATTGACTTTTTAGCTGGCTTTGGTGCCTTGGACATGAGCTAGGACCTTAAGATTCTGCATGAAAGGAAATTAGCAGCGGAGTTGCACGGGAGAATATGAAAAGTGCTCATATGTAGTAAAAACCTAGAAATCCGTCCGTTTTCGTCATTTGTTATCGAATCGACTTAAAGCCAGATCGTCACATTGGCCGCTCTTCTCTCTGAAACGGTTGTACTTATCGTCTGCAAAGCTATGTCGCGTGCTGCGGTATTCTGAGACACTAAAAGCACCATAGTAGAACACAGATGAAGCTTCTAAGTTGATGTAATAGCCAGGAAGAAGTAGTACAATTCAAGTTTTAGGTATCGATTATTGACTTTTTAGCTGGCTTTGGTGCCTTGGACATGAGCTAGGACCTTAAGATTCTACATGAAAGGAGGAATAGCAGCCGATTTGCACGGGAAAATGCGAAAAGTGTTCATATGTAGTAAAATCCTGAGAAATCCGTCCGTTTTCGTCATTTGTTATCGAACTGACTTAAAGCCAGATCGTCACATTGGCCGCTCATCTCTCTGAAACGCTTGTACTTATCGACTGCAAAGCTATGTCGCGTGCTGCGGTATGCGGAGACACTAAAAGCACCATAGTAGAACACAGATGAAGCTTCTAAGTTGATGTAATAGCCAGTAAGAAGTAGTACAATTCAAGTTTTAGGTATCGATAATTGACTTTTTAGCTGGCTATGGTGCCTTGGTCATGATCTATGTCATTAAGATTCTGCATGAAAGGAGGACTAGCAGCCGAATTGCATGGGAGAATGTGAAAAGTGTTCATATGTAGTAAAAACCTGAGAAATCCGTCCGATTTCGTTATTTGTTATCGAATCAACTTGAAGCCAGATCGTCACATTGGCCGCTCTTCTCTCTGAAACGGTTGTACTTATCGTCTGCAAAGCTATGTCGCGTGATGCGGTATGCGGAGACACTAAAAGCACCATAGTAGAACACAGATGAAGCTTCTAAGTTGATGGAATAGCCAGTAAGGAGTAGTACAATTCAAGTTTTAGGTATCGATTATTGACTTTTTAGCTGGCTTTGGTGCCTTGGACTTGAGCTAGGACCTTATGATTCTGCATGAAAGGAGGGCTAGCAGCCTATTTGCACAGGAGAATGTGAAAAGTGTTCATATGTAGTAAAAACATGAGAAATCCGTCCGTTTTCGTCATTTGTTATCGAATCTACTTAAAGCCAGATCGTCACATTGGCCGCTCTTCTCTCTGAAACGGTTGTACTTATCGTCTGCAAAGCTATCTCGCGTGCTGCGGTATGCGGAGACACTACAAGCACCATAGTAGAACACAGATGAAGCTTCTAAGTTGATCTAATAGCCAGTAAGAAGTAGTACAATTCAAGTTTTAGGTATCGATTATTGACTTTTAGCTGGCTTCGGTGCCTTGGAAATGAGCTAGGACCTTAAGATTCTGCATGAAAGGAGGATTAGCAGCGGAGGTGCACGGGAGAATATGAAAAGTGTTCATATGTAGTAAAAACCTAGAAATCCGTCCGTTTTCGTCATTTGTTATCGAATCGACTTAAAGCCAGATCGTCACATTGTCCGCTCTTCTCTCTGAAACGGTTGTACTTATCGTCTGCAAAGCTATGTCACGTGCTGCGGTATGCGGAGACACTAAAAGCACTATAGTAGAACACAGATGAAGCTTCTAAGTTGATGTAATAGCCAGTAAGAAGTAGTACAATTCAAGTTTTAGGTATCGATAATTGACTTTTTAGCTGGCTTTGGTGCCTTGGTCATGATCTATGTCCTTAAGATTCTGCATGAAAGGAAGACTAGCAGCCGAATTGCATGGGAGAATGTGAAAAGTGTTCATATGTAGTAAAAACCTGAGCAATCCGTCCGATTTTGTCATTTGTTATCGAATCAACTTGAAGCCAGATCGTCACATTGGCCGCTCTTCTCTCTGAAACGGTTGTACTTAAGGTCTGCAAAGCTATGTCGCGTGCTGCGGTAGGCGGAAACAGGAAAAGCACCATAGTAGAACACAGATGAAGCTTCTAAGTTGATGTAATAGCCAGTAAGAAGTAGTCCAATTCAAGATTTAGGTATCGATTATTGACTTTTTAGCTGGCTTTGGTGCCTTGGACATGAGCTAGGACCTTAGTATTCTGCATGAAAGGAGGACTAGCAGCCGAGTTGCATGGGGGAATGTGAAAAGTGTTCAAATGTAGTAAAAACCTGAGAAATCCGTCCGTTTTCGTCATTTGTTATCGAATCGACGTAGTGCCAGATCGTCACATTGGCCGCTCTTCTCTCTGAAACGGTAGTACTTATCGTCTGCAAAGCTATGTCGCGTGCTGCGGTAGGCGGAGACAGTAAAAGCACCATAGTAGAACACAGATGTAGCTTCTAAGTTGATGTAATAGCCAGTAAGAAGTAGTAAAATTCAAGTTTTAGGTATCGATTATTGACTTTTTAGCTGGCTTTGGTGCCTTGGACATGAGCTCGGACCTTAAGATTCTGCATGAAAGGAAATTAGCAGCGGAGTTGCACGGGAGAATATGAAAAGTGCTCATATGTAGTAAAAACCTAGAAATCCGTCCGTTTTCGTCATTTGTTATCGAATCGACTTAAAGCCAGATCGTCACATTGGCCGCTCTTCTCTCTGAAACGGTTGTACTTATCGTCTGCAAAGCTATGTCGCGTGCTGCGGTATTCTGAGACACTAAAAGCACCATAGTAGAACACAGATGAAGCTTATAAGTTGATGTAATAGCCAGTAAGATGTAGTACAATTCAAGTTTTAGGTATCGATTATTGACTTTTCAGCTGGCTTTGGTACCTTGGACATGAGCTAGGACCTTAAGATTCTGCATGAAAGGAGGACTAGCAGCCGAGTTTCACGGGAGAATGTGAAAAATGTTCATATGTAGTAAAAGCCTGAGACATCCGTCCGTTTACGTCATTTGTTATCGAATCTACTTAAACCAGATCGTCACATTGGCCGCTCTTCTCTCTGAAACGGTTGTATTTATCGTCTGCAAAGCTATCTCGCGTGCTGCGGTATGCGGAGACACTAAACGCACTATAGTAGAACACAGATGAAGCTTCTAAGTTGGTGTAATAGCCAGTAAGAAGTAGTACAATTCAAGTTTTAGGTATCGATTATTGACGTTTTAGCTGGCTTTGGTGAATTGGACATGAGCTAGGCCCTTAAGATACAGCATGAAAGGAGGACTAGCAACCGAGTTGCACGGGATAATGTGAAAAATGTACAAATGTAGTAAAAGCCTGAGAAATACGTCCGTTTTCGTCATTCGTTATCGAACTGACTTAAAGCCAGATCGTCACATTGGCCGCTCTTCTCTCTGAAACGCTTGTACTTATCGACTGCAAAGCTATGTCGCGTGCTGCGGTATGCGGAGACACTAAAAGCACCATAGTAGAACACAGATGAAGCTTCTAAGTTGATGTAATAGCCAGTAAGAAGTAGTACAATTCAAGTTTTAGGTATCGATAATTGACTTTTTAGCTGGCTTTGGTGCCTTGGTCATGATCTATGTCCTTAAGATTCTGCATGAAAGGAGGACTAGCAGCCGAATTGCATGGGAGAATGTGAAAAGTGTTCATATGTAGTAAAAACCTGAGAAATCCGTCCGATTTCGTCATTTGTTATCGAATCAACTTGAAGCCAGATCGTCACATTGGCCGCTCTTCTCTCTGAAACGGTTGTACTTATCGTCTGCAAAGCTATGTCGCGTGATGCGGTATGCGGAGACACTAAAAGCACCATAGTAGAACACAGATGAAGCTTCTAAGTTGATGGAATAGCCAGTAAGGAGTAGTACAATTCAAGTTTTAGGTATCGATTATTGACTTTTTAGCTGGCTTTGGTGCCTTCGACATGAGCTAGGACCTTAAGATTCTGCATGAAAGGTGGATTAGCAGCGGAGTTGCACGGGAGAATGTGAAAAGTGTTCATATGTAGTAAAAACCTAGAAATCCGTCCGTTTTCGTCATTTGTTATCTTATCGACTTAAAGCCAGATCGTCACATTGGCCGCTCTTCTCTCTGAAACGGTTGTACTTATCGTCTTCAAAGGTATGTCGCGTGTTGCCGTAGGTGGAAACAGGAAAAGCACCATAGTAGAACACAGATGAATCTTCTAAGTTGATGTAATAGCCAGTAAGAAGTAGTACAATTTAAGATTTAGGTATCGATTATTGACTTTTTGGCTGGCTTTGGTGACTTGGACATGAGCTAGGATCTTAGTATTCTGCATGAAAGGAGGACTAGCAGCCGAGAGTCATGGGGGAATGTGAAAAGTGTTCAAATGTAGTAAAAACCTGAGAAATCCGTCCGTTTTCGTCATTTGTTATCGAATCGACGTAATGCCAGATCGTCACATTGGCCGCTCTTCTCTCTGAAACGGTTGTACTTATCGTCTGCAAAGCTATGTCGCGTGCAGCGGTATGCTGAGACACTAAAAGCACCATAGTAGAACACAGATGAAGCTTCTAAGTTGATGTAATAGCCAGGAAGAAGTAGTACAATTCAAGTTTTAGGTATCGATTATTGACTTTTTAGCTGGCTTTGGTGCCTTGGACATGAGCTAGGACCTGAAGATTCTACATGAAAGGAGGAATATCAGCCGATTTGCACGGGAGAATGCGAAAAGTGTTCATATGTAGTAAAATCCTGAGAAATCCGTCCGTTTTCGTCATTTGTTATCGAATCTACTTAAAGCCAGATCGTCACATTGGCCGCTCTTCTCTCTGAAACGGTTGTACTTATCGTCTGCAAAGCTATGTCACGTGCTGCGGTATGCGGAGACACTAAAAGCACTATAGTAGAACACAGATGAAGCTTCTAAGTTGATGTAATAGCCAGTAAGAAGTAGTACAATTCAAGTTTTAGGTATCGATTATTGACGTTTTAGCTGGCTTTGGTGAATTGGACATGAGCTAGGACCTTAAGATTCAGCATGAAAGGTGGACTAGCAACCGAGTTGCACGGGAAAATGTGAAAAGTGTACAAATGTAGTAAAAGCCTGAGAAATACGTCCGTTTTCGTCATTTGTTATCGAACTGACTTAAAGCCAGATCGTCACATTGGCCGCTCTTCTCTCTGAAACGCTTGTACTTATCGACTGCAAAGCTATGTCGCGTGCTGCGGTATGCGAAGACACTACAAGCACCATAGTAGAACACAGATGAAGCTTCTAAGTTGATGTAATAGCCAGAAAGAAGTAGTACAATTCAAGTTTTAGGCATCGATAATTGACTTTTTAGCTGGCTTTGGTGCTTGGTCATGATCTATGTCCTTAAGATTCTGCATGAAAGGAGGACTAGCAGCCGAATTGCATGGGAGAAAGTGAAAAGTGTTCATATGTAGTAAAAACCTGAGAAATCCGACCGATTTCGTCATTTGTTATCGAATCAACTTGAAGCCAGATCGTCACATTGGCCGCTCTTCTCTCTGAAACGGTTGTACTTATCGTCTGCAAAGCTATGTCGCGTGATGCGGTATGCGGAGACACTAAAAGCACCATAGTAGAACACAGATGAAACTTCTAAGTTGATGGAATAGCCAGTAAGGAGTAGTACAATTCAAGTTTTAGGTATCGATTATTGACTTTTTAGCTGGCTTTGGTGCCTTCGACATGAGCTAGGACCTTAAGATTCTGCATGAAAGGAGGATTAGCAGCGGAGTTGCACGGGAGAATATGAAAAGTGTTCATATGTAGTAAAAACCTAGAAATCCGTCCGTTTTCGTCATTTGTTATCGAATCGACTTAAAGCCAGATCGTCACATTGGCCGCTCTTCTCTCTGAAACGGTTGTACTTACCGTCTGCAAAGCTATGTCGCGTGCTGCGGTATGCTGAGACACTAAACGCACCATAGTAGAACACAGATGAAGCTTCTAAGTTGATGTAGTTGCCAGGAAGAAGTAGTACAATTCAAGTTTTAGGTATCGATTATTGACTTTTTAGCTGGCTTTGGTGCCTTGGACATGAGCTAGGACCTTATGATTCTGCATGAAAGGAGGACTAGCAGCCGATTTGCACGGGAGAATGTGAAAAGTGTTCATATGTAGTAAAAACATGAGAAATCCGTCCGTTTTCGTCATTTGTTATCGAATCGACTTAAAGCTAGATCGTCATATTGGCCGCTCTTCTCTCTGAAACGGTTGTACTTATCGATTGCAAAGCTATGTCGCGTGCTGCGGTATGCGGAGACACTAAAAGCACAATAGTAGAACACAGATGAAGCTTCTAAGTTGATGTAATAGCCAGTAAGAAGTAGTACAATTAAAGTTTTAGGTATCGATTATTGACTTTTTAGCTGGCTTTGGTACCTTGGACATGAGCTAGGACCTTAAGATTCTGCATGAAAGGAGGACTAGCAGCCGAGTTGCACGGGAGAATGTGAAAAATGTTAGTATGTAGTAAAAACCTGAGACATCCGTCCGTTTACGTCATTTGTTATCGAATCGACTTAAAGCCAGATCGTCACATTGGCCGCTCTTCTCTCTGAAACGGTTGTACTTATCGTCTGCAAAGCTATGTCGCGTGCTGCGGTATGCGGAGACAGTAAAAGCACCATACTTGAACACAGATGAAGCTTCTAAGTTGATCTAATAGCCAGTAAGAAGTAGTACAATTCAAGTTTTGGGTATCGATTATTGACTTTTAGCAGGCTTTGGTGCCTTGGACATGAGCTAGGACCTTAAGATTCTGCATGAAAGGAGGATTAGCAGCGGAGTTGCACGGGAGAATATGAAAAGTGTTCATATGTAGTAAAAACCTAGAAATCCGTCCGTTTTCGTCATTTGTTATCGAATCGACTTAAAGCCAGATCGTCACATTGGCCGCTCTTCTCTCTGTAACGGTTGTACTTATGGTCTGCAAAGCTATGTCGCGTGCTGCGGTATGCGGAGACACTAAAAGCACCATAGTAGAACACAGATAAAGCTTTTAAGTTGATGTAATAGCCAGGAAGAAGTAGTACAATTCAAGTTTTAGGTATCGATTATTGACTTTTCAGCTGGCTTTGGTACCTTGGACATGAGCTAGGACCTTAAGATTATGCATGAAAGGAGGACTAGCAGCCGAGTTTCACGGGAGAATGTGAAAAATGTTCATATGTAGTAAAAGCCTGAGACATCCGTCCGTTTACGTCATTTGTTATCGAATCTACTTAAACCAGATCGTCACATTGGCCGCTCTTCTCTCTGAAACGGTTGTACTTATCGTCTGCAAAGCTATGTCGCGTGCTGCGGTATGCGCAGACAGTAAAAGCACCATAGTAGAACACAGATAAAGCTTCTAAGTTGATGTAATAGCCAGTAAGAAGTAGTACAATTCATGTTTTAGGTATCGATTATTGACTTTTTAGCTGGCTTTGGTGCCTTGGACATGAGCTAGGACCTTAAGCTTCTGCATGAAAGGAGGATCAGCAGCGGAGTTGCACGGGAGAATATGAAAAGTGTTCATATGTAGTAAAAACCTAGAAATCCGTCCGTTTTCGTCATTTGTTATCGAATCTTCTTCAAGCCAGATCGTCACATTGGCCGCTCTTCTCTCTGTAACGGTTGTACTTATCGTCTGCAAAGCTATGTCGCGTGCTGCGGTATGCGGAGACACTAAAAGCACCATAGTAGAACACAGATAAAGCTTTTAAGTTGATGTAATAGCCAGTAAGAATTAGTACATTTCTAGTTTTAGGTATCGATTATTGACTTTTTAGCTGGCTTTGGTGCCTTGGACATGAGCTAGGACCTTATGATTCTGCATGAAAGGAGGACTAGCAGCCGATTTGCACGGGAGAAAGTGAAAAGTGTTCATATGTAGTAAAAACCTGAGAAATCCGTCCGTTTTCGTCATTTGTTATCGAATCGACGTAAAGCCAGATCGTCACATTGGCCGCTCTTCTCTCAGAAACGCTTGTACTTATCGTCTGCAAAGCTATGTCGCGTGCTGCGGTATGCGGAGACACTAAAAGCACCATAGTAGAACACAGATGAAGCTTCTAAGTTGATGTAATAGCCAGTAAGAAGTAGTACAACTCAAGTTTTAGGTAATGATTATTGACTTTTTACCCTTCTTTGGTGCCTTGGACATGAGCTAGGAAATTAAAATTTTGCATGAAGGAGGACTAGCAGCCGAGTTGCACGGGAGAATGTGAAAAGTGTTCATACGTAGTAAAAACCTGAGAAATCAGTCCGTTTTCGTCATTTGTTATCTAATCTACTTAAAGCCAGATCGTCACATTGGGGGCTCTTCTCTCTGAAACGGTTGTACTTATCGTCTGAAAAGCTATGTCGCGTGCTGCAGTATGCTGAGACACTAAAAGCACTATAGTAGATCACAGATGAAGCTTCTAAGTTGATGTAATAGCCAGTAAGAAGTAGTACAATTCAAGTTTTAGGTATTGAATATTGACATTTTAGCTGGCTTTGGTGCCTTGGACATGAGCTAGGACCTTAAGATTCTGCATGAAAGGAGGACTAGCAGCCGAGTTGCACGGGAGATTGTGAATAGTGTTCATATGTAGTAAAAACCTCAGAAATCGGTCCGTTTTCGTCATTTGTTACCGAACCGACTTAAAGCCAGATCGTCACATTGTCCGCTCTTCTCTCTGAAACGGTTGCACTTATCGATTGCAAAGCTATGTCGCGTGCTGCGGTATGCGGAGACACTAAAAGTACCATAGTAGAACACAGATGAAGCTTCTAAGTTGATGTAATAGCCAGTAAGAAGTAGTACAACTCAAGTTTTAGGTAATGATTATTGACTTTTTACCCTTCTTTGGTGCCTTGGACATGAGCTAGGAAATTAAAATTTTGCATGAAGGAGGACTAGCAGCCGAGTTGCACGGGAGAATGTGAAAAGTGTTCATACGTAGTAAAAACCTGAGAAATCAGTCCGTTTTCGTCATTTGTTATCTAATCTACTTAAAGCCAGATCGTCACATTGGGGGCTCTTCTCTCTGAAACGGTTGTACTTATCGTCTGAAAAGCTATGTCGCGTGCTGCAGTATGCTGAGACACTAAAAGCACTATAGTAGATCACAGATGAAGCTTCTAAGTTGATGTAATAGCCAGGAAGAAGTAGTACAATTCAAGTTTTAGGTATCGATTATTGACTTTTTAGCTGGCTTTGGTGCCTTGGACATGAGCTAGGACCTTATGATTCTACATGTAAGGAGGATTAGCAGCGGAGTTGCACGGGAGAATATGAAAGTGTTCATATGTAGTAAAAACCCAGAAATCCGTCCGCTTTCGTCATTTGTTATAGAATCGACTTAAAGCCAGATCGTCACATTGTCCGCTCTTCTCTCTGAAACGGTTGCACTTATCGATTGCAAAGCTATGTCGCGTGCTGCGGTATGCGGAGACACTAAAAGCAACATAGTAGAACACAGATGAAGCTTCTAAGTTGATGTAATAGCCAGTAAGAAATAGTACAATTCAAGTTTTAGGTATCGATTATTGACTTTTTAGCTGGCTTTGGTGCCTTGGACATGAGCTAGGACCTTATGAATCTGCATGAAAGGAGGGCTAGCAGCCGATTTGCACGAGAGAATGTGAAAAGTGTTCATATGTAGTAAAAAACTGAGAAATCGGTCCGTTTTCGTCATTTGTTATCGAATCGACTTCAAGCCAGATCGTCACATTGGCCGCTCTTCTCTCTGAAACGGTAGTACTTATCGTCTGCAAAGCTATGTCGCGTGCTGCGGTATGCGGAGACACTAAAAGCACCATAGTAGAACACAGATGAAGCTTCTAAATTGATGTAATAGCCAGTAAGAAGTAGCACAATTTAAGTTTTAGGTATCGATTATTGACTTTTTAGCTGGCTTTGGTGCCTTGGACATGAGCTAGGACCTTAAGATTCTGCATGAAAGTAGGACTAGCAGCCGAGTTGCACGGGAAAATGTGAAAAGTGTTCATATGTAGTAAAAACCTGAGAAATCGGTCCGTTTTCGTCACTTGGTATCGAATCGACTTAAAGCCAGATCGTCTCATTGGCCGCTCTTCTCTCTGAAACGGTTGTACTTATCGTCTGCAAAGCTATTCCGCGTGCTGGGGTATGCGGAGACACTAAAATCACCATAGTAGAACACAGATGAAGCTTATAAGTTGATGTAATAGCCAGTAAGAAGTAGTACAATTCAAGTTTTAGGTATCGATTATTGCCTTTTTAGCTGGCTTTGGTGCCTTGGACATGAGCTAGGACCTGAAGCTTCTGCATGAAAGGAGGATTAGCAGCGGAGTTGCACGGGAGAATATGAAAAGTGTTCATATGTAGTAAAAAAATAGAAATCCGTCCGTTTTCGTCATTTGTTATCGAATCTTCTTCAAGCCAGATCGTCACATTGTCCGCTCTTCTCTCTGAAACGCTTGTACTTATCGTCTGCAAAGCTATGTCGCGTGCTGCGGTATGCGGAGACACTAAAAGCACCATAGTAGAACACAGATGAAGCTTCTAAGTTGATGTAATAGCCAGTAAGAATTAGTACATTTCTAGTTTTAGGTATCGATTATTGACTTTTTAGCTGGCTTTGGTGCCTTGGACATGAGCTAGGAAATTAAAATTTTGCATGAAGGAGGACTAGCAGCCGAGTTGCACGGGAGAATGTGAAAAGTGTTCATATGTAGTAAAAACCTGAGAAATCAGTCCGTTTTCGTCATTTGTTATCGAATCTACTTAAAGCCAGATCGTCACATTGGGGGCTCTTCTCTCTGAAACGGTTATACTTATCGTCTGCAAAGCTATGTCGCGTGCTGCAGTATGCTGAGACACTAAAAGCACTATAGTAGATCACAGATGAAGCTTCTAAGTTGATGTAATAGCCAGTAAGAAGTAGTACAATTCAAGTTTTAGGTATTGAATATTGACTTTTTATCAGGCTTTGGTACCTCGGACATGAGCTAGGACCTTACGATTCTGCATGAATGGAGGACTAGCAGCCGAGTTGCGGGGGAGAATGTGAATAGTGTTCATATGTAGTAAAAACCTGAGAAATCGGTCCGTTTTCGTCATTTGTTATCGAACCGACTTAAAGCCAGATCGTCACATTGGCCGCTCTTCTCTGTGAAACGGTTGTACTTATCGTCTGCAATGCTATGTCGCGTGCTGCGGTATGCTAAGACACTAAAAGCACCATAGTAGAACACAGATGAAGCTAGTAAGTTGATGTAATAGCCAGGAAGAAGTAGTACAATTCAAGTGTTAAGTATCGATTATTGACTTTTTAGCTGGCTTTGGTGCCTTGGACATTTGCTAGGACCTTATGATTCTACATGAAAGGAGGATTAGCAGCGGAGTTGCACGGGAGAATGTGAAAAGTGTTCATATGTAGTAAAAACCTAGAAATCCGTCCGTTTTCGTCATTTGTTATCGAATCGACTTAAAGCCAGATCGTCACATTGTCCGCTCTTCTCTCTGAAACGGTTGTACTTATCGATTGCAAAGCTATGTCGCGTGCTGCGGTATGCGGAGACACTAAAAGCAACATAGTAGAACACAGATGAAGCTTCTAAGTTGATGTAATAGCCAGTAAGAAATAGTAAAATTCAAGTTTTAGGTATCGATTATTGACTTTTTAGCTGGCTTTGGTGCCTTCGACATGAGCTAATACCTTATGATTCTGCATGAAAGGAGGGCTAGCAGCCGATTTGCACGAGAGAATGTGAAAAGTGTTCATATGTAGTAAAAAACTGAGAAATCGGTCCGTTTTCGTCATTTGTTATCGAATCGACTTCAAGCCAGATCGTCACATTGGCCGCTCTTCTCTCTGAAACGGTAGTACTTATCGTCTGCAAAGCTATGTCGCGTGCTGCGGTATGCGGAGACAGTAAAAGCACCATAGTAGAACACAGATGAAGCTTCTAAGTTGATGTAATAGCCAGTAAGAAGTAGTACAATTCAAGTTTTAGGTATCGATTATTGACTCTTTAGCTGGCTTTGGTGCCTTGGACATGAGCTAGGACCTTAAGATTCTGCATGAAAGGAGGACTAGCAGCCGAGTTGCACGGGAAAATGTGAAAAGTGTTCATATGTAGTAAAAACCTGAGAAATCCGTCCGTTTTGGTCATTTGTTATCGAATCGACTTAAAGCCAGATCGTAACATTGGCCGCTCTTCTCTCTGAAACACTTGTACTTATCGTCTGCTAAGCTATGTCGCGTGCTGCGGTATGCTGAGACACTAAAAGCACCATAGTAGAACACAGATGAAGATTCTAAGTTGATGTAATAGCCAGTAAGAAGTAGTACAATTCAAGTTTTAGGTATCGATTATTGACTTTTTAGCTGGCTTTGGTGCCTTGGACATGAGCTAGGACCTTATGATTCTGCATGAAAGGAGGACTAGCAGCCGAGTTGCACGGGAGAATGTGAAAAGTGTTCATAGTAAAAACCTGAGAAATCAGTCCGTTTTCGTCATTTGTTATCGAATCTACTTAAAGCCAGATCGTCACATTGGGGGCTCTTCTCTCTGAAACGGTTGTACTTATCGTCTGCAAAGCTATGTCGCGTGCTGCAGTATGCTGAGTCACTAAAAGCACTATAGTAGATCACAGATGAAGCTTCTAAGTTGATGTAATAGCCAGTAAGAAGTAGTACAATTCAAGTTTTAGGTATTGAATATTGACTTTTTAGCAGGCTTTGGTACCTCGGACATGAGCTAGGACCTTACGATTCTGCATGAAAGGAGGACTAGCAGCCGAGTTACACGGGAAAATGTGAAAAGTGTTCAAATGTAGTAAAAACCTGAGAAATACGTCCGTTTTCGTCATTTGTTATCGAATCGACTTAAAGCCAGATCGTCACATTGGCCGCTCTTCTCTGTGAAACACTTGTACTTATCGTCTGCAAAGCTATGTCGCGTGCTGCGGTATGCTGAGACACTAAAAGCACCATAGTAGAACACAGATGAAGCTTCTAAGTTGATGTAATAGCCAGTACGAAGTAGTACAATTCAAGTTTTAGGTATTGAATATTGACTTTTTAGCTGGCTTTGGTGCCTTGGACATGATCTAGGACCTTAAGATTGGGCATGAAAGGAGGACGAGGAGCCAAGTTGCACGGGAGAATGTGAAAAGTGCTCATATGTAGTAAAAACCTGAGAAATCGGTCCGTTTTCGTCACTTGTTATCGAATCAATTTAAAGCAGATCGTCTCATTGGCCGCTCTTCTCTCTGAAACAGTTGTACTTATCGTCTGCAAAGCTATGTCGCGTGCTGGGGTATGCGGAGACACTAAAATCACCATGGTAGAACACAGATGAAGCTTATAAGTTGATGTAATAGCCAGTAAGAAGTAGTACAATTCAAGTTTTAGGTATCGATTATTGACTTTTCAGCTGGCTTTGGTACCTTGGACATGAGCTAGGACCTTAAGATTCTGCATGAAAGGAGGACTAGCAGCCGAGTTTCACGGGAGAATGTGAAAAATGTTCATATGTAGTAAAAAATGAGATATCCGTCCGTTTACGTCATTTGTTATCGAATCTACTTAAAGCCAGATCGTCACATTGGCCGCTCTTCTCTCTGAAACGGTTGTACTTATCGTCTGCAAAGCTATGTCGCGTGCTGCGGTATGCCGAGACAGTAAAAGCACCATAGTAGAACACAGATGAAGCTTCTAAGTTGATGTAATAGCCAGTAAGAAGTAGTACACTTCAAGTTATAGGTATCGATTATTGACTTTTTAGCTGGCTTTGGTGCCTTGGACATGAGCTAGGACCTTATGATTCTACATGAAAGGAGGACTAGCAGCCGATTTGCACGGGAGAATGTGAAAAGTGTTCATATGTAGTAAAAACCTGAGAAATCCGTCGGTTTCGTCATTTGTTATTGAATCGACTTAAAGCTAGATCGTCACATTGGCCGCTCTTCTCTCTGAAACGGTTGTACTTATCGATTGCAAAGCTATGTCGCGTGCTGCGGTATGCGGAGACACTAAAAGCACCATAGTAGAACACAGATGAAGCTTCTAAGTTGATGTAATAGCCAGTAAGAAGTAGTACAATTCAAGTTTTAGGTATCGATTTTTGACTTTTTAGCTGGCTTTGGTGCCTTGGATATGAGCTCGGACCTTATGATTCTGCGTGAAAGGAGGGCTAGCAGCCGATTTGCACGAGAGAATGTGAAAAGTGTTCATATGTAGTAAAAAACTGAGAAGTCCGTCCGTTTTCGTCATTTGTTATCGAATCGACTTCAAGCCAGATCGTCACATTGGCCGCTCTTCTCTCTGAAACGGTAGTACTTATCGTCTGCAAAGCTATGTAACGTGCTGGGGTATGCGGAGACACTAAAATCACCATAGTAGAACACAGATGAAGCTTATAAGTTGATGTAATAGCCAGTAAGAAGTAGTACAATTCAAGTTTTAGGTATCGATTATTGACTTTTCAGCTGGCTTTGGTACCTTGGACATGAGCTAGGACCTTAAGATTCTGCATGAAAGGAGGACGAGGAGCCAAGTTGCACGGGAGTATGTGAAAAGTGTTCATATGTAGTAAAAACCTGAGAAATCGGTCCGTTTTCGTCACTTGTTATCGAATCGACTTAAAGCAGACCGTCTCATTGGCCGCTCTTCTCTCTGAAACGGTTGTACTTATCGTCTGCAAAGCTATGTCGCGTGCTGGGGTATGCGGAGACACTAAAATCACCATAGTAGAACACAGATGAAGCTTATAAGTTGATGTAATAGCCAGTAAGAAGTAGTACAATTCAAGTTTTAGGTATCGATTATTGACTTTTCAGCTGGCTTTGGTACCTTGGACTTGAGCTAGGACCTTAAGATTCTGCATGAAAGGAGGATTAGCAGCGGAGTTGCACGGGAGAATATGAAAAGTGTTCATATGTAGTAAAAACCTAGAAATCCGTCCGTTTTCGTCATTTGTTATCGAATCTTCTTAAAGCCAGATCGTCACATTGGCCGCTCTTCTCTCTGAAACGGTTGTACTTATCGTCTGCAAAGCTATGTCGCGTGCTGCGGTATGTGGAGACACTAAAAGCACCATAGTAGAACACAGATAAAGCTTCTCAGTTGATGTAATAGCCAGTAAGAAGTAGTACAATTCAAGTTTTAGGTATCGATTATTGACTTTTTAGCTGGCTTTGGTGCCTTGGACATGAGCTAGGACCTTATGATTCTGCATGAAAGGAGGACTAGCAGCCGATTTGCACGGGAGAATGTGAAAAGTGTTCATATGTAGTAAAAACCTGAGAAATCCGTCCGTTTTCGTCATTTGTTATCGAATCGACGTAAAGCCAGATAGTCACATTGGCCGCTCATCTCTCTGAAACGCTTGTACTTATCGTCTGCAAATCTATGTCGCGTGCTGCGGTATGCGGAGACAGTAAAAGCACCATAGTAGAACACAGATGAAGCTTCTAAGTTGGTGTAATAGCCAGTAAGAAGTAGTACAATTCAAGTTATAGGTATCGATTATTGACTTTTTAGCTGGCTTTGGTGCCTTGGACATTAGCTAGGACCTTAAGCTTCTGCATGAAAGGAGGATTAGCAGCGGAGTTGCACGGGAGAATATGAAAAGTGTTCATATGTAGTAAAAACCTAGAAATCCGTCCGTTTTCGTCATTTGTTATCGAATCTTCTTAAAGCCAGATCGTCACATTGGCCGCTCTTCTCTCTGAAACGGTTGTACTTATCGTCTGCAAAGCTATGTCGCGTGCTGCGGTATTCTGAGACACTAAAAGCACCATAGTAGAACACAGATAAAGCTTCTAAGTTGATGTAATAGCCAGTAAGAAGTAGTACAATTCAAGTGTTAGGTATCGATTTTTGACTTTTTAGCTGGCTTTGGTGCCTTGGATATGAGCTCGGACCTTATGATTCTGCGTGAAAGGAGGGCTAGCAGCCGATTTGCACGAGAGAATGTGAAAAGTGTTCATATGTAGTAAAAAACTGAGAAGTCCGTCCGTTTTCGTCATTTGTTATCGAATCGACTTCAAGCCAGATCGTCACATTGGCCGCTCTTCTCTGAAACGGTAGTACTTATCGTCTGCAAAGCTATGTAACGTGCTGGGGTATGCGGAGACACTAAAATCACCATAGTAGAACACAGATGAAGCTTATAAGTTGATGTAATAGCCAGTAAGAAGTAGTACAATTCAAGTTTTAGGTATCGATTATTGACTTTTCAGCTGGCTTTGGTACCTTGGACATGAGCTAGGACCTTAAGATTCTGCATGAAAGGAGGACGAGGAGCCAAGTTGCACGGGAGTATGTGAAAAGTGTTCATATGTAGTAAAAACCTGAGAAATCGGTCCGTTTTCGTCACTTGTTATCGAATCGACTTAAAGCAGACCGTCTCATTGGCCGCTCTTCTCTCTGAAACGGTTGTACTTATCGTCTGCAAAGCTATGTCGCGTGCTGGGGTATGCGGAGACACTAAAATCACCATAGTAGAACACAGATGAAGCTTATAAGTTGATGTAATAGCCAGTAAGAAGTAGTACAATTCAAGTTTTAGGTATCGATTATTGACTTTTCAGCTGGCTTTGGTACCTTGGACATGAGCTAGGACCTTAAGATTCTGCATGAAAGGAGGATTAGCAGCGGAGTTGCACGGGAGAATATGAAAAGTGTTCATATGTAGTAAAAACCTAGAAATCCGTCCGTTTTCGTCATTTGTTATCGAATCTTCTTAAAGCCAGATCGTCACATTGGCCGCTCTTCTCTCTGAAACGGTTGTACTTATCGTCTGCAAAGCTATGTCGCGTGCTGCGGTATGTGGAGACACTAAAAGCACCATAGTAGAACACAGATAAAGCTTCTCAGTTGATGTAATAGCCAGTAAGAAGTAGTACAATTCAAGTTTTAGGTATCGATTATTGACTTTTTAGCTGGCTTTGGTGCCTTGGACATGAGCTAGGACCTTATGATTCTGCATGAAAGGAGGACTAGCAGCCGATTTGCACGGGAGAATGTGAAAAGTGTTCATATGTAGTAAAAACCTGAGAAATCCGTCCGTTTTCGCCATTTGTTATCGAATCGACGTAAAGCCAGATAGTCACATTGGCCGCTCATCTCTCTGAAACGCTTGTACTTATCGTCTGCAAATCTATGTCGCGTGCTGAGGTATGCGGAGACAGTAAAAGCACCATAGTAGAACACAGGTGAAGCTTCTAAGTTGGTGTAATAGCCAGTAAGAAGTAGTACAATTCAAGTTATAGGTATCGATTATTGACTTTTTAGCTGGCTTTGGTGCCTTGGACATTAGCTAGGACCTTAAGCTTCTGCATGAAAGGAGGATTAGCAGCGGAGTTGCACGGGAGAATATGAAAAGTGTTCATATGTAGTAAAAACCTAGAAATCCGTCCGTTTTCGTCATTTGTTATCGAATCTTCTTAAAGCCAGATCGTCACATTGGCCGCTCTTCTCTCTGAAACGGTTGTACTTATCGTCTGCAAAGCTATGTCGCGTGCTGCGGTATTCTGAGACACTAAAAGCACCATAGTAGAACACAGATAAAGCTTCTAAGTTGATGTAATAGCCAGTAAGAAGTAGTACAATTCAAGTTTTAGGTATCGATTATTGACTTTTTAGCTGGCTTTAGTGCCTTGGACATGAGCTAGGACCTTATGATTCTGCATGAAAGGAGGACTAGCAGCCGATTTGCACGGGAGAATGTGAAAACTGTTCATATGTAGTAAAAACCTGAGAAATCCGTCCGTTTTCGTCATTTGTTATCGAATCGACGTAAAGCCAGATCGTCACATTGGCCGCTCTTCTCTCTGAAACGCTTGTACTTATCGTCTGCAAAGCTATGTCGCGTGCTGCGGTATGCGGAGACACTAAAAGCACCATAGTAGAACACAGATGAAGCTTCTAAGTTGATGTAATAGCCAGTAAGAAGTAATACAACTCAAGTTTTAGGTATCGATTATTGACTTTTTAGATGGCTTTGGTGCGTTGGACATGAGCTAGGACCTTAAGATTCTGCATGTAAGGAGGACTAGCAGCCGAGTTGCACGGGAGAATGTGAAAAGTGTTCATATGTAGTAAAAACCTGAGAAATCCGTCCGTTTTCGTCATTTGTTATCGAATCGACTTAAAGCCAGATCGTCACATTGGCCGCTTTTCTCTCTGAAAAAGTTGTACTTATCGTCTGCAAAGCTATGTCGCGTGCTGCGGTATGCGGACACACTAAAAGCACCATAGTGGAACACAGATGAAGCTTCTAAGTTGATGTAATAGCCAGTAAGAAGTAGTACAATTAAAATTTAGGTATCGGTTATTGACTTTTTACCCTTCTTTGGTGCCTTGAACATGAGCTAGGAAATTAAGATTTTGCATGAAAGGAGGACTAGCAGCCGAGTTGCACGGGAGAATGTGAATAGTGTTCATATGTAGTAAAAACCTGAGAAATCGGTCCGTTTTCGTCATTTGTTATCGAACCGACTTAAAGCCAGATCGTCACATTGGCCGCTCTTCTCTCTGAAACGGTTGTACTTATCGTCTGCAAAGCTATGTCGCGTGCTGCGGTATGCTGAGACAATAAAAGCACCATAGTAGAACGCAGATGAAGCTTCTAAGTTGATGTAATAGCCAGTAAGAAGTAGTACAATTCAAGTTTTAGGTATCGATTATTGACTTTTTAGCTGGCTTTGGTGCCTTGGACATGAGCTAGGACCTTATGATTCTGCATGAAAGGAGGACTAGCAGCCGATTTGCACGGGAGAATGTGAAAAGTGTTCATATGTAGTAAAAACCTGAGAAATCGGTCCGTTTTCGTCATTTGTTATCGAACCGACTTAAAGCCAGATCGCAGATCGTCACATTGGCCGCTCTTCTCTCTGAAACGGTTGTACTTATCGTCTGCAAAGCTATGTCGCGTGCTGCGGTATGCTGAGACACTAAAAGCACCATAGTAGAACACAGATGAAGCTTCTAAGTTGATGTAATAACCAGTAAGAAGTAGTACAATTCAAGTTTTAGGTATTGAATATTGACTTTTTAGCTGGCTTTGGTGCGTTGGACATGAGCTAGGACCTTAAGATTCTGCATGAAAGGAGGACGAGGAGCCAAGTTGCACGGGAGAATGTGAAAAGTGTTCATATGTAGTAAAAACCCGAGAAATCGGTCCGTTTTCGTCTTTTGTTATCGAATCGACTTAAAGCCAGATCGTCTCATTGGCCGCTCTTCTCTCTGAAACGGTTGTACTTATCGTCTGCAAATCTATGTCGCGTGCTGAGGTATGCGGAGACAGTAAAAGCACCATAGTAGAACACAGATGAAGCTTCTAAGTTGGTGTAATAGCCAGTAAGAAGTAGTACAATTCAAGTTATAGGTATCGATTATTGACTTTTTAGCTGGCTTTGGTGCCTTGGACATTAGCTAGGACCTTAAGCTTCTGCATGAAAGGAGGATTAGCAGCGGAGTTGCACGGGAGAATATGAAAAGTGTTCATATGTAGTAAAAACCTAGAAATCCGTCCGTTTTCGTCATTTGTTATCGAATCTTCTTAAAGCCAGATCGTCACATTGGCCGCTCTTCTCTCTGAAACGGTTGTACTTATCGTCTGCAAAGCTATGTCGCGTGCTGCGGTATTCTGAGACACTAAAAGCACCATAGTAGAACACAGATAAAGCTTCTAAGTTGATGTAATAGCCAGTAAGAAGTAGTACAATTCAAGTTTTAGGTATCGATTATTGACTTTTTAGCTGGCTTTAGTGCCTTGGACATGAGCTAGGACCTTATGATTCTGCATGAAAGGAGGACTAGCAGCCGATTTGCACGGGAGAATGTGAAAACTGTTCATATGTAG